>NC_090446.1:1399823422-1401032740 GCF_031143425.1 Pleurodeles waltl | reverse complement strand
CAGGGATGTGCAAATAACCACTGCTCCTCAACACCTTATCTTGTGCCCATTTTGGAAATACAAAGGTTTTCTTGATAGTTATTTTTCACTCTTTATATTTCAGCAAATAAATTGCTGTATACCCGGTATAGAATTATTGGCTCTGGGTACCTAGGGTTCTTGATGAACCTACAAGCCCTATATATCCCGGCAACCAGAAGAGTCCAGCAGACGTAACGGTATATTGCTTTCAAAAGTCTGACATTGCAGGAAAAAGTTACAGAGTAAAATGTAAAGAAAAAATGCTGTTTTTTTTCACCTCAATTTCAATATTTTTTGTTTCAGTTGTTATTTTCTGTAGGAAACCCTTGTAGGATCTACACAAATTACCCCTTGCTAAATTCAGAATGTTGTCTACTTTTCAGAAATGTTTAGGTTTATGGGATCCAGCATTGGTTTCACACCCATTTCTGTCACTGACTGGAAGGAGGCTGAAAGCACAAAAAATCGTAAAAATGAGGTATGTCCCAGTAAAATGCCAAAATTGTGTTGAAAAATTGGGTTTTCTGATTCAAGTCTGCCTGTTCCTGAAAGCTGGGAAGCTGGTGATTTTAGCACCACAAACCCTTTGTTTTTGCCATTTTCAGGGGAAAAAACACAGGCCTTCTTCTGCAGCCCCTTTTTCCAATTTTTTTGAAAAAAACTAAATTTTCACTGTATTTTCTTGGCCTCCTTCAGGGGAACCCACAAAGTCTGGTTACCTCTAGAATCCCTAGGATGTTGGAAAAAAAGGACGCAAATTTGGCGTGGGTAGCTTATGTGGACAAAAAGTTATGAGGGCCTATGCGAGAACTATTCCAAATAGGCAAAAAAAGGCCTGGCACAGGAGGGGGAAAAGGCCTGGCAGCGAAGGGGTTAAATTGGTCAGTATTTAGACCTGTTTTTGCAGCGAAAATAAACAGCAGAAGTGTGATTTGAAGCGCTATGGAAACGTGTTTTTGAGTGGCTAAGTCAAATATAGCGGTCAGGTCAGCAGCTCCCAAGCAGGGTTGAAGTCAGTGAACATGGAGCGAGATGTACGCTTTGACATCTCCACCTCCGGATCTTTCTGTCCCTCACAGTACTCCCCATCGAGGTTCTTAGAAATCCTTCCTCTTCCCCGCCCATGCTTGGCTCCTGCTTTGAATGCAGCAGGCGCTTCTCTATTCTCCACCAACCATTTCTCAAGGACTCCCTGCCCAGGCTAAGTGTAATAACTGTTTTTTTCCGAAGTAAATGCAGTGTCTGGGAGATTTATTTCTTTCTCTCTGATGGTGACAGTGGGGGTGAGACGGATAAAGAGCAAGCCGAGCATTAATTACACCGGAAGCTGCCTGGCTGCAAGTGCGCGCTGTCCAGGGGACAGAGGTGCTACATTCCACCTCCTCTTGCTACCCTTCGGACCCCCCCCCCCAAAAAAAAAAAAAAGAAAACAACAAGCCCCGCCAGATATCTTAATGTCCTCGGCATACTGCAAAGGCGCTAATTGCTGATGGAGCTTTCGGCTCAGTAAGTAGGACAAATGGAAGGAGGACGTCCGCATCCAGAGCGATACTCTCCTAGTAGCACGGGAGGGCAGAGGTTATAACTTTACAGCGAGAACTTGATGGCGCGAGACTGGAGATCCAGGAGAGCAGGGTAAGCCGTCCCCACCCCTGAAGTGACGAACCAGACAGAAGCTCCTCCCACATTTCAGTTGCAGGATGCAGTGGAAAAACAGGGCGTAGCCTGTCTTCATCTGAGCTGTGGGAAGGAGCGGTGGTAAACAAGGGGAGTGGGGACACCCTTGCCATAGCTGAGCTGCGGGGGTACAGTGGTAACAGTATAGCTCATTGAAAGTTTGAAACATGGCCAGTAGGCTCTGCCATATCCAAATATGTAGTCGTAAATCAGTGATCACGGAAAGTTAATCCTACCTCTAAATTGCAAGGTACAGTGGTATTCAGTACATTGCAACTATAGCTAAAGATATAGGGCCACATTACGAGTTTGGCGGTCCACTGGTTTATTTCTTGTTTGTGGAAATGCATTGTGAAATACAAGTCCTTACTTTGGGTGTTCTGCCAAGCACAAAAATTCTTCAGTTCAGTTTCACATTCTGTCCGAATGAAGAAAACATCGCCAATATATCTGCACCAGTGAGTAACCAGAATATGGTAAGGATTAGAATGACAACAGATTGTTTTCTCAAATTCACTAACATGGAGATTTGCTACATTCGGAGCAAAACAAGAACCCAATGCTACTAATTTTTTGTACGTAGAAGCCTCCCTTAAACAGAAAGGATCCTCGAGGAAGCCTCAAGGATCCTTGCAATGTATTCGTCAGCATAGGAAAAAGTTTATTTTGCCTTACTACCTACGAAGTCCTTCCAGGCCACCGCCTGCATTAATAAACACTTGATGAACAAGGACCAGCCGTTACATCCACAAGACTGGGGTGAATATATTTAAGGGAACAACAATAATCTAGTGGAATTTATTTAAATCAAGGTTGTTATCCCAAATGGTGAAACAAAGCCTTAAATTTCCATTAAATTATCCAATATCACAAATCAAGCAATATTCAATATATAAATCTAATATCTGCACAATCTAAAAAAAAATGTGAAAGAAAACAAGCTGGACAAATACATTCCAACCAAACCATCTGCCCCCCCTATAGTGTCAGGGTGTGGTTCAATCCTGAACTACCTATGCAAATTTGTTGATCAGTACATCAAAAAGGAGGACCCTAAGACGTATGCATACTTTAGGGATAGTATGCAATTCATTAACTTAGTGTATGAACTTGAATTTGATCAAAAGAACAAGTGGTTAGTGATTATGGATGTTGAATCGTTATACACTAACATACCCCAGGAATAAGCTATACAGTAGGTGTCAGAAACAGGTCCTTAAGACAGACAGAACTCAATGAGGAGAGAAGCAACCTAGTGGTATCTCTGGCCCAAATTGCACTCAAACAGAATTATTTTCAGTTTAATCGAGATTTCTACATACAAAAAAGGTAAGCATCGCAAGCATGGTAACAGTGGAAGATGCTACCATGTGACGCCGGCTCCAATCCTCCTACCCAGAGGTGGAGTACAGAGGCACAGGAGTTGCGTGCCATGTTTAGGTTCTGGAACTGTGCTTCACACATGAGGGACCGTTTCAGTCAATAGTAGCAAAAAATCAAAAACAATAGTACCCTTTACACAGATACAAATTGCTCTCCTTGTTTAAACAAGATGCTGTTCTTGCCGAAATTATATCATCTCATTTCAGTGCAGTGGGGTTTGTTTAAGAAACAGAAGGCAAGGAATTTACAGAAGTCGTTTTTTCTTTTACCTTCACAAGGAACCTTATCCACAACTCCAAGTAAGTTTTCAACTCTGTGGGGTTTGGCCTATTGCTGCAGCAGACTTTCCCTCCCCCAAATCAAACTCTTATTCCATTATCGGACCATGCAAGTTTGCCAACCATTCAAGTGAATATTGGTCCCCAACATTTGTATCTACCTAGCAGACACATGTCTATTGACCAAAGTGATCAACATCTTCATCTTGAAGGTGCTACATGTTGTTTTATCAAAATATTCGGTCTCACTTGACAAAAACGTTGATATCAGTTGTAACTCAAGAAACAGCTTGCTCCTGCAACAACTGTTACAGGTGAAGCGGTTTGGTCTGGGAAGCTCTTGCAACAATAAACAAACTTGAATTAGAATTATCTAATTTATAAAAGAAAAATCTCAATTCTAAGTTTGAAATTATCTTCAAACGATTCTATAGACAGACTTCAATTCGAATTTTCTAAATTATAAAAGGAATACCCCAATTACATTTTTATAATATCTGGGGGACTTTAACATAAAGCTCAACCTCAATAGTACGAATGCAGTAATAAGTGAAAGTTTGGTGAACATTAGGTACTGGCTGCTGTATTTCATTTAATCTCCAACACACAGGATTCAGATAGTATGATTTGTCGGCTGCCAAAAAATGGGCTAATTTGTCAAAATGGTCACTGTCCACTAGACACTCCTGCAGGTCAGACCTTTAAATATGAAGGCAAAAGTTCCCCTATTGATTATATATTTGTACTAGTGTGGCTATTTAGTTTCCTTTATGTTTTCAGGATCCCAAATTATGGCCTACACATCTCCATGATGTATACCAAGACCAAATCAAGAAAAAATATTCTTGATTTCGATGTGGATTAACCCAGAAGGTTAACCACCAGATTAGAATTGCTTGCTCAGCATCACATTTTTTATTTTCCAACATTTTCTTTCACTCGATGTCATCTGCACTATTATTCTTTGCAATTATAGCCAACACAGCCTTCCTCAACCTCAGACAATGGCTGGACGACTGCACCAACACCCTGGCTCTGCTCAGAAAATCCACAAACAACCGCACCAGCGTCAAGGACATATGGTTCACCGCCGACCTTCAGTCCTCCAAGCGAGAATGCCGGAAAATCGAGAAGAAGTGGTGCCACGAACCAACAGACAACAACCACACCACCCTCACGACAGCCACCCGCAAACCCCACCAGCTCATCCGGACCACCAAAAGATCCTTCTACAAAGACCGCATCGACAACAACGCCCACGACAGCAAAGAGCTCTTCAGCATCGTCAAAGAACTCACCAACTCCAGGTCATGCTCCATCGACTCCACTCCTTCGCAAGACCTCTGTGACTCCCTCACCATCTTTTTCCATCGTAAGATCATGGAAATCCACAACAGCTTCAACTCTTCGCCCCCCATCACCACCACGGGCACCACCAACCCTGGCGCTCCCAGCCACCCCAACCTCTTGCTCTATTGGACCCACATCAATGACGAGGACACCATCAAAACCATGAGCACCATCCACTCCGGCTCTCCCTCTGCCCTCTGCCCCCACCATGTCTTCAACAAAGCGAACCCCATCATCGCCCCCCAACTCCGTATGATCATCAATAGCTCCTTCGAGACCACCACCTTCCCAGAGAGCTGGAAGCACGCCGAAGTCAACGCCCTTCTGAAGAAACCCGAAGTGGACCCCGAAGACCTCAAGAATTACCAACCCATCTCCCTCCTCCCCTTCGCGGCAAAGGTCATCGAGACGATCGTCAACGGCCAACTGACCCGTTTCCTGGAAGACAACAACATGTTGGACATCTCCCAATCAGGATTCCATAAGAAACACAGCACAGAGACCACCCTCATCGCCACAACCGACGACATCAGAACCATGCTCGACAAGGGCGAAACCACGGGCCTCATCCTCTTGGTCCTCTCGGCTGCTTTTGACAATCGTCTGCACCACACCCTCTGCACTCGCCTATACGACGCAGGGATCCGCCACAAAGCTCTTGACTGGCTCACGTCCTTCCTCTTCGGCCGAACGCAGAGTCCTCCTTCCTCCCTTCCTGTTGGGGGCCACCAAAACCATCTGCGGCGTTCCCCAAGGATCTTCTCTCAGCCCAACTCTTTTTAAAACTACATGGCACCGCTCGCCAACACCGTCTGATCCCACAACCTCAACATCATCTCATACACAGACGATACCCAGCTGATCTCTCTCACTCACCAAGGACTGCCAAAACCAACCTCCACGACGGACTGCATGCCATTGGCATCTGGATGGAGAAGAGCCGCCTCAAGCTTAACTCAGACAAGACAGAGATCCTCATCCTCGGCTCCAACCGCTCTGCATGGGACGACTCCTGGTGGCCAGCCGCTCTAGGAACCGCACCAACACCCACCACCCATGCACGCAATCTAGGCTTCATCCTAGACTCATCACTCACCATGACCCAGCAAGTCAACACCGTCTCATCCTCATGCTTTAACACCCTCCGCATGCTTCGCAAGATCTTCAGATGGATCCCCACTGAAACAAGAAGGACAGTCACCCACGCTCTCGTCAGCAGCAGACTGTACTATGGCAACCCGCTCTACTCAGGGACCACAGCCAAGCTCCAGAAGAAACTACAACGGATACAGAACGCCTCCGACATGCCTCATCCTCAACATCCCTCGCTGTGACTACATCACATGCCACCTGAGAGACCTGCACTGGCTCCCTGTCACCAAGAGGATCACCTTCAAACTCCTCATCGACGCTCACAAAGCCCTTCACAACACAGGCCCGGCCTACCTCAACAAGCGACTCACCTTCCACACTCTCACCCGCCAACCCCGCTCTGCCAACCTTGCCCTCGCCACCATCCCTCGCATCCATCGAACTACAGCCGGCGGCAGATCCTTCTCCCACCTCGCTGCCAAGACCTGGAACAACCTCCCCACCCACCATCGACAGAGCCAGGACCTCCTGAACTTCAGAAAATGCCTCAAGACCTGGTTATTCGAGCAGTAGCAGTCCTTTCCTCCCCCCCCCCAGCGCCTTGAGACCCTAGCGGGTGAGTAGCGCGCTTTACAAATGTTTGATTGATTGATTGATTGATTACATGGCTCATAAGCGTTTGTAGATTCACATTTACACAGGATTGTGATCCGTGTTCGCAGATCCACATTCCGACCTGCCTTGTGGTCATCCCACAACTTATAGGGGCACATGATCACATAGATTACATGCTTGCTATTGCAGTTAGATAGTGATCTAAATTTCTATGGTGTTGGAACTCCCAAATCAAGATTTGTCATCATCCTTCTGAATCTGCCGACGCTGCACTTCCCACACGGAGAATGACCTAATGGGGGGTGCAAATTCCACAGAGCTTATTGTTTATCAGTTGTTGCCTTGTTTCTGTGTCATGTATGGATGATGGAATTAGCCCTTTTTGCAGGGTTATCCCCAAATCTTTTGCCTTTTTCCTCCTATTTTTTTCTGACCTGTTTTTGCTGGTTTTAGGACTCTGGGCACTTTACCACTGCTGACAAGTGCTAAACTGCACTCGAACAAGGGGCAAGAAAGAGGGTTCAATTACTTCTTCCCAATATGGGAGATTACGGACAAATTCTGGTGGCGATCTTTTTCATCCAATACAATATCATAAATGGTAACTATGCGATCCCTAAAGATAGCATCCATTGTGCGCTAAATGTCTCCTTCTAATCGTATTTTTAGTTTATACACCCTATCAGGTGTGGAGAAGTGCATGTTCGCAGTCTCAACTTGTAAAAAGTCGTTAGTTGCTTTCACCTCCAGATGCTCTTGAAGATTCTGGTGAACTATTGTGACCTCTGCTGCGCTGTCTAGCACGGTCAGTACCCACTTCCTGTTCTTCAGTAAAGCTATCATCCTGAGTGGCATTTCATATAGAAATCACTGCCACCTTATTCTTTCTGATTTGAGGGTTTTTGTTGGGGAAGTTTCTCTTCTTTCTTAACAGAAACTTCTGAGGAGCATTCCTTTCTCGGTTTCACATACTCAGTTTGCTGTTTTGACCACCCACCTCTCTCACTGTGTTTTACCAGTGAGTCCTGAAAGGAACAAGATTGGTGTGTATCAGTATATTGACATCTATCAGGAGTTTTTATATTATCTCTATTTGCAAGATTATTGTGGCTTTGAGGGATCTCCGAATGTGAAGATTCTCCTCTTTCTATTTTTAGGTGTTTGTTATTGTTTATCCCAGCGTTTTTTTAGAACCCTCAGGTGATTGCTTGGTAGAATCCTTATTAGATTTACCTTGTAATTGTGGGTCACTAGGTCTGGCTCCCAGACTATCCCGACCAATATTAGAGTAGGTCTGGACGATTATCGTTGTCAGCTCGCGTTCTTGATCCTGTACAGGAATGTCCTGGAGCCACATGCGCACAGCTAGTGCTACTGCTTCCCCTTTAAGATTCCTTATTATTATTGAAGACACAGTGGCAAAATTGCCCATTAATTGCATTCCCAAATCCAGGGCAGGGAAAGCCCCGCATTTATTTTGAATTTGTTTTAACACTTCTGGAAGATTGGCAAGTGTTTGGTGTACTGTGTGCGGTGATATAGAGAATGGCGAATACTGTGCACCAAATAGTGCAGTTTTCTACTCTGGGAACCATCCCAAATGGGAAGCACATAGTGAGAATTCTATTTTTATCTTGAGGTCCTGTATGGGGAAAAACTGCTTCAAGCACATTTATTTTTTGAGCTAACCAAAACCAAATGTGTTCCCATTTGGCTGGTACCTTACCCATGATCAAATGTACAGTTGCAGTGTTAATATCTGATGTGACTGCATATGGTTGCGCTGAGGCAGCTCTTACTGGGTTGGTGTTTAATGTTTGCATTACAAACTGTCCAAAGAGTCTATATATTGCTGTAAGTTCATTATAAGCAGCGAACCTCAACTACTGACAAGATGTCTGCTTCAGAATGCAGTGTATATGTGGCCAATAAAGGCCAGGTAGACCATCATTGCTCAGAGGACCTAGCCTAACATGAAGTATTGTGTGGGGTAGGGCGCCATTAAGCCACTTATTATGGTCTTGAAAAGATAGAGGTATCTCTAAATATGTGTATGCTCTGTTGTGTGCAGGCATATTAGCAGGTGTATAATGATGAAATGTATTTGTGTCCCCATCAACTGCTGGAAAGTTGACCCAAAAATAAAATGGTTCTGTTCTATTGGGTGGATGAGCCTCAACTACAAAGGTAACAAGACCCCCTGGGCTGTTAGGCCATTAGCTAACAAATGAGCAGTGAAGGGAGGTTGCATGTTTACTGCTATTCGCACCCTTTGTGGGTTTGCCATGGTAGATGTACCTGTTCAGAGATAAGGACACCAAATGGGGATTGCTCCTTTTAAGGTTCAAGCTTGAACAACCTACAGCATCGAATAGGTACTACCTTCCTAGCTGAGGAGGAAATTCTCAATATCGCTGATGTCTCTGTATATAGTATTGAGGTGCCTTTAGCACATAGTGAGACAGAGATACTCAGGAGGATCTGAAAATCAGTGCCTAACCAAACATTGGCAGAGCCATGTCGCGTTGGCTCTCATTGTACCAAAGAGGCTCTTGGATTTGGGTGGCAGCATCACCTGAATTATGGGGAACTGAGTCCAATCCCACGCCATGTGACGAATGTCGGCCTCATCCGTTTCCGGCCCGCAAGCAGCACCTCACCTATGCCCAAGAGCAGGGATGGTCTGTGGCAATCGAGCACATGACATTGGGACTTCTCAGGGAAATTGTGGTGCATCAGATCTCATCCTTTTCTCTTAGTTACATTCGTCTCACATGTGCAAAGACAAACAGAAGCAGGGAATGGGTAATAAGATTTATTGAATCAGCGGGGTCTTGGATAAAATAACATGAAATGTAATAATTAGGATGATGAAACATACTAGAAGCAAAATGGTGACAAGAAAAGTGAAACACAAGAAAAGTCCTACCATACTGTCACCATGTACGAAAAATGTGGTTCCTATCTAAGAAGTTAGAGCACAGCAGAATAAACCCTAATTCGCCCTTCAGGATTCACCCCCCACCCCTGGGAAGACATCATCCCCCATACCTGAGTACAACAGTAGTGGAGAAGCCTGTTTTCTACAGAGACACCATCCCCATGTAGGATAGGGAATAGGTGGTCTCAACGAGCAGCTGCAACAAAGTCAAACAGCATGCAGTCGTGGTCATCTGGCTGGAACCTCCCTCTAACGTGAATGGAACAGAGAGATGTTTTTATAATAAAACAACTTGTGTTCTGAGAAAGTGTCCCCGCGTAAAAATACGTATAGAGACGCAGTGTACCACTTTTGCCGACAATCCTATTGTGTTGCAAACTTGGAAAAAACACAGTGAAAAGAATGTTGTGCTAAGAAATGTAAATGGTTTCCTTAGGAAAAGGACAGCAAGATAAAGGAAACTAAAACACTACAATTGTGGCAGATTCTACAAGAATAAAATGAAATAAAATGAAATGTTACTAGGCTAAAGGGCACAGGGATCAGGCCTAGTTGCTATAATAACATGTCATAAAACATCAAGATGCACAGTTCCAAAAAAAAGGTTTAGAACAATCTCAACCCCAAATGGGGACAGCAAAAAAGAATAACAGGTTCCTGAAAATATCCAATATTTTGGAACAAGAGCCCTCATTCACCAACTGGTGACATGCTTCATCATCGGGCTTTGCTCCTCGTCGGGCCGGCGCTGCAATGCCCGACGGGCTCCTCAAGCGGGCTGTTTGCCGGAGATCTTTTGTTGAAGATGTTTGCCGGTGAATGAATGCAATAATGTGGGGATTGGTGAAAAAGACTGGTAAAAATGACTAGAGGGAGAAAAAATCTAAATAGAAACATTTATTAACAAAAAACAAAGCCCTCTCCCATGATTAAAAACATAAAAATAGGGGGAAAATAGAATAATGTCTACTCTACCCTATTAAGTACAAAGTCGAATACCCACATACCCAGTTTTCTGGGATTGTGGTAGGGAGAATCGATATTCCTATACTGCTCTCAAATAGGTCAACATGTTTCTCGCTAAAGTAGTCATGAAAGATATAGTGCGATTCGTCAGGACCTCAAATCACCTACCTAATCCTCACTCCACTGATGAACTAAATGTAATTATGTGAAACAGGAACCCTCCTCACATTAAAGGATGGGCCCCATAGAGATGTCGGAGAACTTCAAAGGACCTGTCATTAATGGCCATTTCAGAGACAAAGAAACAGTGTTGTACACCTACCCTGCCTCCGCATTCCCTGCAAATAACATGCCCACAGACATCACTAAAATGGCTCCACAACCACTGCTGACCGGAGCTAAAGTGCAAGTACTCTCTATCTAAATTGTGATTATGATTGGTTATTCCTGATTGACATATTTATTTACTAGTAAGTCCCTAGTAAGGTGCACTAGAGGTGCCCATGGCCTGTAAATCAAATGCTGCTAGTGGGCCTGCAGCACGGATTGTGCCACCCACATCAGTAGCCCTGTAAACATGTCTCAGACCTGCCACTGCAGTGTCCGTGTGGGCAGTGTGGAACTGCTAGTTCTACTTGGCAAGTGCACCCATTTGCCAGGCCTATACCTTCCCTTTTATTACATAAAAGTCACCCCTAAGGTAGGCTCAAGGCAGCCCATGGGCAGGGTGCAGTGTAATTTAAATATAGGACAAGTACTGGTGTGTTTTACGTGTCCTGGTAGTGAAATACTGCTAAATACGTTATATAATATTGCAAGGCCTATCTCTCCCATAGGTTAAAATGGGGAGATGAGGAGTTTAGGGTCTTGGAACTCACAATTAAAAAATACATCTTTTGGCAAAGATGGTTTTTAGACTGTGAGTTTGAAAATGCCACTTTTAGAAAGTGGGCATTTTCTTGTTTAACCATTCTGTGCCTCTACTTGGCTGCTGAATCCACACCTGGGTCAGACTTAACAATTGGGGTGTTTGTGAATTCTCTCTAAACAGTCACACAAAGGGAGCTGAGGTGTGACCTGCATATCCCGGTGAGTCTTCCTGGGCTGGAGTGGAGGGACAAGTTGACACTTGCACCTGAATAGGGCAGTGCCTGTCCTTACACAAAGCAGTCTCCAACCCCCTAGAGTGTGTCTCAGGCCAGGAGAGGGAGAGGCAGGGTCTTGTGCACTACAAATACTTTCCTTTGCAATTTGCCTATTTCAAAGGCAGAAATTAGTATAAGTATTGGATTGCTGACCCCACAATTTTAGAACACTTCTGGATTAAGAGGAACCTCTTCCAAGGAGAAGAGCTGAAGAGCTTTGAGGAGGAGTACTGCCCCTTTGCTGGGTATGCTTTGCTGGATTGGCCTGCAGTTACTGCTTCTGCTTTAGAGATGACAAAGACTGCACTTTGTTGTGTATCCTGATTGTGAAGTTTCTCCAAGAGCTTGGACTGAGTTTGCCTCCTAAGAAGTCTCAGGGACATCAAAGACTTCAGCTGCCAGCACCTGGACTCTCTTGCTGAGACCCCTGATTTGCCAAGTGGTGCCACATCCAGCACCTGGTCCATTGGAAGGTGAAGCTGGTAAAATCAGAGCGAAAATTGATGCCCTAGAGCCAAACGGCAGAAAAATTGACACAGGGCTTGTACCTTGGCTGAAAAAGAGACGCATCGCTAGTTCTGCATGGATTCATCATTGCTGTGCGCATGGATTTTTCAAGCATTGTCCTGGGCATCGGATCGTCAACATCACTGCACGGACCTGAGGCTGCCTGTCTGGGAATCGACTCATCCCCTCCTCTGCGAGGAAAGAATCGACGGATCGCTTACCTGGTGGAGAAAGAATCGATACATGGCCTCACTTGCGAGTAAGAAATGAACGCATTGCTTGCTTTTCTGACACACCCTAGCCCCTGCAGCTTTATATTTGATGCATACCAGGTACTTTGTGCTAAAATAACACATCCATTGATTCTTATAGATAAGGAATCTTTTTACTTTAAAATGTGATATCTCTTTTTGTGTATGTTTGAATTTTTTTGTCGTTTTGGTCTTATTTGGCTATTTTTCTAAACTGGTGTGGAGTCCTTTTCTGGTGTTTTCTCTTTGTGTTACTCTATGTGTTTGTGCAAATACTTTACATATTGTCTCTAAGATAAGCCCGGCTGCTTGTGCCAAGCTAACAAGGGGGTGAGCAGGAGTGATCTTAGGTGTGTGACTCCCTTGCCCTGACTAGAGTGAGGGTCCCTACTTGAACAAGATGTAAACTGACTGCGAACTGGAAACCCCATTTCTAACAATGGACAATCATGTCCTGAATGCTTCTGGCAAACTAGCAGCTAAAAACTACCCTACCACCCTGATAAGAGGGCACACAACAACAACAGGGAACAACTGCTGGAATCTTTTAAGATACCAACAGATGAGAAATTGATCTGTGTATTCACTTTCAATCCTCTTTCCAATCAACTGCAGAAGATTATAAAGGACAATTGAAGAATATTGACCTCTGAGGGCTTACCTTTTGCACAACTGATGCATGCGTTTAAAAAAGGCCAGAAGTATTGGGGACATGATTGTCCACACACGTCCCAGAAACAAGGCGACCACTGATAAACAACAGACTGGAATCCACCCCCGACTGCCCCATCAGGTCATTCTCCGTGTGGGAAGTGCAGCATCTGCAGAATCACAAGAAAGACAAAAAATCTCGATTTGGGACTTCCAACACCATGGGGATTGAGATCACTATCTAACTGCAATAGCAAGAATGTAATCTGTGTGATCATGTGCCCCTGTAAGCTAAGGTACATTGGGATGAACACAAGAAAGATCGGAATGCAGATCTGCGAACACAGGAACACAATCCTGTGTGAACATTACTCTACAAAGCTTACGAGCCATTTCATTGCAAAGAATCATAGTGCAGACGACATTGAGTGGTTTGCTATTGAGAAACTGACACAAACAAGGCCAGACATGACCCAAATTCTTTTGTGGTATGAAGAAAGGTGGGTGTGGAGATAACATACAGGCAGAAGTGGGCTCTATGATGAGATCCCATGGTCCTCAATACAGAGATAGTTCTGTCTGAAAAACAAGCATCATCACTTCGATGAGTACCCTTTTTTGAATGACCTGTGAAATGAGCATTGGGGTCGTCTCATTGTGTGACCCAGCATAAACCACACAACTGCAAGGTGCACGCCATAACAGACTGGGAACCTGGAAGTGACTGTTTTTGTCAACAAATAATTCACAATAGTCTTTGCTGTCTTCCATTTCGTCACACAGATATTTTTTTAATATGACAATTGGGAGGCCTTGTATACACACTGAGGTGTCCTTGAATACTAATTGGAGGATATAGTGTATGAATCCCCCACTCAAAGTCTCAAACCCCGGACTACTAAGTATTGTTTTTGTTGAATAACCACTCCCCTTTAGCTTTCCCTCTCATGCAAACTTTCTCACACCATCTGGGATGCCGCATACACACATGTATATTTCTACAGTGGTCAAGAAGCACAGCATGTGATCCATTATGCCCCACGCACCACTGATTGCCTTATTTAGGTACTACATTCTTTTAAATCGGGTATGTGTTTTGAACACATATCACTTATTCTTAAGACAAATTTCCTACCCATCTGTAGTATTTGCTGATTTCCACAATGTGTATATATACTTTTATCTTCCTTCTGCAGTGTGTGACTACAAGGGGCATCAACTGAGCTGCAGATGAGAGGCCTGTACCCCTAAAATCTAGGGTAAGGACATTCAATAATGATGATTATAGCCTGTCATGCCACTTTTTGTTAATGTTCATTTTGAGGAAAAGTTGACTAGATTGACAGTGTCCTAACAAAAATACAGTGTCTAGTTTAATGGAATATAGGATGCATGTTGTGTTTGAGTAGCACTAGTAAAAACACTATCCACAGGAATGCAATCAACATACGCCCAATGTGCAGCATATATCTGTATCTACTCTTCATCATGTCATGCAAAATGCACCCCACTGGTCAATGCACTTAGACTTTCATCACACAAGGAGTCTTACTAATCTGAACTTGCTACTTACCCACCACACATACACACACGCACATGGAATGTCAGTGCAAAGATCTGCTGGTGACACAGAATCCCTAATTGGAACATCTGAGATGATACATCTGGAACCTCCATTACCCCTCCTCTGATTATCAGAGTCTTCTTATGATTCCGACACCCCCTTTGCTGATTGTCACAGCTCTTTAACCTTTTGTTAGCCATTAAGCATTTTCCTGACTTCAGCCATCTGAGTTTCTCAAACCCTTTCTACCATCTTTCTCAGGCCGTACTCATTTTCACCCATCCACCTTTAAACTCCTCTGCCAAGTTTCAATCCGTATGCAGTCAGATCCACCCTCACACTACTGTGCCAGCATCAGAGAGTGTCTTCTATCACTCAGTTGTCAAAGTGTAACAGCCCCCGCTTTTTCATACTTTGTATACTCTGATTTTTCAGCAAATACTTAGTAGTTCTATACGAGAGCTGAAGAGGTGGGGTCTTGTAAGGAATGACAGTAAAGGGACCGTTTATAAAAGGAAAGTCCTAGACTCACAAAGGTGTCCTACCGATCCCGGTGTTCTTCATTTCATTCAAGGTTCTTCTGTGCCTTTTGCCATTGGTCATCTCCTAGTTTGGCCCTCCTCATACTCATCCTGGCCCTGGTCTAACTAATTCTGGTCACCCTGGTATTGGTTTCCTGAATCTGGTACTTCTGGTTTTAGTCTTTCCTGACTCTGGTCTTCCTAGCCCTGCTCCTGTTTTATCCTTGTATGAGCCCTTCTTGGCCCACCTAATCCTTGTACTTCTGATCCTCATTTTGATCCTACTGATCTACTGGGTCCCTATCCAGCTAGCAACATTGTCCTGGGTCTTTTACGGCTGGCACTTGCCTTGGTCCTTGTAGTTCACCTAGTATTGTACCCACTGGCCCTCCTTATTAGGTCTCCTTGGGCTGGGCCTATTCATTTTGGGCCTAGTCCCATTGGTCCTCATGGTTCTGGTTGTCCGGACTCTCTGGATCCTCGCCAGCCTGAACCTAATACCGCAGGTCCTCCTGCTCCACTTGGAACTGTCCCCTTGGTTCTGACGTCTCTGGTCCTCCTGTGCCTGTTAATGGTCCTGCTTAATGTGATCCTTCTAGTCCACCTAATCATCCACTAGCTAGTCCCTGGTGTAAATGACGCTATTCCACCTGCTCCTGACTAGTTTTCTGGGTCCGCTTCCAACATGTCATTATAAACTTGACCCTGGTCCTCCTGCTAATTGTCATCGTGGACTAACTTGTGCATTTTTTCCTGATTCTCTTTGTTCTGGTCATCCTGTTAGCCACCCAGTTTGGTCATCATGTCTCCTGTCATCCTAGCCTTTCTTGTCCTTGTTCTCCTTGTCGTGGTCCTGCTTGTCCTAGAATGACAGTTATTGTACTCCTGGCCTCTCTGATTAAGCTTTGTTTTCACCTTTGTTGAGGTCCCATTGTTCCTCCTTGCTCTGGTCCTCATAACTCTTGCTATGCTGGCTCTGGATTGCTTGGCTATCTCCTCATGATTCTTCAGGTACTGCTCGTATAGTCTTCCTCAATCGCAGTTCAGTTTGCCTAGCAATAGTTTTCCTATTCCATGGCCTCACAGTCCATGTTCTCTTCCTGGTCTTGTGCCCACTAGACTTGATCCTCTTTTTTCTGGTCCTCCTTGTTTGTGTCTTTCTATGCCTACTCCTCTTTGTTTTAGTCTTTCTGGCCATTTTGGTCCTTTCAGGCCCTCTCCTCCTAGCTCCTTCCTTTTCATTACTGATCCTCTTGAGCCTCATCCATTTAACCAGGCCCTTCTCATCCTTCTCACCCTGCTCATCTGATTCCTGGCGCATCCATTCCTGGTCGTGCTGCCCCCCCTCAGTCTACCTAGCCTCTTGTGTCCTGGCCCTGTTAGGCCTTCCCCGCTAAAACTTTGTCCTTCTGGTTTTGATCATTTTTGTCCTGCTAGCCCTGTGCTTTGTTCTCATGGCCCTTCTGGCACTGCACCCAATGTTCTGGCCCTCTTGGTCCTGGTTCTCCTTATTTGGGTCCTTCTGAGCCTTATCACTTTAGTCCAAGTCCTCCTCGACGTCTAGGTCCAGTCTTCTTAGTCTTTCTGGCTCTAGTTATTCTGGGCCTCCAGATCTTCCTCACCCTGGTCCTGCTACCCTCCAGGTCCTTGTCTTTCTGCTCCATTTGATACTCTGGGCCCTGGTCCTATGCTCATGATCCACCTGGCATTCCAAGCCCTGTTCCTGCTCGTCTTAATGCTCATCCTTCTAATCCTCCTTACTCTGGTCATCCTGCCTCTGGTCCTACTGGTATTCTTGGTACTAGTCCCTCATCTTCCTTGCTTATTCTGGTCACCCGGCCCTATTGGCTATAATCCTCATGCTCTTAATCTTCCTCATCTGCCAGCTTCTGGTCCTGATCCTCCTGCTCTTTGCCCCCATGCTTCTACACAACCTGATCATGATCCTTATTTCTCTGGCCGTCTTGGTACTCATCATCCTCTCCCTCATCTTCCAGGCCATCTTGTTCCTAGCCCTGCGGTGTGGACCTCTAGGGTGTGGTAATCCCGGTCCTGATCTCATGGGTCTAGATCCTCCTTTTCCTCCTCACCCTCGTTCTCCTGGTTCTGGTACTCAAGGTTCTGAACTTATTTGCCTTCATCCTCATCCCCCTAGTTCTTTTTTTTCCTGGTCTCCTTGGAACCTATCCTTGTGGGATTCATTTCCTGTGTCTCTGGTTGCACCTCCCTGGCAGTCCTATTCATGGTTGTAATATTCTTGTTTTTTCAAAGTCCTTGTCCTTCTCAAGATTATGTGCCCATTCATCATAAACCTATAGTCCTTATAGTTTGTTTTCATCTGGGCATAGTTCTTATGGACTTGGCTCACTAACCATGATAGCCTTTATTTTTTTGATTCTGGTCCTTTTTGTCCTATTGTGTGTTTTTATCATAAACCTTTCCCTTTGACCATCCTGGCCAGTTTTGTTACCCCCAGTCGCAGACTATCTGGTTCTGTTCCTTTCTGATCCTCTTGGCCCTGGTCACCTTGCCCTGGATCATCTTACCCCGAACCTCCTAGCCCTGGTTGTGCAGTTCCTTGTCCATATGGGCCCTTGTGTCCTGGCCCTTAGTCTTTGTCTTCCTGGTTTGAGATGTCTTGGTCATTCTGGATATTTTCCTTGTGCTTCTAGTCTTACTGGTACTGCGGCTATTTATCTTGGCTCTCTCAATCCAGGTTCTCCTTATTCGTGTCCTCCTGAGCCTGGTCTTTTTGGTGTCAGCTGCCATTGTCTAGCCCCCTTGCCCTGCCAACATAATATGAGCGTTGGTCCCCTAGGTTCTAATTTTCATGGCCCTATTATCCCTGGCATGGTCATGATCCCTTTAGTTCACCCACTCCTCTTTTTTTTCTGGTCTTCTGGGTGCTGTTGGCACTGATCCTCTTGGCTTTCCTAGTCCCTGTCCTGCTTATCTTGGTTTCCTGGTACTACTGGACATTGCTTTCCATGTCCTAATGTCAGTAGCCCTCTTCAATGTGGACCTAATCCTCTGAGCCCTAGTCCTCCTGTCCCTTGCCCTCAAAGTTCTTCATGCTAGCCTTAGAAATTACTGACCCTGTACTTCTTGGCCTGTCTGGCCTTCATTCCCTTGTACTCCTGCACCTAGTCCTTTGTATTCTGGGTCTCCTGGTTCACTGGCTCCTGGGCCTTTGCAAACCCCTCACCTTAATTCTCACCCATCAGTACTCCAATCTGTCAATCAATTACTGTACTTGTCGAGCGTGGCTAGTCACCCGCTAGGGTCTCAAGATACTTGGGGGGGGCAGTAAGTGAGAAGTCGTCAGAGGGGATCAGACGAAGAGCCGGGTTTTGAGGTCTTTTATGAATTGCGATAGAGTGGGAGATCTGAGGTGGATGAGAAGGGAGTTCCAGGTCGTGGCGGCATGGTAAGAGAAGGACCTTACTCCAGCTGTGGCCTTCCGTTTGCATGGGACGGCAGCGAGGGCGAGGTCGGAGGAGCGGAGCTGTCTGGTGGGCGTGTAGAAGTGGAGTCTGTGGTTGAGGTATTCTGGTCCGGCGTTGTGAAGGGCATTGTAGGCATGCGTGAGAAGTTTAAATGTAATTCTCTTGTCTATTGGGAGCCAGTACAGGTACCTCAGTAGGGCGGAGTTGTGGCTGTGTCTCGGGGCGTTCTTGATGAGACGGGTGGAGGCGTTCTGGGTTCATTTCAGTCTTTTCTGTAACTTGGTGGTGCTTCCGGTGTGGAGTGTGTTGCTGTAGTCCAGGAGGCTGCTGACTGTTCTTTTGGATTAGGTTGGTATCAATTTGAAGATCTTCTGGAGCATGTGCATGGTGTTGAAGCAGGAGGAGGAGACTGCACTGGTTTGACGGTTCATCGAGATTACTGAGTCCAGGATGAAGCCGAGGTTGCGGGCGTGGTCAGTGGGGGCTGGAGTGCTTCTGAGGCTAGTAGGCCACCAAGAGATGTCCCAGGCTGAGGGGTTGTTGCCGATGATGAGGACTTGTGTTTTTTCGGTATTAGGCAGCTCTCCTTCATCCATGCAGCGACTGCCTTCATTCCTTTGTGGAAGTTGGCTTTGGCTGTGTGCGGGTCATTGGTGAGGGAGATGTGTGTCGTCAGCATATGAGATGATGTTGAGTGCGTGGTGTCTGTCGATGGTAACTAGGGGACCATGTAGAGGTTGAAGAGAGTTGGGCTCAGAGAGAAGCCTTGCTGGACGCCGCAGATGATCTTGGTGGCCTCTGAGTAGAAGGGGACAGTCGGACCTTTTGGGTCCTGTTGGAGAGGTGATCCATTCTAGTGCCTTGTCGTGGATGCCGGCATCGTGGAGGCGAGTTCGTAAAGTGCGAGTGAAGATTCATTTTTAAGGTGCTTATAAATACTGTACATTTGCAATGTATTTCTGCAGACATTCAGAGTGTGTTAGGGTGTGGTCCCTTTCCAGGGCCTTCTAGAGACTTTCCCTGCAACATGCCTGGGCGTGGTTCTAGGCTGGGCCAAGACTCTATAAAAGAGAGTCAGACCAACTTCCAGTGCTCACTATTCAGAGGTCCCGGTGCAGAGCAGCAGCTTCTTCCTGAGCTCCTGTCCCAGCGGCCTATTTGGATTTTCCAGTCTTCTGCACTCATCTCTCATTGGTGATCACTGTTTCCAGGCGGTAAGACGGTGTTTGGACATTTCCCAACACCGTAATTGAGAATTTTCATATTCTTGATTTTAATTCTTAAATGAATAACAGATTACTTGTTTGCTGCCATTTTTTGACATTTGTATGGTGGTTTGCAAACAGGGAGGACGCACAATTTATTCCATAAAGATTTGACTTCGTTATTACATTGTTGTTCATAGCGCGCTGATATTTCTTGACATTTACATGATGTTTTACGAGTTGGCAAGACGTGCAACTCGTTTCATGAGCATTTAACTTTGTTGTTCATTGCGCGCGCGATTCACTTCTCGTGTGTAATTCATGCTGTTCATTGTGCGCTACCATTTTCTGGCATTTACATGGTGGCATTCGAATCGGCAACACGCGCGATTCTTTCCTTGAGTGTTTTTTCATGTTATTCATTGTGCGCTACCATTTCTTGGCATTTGCATGGTGGCATTTGAATCGACAAGACGCGCGATTCTTTCCCAGAGTGCTTTTCATGTTGTTCATTGTGCGCTACCATTTCTTGGCATTTGTATGGTGGCATTTGAATCAGCAAGACGCGCAATTCTTTCCTCGTGTATAAATAATGTAAATTACTGTGCGCTACTATTCTAAGACATTTTCTTGGTAGCATTTCAAGTTGACACGTTGCGTGATTTATTCCTTGAATCTACGTTGTGTGATTTCATGGTGCACAATCCTTTATGGTGTTTAATACTCATATAAAAATCTGCAATGTGCGCCATTCACTTCCCAATGTTTTTTCTGAGATGAACACAACAATACCAGAGTTCTAGATGTAATGCTGTGTGTTCCTGATATATATTCTTAAAAGGAGATTTATATAGTTGTTTAGAAATTGCTCAGAGTGTTTCCTGATTCTCATGCTAAAGAAAGTACTCGAATCTGAAAGTCCTATTTAACTTTTCCTGTTTCCTCCTCAGGTATTCGGTCATCTAAAGCCTAGTCAGTTTTAGGACTTTTCTAGGGTTGTTCATGTTTTGCGGAAAAAAAGACGAAGCTTAGAGTTGTAGCATGGTACTGAATTCATGAGATGTAATTTTGATGTTGTGTTTTAATCTTTTGCTTCCTACAGGTCTCCTTCCCAGCTGTTCCCGTCCTAATCCCCTTTTCCCCACTTGGACTCTCTTAGACTCTGTGATAAATCTAATCAGAGTATTGGAGCTGTCTTGTGGTGGAAGTGTTGGGAACGTGCACAGACCCCGAGGATCGGGTGACTCTGACAGAGGAGGAAAGTTTCAGTGCTGTGATTGCTCCGGAAGCCTGACTCTGATGGGTCAAGGATGTTGTTGAGTTCGATGTGTTTGGTGAGTTGTCTGTTGACAGCTTTTTCGATGACTTTAGCTGGGAAGGGAAGCAGAGAGGTGGGCCGGAAGTTTTTGAGGTCGACTGGGTCTGCGGTGGGTTTCTTCAGTAGGGGCTTGATTTTGGCGTGTTTCCAGATTTCTGGGAAGGAGTGCTTGATGATGTGCCGGAGTTTGGGTGCGATGGTGCTGCTTGCTTTGTCCTACTCACCAGAGTTTGCTATTCCCTACCTTGCCTGTTCTTAGTCCTTCTGTTCATGGTTCTCATGGTCCATTTTGTTCTGCTCTTAGCTGTAGTTCTTCTTTGTTTGGTCCTCGTGTATCTGGTCTTCTGGTCCTGCTGACCTTGGTTTCTCTGGTCCTCCTAGTCCTCCTGCCTGAAGCTAGTACTACTAGTCCTCCTAGTTTGCCTATTCTACCTTGAATTTGTCAACCTAACCCTGGTCCTCTATACCTTGGTCCTTCTAGTAATGGTCCTCCCGAGGCTGGTCTTTTTCATCCCATTCACACTGGTCCTCCTAGCTCCCATGCTCATTGGTCGCCCACAAACTTGATATTAATTTACTGCTAACTGATGTCTCGCCCACAACATTGTTTCTAACCGAAACATGGCTGAATGATGCTTCTGATCCAGATATAAGCCTGGCAGTACCTCTTGGGTATCGAATCGCCAGATTAGACAGAGGGATGGCAAGAGGAGGGGGTATTGCAGTCATTTATAGGGACGGTTTGAACTTTACCTTTCAGCCTCTTCAGCTAGTTGAGGGGGAAGATATGTTCTTTTCTCTAGCTCTTAACCCTCGTTACACTTTCTCAGGGATTCTAATCTATCGCCCCCCAGGCCCCTCGGAAAGGTTTTTAGACTCTCTCTTAGACTGCACGGCAGATTTTATATGTGCCAGACCCAATCTTACAATCTTAGGAGATTTTAATATTTATGGTGAGATCCCTGAACGAACAGATTCAAGGCGTCTACTTGGTGGTATGGAAGCAATGGGCCTGACCCAACTTGTCAAAGGCCCTTCCCACGAAATGGGTCACACTGTTGATTTAGTGTTTAGTAACACTCCTGCCTTGACTTGTAGGTCCCCGACCCCACTAGCGTGGTCTGATCATTTTTTAATTCCTATTGAATTAGCCACGGGTACATTGGTGAGTGGGAGTAAGCCGGTTGTTCAGGTTGGGAGATCGTGGAATAAATTGGATGAAGAGAATTTTCTAGTCACTCTGGAATTACTTAAGTCCAGTGTCATGAGCAAGAGTGGATCTGAAGTTGAGGCTTTCAGTGACTGGATCACGGAAAGTCTGGACATAGTTCTCCCCCTGAGGAAAAAGTCTGGTCCGCGGAGAACAACTAGTGCCCCTTGGTTTACCCCCTCATTACTTCTCCTAAAAAAGGAATGTAAAAAGTTAGAAAGAACTTGGAGAAAGCTGTTTGTTTCAGCAGATAGGGAAGCTTACAAGGGGGCTATTAGAAGGTATCATGCTGAAATTAAGGAGGCACAGAGGGTTTTCTATCAGCAAAAAATTGAGGGTGCGGCAGGTTCCCCCAAAGTAGTTTTCCAAATATTAAAAGATATTCTACATGCGCCGGTGAAAGACAATCTTTTAGAGGCTTTCTTAGAACACAGCAATTTACTAGCGGAATTTTTCCACCAACAGATTTTGGACATCTATGCCACCTTTGGGGAGAATAGTCCATCACTGAAGGAGGAGGAGTTTGTTAATGGTGTTAATACAGCCTGTCTTTCTTACTTTAACCCTCTTTCTCAAACTCAAGTGTTAAATTTCTTGAGTGTCCTGAAATCAGGATCCCACCGAGACCGCGCCCCTCCTCACATACTGGTGCAGGGGGCGGAAGTTATAGTCCCGATGTTGACACATTTACTTAATGATTCTCTTTCCAAAGGAGTAGTACATAGCTCTTGGAAGCATGCTATAGTGAAACCTTTATTAAAAAAATCTTCTCTTGATCCGACAGTGTTGAAGAATTTTAGACCCATTTCCCTTTTGCCCACCCCCGCTAAAATTCTGGATAAATATATCAATTGGCAACTTTCTACTTTTTTAGAAGAGAATGGGTTGCTCCATCCCACTCAGATGGGCTTTAGAACTGGTCACAGCACGGAAACTGCATTAATTGCGGTGACGGAAGAGGGTAGACAAGGGTCTTACCACAGTGATTATCATGCTGGACTTGAGCGCAGCTTTTGATACTGTAGACCACCAGTTTTTGATCCAGAGAATGAGGGAGTTCGGAATAAGGAACAGGCACTTGCCTGGTTTACTTCCTTCTTACAGGACAGGTCCTTTCAGGTCCTAGATCGATCGTTCCTATCAAACAAACTGCAGTGCAGGTGTGGTGTACCTAAGGGCTCTGCCCTCAGTCCGACACTGTTTAACATCTATATGGCTCCCTTGGCCTCTTTGGTGGAGTCTTTTGGGTTAGCTTTAGTGTCCTATGCTGATGACACCCAACTGGTGGTTTCTCTTTCTGCTAATGAGACCTCAGAAGGTGCCGCTTTCCGTACTTGTATGCAAGCGGTTTCAAGCTGGATGACTCAGAGTTAATTGCAACTAAATGAGGAGAAGACGGAAGTCATGATACTAGGCCCTGAACCAAGGCCTGGAATTTCTCGCACTTGTCCTTCGGCACTTAGTGAGTTCTCTCCTCCTATAAAGCATGTTAAGAGCCCGGGGATCAGTTTGGACCCCCTTCTGACACTAGACCTGCAGGCTACGAACATATCTACTACTTGCTTTGCCTTATTGAGACTTCTTAGGAAGATTTTTGTTATTCTTCCAGCACTGGCTAGAAGACTTATTGTGTAAGCTATTATTCTTTCAAGGCTAGACTATGGGAATGGCCTTTTCCTAGGTTCCCCAGTATATGTTAAAAAGAAATTACAGAGAGTTCAAAATGCTGCAGCTCGTTTATTACTGAACATCCCGAGAAGGTCTTCTGTGAAGGCTGGATTGGCCTCTTTGCACTGGTTGCCTTTTGGACAGCGGATCAAATTTAAGGCTCTATGTCATATCCACCGGTCTTTGCATGATAGAGGACCTATGCTCCTTAGGAATCTGGCCACCTTTTATAGGCCGAATAGAGATTTGAGATCTACTACTCTAGCTTTGGTAATCTTACAGAAAATAAGGAAAGCAAGATGGGGTGGGTCCTCTCTGATGTTTTTAGGAGCTAAATTGTGGAACTCGCTTCCCCTTAATCTTCGGCTGATGGAGCAAGAACTGGAGTTTCGAAAGGCTTTGAAAACTTGGTTATTCTAGGTCTGTTTTTCTTATTCCTTTCTTGTTGCGTATCATTCTCATCCCCTCTGTGGTTAGGGTTTAGTAGCGCTGGGAAACCAGAGGGTAGCCATGCGCTCTATAAATTGTGTAACGTAACATAACATAACATGTTGCGGGTCACCCTGGTTCATTTAGTCCTTGTTACACTGGTTTACCGTCCTCCTCATTCTGACCCTCGTGAAACTTCTGATCCTGGTTCCACTGGTCTAGACTCCCTGGTCCTTTACATTCCCCCTTGTCATTTTAATCTAGGGCCTCCAGATCCTGCTAGCCTAAGTCCCAAAAAGAGACCAGCTCTCATGAATCATCATAAGGAGTACTGTGCACATTAAAAAACAATGTATTCTCATGAGTGAATAAAACATTTATGTAACATGCTTTATAACCACATTCATCATTTGTGGGAGACAGCCAAATAGTTATAGACTACAGCACAGAATATCTAAGTGCCACACCCTGAAGCTCCTAAATTAGAAGCTTGAATCCTACATTTGGTTAGCTGAAAATTAAAATAGCATAATTTTTTTTTCCAAAATAGTTTTTACTGTTTTTTCAACTTTAAACAGCTTAGCTTAATTCATGCACATACCTTTGTGCAAACGTTTGTATATTTGTATGCTACACACACGTTGCATCACCATTACAAAATGGCCACCAATCTACCAGTGGTGGTCGTTCCTTTTATCTTTACATCCAGCTAAATAAAGACCTCCTTCACACTGTTTATACAGTCACTAGACAAAGTGTGCATCATCTCTACTATTTAGCCTGTGGCCAGCTAAACAGCAGAGATTATGTACTATTTTGCCAGTTGCTGAGCAAATAGCAGAGCTGAAGTACTATTTGGCCAGGGGCCGAGTAAATACAGACATGTCCTTAAATTAAACAGAGTGCAGGCCCAGATAACATACCTGTGCTATCTATTAAACATAATACAAATTGACGGGTAAATATGTCTGTCCCTTTTTTTCCATTGAACAGCTAGTACTGGACAGAGCCACATTTTGTGGAGAGCAGGGGTGTAGCTTCTGGGTGTGTGGTTGAGGTGTTACACCACACTGGTAAAAGTATTTTATGATAGTTTGGTACAGGTGCTTTCGGGTATAGTGAATTGTCTGTAAGATGTCACTAGGAAATTTTACACACAAAGACAAAAACAGATACACACTCTCTCCCGCTCAGTGCTTGTAAAGAATTAAAAAATGTTGGTTTAGTATATACTAATGTGCTTTTCTCACTTAGTACCCCTATTAATCAGCATTCAGCTTCCTTTCCGCTGCCCCTTTACACTCTCTCGTTCACCGTTTGTCATATAAAGTATTTTAACATTATGTGGAAGTGTGATTGTTGGGAAATCTGAAGCTTACAACCCCGCCCCCCAAGCTTACTGACCAAGCTATGCCCCTGGTGGAGAGGTTTGGTAGTTAAATGTATACCTAAAAAGGGTAACAGTGGCCTTTCCCTCGAAGTACAGGCTTATATATCTTTGTGTGTCTGAAATGGCATTTTCCAAAATGTTTCTTTCCCATGTAGAGGAATGGCTTGTCAACAACAACCTGTTACTGACTGAAGAAGGTGGCTTCCATGAGGGCACTCAAGAATAGACCAATGTTTTGCACTCTGGTCGATAAACACAGTTGATAGAACCCGCATCTGGTAAAGGTTAGGATATAACCTGTGAGCTCCTGTGCCTAAATGAGGCTTTACACACCTCGAAAATGGCACAAAATGACGTTGATCCTAAGGATTGTCTCTCCTGTAAGGTTAACATTGATAATGGCCTCCAACAAGGTCGTGTGTTGGCACCAGTCCTTTTCAGTTTCTGTGTAGCTGATCTATTGGAGTATTAGGAACATTTACTGTTTTCACCCAAAAAGGGGCCTCTACATTGTGGTGAGGACCTCTAGGACCCAGGTTAGTCACCCCTGTTTTTTTTTTTATTCAAACCATTTTTATTGAAAAATGAAGTAACTGACAGCTGGTAATGACAGCATGTGACAGGTTACATTGTAAAAGCATGTCAGACTACATATATGCAAATGTAGGGATATGAATTTCCAGGAGTTCACATCCATAATTATGTCTTTACCATATAAAAAAGCTTGGGGATGTTCATGTCTAAAGGGCAACGATTAATGACTCTTTGAAGGTGAGAACTGAAGTCCCTGTATGTGCTCATGGTGAGTGAACTGTGTGTGGGAGGATAAAAAAAGAAAGGGAAAGAGGTGTGGGGAAGGAAGGATGGGAAAGAGAACGAAAGTAGGGGGCAGCTCCACTGATCCATTGGTGGGGTATATATATTGTTTATGTGTGCCTGGTGATTGAACATAAAAGCATAGTTTACTAATTTTAATAAGGCTGCTTTTAGTGATGATTTTTACATATTTTATCAGCTTGTTTCTATTCTAGGAAAGTGAGGAACAAGCTGCTTGTTTACTTAGCCTTTGCACCTCACTCAATGAGTACTCTCTGTCTAAGGCTAAATAACACGGTACACAATATGCAAGTTTCTGAACAGACAGACACAGCCTTGCATTGAAACTGTGCTTCCAGCACGGTATGGTTTATTATATAAAGGATGCCCTGGCTCACGGAGGGCAAAGGGCATTCCGGCCTATCATGGAATTTACACTGTGTGACATACTGCTTGGCTGGCGCTGATCTACCAGCCCCCTGAGAGGATTGCCATCTACACCACATGCTGATTCTTCCACTATCTCCTTGTTAAATTTAATCACACATATTTCTTGGTCTACGATTATTCAGTTTGCCAAGAGTCAATGGTACAAGAAGTTCATTGCAAATTTAATTCAAATATGCAGGAATTAATTGTTTATGATTTCAAATAAACTTTCCCTAGCTGAAAGTCCACTCAAATTATCACAACTTTGTTTGCAAAGTAGCAAAATGAACTAGGGGTCTGGTTATATTGGTAGAAGATTTAAAATAAATCAATTCTATTTATGGTACATACTGTCATGTGAATCTTTCCCTTCTAAAAAATCTTTAAAGGGCAAAGCACTAAAATCTATTAGGCAAGTGTTGGGATAGCTGACTGGTAAAACATCTATAGAACCGACGGTTCATGCTTGAGGGAATCCAGATACCTTTACCCATGTCTATAATCTTCCTGATCAAAACCAGGTAAGACATTTTTAAATTTAAACTAGGTTGCAATCCAACTCATGCTTTGCGGCGTGCTCTACATATAAAAAATCAGGAAAATAGAGGGATCACCACAACTCCCATAAATTTCAAATCAAAATGCCATATTGGCCTTGTGTTTATGGATTGCTTGCTTTTTACAGTGGGACATGGAAACATTTTAAAATCAATTTTCATGAAGTATGCTATTGTAGAAGAGAAGCCTTGGAGTTTTTAATTAGCATTTTTAGATTTATCAGTTTGACTGGGTTGCTTTTTAAGAGGTATCAAACAGAAAGTGGGCTTGGTGCAGATGAGTATGGCTGCATTCCCATGAAGCCATTGCTGTCAAGTATTCAGTTTACTTATGTGACATTTATTGTTATTATAGCATTTTATAAAGCTCTCAGCTACCCAAGAAGGGTTTCCGGGAGCTAAGCAAAGATAAAACAGACCAGACTGTTAGATTAAAATAATTCAGATCTTCATATTCTTACGAAACATGGATAGTGAGGTGCAGCTCCTCAAAGACTCAGGAAGGGCTATTTTTCAACTCTGCTTCTCTAGCTTTCATCCCCTCCTGCATTACCATTTTCCAGTTTCCGACCTTGTTCTGCTTTCGCCTTCTGAACTCTCATCCCTCTTTCTCTCCTGCACTCACTGTTTCCAATTTCCTTTTATACTTCTCACTCCTTTAACATCGTCTATCACCCATTGCTTCTTTCGACTTCCCTGCCATACTGTTCTTCTCCTGGGCTTTCTGCGTTTCTTGTGTTGCACCTCTCTTATCACACCCCTCATTCTTGCCCCTCCTGTGTCCCTTACCTTTCAGGCCCCATCTCTCCATTTTGTCTGTCTTCCACTTCCCTTTGCATATTTTACATCCCTTTTTATCTGTCTGTGGTTCTCTCTACCACACCCCTAGTGACTTCTGTGCAAATGCGGTCCCACTTGTACTGCAGAGGGTTGTTTGCATGAGGAAATGGTCAGTGAATCTTCTGCAAGCTTCTACCAGGGGCCACAAATTACAGTGACTGCAGCTTTGCAAGTGTCTCTGTATGGAACCATGGACCTGGATAAAAGCAGCATTTTTAAAGCAGGGAGCTCTCCCCACAACAGACCCTCTCCCCAGGCAAAGCCAGATTCTGGGCAGAACAGGAAGAGACCCTAAAATAAATGAAGAAAACAGCAGCCTGCTTAGAGAAGCAGCAACAAGGATATCGTAGCATAATGTCAGATATAATCTGATTTTCCTTTGGGTTATGCCTATCAGATGAAAGTGCTCACAGGAGTTTGGGTCACAAAGCAAGACAGGACAATTAAAAGTTAAGTGGAGTTCCATGAGACCAAGGCACGGCCGAGTTTGGCATGGGGGCAGGGGTTTGGCATGGGTGTGGTCATGGGGGGCATTGGCGGCTAGGAGCAGCTGTGATCCAAACTCTGTGATGTTAGACTTTAACTATCATCAAAGGCTTGTGTTTTGCATACTTACTTCAATGCTGCATGTTGTCTGACTTCAGAATCTCGTCAGATTAGATTTCTTTGCTTCCCCTGCCATCGTGAAATGATCACACGCCATACCACCATGCAGCATAAGAGGCCATATTTGAGGACAGGATTGTAAAACAGTTAGTCAACCTCAAAACAACATTTACAATGCCAAATGTTTTTGATATGTAATTCCCATCTCCACCCAGCAATTCTCACTTTTTACTAAGCTTTCATCAAAAGCCCCATACCTTGTTTCATTCCTTCTCCTTTCACTCACTGACCTTCTTCCATTCCCCATTCTCTCTCTCACGTCTCCTACAAAAACATCCTCCAATGAAGCCTCCTTGCTCTGTTCAGAGAATTCTTTATACTGGCTTCCTTCACCTGCGCTCTCTTCTTCCCCACCCAGGGGTGGATATGCATACATCTGAACTTCCACCTCCCCCAACTACTGCTGACAACCTTGCAACCTGCCCTATAATGGCATTCGCTATGCACAGTCCTCAGCCCCCACCCCATCACTCCTCAAATTGTGTAGGGTGGGTAAGTAGTAACAGCTAAGTGTGAAGAAGTCAGGAAGCGGTTGTCCCCTGACTCCTTAAATACTATCCCTAAAACGTACCCCTTCCCTGCCTATCCCCTGTATGGCCTGCCTCTATTGCACAACGTTTCCCAGGGAAAGACTAGGCTGCATCTGTCGCTTCTCCTAGACCTCTCCATTCCTCCCATCAACCATGACTCCTTAAGGCAAATGGAATATGTATTTGAATGGAGGCAGCATGCCCAGCCCATGGCAAGGAAGGGCTTGCTCACGCTGAGTAGTCCATTACAAGTGAGGCAGTACTTTAGCCAGTTGGAGCACGAGCAGAACCATCCAGTGAGGCCAAGCACTGATCTTCTATTTCCATTTAGCTAAACCAGTTGGGCCACATTTGTGCTTGCACTGCCTGCATCCTGAGTGAAATAAATAAATAAATCCTCTGATGACAGCTAACATTCAGGGAAACAATCAGCTTATGGGCTAAGCTTTTTGTGTGCCAATGTCATATACTAGTGGTGATGCGGGGGACCAGCCTAAAATGTGTTATTTTAATGTCTGATGCGTGACAGGGTTACTGAAGGTCTCTAGGCAAGGAAGGTCCTTGAACCATAACAAAGGGCCTGATTTAGGTATTGGTGGATGGGTTACTTAATCACAATGGGGACGGATATCCCATCCGCCAGAATCTAAATCCCATTATTTCCTATGGGATTTAAGTTTTGTGGGGGCAGGATATTCGTCACCAGAGTAACCCATCTGCCAATATCTAAATCAGTGCCACACTGTCCACTGGCCACACTGTCCACTGGTAGCTTTCAGTTTTTTCTGTAGGGCTGAAAAAAGGTGAACCCAAGGGAGCCATGTAACACAGTAACGTCACCAGAAACAGCAACGCTTCCCATCATATTAGTTCAATTTAAGCTTCAGAGGGCAGGCTCAGCCTTGCTAGTGGGTCATGGCTTTGTGAGCCACCTTCAGGATGCTGAACGTGCTCCAAAAGTAACCAATCTTGAAAGGGCTTACACAGCTTAGCAAAGGAGCCAGCAGTGACAGTGCTAGTAGTTGAGGGAGCCTAGCCCTTCATTCTGATGCAAACATCGAAGCAAGCACACCACCGCTGGAGCATATGGCTGCCACCTGGCATCTATTCTACCCGCACCATCAGTATTTTAATGTCTAGGCCAGCATAAAAAATAAAAAAAACTCACCTACAGCTGGTATTTCTTGCCCTTATCTGCACATTTTTCAAACAGCAAATATAAATAGAAAGCACTTTAAAATGTGTTCTAGGGCTACTTTAACAATCCCTCACTAATAATTAAAGTAAACAAAGACAGAAAAGTCATGCTACAAATGAATACATGTGATTTTCTTTAGAGTCTTGTTTAGTATCATGTCCAGGCCTTTGCAGGTTTTTAAAACAGTGTCAAATGGTTCCTGAATGCAAAAACCTGTCTCTTGGGCAGGCTTCAAGCGTCAGGGACTGGTCTTGTGTGACTCAGAGCATTCACTGCCAGTAACCTGCTTCTGCATGCAGATGCACAACATTGTTGTCACACTCTCTCAGTTTGCCGTTGCACTTTCTCCATGCTCCAGACAAGTAAGGAAAAAACATATATTTTCATTTCTGATATCCGATCATACAGCAGCACACTTACAAGGCTCAAACATTTCAGTAGACTGGTTTCAGGCCTCAACAGAAGCCAATGTGAGAAATACATTTTCCAGATAATTTTTTTAAAATCTCCCACTTTCCTCTTCTAAATTTTTGGCATGTATGGAACAGTGCTCTCTGGGTGAGCTGGATGGCGTGGGGGCTGCAGTGCCAGAGACATGTCGGGTGCGACGATCCAGGTGCACTTGTGAAAGAGCAGCAGAGATGACTGTACGACGAAACAACAACTGCTAAAAAAACTACTGCCTTAACAACGAGGTCGGAACACCGACCTCGTTGCTACTACTAATGATTTTACAACGAATGCCTTAACAACGATATTTTGTTGTAAAGGCATTCCTGATATAATCATTAGCCATAGGCACCATTCACCCTACATCCCTCACCCCACCCCCCCAACCCCACCCCAAAACCTAAAACCCCCTGACCCCCCACCCACTCCCCAAAACGAAAAACGCCCCACCCCCCCAGCCCCACCCTAAAACCTAAAACCCCCTGACCCCCCACCCACTCCCCAAAACCAAAAACGTCCCACCCCCCCAGCCCCACCCCAAAACCTAAAACCCCCTGACCCCCCACCCACTCCCCAAAACCAAAAACGCCCCACCCCCCCAACCCCACCCCAAAACCTAAAACCCCCTGACCCCCCCCACCCCTCCCCAAAACCTAAACCCACACTTACCTTCGCCAAGTCCCTTCTTTGTACCTTAACCACACATGTTCGTTGTTCAGAACATACGTAGTTAAGGCACAAAAAACCGAAGTCGTGGTTAAAAAAAACGTTGTTGCGCTTTCGTTAACCACGACCTTCGGAAATAAAAGTCGTAAAAAAGGATGTTTCCCGCAGAGATTCTTCACCAAAAATAAATAAGGAAGCAGTTTACAATGCAGGATAAAAACATTGTTCCAACATCAGAAGAAAAGATCATTGACATAGATTGACAGAGAGAGGACTATAGCACTCTCGACTATAGTGGAGTGGGCTTAAATGGTTTTCATCAGGCTTCATAAGTGAGTGTGGGGAGCAGCCTCTAGCACGTGAATTGCATGGGTCTCTATGTACTTTATCTGGGCAATGATGTTGATGATCTCACTGATTTCCTCTCTGGCTCGAGTAGAGTGATGGAGATACCAAGCACTAAAGCACAAATGAGCTGGAAGATACATAACTATGCCCTCTCAATTTATGGCTCTCTCCTGGATGATACATACCAAAATCTAAGCCAGCTAGATGATTGCTTTTCTCAGAAGCGGTAGCCAAACACCCGCAAATAACTCACCACTCCTCAATCATGGAGACTGCACCAAATGTGCTAGAATCTGCCCTTGTCACACTGTTGAAAGAGTTGATGGAAATTACACTATCTATTGCCTCTGCTAAACACAGCGGTTGGAGCCACAAAAGCAGCAGCACAATTCCCTAAGGGGACAAATCACCTCCTTCACAACTCAGATCGCACACATTGATGGTAGGCTTAATGATCACGAAAGCAGAGTTGACAGGCTCCTGGACTGGGGGAAGTGAGATTTGGAGGTTATGCAACAAAACTATGCAACCTGGAAGACTGTAGTTGCAGGGATAATGTGCAAATCTTCTGGGTCCTCGGAAATACTGAACAGAATAATTTAATGGGTTTTCTCTGATAATTCATCCTTGCAATTCTAAACTTCACCTTAGACCCACCCCTGAAGTTTCATTAGGCGCATCTTGTGAGATCACATCCCAGCCACACTTTTAATATGCCTAGACACATCCTGATCCGCTGCACTCAGCACCAACAAACTCAACAATTCATTATCACCAATGAAAACACCATCAGGCTGTTTGTGACCAGTAAAATGCCTTTTTGCATGTACCAACCCTATTTAGCAAGTCTGTAACCTATTACCGACTTGCAAAATAGGGTTTGCAATTCGCTATTAGGAAGGGGTGTGCCAAGGGCGTCCCTTCCTAGTAGCGAGTAGCACTGGTATGTAGGAATGTCTTGTGATGGGAATGTGGTTACAAAACATTCACAGATTACCACCAACTTTAAGTTGATGGTAACCCAGTCGCAGATGGGAAGGGATGTAGCACTACCTGTCAGATTCAGTTATGTTTGGGTGACATACCTCACTTTTTTTCCCCATCGTGAAGCTAGACAAGGTTGCCCATTGTAACCCGTTGTTCCTTTTGACATTGGAGGTGTTAGCGATTGTACTTCAAAGTAATGATCAAATTGAAGGGATTATGACCCCCTGCTGCAAAAGTCAAACACTTAACTATGCAGATGATATCCTAGTGACCTTATCACACCCTGAAAGCTCAACTAGGGCACTGGTGCAATGTACAAACACTTTTGCAGCTTTTTCCACCTACAAAATGTGAGGCTATGTCTTTGAATACTTTGGGGGTCATTCCGACCCTGGCGGTAGATACCGCCAGGGCCGGGGACCGCGGGAGCACTGCCAACAGGCTGGCAGTGCTCCCTTGGGCATTCTGACCGCGGCGGTTCGGCCGCGGTCAGAACAGGAAAACCGTCGGTCTCCCGCCGGTTTTCCGCTGCCCAGCTGCGCCGCCATGGGGGATTCCGACCCCCTCACCGCCATCCTGTTCCTGGCGGTTCCGCCCGCCAGGAACAGGATGGCGGTGAGGGGTGTCGTTGGGCCCCTGGGGGCCCCTGCAGTGCCCATGCCAATGGCACGGGCACTGCAGGGGCCCCCGTAAGAGGGCCCCACTTTGTATTTCAGTGTCTGCATTGCAGACACTGAAATACGCAACGGGTGCCACTGCACCCGTCGCACATCCTCCACTCCGCCGGCTCCATTCGGAGCCGGCATCCTCATGGAGGGCTGTTTCCCACTGGGCTGGATGGCGGCCTTTTGGCGGTCGCCCGCCAGCCCAGTGGGAAACCCAGAATGACCGCCGCGGTCTTTTGACCGCGGTACGGTCTTCTGGCGGTTCCCTCCAGGCGGGCGGGCGACCGCCAAAAGGCCGCCATCCAGCCCAGTGGGAAACAGCCCTCCATGAGGATGCCGGCTCCGCCTCCCCCTTTATCTAGAAAGGCATCTGTGGGTGATTTACCATTGAATTGACAGTCTAGAAGATTAGGAGACTTGAAGGATCTATTAACCCAGGATTTGCAGACATGATTAGTGATAACATTTTCCTCTTGATTGATAGAATGAGATTAGGTTTTCAGAAACACTGACTTTTGAACCTCTCCTTATTTGACAAAGTCCAAATATTACAAATAAACTTAGCACCTAGATTTAATGAATTTTTTGGTATAATACTCTTTAAATGCCCTGAACCTATCCTAAACGAAATTGAGAAAGAATTCATGATTTATAAGGGGTGGAGAGAAACCAAAATTGAAGGGTGTTAAACTACATGCTGATACTTCACAGGAGGGGCTTCCCTTACCTGATAAAGAATCATATCGGCTGGCACACCAATTGACTCACTCTAGTTGCATGCTAAGGATGCACAGAGCTACCCTATTATGGGTCTCCAGTGAACAACATGCCTAAATGTAAAGGAGGAGTTAGTGGTTTACTGTACAATGTACCTGGTTGCGATAAACTCCACCAATCAGATAATAGCAGCATACCAATAGATGTTGAGTAGGGCCCATAAACTGTTGAAATTAAATAAACTTATCCACTCAATATAGTTGCATCCCAATATGCATGGATTGGGGCCCATAAACTGCTGAAATTGCATGAGCATATCCACTCAAAGGCATCACTTGGGTGAAATATTGCTATTAGGATTGAGGATATGAAGTCTGCTGATTTCAGTGAAATCACTGTATACTACAATACATGTAGGACATGATTAAGCAAGATATCTGGAAAACATTTGAACATTTTAAACAGAGGTATGACCTTCCAGCACACAGAAAAGGTGTTATAGGCAACTGACACATGCACTTTCTGAAAAAATGGGCACCCACAAACACACCGACCCAGGTCGCCCATTACCTTTAAACATGGAAAGAATTAAAGGGGACAATAATATCTGTTCCCTACAGCAATGTAATAAACTCTGTTTTCTTGTTAATTACTTCAGCTACCCTAAAATAAAGGTCAACCAACCCACTGCAGACTCAATTCCAAGATGATGAGTGGGACTTAATTCTGGGAAACAATGGACTGAGGGAATCCTGTATAAAATACAGTTACTTTAAGGTCCTCCATGGATGACATTAGCCCCAGATACATTGTGCAGGTCAAAACCTGTATTCTCATGTGAGTTATGAATTACAGAAGTCTTTTAGCCCCTGAAGGACTCTGTAGAACTGTGACGTAAGTGAATGCAGGCTTAGAATGCTAAGTTCGCAGGTACACACAGACTAATAAATATGTATAATACTCAGCTCCATGTGTGGTGTAGTTATTGGCAGATTCCCCGGCTGGGGAAGACATTACAACTGGCATTGAGATATGGTATAAGTAACCTGAAGATCGGCAGTGCTCTCCCAGGAACTTTGCCGTGGTCCTAGCAAACCACTCCTGTGTGCCAGATGTGCCTCCGTCGAAGTTCAGTCGGCATTTGGCATCTGTGGAGTCAAAGCGCAGCTCCAGCCAGTGTAAAGCATTTGAAAATAAAGAATTTCACTGAGAAGTCTATACATCGGTGGCCAAGAACCTGCTGGCAAGGCCATAAACAGAGGTACTGTACTACTATGCAACATTAAGCTAAACCTCTTCTGTAGTGATAACGCTGAAGGCAGATACAACCAGGTTTTGAAAGTGGAGCAAGTAGCGACAGCAAATTGCAAGATAAAGCTGCGATCAGAAACGCTACGAGGCAGAGATAAACTAGGTGTCAAAAAGCACAAAAGGATGTCTGAAAACACAGCAGTTTGAATACTAGAAAAGTTCATCCACTTACCAGAACCGATGTCATCATACTGCAGCCCTGGGAAGTGGCTCAATGAGAAGTGCCAATGGTTGTTCTTACAGAGCTGTCCATACCTGAAGAGGTGATCGGAAGAGTCAAAGACTGTTCTTCCAAAGCAGACCAAGAAAGAGGTCACAGTTCTACAGACTGTCCAAGATGACCCAGACTCTAGCACATCACAGGGTGTTAGAGATGACACAGAAGACGTGGATCCTAGTGGACAGCAGACGGTATCAGAGAGAACTCCATTTTCAGTGTCAGCCAATCCCATAAACAGTTATAATGCTGCAGTGTTCCTGAAACTACCACCACTGTTTGATACTTCCAAAAAGCAGAATATTAGTGATAGACTGATTGTTCGGATAGAGACATTTGACTATTTCATTGATTCACTAGAGGAAACAGATAACAGAAGATTATCAAACACCTCAAGGATCTTGCTGGTAATTGTGTAAAAGAAGTCATAAAGAAAATGCTACAAATTGGTGAAGTCAAATACTGTCAACTTAAAGAAGCCTTGATTCTCAAGTTCAATCCAATGCCGATTGTAGATCACAAAAGGTACATTTTCAGAAAACAACAATAGAGAGTTGGTGAAACCATAGATGAATTTGTTGAGAGACTAAATACACTCATCAAACACTGTAGGTTTAATGAATTTAATGATGAGGAAGCAATACACCTCTGACTTATTGACAGATGCCTTCCAGATGCATTCGGATGATGAATGCTGAGAGAAACTTAGAGTGTGCAAGTTCTCATGGTTGCCAAAGCTAAAGAGCATGCAGATCGACAAGCTGCTGACATTGAGGCCGGAAGTGCCCAAAATGAGTCAGTCATGAATATGAAAAACAAGCGGAAACACAAATCTGAATTACTCAAGGTGATGTCTCCCCTGTAAAAAGAAGTTGTGTTTCAGGTGTGAATTGTCATTTCTACAAAAAGGTAAGTGTCCTGGCAGTGGACAGATTTACAAAGGCTGTGAGAAGGAGAATCATTTTGTAATGGTTTGCAAGATGAAGGAAAGAATAAGTGCATCATGGCGAGAAGACAATCTGGCCACCCTAAAGTTCCAAAAGCAATGTTCGATGCACATTGACAAAGCCAAGTGACAGCACCAGTTGACATAAATCAACACCAAAGGTAGTCGATCATCAACAAAATCTTAGTGAAGAAGTTCTTCAGTATCAATATCAAGGAAAAGTGAAGAAGATGATTGTGCAATGTTGATATTTATCTCAGAAAAATGTGCGCATGTGGGACTGGCCGCATGTGAAGAGAAATACCAGTCAAACAAAAGTCAACATGAAAAAGCACCAAAGTAATTCAATCATTGTCTGAAAATCACACTGAAAGTAAACATTGTTCAATACCTTTCATTATCGACAGTCGTGCATCTATAAACATCATGCTTGAAGAGAAATGCAATGAGCTATCGTCATCACTGCGACTGAGACCATTGAAAACTAAAGCATACACATAGGCTGCACCCACCCCATTGAAAATTCAAGGTTCATTTGTAGCAGTGATGAAACACAAGAAGATGAAAGTGCAAGTGCCCATTCATGTGCTTCAAGGTGCGGTGTCAAGTGCTTGTTTACTCAGTTTCAGCACAGCTGCTGACATGGTATGTGATCTTAGTGAACTACAACATGAATGCTCATCATGAAATAGTAAGTCATTTCCCTTCATAGTTTCATGGGTTGGGAAAACGTAAGACTATGAAAGTACAATTGCATATGAATGAGGATTTCCGTTGTGTTACACAAAGACACAGAAGAATTGAATTTCATTTACAAGAAGCTATTGAAAAGGAACTCAAATCATTACTCAGACATGATATCGAGTGTCTACTGGTCCATTGCCATGGGTTTTTCCCATAGTGGTTATACCCAAAAAGGACAGTGAAGGAGCTGTACGCATCTGTGTAGATATAAGTCAAGCATACAAGGCAATTGAAAGAAAAAGACATCCAGGTCCTCACATTGCTGACATGATAGCACAATTGAGTGGCACGAAAGACTTATCCTGCCTTGATTTAAATAAAGGATATCATCAGTTGGAACTCGAGGAGAACTGTAGGTACATTACAGCCTTTTCTATAAATATTGGTCTATTTGGATGTAAAAGACTAAGGGCCTGATTTAGAGTTTGGTGGATGAGGTTACTCCATCACAAATCTGACAATTATATTGTCCCCCAACTTACGATTCCATTATAGCTTATGGAGACTGCAATAAGGCGGATAGGAAATCCATCACATTTGTGACAGAGTAACCCATCCGCCAAACTTTAAATCACATCCTAAGTTTAGGCGTGTCATCAGCTGCAGAGATTTTTCATGATGTCATTCGATGTATCATATATCCTTTTATAAATGCTTTTAACTATAGTGGTGACATATTAGTCTTTGGAGCTACACAGAAGGAACACAATAAAGCTCTCAAGCAAGCATCTTTTACTGGTTGATGCAGGTTTAACTTTGAATGCTGAGAAATGTGAATTCAATAAGACAAAGCTGAAGTTTTTTGGGCATATCTTTTCTGATGGGGTATGACACCTGATCCGGTTAAAGTGCAAGGGTTGTCAACTGGAAGTCCCCCCAGGATAATCCCATTTTATGTTCATTCCTTGACATGTCAAGGTTCTGTTCCCGATACATACGAGACTTTGCTACTGTGAGTGCTCCATTGAGCGACTTGATGAAATAGAATGTTTCATTTCATTGGTCACGTGAATGCAGGCAGAGCTTTAAGAAAATCAAAAAAGAAATCAAGAATGTTACTGAAATGGCATATTTTGATTCAAAGCTCCTTACTGAAGTTGTTGTTGACATTAGCCCAGTCGGGTTAGGCGCAATACTTGCACAGTGCAGCGGACACCTAAATGCTCAAAGACATATTGTGGCATATGCAAGCAACAGTTTGTCTCAAACTGAATGTGCTTATTCACAACCTTGAAAAGAAAGTTTAGCAGTGGTATAGGCTTGTGTAAATTTCGACATGTTCTTATAAGGAAAGCCTTTTATGCTTGTGACAGATCATCAAGCATTGTTGACCATCTTTGGCAATCCAAAAGCCAATTTGCTGCCTTGCATTAAACATTGGGGTCTATGATTACAAGAGTACAACAACACAATTGTACATCATCCAGGAAAAGATCAAAACCTTGCCGACTACTTCTCCAGAGTACCTATACAGTGTCAAAGTACCCCTTCCAAGACTGCTGAAGCATACATAAACTTCATTGTGAAATCAAACACACCAGCTGCCATATTGTTGGAGCAAATTATCACTGCCAAGAGTCAAGATAGTGACATGTTTAAACTGAAAGACATTATTACACATCAGTCTTGGAACTAGCACAGTCGACCTCTTGCCAGTGAGAGCGAATACCAGAAATTCAAGAATTTCAAAGATGAAATGTCTGTGACTCAATTGGCACATGAAGGACATTGTGAAATAGTTGCTACAAAGCAAGCTTTCCGAGACTGAGTTTGGTTTCCTCATCTTGATGAAAGAGTTGAAAGAGAGTTGAAGGGCTGTCATCTGTACAACTGCTCATCATCGAAAACCACTCAATATCCCTCAAGCATGTCAGAGTTGCCAAAGCATGAATGGGAATGAATTGCTGTTGACTTTTTCGGTCCTCTTTACAATGGACATCACGTGATAGTTATTGCTAACGAATACTCCCATTTTCCATTGGTAGAATATCTATCATTCATGAGAGAGTCTTTGAGAGATTAGACAGCAACTCTATGACATGGGGTATTCCTGCGATCTTAAAATCTGACGATGGCCCACCTTTCAACAGTCGGAAATTCAGAGACTTTCTCAGGCATCTTAATGTGAAGCATCAGAAGATCACATCTCTTTGACTACATGCTAATGGCCTTGTCACACTTTTCATGTGTACATTAAACAAAGCTCTACAGCGTGCCGTATTGGAAAAGCTCGACATTCAAACTGTCTTGACTTCTACTCTTCAAGCTACCCATTCAACTCCTCACTTGACCACAGGTGAAAGCCTGCAACTTTGATCTTTGGGAGTGCAAAAACAACCAACTTACCTTAGTGGACCAACACAAGATCAAGTACTGACAAAGAAACCTGTACCAAAAACTTGAATCATACAAAAGAAATGAAGGCCTATCCAGATAAGTTACAACATACAAAAGACATTGTTTTCACAAGAGGAGAGCGAGTGCTAGTCAGTCGACCGAGAAAACGTTAGTCTGATGCTCCATTTGATGCTGAGCCATTCCATGTTGTAAACAGCAAAGGACACATGGCGGCTGCCCAACATCCTGGGAAATCCATTATGCAAGATTCCTCTCATTTAAAAAATGTGGCTCACCACTTGTCATGACCACACAAACTTGCCAAGTCAAATCAAAGAAGTGCATGAGAAAAGCAAAGAGATATCCTCAGTGGAGACAGCAAAGCCCAAACTGGAAGAAGGTTTGCAGAGTAATCTTGCGCTTATTTCAAAGGAAGAATCAAGAAGAGAAGATCCAAGATGGCCGCTGTGAGTCCTGAAGGTTAGTTACAGTTCTAGTCTTGCAATCAGTTGGTTGCTAGGTTACGAGCTCTCCAGCTGGAAGCCTTGCACTTCAACTGAGGTCTGACAGGAATCAGCTGTGTGGAGAGAGAGCGCGCTTCAGAACAGAAACTCCTGTGAGGTAAAATTACATTTGAAGATTATATTACAGAAAACTGATAAATATTGTCAAGGTTTATTCGAAGAGTTTGATAGTAGACCGTTCCCGTGGAAGTCGGCAAGGCTACAGAGTTAATGTATGAATTAACCTTATGTTTACAAGGTTCTTGTTTAAGATATTAAAGTCAAAGAAAAACGAACTTTAAAAGAGCAAGTATCTACAAATGTCAAGGTTATAAACAAATGCCAAGTTTAAAGGAGAAACGAACTGTTAACAAATAAGCATTTACAAATTCAATGGTAATAAACCAAAATAGAGTTTAAAAGAGAAACGAACTTAAATAAACAAGCATTTACAACTACAAGTTATCGACAGATGTCGAAGTAAGGAAGGAGAAACTAACTGTAATAAACAAGCATTTACAAATACAAGTTATCAACAAATGTCGAAGTAAAAAAGGAGAAACGAACTTTAATAAACAAGCATTTACAAATACAAGTATTGACAGAAGTCACAATAAGACAGAAGAAATTAAAAAACATCAGCTGATTTGAAGAACGCGTTATCACCAACTATATATATATATATATATATATATATATATATATATTTATATATATATATATATATATATATATATAGCAACATAAAACCAATCTCTAACAAAGGTTGAGAAGTTCTTCCAGAATCAGTAATAAGCATTTTTTTAAGAAGAGCTATCATTTATAGAGAGAAGAAAGGCTACAGAGAACTCAGGGTGAGTGAAGAAATAATAGAATTAAAGAGAATTAAGTGTTGAGAGTAGAAAGTGAAAAACTGATGTTGTATGTCCCTAGTAATTGCGACTGTGACTCTTGCAGGTGCTGCATCCAATCTTAGATGTGAAGAGGCAGACTGAGTACTGGCGTTCATCATCTCTGTGGCAGTCTCTCTACCATCCCATTCCCCTTTCCCGCTCCGGGGTACTCAGCACAAAGGATTAATATTCGTTGTGAGTAGCTCGGGTCGGGACTGAGGAGTTATCTTCTGCTTCTGAGGAAATCAAATTGAAGTATCCTGACACCACTAGTCAGATACTGATGTCAATGTAGAGACTGGTTCAGAAAGGACAATTGAAAAACCCCAGACTATTGTTTCTCCTGCATCGCCAACACAGATCCTGGACACTGCTATTGCTAGTTCCCAGTTTCCGAAGACACGATTGGGATGAGTAATCAAAGCACCATGAAGGCTCATTGAAGATCTATGACTTTATATAAATTGTAAAAATTAATTTAACAGACGGGGAGATGTACTGTCTGTGAGTTATGAATGATTGAACCCTCTTGACTCCAGAAGGACTCCATAGAACAGTGACATAAGTGTTAGAATGAGGTGAAGAAAATACACATTTAGAATTTTGAGTTCGTTGTTACAACCAGACGAATGAAGACGTGTAATACTCAGCTCTGTGTGTGGCACAGTTATTGATGGGTACCCCGGCTAGGGAAGACGATACAAAACCTAGTGAGGATACAAAGTTCTGGCTATATAGAGAATCAAACTTTGATATAGTACATATCCTGTGGTAATGCAGTAGGATACAGGGATATTGTCATTGGATCTGCAATTACATGGTTCCAGCGCTGAACACTCTCTGGAGGTTGTCAGCACAGCTGGCGATCTTGCATGATATCTCCAAACTTCCCACTGTCTCCCATGTTATGTTATTTTATGTTATGCAGATTGCTAGAGTGTACTCTCACCCAGGAGGGTATCCTGATGCTGAGCAGGTGTGAGTCTAGCCAAACCTAGGGCCTAGTGGGACTCCTCAGAAATCCAGGTTTTCAGCTTCTTGCAGAATTCAAGAAGTGAGGAGAAGGCTTTTATGCGTAGTGGCAGGTCATTCCATGCTTTAGGAGTAATGTAGAAGGCTCGACCTCCCAGATCTGGTTTTGCATATGCATGGGATGGGTGCAAGTAGGAGTTCGGATGAGCAGATGTGTCTGGAAGGTTTTTGAAAGAAGGTGCAATTGGTGAAATATACTGGGTCAGTATTATGTAGTGCCTTAAAACTGTGGGTGAGAGTATGAAATGTGCTTTTTTGTTTATGGGGAGTGAGTGGAGTTGCTTCAGGTGTGGTGTGATGTGAGTGTGCTGTGTAAAAGGGAGAGTGAGAGTGATGCTGGTCACAAATTTTTGAAAGGTCTGCAGCCTTCTGGTGAGTTTTTTGTTGACAACAGCATAGAGGGTGTATCCAGGGCACAGGGGGCATCCACGACGATGGGGTAGCTAATATTAGTATTCTCTACCACTGTAAAACTGATAAAGTCCCATTTTATATCCTGAATGGAGAGCATGCATGAAGTCACATCCTTTGAGAAGCTAGTTTATCGCGCAGTCTCAGCAGATCTGGCTGTTCTTCCTTGAACAGACTTTACTTTAACACCCCTAGTGTCAAGTTAACCTTGTTTTGGTATCTGTGGATCAATAACTGGGGTTATGTGTCTATCTTTTTTCCGCATCCCCTACACGAATACTCTTATTTCTGTGAGCCCTTCCCCCATGGTTAATAGATTTAGGACCTAATTTATACTTCAAGTACTGCAGACATGGCAGAGTACTTTACTCCAGCCATGTTGAGGGTACTCCACCCATCCAAATTGGAGATATCTGCCAGCCCAGTTGACATCTTTTCCATTTACAGGAGCCGTCATCACAGTGGTTCCTGCAAATGTATTGAAAAATGTACTGAAAGTTTGATGGATGGCTGTCTCTGTATGAAGGAGCTGTACATCAAACTTTCAATATTTTTTTTTATTTAAAAAAAGAAAATCCCAAAGCAAGATTTTTTTATTGAAAATAAAAAATAACAATGACCCTCTCACCTTGCATTTTTCAGCAGTCACACAAGGAGATTTTGCCCATGGAGTGGTTTGTTATTCCAGTTTTCACTGTCTGTTACTGCCAGGTTTGACTTGCTGTGATGGACAAAGAAAACTGGCTATCTGTTTGGCTATTCTAAATAGATTGGGTAAACAAATCGCTAAACCTCCAATAGCCCTTGCATCATGAAGCCATCGGAGTGGTGAAGATTTAGGCCCTCATGACAACCCTGGTGGTCGGTGTTAAAGCGGCGGTAATACCGCCAACAGGCCGGCGAAGAAAAAAATGTAATCACGACCATGGCGGAAACCGCCATCACAGACAGCCACTTTAACACTCTGACCGCCACAGCGGTAGAAACAAACACCGCGGCGGTAACCGCCAACAGACAGGCGGAACACAATGTACCGCCCACTGTATTACAAGCCACCAATCCACCACCTTTTCCGGTGCTGTACCAATGCCATCAAAAGCACGGCGGAAATAGTACTTGGAACAGGAACCACTCACCTCTCAACATCCTATGAGGAACCAGGACGCCACAGAGCCCGAGTTACAGGTGCTACCAATGTTGATTTACCTCCTCTTCTACCTGGAGCAACAAAGACGGCGGTGACGACCAAGGTGAGTACTGCACCTAGCACACAGCGGAGGGGGGAGGAAAAAGAGAGTGACATACACACGCAAAATGCAACACCCCCACCCTCACCCACAACACCATACACACAAATACATGCAGCAACATTACATATACACCCCGTAACCCTCCGGAAGAATGCAAGGACAAAAGGAAATGATTGTAACGAGTGTAATCATCGAAAATTCAGATATGGAAACAGGTCTGTAACAGATCATTATATACAAATATGTACAGCAACTACACAAGTCTGGATAGTGTTCCAATCATTGTCCGTGTACCAGTGGTCCCAAAATGCATGGGCGAAGCCCACACATAATACCTGCCTCTAAACGGAGAGAACACTGCTTGGGCATCAGGTAGAAAATAAACAGGCACCTCAGGGGGAAGGGGAGGGGGGGGCACCTCAGCCGGTTGAAGGTACGACGCCACTGCTCCACAAGGGGGCTCCATGCCCACAGAATGGTCCTGGGGAGTTCAAAGCCACAGTCTCACAAGTCTCTCAAGTGGGTGGGTTGCCCACTGATTGGTCCTGGGGAGTGCAAAGCCACAGTCTCTCAAGTCTTTCAAGTGGGTGGTATGCCCACTGATTGGTCCTGGGGAGTGCAAAGCCACAGTCTCACAAGTCTCTCAAGTGGGTGGGTTGCCCACTGATTGGTCCTGGGGAGTGCAAAGCCACAGTCTCTCAAGTCTCTCAAGTGGGTGGTTTGCCCACTGATTGGTCCTGGGGAGTGCAAAGCCACAGTCTCACAAGTGTCTCAAGTGGGTGGGTTGACCACTGATTAGTCCTGGGGAGTGCAAAGCCACAGTCTCTATAGTGGATGCTTTTCTCCATTGGTTCTGGAGGGGGCTTTGTGCCCAGAGTGCTTCATCCTGCCAAGGACTGGGTGAGTGGATGTTGTTCTCCACTGATTCTGGAGGGGGCTTAGTGGCCAGAGTGCTTCATCCTGCCAAGGACTGGGTGAGTGGATGTATCTCTCCACTGGTTCTGGAGGGGGCATGGTGCCCAGAGTGCTGCACCTGGGGTGTGGCAGTTCCCATTCCCTCTGTGTGTGCCACGAGATTTCCTGGGAACAGGTAGCATGATACTCCATAGAGTCAGAGACACACACTACCCTGCTCTGACTTTGCCTGCCAACTGCTGGTTGTAACAGTGCTGGTTGTGGTGCCTCATGTAGGCTGTGCAGGGTCCAGGACTTCTCCTGCAGCCTTGGATGGCTGCTACTGAGAATGTTGTCCACGTCGGCTGTGGTGGCACTGTCTGTGCACGTCGCGGGGCAGGTGGCGGTGGTTGCGGCGGTGTCTGTGGCGGAGATATTGCTGGTGGTGCATGTGTCAGCATCTGTGGAGGGAGACAGCAGGACGTCTCCTGCAGCCTCGGATGGCTGCCCAATGGGGATGATGCTGGGGAAGAGTATTGAGGCAGCAGACGTTCAGGTGGCGGTGCAGGTGGCGGTGGTTGCGGTGGTGTCCACCGCCATACAGGTTGCTGTTCTGTTTGCAGAAGGGGTGACACCAGTCCCTCAGCTGGAGGCTCCGTGCCCTGAGCTGGCTTCCCTCTAGCCTTGTGTCCCTTCCCCACCTTGGAAGTCGCTGCTGGGACCTTGGCACTGTCCCCTGTTTTCCTGGAGGAGACCTTGCTGGGTGGTTGGTGCGACTTTTCCCTACGGCATGTGGGCCACTTCTTCACCTTGGCAGGTGGTGGAATAGGGTGATCCGTGGCCTCGCTAGGTGGCACTCTGGCAGCCCTGATGGGTGCTGCCTGTGATGTTACTGGACTTGCAGGGACCACAGTACTGGAGGATTTTGTGGCTGAGGTGCTGGGCTGGGATCTGGACATCCTGGCCCTAGGGGAAGGACGGGGGGAGGTGTAGGGAAGAGGTCAATGTTAGCCAGAAAAATGTTTTTTAGACACAGTGGGACAGGAAGATGGAGGGGATTTGGGAGTGGAGGAAGAAATAGTGGTTGTAGGAGGTGTACGTCTGCTGAGTTTGGGTGAAGGTGCATGGGCTGGAGGCTGTTGTGAGGTGGATGGCTGTTAAGTGGGTGTGTGCCTGCGTTTGTGTAGTTTGGGAGGAGGGCTCACAGGCAAACTGGGAGAGGCCCAGGGGACGTGTAAATGGTAGTGGGGGTGGTGATTGCACGTGAACGGTGTGTGGTGAGGGGCGTGCTGGTGTTGGAGGTAGTGGCTGAGGATGTAGTGCATGCAGGTGTGAGTGGAGACGAGACTGGGAGGGAGGAGGAGGACGTGGAGGAGGGGGACACAGTGGAGGCAGTGGATGTTGGCGTGTATGCATGGTGATGGTGCTTGTGTGAGTGCCTGTGGGATGTGTGTTGCTTATGTTTGCCATGTCCACTCTTGTGTGTTGATGAGTGTGCATGCTGGTCTGATGGTGTGCTTGGGATAGGCTGAGGTACAGGGGATTGGGTCTGGGTAGTGGAAGTTGGAGGGGGAAGGCTGGACACAGGGACAGTGGCTGCCATCAGTGCTGAGACCAGAGCCTGAAATGCTCTCTGTTGGGCTGCCACGCCAGAATGAATGCCCTCCAGGTATGCATTTGTTTGCTGCAAATGACTCTCAACACTGTGGATGGCATTCAAAATGGTTGATTGCCCAACAGTGAGGGATCTCAGGAGGTCAATAGCCTCCTCACTGAGGGCAGCAGGTCTGACTGGGGCAGGGCCTGAGGTGCATGGGGCGAAGGAGCTGCCCACCCTCCTGGGTGAGCGGGCACGGGAAACACGCTGAGGGGCTGCAGGGAGGGTGGTGCTGGTAGGGGGGGGGTTGCAGCTGTACCTGTTGATGCGGTGGGCACAGAGGTGCCCGCCCCCACAAGGGAGCTCCCATCAGAGGAGGAGTCGCTGTCGCTGGTGTCTCCTCCTGTCCCCGTCGTGGAGATCCCCTCACCCTCCGTCCCAATGGTGCCTTCAGACTCCGTAAATTCACCCTCCAGGGCCATGTGGGTTGCAGCTCCCTCCTGCTCAGGTGCCAATGCTCCTCCACCAGATGATGCTAATGCACACAAGGACAAGGTGACAAAACAAAAAGGGGAGGAACGATAGAAGAGATGCATGGTCAATGCCTGCAACACCACTACCATTGGCAGACACAACACACAGGGAAAAACACTATGCACTTTCCCATGCACTAACAGTTCAGGGCAAAAGCACATGCCCATGGGGGACTCTGCCGAGACCCATTTGATGCAGAGCTGGAACCCACAGGAGTCTGACTAGGTGTAGAGGGCCACTGCCACTTTTGGGTTTGGAGTGCCACTGAGCCTGCTAAACAATGGATCTACCTTGGCGCATCTGCCCTGGCCTAGGGGAACCCACAGCCCACTTCCCCCACCCAGAAACCTCATACAGCGCACAGAGTCAGCTGAATGAGACTGTACTCACCCCCTTGTGGCTGCTGTGATGCCCTCAAGCGCCCATCCAACTCAGGATATGCCACCGCCAGGATCCGGTACATCAGGGGGCTCATGGTGCGACGGGCCCCCCTTCCACATTGGGAGGCCATCCCCAGCTGGGCCTCCGCCATCTTCTTGGTCCAGTGGCGCAGGTCCTCCCATCTTTTGTGGCAGTGGGTGCTCCGTCTATGGTAGACCCCCAGGGTCCGCACTTCCTTGACGATGGCATGCCAAATCCCCTTCTTCTGGTTGGCGGTGAGCTAGAGGAAAAGTGAAGTAAGAATGGATGTTACTCCCCCGTCCGGTTCTTCTTACTCATTGGCCAGAAACCTCCCACCCTGGCACAGAAAAACATACACTCACCATCTTCACATGCTGGCCTCTGCCCCCCGTATCTTCCATCCACACCACTCCATACATTCATGTGCCATGCTTCATGCTCACAGTGTACTCACTTGTTTGTCTGGAGGACCGTAGAGAAGCGTGTAGTGGGGGAGGACCCCAGCCACCAGCTTGTCCAACTCCTCTGCAGTGAAGGCAGGGGCCCTTTCCCCAGACACTATAGCCATTGTCGCTTCCAGACTCAGGTCACAGCAGCACTTGCAGTGTAGGTCCTCTCCTGTTGAAGGTCAGGTATCAAGTGAGTGAACAGATAGAAAATGGCGGTCACGTCCACGGCGTTGCGTACCATCACCGCCGGCGTACATCGTCATTGGCTCCTGGAACCCATAGGACCCAATGATAACCAATGCTGATTAGCACCGCGGTCTTCAACCGCCTACCATGACGCTGCACAACGCCAGCGCAGTTACCTCATTTCCCCTTGTCCCTCCTTACAAGTCAGGCAGCCGCCATTTCAGGGGGGCACATGGCAGGGCAACTAACTGCGTCACAGCACTTTTAGCCAGGAATACGGAATACGGAATACAGCACTTTTAGCCAGCGCCACACACCGATTACATCACAATTGTTCTAAACACCCTTGTGAAACCTATGTGGTGTATGACCCTCTGCTCACCCTTCTCCTCCCTTGTGCACTTCCGCTGGGGCAGGTGATGAGATGGCGTCATCCTCCGGTATACAGACCCCTGGTGGATCTGTCGACAATGGAAGACAGCCACATCATTATCACCTACAGACTTGATCGTGCCACAATCCATGAACTGTGGGGGTCATTCCGACCCCGGTGGGCGGCGGGCACCACCTGCCGGGTGGAGACCGCCAGAAGACCGCACCGCGGTCAAATGACCACCGCGGTCACTCTGACTTTCCCGCTGGGCGGGCGGGCGACCGCCAAAAGGCCGCCAGCCCGCCCAGCGGGAAAACCCCAGCAAGGATGAAGCCGGCTCCGAATGGAGCCGGCGGAGTTGCTGGTGTGCGAAGGATGCAGTGGCACCCGTCGCGATTTTCAGTGTCTGCTAGGCAGGCACTGAAAATCATTATGGGGCCCTGTTAGGGGGCCCCTGCACTGCCCATGCCTTTGGCATGGGCAGTGCAGGGGCCCCCAGGGGCCCCACGACACCCGTTCCCGCCATCCTGTTCCTGGCGGTTTTTACCGCCAGGACCAGGATGGTGGGAAGGGGGTCGGAATCCCCATGGCGGTGCTGCGAGCAGCGCCGCCATGGAGGATTCTTTGGGGCAGGGGTAAACCGGCGGGAAACCGCTGGTTGCCCTTTCCTGACCGCGGCTTTACCGCCGCGGTCAGAATTGCCCATGAAGCACCGCCAGCCTGTTGGCGGTGCTTCCGCGGCACTCTGCCCTGGCGGTTTTCAACCGCCAGGGTCAGAATGACCGCCTGTGTGCCCAGTTGAAGCCAGACCTGATGTCAGCTATCCGCCATCCCACAGGAATCCCCCTTGTAGTGCAGGTCCTGACAGTACTCCATTTCCTGGCCAGTGGGTCTTTTAAAACAACAATGGCCATGGCATCAGGGATGTCACAGCCAATGTTCTCTAACATGTTGTCCAGAGTGTTGTCTGCCCTGCTGAAACACATGCGCAGCTACTTCGTTTTCCCTCAGGTGGAGGATTTTCCCACAGTGAAAGGTGACTTCTATGCCCTGGGACATATCCCCAACATCATTGGCGCCATTGATGGTACACATGTGGCATTTGTCCCCTCTCCCCCCCCGCAGTAATGAACAGGTGTACAGAAACCAGAAAAGCTACCATTCTATGAATGTGCAGATGGTGTGTTTGGCAGACCAGTACATCTTCCATGTGAATGCCAAGTATCCTGGCTCAGTACATGACGCTTACATTTTGAGGAATAGCAGCATCCCTTATTTGATGGGGCAACTCCAGAGGCACTGTGTGTGGCTAATAGGTGAGCCCAAGGTCCCAACACAGTTGACATAGGTGTCTGGGTATGGGAGAGTCCCTAAGGGTTGGAGGATGTCTAACAGTTGTCCCTCGATATTTGCAGGTGACTCTGGTTACCCCAACCTGTCATGGCTACTGACCCCTGTGAGGAATCCCAGGACAAGGGCAGAGGAATGCTTCAATGAGGCACATGGGCGAACTAGGAGGATAATAGAGCGCACCTTCGACCTCCTGAAGGCCAGATTCCAGTGCCTCCATCTGACCGGTGGCTCCCTATACTACTCACCCAAGAAGGTGTGCCAAATGATCGTGGCATGCTTTATGTTGCACAACCTGGCTTTGCAACGCCAGGTGCCTTTTCTGCAGGAGGATGGGCCTGATGTTGGTCTTGTGGCAGCTGTGGAGCCTGTGGACAGAGAAGAAGAGGAGGCAGAAGAAGAAGATATAGACAACCGAAACAACATCATCATGCAATACTTCCAGTGAGACACAGGTAAGAGACTTGCACTGCTCCTCTCATATCATACTACTGTTGGACATTGCCTGAATCTGCCTTTTTACCTCTGTGTATGGACCCTTACATGTCACTTTGGCTTTCCAGTTCACAGATCTGGGTCATACTTTCTGCCTTCTGCAATGTTTACTGATGCCCAACAACTGTCGAACATTGGTATGTGAACATGAACATTGACATTGCTATATTTCTGAGAGGTGGCAATTACACATTTGTGAAAGTACAGACTGACTCCAGATTGATTTGTGATTCAAGGGTGTTTATTTCTGTGCTAAAAAGTGGGGGGGCTGTGCAATGGGCTGGGGTGATGGTGGAGGAATGTCCGTGGTAGAGTCCAGTCTCTTGGTATCACAGGTGCATTGTCCAAGGGGGCCTAGGAAGTGGAGTAATGGCAGTTCAAAGTTGTCAGGGTGACAAAGTTGGACAAAACAGGAGAGACAATCAGGAGAGTGTTATTTCCTGGTGGGGGTCTTGGCAATGTTCTCTGTCCTGTTCCTGGATCTCAGGGACCGTTTGCGGGCTGGTTCTCCTTCTGCAGGGGCTGGGCTGCTGGTGGCCTGTTGGTCCTGTGGCGGGATCTCCTGTCCACTAGCGCCGGCGGAGGTGGAGGGCTGTTCATCGTTCAGGCTAGTGTCAGGGGCCCATTTATGTGCCACTGTGTCCCTCATGGTGTTGGGCATGTCTGCCAGCACCCCTGCAAATGGTGACCAGGGTGGTGTTGATGGATTTCAAGTCCTCCCTGATCCCCAGGTATTGTTCCTCCTGCAGCCGATGGGTCTCCTGAAACTTGGCCAGTACCGTGCCAATGGTCTCCTGGGAATGATGGTATGCTCCCATGATGTTTGAGAGTGCCTCGCGGAGAGTGGGTTCCCTCGGTCTGTTCTCCCCCTGTCGCACAGCAGTCCTCCCAGTTTCCCTGTTATCCTGTGCCTCTGTCCCCTGAACCGTGTGCCCACTGCCACTGACCCCAGGTCCCTGATTGTCTTGGGTTGGTGGGTTTGCCTGGGGTCCCTGTAGTGGTGGACACACTGCTGATTGACGTGTCCTGGGGACAGAGGGATGGACCCGCTGGGTGGGTGCTGTGGTGGTGTTTCCTGAGGGGGGAGGTTCAGTGGTGGTTTGTGACTGCGGCAGGGGAACTGACTGTCCAGAGGTCCCTGATGGGCCGGGCTGGTCATCTTGATCCAGGCGTGCAGAGCTGGTGTCATCACTGTGGGCCTCTTCTGTGGGGGGCCTGGATATGTCTGGCACCTCCTGTTCGGTGACGTTGGGTATGTGTCCTGTTGGGGTGTAAATGCATAGTTATTGTATCTGTGTGTGCCATCTTGTGCAATGGGTGAGTTACCCTCTACTCCTGTGCGTGCATTAATGTGTTTGCACTTGTGTGATTAGTGATTTTGGGGTCTGGGTGGGTATCTGTACTGGACATGCTTTGGTGATGGGGTCCATGCATAGGTGTTGCATGCAGGGCTTGGTATTAGGATGGGTGGGTTGTGACGGTGGGGCATATGTGAGGTGTTGGAGTGATGGGGGTGAGGGTGGGGGTATGTGATGGCATGCAGGTGGGCTGGGGGATGTAGTAGTAAAGTTTGACTTACCAGAGTCCAGTCCTCCTGCTACTCCTGCGAGGCCCTCAGGATGCATGATTGCCAAGACTTGCTCCTCCCATGTTGTTAGTTGTGGAGGAGGAGGTGAGGGTCCACCGCCAGTCCTCTGTACTGCTACCTGGTGCCTGGATACAATGGGACGCACCTTCCCCCGTAGGTCGTTCCACCTCTCCCTTTTGTCATCCCATGTTCTGGGGTGCTGTCCCACTGCGCTGACCCTGTTGACGATTCTCTGCCATAGCTCCATCTTCCTAGCAATGGAGGTCTGCTGCACCTGTGATCCGAAAAGCTGTGGCTCTACCCGGATGATTTCCTCCACCATGACCCTGAGCTCCTCCTCAGAAAACCTGGGATGTCTTTGGGGTGCCATAATGTGGTGTGGGTGATGTGTGAGGTTTTGTTTGTTGTGGTGCTGTGTGATGTGTTGTGTTGGTGTGTGTTCTTTGAAGTGCATGGATGTTGTATGAGTGATGGTGTTAGGTGCCTGTGGATGCTGGTGTTTTGTTTGCTATTCTCTCTCTCTGTGCGTCTTCAAAAAAATGTCGTTGTAAGGGGTTGTGGGTAATGTGGATGTGTGTTTTATAGTGTTGTGGGTGTGTGGGTGTGGTGTGTGTATGTGTATCAGGTGTGTGCATTTGGAATTGTCCAATGTGGTTGTGTTTTGTAAATGTGTGTGTATTTTGAGCGCAGCGGTGTGTACCGCCAATGGATTACCACGGTTGAAAGACCACCGTGTTGATTCGTGGACCGTGATAGTGTGGGCGTATTACTGTTGGCGTGACGGTGTAGGTTTTGGTATCGCCAGTTTATCACTGACCTTTGGTATGGCGGACTTGTGTGGGTGTCTGTACTGTGGCAGATTACGAGATGTGGGTCGTAATACCTGTAGCGGATTTCCTCCACGGTATGTTGGCGGCCTTCAGTACGGCGGTAAGCGGGATTTACCGCCAGGGTTGTAATGAGGGCCTTAGTCTCCATCATCTACTTACTGAAGTTCCGTTTGACTCTAAATGAGGCATGTGAAACTTCAATTTGGAAGCTATATCAATGGAGTATCCTCTCTGCCAAAGTCTAATTTAGACACTTAGGAACAGTGAAAACACTCTGGATTAATATGGCACTGGGGAATGATAGTTTATGTAACTGTACTGTTTATTTGAGTGCTATCTGGGATTATTACTTTGCTGCTTTCTTCTCTCTTTCTGTTTAAACAGTGTTTGTTCAAGACTGTAATTGTTATGCAAATAGTCCTGGCAGATAGTGTAATATATTATCAAATATGAAAGAAGCAATTATAACTTTTGATATTGCTGATTGTATTCTAAAACTGTTTTAATGTTGGTTCTATGATAGGGTATGGGAAATGGTTTATTGTATCTTGTGATGGGTTTGTGGAATATTTTCCCAATAAACTTTTATTTAAACTCAAGTCTGAATCAACCACTCTGGCAATTTTAAGGATGCCTAAAAAATGAGAATGGAGTAGCTTTGACTTATTTGGAATGATATAGCGTCAAATGCAGTGAGTTGCTAGAAATTTGAGCAAAATGATGAAGCATCATATGTCTCCCTTTTCTATGTGGAGGGAATGGAGATACAGTAGGAAGAGGAGACATGCATCAAAGGATAAGTAGTTTCTTCAAGTATAGCAGAGGAAATGTACAGCTGTTGGTTAGAACTACATCAGAGGCATTTAATAAGCAGTAGGGAGCTCAAAATTGACTGGTCGTCCCACCTGATAGATAATCTTGTCATAGTCCTCTGCAAGTTGTGATGAATAAGGTGGATTTGTCCTTTCCAAGAGGAAATACATACTAAAAGGAAGATCATCGGAAAGTTGTTTCATATTTGGCTTCAAACCTCCACCTGCCTTTTGATGAAGAGCAACCTAGTGCAGTGTCAATGGTTTAAGCAGTTTCAAAGACCATCTGTTCCTTAACTTCCCTACAATGCTGCTGTCCAAGGTCTTCTCAAAAGGGAACGGAGGGATCCTCAGAGACTTCAAAGTTTCACTTCAAAGATGCATTGTACTCTATCAAAAAGGGTGAGATGAATTTGTCCCAAGCGGATGTAGATCATTTATTGGCAAACATGGCAGATGGAACAGAAATTGTAACTAAGAACACTGTCATTCCAGTTTCAGCAGCAATGAAGGCTGAGGCTTCTTTGAAGAGGCTCATGCTGGTCTTGTTAATGTGTTTTTCCTCCTGGTAAGGATTTGAAAACGCTTTCACTTAGGTCGATGGGATCTTTGGACCCAGTGAGGAGTGTGGAATCGTTCCAATCTCAATCACTATCACAACAAATTCAAACACCATTACCAATGTGGCCACAGAAACAAAACTCCAATATGTGTAAAGCTTTATTATAACCTCAAAGCCCAAGTCACGTACATAGCATGCAATATTAAATTGAACAAATAAATGAAAACCATTGGCTGGCTAAATCAGCGAAACAAGTTTAATATACTCAATATCAATACCATTAAACATTCCAAAAGACTTACACACAAAAGCAATAATATAATTTGTGCAACAGAGACAGATTTCAAATCATTGGATGGTGACATTAGTCAAAATCACATCCACAGATTAATACATCAAATTTTATGGGCAAGGTTATCCATACTACTATTGCAAATTAGGACAAACATCTGTGGGAATCGGCTAGGACATGCAGGCAAAAGCTAAAGGAAAAAAAAAGACAAAAATAATTTTCAACAAATTAATCTATCTCAGGTTAAATTAGATTAACTAAAAAGAATGAGCAGATGTCAGCATTCTAAACTAATTAAAATAAGTCAATGGGGCAAATAACATTGCAATTGATTATGCCTCACCTGGGGTCAGAATACAATTCAAGTTCATAAGCACAGCAGGCAAAAATGCAGCAGGCTCATAGACTGCGCACCAATCCCTATGTATTCCCAGCTGTATTTATATGGGACATTCAGATACCCTTTGTGTGCAACTCGACCAATGCACCTGCTGCAAAGGTGCTAACCTTTTTGTGAGAAAAAAAGTTACGAAAAAACAATAATAAGAAACATAACGGTGGTACACCACTAATCAAAGTTATCAATTCAAAGAATCCAGTCCTCTCATCATAGGGATATGATAATTCTTTTTATTTTCTTATTCTTCTGAGAATACATAGCGCTAGTGGTAACAACAGCCAACGCGTTTCGTCCTTTGACATGGGACTTCTTCAGGGCTGTAACATAAGATATGATAGATATGAAGGAACAAACAACACTTACACATATACACATAATAATACATTATTTGGAAATAAAAATGATAATAAAACCAAAATTATAAGTGAAAGTAAAAATCAAAGTGTCTACATTTATATAGGAACATGAATATGAATGGTCACATGATATTGAATAAACAACAACTCCAAAAAAGTGTAACAGAAAAAACTGACAAGAGAACATAACATTGAATCCAAAATACCTGAAATATCAAAAGGGTACATAGTTTAAAGGAGATGCCCCGTGTGATCAACCATTGGGCAAAAGTACTGAGTGGCAACCCGTAAGTGTCAAACGCAAACGTACCTAATTCATTTCTAGCTGGTTTGTAGTATTATATGTCCTCACGTATGTGATCATAGTACACCTGGTAAAGGAAGAGGACCCATGTTCAGCAAGTCCAAAGAAAATAAGCAACAGGCATGTGCCAATACGTCAAATAAAATAGCTCCAAGATTAGCTATCAAGTCCAAGCCTAGGTCCTTAGGTGAGTATAATTGCGCTCATAATGTGCGTTAAGTTTTAACGCAAAGACATCCATAATCATGTTAAGATCACAACTAACAAGAGCCTTTAATGTTATGTAAAATCCAAAGGGACACAGAAGTTCACCATGTTAAATGACACCTTATTGCCAATTTATCAATTATTGTTTTAAGGGAGAAGAAGAGTCACACAATCAATAACCCCATATGATATTGAAAATCAGTTCTAAACCGCTACTGGCATCAATCATACAGACAGCAGCACGGGCTGACCAGAGGTATAAGCACAGAGTCAGCCGCATGTTGATGAGAATAAGCTACAAGGAAAGTGCCTTACCCGAGTTCTCAGAGAAGTGGTGGCTGTTGTGTCGGCTAGATACATTCAATGGTCCTTATTATATTAGGGGTGCCATGCGGAACAGTGAAAACGTCTGCGGCAGGCGACGCGGTTTTAGAACCACCGCCACGATCAGTGTCCTGAGTTGTCAGCGCCTGTTGCGCGGCCCGTCTTTTTCCGCAGCATAAGTTCACAGCAGTAGCACTGGAAGTCTGGATATGGACGACGAACGAGCCAATCAGGCATGAGTGGTCAGTCCACCCCCACCAGCCTCACCATGACCACAACTGAAACAACCTCCCCTGAGGCAGCCAATGCACAGCAGAGCCCACCTTCCTAAACCTGTGTTCCAAGGTCACATCAATCATCAGTGTGCCCTACAGGACAGGGGCAGGAGTCAACGGTGCAAACCGAAGACAATGACGGTCCTGGTGTAAATGGAAAGGGGCACACTGCACCAGAAGACCGGGCACAGGGGGCAAGGGCTAGTGGGAGGGCAGTCGTGTGCCAAAGGACGAGGCCGTCTCCAGAGTCCTGAGAGCCTAACAGCAAACCCAGGACACGTTGGCCCAGACACACCACCTTGCAGGACAACCAAAGGCTGCAGGGGGAATACCACCAGGAGGCCATGCAGCAGTGGCAGGAACTCAATGCCACCATGGTCTCCATATCAGGAATATGAAGAATATTCTGTGAACAGCCTCCACCCGACAGCAGGCCCAATTCTGTAGTCAGGCAACACCACTGCCATCAACATCTGCACCTTCTACTGGAATGGAGGCCCAGCAGGAGGACCCACAGGCCACCAGTACCCCTACCCCTGCAGCTGAGGGACCCGGAAAAGAGGTCACCCATCCAGACATCCTGCAGGTCAAGACCAATCCCCCCACCAGGAAGTGATCCCTCTTCTGAACTCTCACCCTTCTGTACCACAGTTACACCCTGTTGGCTGTCCAAACCCGAAGTCACATCATCCCAAGGCAAATGGATACAGGACCTGTGGAGCATACAGCTGGACCACCCACTCTGATGATCACAGAAACCATGCCCCAGCTCCTCTGAAATGTGATGTGAAACACTTAATAAACACCAATGAGCACAAGTAATGGTGTATGTGTCTTCATTGTTTAAAGTGGCATTTCTGTTAACAAGCAAGAATCAAATACATATTTCTTGACTACAAGAATATTGGAGTGATAGATGTAGAAGGAATCTCCAGCAGGTGTGCCAGTATATCCATTTGGTAGTAACAACCAATGGCAAGGGAGCCAACAGGCATTTCAGTAAGCAGCTTGCAAACAGACATGTGACCTGAAGAGGAAAAAAGAACATGGGATAAGGCTCAATTTTTTAAACCATGTAGGCCATATCCATACATCAACAGCAGTATATCACTAACACAAGATGATTGCTGCAGCGGGTATTATACCACATATGTAAAGGCCAGGATAGTCATTCACACACAGGTGTACTTATGGTAAGATACCTCATAGGTAATCTCCTCCACAGAACACCTCCTTGTAAGTCAGAAACAGGTAGTTGCCAGGCAGCAGCTGACAATACATGATAGGCCTACAGAACAGGACAAATCCGATAAGTATCCCTTACAGGCTCGGATGGAAGATGGAATGCTGTACGCACCTTGATGCATGCAAATACTGGCTACAGACTGGCTTCAACAATACATCTTCCATGCACAGATAACATACAAATCACACATACCTGTACATCATTAAAAGTAGTGATGAATCATGTCAGTCCTGTTGTCATGTGCCTCATCCTCGTCTGCCTTCCACTCAGCATCAGAGTCACTGGCCCCAAACACTGCTCTAGCATCAATGTCCCCCTCCTCCAACAGTCCAATAGTGGGATGTGCCTTCTGAGGGCCAGATTATGGCGCATACAGCATGCAAAAATGATCTTGCAGACTTTCCCTGGTCGGTACTGTAGGGCGCCACCTGACACACTGAGGCAACTAAATCTAGCTTTCAAGAGACCGAAAGTCCGCTCACTCACTCGTCTGGCCATGTGCCTCATTGTACCTGCTCTCCCGCCCTGTAGTTTGATGTCCCACAGGTGTCAGGAGCCAGGGCAGGTTGGGATATCTGGAGTTATCTGTGTGGAAAAGTGATCATGACTATAGGTAACAATGCTAGGCAGAGTGCTGACTGTGTTTGGAAGGTTACAAATGTCCGACATGGAGAGCAGTACACATACCTATGAGCCAGGCCCTTTCTCCCTGTAGCTGTGACATAATTGCAGGGACACTGCTGTTCCTCAGGGCTTAGGAATCATGTAATGAACCTGGGAATTTTGTGTTTACATGTGTTATGTACTCTTCTGCAAGACACACCATTTGTACATTGAGCGAATATGTACTCTTCAGTTTCTGTAGACCTGTTCATGGGTCCTCGGAGGTACCAAGGCGATGTGAGTCCCATCAATGGCCCCAATTAAATGTGGGACATTTGATATGTTGTAGAAGGCTGCTTTTACAGTGGGCAATTCAGCACATTATGGGAACCTAATGTGCCTGTGCAGATGTTTGAGAAGGGCATCCAGCCCATCCTGCAACACCTTACTGAACTGGGGACTGCAGCCAGTCCCACTGTTACCTGACATGAGCCACTCACCAGAAAATGCAGGACTGACAACACCTGGATCTTTGGAGGAATGGCATGGGGATTTCTGAAAGCCAGCAGGAAATCTGGCTTCAACTGGGCAACCAGTTCCCTGATACACAAACGGTTCAGTCGATAGGTCAGGATGATGTGGCACTCTTCCATGGTATCAAGATCTACCATCGGCCGGTAAACTGGTGCATTCCTCATCACTCCATTGTGGCGATATCTTTGCGGGGACACAAACAACAATCTGGGAACCTCTCACAATGTAGTGCACCAAGTATGACATAAAACAGTCACAAAGTTTTGTTCATGCAAGTTGGCTGTCATGTTATGGGAAGACACATTACTCCACACTCCATTCCTAACCAGACGATGGCACATAATCCCTGTGACAATGGACGTATACAGGGCATGTAAACATACCCTTCAGTGTGTTCCACTATACAGATCATGTATACTGCCAACTGTAGTGACAAGTGTGGTGATGTCACCAGTCACTCACTAGATATGTTATTATCCACAACGTGTGTCCTAATGTATCTATTTGTGACGACATGCAGGTAATTCAACAGTGTGAACACAGGACAGTCATGTTACAGACTAATATGGCATCCGCCTTTCCGGGATGCGTTGGACAGCTGGAAGTGACCTTGTCCCACCGGCAGAAGTCATCATGGCGGAAGGAGGTCTGAACCACTATGCGACTCCTCATTGGTTAACATTGATGTCTATGGGAGACTGGGACCAATTAAGATCACTGCCAGCGGAGAAGGTCATGACCGCTGCGGTCGAATCCTCCATTTTGTATGGGCCAGCTCACTTGACTCCTGGCATTTGGGCAAGACAGACCTGCACTTCGTGGGCTGTTGTGTCCTGTATCTTGGAGCAATGATGGCATGCACTGCAGGGGATAGGGCCCCAGCCTTCACTACAGAGGAACTGGAGAAACTGGTGGAATGGGTCCTACCCCTGTACTGGTGGTTGTATGGTGCTCCAGGGCAACAGGTCAGTACAACATCCTTTGTCCCACATGTCGGGTGGTGTTCGACGATGTATATGTATGCACATTGACATGTCATGACTGATCAGGTGTTTTGCATGTACATGACATGTGTGGTATATTGGCAGGTTGCATGGTCCATGTTTGTTGTGTGTCGCTAAAGGTTACAGATGTATTGGTATTAATTACATCATGTCCCCCATTTTCTGTATATTTCCCATGCAGGTCAGCACCCAACAGAAAAAGGGTTATGGAGATCCATCGCCAAGGAAGGGCGGACCCTGAGGGTCCAATGCTGGCGGAGCACCCACTGCAGGAAGCGGCGGGAGGACCTGAGACGCTGGGCTGGTCCCCGAAGACCTCAAAGGCCCAGCTGCGGGCGGCCTCCCAACATGGGAGGGGTGCCAGTCGAACCCTGACCCCCTTAATGGCCCACATACTGGCGGTGCCTACCCAGAGTTGGATGGGCGCTTGAAGGCAGCACAGCAGCCACAAAGGGGTAAGTGTTGACTGTTAGGTGACTTATGCATGGTTGTGTACTGTGACCCTCACTGGACTTGAGATTTACGTGGTCAGAAGAGATTTAGGGAATGTTCAGTCCTGGTTGTCACACCAATCATGTAAGAGTGTGACATGTTAGCTATGTTGAGCCATGCAGGAAGTGGTGGTACAGTGACACAAGTTCACCTGTACATATGGGTCGCTCAGGTATGTTATCATGTCACTGGCTGCATCCTCCATCTCTGCGTGTACTGTAGTAGTACAAGGTGGTCATATTGGCACTGTATGTGGGTAATGACAGGCATGTTAAGTGAACATTGCAATTGCTTCACTTGCTACATCAATGGACCTCTGTAGAACATGTAGTCCACACATTCCAGTCAGTTAGTTTGTGCGCTCAGATCCTCTGAGCTCAGATTTTTCTCATATTGGTAATGGATGACATGTGGTTGGGTATGTTCTTGGAGTGGACTGTTGGATTAGTCATTTAGCCAGTTGATAAGCATGTAGTGGTCTTCATTCAGGTTTTTAGGCAGCAGAGTTGAGGTGAATGCTGATGAGTTTGGGTATCACTTGCATGACTCAATTGTAATTGATTGAAAAATGATCTCCTGTTTACCTGGCAGGGGCTGAATTATGTATTGTTTGTATGTGAAGTGCATGTGTGTTATCACCAGTGGGATGGAGGGTGAGGGGAGCACCACGGGGGAGACCGGAGCAACCAGCACATCTGATACAGATTCTTCCTCTGATGGCGGGTCCCTAGTGGTGGCAGACCCATCTGGGACCACCCCAGCACTATCCTTGTCCGCCACCCCCCTAACCTGCACTGCCCTCCCTGTAGCACCCCACCCAGTTGCCCGTGCCCGCTCACCCAGGAGAGTAGGTGTCTCATTTGCCGCAGGCACCTCTGACCTGGCCTAATCAGCCCTGATGCCCTCAATGAGGAGGCTACTGATCTCCTGAGGTCCATCTCTGTGGGGCAGACAACCATCCTCAATACCATCCAGGGACTGGCATCCCAGATGCAGCAGTCCAATGCGTTCCTGGAAGGCAGTCACAGTGCCTTGTCTGGCCTCAGAGATCGTTTCAGTCTCTGGCCTCCTCGTTGACAGCAGTCAGTGTCCTTTCATCTTCCATCCCCCTCCAGCTACCTGTTCCCAATCCACAACCCCTCACCCTGCACCCATTCGAAGCACACCTACAGACCAGCATACACCCACTACAACAGACAAGGTGCGCAAAGACAGATATAGGCATCACAAACGTTCCCACAGGCATGCACACACACACAGCACACATCTGCAGACACTACAACAGACACTTCCCCCTCCACCTCATCCCTTACAGCTTCACAGCTTCACTCACACCTGCCTGAACTGCAACATCACACACTGGTCCAGCTATCATTCCTGTCATACCCTCAAACACCACAACAGCAGACTCATAGACACCCCCCGCACACCACATCCGCTATCACCACGACTACTGTCTCTGCCACCTACAGCACATCCACCTCACTTGCACACACCACTGCAACATTCCCTCTCCCTGCCTCTTTACCCCCTCCTCCCAATGAATGCACATGCACCCACTCACCCACCCAACATTCACCCACCACACACATATGCACACATTGCACACCAGCATCCACATACAGCACACCAGCACGTCAGACGATCACTCCCTCTACCTCCACTCCCAGCCCTCAATCATGTGACCGCCCCTGTGTACCTAAGAAAGTTTTCCTTGCCGCCTTTGACCTGTTCCCTACTCCTCTCCCACCCCATGTTCCCCTTAAACGAAATGTCCCCCTGCCCCTCCCAGGCCCTTCCAACTCCCATTCCTCGGCTGCTTCCTCTGGTGTTTCCCCTGCTTCTCCACCAAGCAAGAAATCCACCCCTCCCAATGCCAAAGTTGCCCCTCCCAAGCCCAAACCGAAACATTTCCCTTCCAAATTCAAGCCAGCACCACAACCCTGAGGTGCCTGCCTGTCCCATTGATACCTCAATGACGTGAAGGCCTATTTGCTGTCAGGAGTCAAGTTGGGGCCATGATTTTTGGACAATGTGTCCAGAATTTCTGGACATTGGACTTGCCATTGGCACATATTGTATTTAGTTTTTTATATATTTTGTTGTTGAATAAAACTGCCCACATTGCTGTGGTTGGCAAGTTGAGATGCGTTTCCTGGTTTCCTTCTACATGGTGGTGTGACATCTGCGTGCAACGGTGTATGAGGTTGTGTATGAGTTGTGTCTGTGTTGCTGCATGCGCTGGGTAGATGGGTTGTGCCATGGGCATGTTGTCATGTGTCTGACTGCTTACTTGTGGGATTGTTTGGGGTGTAGTGTGCGTCCGTGTGTTTGGTGCTGCATGTGTGGATTTCCTTGATTGTTGGTTGTATGTGATGTGTTACCTGTGTCATTGTTTGGATGTGTGTTCACTGCTATTGATTGTGTGTCATTGCTACAAACAGTTCATGGTGTGTCCATGGTGTATGTGTGGTGTTGCACAATGTGCCTGTCTGTGCCTGCATTGAGGTGTTTGTGGTCTAGTTGTCATTGTGTTATTATGGGGTGTGTTGGTGGTGTTGGTGGGCATTGTGCTGTGTGTTTGGCATGTGTCTGCTTGGCTTTGTGTGTGTATTGGGTACTTATCCTTGACGTATTTTGTGTGTGCCTTTGTGTGGCCTTTGCAGTCTGTGTGTGGAATGTGTGTTATGCGTGGGAGTGTTTCACTGCCATTTCCTCCACTCTGTGCTAGGCATACTCAAGGTTGTCGTCTTTGTCGTTGTTGGTGGCCCTGAAGGTGTATGGCGAGATACCATGCTGGGAAGTATTGCAGTTCGTTTGCCATGGCGGCCGCTTCTCTGTGTCTGGATGTGGGTGACTCCTTTAGTACTTTCTGTTACTGCCAGGTTTTTCGTCACGGCCAGGCCACCCCGGATATCCTGGCTGTGTGGTGACTCGGAATATGGTGTGCGGGACATTGGCTTCTGCCAGCCTGAAGTTACCTTTCGCCACCAGATGCTGCTCATTCGCGGTGGCAGCACTGGAGGTGAGTTGTCTGTGTTGCGTTGGGTTCACCACCTTACTCATTATATGGCGGTCTGTACCGCCTCCCTGGCGGTGGTCAAGACACCGCCACCGGCGTGGTGGTCAGGTTACAGCCAAACTCGGAATAATCACCTGAGTATGGCAATGAAAGCGGAGGCTTATGTGGTGTATATATCAACATCCCTAGAGAAATACTTCCCTTTCTTTATCTGCAGCAGTGCAGAATGGAGAAGATGTGTCACAGCTGTCAGCATATCAGAAAACTCATGCACATATCTGGCATTTGATAATCTCAAAGCTTTTGCCATAGTTTCTGGTTGGGTAGCTTCATTAATATAAATATATTTATTTTTGAGAGGCTGAAAAGTACACGTAGCAGAAAAGTCTTGTCACATATAAATGCAAAGCCAACGCTCAAGGCAATATAGGGATTATGAGCCACCCGATTTGTCCAGCCCTGTTTCTAGAGGTTTGGAAAAAAGCAGTCATGGTCACAAAAGTCCTACTGTTGGGGTCACAATGCTATTTCTCTGATTTTCAAACAATTCCTCCAGTTTCCGGCTATCTGTTAGCTCCTTGGCCTAGAGATAACAAAAGCCTGACATTTCAAAACACACTCTTTCGTGTAAGAAAATGCAGTTGTTCTAGTTCATCTTCAGCTAAGAGGACTGGGATGGTACTCAACACCATTTCTGATAAGAATGTCAGGTGATTTCAGAAGTGTAATAGACTTGACAACCCATTTCAAGATGAACACATTGCAACAGATTATCCCTATGGTTTCATAGGAGGATTTTCTAATATTAGATTGAGTGATGGTGCATAGCTTCGTATCACCATCAGAAATCAGATGTTACTCAGATTCGCTGTTGGGAAGCTCACTGGCAATTTTACATTCGTCCTTTGGTCTAAAGGCATCTCTCTGGGTTTTTACCAAGGCTCTAGCTCCCTTGTTGGTGCTTCTGGATAACGAAGCTGCACAAGTGTGTGCTTATCTGGACATTTACATATATCATTCTCAGAAACAGACTCTGGAGTATACTATGAATATCATTCAAATGCCAGGGACATTTGAGTTCCTGATGAATTAACCAGAGTCTCTTTTCTAGTCATCATAGAGCCTGGAATATTTTGGAGTATAATCTCAAATAAAGATGTGAGCTTACTTATTATTATGCACAATTTTTGCAAAGTTAGTCAAAATTATGTGAAGCCAAAACGGACATTCAGTGCTATATTATAATTCAAAATACATACTCACTTACATTTTAGACAAAGGGGCGCACTTGTGCTTTAACAATATAGAGCAAAACCATAACTCTCCTGAGCAACAGCTGTTCTCATTCTGTTCATTTGCCTTTTCCCATGCCCACCGCAATATTTCTTTTGTTTAATCTTTGGAATTTTGCATTAACAAGCAGAAAAGCTGGAAATTGCACAGGATGATGCCGACTTAATGAAAATTTCATGTGGTCCTAGTTTCAAACCGACAAGGAGACTGCATCTCTTCACCCAACCATAAGAAACAAATTGTCTGTATTTATATTTTGTTGAATTTTTTTCCCAGCTATGGACACTAAACTATTGTCTTTCATGGATTACTTTGTATGCTGATTTCGAATGACTTATTCTTAAAATTGCACTTTTCTCTTTATCTGCAAAAATTGATTAAATAAAAATAAAAAAAAGAAACAAATTGTACTAGTGGTTAATTGTTATGGATGAACTATGGCTTACCTAGAAAGTGGATTAAACTTTAGGGTGAAATGATATGTAACTTGCTTGTTCCAGTGTTATGTAGGGGTGAATGTTTATATGTATTGACTACAAACTCAACACTTTTATTTATTTATGTTTCCTTTTGAGGCTGGTAGCCTCGTAGGCTAGTCCCACATGGGGCCGGTAGTTTTGCATATTCTTTGCTTTCGGGAATCAGTGTCTATGAATTTTGACTCTTTTATCCCAATAACGTTATCTCTGAAACGACAACTCAAGCAGTGGCTTCTGCTTGTTAACCTGACCACAGGAGGACTTATTTGTTCTCTGACCAGAAGATTTTGTTAGCAGAGTCTAGTAGTATGGGTTTTGGGGCAATATTTGTTTCAATATTAGTGCAGGTTTGGTAGTTTTGTGGATATGTATAGAAATGACAGCTGTGGTAAGTAAGAGCTGATGATACAGTGACAATAACTTGCCTGAATTTTCATTTCAGGACATGATCCCAATTGCTGAACAAAGTGACACGACAGATTTTGTCTTGGACAGAAAAAAACATCTTTTGCATGCTTGGTGGAATGACAATGTGTTGACAGTCTAAGCAGGATATTACATTCCTTGCAGGAATTCATGTATTTCATGCCAGAGTTTCAGCAAGTCTGTCAAAGATTTAGGCCCTCATTACGACCCTGGTGGTCGGTGATAAAGTGGTGGTAATACCGCCAACAGGCTAGCTGTAATAAATATGAAATTATGACCACGGTGGAAACCGCTCAGACAGACAGCCACTTTAACACACCGACCGCAAGGGCGAAACCAACAGGCACCACCGCGGTAACCTCCTACAGCCAGGCGGAAGACAATGTTCCACCCACTGTATTATGAGACACCAATCCGCCACCTTTTCCGGGGTGGTGCCAACAACAGCAAAAGCCTGGCGGAAGCAATGAACAGAAGGGAAACGACTCACCTCTGGACACTCGGGGAACAACCATGCTGCCATGGAGCCTGAGTTGCATGTGTTCCCCATGCTCTTTTACCTTCTGCTCCATTACAAACACCAATGCCAGCGAAGACGACCACAGTGACTACTGCCACCTAGCACACAGGGAAGGGGGGCAGGAAAAAGAGAGTGACGCATACATGCAACACCCCCACCCCCAACACCATACACATAACCAGATGGAGTAACATTACATATACACCCTCTACCCCTCAGGAATAATGCAAGGACAAAAGGAATTGATTAAAATGAGTGTAATAAGATACAATAGTATAAATACATTCTTCAAAATCAAAAAGTATATACGTATTTCCAAATGTAGGGACACTGCCCAGTCCTCAATGTCCGTGGGCCACAGGGCCACACTACATATTCCAAGGCCCCACCTTACTCCTGCAAGAACACGGGGAGAACACTGGAGGGGCATCAGGTTCAAAATATACAGGCACCTCACGGGGACGGACAGTTAGGAGCGCACCTGCCTGACATCCCAGCAATTAATCTGCCCCATTGCATCATGGTAGATGTAGTATCTTCAAAAAACGAACTCCATTAATTTTTAAATATTTCACCTTTAAGTAGGTACAGCCTTTACTGTGCATCTCTGGACACATGTGTTTCTGGGTTAGTCCCTTCTTCAGCAGAGAACATATTTGCGGGGTGCTGGGAATGCTGCCATAAATCACCCGGTTTCAGTACCTCTTCCCTGGCCTGCTGGTGCCTGCTCCAGAGCTCGTCAGCCCAATAGCTCAAGGGAGCCTTTAAAGTCACAAACAGTTAGGAGCGCACCTGCCTGACATCCCAGCAATTAATCTGCCCCATTGCATCATGGTAGATGTAGTATCTTCAAAAAACGAACTCCATTAATTTTTTAATATTTCACCTTTAAGTAGGTACAGCCTTTACTGTGCATCTCTGGACACATGTGTTTCTGGGTTAGTCCCTTCTTCAGCAGAGAACATATTTGCGGGGTGCTGGGAATGCTGCCATAAATCACCCGGTTTCAGTACCTCTTCCCTGGCCTGCTGGTGCCTGCTCCAGAGCTCGTCAGCCCAATAGCTCAAGGGAGCCTTTAAAGTCACAAACAGTTAGGAGCGCACCTGCCTGACATCCCAGCAATTAATCTGCCCCATTGCATCATGGTAGATGTAGTATCTTCAAAAAACGAACTCCATTAATTTTTAAATATTTCACCTTTAAGTAGGTACAGCCTTTACTGTGCATCTCTGGACACATGTGTTTCTGGGTTAGTCCCTTCTTCAGCAGAGAACATATTTGCGGGGTGCTGGGAATGCTGCCATAAATCACCCGGTTTCAGTACCTCTTCCCTGGCCTGCTGGTGCCTGCTCCAGAGCTCGTCAGCCCAATAGCTCAAGGGAGCCTTTAAAGTCACAAACAGTTAGGAGCGCACCTGCCTGACATCCCAGCAATTAATCTGCCCCATTGCATCATGGTAGATGTAGTATCTTCAAAAAACGAACTCCATTAATTTTTAAATATTTCACCTTTAAGTAGGTACAGCCTTTACTGTGCATCTCTGGACACATGTGTTTCTGGGTTAGTCCCTTCTTCAGCAGAGAACATATTTGCGGGGTGCTGGGAATGCTGCCATAAATCACCCGGTTTCAGTACCTCTTCCCTGGCCTGCTGGTGCCTGCTCCAGAGCTCGTCAGCCCAATAGCTCAAGGGAGCCTTTAAAGTCACAAACAGTTAGGAGCGCACCTGCCTGACATCCCAGCAATTAATCTGCCCCATTGCATCATGGTAGATGTAGTATCTTCAAAAAACGAACTCCATTAATTTTTAAATATTTCACCTTTAAGTAGGTACAGCCTTTACTGTGCATCTCTGGACACATGTGTTTCTGGGTTAGTCCCTTCTTCAGCAGAGAACATATTTGCGGGGTGCTGGGAATGCTGCCATAAATCACCCGGTTTCAGTACCTCTTCCCTGGCCTGCTGGTGCCTGCTCCAGAGCTCGTCAGCCCAATAGCTCAAGGGAGCCTTTAAAGTCACAAACAGTTAGGAGCGCACCTGCCTGACATCCCAGCAATTAATCTGCCCCATTGCATCATGGTAGATGTAGTATCTTCAAAAAACGAACTCCATTAATTTTTAAATATTTCACCTTTAAGTAGGTACAGCCTTTACTGTGCATCTCTGGACACATGTGTTTCTGGGTTAGTCCCTTCTTCAGCAGAGAACATATTTGCGGGGTGCTGGGAATGCTGCCATAAATCACCCGGTTTCAGTACCTCTTCCCTGGCCTGCTGGTGCCTGCTCCAGAGCTCGTCAGCCCAATAGCTCAAGGGAGCCTTTAAAGTCACAAACAGTTAGGAGCGCACCTGCCTGACATCCCAGCAATTAATCTGCCCCATTGCATCATGGTAGATGTAGTATCTTCAAAAAACGAACTCCATTAATTTTTAAATATTTCACCTTTAAGTAGGTACAGCCTTTACTGTGCATCTCTGGACACATGTGTTTCTGGGTTAGTCCCTTCTTCAGCAGAGAACATATTTGCGGGGTGCTGGGAATGCTGCCATAAATCACCCGGTTTCAGTACCTCTTCCCTGGCCTGCTGGTGCCTGCTCCAGAGCTCGTCAGCCCAATAGCTCAAGGGAGCCTTTAAAGTCACAAACAGTTAGGAGCGCACCTGCCTGACATCCCAGCAATTAATCTGCCCCATTGCATCATGGTAGATGTAGTATCTTCAAAAAACGAACTCCATTAATTTTTAAATATTTCACCTTTAAGTAGGTACAGCCTTTACTGTGCATCTCTGGACAGAGAAGAGGTACTGAAACCGGGTGATTTATGGCAGCATTCCCAGCACCCCGCAAATATGTTCTCTGCTGAAGAAGGGACTAACCCAGAAACACATGTGTCCAGAGATGCACAGTAAAGGCTGTACCTACTTAAAGGTGAAATATTTAAAAATTAATGGAGTTCGTTTTTTGAAGATACTACATCTACCATGATGCAATGGGGCAGATTAATTGCTGGGATGTCAGGCAGGTGCGCTCCTAACTGTTTGTGACTTTAAAGGCTCCCTTGAGCTATTGGGCTGACGAGCTCTGGAGCAGGCACCAGCAGGCCAGGGAAGAGGTACTGAAACCGGGTGATTTATGGCAGCATTCCCAGCACCCCGCAAATATGTTCTCTGCTGAAGAAGGGACTAACCCAGAAACACATGTGTCCAGAGATGCACAGTAAAGGCTGTACCTACTTAAAGGTGAAATATTTAAAAATTAATGGAGTTCGTTTTTTGAAGATACTACATCTACCATGATGCAATGGGGCAGATTAATTGCTGGGATGTCAGGCAGGTGCGCTCCTAACTGTTTGTGACTTTAAAGGCTCCCTTGAGCTATTGGGCTGACGAGCTCTGGAGCAGGCACCAGCAGGCCAGGGAAGAGGTACTGAAACCGGGTGATTTATGGCAGCATTCCCAGCACCCCGCAAATATGTTCTCTGCTGAAGAAGGGACTAACCCAGAAACACATGTGTCCAGAGATGCACAGTAAAGGCTGTACCTACTTAAAGGTGAAATATTTAAAAATTAATGGAGTTCGTTTTTTGAAGATACTACATCTACCATGATGCAATGGGGCAGATTAATTGCTGGGATGTCAGGCAGGTGCGCTCCTAACTGTTTGTGACTTTAAAGGCTCCCTTGAGCTATTGGGCTGACGAGCTCTGGAGCAGGCACCAGCAGGCCAGGGAAGAGGTACTGAAACCGGGTGATTTATGGCAGCATTCCCAGCACCCCGCAAATATGTTCTCTGCTGAAGAAGGGACTAACCCAGAAACACATGTGTCCAGAGATGCACAGTAAAGGCTGTACCTACTTAAAGGTGAAATATTTAAAAATTAATGGAGTTCGTTTTTTGAAGATACTACGTCTACCATGATGCAATGGGGCAGATTAATTGCTGGGATGTCAGGCAGGTGCGCTCCTAACTGTTTGTGACTTTAAAGGCTCCCTTGAGCTATTGGGCTGACGAGCTCTGGAGCAGGCACCAGCAGGCCAGGGAAGAGGTACTGAAACCGGGTGATTTATGGCAGCATTCCCAGCACCCCGCAAATATGTTCTCTGCTGAAGAAGGGACTAACCCAGAAACACATGTGTCCAGAGATGCACAGTAAAGGCTGTACCTACTTAAAGGTGAAATATTTAAAAATTAATGGAGTTCGTTTTTTGAAGATACTACATCTACCATGATGCAATGGGGCAGATTAATTGCTGGGATGTCAGGCAGGTGCGCTCCTAACTGTTTGTGACTTTAAAGGCTCCCTTGAGCTATTGGGCTGACGAGCTCTGGAGCAGGCACCAGCAGGCCAGGGAAGAGGTACTGAAACCGGGTGATTTATGGCAGCATTCCCAGCACCCCGCAAATATGTTCTCTGCTGAAGAAGGGACTAACCCAGAAACACATGTGTCCAGAGATGCACAGTAAAGGCTGTACCTACTTAAAGGTGAAATATTAAAAAATTAATGGAGTTCGTTTTTTGAAGATACTACATCTACCATGATGCAATGGGGCAGATTAATTGCTGGGATGTCAGGCAGGTGCGCTCCTAACTGTTTGTGACTTTAAAGGCTCCCTTGAGCTATTGGGCTGACGAGCTCTGGAGCAGGCACCAGCAGGCCAGGGAAGAGGTACTGAAACCGGGTGATTTATGGCAGCATTCCCAGCACCCCGCAAATATGTTCTCTGCTGAAGAAGGGACTAACCCAGAAACACATGTGTCCAGAGATGCACAGTAAAGGCTGTACCTACTTAAAGGTGAAATATTTAAAAATTAATGGAGTTCGTTTTTTGAAGATACTACATCTACCATGATGCAATGGGGCAGATTAATTGCTGGGATGTCAGGCAGGTGCGCTCCTAACTGTTTGTGACTTTAAAGGCTCCCTTGAGCTATTGGGCTGACGAGCTCTGGAGCAGGCACCAGCAGGCCAGGGAAGAGGTACTGAAACCGGGTGATTTATGGCAGCATTCCCAGCACCCCGCAAATATGTTCTCTGCTGAAGAAGGGACTAACCCAGAAACACATGTGTCCAGAGATGCACAGTAAAGGCTGTACCTACTTAAAGGTGAAATATTTAAAAATTAATGGAGTTCGTTTTTTGAAGATACTACATCTACCATGATGCAATGGGGCAGATTAATTGCTGGGATGTCAGGCAGGTGCGCTCCTAACTGTTTGTGACCTCACGGGGACGGGAATGGGGGGGCACCTCAGCCAGAAGTCCTGGAGGGGCCAACATGCCTGTGCTTGGTCCTGGGGAGTGCAAGGCCACAGTCTTTCAAGTGGGTGATTTGCCCACTGCTTGGTCCTGGGGAGTGCAAGGCCACAGTCTTTCAAGTGGGTGATTTGCCCACTGCTTGGTCCTGGGGGCAAGGCCACAGTCTCTAAAGTGGGTGACTTCTACCATTGGTTCTGGAGGGGACATTGTGCCCAGTGAGCTTCATCCTATGGAGGATGGGGTGAGTGGATGGCTTCTCCACTGCTTCTGGAGGGGGCATTGTGCTCAGTAAGTTTCATCCTGGGGAGGATGGAGTGACTGGATGGCTTCTCCACTGGTTCTGGTGGGGGCATTGTTCCCAGTGAGCTTCATCCTGTGGAGGACGGGGTGAGTGGCTGGCTCCATCCTGAGGAGGATGGGGTGAGTGGATGGCTTCTCCACTGGTTCTGGAGGGGGCATTGTGCGCAGTGTGCTTCATCCTGTGGAGGACGGGGTGAGTGGATGGCTCCATCCTGGGAAGGATGGGGTGAGTGGATGGCTTCTTCCACTGGTTCTGGAGGGGGCATCATGCCCTGTGATGCAGATCTTGGGGAGTGCAAGGTCACTCACCTGGGTGTCAGACCCACAGGATTTTCTGGGGCCAGGCTGCACAACAGTCCACGGAAGCAGGACTACACACTGTCCGCCAGAAGTGACAGCTGCTCAGTGGTGGCAGTGGTGGTGCTGCTGGTGGAGCTGGCAGTGGTGGGGGGAGGCTCCAGCCCTTCCCTTGCAGCCTGGGACGGATGCCCACTGGGGCTGCTGCTGCTGGCAGTGGTGCTGATGGTGGTGCTGGCAGTGGTGGGGGGAGGCTCCAGCCCATCCCTGCAGCCTCGGACGGCTGAAGCACCATGGTTGGTGGTGGGGCTCAAACTGAGTACCAGCACGAGGCCTCTTGTCCTTTCTGCCTGCTGGTGCAGGCCCCTTGCCCTTCCTGCCAGCAGCTGGGGTTGGCTCCTTGCTCCTTTTGGCAGCAGCTGGGGACTGCTCCTTGCCCTTCCTTTCAGCAACTGGGGATTGCTCCTTGCCCTTCCTTGCAGCAGCTGGGGGTGCCTCCTTGCCCATCCTTGCTGCAGCTATGGGTGCCTCCTTGCCCTTCCTTGCAGCAGCTGTGGGTGCCTCCTTGCCCTTCCTTGCAGCAGTTGGTGCAGTCACCTTTTCAGTGTGGCTGCCTGGTGCCCGGGATCCTCTCCCACCTGGAGTAGCTGTGGACACTACTGTGCCCATGGACTGGATGGCTGAGGTGTTTGCCTGGGTTTTGACTGCCCTGGCCTGACGTGAGGGACGGGGGTATGGGTAGGGAAGAGGTCAACGGTGGAGAGGAAAAGCTTCTTAGGGGCATTGGGGCAGGAAGAGGGATATGGGTTTGGAGTGGAGGAAAAGGGAGTGGTGGTAGGAGTTGTCTGTCTGCTGTGTTTGGGTGTAGGTGCATGGGCTGGATGTTGTTGTGAGGTGGATGGCTGTTGGGTGTCTGAGTGCATGCGTTTGTGTACTTTGGGAGGAGGGGGCACAGACACAGTGGGTGAGGACACAGAGGATGTGTGCATGGAAGTGGGGGTGGTGACTGCCAGTGAGGGGCGTGTGCTGTTAGGTGTGCTGGTGATGGGGGTAGTGGATGAGACTGTAGTGCATGCAGGTGTGAGTGGAGACGAAACTGGGAGGGAGGTGGAGCCCCTGGATGGCATTCACAATAGTTGACCTCCCAACAGAGATGGATCGCAGAAGGTCAATAGCCTCCTCACTCAGGGCAGCAGGGCTAACTGGGGCAGGGCCTGAGGTGCCTGAGGTGCCTGGGGCAAAGGAGATACCCACCTTCCTGGGTGAGCAGGCACGGGAAACTCGCTGAGGGGCTGCTGGGAGGGCGATGCTGGTATGGGGGTGGTGGCTGTACCTGTAGCTGGGGTGGGCACGGAGGTGTCTGCCACCACCAGGGTGCTCCATCAGAGGAGGAATCCGTGTCCGAACTGTCCCCTCCTGTCTCCGTCGTGGTGCTCCCCTCACCCTCTTTCCGCTGGGTGGATTCGGCTTCCTGGGTCCTGTAGGATGCAGCTACCTCTGTCACCGGTGCCTCTGCTCCTCCGCCAGATGATGCTAATGCACATAAGGACAGGGTGACAAAACGAAAAGGGGGGGGGGACACAAAGGATACACCGGGTCAGTGGTGCCAACAACACCACTGTTGGCGTACATGACACACTCACACACAGGGAACAGCCCTACGCACTAGGCAATGCACTACCAGTCACAATGCTAGTCACCAAGCCATGGATAGGGACACCTAATGCCAATTGCAGCATACCTGAGACCCACAGACCCCTGCCCAGTAGTGGATGCCTACTAGCTTGGTTGGAGCACTTTCACATCAGAACCCTGCCCAACATGGGGCCAACCCTACAATTCCAGGCCTCACAGGGCCCACACACCCCACCCGGATCTCACCCCACCAGGCGCAAGTTGTATATTGGGGCACTGTACTCACTCCCTTGTTGCTGCTGTGATGCCCCCAAGCGCCCCTCCAGCTCTGGATAGGCCACAGCCAGTATGCGGGCCATCTGGGGAGTCAGGGTTCGACGGGCACCCCTTCCTCGTTGGGAGGTCATCCCCAGCTGGGTCTCCATGGTCTTCTGTGCCCAGTGTCTCAGGTCCTCCCACCATTTCCGACAGTGAGTGCTCCGCCTGCCATAGACCCCCAGGGTCCGCACGTCCTTGGCGATGGTACGCCAAATACCCTTCTTTTGATGGGCGCTGACCTGCAGGGAAATGGACACAGGGAAAGGTATTAGTCCAACAGTCCTGCCTGTTACACTCATGGCTCACCATGCCCCTTCCCCTCCCCATTAGCACAGACATGGCCCACCATACATGCTGCACGCTGCCCAGGGACCATCCACCACCCACACCCTACATGAGGACTTCACACACAGCACTCCATGCATGCACGCACCAAGCATCGTACTCACGGTGTGTTCACCTGTTGGTCTGGAGGCCCATACAGCATTCGGTATTGGGGTAGGACCCCATCCACCATTCTCTCCAACTCCATTGAGGTGAAGGCAGGGGCCCTTTCTCCAGTCACTCGCGCCATGGTAGGTTCCAGACACAGGTCACAGCAGCACATTCAGTGTAGGTCTTCTCCTGTTGAAGGTCAGGTAGCAAGTGAGTTGACAGATAGAAAATGGCGGTGACGTCCCCAGCGGTGCATACCGTCACTGCCGGCGTACATCACCATTGGCCACTGTACCCCATAGGGCCCAATGTTAACCAATGAGGAGTTGCATGGCAGTTTTCAACCGCCTCCCACAAAGGCGCACAACGTCAGCGGAATGACCTCATTTCCACCTGTCCCTTCATACAGGACAGATGCCATTTCAAAGGGGGGGCAGGCCATGGATCCTAACTGTGTCAAAGTACACAAATGCACCATTTGGACATCTCCAACAAAATAATGTTACAACCACAACATGTATTGAACTGTAGTGGCTGGAATTGAGAAATAATGACCAGCTGCTCACAATTTTGCCCCATAGATTGCAACCGCTGTGGATGAATAGGAGATGGAGACATCCCCCCCTGTACAGACCCCTGGTGGACTTGGCAACAATGGAGGACAGGCACATTATCCTCACCTATAGACTGGACAGGGCCACAATCACAGAGCTGGGTGCCCAATTGGAGCCTGACCTAATCTCTGCTATCCGTCACCCCAATGGGATCCCCCTCTTCTGCAAGAGCTATCAGTGCTCCATTTCCTGGCAACTGGCTCCTTCCAAGTGACAGTGGGCTTGGCAGCAGAAATGTCTCAGCCAAAGTTCTCAATAGTGCTGACCAGATTGTTGTCTGCCCTGATTAAACACATGTGCAGCTACATCGTTTTCCCCCAGGTGGAGTATTTGGCCACAGTAAAAGCTGATTGCTATGCAATGGGACATATCCCCAACATTATTGGGGCAATGGATGGAACACTTATTGCATTTGTCCTCCCCCCCCCAGCGAAATGAACAGGTGTTCAGAAATCGAAAGTGCGTTTACTCCATTAATGTGCAGATGGTGTGCCTGGCGGACTAATACATCTCCCACGTCAGTGCAAAATATCCTGGAACTGTGCATGATGCTTTTATCCTGAGGAATAGCAGCACCCCAAATGTGATGGCTCAACTCCAGAGGCACAGGGTGTGGCTAATAGGTGAGCCCTGGTTCCCACCCACTGGATGTTGGTGTATGGGTATGGTGTGATCCCTAAGGGCTAGCGTGTGGCTAACAGTTGTCCCTCGATATTTGCAGGTGACTCAGGTTACCCCAATCTCTCATGGCTACTTACCCCTGTGAGGAATCCCCGGACAAGGGCAGAGGAACGTTACAATGAGGCACATGGGCGAACAAGAAGAATTATAGAGAAGAGCTTTGGCCTCCTGAAGGCCAGGTTTTGTTGCCTCCATCTAACAGGTGCTACTCACCCAAGAAGGTCTGCCAGATCATCATGGCATGCTGTATGTTGCACAACCTTGCCTTGCGTCGCCAGGTGCCTTTTCTGCAGGAGGAGGAGGCAGGAGATGGTCGTGTGGCAGCAGTGGAACCTGTGGACAGTGAAGATGAGGAGGCAGAGGATGAGGATGAGGACAACAGAAGTGCAATCATTCGTCAATACTTCCAATGACACAGAGGTAAGACAGTCTAAATTCACTTTTAATTGACAGTTTTGTGTTTGAAATTGTCACTGGCAGACTGTTTTTTTCCCACTTCTATGGCCACTCACTGTACCCTTTGGCATCTCTATTTGCAGATATCTATGCCCCACTATCGCTCCTGTTGTATTGACTGCAGCCAACTACAGGTCTTTCCTACGTATGCAGTACTGTACAGTTGAATTGCAATGTTTAAACCTGGAAAAACGAATAGATAGTTAAATCATTTGACATACTCATTATTGTATTTTTTCAAAGGATGTTTATTTAAGTGCTAAGAAGTAGATGGGGTAGTGGAATGGGCTGGGTTGATGATGGAGGAAAGGCCAGGATAGAGTCCAGTCTATTTGTATCACAGGTGCATTGTCCAAGGGGGCATACGAAGGGGAGCAATAGCAGTTCAAGGTGGACAGGATGACAGAGTGTGACACAAGGGTGACAATCAGAAGAGTCTCATTTCCTGGTGGGGTTCTTGGCAATAGTCTCTGGCTTCTTCCTGGATCGCAGGGAACATTTGCGGGTTGGTTCTCCTTCTGCAGGGGGAGGGGTGCTGGTGGCTTGTTGTTCCTGTACCAGGGCCTCCTCTAGTCCACTAGTGGCAGCAGAGGTGGAGGGCTGTTCATCGGTTTGGCTAGTGTCAGGGGCCTGGGGGTGTGCCACTGCCTCCCTCATAGTATTGGCCATGTCTGCCAGCACCCCTGCAATGGAGACCAGGGTGGTGTTGATGTCCTTCAAGTCCTCCCTGATCCCCAGGTACTGTTTCTCCTGCACCCGAATGTTCTTCTGAAACTTGTCCAGAATCTGGCCCAGCATATCCTGGGAATGTTGGTATGCTCCCAGGATCGTAGTGAGTGCCTCCTGGAGAGTTGGTTCCCTGGGCCTGTCCTCCCCCTGTCACACAGCAGTCCTCTCAGCTTCCCTGTTGTCCTGTGCCTCTGTCCCCTGAATCGTGTGCCCACTGCCACTGACCCCAGGTCCTTGATCATCCTGTGTTTGTGGGGTGGCCTGGGGTCCCTGTAGTGGTGGACACACTGCTGATTGACATTTCCTGGGGACAGAAATATGGGCCCGCTGGGTGGGTGCTGTGGTGGTGTTTCCTGAGGGGGAGGCTTTGTGGTGGTGTGAGAGTGTGCCTGGGTAACCGACTGTCTGGAGATCCCTGATGGGCCAGGTTGGTCATCCGGATCCAGGCGAGCAGAGCTGCTGTCATCACTGTCGACCTCTTCTGGGGGGATGGATGTTGCTGGCACTTCTTCTCCAGTGGCATTAGCTAGGGTATCTGTGGGGATGTGAATGCAGTGTTATTGTTTCTGCGTGTGACATATTGTGCATGGGTGTGTTGCCCTCTATGGTTGTTGTTGCCCTGGCAGATTTTCCTTTGTGTGAGGTGCTATTTGGTAGGCTAGGTGATTCTCTCAAGTGTGCATGCAGTGGTGATAGGTGTCCATGCAGGTCTGTGAGGGGTGTCCATGCATTGGTGTTGCATGCAGGGCTTGGTATTGGGATGAGTGGGTTGTGATGGTGGGGTATGTGGGAGGTGGTGAAGTGATGGGAGTGAGGGTAAGGGTGGGGGTTTGTGATGGCATGCTGGTAGAGGGGGTGATGGTAGTAGAGATTTGACTTACCAGAGTCCAGTCCTCCTCCTACTTCTGCCAGGCCCTCAGGATGCATGATTGCCAAGACTTGCTCTTCCCATGTTGTTAGTTGCGGTGGAGAAGGTGGGTGTCCACCGCCAGTCCTCTGTACAGCTAGTTGGTGTCTTGCTGCCATGGAACGCACCTTCCCCCGTAGGTCTTTCCACCTCTTCCTTGTGTCATCCCTTGTTCTGGGGTGCTGTCCCATGGCGTTGACCCTTTCCACGACTCTCCGCCATAGCTCCATCTTCCTAGCAATGGATGTCTGCTGCACCTGTGATTTAAATAGCTGTGGCTCTACCCGGTTGATTTCCTCCACCATGACCCTTAGCTCCTCTTCTGAGAACCTGGGTTGTCGTTGTGGTGCCATGGGTGTAGTGTGAGTGGTGTGGGTGAGGGTGTGTGGTGTGATGTGTTGGGGTGTGTGATGTAAGGTGCGTGGATGGTGTATAGGTGATGGTGTTATGTGGCTCTGGTTGTGTGGGAGCTCTTGCTGTATCTCTCTCTGGTTGCAATTATTTCTAGTCGTAAAGGGATGTGGTTATTGTGGGTGTGTGTTTTATAGTGGTGTGTGGGTGTGGTGTGTGTATGTGTGTCAGGTGTGTGTAGTTTGAATTGTCCACTGTGGTGTAGTTTTGTTTGTGTGTGTGTCTTTTGAGCGCAGCAGTATGTACCGCCAATGGTTTACTGCCATTGAATGTCCGCCGCGGTGATTCGTGGGTCATAATGTGATGAGCATAGTTCTGTTGGCGTAATGGTGTGGGTTTTGCTACCACCAGTTTAGCACTGACCTTTGGGCTGGCAGATTTGTGTGTATGGCTGTATAGTGATGGATTGGTATGTGTGTGTCATAATATGCTTGGCGGTTATCCGCCGAGGTGGCGTTATTTTGGTGGCAGTCGGCATGGCGGTAAGTGGGATTTACCGCCAATGTCATAATGAGGGTCTTATCTGGTCTACCAATAGTAGAACTTTTTTCTAGTTGACATAGTGCTCTGTTTCCTCGTATGTTTTCAGTTTCACAACTGTTTGGGAATTAGGACAGATGGATGGGAGTAAAGGATTCAAATAGCATGCATTATTTCCTTAGACACTTGCTGCCCTCCGTGGTCCACCTCTATATCCAACATTAGAGCCTCTAGTTATCATTGTTGAGAAGGGAGGGTCAAAGAGGGCAATGACCCAAGAACTGATATAGTTACCTCACAATTTCATTTGATTGCTTGTGCTAGAAGTCACATTTCTCCTGTTAAGTGTTCACCAGAAAGAATTTTACAAATCTTTCAGGAGCGGTTTGGCAGTTGCCACAATGAGGTAACAATAGTCAGCCACTGTTGTTCTCTATGAGGTTCTCCACTTTTCACTGAGAACTTACATTCCTGACTGTTTAGGGGTATTGATTCACTGAGACTAAAGTTTCAAAATGGGTTCCTCCTTAGGACACCCTTTAGTTTTAGCTCTCCAGAAATCACCAATACAATCTTTGGATGTGGTTATAGAAAGTTTTTTGCTTTTAAACGTTTTTTTCAGTGGGGGTGGTTACAATGGCCTGATGCTTGAGCAACTGAATGCATTAATGTGTGCTCCTTCTTATTTGAACTTTTTTTGATAATAGATTTGTTCTTCAGCTATGTCCTGGCTTCATTCCTAAGAACAGTTCTACCTTTCATAGGAATCAAGAGATAATTCTTTGAACTTTATGTTGAATTGTTTTTTTAACACATATCTCAGTTGAGATTGTTGGATGTTGTTAGACCTGTTAAGCTTTATCTTTATATATCAGCTGTGGTTAAAAAATATGATTACTTTTTTGTAACTTTTGAACCACCCAAATGTGGTTACAAGTCATGAATGTCTACACTGAGCCAATGGATTAAAGATGTCATCTTCTCGTTCTATTCTCAGTCTCTCCCGATCTTTCATGCTCCATCCAAGCTCAATCTACTCGTGGTAATGACGGCATCATGAGCTGAGTGTGGTAGGGTCACTATTCCTGACATTCGTCGAGCAACCACCGGGAAAATCTATTTGTTTTTGTTAATCATTTCTGAGTGTATCTTACCCTGGAGTCAGAAATACAATTTCCCTCTAAGGTTTTATTAAGTGATTCCAAGTCATAAAACGGTTATTTGCCTATATTTCAGAACTTTTATAAACTAATAACATTTTAGAGGAGGTGTGCTACATAACTCCTGTTTCCAAGGGTGTCTTCTTTCTTTTGGGGATTTGTGAAGAAAACATACCATTTGGGCTTACTTAGTAATCAACGGTACTATGAATTGGGCAATGTCTAGAATCTTCATTTCATCACTCTTCATTCTTCAACCCACCACTTACATTCTCTCCCTGCCACTCGGATCTTCTCAAGGGAGATGGGGCTTAATTATAACAGGATAAAAGACTAAGGGCCAGATATATCAAGCAATTTTGCATTCGCAAACAGTGCAAATCGCAAAATTCGGCCAATTGCGAATGCAAAAATGCCTTTCAAGATGTATGAAAGGCATTCACTGTGCAATTTTAAGGAATCACAAAAATAGCAATTCCTTAAAATTGTGACCCCATTTAGAGAATCGCAAATTGCGATTCTCTAAATAGGAAATCGCAAATAGGGAATTCCTATTTGCGATTTCCAAAGCACATGTATCAAGCATTTCCTAAATGCGAACTGGACATTTAGGAAATGCAATTACCACCAAATCCAATTTGGTGGTAAGCATGTGCAATTTTAAAAAATGCATTATATATGCATTTTTAAAAATGACATGTAGCGCACACATGCCCATAGGGCATGTGTGTGCTTAACATGTCAGCAAATATTTTTTGGGGGAGCAACAGAGGGGGCTTTAGGCCCCCAGCACCATGGGGTTTGCTTTACCTAATTTGCAAATTCCTAACTGGAATACGCAAGTTGGGAAATGCAAAACCATTGGGCCTACAGCCCCATAGGGAATAATGGAGTTGCATTCTCTAATTACAATTCGGTAACAGCGATTGCGAATTTCAAAAAATCGCTATTACCGAATCGCAAATTTCATACATCCCATTTTGCATTTCTTAAATAGCGATTTCTTAAAATTAGCTATTTAAGAAATGCAAAACGGATCTTTGTAACATCTGGCCCTAAGAGCCTGATTTAGATCCTGGCGGAGGGATTACTCCATCACAAATGTGACAGATATCCCGTCCTCCATATTGCAATCTCCATAGAATATTATGGGATCGTAATACGGCAGACGAGATATCCGTTATATTTGTAATGGGGTAATCCCCTCTGCAAGGAACTAAATCAGGCTCTTAATTACAACAACCTTTTATATGTGATAAAGAGAGTGGTCCTTACAAAAAGAAAGGAAAGGGGAATAACAGCTTTGATGCAAGAGTGCCAGATCGACGATGTGGCACTCCTGTTGCAATAGTAAGTACTGCAGAGAGAAATGGAGAATTTGATTACTGATGATTACCAGTAAGTGATGTAAATATTTGCATACAATGCACAGTTTTATGTAGCATCTAAATCCATCACCACACACATGTGCACACACACTTTCACACTCTCTCTCTCAGTCTCTCCCTCTCTCCCGCTCTCTCTAGAGCAGATATTTATATCACCAGATTCACTGCTGTGGTACCCACCAACAGGTATATTTGTCTTCACACAAACATGCATATTAAACATATTTGTAAATCAAGTACATCTGTTATCATGAGCACACTTTCTGTTGTGTTTTCTAGAGCAGGTATATTTTCAACACTTAAACACTCCTGAGACCTCCTCTAGAAACAGCTGCTGGGCCTCCATACAGCATTCAAAGGAGAAGATGGTAGACATTCAAAGTGTTAGGCACTTTGGGACAGAATTACAAGGCCCTAGCGCCACCAGAGAGTCACTCTTTGGATGACCCGGTAGCGCTAACCACTTCTCCATACAAGGAGGTGTAATGCCACTTTTTGTGGTTTTACACCTCCTTGTAGATATGGACCCTTCTGACACCCATAGCTTTTGATGCTGACCCAGATTTACGATAATTATTAAATCCGAAGCAAGGCCAACACCCCAGGGGCGGTGTTAGCTTGACACAATAATAAAAATATTCTCCCTCTTTTTTTCTTTTTCTATGTGTACGGAATTCTGAAGCACACATTGAAGAAGCAAAATGCCATGGATGATTGTTTAGGTGCAGAAAGGAACACCTTCCTGCACATAAACAATCACACCCCTCAGCGCAGACTCTCTTGCACTATGGTGCAAGAACGCCTGTATTCGCACAGGCTACTTAATTTAGTGCTGACGCAGGGGGAACCACAGGAGCGCATCGTATTCTTGTAAATATGGAGCATCCCTGCATTTCCAAACTGGCGCAGCACAGAGCTTCTAATTTTGGTGCAGCACCACACGGCACCAGTTTCTGTAAATCTGGCCCTTAGTTTCCAGCACTTTCAAAAGTTATGATGGATTTTGATTGGACCTCTCTCCCTTCAGAATCCACCTATAGAAACTTTGGATGAGGTCAAGGACAGCCCATCATTAATTGTGGAGGGGTCCGTCCCTCACCCTTTTGCACAGCATGAAGAGTGTCTGTCAGGCTCAACAAAGGTCAGTCTGACAGACACTCTTCATTGTCGGGTCAGACAGCCATGTGGTGTTTGTGTGATAAATGTACAGACACCTGGCAACTTGAGCCACTCTTTGCCAGACTTAAGAATTCAGAGCCTTTTGGGCATAACCTCCTCAGACTGACGAAGAGATGTGAGGTCTGCCTGGTCATATTAGCCTCAGACCTGGGTAATCCAGTTTTTAGCAATGAACTGCACACGGTTAAATGTCTATCATAATGCCTTATCACAGAGGGAGGTGGGGTCAGCAACTCTCACTGACCCCAACCCATGCTGTGAGGAGGTAGGAAATGTTTTCTCACTGGGAGACCCATGACAAGGTCAGCCAATGAGAGGAGGCAGCAGCATCATCCTGTTTTCCCTTCCATCCCCACAGCATCCAGCTCCTTCCGGTGCCTTCTGCTTCTCTTCTTGCCAGCTGCTGGACCTGCCATCAACTGGTAAGGACCTTTCTTTAATGTTTGGGTGCTTATGTGCATGTGTGAATCTAGCTTTATGTGTGCATTTGTGATGTGAATGGGTGTATGCATGTATTTGCACTTGTGAATGGTGGTATATGTGTGTGAATGTGGATGAGTGTGAGTATGTTTGTGCCCGCCCCACCACTACCTCACATTACAATCAGCCACTGGATGAAGTCACAGAAACGTTAGGTACTGAGTCAGCAAATCAGGAGAGTCCAGCTCAACCAAGATAGTCCCTGTGATGGCAGATGTATACCTGGTGGCTGTTAGGAGTCAGGGGCCCTTCCTATTTGCGAGTCGGAATCACGGGCCAGATGTAGGTAGCAAAAAATTTGCGAGTCGTTGCGACTCACAATTTCCGACTCGCAAAATGGTATCCAACAAGAAAAATCAACTTCATTTTGCGACTCGCAAATGAAGTCGCACCGCAGATTGCGTGTCCGCTGTTTGCGAGGTCGCTTTTTGCGACCGCGCTAAAAACGAACATGCAAATTGCGAGTGGGTATCGCAAATTGCGACTGTTCCGCAAAGTGAATGCAGGTGCAGCAGAACACTCTGGAAAACCCTTCCTGGCTCTTGATGATGACATCACAGCCAGGAAGTTTACTAATACACCTGGGAGGAGGGAGGACCACACCCATTCCCAACTGCTGAACAGCCAACAGGAGGAACAGCAGCTATAATGGCAGAAACACCCAGGAAGAGAAAGCTCAAATTTGCAGAGAAAGAACTGGAGGTGCTGACGGAGGAATGCTGCCAGCACCACAAACAACTCTTTGGGAGAGCAGCCCTCAGTGTGCCAGAGCAGGAAAAAAGGAGGATTTGGAGTGAAATACAGGACAAAGTGAACTCAATGGGTGTGAGCCACAGGAGTATTGAGGAACTAAAGAAAAGGTGGCATGACCTGCGCTCCCGGACCAAGGAGAGGGTGGCAGAGCGGCTCTGGGAGATGAGGGGCACTGGAGGAGGACCATCTACCATACCACCACCCACACCCTTGGAGGAAAGAGTGGAGGAGACCCTGGAGCCAGAGGCAGTGTCTGGGATAGGAGAGCTGGACTCGTCAGCGCCAGGACCATCAACCAGTGAGTACCATGAGAAATGCATGTACACCCATATCTGCCATACCCCCACCCACCTAGTACACAGCAGCATGCGCAACCAAAATAGCTCCATTTCAGAGTAGCAACCACCTGCATGGTGCATTATGGGCAATGTAGTCAAGTAGGCAGCTCATAGGCAACAGTTTATTAGGAAGCATATAACAGATGGTAGATACTGACAGTGTGTGTTCCTTATGTCCCACAGGTCTCCCACACGACACCACCTCCAGCCACACTGTCCCAGGGCCACAGGTCAGCCACCAGCCAGCACAGGACCCAGGAGCAGCCACCACAGGGACCTGCACCACCCAACCACAGTCCCCTCCAGATGCACCAGTGGCCATACTGGAGAGTGAGGCAGCACCCGGTCCCAGCCACAGTGCCAGTGTACGGGACACAGAACCACCACCGCGTCGCAGGTGACGTCTCAATGTCCCTCCAGTGCCACTGGGTGAAGTAGGGGACGCCTCCATGTCCGCCGCCGAGGCTGCACTCCTCCATGGTCAGCGCCTGCAGACAAGAGAAACTAGAATTATTGCAGGGGCCATGCGGCGCATGGAACGCAACCAGACCACAGGGCTGCAACAGGTCCACACTGAGCTGCAACATCTCAACAGCAATGTTGGCGACCTTGCGCTTTCAATAAGACAACTGGTGGCTGAACTTGTCACCGAGAGAGAGGGTGCAAGGCGCTGTGACCGGCAGCTCATCCATTGCCTGGACCGCATGGCTGCCTCCATCTTCCGGCTGGCTGTAAACACCACTGGGCTGTCACGGCGCACAGTCAGCCTACAGGTGGACATGGGCCACTTTGCCAGTGATGTTGCACGTGGGCTGGGGCGCATTAGCCACGCAGTCGAACTGATGGAGGCACGACAGGTGGCTAGGGGCGCGGCAGACACGCCGCAGGACAGTGAGGAGGGCTCTACCATAAGTAGTGCTTTAGCCACAGACACCAGGGTGTTGCACAGTGGTAGCGCATGGCAGGGCACTGCAGACGCTCCAGGAACCAGCCATGCTGGGTGAGCATGGCGTAGGGTGTGAGCTACGTACTGACATTGACTGGAGGCACATGAGGTTAATGTGTCCTCATAGCAGGTGGACTTTTACAGCTCCTGATCTTTAGTTACTGTAAATAGTTTATTGGTTCACATCATTAAAGTTCCTGTTTGTTCCACTTCACACCTGGACTCTTTGTGTGTGACATTAGTGTGTGTGGTGACAGTTAGCACGTACCTTCCAAAGTATTGGTTTGCAATGTGGTCCCGTCTCTGTCTGCCTTGATTTGCAATGCTTCTATCCCCATGATGGCGATGTGGTAGCTCTTGCTCGTCATCCTCCGAATCTGGGTCTTCTGGGGTGAGAGGTAGCCCACGTCTGGTGGCAATGTTGTGCAGTATAGCGCATGCGCCAACAATCTTGAATGCTGTTATTGGGGCATACTGGAGGGCACCTCCACTTCTGTGGAGGCATCTGAATCTTGCCTTCAACAGTCCAAAGGTCCTCTCTATAATATTTCGGGTCCTCCTATGTGCACTGTTGTATCGCCTCTCTGTCTCATTGCTGGGTGTTAAGTACGGGGTAAGTATCCATAGTCGTAGTGCATATGCACTGTCACCTGTTTGGCACAAAATGTACAATGTTAGCTGGGCATAGATGGGTTCCACATTGACCTGTGTGTATGTCTGCAAGGTGTATTCGGCTATACCTAGGAGGTATCCGTCTCCAAACTCCCCACGTTTTAAGCGTTGGTGTATCCCACTGTGCCTGAAAATGTAGGAGTCGTGTACTCCCTGGAAATTTGGCTACCATGTCAGTTATTACATTATGGGCGTCACATACCACCTGGATGTTCAGTGAGTGGGTACACTTCCGGTTGCGGACAGATCTTCCAGATTTGCAGGAGGGCATATTTGTATGTGTCCCGTCTACACACCCTATTACATGCGGGAAGTTGGCAATCCTGTAGAATTCCAACTTGGTGCTGTTGATTTCTGCCTCATTCCTGGGTAGGTATATGTATCTGGACATGTGTGTGAGTATGGCATCTAAGAATGCTTTGAAGAACCGTGAGAGTGCACTTTGGGAGACCCCACCTGTCACGGCAATAACCCCCTGATAGCTACCCGAGGCCAAGAGGTGCAGTGAGCATAGCACTTGCACATGTGTGGGTATGGCGCTGCCGCGCACAGTCTGGCATTGAAGCTGCGGATTGAGTAAATCTATTAAATCTAGTATTGCTGAACTGCTAAGTCTGTATTTATTATATATCTCCTCCTCAGTTTGTTGGAAAAGTGTCTGTCTGGTTCTGTATATCTTCTCCTGTCTCTGGCTCCTCCTCCTCATCTGCTGTGCGGCGTGGGCTCTCCTCCTCCTTGCTATCACATATATCTCCGCCATCTTGAGTAACCCAGGTGCCTTCTGGGTCTCCTTTTATACTATGGTGATGGTTACCACCTGCTCTGAGTTAGTGGTAAATTGGAAGTGCAAAATGGGCTTTTTGCGACTAGTCGCAATTTGCGAGTGGCTTTTTCATATGGTTTGCGACTCGCAAATTGCGTCTTCCTATAGTCGGTAATGGCTCGCTTCGCATTTTGCGATTCGGAAATGGGATTTTTGCATCCCATTTCTGATTTTGTGGGCTTGCAAATTGCGATTCGGCCCATTTGCGACTCGCAAAAGTTTGCTACATCTGGCCCCACATTTTGCGAGTCGGTACCGACTCGCAAAATGTGACTCTGCATTGCGTAAGGCCTTTTGCATGTCGCAAACTACGTTTTTCGCAGTTTGCGACGTGCAAAAGGCTTCCTACATCTGGCCCATAATCTTGTTCCCGATGCAACTATAGCTCACACCCTCACCATGCACTGCCAACTACCCCACATATTGAAACACTTGTGACATTTGTGATAACATTATTGATAATATCTATGTAATGTTTGCAGTAACATTTTTGAGGAAAAAACTGTGCATGGGGTGGACGTGAGTTATAGTTACCTTAGGACACGGGTAATAGTTATAGTTACTAAAAATACCTCTAACTATACCTGATGAATTTCTATGGTTTTGTACGTTTAGAATGTGAGCCTAACTATAACATCCCTGTAACCTTTGTTTTTTAAGTGAATATCGATTGTATAAAAAAAAAAATTATAGTACCAGTTACAATTGGGTATTCAAAAACCCTTTGAAATTCAATGAAAAACGCGAAGGTTAAAGGGACATTATGGTTAGATGAAACTATCAATGAAAACATCCCATTTTAAACGAACAAAACCACTGAAATTTACCAGTTATAGTTATCTCAAGTAGTTATAACGTTTGCCATAATATAACTATAACTCAAGCCCCTGCTGTCACTTTAGTTACTGTAAAGATATAAAAGGCAAAGCATTTATAGTTTAATAATAGCCTATGTGTTAGTCTTTTTGAACACTCTTCAGCCATGAGACCAGCTACAAGGGGGGGCATGCATTCCCAAGCTGAAGAGCAAAAGCGCCAGCTTTGGGAATGTTTAAAAACATCTAAACTTTTTCTGGGGCCATATTTTAAAGACCACAGGAAACATAAGGTTATGTTTTGAAGTATTTGTGAAAACTGCTGTACTCCCTGTAACGCCCCACAGCACCTAAAAATAATCCTAGTATATGGGCACCACCATGCAGCTCACTGTATGCAAATTAGGCCATAAAGCGCATTATGGGCTGGTCCTTGCCTGGAGCAGTGAGGAATAAATGAGCAGCTCTGGCTACTGTTCTTCCCTTTCTGTTTTTATGTATTTATGTTTTAGGGTGTCCCAATCCCAACCTCAACACCCACAGCTTTAATTTTTGTTGAGGGTGGTGTTTAAAGCAAAAAACACTCGGGACACAGTTTTACATTGGGGGATTACTGCAGTTTTGCCAGCTCTCCAGCCAGCATCCATCCTGGGTGCAGGGGGATAAGACATTGTTACCCACCAGAGGCAGCAGCTCTTCTTTATGCTTCCAGCGGGAAGGAGCAATCCTATGTTTTCCTGCCCATGGGACCTCAGGCAAGCAGAAACATTTGTGATCTCACCTGACGGAAGGAACCTTTTGCTCCCTCAGGGCGGGAGTACACAAGACTTCCCTGCCAATGCAGTCGCAGTTAGGGGAAAAACAGTGTCCCAGGGAATGTTGTCCCCTGGATACTGTCGCGGAGCCGGCCCTGGGGGATGTGATCTGGAGGTTATAGCTTGGCGGGGAGTAAAGTTCAAATGGCCTAGGAGGATGGGATTCCCAGGCCCATTCCCTCCCCTTTAGCTATGAATCAGCCCCAGAGGATGCAATCACCATGGCCTCAAAGAGGCTCAGGTGGGTTACGCGCCCTCTCCCCTTTAACTAACCTATCGGACACAGTGAACCCCCTCCCCTATCAAATACATTTCACCATGTTCCCTGGTACAGACCCACCATGGGTCTTTTTTAACAGCCTATGGGGCTCATTTACAAGCCCCTTACTTTGCCATTGCATCATTGTTTTTACGCTACATTTGCGCAAACAGTCCTCCACACAGTGCTGCATTTACAAACTGATGCAATGGGAATATTGCGCCAGTTTGTAAAACCTTGTGCCACATAATTTGCCAGGTATAATGTACGCAAGATAGGCATTCTGCTGCAAAAAGGCCAGCAGAAATGGTGCAGTGAAATCTAAAAGATGTCACTGCGCCATTCTGCACCTTCAGAGCATCATTTTATAACACCAGCTCAGGGCGGACGTTAAAGTGACTCTCGTTAAGTGGCCCCTGTTTACACTGGGGCCCCCCAAGCATTACTGGACTAGCTCCAAAATTTGTGATGCTATTCCAACAACGCTAAGGTTTAGCACCACAATTACATCAGAATTTCTGACGCTCCTGTGGACACTGTGTGCTATGGAGCAATGTACTGTAAATATAGCGCTACACTGGCATTGCTTGGGGGGCGCAGGGTGGCACAAGAAAACTGGTGCATCAATCACGATGCGGCAGAGGGTCATTCAATGTGTGTTGCTGTGAGCGTTCCACCACAAAACCCATTGCTTTTGACGCTGCCCCAGATTTACAAGAAGTTGCAAATCAGTGGCAGCCCCAACAACTAATGCAACCCAGGGGTGCTGTTAGCATGGCACAACGAGGACGAATACTTTTACACCTCCTCGTTTTTTTTTTTTTCATGTGTGCTGCATTGTGCAGCACACATAGAAAGGGCAAAAGGCCATAAATGAGTGTGTATCGGCAGGAAGGTGTTCCTTCCTGCGCATGAATAATAATTCAAAAACCACAATTTGCTACTTCTATGCGTGCTGCATTCTACAGTACACATAGAAATACCAAACCGCCATTGTAGATTGTTTATGTGCAGGAAGGGACACCTTTCTGCAAAAACACAATCATTGCCTTCAATTCAGACACCCTTGCACTATGGTGCAAGTATGTCTGCGTTGGCAACTATATTTAGCACTGGCACAGGGGGAAACACAGGGGTGCGCTGTGTTTTAGTAAGTACGGCGCATCCCTTCGTGTATAAAGTGACGCAGCACGGCGCTGCAAATTTTGACGCAGCACAGCGCTGCGCCACTTTGCAGTAAATATGCCCGTATGTACTTTCTACAGTATGTCCAGCATTTTTAACGCATAAGTTACGCATTTACTGCCCTAGAAAATCCTACAACCTGAACTATCTCTCAGACAGAAAGAAGTGCTCACATCTACTAGACGTGATATAAAATGTAAATATTAGGACCACGCAAGGCAGTCTAGTACCAATACAACAACATTAAAACCCCTCTGCAGGGTCACCTTATCAAATACACAAACTTGTTTGCGCTGTCCCTTCATAATAACATACATAACAAATTCCTATACATCCCTCAAATACTTTCTCAAACTTTTTAATAAATGAAAAAAGTCGCCAAAAGGTCCACACGCAACACAGGGCCTTACTAGCATTTCTATTTACACATTCTCCTCTAACAAAATAAGAATCCCAGGCTGTAGTTTATTTTTATCCTACCTTTGTACACAGTAAGAAATAAGAAACAGATTTCCAATTAAGCAACAGTTGCAATCACCATCTGCGAAAATGCATCTTATGCTACCTGTTTTTATGTGTTTAACTATTCAGTTCTTGTTTGAGACATTACAATCTCTTCCTTACTGGCCAGCTCCTAACTGGAGCCAGTGATCTTTCACCTGCAGGAGAGTACCACATATACCGATTCAACAGTAATAGCAATTCATCTTTTAGATGGTGAGTTTTTCCACATTTTGAAGTTCTGCGTTGGTGTACAAAAGTGTGAAATTATTTCTTACATTTTTATATTCTATTTTTATGAGGCAGTTCAGAAAGAATAATGGGCTTGTAGCTAACAGTCCTATGAAAAATGAATCCAATTTCAGTTATCTGTAGCTGATAATCAGATTAAGTATTTTCTCCACTACTTATTTCCACGCACCATAACACTTTAAAACCCTATAGGAAGGAGTGAGTGAGCGGTAAGGGAGGTTAGAGAAAAGTTCAAACACAAATGTCTTTTCAGTACCACTTAGATGCCACTGAGTGAATGGGTGTTATATGAAATCTCATAACATAATCAGGGCCACAAATGTATGCGATTGTGCGGCTGCGGCATTTTGAACATAATTAGCGATTTGCCACCTATTCCATAATCAAAGGTTGACTGTTCTCCTTTCTGTTACTTATTGATGTATTTGCGTATCAAGCTGGTACTAATGAGACGAAAACATTTTCTAGGCAGTGTTAGTTTGTGTAAAAATGACACCATAAGAAAGTAATACTGTCACAAAACGTGCAGCATTAATCTGCACCATTTGCCTTTTCTTGCAGCATAATTTAGTCAACACTCCCACATAATTTGGTCCTTCCCTGACACATAATTCCAATGGCCTTAAATATATTATTTAATACAGCATAACTAGGAATGGTGACTTTTTATATAGCAACATTTTGTGAAAATTATGCAAAATTACACATGTAGTGCAAAAACATATGGTGGCTATCTCATATGAAAAATGAATACAAGGGGCTGTTGAAATAATGTCTCTGAGATATGGTTTTGTTCTCTCTGAGAACATTTCTTGCGGGCAAAAATCATGTTAAACGAAATTACATTTTGCAAAAATTCCATAAAGTACAATTTGCAAATTTCAAGCGATTTCGCCACATAAATATATTTTTCGGAAGCTTAAACATAACTAACATAACATAACAATATATTATAGAATAATAAAGATGTTCCACATTCGCTCTGTAGAGTTCCTTGTCTATCACACATCTTTTTAATCATCAGAATGTTCTGAACCTTCCAAGGGATGTTGTCACCCCCTCTCTGGAAGAAGGATCCTGGCATGGACTGACGTGGCTCTTCATTTGAATGACTGGCAACTCGTGAAAGAGGCGTTGCTGTTCCTCACAGATGGCAGATGTGAGTGACACTTCTTCACTTCATGAGATCTGAAGTGATTGCTGGGAGACGTTGCACTTCTCATCCCCCGCCTGGGACTTCTTCCTTGCGCTCTAGAAACTGCAGCAAAGTTGTACCGCGCAGTGATGGTTCTAAAGTATCTCACAAAACAAGAGATACAGTTCAGGACGTGACACGCAGCTGTCAGCTACCAGGGAGCAAACATGCCAATGGTAAATTCACTGAAGGCGGTTTGAAGACACGTAAAAAGTAGGCAATTTCCCCGGGATCTACTCTTCTAGCGCTCCCTGATCAGAGGCCCATCACCTCCCTCCCTTTGTTCGCCATGTTCTGCTACTAGGGAATCTCAAACCTTCAGTAAATATAGACTTTGTAAATGCTGTTTTCTTCTTCTAAGTAGGATAGAAAGGTGTGAGTAGTCAGGATGTGAATACCATGTTTCTCCATGCTGTTTTGTTTGCTTGACTTATGTCATTGTTAGGGAGGGAAGCTTGCATGGCGGCTGCTGATATTGCACCTATTCAGTGCTCCACTCTGCCTATTCTGTGATCTCCTGCTGGCTCCACTCTGCCTATTCTGTGATCTCCTGCTGGCTCCACTCTGCCTATTCTGTGCTCTCCTGCTGGCTCCACTCTGCCTATTCTGTGCTCTCCTGCTGGCTCCACTCGGCCTGTTCTGTGATCTCCTGCTGGCTCAACTCTGCCTATTCTGTGCTCCCCTGCTGGCTCCACTCTGCCTGTTCTGTGATCTCCTGCTGGCTCAACTCTGCCTATTCTGTGCTCTCCTGCTGGCTCCACTCTGCCTGTTCTGTGCTCTCCTGCTGGCTCCACTCTGCCTATTCTGTGCTCTCCTGCTGGCTCCACTCTGCCTGTTCTGTGCTCTCCTGCTGGCTCCACTCTGCCTATTCTGTGCTCTCCTGCCTGCTGGCTCCACTCTGCCTGTTCTGTGCTCCCCTGCTGGCTCCACTCTGCCTGTTCTGTGATCTCCTGCTGGCTCCACTCTGCCTGTTCTGTGCTCTCCTGCTGGCTCCACTCTGCCTATTCTGTGCTCTCCTGCTGGCTCCACTCTGCCTATTCTGTGCTCTCCTGCTGGCTCCACTCTGCCTATTCTGTGCTCTCCTGCTGGCTCCACTCTGCCTGTTCTGTGCTCCCCTGCTGACTCAACTCTGCCTATTCTGTGCTCTCCTGCTGGCTCCACTCTGCCTGTTCTGTGCTCCCCTGCTGGCTCCACTGTGCCTATTCTGTGCTCTCCTGCTGGCTGCACTCTGCCTATTCTGTGCTCTCCTGCTGGCTGCACTCATTCTGTTCTGTGCTCTCCTGCTGGCTTCACTCATTCTATTCTGTGCTCTCCTGCTGGCTCCACTCTGCCTATTCTGTGCTCTCCTGCTGGCTCCACTCTGCCTATTCTGTGCTCTCCTGCTGGCTGTGCTCATTCTATTCTATGCACTCCTGTTTGCTGCACTCTGTCTATTCTGTGCACTCCCGTTGCTGCCTATTCTATGCTCGCCTGTTGCTGCCTAGTCTGTCGTCTCCTGTTGGCTGCGCTCTGCCCATTCTCTGCTCTCCCTTGCGTGCTCGCCAGCTGGCTGCACTCTGCCTAGTCAGTGTATGATGCGATATTCTACAGATGTTCCCTGTGCATGGTAGTGGTCGGATGATCAAAATCCAGTGTTGATCCTTAGCTTGAACCAGTGCTTGAAATGGAAACATAAAGGTGCAGGTTCTCTGTAAATAGAGTACCTGCTTATTTCTGAGAAGTGCCGTACTCTCCAATTAAAAGTATTATGTTTTTCTTGAGAAGTGTAGGTACTCTTCCTCTCAAAATAAAAAAGTGCCGGCCCATTTAAAGCACTGCTGTGAACTCCATTGAACAAGCACGTAAAGTGAACTACCAGTGTTTCTGAGTAAGGTTTGTTATTGTGCAGGTCGCTTTCCAAAGAATATAGCCCTAAAGCCAAGGTTTTGTATGAAGATCCTTGCGGACACCATCATGAGTTTTCTACTGAGAGTAACTTCCACGTGGAGGCTACTTCTCACAAAGAAACATTTTAAAAAACAGGCATTGGCAAAGTCAATAGGTTTCTGCAATCTGAGCGCTAAGGGTGATGGCAATGTTTATGCATTTGTGTATATCAATTAAATCAGCACTAAAGCTGTACACAAATACATTTACATTGTCAACGCCTGTAGCTCTCGGATTGTCGGATTGCGAAGACCTTTTGGCTTTGTTTAATGTTTATTATTTTACTTGTATTTTTGGGGTTCATGTGCTCGATTCCATCCTGTTTGTTTTGCCTTTCCATTCTCTTTTCCCCTTAAACCTGGTGTGTCTTCCGGGTCACGCAATGACACTCTACCATACCAAGAATTTTACACAAAAATGCAAAATGGAAAACACTGTTTTCTCTGTATTTAATTTTAAATAAGTAATAAACAAAAGTATGTCACTCTAACAGTTTCTGGATGCATTCAGTCATGACTTTCAGATCAAATGCTGTGCAGTAGGTGAAGGGGAGTGTTTTACTACCACGATACTGTTTTTAGAGTACTGCGTCTTTATAATACGTACTCTGCTGTTTGTAGCACAAAAATTCGACATTCATCCGTGTGTGAGTGTATGTTTATCAAATAAGTAGGGCAATACACTGCTTGCAGATCAATTTTTACACACCACAGATGTAATTTGCATAAATAATGAGGAGGCGAGCAGACGATAGAGCAGCGTGCATGGGGGCATATTTATAATCTGCGCTGAATTTGCATAATTGTTTTCCGCTAATTCAGCGCAAACTCAACTCCATTATTATATTTTGGCGCTAGACATGTCTAGTGGCAAAATATTAGAGTTAAAGTCAGTTTTTGTCTGCGGAAAACTACCTTGCATCAATGGGATGCAAGGTAGGCGTTCCCGGGCAAAAAATGACTCAAAGGCCCTAGCGCCTTATTCATCTACCCATGCAAAAATGGTGCACGGGAGGGAGGTGGGCCTAAATAATGGCACTAAGCTTGCTTAGTGCCATTATTTAACACCTGGGTCAGGGCAGGCATTAGGGGACCTGTGGGCCCATTTCCATGGTGGAACACCATGGAATAAGCCCACAGGTGCTCTCCCCAGGCCCCAGGGACACCTCCACCCACACCGAAGGGACAGTGGAGGATGGGGGACCCCATCCCAGGTAAGTACAGGTAAGTAGAGGTAAGTATTTATCTTTTTTATTTTAAAGTGCCAACTTAAGTCCCCTGTGCATGGCCATTGGGCTGGGAGGCATGACTCCTGTCTTTACTTAGACAGGAGTCATGTCCATGGGGGTTGTGTGTCTAACAATGGCGCTAGACAGGTTAGAGTCATTATTTTGACTCTAACCTGACTAGCGCCATTCTTTCATGCACAACCTCCAGTTTTCCCTACGCCTCCCCCACCCGGTAAGCGTCATGTATTTTGACGCTAACCGGGCCTTGGTGCCGGCTTGCGCCATTCCTTAAACATGGCGCCCGGCTGGCACTCTGGAATGGCGCTAGCCGACGCTGTACTTTTTGGCACATACCTGCGATAGCTCAGGTTTGCGTCAAAAAATATAAATCAGAGCCCTGGTTTGTTGCAGAAGTGACTGCACCACTTCAAGCCCAGCCAACACGACCCATTTCAGGTCGTCCTTATAACACACAGTACAGCCAGCCAAATGCTCAGGGAGTTAAGTGCGAGCTGTTGACATCGCTGCGACTGCCAGATCATGAAGCTGAAGCCAATTGAGGCCAACTCAGCCTTTCATTCTTGTCACATTAAGAAACCATACTTGACACACAGCGTGCAGCATACATTTAAGACTGCAACAACAAAACTCGTTTAAACAGATCAAATGTTAATAAAATTGCAGCTGAAGCGATGCAGTGCCATGCCAAGCACTTTTTGAAAGTTAACTGGTCGCCTTTAGTAGCTGTGATCAGACACCCAAGAGGTTAGAGTGTCCAACGACTGGGGATGTCATTTGTCTGTGGCAGGAAACAAACATCTTAAATACTGAGACGTAATTCAAACAAGGTGGAAAAAAAGTTTATTCGTTCTCATATTTTTTTCTTCAACTATTCACAGAAATTCCTATTCACATCACAGAAAATCGGCGCTGTAGTGCTACTTAAAACAACAGCACTCCTAATGTTTGGCGGACCGGTCACCCGATTAAAAAAAAAAAGTCGTCCTGAAACAATGGGTAAAAATGGCCAGTGGCTCACGGTGCGTGGTGGAGGTGGGGCAGTGCAGAGGTGGGGATGGGTGATAAGGGCAGTGAAAACAAATTAATAATAAAAAAATAAAAAAATCTTACCTGAATGTGCCTCTGCCGATGCCATCATCAGCCAGCTCCTCTTTCCTTTGCCGCAGGTACAGGCTCCCAGCCTGCCCTGCGGCCAATCTAAACGCTGCTGTCATGCTGCTGGCAGCATGACAGCAGTGTTCGGATTTGTCGGAGCACCAAGCCAGGGTGCCCTTAGACAGACTGGGATAGTCTGCCTGCTCTCTCCAACCCGGCACTGCATTGCAGGGTTGGACAGAGCTTAGTGCGCATGTATGTTTGGCCTGCCTGAGACGTCCGGCCAAACATACATGTGTACTGAGGGGGATTGGTGCTCGTCACAGACTGTGGCCCCACCCCTTCTGCAATACAAAGATAATAAAAGTAGTTTATTATCGTGTATTGTAGAGGTTTGGCAGCTGCTGCTGCTGGCGGGGGGACGACACTCTTCCACCCAAACGGATGAGCCACCCCTGAAAATGGCTGGTGAGTAGGTTTATAGTACTTAGCCGGTACTCCAGTGAAGGGCTAAACACCCGAAGAGGCATAATGTATGCATGCTGTTGCCAAATGGAGAGAATGAAAAATGGAGCGACAATGGTGACAGCATGTCTCGGTTCGCTACAGTGCATGCACGCTGTCTAGATCTGAGACCTAAAAAGATCACATTGTGTATTTACAACCCTATTTACAACTGAAGATTTGCAAATGGAATACTGATAGCATATCAATAAAGATTTTTGTCTTCGATATTCTGGACACAATTTTTTGTCCACACAATTTGTTTTCTTCATATTTTGCCCAACCACCTTGCAGACAATTCTAAAGGTATCTTCATGAAATATTGCAATAGTTCTATGATGTGTCGGCACATCTCATAACCTGCAGATGTTTTTGAGCTGTGCCCACTAGTAACATATTACACAATTTTCAGATTAATTTTCCTATTTTTTACAATGTCATGGGTTTTACAGGCATTTCTATTTATCTGATTTACAGTATAACATGGACTGATACCTTTTTTCATTTTGGTTCATTTCTATTTTTCACCTCCTTACATTTTCCCATCCTGTCCCTTTCAAGGAGAGTTACAGTCATATGTTGTTACTGAGAGTAGACTTGTGGGTGGTAGGATCGGACAATGAAGGTTCAGCAGAATGTTTAGGCAGCTGCGGTATCCCTCAAATCAGACAGACCTCAAAGGCTTAGAAACAAGAGTAACTGCACAGTTTACAGACACTTTTGGTATTCAGACAGCAGGCACAGCCTCAATGCAGTACTGATGATATTGCCATTAAAAGCTTTATCGGTACAGATAATGAAGTGCCTCCACATAAATCAGGACAGCCACTGAAGCAACTGATTCTCTGCAGCAAAAAAATAGCACCAGCAATTCAATACTTCCAACTCAGCCTGAATTATCACTCAAACTTCAGTTCTAAATACATTATTGAAATGCAATAAATTTGGCCCCAAAACAGTTTCTGAAAAACACAAGTGTTCTTCCCTCTGGTATGTATGTTCGTACAAGAAACCTGTGCCTCCAATCACATGACCGATACTGCTCTACCCGTGATTGCATTTTGCCAGTTAATGGGCACTACGTTAGTATTTTTGGGAACCACCAAAATGCTACTACTTTTGGCATGAGTGACTCTTGTCCCCGTCAGGCTATGAAATTTAAAAAGTTGGTGGTAGCTGAACCCGAGCTCCGTTGTGGAGATTGTCTACTGGTCCTTTCTGGACAACCTGGGCCCTCTCATTCCTCCAGAGTATGTGTTGCACGGACATGTGAGTTTGATGAAGTTTTTAGCTGACTCCGAATGACAGCTAAAAAAAATTGTGTAATGACCTCAGTGGTTCCTGGAGTTTGTTGAAATCCAGCTGGCCTCCGGAGAGCACTGCTATAGGCTGTTCCCCAATAAACCCTCAGAAACTATACATGGATCAGTGAGCATCTTTATTACAACAAAGTGCATGGCGTAGTGTGTTGTGGTACTATATACAGGCTGGGGTACCAGACTGTTAATGTGGAGCCCCATAATTGTTGGGTGTTCAGTAAGATTAGCGTCATTCAGAGAGGGTGTTTTCTCTTTTCTCGCATGTTACCCCACACTTATCCTTTATAATCCCCTATTTCACTTAAAAGCTGAGGGTCTGATTTAAGAAAAGTGGTGCTGCACCCTGTGCAGCACCTCTTTTCTTGCGCCCTTTGGCACCCCCCTAACGCCACCATGTGTACGCTGTATCTAAGATACGGTGCACCATGGCGGTAGTTAGGGAAACGAGCATCAAAAATGTTTACGCTGGTTCGGAGCTTTGTAGGATTAGCATAAAAAATGTTGATGCTAATCCTGCAAAGTCCATTGAAGCTCGTTGTAAAGAATCACGTGCCTCCTTTTAACACCTGCTCTGAGCAGGCATTAAAAGTGCCAAAAAGAATGATGCTAAGAAATCTCTTAGATTTCTTTGCACCATTTTTTCCAGTCCCCCTAACCTGGCGCAGGTATAATGTAGCGCAAAGGGTTACAAAGTGGAGCATCACATGCATTGCGCCATTTTGTAAATTTGGTGCCGCGATATTGGCCTGGTTGGGCCACATTAGCATTAAAAAAAAATTATGCCAATGTGGCGTAAGGAGGTGCTTATGGCTCTTAAATCTGCTCCTAAGTGCATTATTTGGATTTCAACCATCACACGTTTGCAATGCAATGGGTCTTGCATTTGCAATGCAATGGGTTTGCAATACAATGGGTCTTGCACTTGCTCGTGTTAGAGCTATTAACGTTTTAAACTCCTAACCAGACTTTTCTTGCCACATAAACTGAAAAGTAAAACAGTTTCACATAAGCAAGCCGATGGCCGCCATGAGCACAAATCGGACACACAAAAGGGAACAGAAGTTCGCTTGCAGTGAAACGTATCAACAAAAGTGCAATTATCCATGTAACAGGGTCAATGTCATGCAAAGCGCACGCTACTGCCCAGCGAGATTGCGCTGCATACGAAATAAAAAGTAGTCCATAAACAATATGGAAACCACAGAGCCTCCTATGTTTTCAATAGTTGGCCGGTGCGCTTGAGGCGGTCTAAACACCAGAAAAGGCATGACGTGTGCATGCCTTTCACTAATGAGATCAAGTGATTTTTAAAAGGCAAGCCCACAAACCAACCAAACTGATGGGCATGATTAGAAGCTCATAAAGAGATTACCCCAGGGACAGAGTGCTTTGTGTGCTCAACCGTAAAAATGACCTATTGTTTTCTAGCCAAAGTGACCTAAGAGAGAGCAAGACTGAGAAAAAGGGCCTGCTTTAGATCTCTGCAGAGGGGTTACTCGTCGCAACGGTGACGGACATCCCATCCGCCAAAATCTAAATACATTAGAAAATAATGCTATTTAGGTTTTGGCGGATAGAACATCCATTACCGTTGCGACTAAGTAATCTATCCGTGAGTTCTATATCAGGCCCAAAGAATTTTGCCTGGTCTTTATAAAAAAGATTGGGCTAACCGGGCACCAAACATTGCGTACCTTGTGGTAAGAACAGAAACTGTCTGTCAGGCTTGCACAAAAGGCAAGGGTACACATTCATCCACAAATTATTGTCCTATAAATGGGACTACCTGATAGAGAAATGTTCCCCTGCAATGGGTTTTACCTTCCAAATGTTTGAGATGAATTTCGAAATTGATTGTGCACTAGAAAATTCCTACTGTTCCCAGAACTGAGTTCCTCACACCTGTTCACTGTTCACGTTTTGACTCACTGAAGCTCTGCACACCTAGCATAAAAGACCCTAACCAGAGGCAGAGTTCATGGCTATCTTTCTTTAATGGGCAAAGACACAACCCCTGAGACTGAGGAGAAGATGTGTGATGCTGAGCCTTGCTCAGAAAGAGCTAGAGTGCTTTTTTTGCTCACAGCCTGCTTTGCACTGCTAGAAACATGACACTTGGGCCTTTATTGTTGTGAGGGGTATACTATTTATTGAATATTTATTCTTGCTACTAGAACTCTATGTTCTACCCCAATTACAGCCTTGATTGTTTGACCTGCTACCCCCTGACTGTTAAGGCCTAAAAAAAGAAGCCTGTGTCATTTAAGAGAGCCTGTAGTCTACACAGGTTCTGCATTTACGTAGACAGCAGCAATACTTTTTACAGATTACCCAATTGCCCATGAGTTGTGGTCAAGTGGCTTGATATCACCAAAATGCCAGCCTTCCATTTTTTGTAAATTGTGAAGTTTGGTCTTTAAATGCCAGCGTGTCATTTTCATCAAGTACTGACATGTTCCACTTGCCCACAATGACAGAAGCTGCATTATTGTGACATTGTATCACAATCACAAATCAGGGTTGCAATCACAGCAGAAGCCAGAAAATGCTATGGATTCCCTCCTTTTGCCAGGATGACCCATATACGTCATGCATCCTTACATCTGCCAGAGATGCACATCACTATGCATGGGATGTCTAATAATTCCATGAATGTTGACACTACACTAAAGATAATCCACGTATGGCAGGGCAGCTGTTGTAAATCCACATTTTCTGCATAGTCAGTGCATATTTTTGCCTTTTGCTAGACCTTATATTTCTGCTGGATTTGAAGCTCTGTACGCTTTACCACTGCTTATCAGTAGTAAACTATATGCGCTCCCCCTTTAAACACGGTGGAATTGGCATATTCCTAAGTGGTATATTTAACTTACCTTTGAATCCTTAGTAAATATATAAAATGTAACCGAGGTCTGTAAGTTAAATATCATTATTTAACCCCTTCGCTGCCAGGCCCTTTCCCCCTCAGGTGCCAAGCCTTTTTTTGGCTGTTTGGGGAAGTGTGCGCTTAGGCCCTCATAACATTTTGTCCACATAAGCTACCCACGCCAAATTTGCGTCCTTTTTTTCCCAACATCCTAGGGATTCTAGAGGTACCCCGACTTTGGGGGTTCCCCTGAAGGAGACCAAGCAATTAGTCAAAATCTAGCAAACATTTAGTTTTTTCAAATAAATGGGAAAAAAGGGCTGCAGAAGAAGGCCTGTGTTTTTTTCCCCCTGAAAATGGCATCAACAAAGGGTTTACGGTACTAAAACCACCATCTTCCCAGCATTCAGCAACAGGCAGACTGAATCAGATTTTTCAACACAATTTTGGCATTTTACTGGGACATACCCCATTTCTACTATTTTTTGTGCTTTCAGCCTCCTTCCAGTTAGTGACATAAATGGGTCTAAGACTAATGCTGGAGCCGAGAAAGTTAAACATTTCTGAAAAGTAGACACAATTCTAAATTCAGCAAGGGGTAATCTGTGTAGATCCTACAATGGTTTCCTAGAGAAAATAACAGCTGAAATAAAAAAATATTGAAATTGAGGTGAAAAAAACAGCCATTTTCTCCACGTTTTATTCTGTAACGTTTTCCTGAAATGTCAGATTTTTTAAAGCAATATACCATTACGTCTGACGGACTCTTCTGGTTGCGGGGATATATAGGGCTTGTAGGTTTATGAAGAACCCTAGGCACCCAGAGCCAATAAATGAGCTGCACCTTGCAATGGGTTTTCATTCTATACCAGGTATACAGCAATTAATTTGCTGAAATATAAAGAGTGAAAAATAGGTACCAAGAAAACCTATGTATTTCCAAAATGGGCACAAGATAAGGTGTTGAGAAGCAGCGGTTATTTGCACATCTCTAAATTCAGGGGTGCCCATACTAGCATGTGAATTACAGGGCATTTCTCAAATAGACGTCTTTTTAACACGCTGTCTTATATTTGTAAGGAAAAAATGTAGAGAAAGACAAGGGGCAATAACACTTGTTTTGCTATTCTGTGTTCCCCTAAGTCTCCCGATAAAAAGGGTACCTCACTTGCGTGGGTAGGCCTAATGCTCGCGACAGGAAACGCAACATGGACACATCACATTTTTACATTGAAATCTGACATGTTTTTTGCCAAGTGTCTAGCTGTAGATTTTGGCCTCTAGCTCAGCTGGCACCTAGGGAAACCTACCAAACCTGCAAATTTTTTAAAACTAGACACCTAGGGGAATCCAACACTTGTGGGGCTTTCACTAGGTTCTGTTACCCAGAATCCTTTGCAAACCTCAAACCTTTGTAAAAAAAAACACTTTTTCCTCACATTTCAGTGACAGAAATGGGTGTAAGACTAATGCTGGAGCCGAGAAAGCTAAACATTTCTGAAAAGTAGACAAAATTCTAAATTCAGCAAGGGGTAATCTGTGTAGATCCTACAATGGTTTCCTAGAGAAAATAACAGCTGAAATAAAAAAATATTGAAATTGAGGTGAAAAAAACTGCCATTTTTCTCCACATTTTATTCTGTAACGTTTTCCTGCGATGTCAGATTTTTGAAAGCAATATACCGTTACGTCTGACGGACTCTTCTGCTTGCGGGGATATATAGGGCTTGTAGGTTTATGAAGAACCTAGGCACCCAGAGCCAATAAATGAGCTGCCCCTTGCAATGGGTTTTCATTCTATACTGGGTATACAGCAATTCATTTGCTGAAATATAAAGAGTGAAAAATAGGTACCAAGAAAACCTTTGTATTTCCAAAATGGGCACAAGATAAGGTGTTGAGAAGCAGCGGTTATTTGCACATCTCTAAATTCGGGGGTGCCCATACTAGCATGTGAATTACAGGGCATTTCTCAAATAGATGTCTTTTTAACACACTTTCTTATATTTGTAAGGAAAAAATTTATAGAAAGACAAGGGGCAATAACACTTGTTTTGCTATTCTGTGTTCCTCCAAGTCTCCCGATAAAAAGGGTACCTCATTTGCGTGGGTAGGCCTAATGCTCGCGACAGGAAACGCAACATGGACACATCACATTTTTACATTGAAATCTGACATGTTTTTTGCCAACTGTAGATTTTGGCCTCTAGCTCTGCCGGCACCTAGGGAAACCTACCAAACCTGCACATTTTTTAAAACTAGACACCTAGGAGAATCCAAGATGGGGTGACTTGTGGGGCTATCACCAGGTTCTGTTACCCAGAATCCTTTGCAAACCTCAAAATTTGGCCCAAAAAAACACTTTTTCCTCACATTTTGGTACCAGAAAGTTCTGGAATCTGAGAGGACCCACAAATTTCCTTCCACCCAGTGTTCCCCCAAGTCTCCCGATAAAAATGGTACATCACTTGTGTGGGTAGGTTTAGCGCCTGCGACAGGAAAAGCCCCAAAACACAATGTGGACACATCACATTTTTCCAAAGAAAACAGAGCTGTTTTTTGCAAAGTGCCTAGCTGTGGATTTTGGCCTCTAGTTCAGCTGGCAACTAGGGAAACCCACCAAACCTTCACATTTTTAACAACTAGACACCTAGGGGAATCCAAGATGGGGTGACTTGTGGGGCGCGCACCAGGTTCTGTTACCCAGAATCCTTTGAAAACCTACAAATTTGGCCAAAAAAAACACTTTTTCCTCACATTTTGGTACCAGAAAGTTCTGGAATCTGAGAGGATCCACAAATTTCCTTCCACCTAGCGTTCCCCTAAGTCTCCCGATAAAAATGGTACATCACTTGTGTGGGTAGGCCTAGCGCCCGCAACAGGACAAGCCCCAAAACACAATGTGGACACCACATTTTTCCAAAGAAAAAAGAGCTGTTTTTTTTAAAGTGCTTAGCTGTGGATTTTGGCCTCTAGTTCAGCCGGCACTTAGGGAAATCTACCAAACCTTCACAATTTTAAAAACTAGACACCTGGGGGAATCCAAGATGGGGTGACTTGTGGGGCTATCACCAGGTTCTGTTACCAAGAATCCTTTGCAAACCTCAACATTTGGCCAAAAAACGCTTTTTCCTCTCATTTCGGTGACATAAAGTTCTGGAATCTGAGAGGAGCCACAAATTTCCTTCCACCCAGCATTCCCCCAAGTCTTCCGATAAAAATGGTATCCCACTTGTGTGGGTAGGCCTAGTACTTGTGACAGTAAATGCCCCAAAACACTATCTGGACACATAAAAAATATCAAATACAAAACTACCTGATTTGCATGGGGGGGCACCTGCGTTTTTGGTCCTGGGCTCAGCAGCCATCTAGGGAAACCTACCAAACCCAGACATTTCTGAAAACTAGACACCCGAGAAAGTTCAGGGAGGTGTGACTTACGTGGATCCCCCAATGTTTTCTAACCCAGAATTCTCAGCAAACGTCAAATTTTGCTAAAACATCAATTTTTTCCCACATTTCTGTGTGGGATCACCGCACCGGGACAATTTTCCTACCATCCAACGTTCCCCTCAGTCTCCCGGTAAAAATGGTACCTCATTTTTTATGTGGGCCAAGTGCCTGTTGTGGAGTATTGCCATATCCGCGCGTAGGCGGTCTCCACGGAGATGACGAGAGAATACCTTGCGCGGTCTCCATGGGGAAGCGTTCGTCGCAGACGGGGAAAAGAAGGTTAGAAAGAGGACGTCGAGGAGGACGGTTACGAGTGTCGATGGCTGGGGCAAATTAAAATAAAGCCAATACTTTAAATCAGAGTTTTCATTACCTGTTATAAGAGCACCCGCTCTTCACACTGGCGATGAGGATGGCTCAAGTTTGCCCCAACATCGCAGGAGAGGCGGCTCTGTCGAACAAGGTCACTGCCTGGGAGCCAAGTCTGCCGATGTGAGGAGCGCACTGCAGTGGAGTATAACAGAGTGGAGTTCAGGCTGTAGGAAGTGCTCTGGTTCCTGTTTCCTGGAGGCTTGGTTTCCTCTTAAAGGGATGGTCGACGATCGGTGTTAAAGGGGAGGTGTTCCTTGCTGTTCTCCTGTTCTGCTACATCGTTAAAGAGGAATTCATTTGGATGGTAAAAGATCTGTAGTATCTGTATACGGTGACAGGCACACCTGCATCATTTTAATGTGTTTTTGCCTGTTGTATACGTTGCACGGTGACAGTCACACCTATTGGAAGCGGCAGTTTGAGTACTGTTGGACAAACATTCTGCTGTTCTGCTACATCGTTAAAGAGGAATTCATTTGGATGGTAAAAGATCTGTAGTATCTGTATACGGTGACAGGAACACCTGCATCGTCTAAATGTGTTTTTGCCTGTTGTATACATTGCACGGTGACAGGCACACCTATTGGTAGCGGCATTTCGTTTGAGTACTGTTGGACAAACACGCATTTAAGGTGAAAATATGTATGCTAGGTATTGTATAGGAATTTTGTGAATTTAGGATTCTGATTTAGTTCTGCACTGTTTGGGGGGTGAAGGTCAGGAAGTACTCGAAAACTTACCAGACTTAAGTCTTGAAGAGTCTAGAAATCTAAGTGAATACGAATTGTGTATTAGGAAATTAGACAAACATTATATACCGAGAGTCAGTACGATCATGGAGAGGTACTATTTTGGAAAAAAGGAACAAGGGAAAGATGAATCGGTGGAAGAGTACATTACTAGTTTGAGGAAACTAACAGCCTTGTGTAAATTTGGATCTTTAGTGGACGAAAGAATTAGAGATCAATTTGTACTAAGGTGCAGTAGCGACAAAATTAGGGAAGAATTGTGGTTAAAGGACGAACCACCTTTGGAAGAGGTGATCTTGATAGCAAAGGGGGTTGAGCAAATGCTTACGTGCATTAAAGAATTAGGTGGTAACAAAGGTACGACTGGTGAATCGACGAAGGTGGATGAGGTGGTGTGTGAAGTGACAAGCAAAGAGCTTAGTGCAATGAAGAAAAATGATGATGAGTCAAAGTTTAAAGGAGCATGCTTTCGATGTGGGAAAACTGGCCACAAAGCTAATGCCAGCATTTGTCGTGCACTAAATGTAGTGTGCAATGGGTGTGGGAGAAAAGGTTACTACTATAGATGTTGTCGTAACAAGAAGAAGAAGAATGGTAACAGCAGCATGATGAGAGAGGTTAAAGAAGTGTCTCAGGAGGTGGTTTTCCAAGTTAAAACATAGGGAAAAAATGAGGAACATCCGAGTGAGGTGGTGAAAGTAGAGAGGGTTGATTTTTTGATGAGGTTTGATTCCTGTTCTCAATTAACGATAATTTCCAAGAATTTTTTTTATTTATTAACAGAGAGAGATATAGGGGGTCATTCTGACCTCGGCGGTAAAAGGCCATTGCCGCCGGTCAGAAGTCCGCCATTCTACCACCGCGGCCGCGGTAAACCGCCACGGTCATTCTGACCTCCAACTGGCAAACCGCCAAAAACCCGACATCCACGGAAGGCCGCCTCATCAGCGGGCAGCGATAAACTGGAGATGACCAAACCTCCACCGTCACGCCAACACAAACACGCCCATGCCATTCTGACCCACGAATCCACGCGGCGGTCTTTTAACCGCGGTATTCTATTGGCGGTACACACCGCCGCGGTCAAAATACACACACTCTTACAAAACACAGCCACATTGGACGATTTGAAATACACACACCTGATACACATCCAAACAACACTCCCACACACCCAATTAAATATAAAACACACACCCACATCACCCACAAACCCCTACGACCACAAATATCTGAGAGAAGGCGCAATACACTGAGAAAGAGCACAGGGAACGCAAAGCACAACACACACAGGAACCCAACATCATCACCCACACCACATCTACGCACACATCACCACGCACATAACCACAAACACCACCCCACACCTCATCCACACCACCCCATGGCACCCCAAAGACACCCCAGGTTCTCGGACCAAGAACTCAGGGTCATGGTGGAGGAAATAATTAGGGTAGAGCCCCAGCTCTTCGGCACACAGGTGCAACACACCACAATAGCCAGGAAGGCAGAGCTATGGCAAAGGATCGTAGACAGGGTCAATGCTGTGGGACAGCATCCCAGAAATCGGGAAGACATCCAAAAGCGTTGGAACGACCTACGGGGGAAGGTGCGCTCGATGGTGTCAAGGCACAACATCGCTGTGCAGAAGACTGGCAGCGGACCCCCACCCACTCCACCCCAATTCACAGCATGGGAGCAAGAGGTAGTAAACATCCTGCATCCTGATGGCCTCGCTGGAGTAGCCGGAGGAATGGACTCTGGTAAGTCGATTCTCAACTACTTCACCCCCCCCCCAGCATGCCAAACCACACCCCCACCCTCACCCCAATCTCAACCTCCCAGCACACATCCTCCCTGCCAATGTCTCACCAGCACAACCCACCCTAAACAACACCAACCCCTGAATGCCAACACAAACCATAGACACCCATCACCTATGCATGACCACTGCACATACCCATCCACCCCCCCCAACCACCCTCACAACACCTCCCACAAGGGAATGCCAGCACTGGTGGACAAGGGCACTCACAAAATGCACGCCATGGCACACACATAAGCAATAACCATACTATTTTACCCCTGCAGGGCCCGAACGCCAACACACCGCCACGGAGGGTCCAGATTTGTCCATCCCACCCCCAGAACAGGCCCCCAGTGAGGACAGCAGCTCTGTCGACCTAGAACCTGATGACCAGCCCGGACCATCGGGGACCTCTGGACAGTCGGTTCCCCACACACAGATACAGTCCACAGCAGACCCAACCCCCTCTGGGAATATCAGCACAGCCCCCACCCAGCGGGCCCATGCCTCTGTCTCTAGGACGCGTCAATCAGCGGTGTGTCCGCCACTACAGGGCACCCAGGCTGACCCAACACCCCAACAACAACAGGGACCTGGGGGCAGTGGTAGTGGGCACACCGTCCAGGGGACAGAGGCCCGGGGAAACAGGGCAACTGGGAGGGCAGCAGTGCGACAGGGGGGGAGGACAGGCCCAGGGAACCGACTCTCCAAGAGGCCCTCACCACAATCATGGGAGCATACCACCACTCCCAGGAGACGATGGCGACGGTACTGGCCAGGTTCACGGAGATCCAGGCACAGCAGGAGGAACGGTACATGGGGTTCAGCAATGAACTCAGGAACATCGCTACCGCTATGGGGACCATAGTCCAGGCCCTCAACCGGATAGAAAACACATTGCGGGACCATGTGGCACCCCAAAGGGCCCCTGTCACTAGCCAGGACCAGGAACAGCCTACCACCTCTGCCGGCGCTAGTGGACAGGAGGCCCCACCACAACGACAGGCCACCAGAACCCCACCTCCTGCTGAAGAACAACCACCCCGCAAGCGGAACCTGAGATCTCACAGGAAGACAGAGTAGGATGCCAAGACCGCCGCCAGCATAAGATTCCCCCTGATGTCATCCCACTGTCCCACATTGTCACCCTGTCCAACCTTAAACAGCCCCTGCTCCATCCTTCCACAGGCATATGGACAATGCACCTGTGAAACTGAGAACTGGACTCTGCCATGGACATTACTCCACCCCCACCCATCACCGTTTTAATATCATGTATCAATATCTAGCACTATAAATAAATCACTCATTGCACTGAAATCATTCAGGAGTCAGCCTGTATTTTTTACATATGTATTACACATTACTGTTCAATAATGTTCAGTCAATTTGTGATGACAACATACCGATGTCAATAAGCTTAAGTCCATGGGCTAACCAAGCAGAAGTCACGCAGTGGGTCATACAGCACTGAAAAGGGAAGGGAACATCAAAAATCAGTTAAAAAGAACTGTGGGGAAATACACAAAGTAGAGATGCAGGAGGCTTTAAGTAAATGTTAAATGGCGTGGGTGATTCTTACCTGTGTGCTACTGAAAATACTGTAGGATAACTGTGTCCCTGTTGTCTGTGTCGTCCCCGTCGTCTTCCTCCTCTTCACTCTCCACAGGATCCACAGCTGCTACAACACCACCATCTGGACCATCCTCCTGCAGGAAAGGCACCTGCCATCGCAATGCTAGATTGTGAAGCATACAGCAGGCCACAATGATCTGGCACACCTTCTTTGGTGAGTACATCAGGGATCCACCTGTCATATGCAGGCACCTAAACCTGGCCTTCAGAAGGCCGAAGGTTCTTTCTATGATCCTCCTAGTTCGACCATGGGCCTCATTGTAACGTTCCTCTGCCCTGGTCCAGGGATTCCTCACTGGGGTCAATAGCCAAGGCAGGTTGGGGTAACCAGAGTCACCAATTAGCCACACACGTTGTCTCTGTAGCTGTTCCATCACATAGGGGATGCTGCTATTACGCATAACATACGCGTCATGCACTGACCCAGGGAACTTGGCATTTACATGGGAGATGTACTGGTCAGCCAAACAGACCACCTGGACATTCATAGAATGGTAATTTTTCCTGTTTCTGTACACCTGCTCATCGTCTTTTGGGGGTACTAAAGCCACATGGGTCCCATCAATGGCACCAATGATGTTGGGGATATGTCCAAGGGCATAGAAATCACCCTTCACAGTGGCCAAATCAGCCTCCTCAGGGAAAACAATGTAGCTCCGCATGTGTTTCATTAGGGCAGACAACACTCTGGACAAAATCTTTGAAAACATAGGCTGAGACATTCCAGATGACATGGCCACTGTTGTCTGGAATGAGCCACTTGCCAAAAAATGGAGGACTGACAGAACCTGCACTACAGGGGGAATTCCTGTGGGTTGGCGGATGGGGGACATCAGGGCTGGCTCCAGCTGGGCACACAGTTCATGTATAGTGGCACGGTCAAGTCGGTAACGTAGTATGATATGGCGTTCTTCCATTGTCGACAGGTCCACCAGCGGTCGGTACACGCGAGGATTCATCCTTCTCCTCGCAAGTCCCAGCGGACGGTGCCTTGGAAGGACAACATGGAGTATGGAGTCAAGCAAATCACAGGTACGTTCACCACAGCTTGCATAGCACACGGTTATCTATGTATTGAAAGGCATGTATGTGTGGCAATGCAAGGCCTAGGCCTGTGTGACGCAGTTGAAATTAAGCCATGTGGGCCCTTGAAATGGCGGCTGCCTGACCTGTGAAGTGGGACAATAGGATGTGAGGTCAATGCGCTGGCGTGGCACACCGTGGCGGTAGGCGGTGGAAGACCGCTGTACGAAGACGCATTGGTTAACATTGAAGCCTATGGGTTTCAGGAGCCAATGAGGATGTGCGCCGGCGGTCGCGGTACGCACCGCCGCGGTACGCACCGCCGCGGTACGCACCGCCGCGGGCGTGACCGCCATTTTCTATCTGCTTAATCACTCGAGATCTGATCATCCACAGGAGAGGACCTATACTGCAAGTGCTGCTGTGACCTCGGTCTGGAAGAGACAATGGCTGCTGCGACTGGGGAAAGGGCCCCTGCCTTCACGTCTGAAGAGTTGGAGAAACTTGTGGATGGGGTCCTCCCCCAGTATGCGTTACTCTACGGTCCTCCAGACCAACAGGTAAGTACACTGGGTGCACATTGAATGGGCTATGCCTGTGTTGAGTGGGGTGGATGTAAGATGGTGGGGTGGGGAGTGAATGAGGAGTGCAACGCACGACAGATGAGAGCATGTGCCACATGGCAAAGTTGGGGAGGGGGGGGCAATCACATCTAACATGCAGATAAATGATGATATTTCTTTTCCCACCCTGTACATGTCAAATAGGTCAGCGCCCATCAGAAAGTCGACATTTGGCGTGCCATCGCCAAGGAAGTCCGGGCCCTGGGGGTCCACATCAGACGGGGCACACACTGCCGCAAGAGGTGGGAGGACATCCGCCGCGGGACCAGGAAGACCGCCGAGTCACTGCTGGGGATGGCCTCCCAACCTAGGAGGGGTGCCAGTTGTACCCTGACCCCCCTGATGTCCCGGATCCTGGCGGTGGCCTACCCTGATTTGGATGGGCGCTTGAGGACATCACAGCAGACACAAGGGGGTGAGTATCAGCACATTCTGCTATCTATATGCGCAGTGGAGGCGTCTGGGTGGGGGAGGAGGCTTGTGGGTGACATTAGGCCAGGGCGCTTTCTGTAGTGTACTCCTCTCCTTTAGGCATGGCCCTGTGCCCCCGCCCCCCACCTCTGTAGGGTGCCAAGTACTGCTATCCATGGTCCTGCATCATCCATGTGTCTATTTGTTGTGCATAGACCTGTAGGCCTGGTCACAAGTACTGAGTAGTATACCCCGATTGCGCAGCGTAGTGCATGAGGCTCCTGTGTCTGTCCTCTCCGCCAACGGTGTTGACATTGCATGCACTCAACCTGTTTCTTTTTTTCTCCCCCCACCCTTTTTCTTACTCTTCTTGTGCATGTGTGCATTAGCATCATCAGGCGGAGGAGAATTGGCATCGGAGCACGAGGGAGCTGCAACTCACAAGGACCCGGTGGGCCGTGGTACAGACACCGAGGGCACCAGTGATACGGAGGGCGAGGGGAGCACCACAACGGGGACCGGTGGTGACACCAGCGACACCGACACGTCCTCGGATGGGAGCTCCCTAGCGCACTAGCCCCGCCCTCCCAGCAGCCCCTCAGCCTACGCTCCGTGCCCGCTCGCCCAAGAAGGCGGGCGTCTCCTTCGCCCCAGGCACCTCAGCCCCTGCCCCTGTTACCCCTGCTGCCCTCAGTGAGGAGGTCATTGACCTCCTGAGGACCATCATTGTTGGGCAGACTACCCTTTTGAATGCCATCCAGGGGGTAGAAAGGGAGGTGCATCGGAGCAATGCCTACCCGGAGGGCATTCATTCAGGTCAGGCTGCCCATCAACGATCGTTCAATTCTCTGGCCTCAGCACTGACGGCAGCCATTGTCCCTGTTTCCAGCCTCCCTCTTCTGACTGCCTCCACCCTGTCTCTGTCTCCTGTTCCTCAGCCTATCCCATCCACACCATCAGACCAGCCTGCACACACCTCAACACCCAAGGGCAGCTCATCCAGACACAAGCACCACAGATCACACAAGCATTCACCCAAGCAACACCCAGATGCAGACATGCCAACAGTCACTACCACCTCTGTGTTACCCTCGTCTCTCTCCTCCCTCCCTGTGACGTCTACACTCACACCTGCATGCACACCACCATCAGCCAGTGCTTCCATCACCAGCACACCCTCCACACCAGTCCGCACACGTGCAGTCACCACCCCCACTGCCATTTACACGTCCCCTGTGTCCTCTCCCACTATGTCTGTCACCCCCTCTTCCAAGACACACAAACGCAGGCAGCCACCCACCCAACAGCCATCCACCTCACGACAGCCTACGTCACAATCACCTGCACCCAAACACAGCACACCTGACTCTCCTACAACCACATCCTCTTCCTCCACTCCCATCACCACTACTCCCACCCTTTACCTTGGTCCTAAAAAACTTTACCTCTCCAATCTTAACCTCTTTCCCTCCCCTGACCCACCCCCTCCATCTGCTAAGAGTCCCAAGAGCACCTCAGCCACCACCAGCCCAGCTACAAGTGTGACTGTAGTGCATGGGTTCTGGAGTCCACCCTTTGGCAGCAGTGACACATCTGTCAGCAGCAAGGGGACAGCCAGCCCCCCCCTGGCAAGAGGACCCGGAAACTCAAGGGCCGCCGTGAGAAGACTGACACGGCTGCCCCCAAGGACCAAAGTTCGCCCACTTCACCTGCCACAACATCCAGGGGAGGCAAGGCCCAGAGAGCCTCATCTAAGGAGCGAAAGGGCAGCAGGGCGGAGAAGTCAGCCAGCAGGAGCGTGGAGCAGGAGGGCCCCACAAGCCCAATCCCGGGTGTAAGGGAGGACACCCAAGGGCCCAGGACTCCGTCACCGAAGGGTCCAGCAACTGCACGGTCGGAGGGCGAGTGAGCAGGGAGTCCAGGCCAGGTCTGGCTCCCTTGAATTACTGGACAAGCACCGCTGAACAGGGCCCCGCCGTGCAGAAGAGCACCGCTGAACAGGGCCCGCTGTGCAGAAGAGCACCGCTGAACAGGGCCCCACCGTGCAGAAGAGCACCGCTGAACAGCGCCCCGCCGTGCAGAAGAGCACCGCTGAACAGGGCCCCGCCGTGCAGAAGAGCACCACTGAACAGGGCCCCGCCGTGAAGAAAGGCACCGCTGAAGAGGGCCCCGCCGTGCAGAAGAGCACCGCTGAACAGGGCCCCGCCGTGCAGAAGAGCACCGCTGAACAGGGCCTCGCCGTGAAGAAAGGCACCGCTGAAGAGGGCCCCGCCGTGCAGAAGAGCACCGCTGAACAGGGCCCCGCCGTGCAGAAGAGCACCGCTGAACAGGGCCCCGCCGTGAAGAAGAGCACCGCTGAACAGGGCCCCGCCGTGAAGAAAGGCACCGCTGAAGAGGGCCCCGCGTGCAGAAGAGCACCGCTGAACAGGGCCCGCCGTGCAGAAGTGCACCGCTGAACAGGGCCCCGCTGTGAAGAAGAGCACCGCTGAACAGGGCCCCGCCGTGCGTCTCAAGCACCGCTCCGCTGGGCCCTTCCTGTCAAGCACCGCTCCGCTGGGCCCTTCCTGTCAAGTACCGCTCCGCTGGGCCCCGCCGTCTCAAGCACCGCTCCGCTGGGCCCTTCCTGTCAAGTACCGCTCCGCTGGGCCCTTCCTGTCAAGCACCGCTCCGCTGGGCCCTTCCTGTCAAGCACCGCTCCGCTGGGCCCTTCCTGTCAAGTACCGCTCCGCTGGGCCCCGCCGTCTCAAGCACCGCCCCGCTGGGCCCTTCCTGTCAAGTACCGCTCCGCTGGGCCCTTCCTGTCAAGCACCGCTCCGCTGGGCCCTTCCTGTCAAGCACCGCTCCGCTGGGCCCTTCCTGTCAAGTACCGCTCCGCTGGGCCCCGCCGTCTCAAGCACCGCTCCGCTGGGCCCTTCCTGTCAAGCACCGCTCCGCTGGGCCCCGCCGTCTCAAGCACCGCTCCGCTGGGCCCTTCCTGTCAAGCACCGCTCCGCTGGGCCCTTCCTGTCAAGTACCGCTCCACTGGGCCCCGCCGTCTCAAGCACCGCTCCGCTGGGCCCTTCCTGTCAAGCACCGCTCCGCTGGGCCCCGCCGTCTCAAGCACCGCTCCGCTGGGCCCTTCCTGTCAAGCACGGCTCCGCTGGGCCCCGCCGTCTCAAGCACCGCTCCGCTGGGCCCTTCCTGTCAAGCACCGCTCCGCTGGGCCCCGCCGTCTCAAGCACCGCTCCGCTGGGCCCTTCCTGTCAAGCACCGCTCCGCTGGGCCCCGCCGTCTCAAGCACCGCTCCGCTGGGCCCTTCCTGTCAAGCACCGCTCCGCTGGGCCCCGCCGTCTCAAGCACCGCTTCGCTGGGCCCTTCCTGTCAAGTACCGCTCCGCTGGGCCCCGCCGTCTCAAGCACCGCTGGCACAATGACAGTGCTGGTTCTGTGTCGAGCTACTGGTCACGGTTCACTGTGCCCACCATGCCTCCTCCATGACCAGTGATCTCTGTAATCCACCTGATGGACTGTGGCTTTGCACTCCCCAGGATTGTACAGTGGGCAAACCACCCACTGTAGAGACATTGAGAGACTGTGGCTTTGCACCCCCCAGGATGGCACAGTGGGCAAACCACCCACTGTAGAGACATTGAGAGACTGTGGCTTTGCACTCCCCAGGATGGCACAGTGGGCATGGTGGCCCCTTCGTGGATCTGGCGTCGTGGACTCATGTGGCTGTGGTGCCCCCCCTTCCCTTCCCCCTGAGGTGCCTGTAGTTTTATCATCAGATGCCCCAGCAGTGTTCTCTCTAACGGACTCAGGTCTCCTGTGTGGGCTTTGCCCTTGTGTTGATACACTTTGGCCCACGGACACTTGGCATTTCGTTAAATGTGCAGGACTAATTGCCTCGGTTTATCGATTGCACAATATATTTATTTTCTTTTGTATTATTTTTATTGCTATTTGACCATGACTTAACAGAGGCTATTTTTTACATAAATTTTGTTTCTCTATTTAATTATGTCTTTGCATTTTTCCGGGGGGTTTGGGTGGTGTCACTGTGACTTGTTACTATGCATTGGTGTGTACATAGTTTGGGGGGGGTGGGGGTCGCATATGTGTGTGCCGTAAGCTTTCCTCCTCCCCCCTCCCCTGTGTCGTAGGTGCAGTACTCACCGTTGTCGTCTGCGCCGGCGTTCGTACTCATGGTAGATGAGCAGGTAGACGAGAGCAGGTAGGATGTTTAATTCAGGTTCCATGCTGTCCTCCTTCCTCGTGGAGTGCATAGAGGTGAGCGGTCGGAGTGTTAAAGTGGCGGGCTGTGATGGCGGTTCCCGCCAGGGTCAGAATTCCATTTTTTGGACCGCCGGCCTGTTGGCGGGTTGGCCGCCGCTTTATCACCGACCGCCAGGGTTAGAATCACCCCCATAGTTTTAAATAAAATGGATGTACGTCCAGGTGGATATGGTGGACAACCAATAAAAATGTTAGGATACTTTGAGGGTCATCTTGAGTTAAAAGGGAGACATTTAAGAGGAAAGATATATGTGTCCAACCAGGGGGACAATCTCTTAAGTTGGGCACATCAAAGATTGTTGGGGGTTGTATTGAATCCCAACGCACGACCACAAGTGCAGTGTGTTAAGAGTGTTGAGGGTGAGTTAGTCTCTGAATTTCCTGAAGTGTTTTTAGAGAAGTTAGGTTGTCTAAAAGGATACAGACATAGAATTAGACTGAAGAAGGGTGCCATTCCGGTGGTAGCTAAATTGCGGAAAATTCCTTTGGCTCTACAAAAGCCGGTGAAATCATAACTTGAGAGACTGCAGGATTTGGGTATAATTGAGGAAGTGGAAGCAACAGAATGGTTGGCACCCATATTTGTAGCAAGGAAGGGAGACTTAACATCACCATACCATCAGGTAGAGCTAGAAGAGTATTCACAAGAGTTGACGGCATTCATCACACCTTTTGGCATCTTTAAATTTAAGAGGGTGCCTTTTGGACTTGTATCGGCAGCCTCTGTCTTCCATCGCATAATGCACAAGGTTTTGGGAAATGTAGGTGGTGTGAAGTGTTATCAGGACGATGTTTTGATTTTCGCAGACACAGTGGCAGAACATTGGGAGCGTGTGAGGTTGGTGTTGAGAAGATTAAGGGGGTTATTCTAACTTTGGAGGAGTGTTAATCCGTCCCAAAAGTGACGGTAAAGTGACGGATATACCACCAGCCGTATTACGAGTTCCATAGGATATAATGGACTCGTAATACGGCTGGTGGTAAATCCGTCACTTTTCCGTCACTTTTGGGACGGATTAACACCTCCTCCAAAGTTAGAATAACCCCCTAAGTCAAGCTGGTTTTACTCTTAAAAGGGGGAAATGTCGGTTTGGCTTAACGGAAGTTTAGTACCTAGGACATTTAATTACGGGAGAAGGTGTAAAACCCAAACCTGAGTTAGTCATGACAATAATGAAATTATCAGCTCCCCAAACCAAGGAAGAAGTAAGTTCATTTTTGGGAATGGTAGAGTACTATGGGAGATACATCAAGAATTTGTCAGAGAAGACGGCGAACATTAGACTCCTTTTAAAAAAGGGAAAAAAGTTTATTTGAGACACTGAATGTGAAAAAGAATTTGTTACAGTTAAGGAAGAGTTGGATAGAGCTCCATGTCTTCAGGCTTTTAAACCGGGTAAGCCTACTATTATTGTCACTGATGCAAGTGCGAAGGGTTTAGGTGCGATTTTGATGCAAGATGACGAAGGGAAGAAGTGTTTGATTGCTTGTGCATCTAAAACTTTGAGTGGAGCTGAAAAGAATTACTCAGTGATTGAAAGGGAGTTGTTGGCCATACACTGGGCACTGAGAAAATTCAGACATTTTGTCTGGGGTACTGAGTTTGTGATGCTGTCCGATCATAAACCTTTAGTTGAGGTGTTTTGCAGCAAATGTTTATATTGTATCACAGCAAGAATAAGGAGGTGGATTATTTCTCTACAAGAGTTCAGATTTAAAGTGGAATATCTGCCGGGAGCGTTGAATTATAGCGCAGATTGTCTGTCTAGATTAGTTGTGGAAGATGTTAAAGAAGGTGAACAAAAAGGATTACCTGGACAGGAGGATGATGGTTGGGAATTATTCTGTGATGTATGTGAAATTACATGTGGGGTGATAACTGAGCGAGAGTGGAAAGAAGCGGTGAAGGATGATGTAGAATTGCGTGAGGTGTGCGAAGCATTAGAGAATGGAAGATTTAGGTCACTAGATAGAGTATGGAATTTGGTAAAAGATGAATTAGCAGTGGATAATGGCATACTGTTGAGAGGCACAAGATTGGTTCCACCTGAAGTATTAAGGGTTAAGATTATGAACCAAGCTCATGAAGGTCATCTGGGGATTGTTAAGACAAAAGAAAATTTGAGGGAGAGTTTCTGGTGGCCAGGAATGGATTTGGAGGTGGAACGTGTTGTCAGGGAGTGTATACAATGTTCACAGAGTGATAAAATATTGAAAACACGCAATGTACCAATGTGCTGTAGAAAGTTGCCATGCAAACCCTGGGATGAAGTCACTATAGACATAGTTGGCCCATTATCAGGTGAACGTTTTACCCCATATCTAATTGTATTAATAGATCTATATTCCAGGTGGGTGGAGGTAAAAAATGTATGTGATGTCTCCTCTTCCAGTGTGATAAGTTCCTTAGAGGATATTTTTAGGAAAGAAGGATTTCCTAAATCTTTGTTATCGGACAATGGTCCACAATTTTGTTCTACAAGCTTTGAGAAATTTATGAGTGAGTGTGGCATCAAGCACAACAAGTCGGCGATATATCATCCCGAGACAAATGGTGCAGTAGAGAGGTTTAACAAATTTATTAAAGAAAGTATCCAACTAGCAAAGGCGAACACTTTGAATTGGAGATCTGAGCTGTTGAAGAGGATCACAACTTATCGATTTTCACCGCTTGCTACCACTGGGAAATCTCAGTTTCTTCTGTTCAAAAAAAGGTTACCCAATACCAAGTTGTGCCCTGGCTGGATGGAGTGGAGGAAAAATTGTTTCAATTTGGACAATTCAGATTGGAGGGACAGAGAACTAAGGGGCATATTTATACTCCGTTTGCGCTGAATGTGCGTCCAAAATTTTGACGCACAATCAGCGCAAACGTTGCCCCATATTTAAACCCTGACGCCCGAGCCCGCGCAAGGGAAAAATCCGCAATGTGCGCCATTTTCTGGATGCAGCCACCCGCCCTGCGTTAATGATATGCAGGGTAGGCGTTCCCGTCCAAAAAACGACGCACACAGCCGTGCGCCGTATTTATGCTTCCGGGCAAAAATGACTCTCGGCCGGGAGGCGGAGCAAAAAAATGACGCAAAGCCCGATTTGCGTCAAAATTTTACGCCTGGGTCAGGGCAGGCGTTAAAATGGGGCAAACACACCTGTATTTAATCAGAACACACAGAACAAATAACAGAGCAGCAGAGCAGCAGAGCAGCAGAGCAGCAACAGGGAGACATGGAGGTGATTTTTATTCAGCGTGCACGTCGACGCAGAGCCCTGCAGCAACAACAGCAGCTACAACAACAACAGCAGGGACCCCAAAGGCAGCGCAGAAGGCAGGAGAGGATATTCCGCCCAAGAACAACCCTGCATGGCCTCAGGGAACACGACATCATCCAGAGGTACCGGTTGAACAGGCAGGCCATTCAGCAGCTGCTGAGAAACATTGAACAGCAGTTGGCCCCCACTTTGGTGACACCCCACACCATACCAACAGAAACAAAGCTGCTTGCTGTACTTCACCTGCTGGCAAGTGGCTCGTTTCAGACAACTGGTGCCCTGGTTGGTGGAATATCACAACCATCTTTCTCCGCATTCCTGCCAAAAGTACTGGATGCCATCATTTGCCTGACACCCCTCCACATCTGCTTCCCTAACACACTGCAGAAGCAGCAGGAAACAAAACAGGGGTTCTACGCCATCAGTGGCTTCCCACACGTCCTTGGTGCAATCGACTGCACACACGTACGCCTTGTGCCACCTGCTGCAACAGAACACCTCTACCGCAACAGCAAGCACACACATTCAATCAATGTGCAGGCCATAGTCGATCACCAGGGATTGATCAGCAACATTGTGGCAAAATATCCTGGGAGTGTACATGACGCATTCATCTTCCGTCACTTGACCATCAACCAACACTTCCAGGATGGACGGTATGGCAATGGACTACTTGTTGGTAAGTACAAAAATCCAACTTATATACACACTGCACAGCAACCCTCTAGGACACACAACACATACACCACAATAGCAACACCTAGCCAGGAACACACTGAGGTCCTGACATCACTAGCCATGTTTCTGAAGTCACCATTGAACCTGTCTCACATTGGAATGTACTCCACAGCTTAATGTGAAGACATTAATGAGTGTGGTTGCCTAAATGTCACCTTGCAAATTGGAAGTGTCACAATAACCTGTACATTAATACATTGCATAAGTCTTAAGGTATGGGATGTCCAGGGTACTTTCATATGAACGTCTTAACTACACTTTCATGTGTTAACTCTGCATGGAACTATCATCTCACCCCCAGTGAAGACACACGGACACCTGTATCACAAGTCACAATGCAAGGGAGGGCACACTGTTATGAAAATAAAAATACAGACTGCTGACAAACAGCTAGCTAACAAACACTTGCTCAGCCAAGGAAAAAACTCAATGCAAAACTTTTACCCTACAAGTATAGGTTGTCACATTAGTACACAAAAGAGTCACAGACAACACAAGACAACTACTGCAATCAAAGGTCTGTACAAGAGTGCTTTCTACATCTAATTGATCCCATTCTGTGTTTCTATTTCAGCTGATCAGGGGTATGGCATCCAGCCTTGGTTAATGACACCATTTGGGAACCCCACTACTGCTGCAGAGCGGGCATACAACGACGCCCATAAGAGGACACGCTGCATTGTTGAGCGGACCTTTGGGATCCTAAAGTCAAGGTTCCGCTGCCTTGACATCACTGGCGGTAGCCTACTCTATTCCCCAGAGATGGTCTGTAAGATCATATGCACTTGTGCCATATTGCACAACATTTGTGTAAAAAGGAACATTCCCCTCCTTGAACCAAACCCAGACATGCCTGAAGATGACAAAGAGGAGGATGCTGGCCTGCAACAGGAGGGGGAACAACCAAACACGGCAGCAGGAGTGCGTAGGCGCCAACAGCTTGTAAATATTTTTTTTTCATAATTTCTTATATCAACACTTATTGCACAATTGTAAATAAACACAGATAACAAACACCACATCATGCTTTGGCCTATTCATTTCTGCCCACCTTTAGTTCGAAATTGCTGAAGAAGAATGTCGTCTCATTGAGCAATAATGATATAACAATCATGACACAAAAACAAACATCACAAATGTATGCACAGAGGGTAGGATGTTACATGATACATTACCATCCACAGAGGCCAACAGGAGTACAAATGTGGCAATTACACATGCCTGATCCAGACACCTGAGACAGTCTCTCACTCAGCCCAAAAATGTAGATCATTTGAAAGTCTCATTACACGTGTTCAGTGACAGGGTGGGACCATCCATGTGTACGTGACCATGTCCCCAATGGCTTCTCTCAAGTTTTTGATATAAACAATACCCAATTGGAACAACATTAGCTGCCACTAACTCATGAGGAGACCTTGAAGTTACAGTGACAACATACACTCAGACAGGTGATAGTGGATCCACATTCGCGCACACATATAAACATATGTCATCCAATCAACCAAATATTTGCAAGCTGCCCATCACAGTTGTGTCCCAGTTCGAACCTAGCAGGAAGAATGTAACATGCCACTAAACCAGGTAATGCATAAAGGGCCACATACATCAACAATCTATTTGTGATCAGCACATGAGGAACGCTGAGATTTTGCAAACATAGTCATTGCAAAATGATATGTCAGATTGCTCCAAATCATCAATAGTGCATTCTGTGCACTCCTGTACGTGAAAAAATTATGACGCCCATGCTGTATGCGTGGAAATTTGACGCAACATGGACAATATGGTGGACATGTAATGTACCTTATTAATTTATTAATTTTCATATCATATTTTTTGACTCTGCATTCTGTGCACTCCTGTACGTGAAAAAATTATGACGCCCATGCTGTATGCGTGGAAATTTGACGCAACATGGACAATATGGTGGACATGTCATGTACCTTATTAATTTATTAATTCTACACTAGAACTGTAAACTCAGCCTCACAATAATGTAAGGGAACAATGAAGAAATTAATTTTGACTCTGCATTATGTGCAATGTTATGCGTCAAAAAATATGATGCACAATGTGTATGCGTGAAAATATGACGCATAACGGGAAATTAAAAACGGCGGCCATTTTATGCAGGAAGTGATGTAATAGGATATCCTGTTTACAAAATCTGTACTGGGAGTTAACTTTCACTTTCACTTTGCAGTCTCAGATTTATCTAGACTGTGTGGTTGTGTGAAAAGTGTAGTCCTGTGTTTAACTGCTTTTGTGTCCTGTGTACCTTGTATTTTGTCTTTTTGTGATCCTAGTCTTGTTGTCTAATATTGTCTTAGTCTGTTTAGTGTACTTTTGACCAATCCTGTTTTTGTTTGTATTGTCTGTGGGAGTCTGTTCTGGGTAGTTTAACTTTGGGGTTAGTTGGGCTATTTTTCTTAAGTTTTCTTTTTCCTTCACTACTCTACCTTTCCCCATTTCCTACTTTTACTTGTTTATCTCATTTTTCTCCTTTAAATTAGTTAATATGTCAGGTAGGCCTCGGCTTGCCAGGATGGGTGAGGGGGAATTGGGGGGATTCATTTGGCTCGTTTGCCATTTCCTCCCACTCATGCTGGAGGCTGGGGGCCGTGTGATACAGGGGTATCACACGGAGGCACGTAAAGTCCGGTGGGGGAAGGTGCGCCATCACCTGGTCCGGGTGTACGGGAGCATGAGGAATGAGCATCAACTAAAGCACCGCTGGGCTGATCTCATATCCAGGGAGCAGGACCTGCTGGACTCCCTGGGAATCAGGATTGGTGGCCATGTTGGTGAGTACAAATCAATTACATGTGAATAAAAGAAATCTGTGTGGGGACATGTGATGATTGTTACTCAATCTGCTAGATAAGTAGCTGACTGTGTGTAATGCTAGGGAAACCTAGGCCCATATTTATACTTTTTTAGCACCGAATTTGCGCCGCTTTTTGACGCAAAAACGGCGCAAACTTACGAAATACAATTGTATTTTGCAAGTTTGCGCCGTTTCTGCGTCAAAAAATGTCGCAAATGCGGCGCTAAAAAAGTATAAATATGGGCCCTAATCTGTATTTGTTGCACAATGTGTAGGAAGACCAATGCTAGCAGTCAGATGGCTCATGTTTTCAACACATACCGGATGCCTGTAGCTGTATGTAATGTAGTGTTGCCTTTGTGTCAGACAAGCGACACGTTAATGCCTCTATTTGAACTCTACAGGTCATATTGGCCAGTGAGAAAGTCATGTAGAAACAACATACTTACATATGTTGATGCCATAGCTAGACAGAAAATTGTAAACCCATGATGATGCTATAAATGTGTGGTGCCTTCACGTCACATGAAGTTAGCTATGTTGTCCACACATATGTCACATGTGTGTCTGGTTGATGTGTGTTGAAAATGTCCACCTAGCCTGTTTGATTGTGAGGGGTCATGCAGTCCTCAAGTAACCAGCTTTTGGATGTCTCTCTGGGATGCACATGATGAGATGTATGCAAGCCATTATTGTTGGGGCATACTAATGGAGGGGTATCTTTGACAACACCTGACTGTCCTGGCCACTGCATGTGTGTAGTAGGGTGTGTAACTGTAGCAGGAGACTCATCCAATGTTAATGTTGAATAAAAATTCATCCATGCAGTATGAGCATGTGGGAAAGTGTATCATTACCATGTCATATTCACACAGTGTCATAGTAACTGCAATTATTTGTCAGTGCACCGAGTCTGAGTATATTCTTCCTTTCATGCTTTACAGGTGGACCAGCACCGTACACCGTGGGAGAGGTGGCACATTTTGAGGACCCCGATACCTACAGTGAGTGTGGCCTGAGTGCTATATTTATTGTTTGCTAGTGATGCATGATGGACTACTGTGTGTTCAACAGAATTCATGATTTGATGCGCTGGCCGTTCATTGGCATTGTTGCTTTAGTGGGATTTCAAATATCACTTCTGTTTCTGTAGACCAATACTTAGCCATCTCTCAGATTTAGGGGCTGTAGGTCATTCCAGTTGGGCCGCTATGGGGAATGGGATGAGTCATGTGGAATACACTGGTTAATGTAAGAGTTGCTCTGGGACTTGGCTTGAACTGAGTCTGCATATCAGACTGACATTCTCCCAGATAGCTTTGGCAAATGGCTTGTATGAAATGTGCAGCTTCCTAGTTGAGGATGCACTGTGTAAACTGTCGGTTGGATCTTCCGGGGGCATGTACTTCCACTAGTAGAACTAGAAGTGTGTGTGACTAGAGTGCAATGGGCTAGGTGTTCAGTCGACTCATGATCATGGGTGTTCTTGCTCCTCCGTGTGTGTTGTAAAACATGCCTCAATGATAGTATGTGATGTTGGCCTTAGTCAGAGCATTTTGACATGTGTGGACCTAGGATATGACAATGTTTGGCTGACTCCAACGTGTTGCTAGCCCTTCATTGGTGTTGTGTGTGAAGGCACATACTTGTTGACCTTTCTATACACTCCTGGGTGTGCATTGAACCTGGGATTGTTGGTTGTTCTTCCCACCCCACCCTCAAAGACTGCCATGTGATTGGGAATAGGGTACCTAGGACTGTAGCAACCAGTATGTTACACGTACTTGTGACCTTTTGCAACTTTGTTTAGAACCTAGGGCCAGATGTAGCAAACAGTTTTCAAGTTGCAAACGGCAAAAATCGCCCTTTGCGAGTCGCAAACGTCTGTTTGCTATGCAGAAATGCATTTTGTGAGTCGGAACCGACTCGCAAAATGCATTTCCGACTCGCAAATAGGAAGGGGTGTTCCCTTCCTAATTGCCACTCGCAGAGGTATGCAATTCCATTTGCGACCGAGTTCGTGGTCGCAAAGGGAGTCGCAGTTACCATCCAATTGAAGTGGATGGTAACCCACTCGCAAACTGGAAGGGGTCCCCATAGGACCCCTTCCCCTGTGTGAGTGGACCCAAAAATATTTTTGCAGAGCAGGCAGTGGTCCAAGGGACCACTACCTGCCCTGAAAAAATCCGAAACTAAAGGTTTTGGTTTTTTTTCTTAGTGCAGCTCGTTTTCCTTTAAGGAAAACGGGCTACACTTGGAAAAAAAAAATGCTTTATTTAAAAGCAGTCACGGACATGGAGGTCTGCTGTTCCCAGCAGGCCTCCATCCCCGTGAGTGCCCATAGTCGCTAAGGGGGCCCAAATTGGGACCCACCTCATTGATATTAATGAGGTGGGTCTTTGCGACCCCATAGCGACTCGCAGACGGTGTCGGAGACACTGTTCTGCATAGCAAATTGCAAGTCGCAATTTTCCGTCTTCCTACATCTGGCCCCTAGTGTACACATTCGGTTATGGCCCATGGGTTCAATATTAGCAAACAACAAATTACAAATGGCATTGAGTGAGGGTTGTGATAGTTAGCACATAGAGTGACATATGTAATGAAGTCAGTATGCGGAAGAGGTTCAGCCATAATGTCAGATGCATTAGGCATTATTTGGATGAGTAGTTTAGGCTGATGTCATCCATCATGTAGAGACATGGATATGCTAGGTGTGAGATGCCCTTATGTATGCAGGCTTCACATGTACTTCCTCTGAGACTTTAAGTGAACTATGCTGTGACAATTGCTGCAACAAATACATTACAAGTAATGTACAAATAACCCATTGTGCTATTCCACCCAATGCAATTCCAAAGGTAAATATTTGCAATTTCTCTTCACAGCTGCAAACATGAGTGCCGCAGATAGACACCAATTTGAGAGGCGTGCCATGCGATACAGGCACATCCTGCAGGTGCAGTCGGGGTACCGGAGGATGGCCCGAAAATATCAATCAGATCGGGCCTCCGGGGCATGGTGGGCCTCACCACAGGGTGGGCCTACATTGCCCACAACAGCCACCAACACCACATCCACCAGGTCTCCCCAAGTGGCCCCAGCAACGTCGGGCACAGTTGACCCTAGCTCCTCATCCAGACCTGGACCCAGCCATGTTCAACAACCAGGACAGTCCAGTGGGCATTCAACTGCTGGCACAAGGTCCACCTCGGCCGGCACAAAGACAGCATCAGCCCCTCCTGTGGACCCAGCCGCATTCCTGGCATTGAGCCGTAAATTGGACAAGGTGTTTAATAAGGTGGACAAGCTGAGCCAGGATGTGGCATATATAAAAAAAAGGGTTCGCTCCATCAGGCGGACCCTACGAAGGGCCAACCTCTAGGACATTTGCCTTGTTTTACTTTTACCCCTCCCCTCTCTCCTCTTTCCTATTTTGTACTGATAGTTGGGTTTTGGGGATTAGTATTAGGATAGTATAGGTATAGGTAATTAGCTTAGTTAGTGTTAGGGAAGAGGGTGGGGGGTCCTTATTCTTTCTATCTTTATTTTTTGGGTGGGTGGGGGTCAATGTTGGGATTCCTGTTTGTTTTTAAAAAAAAAAATACAAAAACCAAAAAAAAAAAAAAATACAAAAAAATATATGATTGTTTAGGATAGTATAGTATGTGTGTAGGTTAGTAAGTGTTGTCCTGCATGTGTCCTGTCTCATAATGGTGGGTGGGGGGTTGATGTTTAGATCGTTTCGTTATATGTGTAGAGTAAGTTTAGCTTAGGTTAGTTAGGGACAGTTGTGGGTTAGTAGTAGTCAGGTTAGATTAGTGTAGGTATTACTTTTCCCTTAGTTGCCTCTTGTGTGAATAAATAGTAATAAATATATAGTTAACCCTTTACATGATGCGTTAGGTGCTACTTTATCATGGCCTTGACATTAGTGTAGGTGAATGTTTTTGTTTGACATTAGTGTCCGATGCTAGCCATCCCCAGAAAATGGAGGTTTAACATGCCAGCTACCCGTGTGATAACTTGGTAAGTATCCACCATTTGGGAGACCCACCATTGGTAGTTTGCATTGATCACCAAGGTTTTGTGTTGGTGAGTATGTATTCTACTTCACAAAGTGTGCTTCCAGACTTGTTATTGTGGGTAATTTCATAGGTCGGACTGCAGTGTGATGTTCAGGGAGATCGTTGTAGATGAGGTGTTGTTAACACTCTTGTCTTGTTGCCTTCATTGCTGACCTACATCATGTGTGTGCTAATTCTGCATGACTTTCCTTCATGGAAGTATACTTAGAAAGGGTGATTGATGCAGTGTTATTTGTTTATGTTTGCTTACATTTTGCAGCATAATTTCATGTTTTAGTATTGCATGGTGTCTACATATCTCAGCCACCATTAGTTGACTAGAATTGCTATAGATGGTGCATCATTCTGTCCAACACAGCATGATTGTGTGTGGTTAGTCCCTTCATCAGTTATTCTCCTCAGTATGGTAAGGCTATGATGCAATCCTGGCCACTGCACAGATGTATCAGACTACATGATGTCAGGACAGTTGTACTGACAAGCTACATGGTTGCCACACAGGCACTTTGGAGTTATGTACTGCACAGTTGAAGTGTGAAATAACACAGAGACATATTAGGTGTGCAAGTGCTATTTATTTATAGGTGCTGTAGTGCAAAATGTCCATTGTCCATGATTGCTGGGTCCGTTCTGGTGCATTCTTACATAGTGATCCTACAGAAGGGGTGTGGATGATGCTCCTGACATGCTGGGGTGATGTCACAGACAGTGCAGAGGGACAGGAATTGGCAAATAGTAGGAGAGAGACATTCACTGGCAATGCTGACAAGTCATACAGTGGATTGCAGAACAGTCATTGAGTGTAGTTGTAGTGAGACTGGCATTTGTCAAAACGTAGGACCTTGGTCAAAGTAGGCCATGGTGCAGGGACTAGTGCTTCCGGGTACTCTTCCGTGAGAATGTGATCTGTTCCATGTCTTCTTCTTCTGATGTGTGTTGCCTGGTTTGTCCTTGTTGTTGTTGGTTGTGAAGGGGCAACACACACCTCAGTGTTAGAAGACGTGGAGGCAGACATCCCGGGGGCTGCTCCCTGTGGAGTTATTAAGGGCAGTACTGCAGCAAGGAGGGCCTGCTGGTTTTTGAGAATGGCAGCCACATCACGATGGTAGGCAGCCAGGTCGGCCCTGAGGGGTTCAATGTTGCATTCGTGCACACGTTGACTGGATTGCAGTTGTAGGTGTTGTGTCAACTGGATGACAGCTGTGCTGATTTCCTTCAGTGTTTTGGCAAGTTCCTGCAAGAGAGATGTTCGGGCTTCCGAAGCAGCTGCCTGATCTGCAAATGACATCATGCACGAACGCACCCCCTCAAGGCTGGCTGCCATGTTTTGCATCCCCACCCGCACCTCCTTGGCCAGCTCCCGCTGTACCCCAACTACAGTTCTTTCAAAACTGGTGCCAGTGTCGTCAGAGTCCTCAGCTGTGTTGGAGCTGGCAGGTCTCACAATTGGGGTGGTGGGTGGTTCTTCTGTGATGGCTGCTTCTTCTGTGCTTCTCCTTGTGACTGAAGGTGGGGTCTGGAGGGTTTCAAGGACCTTTTGGATGGTCTCCTGGGAAATATTTATGGGCTCGTCATCCATGTCATTAGGGAAATCAGGGACAGGCATATCGGCAGGAGATCCATGTTCCTCTGCAATGAAACAGGGTACAATTAGTGTGTCTGTGTTGTGACAATTTTGCCATAAGATGCAAGCCTTTGGATGACTTAACTTTGTGCTCTGGTTTGGTATTGGTATCTGCTGTCCTTCATATGGGCATTGTTGTAGGCCTATGGCCCACCTGTGTGTCACATGTATGATATTGAGTTATCAGACTTGTCTGCCTAATTGCCTCTAGGTGTTGCTTTGTCCAAATTTGGGAATAGCCATCTTTTTGTCCTACTCGTCCCTCCGTGTATATCTATTCTTATGGAGAGACATTTTGTCGCGTGGGAGAGATTACTGGATTTCTAGGCAGCAGGGTAGCTAATGGTGTGGGGGACTAAGTCTGACCCACTTGTAAATAACTCTGCCACCCTAATTCTTTCTTTTTGCTCTGGCTAACTAGCAGTGCCTCATGTCTCCCATGGCAAAGAAATGATTAGACAGCCGAGCGCATGACATCTTTGGAACTTCTCCGGGAAGTTGTGGTCACTCAGATCCAAACCAATTCTCTCTTTTCCAGTATGATCTCATATACAAATGACAAAGACCATATTGGTTTTTAGATGATGATTTCATTAAACAACTGACTTTTAGATAATTAGGTGTGAGCCACAATAACCCAAACAATACAACATGGTAGAATTGAAATAGTCACCAGGAGTGTAAAACATTTGAACAAAGCTATCATGGTGCCTAACTGTTTCTACTCTCCCTCTGCTTGTTCTATTTAGAGCACAGCATGTTAAGCTTCGAGCTTGCCTGTCTGAATCACTGGGGAGACATCAGCCCTCATATCTGAGCAATGGCCTGTGATCTGGTTCAGCATCTGCAGCAAGGCAGGCAGCGCCTAGTTGTGGTTCTCTGTTCGGAAACTCCCTCTTGCGTGTATTGGGACAAGGAAGTGATTTTATAACTAACATGTCATCGTGATGACAAAGTGTCCCTACGCAGGAATGCCAAATCTGAACTCCTACCACGTCTATCGGCAATGTACCAGACTGTATCCTTGACTGGAGCACAGAGTGAATATGTTCTGGAGAACTGCAGTGCTGAAGTAGGCAAAACAGTGTGATATGACTAAAACACAACACCGTAGAACTGGCTATTTACAAAATTACTGATACGAAGCCTAATAAATAGCATTTAGTGCAAAGTGCACAGAGGCTCTAAGCTGTTAGCAAATGAGTAAAAGTACATTCAGGGCAAGGTGCACAAAGGCATAAAGCCTGAAGCTAATGCGCAAAGTATACGTAAAACTTACCACACTACACTTTGACTGGCTGTGGGTGTTGTGAATGCCCTGGCAGCACACTTGCCTCTCAGGACCTGCCCCAAACAATTGTTATTCACATTGACCCAAATGTACATGTTATGTGGCATATCCCATGCATGGCAATGTTAGGATGTGGTATGGATGTAAACATTGTTGATGTTTCGAGATGATGTTGGGTAATGTGTGTTTAATTGGATTGCCCTGTTTATCGTATCAAGGTCCTATTTGGTTCTCAGACTGTGAAGGTGTGTTTCAGTGACCAGTTGCATGTGTCCCCTCCTCAATGTTGTTGTCTGAGCAATATGACATTAGTGATGTTGCCTTGTTAGCCAGGCACGTGAGGGACCCTGACGTATGCAGCATATGTGTGTCCTTAGTGCTGTGTGGCTCCTATTGCTATTTAATTTGGCTGATGTATGTGTCAAGTATGGACATTGGCATTTGAGTGTACTGGTGCCTTTGTCTTATTTCTATAAATAGTTGTAGATGTCATCCTCACCCCCTAATTTAGGTATGTATGTTCCATGGGGAGGTTCCTGCCATTTGCTACTATAGCTGCACAGAGATCAGAGGTGTTATTGTCAACTGTTGTCGCAGTTACATTGCAGTTGTTGTTTTGGCTACTGGATTACAGATGGGGACCTAGTTTATGTAGGATACATTTTGACTGACGAGTGCCTGGATCTAAGTTTGACGTAGTGGCCTTCCCACCTGTCGCTGTCTTCCCTTGGCTCCATTGTTGTAATTACAGGATGGCCCCATGGGACTGTTGTTGGTGCTGTATTTTGTCATGCCCCAGCTTCAGTCTGTGCTGGCCATGCCCCCCTGCCGTGCCCCTTTACCCATGCCACTTCATATATATGCAGAGTTACATGCATTGTGTAGTAGGTATTCCCCCCCCCCTGGTTGCAGTTATCATTATTGTATTATGATCCCCATGCGACTTACCCTGCATGTGCATTGTGTCGTGGTAGTCTGCGCTGTCCTGTCCTTGAATCCCTGTGACAAAGTCAAAAGTCAAAGTATAAATATGGGGCAGGGTTTGTGTCGAAAGTGCGTCAAAATGTTTGACGCACATTCGGCGCAAGCAGAGTATAAATATGCCCCTATATTCTAAATTGAATGTATTTCTTCAGTGGTAGGTGGATGTGTGTTTATCCTGTGCTTTCAAGAGGTAATATCGCATCCACTTACTGATCGTGCATTAAGAGATAGAGGTTGTTGGGTCACTGGTTGGGATACATTTCTGAAGAAATGTAAATACTGTTGTATGAATGTTTTGTTCTATGTTCATAGTCTTATATTTAGATAACACGTGTTTTCAATGTTAAAATTTGTTAATATTAACCGCTTCTATGCCTTGGACGAGATGATCTCGTCCAAGGCTACAGTTCCCCTGTGCCTTGGACGAGAACATCTCGTCCAAGGCACAGGGGAACTTGGGGGAGCGCTAGCGCGCCCCCGTGCACCCCCCTCCCCCCCCAAGGCGGGGATGGAAGGGGAAGACCTTCCCCTTCCACCCCCGACCCCCCCCACCCCCCCTGTGACATCAGTGCGCGAGCGCGCGCTGATTAGTCACAGGGGCCTCCCCCATCGCGCTGGAAGCTCTGCTAAGCATTTCTCTTTCAATCACGTGGGGGAGGCCCGGAGGGTCTCTCCGAGGGTTTCAAAAGCCGGATTGCTTGCTTGAAACCCCACTAGACACCAGGGATTTTTTTTTTTTGGGTGATATTGTCATAAGGGAGCGACCCCTTGGGCAAGGGTCGCTCCCAGGGGGGGCATGTTTTCGGGAAGGCCTTTTCTGCTCCCCCTGGGGGAAGATCGGCCTATTATTAGGCCGATCTGCCCCCAGGGGGGCAGAAACCTCTTGGCACCAGGGATAATGTTTTTTTTTTTTTAACGTTTTTTTTTTTTTTTAGGTGGGGAGCGACCCCTTAGGCAAGGGTCGCTCCCCTTGGGGAAAATGATATTTAGGCCATTTCTCCCCCCTTGGGGGCAGATTGGCCTATTTTGATGAGGCCAATCTGCCCCCAAGGGGGGGCAGAAACCACTAGACACCAGGGAGTTTTTTCTTTGCGTGAATTTCACAAAGGGGAGCGACCCCTTAGGCAAGGGTCGCTCACTGGGGGGGCAATTTATTTTAGGCCATTTCTGCCCCCAGGGGGGGCAGAAACCTCTAGGCGCCAGGGCAAAAAAAATTTGTGTGTTTTTTTTTTTTTTCTTTCTTTTTTTTAGAGATGGGGAGCGACCCATCAGGCAAGGGTCACTCCCCTGGGGGGCAAATTGTATTTAGACCATTTCTGCCCCCCTTGGGGGCAGATTGGCCGATTTTAGGTCAATCTGCCCCCAAGGGGGCAGAAACCACTAGGCACCTGGGATTTGTTTTTTGGCGCCAATGTCACGCAGGGGGAGCGTCCCCGTAGGCAATGGTCGCTCCCGGGGGGGGGGGGGGCGTTTGGGGTTTGGGGGGCAAATTTATTTTAGGCCATTTCTGCCCCCCCTGGGGGCAGATCGGCCTATTATTAGGCCGATCTGCCCCCAGGGGGGGGGCAGAAACCTCTAGGCGCCAGGGCAAAAAAAAATATATATATTTATTTATTTTTGAGATGGGGAGCGACCCATCAGGCAAGGGTCGCTCCCCTGCAAATTGTATTTAGGCCATTTCTGCCCCCCTTGGGGGCAGATTGGCCGATTTTAGGTCAATCTGCCACCAAGGGGGCAGAAACCACTTGGCACCTGAGATTTGTTTTTTGGCGCCAATGTCACGTAGGGGGAGCGACCCCGTAGGCAGGGGTCGCTCCGAGGGTGGGGGTGGGGGTTGGGGGGGCAATTTATTTTAGGCCATTTCTGCCCCCCCTGGGGGCAGATCGGCCTATTATTAGGCCGATCAGCCCCCGGGGGGGGGGGGAGAAACCTCTAGGCGCCAGGGCAATTTTTTTTAATGTTTTTTTTTTGTTTGTTTGTTTTTTTAGAGATGGGGAGCAACCCATCAGGCAAGGGTCGCTCCCCTGGGGGGCAAATTGTATTTAGACCATTTCTGCCCCCCTGGGGGCAGATTGGCCGATTTGAGGTCAATCTGCCCCCAAGGGGGCAGAAACCACTAGGCACCGGGGATTTGTTTTTGGCGCCAATGCCACGCAGGGGGTGCGACCCCGTAGGCAAGGGTCGTTCCCGGGCAGGGAGGGTTTGGGGGGGGTCAAATTTATTTTAAGGCATTTCTGCCCCCCCCCCCCGGGGCCGGCTGAGCTAGAGGCCAAACTCCACAGGTAGGCACTTTGCAAAAAACACCTCTGTTTTCTGTGAAAAAATATGTTGTGTCCATGTTGTGTTTTGGGCCATTTCTTTTCGTGGGCGCTAGGCCTACCCACAGAAGTGAGGTACCATTTTTATCGAGAGACTTAGGTGGGTGGAAGGAAATTTGTGGCTCCTCTCAGATTCCAGAACTTTCTGCCACAGAAATGTGAGGAACATGTGTTTTTTTAGCCAAGTTTTGAGGTTTGCAAAGGATTCTGGGTAACAGAACCTGGTCCGAGACCCACAAGTCACCCCATCTTGGATTCCCCTAGGTCTCTAGTTTTCAAAATGCACAGGGTTGGTAGGTTTCCCTAGGTGCCGGCTGAGCTACAGGCCAAAATCCACAGGTAGGCACTGTTTTCTTTCAAAAAATGGGATGTGTCCACGTTGCGCTTTGGGGCATTTCCTGTCGCGGGCGCTAGGCCTACCCACACAAGTGAGGTATCATTTTTATCGGGAGACTTGGGGGAACGCTGGGTGGAAGGAAATTTGTGGCTCCTCTCAGATTCCAGAACTTTCTGCCACAGAAATGTGAGGAACATGTGTTTTTTTAGCCAAATTTTGAGGTTTGCAAAGGATTCTGGGTAACAGAACCTGGTCCGAGCCCCGCAAGTCACCTCTCCTTGGATTCCCCTAGGTCTCTAGTTTTCAGAAATGCACAGGTTTGGTAGGTTTCCCTAGGTGCCGGCTGAGCTAGAGGCCAAAATCTACAGGTAGGCACTTCGCAAAAAACACATCCCGTTTTCTTTCAAAAATTTTGATGTGTCCACGTTGCGCTTTGGGGCGTTTCCTGTCGCAGGCACTAGGCCTACCCACACAAGTGAGGTATCATTTTTATCGGGAGACTTGGGGGAACGCTGGGTTAAAGGAAATTTGTGGCTCCTCTCAGATTCCAGAACTTTCTGCCACAGAAATATGAGGAACATGTGTTTTTTTAGCCAAATTTTGAGGTTTGCAAAGGATTCTGGGTAACAGAACCTGGTCCGAGCTCGCAAGTCACCCCTCCTTGGATTTCCCTAGGTCTCTAGTTTTCAGAAATGCACAGGTTTGGTAGGATTCCCTAGGTGCCGGCTGAGCTAGAGGCCAAAATCTACAGGTAGGCACTTCGCAAAAAACACCTCCTGTTTTCTTTCAAAAATTAGGATGTGTCCACATTGCGCTATAGGGCATTTCCTGTCGTGCGCTAGGCCTACCCACACAAGTGAGGTATCATTTTTATCGGGAGACTTGGGGGAACGCTGGGTGGAAGGAAATTTGTGGCTCCTCTCAGATTCCAGAACTTTCTGCCACAGAAATGTGAGGAACATGTTTTATTTTTAGCTAAATTTTGAGGTTTGCAAAGGATTCTGGGTAACAGAACCTGGTCCGAGCTCGCAAGTCACCCCTCCTTGGATTCCCCTAGGTCTCTAGTTTTCAGAAATGCACAGGTTTGGTAGGTTTCCCTAGGTGCCGGCTGAGCTAGAGGCCAAAATCTACAGGTAGGCACTTCGCAAAAAACACCTCCTGTTTTCTTTCAAAAATTTGGATGTGTCCACATTGCGCTTTGGGGCGTTTCCTGTCGCGGACGCTAGGCCTACCCACACAAGTGAGGTATAATTGTTATCAGGAGACTTGGGGGAACGCTGGGTGGAAGGAAATTTGTGGCTCCTCTCAGATTCCAGAACTTTCTGCCACAGAAATGTGAGGAACATGTGTTTTTTTAGCCCTATTTTGAGGTTTGCAAAGGATTCTGGGTAACAGAACCTGGTCCGAGCCCCGCAAGTCACCTCATCTTGGATTCCCCTAGGTCTCTAGTTTTCAGAAATGCACAGGTTTGGTAGGTTTCCCTCGGTGCCGGCTGAGCTAGAGGCCAAAATCTACAGGTAGGCACTTCGCAAAAAACACCTCTGTTTTCTTTCAAAAATTTGGATGTGTCCACGTTGCGCTTTAGGGCGTTTCCTGTCGCGGGCGCTAGGCCTACCCACACAAGTGAGGTATCATTTTTATCGGGAGACTTGGGGGAACGCTGGGTGGAAGGAAATTTGTGGCTCCTCTCAGACTCCAGAACTTTCTGCCATAGAAATGTGAGGAACATGTGTTTTTTTAGCCAAATTTTGAGGTTTGCAAAGGATTTTGGGTAACAGAACCTGGTCCGAGCCCTGCAAGTCACCCCTCCTTGGATTCCCCTAGGCCTCTAGTTTTCAGAAATGCACAGGTTTGGTAGGTTTCCCTAGGTGCCGGCTGAGCTAGAGGCCAAAATCTACAGGTAGGCACTTTGCAAAAAACACCTCCTGTTTTCTTTCAAAAATTTGGATGTGTCCACGTTGCGATTTGGGGCGTTTCCTGTCGCGGGCGCTAGGCCTACCCACACAAGTGAGGTATAATTTTTATCGGGAGACTTGGGGGAACGCTGGATGGAAGGAAATTTGTGGCTCCTCTCAGATTCCAGAACTTTCTGCCACAGAAATGTGAGGAACATGTGTTTTTTTAGCCATATTTTGAGGTTTGCAAAGGATTCTGGGTAACAGAACCTGGTCCGAGCCCCGCAAGTCACCTCATCTTGGATTCCCCTAGGTCTCTAGTTTTCAGAAATGCACAGGTTTGGTAGGTTTCCCTAGGTGCCGGCTGAGCTAGAGGCCAAAATCTACAGGTAGGCACTTCGCAAAAAAACACCTCTGTTTTCTTTCAAAAATTTGGATGTGTCCACGTTGCGCTTTAGGGCGTTTCCTGTCGCGGGCGCTAGGCCTACCCACACAAGTGAGGTATCATTTTTATCGGGAGACTTGGGGGAACGCTGGGTGGAAGGAAATTTGTGGCTCCTCTCAGATTCCAGAACTTTCTGCCATAGAAATGTGAGGAACATGTGTTTTTTTAGCCAAATTTTGAGGTTTGCAAAGGATTTTGGGTAACAGAACCTGGTCCGAGCCCTGCAAGTCACCCCTCCTTGGATTCCCCTAGGCCTCTAGTTTTCAGAAATGCACAGGTTTGGTAGGTTTCCCTAGGTGCCGGCTGAGCTAGAGGCCAAAATCTACAGGTAGGCACTTTGCAAAAAACACCTCCCGTTTTCTTTAAAAAATTTGGATGTGTCCACGTTGCGATTTGGGGCGTTTCCTGTCGCAGGCGCTAGGCCTACCCACACAAGTGAGGTATCATTTTTATCGGGAGACTTGGGGGAACGCTGGATGGAAGGAAATTTGTGGCTCCTCTCAGATTCCAGAACTTTCTGCCACAGAAATGTGAGGAACATATGTTTGTTTAGCCAAATTTTGAGGTTTGCAAAGGATTCTGGGTAACAGAACCTGGTCCGAGCCCCGCAAGTCACCCCTCCTTGGATTCCCCTAGGTCTATAGTTTTCAGAAATGCAGAGGTTTGGTAGGTTTCCCTAGGTGCCGGCTGAGCTAGAGGCCAAAATCTACAGGTAGGCACTTCGCAAAAAACACCTCTGTTTTCTTTCAAAAATTTGGATGTGTCCACGTTGCGCTTTGGGGCGTTTCCTGTCGCGGGCGCTAGGCCTACCCACACAAGTGAGGTATCATTTTTATCGGGAGACTTGGGGGAACGCTGGGTGGAAGGACATTTGTGGCTCCTCTCAGATTCCAGAACTTTCTGCCCCAGAAATGTGAGGAACATGTTTTATTTTTAGCTAAATTTTGAGGTTTGCAAAGGATTCTGGGTAACAGAACCTGGTCCGAGCTGGCAAGTCACCCCTCCTTGGATTCCCCTAGGTCTCTAGTTTTCAGAAATGCACAGGTTTGGTAGGTTTCCCTAGGTGCCGGCTGAGCTAGAGTCCAAAATCTACAGGTAGGCACTTCGCAAAAAACACCTCTGTTTTCTTTCAAAAATTTGGATGTGTCCACGTTGCGCTTTAGGGATTTTTCTGTCGCGGCCGGTAGGCCTACCCACACAAGTGAGGTATCATTTTTATCGGGAGACTTGGGGGAACGCTGGGTGGAAGGAAATTTGTGGCTCCTCTAGAATTCCAGAACTTTCTGCCATAGAAATGTGAGGAACATGTGTTTTTTTAGCCAAATTTTGAGGTTTGCAAAGGATTTTGGGTAACAGAACCTGGTCCGAGCCCTGCAAGTCATCCCTCCTTGGATTCCCCTAGGCCTCTAGTTTTCAGAAATGCACAGGTTTGGTAGGTTTCCCTAGGTGCCGGCTGAGCTAGAGGCCAAAATCTACAGGTAGGCACTTTGCAAAAAACACCTCCTGTTTTCTTTCAAAAATTTGGATGTGTCCACGTTGCGATTTGGGGCGTTTCCTGTCGCGGGCACTAGGCCTACCCACACAAGTGAGGTATCATTTTTATCGGGAGACTTGGGGGAACGCTGGGTGGAACGAAATTTGTGGCTCCTCTCAGATTCCAGAACTTTCTGCCACAGAAATGTGAGGAACATATGTTTGTTTAGCCAAATTTTGAGGTTTGCAAAGGATTCTGGGTAACAGAACCTGGTCCGAGCCCCGCAAGTCACCCCTCCTTGGATTCCCCTAGGTCTGTAGTTTTCAGAAATGCAGAGGTTTGGTAGGTTTCCCTAGGTGCCGGCTGAGCTAGAGGCCAAAATCTACAGGTAGGCACTTCGCAAAAAACACCTCTGTTTTCTTTCAAAAATTTGGATGTGTCCACGTTGCGCTTTGGGGCGTTTCCTGTCGCGGGCGCTAGGCCTACCCACACAAGTGAGGTATCATTTTTATCGGGAGACTTGGGGGAACGCTGGGTGGAAGGACATTTGTGGCTCCCCTCAGATTCCAGAACTTTCTGCCACAGAAATGTGAGGAACATGTGTTTTTTAAGCCAAATTTCGAGGTTTGCAAAGGATTCTGGGTAACAGAACCTGGTCCGCGCCCCGCAAGTCACCCCTCCTTGGATTCCCCTAGGTCTCTAGTTTTCAGAAATGCACAGGTTTGGTAGGTTTCCCTAGGTGCCGGCTGAGCTAGAGGCCAAAATCTACAGGTAGGCACTTCGCAAAAAACACCTCCTGTTTTCTTTCAAAAATTTGGATGTGTCCACATTGCGCTTTGGGGCGTTTCCTGTCGCGGGCGCTAGGCCTACCCACACAAGTGAGGTATCATTTTTATCAGGAGACTTGGGGGAACACTGGGTGGAAGGAAATTCGTGGCTCCTCTCAGATTCCAGAACGTTCTGCCACAGAAATGTGAGGAACATGTGTTTTTTTAGCCAAATTTTGAGGTTTGCAAAGGATTCTGGGTAACAGAACCTGGTCCGAGCCCCGCAAGTCACCCCATCTTGGAATCCCCTAGGTCTCTAGTTTTCAGAAATGCACAGGTTTGGTAGGTTTCCCTAGGTTCCGGCTGAGCTAGAGGCCAAAATCTACAGGTAGGCACTTCGCAAAAAACACCTCTGTTTTCTTTCAAACATTTCGATGTGTCCACGTTGCGATTTGGGGCGTTTCCTGTCGCGGGCGCTAGGCCTACCCACACAAGTGAGGTATCATTTTTATCGGGAGACTTGGGGGAACGCTGGGTGGAAGGAAATTTGTGGCTCCTCTCAGATTCCAGAACTTTCTGCCACAGAAATGTGAGGAACATATGTTTGTTTAGCCAAATTTTGAGGTTTGCAAAGGATTCTGGGTAACAGAACCTGGTCCGAGCCCCGCAAGTCACCCCTCCTTGGATTCCCCTAGGTCTCTAGTTTTCAGAAATGCAGAGGTTTGGTAGGTTTCCCTAGGTGCCGGCTGAGCTAGAGGCCAAAATCTACAGGTAGGCACTTCGCAAAAAACACCTCTGTTTTCTTTCAAAAATTTGGATGTGTCCACGTTGCGCTTTGGGGCGTTTCCTGTCGCGGGCGCTAGGCCTACCCACACAAGTGAGGTATCATTTTAATCGGGAGACTTGGGGGAACGCTGGGTGGAAGGACATTTGTGGCTCCCCTCAGATTCCAGAACTTTCTGCCACAGAAATGTGAGGAACATGTGTTTTTTAAGCCAAATTTTGAGGTTTGCAAAGGATTCTGGGTAACAGAATCTGGTCCGCGCCCCGCAAGTCACCCCTCCTTGGATTCCCCTAGGTCTCTAGTTTTCAGAAATGTACAGGTTTGGTAGGTTTCCCTAGGTGCCGGCTGAGCTAGAGGCCAAAATCTACAGATAGGCACTTCGCAAAAAACACCTCCTGTTTTCTTTCAAAAATTTGGATGCGTCCACATTGCGCTTTGGGGCGTTTCCTGTCGCGGGCGCTAGGCCTACCCACACAAGTGAGGTATCATTTTTATCGGGAGACTTGGGGGAACGCTGGGTGGCAGGAAATTTGTGGCTCCTCTCAGATTCCAGAACTTTCTGCCACAGAAATGTGAGGAACATGTGTTTTTTTAGCCAAATTTTGAGGTTTGCAAAGGATTCTGGGTAACAGAACCTGGTCCGAGCCCCGCAGGTCACCCCATCTTGGATTCCCCTAGGTCTCTAGTTTTCAGAAATGCACAGGTTTGGTAGGTTTCCCTAGGTGCCGGCTGAGCTAGAGGCCAAAATCTACAGGTAGGCACTTCGCAAAAAACACTTCCTGTTTTCTTTCAAAAATTTGGATGTGTCCACGTTGCGCTTTGGGGCGTTTCCTGTCGCGGGCGCTAGGCCTACCCACACAAGTGAGGTATCATTTTTATAGGGAGACTTGGGGGAACGCTGGGTGGAAGGAAATTTGTGGCTCCTCTCAGATTTCAGAACTTTCTGCCACAGAAATGTGAGGGACATGTGTTTTTTTAGCCAAATTTTGAGGTTAGCAAAGGATTCTGGGTAACAGAACCTGGTCCGAGCTCGCAAGTAACCCCTCCTTGGATTCCCCTAGGTCTCTAGTTTTCAGAAATGCACAGGTTTGGTAGGTTTCCCTAGGTGCCGGCTGAGCTAGAGGCCAAAATCTACAGGTAGGCACTTCGCAAAAAACACCTCCTGTTTTCTTTCAAAAATTTGGATGTGTCCACATTGCGCTTTGGGGCGTTTCCTGTCGCGGGCGCTAGGCCTACCCACACAAGTGAGGTATCATTTTTATCAGGAGACTTGTGTGAACGCTGGGTGGAAGGAAATTCGTGGCTCCTCTCAGATTCCAGAACGTTCTGCCACAGAAATGTGAGGAACATGTGTTTTTGTAGCCAAATTTTGAGGTTTGCAAAGGATTCTGGGTAACAGAACCTGGTCCGAGCCCCGCAAGTCACCCCATCTTGGAATCCCCTAGGTCTCTAGTTTTCAGAAATGCACAGGTTTGGTAGGTTTCCCTAGGTGTCGGCTGAGCTAGAGGCCAAAATCTACAGGTAGGCACTTCGCAAAAAACACCTCTGTTTTCTTTCAAAAATTTCGATGTGTCCACGTTGCGCTTTGGGGCGTTTCCTGTCGCGGGCGCTAGGCCTACCCACACAAGTGAGGTACCATTTTTATCGGGAGACTTGGGGGAACGCTGGGTGGAAGGAAATTTGTGGCTCCTTTCAGATTCCAGAACTTTCTGACACAGAAATGTGAGCAGCATGTGTTTTTTTAGCCAAATTTTGAGGTTTGCAAAGGATTCTGGGTAACAGAACCTGGTCCGAGCTCGCAAGTCACCCCTCCTTGGATTCCCCTAGGTCTCTAGTTTTCAGAAATGCACAGGTTTGGTAGGTTTCCCTAGGTGCCGGCTGAGCTAGAGGCCAAAATCTACAGGTAGGCACTTCGGAAAAAACACCTCCTGTTTTCTTTCAAAAATTTGGATGTGTCCACATTGCGCTTTGGGGCGTTTCCTGTCGCGGGCGCTAGGCCTACCCACACAAGTGAGGTATCATTTTTATCAGGAGACTTGGGGGAACGCTGGGTGGAAGGAAATTTGTGGCTCCTCTCAGATTCCAGAACTTTCTGCCACAGAAATGTGAGGAACATATGTTTGTTTAGCCAAATTTTGAGGTTTGCAAAGGATTCTGGGTAACAGAACCTGGTCCGAGCCCCGCAAGTCACCCCATCTTGGAATCCCCTAGGTCTCTAGTTTTCAGAAATGCAGAGGTTTGGTAGGTTTCCCTAGGTGTCGGCTGAGCTAGAGGCCAAAATCTACAGGTAGGCACTTCGCAAAAAACACCTCTGTTTTCTTTCAAAAATTTCGATGTGTCCACGTTGCGCTTTGGGGCGTTTCCTGTCGCGGGCGCTAGGCCTACCCAAACAAGTGAGGTATCATTTTTATCGGGAGACTTGGGGGAACGCTGGGTGGAAGGAAATTTGTGGCTCCTTTCAGATTCCAGAACTTTCTGACACAGAAATGTGAGCAGCATGTGTTTTTTTAGCCAAATTTTGAGGTTTGCAAAGGATTCTGGGTAACAGAACCTGGTCCGAGCTCGCAAGTCACCCCTCCTTGGATTCCCCTAGGTCTCTAGTTTTCAGAAATGCACAGGTTTGGTAGGTTTCCCTAGGTGCCGGCTGAGCTAGAGGCCAAAATCTACAGGTAGGCACTTCGGAAAAAACACCTCCTGTTTTCTTTCAAAAATTTGGATGTGTCCACATTGCGCTTTGGGGCGTTTCCTGTCGCGGGCGCTAGGCCTACCCACACAAGTGAGGTATCATTTTTATCAGGAGACTTGGGGGAACGCTGGGTGGAAGGAAATTTGTGGCTCCTCTCAGATTCCAGAACTTTCTGCCACAGAAATGTGAGGAACATATGTTTGTTTAGCCAAATTTTGAGGTTTGCAAAGGATTCTGGGTAACAGAACCTGGTCCGAGCCCCGCAAGTCACCCCATCTTGGAATCCCCTAGGTCTCTAGTTTTCAGAAATGCACAGGTTTGGTAGGTTTCCCTAGGTGCCGGCTGAGCTAAAGGCCAAAATCTACAGGTAGGCACTTCGCAAAAAACACCTCTGTTTTCTTTCAAAAATTTCGATGTGTCCACGTTGCGCTTTGGGGCGTTTCCTGTCGCGTGCGCTAGGCCTACCCACACAAGTGAGGTATCATTTTTATCGGGAGACTTGGGGGAACGCTGGGTGGAAGGAAATTTGTGGCTCCTCTCAGATTCCAGAACTTTCTGCCACAGAAATGTGAGGAACATATGTTTGTTTAGCCAAATTTTGAGGTTTGCAAAGGATTCTGGGTAACAGAACCTGGTCCGAGCCCCGCAAGTCAGCCCTCCTTGGATTCCCCTAGGTCTCTAGTTTTCAGAAATGCACAGGTTTGGTAGGTTTCCCTAGGTGTCGGCTGAGCTAGAGGCCAAAATCTACAGGTAGGCACTTCGCAAAAAACACTTCTGTTTTCTTTCAAAAATTTGGATGTGTCCACGTTGCGCTTTTGGGGCGTTTCCTTTCGTGGGCGCTAGGCCTACCCACACAAGTGAGGTATCATTTTTATTGGGAGACTTGGGGGAACGCTGGGTGGAAGGAAATTTGTGGCTCCTCTCAGTTTCCAGAACTTGCTGCCACAGAAATGTGAGGAACATGTGTTTTTTTAGCCAAATTTTGAGGTTTGCAAAGGATTCTGGGTAACAGAACCTGGTCCGAGCCCCGCAAGTCAGCCCTCCTTGGATTCCCCTAGGTCTCTAGTTTTCAGAAATGCACAGGTTTTGTAGGTTTCCCTAGGTGCCGGCTGAGCTAGAGCCCAAAATCTACAGGTAGGCACTTCGCAAAAAACACCTCTGTTTTCTTTCAAAAATTTGGATGTGTCCACGTTGCGCTTTGGGGCGTTTCCTGTCGCGGGCGCTAGGCCTACCCACACAAGTGAGGTATAATTTTTATCGGGAGACTTGGGGGAACGCTGGGTGGAAGGAAATTTGTGGCTCCTCTCAGATTCCAGAACTTTCTGCCACAGAAATGTGAGGAACATGTGTTTTTTTAGCCAAATTTTGAGGTTTGCAAAGGATTCTGGGTAACAGAACCTGGTCCGAGCCCCGCAAGTCACCCCATCTTGGATTCCCCTAGGTCTCTAGTTTTCAGAAATGCACAGGTTTGGTAGGTTTCCCTAGGTGCCGGCTGAGCTAGAGGCCAAAATCTACAGGTAGGCACTTTGCAAAAAACACCTCCTGTTTTCTTTCAAAAATTTGGATGTGTCCACGTTGCGATTTGGGGCGTTTCCTGTCGCGGGCGCTAGGCCTACCCACACAAGTGAGGTATCATTTTTATCGGGAGACTTGGGGGAACGCTGGATGGAAGGAAATTTGTGGCTCCTCTCAGATTCCAGAACTTTCTGCCACAGAAATGTGAGGAACATGTGTTTTCTTAGCCATATTTTGAGGTTTGCAAAGGATTCTGGGTAACAGAACCTGGTCCGAGCCCCGCAAGTCACCTCATCTTGGATTCCCCTAGGTCTCTAGTTTTCAGAAATGCACAGGTTTGGTAAGTTTCCCTAGGTGCCGGCTGAGCTAGAGGCCAAAATCTACAGGTAGGCACTTCGCAAAAAACACCTCTGTTTTCTTTCAAAAATTTGGATGTGTCCACGTTGCGCTTTAGGGCGTATCCTGTCGCGGGCGCTAGGCCTACCCACACAAGTGAGGTATCATTTTTATCGGGAGACTTGGGGGAACGCTGGGTGGAAGGAAATTTGTGGCTCCTCTCAGATTCCAGAACTTTCTGCCATAGAAATGTGAGGAACATGTGTTTTTTTAGCCAAATTTTGAGGTTTGCAAAGGATTTTGGGTAACAGAACCTGGTCCGAGCCCTGCAAGTCACCCCTCCTTGGATTCCCCTAGGCCTCTAGTTTTCAGAAATGCACAGGTTTGGTAGGTTTCCCTAGGTGCCGGCTGAGCTAGAGGCCAAAATCTACAGGTAGGCACTTTGCAAAAAACACCTCCTGTTTTCTTTCAAAAATTTGGATGTGTCCACGTTGCGATTTGGGGCGTTTCCTGTCGCGGGCGCTAGGCCTACCCACACAAGTGAGGTATCATTTTTATCGGGAGACTTGGGGGAACGCTGGATGGAAGGACATTTGTGGCTCCTCTTAGATTCCAGAACTTTCTGCCACAGAAATGTGAGGAACATATGTTTGTTTAGCCAAATTTTGAGGTTTGCAAAGGATTCTGGGTAACAGAACCTGGTCCGAGCCCCGCAAGTCACCCCTCCTTGGATTCCCCTAGGTCTATAGTTTTCAGAAATGCAGAGGTTTGGTAGGTTTCCCTAGGTGCCGGCTGAGCTAGAGGCCAAAATCTACAGGTAGGCACTTCGCAAAAAACACCTCTGTTTTCTTTCAAAAATTTGGATGTGTCCACGTTGCGCTTTGGGGCGTTTCCTGTCGCGGGCGCTAGGCCTACCCACACAAGTGAGGTATCATTTTTATCGGGAGACTTGGGGGAACGCTGGGTGGAAGGACATTTGTGGCTCCTCTCAGATTCCAGAACTTTCTGCCCCAGAAATGTGAGGAACATGTTTTATTTTTAGCTAAATTTTGAGGTTTGCAAAGGATTCTGGGTAACAGAACCTGGTCCGAGCTCGCAAGTCACCCCTCCTTGGATTCCCCTAGGTCTCTAGTTTTCAGAAATGCACAGGTTTGGTAGGTTTCCCTAGGTGCCGGCTGAGCTAGAGGCCAAAATCTACAGGTAGGCACTTCGCAAAAAACACCTCCTGTTTTCTTTCAAAAATTTGGATGTGTCCACATTGCGCTTTGGGGCATTTCCTGTCGCGGACGCTAGGCCTACCCACACAAGTGAGGTATAATTTTTATCAGGAGACTTGGGGGAACGCTGGGTGGAAGGAAATTTGTGGCTCCTCTCAGATTCCAGAACTTTCTGCCACAGAAATGTGAGGAACATGTGTTTTTTTAGCCATGTTTTGAGGTTTGCAAAGGATTCTGGGTAACAGAACCTGGTCCGAGCCCCGCAAGTCACCTCATCTTGGATTCCCCTAGGTCTCTAGTTTTCAGAAATGCACAGGTTTGGTAGGTTTCCCTAGGTGCCGGCTGAGCTAGAGGCCAAAATCTACAGGTAGGCACTTCGCAAAAAACACCTCTGTTTTCTTTCAAAAATTTGGATGTGTCCACGTTGCGCTTTAGGGATTTTTCTGTCGCGGCCGGTAGGCCTACCCACACAAGTGAGGTATCATTTTTATCGGGAGACGTGGGGGAACGCTGGGTGGAAGGAAATTTGTGGCTCCTCTCAGATTCCAGAACTTTCTGCCATAGAAATGTGAGGAACATGTGTTTTTTTATCCAAATTTTGAGGTTTGCAAAGGATTTTGGGTAACAGAACCTGGTCCGAGCCCTGCAAGTCATCCCTCCTTGGATTCCCCTAGGCCTCTAGTTTACAAAAATGCACAGGTTTGGTAGGTTTCCCTAGGTGCCGGCTGAGCTAGAGGCCAAAATCTACAGGTAGGCACTTTGCAAAAAACACCTCCTGTTTTCTTTCAAAAATTTGGATGTGTCCACGTTGCGATTTGGGGCGTTTCCTGTCGCGGGCGCTAGGCCTACCCACACAAGTGAGGTATCATTTTTATCGGGAGACTTGGGGGAACGCTGGGTGGAAGGAAATTTGTGGCTCCTCTCAGATTCCAGAACTTTCTGCCACAGAAATGTGAGGAACATATGTTTGTTTAGCCAAATTTTGAGGTTTGCAAAGGATTCTGGGTAACAGAACCTGGTCCGAGCCCCGCAAGTCACCCCTCCTTGGATTCCCCTAGGTCTATAGTTTTCAGAAATGCAGAGGTTTGGTAGGTTTCCCTAGGTGCCGGCTGAGCTAGAGGCCAAAATCTACAGGTAGGCACTTCGCAAAAAACACCTCTGTTTTCTTTCAAAAATTTGGATGTGTCCACGTTGCGCTTTGGGGCGTTTCCTGTCGCGGGCGCTAGGCCTACCCACACAAGTGAGGTATCATTTTAATCGGGAGACTTGGGGGAACGCTGGGTGGAAGGACATTTGTGGCTCCCCTCAGATTCCAGAACTTTCTGCCACAGAAATGTGAGGAACATGTGTTTTTTAAGCCAAATTTCGAGGTTTGCAAAGGATTCTGGGTAACAGAACCTGGTCCGCGCCCCCCAAGTCACCCCTCCTTGGATTCCCCTAGGTCTCTAGTTTTCAGAAATGCAGAGGTTTGGTAGGTTTCCCCAGGTGCCGGCTGAGCTAGAGGCCAAAATCTACAGGTAGGCACTTCGCAAAAAACACCTCTGTTTTCTTTCAAAAATTTGGATGTGTCCACGTTGCGCTTTGGGGCGTTTCCTGTCGCGGCCGGTAGGCCTACCCACACAAGTGAGGTATCATTTTTATCGGGAGACTTGGGGGAACGCTGGGTGGAAGGAAATTTGTGGCTCCTCTCAGATTCCAGAACGTTCTGCCACAGAAATGTGAGGAACATGTGTTTTTTTAGCCATGTTTTGAGGTTTGCAAAGGATTCTGGGTAACAGAACCTGGTCCGAGCCCCGCAAGTCACCTCATCTTGGATTCCCCTAGGTCTCTAGTTTTCAGAAATGCACAGGTTTGGTAGGTTTCCCTAGGTGCCGGCTGAGCTAGAGGCCAAAATCTACAGGTAGGCACTTCGCAAAAAACACCTCTGTTTTCTTTCAAAAATTTGGATGTGTCCACGTTGCGCTTTAGGGATTTTTCTGTCGCGGCCGGTAGGCCTACCCACACAAGTGAGGTATCATTTTTATCGGGAGACTTGGGGGAACGCTGGGTGGAAGGAAATTTGTGGCTCCTCTCAGATTCCAGAACTTTCTGCCACAGAAATGTGAGGAACATATGTTTGTTTAGCCAAATTTTGAGGTTTGCAAAGGATTCTGGGTAACAGAACCTGGTCCGAGCCCCGCAAGTCAGCCCTCCTTGGATTCCCCTAGGTCTCTAGTTTTCAGAAATGCACAGGTTTGGTAGGTTTCCCTAGGTGTCGGCTGAGCTAGAGGCCAAAATCTACAGGTAGGCACTTCGCAAAAAACACCTCTGTTTTCTTTCAAAAATTTGGATGTGTCCACGTTGCGCTTTGGGGCGTTTCCTGTCGCGGGCGCTAGGCCTACCCACACAAGTGAGGTATCATTTTTATCGGGAGACTTGGGGGAACGCTGGGTGGAAGGAAATTTGTGGTTCCTCTCAGATTCCAGAACTTTCTGCCACAGCAATGTGAGGAACATGTGTTTTTTTAGCCAAATTTTGAGGTTTGCAAAGGATTCTGGGTAACAGAACCTGGTCCGAGCCCCGCAAGTCACCCCATCTTGGATTCCCCTAGGTCTCTAGTTTTCAGAAATGCACAGGTTTGGTAGGTTTCCCTAGGTGCCGGCTGAGCTAGAGGCCAAAATCTACAGGTAGGCACTTTGCAAAAAACACCTCCTGTTTTCTTTCAAAAATTTGGATGTGTCCACGTTGCGATTTGGGGCGTTTCCTGTCGCGGGCGCTAGGCCTACCCACACAAGTGAGGTATCATTTTTATCGGGAGACTTGGGGGAACGCTGGGTGGAAGGAAATTTGTGGCTCCTCTCAGATTCCAGAACTTTCTGCCATAGAAATGTGAGGAACATGTGTTTTTTTAGCCAAATTTTGAGGTTTGCAAAGGATTTTGGGTAACAGAACCTGGTCCGAGCCCTGCAAGTCACCCCTCCTTGGATTCCCCTAGGCCTCTAGTTTTCAGAAATGCACAGGTTTGGTAGGTTTCCCTAGGTGCCGGCTGAGCTAGAGGCCAAAATCTACAGGTAGGCACTTTGCAAAAAACACCTCCTGTTTTCTTTCAAAAATTTGGATGTGTCCACATTGCGCTTTGGGGTGTTTCCTGTCGCGGGCGCTAGGCCTACCCACACAAGTGAGGTATCATTTTTATCGGGAGACTTGGGGGAACGCTGGGTGGCAGGAAATTTGTGGCTCCTCTCAGATTCCAGAACTTTCTGCCACAGAAAAGTGAGGAACATGTGTTTTTTTAGCCAAATTTTGAGGGTAGCAAAGGATTCTGGGTAACAGAACCTGGTCCGAGCTCGCAAGTCACCCCTCCTTGGATTCCCCTAGGTCTCTAGTTTTCAGAAATGCACAGGTTTGGTAGGTTTCCCCAGGTGCCGGCTGAGCTAGAGGCCAAAATCTACAGGTAAGCACTTCGCAAAAAACACCTCCTGTTTTCTTTCAAAAATTTGGATGTGTCCACATTGCGCTTTGGGGCGTTTCCTGTCGCGGACGCTAGGCCTACCCACACAAGTGAGGTATAATTTTTATCAGGAGACTTGGGGGAACGCTGGGTGGAAGGAAATTTGTGGCTCCTCTCAGATTCCAGAACTTTCTGCCACAGAAATGTGAGGAACATGTGTTTTTTTAGCCATATTTTGAGGTTTGCAAAGGATTCTGGGTAACAGAACCTGGTCCGAGCCCCGCAAGTCACCTCATCTTGGATTCCCCTAGGTCTCTAGTTTTCAGAAATGCACAGGTTTGGTAGGTTTCCCTAGGTGCCGGCTGAGCTAGAGGCCAAAATCTACAGGTAGGCACTTCGCAAAAAACACCTCTGTTTTCTTTCAAAAATTTGGATGTGTCCACGTTGCGCTTTAGGGATTTTTCTGTCGCGGCCGGTAGGCCTACCCACACAAGTGAGGTATCATTTTTATCGGGAGACTTGGGGGAACGCTGGGTGGAAGGAAATTTGTGGCTCCTCTCAGATTCCAGAACTTTCTGCCATAAAAATGTGAGGAACATGTGTTTTTTTAGCCAAATTTTGAGGTTTGCAAAGGATTTTGGGTAACAGAACCTGGTCCGAGCCCTGCAAGTCATCCCTCCTTGGATTCCCCTAGGCCTCTAGTTTTCAGAAATGCACAGGTTTGGTAGGTTTCCCTAGGTGCCGGCTGAGCTAGAGCCCAAAATCTACAGGTAGGCACTTTGCAAAAAACACCTCCTGTTTTCTTTCAAAAATTTGGATGTGTCCACGTTGCGATTTGGGGCGTTTCCTGTCGCGGGCACTAGGCCTACCCACACAAGTGAGGTATCATTTTTATCGGGAGACTTGGGGGAACGCTGGGTGGAAGGAAATTTGTGGCTCCTCTCACATTCCAGAACTTTCTGCCACAGAAATGTGAGGAACATATGTTTGTTTAGCCAAATTTTGAGGTTTGCAAAGGATTCTGGGTAACAGAACCTGGTCCGAGCCCCGCAAGTCACCCCATCTTGGATTCCCCTAGGTCTCTAGTTTTCAGAAATGCACAGGTTTGGTAGGTTTCCCTAGGTGCCGGCTGAGCTAGAGGCCAAAATCTACAGGTAGGCACTTAGCAAAAAACACCTCTGTTTTCTTTCAAAAATTTGGATGTGTCCACGTTGCGCTTTGGGGCGTTTCCTGTCGTGGGCGCTAGGCCTACCCACACAAGTGACGTATCATTTTTATCAGGAGACTTGGGGGAACGCTGGGTGGAATGAAATTTGTGGCTCCTCTCAGATTCCAGAACTTTCTGCCACAGAAATGTGAGGAACATGTCTTTTTTTAGCCAAATTTTGAGGATTGCAAAGGATTCTGGGTAACAGAACCTGGTCTGAGCCCCGCAAGTCACCCCTCCTTGGATTCCCCTAGGTCTCTAGTTTTCAAAATGCACAGGTTTGGTAGGTTTCCCTAGGTGCCGGCTGAGCTGGAGGCCAAAATCTTCAGGTAGGCACTTCGCAAAAAACACCTCTGTTTTCTTTCAAAAATTTGGATGTGTCCACGTTGCGCTTTGGGGAGTTTCCTGTCGCGGGCGCTAGGCCTACCCACACAAGTGAGGTATCATTTTTATCGGGAGACTTGGGGGAACGCTGGGTGGCAGGAAATTTGTGGCTCCTCTCAGATTCCAGAACTTTCTGCCACAGAAATGTGAGGAACATGTGTTTTTTTAGCCAAATTTTGAGGTTAGCAAAGGATTCTGGGTAACAGAACCTGGTCCGAGCTCGCAAGTCACCCCTCCTTGGATTCCCCTAGGTCTCTAGTTTTCAGAAATGCACAGGTTTGGTAGGTTTCCCCAGGTGCCGGCTGAGCTAGAGGCCAAAATCTACAGGTAAGCACTTCGCAAAAAACACCTCCTGTTTTCTTTCAAAAATTTGGATGTGTCCACATTGCGCTTTGGGGCGTTTCCTGTCGCGGGCGCTAGGCCTACCCACACAAGTGAGGTATCATTTTTATCAGGAGACTTGGGGGAACGCTGGGTGGAAGGAAATTCGTGGCTCCTCTCAGATTCCAGAACGTTCTGCCACAGAAATGTGAGGAACATGTGTTTTTTTAGCCAAATTTTGAGGTTTGCAAAGGATTCTGGGTAACAGAACCTGGTCCGAGCCCCGCAAGTCACCCCTCCTTGGATTCCCCTAGGTCTCTAGTTTTCAGAAATGCAGAGGTTTGGTAGGTTTCCCTAGGTGCCGGCTGAGCTAGAGGCCAAAATCTACAGGTAGGCACTTCGCAAAAAACACCTCTGTTTTCTTTCAAAAATTTGGATGTGTCCACGTTGCGCTTTGGGGCGTTTCCTGTCGCGGGCGCTAGGCCTACCCACACAAGTGAGGTATCATTTTAATCGGGAGACTTGGGGGAACGTTGGGTGGAAGGACATTTGTGGCTCCCCTCAGATTCCAGAACTTTCTGCCACAGAAATGTGAGGAACATGTGTTTTTTAAGCCAAATTTTGAGGTTTGCAAAGGATTCTGGGTAACAGAACCTGGTCCGCGCCCCGCAAGTCTCCCCTCCTTGGATTCCCCTAGGTCTCTAGTTTTCAGAAATGCACAGGTTTGGTAGGTTTCCCTAGGTGCCGGCTGAGCTAGAGGCCAAAATCTACAGGTAGGCACTTCGCAAAAAACACCTCCTGTTTTCTTTCAAAAATGTGGATGTGTCCACATTGCGCTTTGGGGCGTTTCCTGTCGCGGGCGCTAGGCCTACCCACACAAGTGAGGTATCATTTTTATCGGGAGACTTGGGGGAACGCTGGGTGGCAGGAAATTTGTGGCTCCTCTCAGATTCCAGAACTTTCTGCCACAGAAATGTGAGGAACATGTGTTTTTTTAGCCAAATTTTGAGGTTTGCAAAGGATTCTGGGTAACAGAACCTGGTCCGAGCCCCGCAAGTCACCCCATCTTGGATTCCCCTAGGTCTCTAGTTTTCAGAAATGCACAGGTTTGGTAGGTTTCCCTAGGTGCCGGCTGAGCTAGAGGCCAAAATCTACAGGTAGGCACTTCGCAAAAAACACCTCTGTTTTCTTTCAAAAATTTCGATGTGTCCAAGTTGCGCTTTGGGGCGTTTCCTGTCGCGGGCGCTAGGCCTACCCACACAAGTGAGGTATCATTTTTATTGGGAGACTTGGGGGAACGCTGGGTGGAAGGAAATATGTGGCTCCTCTCAGATTCCAGAACTTGCTGCCACAGAAATGTGAGGAACATGTGTTTTTTTAGCCAAATTTTGAGGTTTGCAAAGGATTCTGGGTAACAGAACCTGGTCCGAGCCCCGCAAGTCAGCCCTCCTTGGATTCCCCTAGGTCTCTAGTTTTCAGAAATGCACAGGTTTTGTAGGTTTCCCTAGGTGCCGGCTGAGCTAGAGCCCAAAATCTACAGGTAGGCACTTCGCAAAAAACACCTCTGTTTTCTTTCAAAAATTTGGATGTGTCCACGTTGCGCTTTGGAGCGTTTCCTGTTGCGGGCGCTAGGCCTACCCACACAAGTGAGGTATCATTTTTATTGGGAGACTTGGGGGAACGCTGGGTGGAAGGATATTTGTGGCTCCTCTCAGATTCCAGAACTTGCTGCCACAGAAATGTGAGGAACATGTGTTTTTTTAGCCAAATTTTGAGGTTTGCAAAGGATTCTGGGTAACAGAACCTGGTCCGAGCCCCGCAAGTCACCCCATCTTGGATTCCCCTAGGTCTCTAGTTTTCAGAAATGCACAGGTTTGGTAGGTTTCCCTAGGTGCCGGCTGAGCTAGAGGCCAAAATCTACAGGTAGGCACTTCGCAAAAAACACCTCTGTTTTCTTTCAAAAATTTGGATGTGTCCACGTTGCGCTTTGGGGCGTTTCCTGTCGTGGGCGCTAGGCCTACCCACACAAGTGACGTATCATTTTTATCAGGAGACTTGGGGGAACGCTGGGTGGAATGAAATTTGTGGCTCCTCTCAGATTCCAGAACTTTCTGCCACAGAAATGTGAGGAACATGTCTTTTTTTAGCCAAATTTTGAGGATTGCAAAGGATTCTGGGTAACAGAACCTGGTCTGAGCCCCGCAAGTCACCCCTCCTTGGATTCCCCTAGGTCTCTAGTTTTCAAAATGCACAGGTTTGGTAGGTTTCCCTAGGTGCCGGCTGAGCTGGAGGCCAAAATCTTCAGGTAGGCACTTCGCAAAAAACACCTCTGTTTTCTTTCAAAAATTTGGATGTGTCCACGTTGCGCTTTGGGGCGTTTCCTGTCGCGGGCGCTAGGCCTACCCACACAAGTGAGGTATCATTTTTATCAGGAGACTTGGGGGAACGCTGGGTGGAAGGAAATTCGTGGCTCCTCTCAGATTCCAGAACGTTCTGCCACAGAAATGTGAGGAACATGTGTTTTTTTAGCCAAATTTTGAGGTTTGCAAAGGATTCTGGGTAACAGAACCTGGTCCGAGCCCCGCAAGTCACCCCTCCTTGGATTCCCCTAGGTCTATAGTTTTCAGAAATGCAGAGGTTTGGTAGGTTTCCCTAGGTGCCGGCTGAGCTAGAGGCCAAAATCTACAGGTAGGCACTTCGCAAAAAACACCTCTGTTTTCTTTCAAAAATTTGGATGTGTCCACGTTGCGCTTTGGGGCGTTTCCTGTCGCGGGCGCTAGGCCTACCCACACAAGTGAGGTATCATTTTAATCGGGAGACTTGGGGAAACGTTGGGTGGAAGGACATTTGTGGCTCCCCTCAGATTCCAGAACTTTCTGCCACAGAAATGTGAGGAACATGTGTTTTTTAAGCCAAATTTTGAGGTTTGCAAAGGATTCTGGGTAACAGAACCTGGTCCGCGCCCCGCAAGTCACCCCTCCTTGGATTCCCCTAGGTCTCTAGTTTTCAGAAATGCACAGGTTTCGTAGGTTTCCCTAGGTGCCGGCTGAGCTAGAGGCCAAAATCTACAGGTAGGCACTTCGCAAAAAACACCTCCTGTTTTCTTTCAAAAATTTGGATGTGTCCACATTGCGCTTTGGGGCGTTTCCTGTCGCGGGCGCTAGGCCTACCCACACAAGTGAGGTATCATTTTTATCGGGAGACTTGGGGGAACGCTGGGTGGCAGGAAATTTGTGGCTCCTCTCAGATTCCAGAACTTTCTGCCACAGAAATGTGAGGAACATGTGTTTTTTTAGCCAAATTTTGAGGTTTGCAAAGGATTCTGGGTAACAGAACCTGGTCCGAGCCCCGCAAGTCACCCCATCTTGGATTCCCCTAGGTCTCTAGTTTTCAGAAATGCACAGGTTTGGTAGGTTTCCCTAGGTGCCGGCTGAGCTAGAGGCCAAAATCTACAGGTAGGCACTTCGCAAAAAACACCTCTGTTTTCTTTCAAAAATTTCGATGTGTCCAAGTTGCGCTTTGGGGCGTTTCCTGTCGCGGGCGCTAGGCCTACCCACACAAGTGAGGTATCATTTTTATCGGGAGACTTGGGGGAACGCTGGGTGGAAGGAAATTTGTGGCTCCTCTCAGATTCCAGAACTTTCTGCCACAGAAATGTGAGGAACATATGTTTGTTTAGCCAAATTTTGAGGTTTGCAAAGGATTCTGGGTAACAGAACCTGGTCCGAGCCCCGCAAGTCAGCCCTCCTTGGATTCCCCTAGGTCTCTAGTTTTCAGAAATGCACAGGTTTGGTAGGTTTCCCTAGGTGTCGGCTGAGCTAGAGGCCAAAATCTACAGGTAGGCACTTCGAAAAAAACACTTCTGTTTTCTTTCAAAAATTTTGATGTGTCCACGTTGCGCTTTTGGGGCGTTTCCAGTCGCGGGCGCTAGGCCTACCCACACAAGTGAGGTATCATTTTTATCGGGAGACTTGGGGGAACGCTGGGTGGCAGGAAATTTGTGGCTCCTCTCAGATTCCAGAACTTTCTGCCACAGAAATGTGAGGAACATGTGTTTTTTTAGCCAAATTTTGAGGTTAGCAAAGGATTCTGGGTAACAGAACCTGGTCCGAGCTCGCAAGTCACCCCTCCTTGGATTCCCCTAGGTCTCTAGTTTTCAGAAATGCACAGGTTTGGTAGGTTTCCCCAGGTGCCGGCTGAGCTAGAGGCCAAAATCTACAGGTAAGCACTTCGCAAAAAACACCTCCTGTTTTCTTTCAAAAATTTGGATGTGTCCACATTGCGCTTTGGGGCGTTTCCTGTTGCGGGCGCTAGGCCTACCCACACAAGTGAGGTATCATTTTTATCAGGAGACTTGGGGGAACGCTGGGTGGAAGGAAATTCGTGGCTCCTCTCAGATTCCAGAACGTTCTGCCACAGAAATGTGAGGAACATGTGTTTTTTTAGCCAAATTTTGAGGTTTGCAAAGGATTCTGGGTAACAGAACCTGGTCCGAGCCCCGCAAGTCACCCCTCCTTGGATTCCCCTAGGTCTCTAGTTTTCAGAAATGCAGAGGTTTGGTAGGTTTCCCTAGGTGCCGGCTGAGCTAGAGGCCAAAATCTACAGGTAGGCACTTCGCAAAAAACACCTCTGTTTTCTTTCAAAAATTTGGATGTGTCCACGTTGCGCTTTGGGGCGTTTCCTGTCGCGGGCGCTAGGCCTACCCACACAAGTGAGGTATCATTTTAATCGGGAGACTTGGGGAAACGTTGGGTGGAAGGACATTTGTGGCTCCCCTCAGATTCCAGAACTTTCTGCCACAGAAATGTGAGGAACATGTGTTTTTTAAGCCAAATTTTGAGGTTTGCAAAGGATTCTGGGTAACAGAACCTGGTCCGCGCCCCGCAAGTCACCCCTCCTTGGATTCCCCTAGGTCTCTAGTTTTCAGAAATGCACAGGTTTCGTAGGTTTCCCTAGGTGCCGGCTGAGCTAGAGGCCAAAATCTACAGGTAGGCACTTCGCAAAAAACACCTCCTGTTTTCTTTCAAAAATTTGGATGTGTCCACATTGCGCTTTGGGGCGTTTCCTGTCGCGGGCGCTAGGCCTACCCACACAAGTGAGGTATCATTTTTATCGGGAGACTTGGGGGAACGCTGGGTGGCAGGAAATTTGTGGCTCCTCTCAGATTCCAGAACTTTCTGCCACAGAAATGTGAGGAACATGTGTTTTTTTAGCCAAATTTTGAGGTTTGCAAAGGATTCTGGGTAACAGAACCTGGTCCGAGCCCCGCAAGTCACCCCATCTTGGATTCCCCTAGGTCTCTAGTTTTCAGAAATGCACAGGTTTGGTAGGTTTCCCTAGGTGCCGGCTGAGCTAGAGGCCAAAATCTACAGGTAGGCACTTCGCAAAAAACACCTCTGTTTTCTTTCAAAAATTTCGATGTGTCCAAGTTGCGCTTTGGGGCGTTTCCTGTCGCGGGCGCTAGGCCTACCCACACAAGTGAGGTATCATTTTTATCGGGAGACTTGGGGGAACGCTGGGTGGAAGGACATTTGTGGCTCCTCTCAGATTCCAGAACTTTCTGCCACAGAAATGTGAGGAACATATGTTTGTTTAGCCAAATTTTGAGGTTTGCAAAGGATTCTGGGTAACAGAACCTGGTCCGAGCCCCGCAAGTCAGCCCTCCTTGGATTCCCCTAGGTCTCTAGTTTTCAGAAATGCACAGGTTTGGTAGGTTTCCCTAGGTGTCGGCTGAGCTAGAGGCCAAAATCTACAGGTAGGCACTTCGCAAAAAACACTTCTGTTTTCTTTCAAAATTTTTGATGTGTCCACGTTGCGCTTTTGGGGCGTTTCCAGTCGCGGGCGCTAGGCCTACCCACACAAGTGAGGTATCATTTTTATCGGGAGACTTGGGGGAACGCTGGGTGGCAGGAAATTTGTGGCTCCTCTCAGATTCCAGAACTTTCTGCCACAGAAATGTGAGGAACATGTGTTTTTTTAGCCAAATTTTGAGGTTAGCAAAGGATTCTGGGTAACAGAACCTGGTCCGAGCTCGCAAGTCACCCCTCCTTGGATTCCCCTAGGTCTCTAGTTTTCAAAAATGCACAGGTTTGGTAGGTTTCCCCAGGTGCCGGCTGAGCTAGAGGCCAAAATCTACAGGTAAGCACTTCGCAAAAAACACCTCCTGTTTTCTTTATAAAATGTGGATGTGTCCACATTGCGCTTTGGGGCGTTTCCTGTTGCGGGCGCTAGGCCTACCCACACAAGTGAGGTATCATTTTTATCAGGAGACTTGGGGGAACGCTGGGTGGAAGGAAATTCGTGGCTCCTCTCAGATTCCAGAACGTTCTGCCACAGAAATGTGAGGAACATGTGTTTTTTTAGCCAAATTTTGAGGTTTGCAAAGGATTCTGGGTAACAGAACCTGGTCCGAGCCCCGCAAGTCACCCCTCCTTGGATTCCCCTAGGTCTCTAGTTTTCAGAAATGCAGAGGTTTGGTAGGTTTCCCTAAGTGCCGGCTGAGCTAGAGGCCAAAATCTACAGGTAGGCACTTCGCAAAAAACACCTCTGTTTTCTTTCAAAAATTTGGATGTGTCCACGTTGCGCTTTGGGGCGTTTCCTGTCGCGGGCGCTAGGCCTACCCACACAAGTGAGGTATCATTTTAATCGGGAGACTTGGGGGAACGTTGGGTGGAAGGACATTTGTGGCTCCCCTCAGAATCCAGAACTTTCTGCCACAGAAATGTGAGGAACATGTGTTTTTTAAGCCAAATTTTGAGGTTTGCAAAGGATTCTGGGTAACAGAACCTGGTCCGTGCCCCGCAAGTCACCCCTCCTTGGATTCCCCTAGGTCTCTAGTTTTCAGAAATGCACAGGTTTCGTAGGTTTCCCTAGGTGCCAGCTGAGCTAGAGGCCAAAATCTACAGGTAGGCACTTCGCAAAAAACACCTCCTGTTTTCTTTCAAAAATTTGGATGTGTCCACATTGCGCTTTGGGGCGTTTCCTGTCGCGGGCGCTAGGCCTACCCACACAAGTGAGGTATCATTTATATCGGGAGACTTGGGGGAACGCTGGGTGGCAGGAAATTTGTGGCTCCTCTCAGATTCCAGAACTTTCTGCCACAGAAATGTGAGGAACATGTGTTTTTTTAGCCAAATTTTGAGGTTTGCAAAGGATTCTGGGTAACAGAACCTGGTCCGAGCCCCGCAAGTCACCCCATCTTGGATTCCCCTAGGTCTCTAGTTTTCAGAAATGCACAGGTTTGGTAGGTTTCCCTAGGTGCCGGCTGAGCTAGAGGCCAAAATCTACAGGTAGGCACTTCGCAAAAAACACCTCTGTTTTCTTTCAAAAATTTCGATGTGTCCAAGTTGCGCTTTGGGGCGTTTCCTGTCGCGGGCGCTAGGCCTACCCACACAGGTGAGGTATCATTTTTATCGGGAGACTTGGGGGAACGCTGGGTGGAAGGAAATTTGTGACTCCTCTCAGATTCCAGAACTTTCTGCCACAGAAATGTGAGGAACATATGTTTGTTTAGCCAAATTTTGAGGTTTGCAAAGGATTCTGGGTAACAGAACCTGGTCCGAGCCCCGCAAGTCAGCCCTCCTTGGATTCCCCTAGGTCTCTAGTTTTCAGAAATGCACAGGTTTGGTAGGTTTCCCTAGGTGTCGGCTGAGCTAGAGGCCAAAATCTACAGGTAGGCACTTCGCAAAAAACACTTCTGTTTTCTTTCAAAAATTTTGATGTGTCCACGTTGCGCTTTTGGGGCGTTTCCAGTCGCGGGCGCTAGGCCTACCCACACAAGTGAGGTATCATTTTTATTGGGAGACTTGGGGGAACGCTGGGTGGAAGGAAATTTGTGGCTCCTCTCAGATTCCAGAACTTGCTGCCACAGAAATGTGAGGAACATGTGTTTTTTTAGCCAAATTTTGAGGTTTGCAAAGGATTCTGGGTAACAGAACCTGGTCCGAGTCCCGCAAGTCAGCCCTCCTTGGATTCCCCTAGGTCTCTAGTTTTCAGAAATGCACAGGTTTTGTAGGTTTCCCTAGGTGCCGGCTGAGCTAGAGCCCAAAATCTATAGGTAGGCACTTCGCAAAAAACACCTCTGTTTTCTTTCAAAAATTTGGATGTGTCCACGTTGCGCTTTGGGGCGTTTCCTGTTGCGGGCGCTAGGCCTACCCACACAAGTGAGGTATCATTTTTATCGGGAGACTTGGGGGAACGCTGGGTGGAAGGAAATTTGTGGCTCCTCTCAGATTCCAGAACTTGCTGCCACAGAAATGTGAGGAACATGTGTTTTTTTAGCAAAATGTTGAGGTTTGCAAAGGATTCTGGGTAACAGAACCTGGTCCGAGCCCCGCAAGTCACCCCATCTTGGATTCCCCTAGGTCTCTAGTTTTCAGAAATGCACAGGTTTGGTAGGTTTCCCTAGGTGCCGGCTGAGCTGGAGGCCAAAATCTTCAGGTAGGCACTTCGCAAAAAACACCTCTGTTTTCTTTAAAAAATTTGGATGTATCCACGTTGCGCTTTGGGGCGTTTCCTGTCGCGGGCGCTAGGCCTACCCACACAAGTGAGGTATCATTTTTATCGGGAGACTTGGGGGAACGCTGGGTGGAAGGAAATTTGTGGCTCCTCTCAGATTCCAGAACTTTCTGCCACAGAAATATGAGGAACATGTGTTTTTTTAGCCATATTTTGAGGTTTGCAAAGGATTCTGGGTAACAGAACCTGGTCCGAGCCCCGCAAGTCACCTCATCTTGGATTCCCCTAGGTCTCTAGTTTTCAGAAATGCACAGGTTTGGTAGGTTTCCCTAGGTGCCGGCTGAGCTAGAGACCAAAATCTACAGGTAGGCACTTCGCAAAAAACACCTCTGTTTTCTTTCAAAAATTTGGATGTGTCCACGTTGCGCTTTGGGGCGTTTCCTGTTGCGGGCGCTAGGCCTACCCACACAAGTGAGGTATCATTTTTATCGGGAGACTTGGGGGAACGCTGGGTGGAAGGAAATTTGTGGCTCCTCTCAGATTCCAGAACTTTCTGCCATTGAAATTTGAGGAACATGTGTTTTTTTAGCCAAATTTTGAGGTTTGCAAAGGATTTTGGGTAACAGAACCTGGTCCGAGCCCTGCAAGTCACCCCTCCTTGGATTCCCCTAGGCCTCTAGTTTTCAGAAATGCACAGGTTTGGTAGGTTTCCCTAGGTGCCGGCTGAGCTAGAGGCCAAAATCTACAGGTAGGCACTTTGCAAAAAACACCTCCTGTTTTCTTGAAAAAATTTGGATGTGTCCACGTTGCGATTTGGGGCGTTTCCTGTCGCGGGCGCTAGGCCTACCCACACAAGTGAGGTATCATTTTTATCGGGAGACTTGGGGGAACGCTGGGTGGAAGGAAATTTGTGGGTCCTCTCAGATTCCAGAACTTTCTGCCACAGAAATGTGAGGAACATATGTTTGTTTAGCCAAATTTTGAGGTTTGCAAAGGATTCTGGGTAACAGAACCTGGTCCGAGCCCCGCAAGTCACCCCTCCTTGGATTCCCCTAGGTCTATAGTTTTCAGAAATGCAGAGGTTTGGTAGGTTTCCCTAGGTGCCGGCTGAGCTAGAGGCCAAAATCTACAGGTAGGTACTTCGCAAAAAACACCTCTGTTTTCTTTCAAAAATTTGGATGTGTCCACGTTGCGCTTTGGGGCGTTTCCTGTCGCGGGCGCTAGGCCTACCCACACAAGTGAGGTATCATTTTTATCGGGAGACTTGGGGGAACGCTGGGTGGAAGGACATTTGTGGCTCCCCTCAGATTCCAGAACTTTCTGCCACAGAAATGTGAGGAACATGTGTTTTTTAAGCCAAATTTTGAGGTTTGCAAAGGATTCTGGGTAACAGAACCTGGTCCGCGCCCCGCAAGTCACCCTTCCTTGGATTCCCCTAGGTCTCTAGTTTTCAGAAATGCACAGGTTTGGTAGGTTTCCCTAGGTGCCGGCTGAGCTAGATGCCAAAATCTACAGGTAGGCACTTCGCAAAAAACACCTCCTGTTTTCTTTCAAAAATTTGGATGTGTCCACGTTGCGCTTTGGGGCGTTTCCTGTCGCGGGCGCTAGGCCTACCCACACAAGTGAGGTATCATTTTTATAGGGAGACTTGGGGGAACGCTGGGTGGAAGGATATTTGTGGCTCCTCTCAGATTTCTGTACTTTCTGCCACAGAAATGTGAGGGACATGTGTTTTTTTAGCCAAATTTTGAGGTTAGCAAAGGATTCTGGGTAACAGAACCTGGTCCGAGCTCGCAAGTAACCCCTCCTTGGATTCCCCTAGGTCTCTAGTTTTCAGAAATGCACATGTTTGGTAGGTTTCCCTAGGTGCCGGCTGAGCTAGAGGCCAAAATCTACAGGTAGACACTTCGCAAAAAACACCTCCTGTTTTCTTTAAAAAATTTGGATGTGTCCACATTGCGCTTTGGGGCGTTTCCTGTCGCGGGCGCTAGGCCTACCCACACAAGTGAGGTATCATTTTTATCAGGAGACTTGTGTGAACGCTGGGTGGAAGGAAATTCGTGGCTCCTCTCAGATTCCAGAACGTTCTGCCACAGAAATGTGAGGAACATGTGTTTTTGTAGCCAAATTTTGAGGTTTGCAAAGGATTCTGGGTAACAGAACCTGGTCCGAGCCCCGCAAGTCACCCCATCTTGGAATCCCCTAGGTCTCTAGTTTTCAGAAATGCACAGGTTTGGTAGGTTTCCCTAGGTGTCGGCTGAGCTAGAGGCCAAAATCTACAGGTAGGCACTTCGCAAAAAACACCTCTGTTTTCTTTCAAAAATTTCGATGTGTCCACGTTGCGCTTTGGGGCGTTTCCTGTCGCGGGCGCTAGGCCTACCCACACAAGTGAGGTATCATTTTTATCGGGAGACTTGGGGGAACGCTGGGTGGAAGGAAATTTGTGGCTCCTTTCAGATTCCAGAACTTTCTGACACAGAAATGTGAGCAGCATGTGTTTTTTTAGCCAAATTTTGAGGTTTGCAAAGGATTCTGGGTAACAGAACCTGGTCCGAGCTCGCAAGTCACCCCTCCTTGGATTCCCCTAGGTCTCTAGTTTTCAGAAATGCACAGGTTTGGTAGGTTTCCCTAGGTGCCGGCTGAGCTAGAGGCCAAAATCTACAGGTAGGCACTTCGGAAAAAACACCTCCTGTTTTCTTTAAAAAATTTGGATGTGTCCACATTGCGCTTTGGGGCGTTTCCTGTCGCGGGCGCTAGGCCTACCCACACAAGTGAGGTATCATTTTTATCAGGAGACTTGGGGGAACGCTGGGTGGAAGGGAATTTGTGGCTCCTCTCAGATTCCAGAACTTTCTGCCACAGAAATGTGAGGAACATATGTTTGTTTAGCCAAATTTTGAGGTTTGCAAAGGATTCTGGGTAACAGAACCTGGTCCGAGCCCCGCAAGTCACCCCATCTTGGAATCCCCTAGGTCTCTAGTTTTCAGAAATGCACAGGTTTGGTAGGTTTCCCTAGGTGCCGGCTGAGCTAGAGGCCAAAATCTACAGGTAGGCACTTCGCAAAAAACACCTCTGTTTACTTTAAAAAATTTCGATGTGTCCACGTTGCGCTTTGGGGCGTTTCCTGTCGCGGGCGCTAGGCCTACCCACACAAGTGAGGTATCATTTTTATCGGGAGACTTGGGGGAACGCTGGGTGGAAGGAAATTTGTGGCTCCTCTCAGATTCCAGAACTTTCTGCCACAGAAATGTGAGGAACATATGTTTGTTTAGCCAAATTTTGAGGTTTGCAAAGGATTCTGGGTAACAGAACCTGGTCCGAGCCCCGCAAGTCACCCCATCTTGGAATCCCCTAGGTTTCTAGTTTTCAGAAATGCACAGGTTTGGTAGGTTTCGCTAGGTGTCGGCTGAGCTAGAGGCCAAAATCTACAGGTAGGCACTTCGCAAAAAACACCTCTGTTTTCTTTCAAAAATTTCGATGTGTCCACGTTGCGCTTTGGGGCGTTTCCTGTCGCGGGCGCTAGGCCTACCCAAACAAGTGAGGTATCATTTTTATCGGGAGACTTGGGGGAACGCTGGGTGGAAGGAAATTTGTGGCTCCTTTCAGATTCCAGAACTTTCTGACACAGAAATGTGAGCAGCATGTGTTTTTTTAGCCAAATTTTGAGGTTTGCAAAGGATTCTGGGTAACAGAACCTGGTCCGAGCTCGCAAGTCACCCCTCCTTGGATTCCCCTAGGTCTCTAGTTTTCAGAAATGCACAGGTTTGGTAGGTTTCCCTAGGTGCCGGCTGAGCTAGAGGCCAAAATCTACAGGTAGGCACTTCGGAAAAAACACCTCCTGTTTTCATTCAAAAATTTGGATGTGTCCACAGTGCGCTTTGGGGCGTTTCCTGTCGCGGGCGCTAGGCCTACCCACACAAGTGAGGTATCATTTTTATCAGGAGACTTGGGGGAACGCTGGGTGGAAGGAAATTTGTGGCTCCTCTCAGATTCCAGAACTTTCTGCCACAGAAATGTGAGGAACATATGTTTGTTTAGCCAAATTTTGAGGTTTGCAAAGGATTCTGTGTAAGAGAACCTGGTCCGAGCCCCGCAAGTCACCCCATCTTGGAATCCCCTAGGTCTCTAGTTTTCAGAAATGCACAGGTTTGGTAGGTTTCCCTAGGTGCCGGCTGAGCTAGAGGCCAAAATCTACAGGTAGGCACTTCGCAAAAAACACCTCTGTTTTCTTTCAAAAATTTCGATGTGTCCACGTTGCGCTTTGGGGCGTTTCCTGTCGCGGGCGCTAGGCCTACCCACACAAGTGAGGTATCATTTTTATCGGGAGACTTAGGGGAACGCTGGGTGGAAGGAAATTTGTGGCTCCTCTCAGATTCCAGAACTTTCTGCCACAGAAATGTGAGGAACATATGTTTGTTTAGCCAAATTTTGAGGTTTGCAAAGGATTCTGGGTAACAGAACCTGGTCCGAGCCCCGCAAGTCAGCCCTCCTTGGATTCCCCTAGGTCTCTAGTTTTCAGAAATGCACAGGTTTTGTAGGTTTCCCTAGGTGCCGGCTGAGCTAGAGCCCAAAATCTACAGGTAGGCACTTCGCAAAAAACACCTCTGTTTTCTTTCAAAAATTTGGATGTGTCCACGTTGCGCTTTGGGGCGTTTCCTGTCGCGGGCGCTAGGCCTACCCACACAAGTGAGGTATCATTTTTATCGGGAGACTTGGGGGAACGCTGGGTGGAAGGACATTTGTGGCTCATCTCAGATTCCAGAACTTGCTGCCACAGAAATGTGAGGAACATGTGTTTTTTTAGCAAAATTTTGAGGTTTGCAAAGGATTCTGGGTAACAGAACCTGGTCCGAGCCCCGCAAGTCACCCCATCTTGGATTCCCCTAGGTCTCTAGTTTTCAGAAATGCACAGGTTTGGTAGGTTTCCCTAGGTGCCGGCTGAGCTAGAGGCCAAAATCTACAGGTAGGCACTTCGCAAAAAACACCTCTGTTTTCTTTCAAAAATTTGGATGTGTCCACGTTGCGCTTTGGGGCGTTTCCTGTCGTGGGCGCTAGGCCTACCCACACAAGTGACGTATCATTTTTATCAGGAGACTTGGGGGAACGCTGGGTGGAATGAAATTTGTGGCTCCTCTCAGATTCCAGAACTTTCTGCCACAGAAATGTGAGGAACATGTCTTTTTTTAGCCAAATTTTGAGGATTGCAAAGGATTCTGGGTAACAGAACCTGGTCTGAGCCCCGCAAGTCACCCCTCCTTGGATTCCCCTAGGTCTCTAGTTTTCAAAATGCACAGGTTTGGTAGGTTTCCCTAGGTGCCGGCTGAGCTGGAGGCCAAAATCTTCAGGTAGGCACTTCGCAAAAAACACCTCTGTTTTCTTTCAAAAATGTGGATGTGTCCACGTTGCGCTTTGGGGCGTTTCCTGTCGCGGGCGCTAGGCCTACCCACACAAGTGAGGTATCATTTTTATCGGGAGACTTGGGGGAACGCTGGGTGGAAGGAAATTTGTGGCTCCTCTCAGATTCCAGAACTTTCTGCCACAGAAATGTGAGGAACATGTGTTTTTTTAGCCAAATTTTGAGGTTAGCAAAGGATTCTGGGTAACAGAACCTGGTCCGAGCTCGCAAGTCACCCCTCCTTGGATTCCCCTAGGTCTCTAGTTTTCAGAAATGCACAGGTTTGGTAGGTTTCCCCAGGTGCCGGCTGAGCTAGAGACCAAAATCTACAGGTAAGCACTTCGCAAAAAACACCTCCTGTTTTCTTTCAAAAATTTGGATGTGTCCACATTGCGCTTTGGGGCGTTTCCTGTCGCGGGCGCTAGGCCTACCCACACAAGTGAGGTATCATTTTTATCAGGAGACTTGGGGGAACGCTGGGTGGAAGGAAATTTGTGGCTCCTTTCAGATTCCAGAACTTTCTGACACAGAAATGTGAGCAGCATGTGTTTTTTTAGCCAAATTTTGAGGTTTGCAAAGGATTCTGGGTAACAGAACCTGGTCCGAGCTCGCAAGTCACCCCTCCTTGGATTCCCCTAGGTCTCTAGTTTTCAGAAATGCACAGGTTTGGTAGGTTTCCCTAGGTGCCGGCTGAGCTAGAGGCCAAAATCTACAGGTAGGCACTTCGGAAAAAACACCTCCTGTTTTCTTTAAAAAATTTGGATGTGTCCACATTGCGCTTTGGGGCGTTTCCTGTCGCGGGCGCTAGGCCTACCCACACAAGTGAGGTATCATTTTTATCAGGAGACTTGGGGGAACGCTGGGTGGAAGGGAATTTGTGGCTCCTCTCAGATTCCAGAACTTTCTGCCACAGAAATGTGAGGAACATATGTTTGTTTAGCCAAATTTTGAGGTTTGCAAAGGATTCTGGGTAACAGAACCTGGTCCGAGCCCCGCAAGTCACCCCATCTTGGAATCCCCTAGGTCTCTAGTTTTCAGAAATGCACAGGTTTGGTAGGTTTCCCTAGGTGCCGGCTGAGCTAGAGGCCAAAATCTACAGGTAGGCACTTCGCAAAAAACACCTCTGTTTACTTTAAAAAATTTCGATGTGTCCACGTTGCGCTTTGGGGCGTTTCCTGTCGCGGGCGCTAGGCCTACCCACACAAGTGAGGTATCATTTTTATCGGGAGACTTGGGGGAACGCTGGGTGGAAGGAAATTTGTGGCTCCTCTCAGATTCCAGAACTTTCTGCCACAGAAATGTGAGGAACATATGTTTGTTTAGCCAAATTTTGAGGTTTGCAAAGGATTCTGGGTAACAGAACCTGGTCCGAGCCCCGCAAGTCACCCCATCTTGGAATCCCCTAGGTTTCTAGTTTTCAGAAATGCACAGGTTTGGTAGGTTTCCCTAGGTGTCGGCTGAGCTAGAGGCCAAAATCTACAGGTAGGCACTTCGCAAAAAACACCTCTGTTTTCTTTCAAAAATTTCGATGTGTCCACGTTGCGCTTTGGGGCGTTTCCTGTCGCGGGCGCTAGGCCTACCCAAACAAGTGAGGTATCATTTTTATCGGGAGACTTGGGGGAACGCTGGGTGGAAGGAAATTTGTGGCTCCTTTCAGATTCCAGAACTTTCTGACACAGAAATGTGAGCAGCATGTGTTTTTTTAGCCAAATTTTGAGGTTTGCAAAGGATTCTGGGTAACAGAACCTGGTCCGAGCTCGCAAGTCACCCCTCCTTGGATTCCCCTAGGTCTCTAGTTTTCAGAAATGCACAGGTTTGGTAGGTTTCCCTAGGTGCCGGCTGAGCTAGAGGCCAAAATCTACAGGTAGGCACTTCGGAAAAAACACCTCCTGTTTTCTTTCAAAAATTTGGATGTGTCCACAGTGCGCTTTGGGGCGTTTCCTGTCGCGGGCGCTAGGCCTACCCACACAAGTGAGGTATCATTTTTATCAGGAGACTTGGGGGAACGCTGGGTGGAAGGAAATTTGTGGCTCCTCTCAGATTCCAGAACTTTCTGCCACAGAAATGTGAGGAACATATGTTTGTTTAGCCAAATTTTGAGGTTTGCAAAGGATTCTGTGTAAGAGAACCTGGTCCGAGCCCCGCAAGTCACCCCATCTTGGAATCCCCTAGGTCTCTAGTTTTCAGAAATGCACAGGTTTGGTAGGTTTCCCTAGGTGCCGGCTGAGCTAGAGGCCAAAATCTACAGGTAGGCACTTCGCAAAAAACACCTCTGTTTTCTTTCAAAAATTTCGATGTGTCCACGTTGCGCTTTGGGGCGTTTCCTGTCGCGGGCGCTAGGCCTACCCACACAAGTGAGGTATCATTTTTATCGGGAGACTTAGGGGAACGCTGGGTGGAAGGAAATTTGTGGCTCCTCTCAGATTCCAGAACTTTCTGCCACAGAAATGTGAGGAACATATGTTTGTTTAGCCAAATTTTGAGGTTTGCAAAGGATTCTGGGTAACAGAACCTGGTCCGAGCCCCGCAAGTCAGCCCTCCTTGGATTCCCCTAGGTCTCTAGTTTTCAGAAATGCACAGGTTTTGTAGGTTTCCCTAGGTGCCGGCTGAGCTAGAGCCCAAAATCTACAGGTAGGCACTTCGCAAAAAACACCTCTGTTTTCTTTCAAAAATTTGGATGTGTCCACGTTGCGCTTTGGGGCGTTTCCTGTCGCGGGCGCTAGGCCTACCCACACAAGTGAGGTATCATTTTTATCGGGAGACTTGGGGGAACGCTGGGTGGAAGGAAATTTGTGGCTCATCTCAGATTCCAGAACTTGCTGCCACAGAAATGTGAGGAACATGTGTTTTTTTAGCAAAATTTTGAGGTTTGCAAAGGATTCTGGGTAACAGAACCTGGTCCGAGCCCCGCAAGTCACCCCATCTTGGATTCCCCTAGGTCTCTAGTTTTCAGAAATGCACAGGTTTGGTAGGTTTCCCTAGGTGCCGGCTGAGCTAGAGGCCAAAATCTACAGGTAGGCACTTCGCAAAAAACACCTCTGTTTTCTTTCAAAAATTTGGATGTGTCCACGTTGCGCTTTGGGGCGTTTCCTGTCGTGGGCGCTAGGCCTACCCACACAAGTGACGTATCATTTTTATCAGGAGACTTGGGGGAACGCTGGGTGGAATGAAATTTGTGGCTCCTCTCAGATTCCAGAACTTTCTGCCACAGAAATGTGATGAACATGTCTTTTTTTAGCCAAATTTTGAGGATTGCAAAGGATTCTGGGTAACAGAACCTGGTCTGAGCCCCGCAAGTCACCCCTCCTTGGATTCCCCTAGGTCTCTAGTTTTCAAAATGCACAGGTTTGGTAGGTTTCCCTAGGTGCCGGCTGAGCTGGAGGCCAAAATCTTCAGGTAGGCACTTCGCAAAAAACACCTCTGTTTTCTTTCAAAAATGTGGATGTGTCCACGTTGCGCTTTGGGGCGTTTCCTGTCGCGGGCGCTAGGCCTACCCACACAAGTGAGGTATCATTTTTATCGGGAGACTTGGGGGAACGCTGGGTGGAAGGAAATTTGTGGCTCCTCTCAGATTCCAGAACTTTCTGCCACAGAAATGTGAGGAACATGTGTTTTTTTAGCCAAATTTTGAGGTTAGCAAAGGATTCTGGGTAACAGAACCTGGTCCGAGCTCGCAAGTCACCCCTCCTTGGATTCCCCTAGGTCTCTAGTTTTCAGAAATGCACAGGTTTGGTAGGTTTCCCCAGGTGCCGGCTGAGCTAGAGGCCAAAATCTACAGGTAAGCACTTCGCAAAAAACACCTCCTGTTTTCTTTCAAAAATTTGGATGTGTCCACATTGCGCTTTGGGGCGTTTCCTGTCGCGGGCGCTAGGCCTACCCACACAAGTGAGGTATCATTTTTATCAGGAGACTTGGGGGAACGCTGGGTGGAAGGAAATTCGTGGCTCCTCTCAGATTCCAGAACGTTCTGCCACAGAAATGTGAGGAACATGTGTTTTTTTAGCCAAATTTTGAGGTTTGCAAAGGATTCTGGGTAACAGAACCTGGTCCGAGCCCCGCAAGTCACCCCTCCTTGGATTCCCCTAGGTCTCTAGTTTTCAGAAATGCAGAGGTTTGGTAGGTTTCCCTAGGTGCCGGCTGAGCTAGAGGCCAAAATCTACAGGTAGGCACTTCGCAAAAAACACCTCTGTTTTCTTTCAAAAATTTGGATGTGTCCACGTTGCGCTTTGGGGCGTTTCCTGTCGCGGGCGCTAGGCCTACCCACACAAGTGAGGTATCATTTTAATCGGGAGACTTGGGGGAACGTTGGGTGGAAGGACATTTGTGGCTCCCCTCAGATTCCAGAACTTTCTGCCACAGAAATGTGAGGAACATGTGTTTTTTAAGCCAAATTTTGAGGTTTGCAAAGGATTCTGGGTAACAGAACCTGGTCCGCGCCCCGCAAGTCACCCCTCCTTGGATTCCCCTAGGTCTCTAGTTTTCAGAAATGCACAGGTTTGGTAGGTTTCCCTAGGTGCCGGCTGAGCTAGAGGCCAAAATCTACAGGTAGGCACTTCACAAAAAACACCTCCTGTTTTCTTTCAAAAATTTGGATGTGTCCACATTGCGCTTTGGGGCGTTTCCTGTCGCGGGCGCTAGGCCTACCCACACAAGTGAGGTATCATTTTTATCGGGAGACTTGGGGGAACGCTGGGTGGCAGGAAATTTGTGGCTCCTCTCAGATTCCAGAACTTTCTGCCACAGAAATGTAAGGAACATGTGTTTTTTTAGCCACATTTTGAGGTTTGCAAAGGATTCTGGGTAACAGAACCTGGTCCGAGCCCCGCAAGTCACCCCATCTTGGATTCCCCTAGGTCTCTAGTTTTCAGAAATGCACAGGTTTGGTAGGTTTCCCTAGGTGCCGGCTGAGCTAGAGGCCAAAATCTACAGGTAGGCACTTCGCAAAAAACACCTCTGTTTTCTTTCAAAAATTTCGATGTGTCCAAGTTGCGCTTTGGGGCGTTTCCTGTCGCGGGCGCTAGGCCTACCCACACAAGTGAGGTATCATTTTTATCGGGAGACTTGGGGGAACGCTGGGTGGAAGGAAATTTGTGGCTCCTCTCAGATTCCAGAACTTTCTGCCATTGAAATTTGAGGAACATGTGTTTTTTTAGCCAAATTTTGAGGTTTGCAAAGGATTTTGGGTAACAGAACCTGGTCCGAGCCCTGCAAGTCACCCCTCCTTGGATTCCCCTAGGCCTCTAGTTTTCAGAAATGCACAGGTTTGGTAGGTTTCCCTAGGTGCCGGCTGAGCTAGAGGCCAAAATCTACAGGTAGGCACTTTGCAAAAAACACCTCCTGTTTTCTTGAAAAAATTTGGATGTGTCCACGTTGCGATTTGGGGCGTTTCCTGTCGCGGGCGCTAGGCCTACCCACACAAGTGAGGTATCATTTTTATCGGGAGACTTGGGGGAACGCTGGGTGGAAGGAAATTTGTGGGTCCTCTCAGATTCCAGAACTTTCTGCCACAGAAATGTGAGGAACATATGTTTGTTTAGCCAAATTTTGAGGTTTGCAAAGGATTCTGGGTAACAGAACCTGGTCCGAGCCCCGCAAGTCACCCCTCCTTGGATTCCCCTAGGTCTATAGTTTTCAGAAATGCAGAGGTTTGGTAGGTTTCCCTAGGTGCCGGCTGAGCTAGAGGCCAAAATCTACAGGTAGGCACTTCGCAAAAAACACCTCTGTTTTCTTTCAAAAATTTGGATGTGTCCACGTTGCGCTTTGGGGCGTTTCCTGTCGCGGGCGCTAGGCCTACCCACACAAGTGAGGTATCATTTTTATCGGGAGACTTGGGGGAACGCTGGGTGGAAGGACATTTGTGGCTCCCCTCAGATTCCAGAACTTTCTGCCACAGAAATGTGAGGAACATGTGTTTTTTAAGCCAAATTTTGAGGTTTGCAAAGGATTCTGGGTAACAGAACCTGGTCCGCGCCCCGCAAGTCACCCCTCCTTGGATTCCCCTAGGTCTCTAGTTTTCAGAAATGCACAGGTTTGGTAGGTTTCCCTAGGTGCCGGCTGAGCTAGATGCCAAAATCTACAGGTAGGCACTTCGAAAAAACACCTCCTGTTTTCTTTCAAAAATTTGGATGTGTCCACGTTGCGCTTTGGGGCGTTTCCTGTCGCGGGCGCTAGGCCTACCCACACAAGTGAGGTATCATTTTTATAGGGAGACTTGGGGGAACGCTGGGTGGAAGGATATTTGTGGCTCCTCTCAGATTTCTGAACTTTCTGCCACAGAAATGTGAGGGACATGTGTTTTTTTAGCCAAATTTTGAGGTTAGCAAAGGATTCTGGGTAACAGAACCTGGTCCGAGCTCGCAAGTAACCCCTCCTTGGATTCCCCTAGGTCTCTAGTTTTCAGAAATGCACAGGTTTGGTAGGTTTCCCTAGGTGCCGGCTGAGCTAGAGGCCAAAATCTACAGGTAGACACTTCGCAAAAAACACCTCCTGTTTTCTTTAAAAAATTTGGATGTGTCCACATTGCGCTTTGGGGCGTTTCCTGTCGCGGGCGCTAGGCCTACCCACACAAGTGAGGTATCATTTTTATCAGGAGACTTGTGTGAACGCTGGGTGGAAGGAAATTCGTGGCTCCTCTCAGATTCCAGAACGTTCTGCCACAGAAATGTGAGGAACATGTGTTTTTGTAGCCAAATTTTGAGGTTTGCAAAGGATTCTGGGTAACAGAACCTGGTCCGAGCCCCGCAAGTCACCCCATCTTGGAATCCCCTAGGTCTCTAGTTTTCAGAAATGCACAGGTTTGGTAGGTTTCCCTAGGTGTCGGCTGAGCTAGAGGCCAAAATCTACAGGTAGGCACTTCGCAAAAAACACCTCTGTTTTCTTTCAAAAATTTCGATGTGTCCACGTTGCGCTTTGGGGCGTTTCCTGTCGCGGGCGCTAGGCCTACCCACACAAGTGAGGTATCATTTTTATCGGGAGACTTGGGGGAACGCTGGGTGGAAGGAAATTTGTGGCTCCTTTCAGATTCCAGAACTTTCTGACACAGAAATGTGAGCAGCATGTGTTTTTTTAGCCAAATTTTGAGGTTTGCAAAGGATTCTGGGTAACAGAACCTGGTACGAGCTCGCAAGTCACCCCTCTTTTGATTCCCCTAGGTCTCTAGTTTTCAGAAATGCACAGGTTTGGTAGGTTTCCCTAGGTGCCGGCTGAGCTAGAGGCCAAAATCTACAGGTAGGCACTTCGGAAAAAACACCTCCTGTTTTCTTTCAAAAATTTGGATGTGTCCACATTGCGCTTTGGGGCGTTTCCTGTCGCGGGCGCTAGGCCTACCCACACAAGTGAGGTATCATTTTTATCAGGAGACTTGGGGGAACGCTGGGTGGAAGGGAATTTGTGGCTCCTCTCAGATTCCAGAACTTTCTGAAACAGAAATGTGAGGAACATATGTTTGTTTAGCCAAATTTTGAGGTTTGCAAAGGATTCTGGGTAACAGAACCTGGTCCGAGCCCCGCAAGTCACCCCATCTTGGAATCCCCTAGGTCTCTAGTTTTCAGAAATGCACAGGTTTGGTAGGTTTCCCTAGGTGCCGGCTGAGCTAGAGGCCAAAATCTACAGGTAGGCACTTCGCAAAAAACACCTCTGTTTTCTTTCAAAAATTTCGATGTGTCCACGTTGCGCTTTGGGGCGTTTCCTGTCGCGGGCGCTAGGCCTACCCACACAAGTGAGGTATCATTTTTATCGGGAGACTTGGGGGAACGCTGGGTGGAAGGAAATTTGTGGCTCCTCTCAGATTCCAGAACTTTCTGCCACAGAAATGTGAGGAACATATGTTTGTTTAGCCAAATTTTGAGGTTTGCAAAGGATTCTGGGTAACAGAACCTGGTCCGAGCCCCGCAAGTCACCCCATCTTGGAATCCCCTAGGTCTCTAGTTTTCAGAAATGCACAGGTTTGGTAGGTTTCCCTAGGTGTCGGCTGAGCTAGAGGCCAAAATCTACAGGTAGGCACTTCGCAAAAAACACCTCTGTTTTCTTTCAAAAATTTCGATGTGTCCACGTTGCGCTTTGGGGCGTTTCCTGTCGCGGGCGCTAGGCCTACCCAAACAAGTGAGGTATCATTTTTATCGGGAGACTTGGGGGAACGCTGGGTGGAAGGAAATTTGTGGCTCCTTTCAGATTCCAGAACTTTCTGACACAGAAATGTGAGCAGCATGTGTTTTTTTAGCCAAATTTTGAGGTTTGCAAAGGATTCTGGGTAACAGAACCTGGTCCGAGCTCGCAAGTCACCCCTCCTTGGATTCCCCTAGGTCTCTAGTTTTCAGAAATGCACAGGTTTGGTAGGTTTCCCTAGGTGCCGGCTGAGCTAGAGGCCAAAATCTACAGGTAGGCACTTCGGAAAAAACACCTCCTGTTTTCTTTCAAAAATTTGGATGTGTCCACATTGCGCTTTGGGGCGTTTCCTGTCACGGGCGCTAGGCCTACCCACACAAGTGAGGTATCATTTTTATCAGGAGACTTGGGGGAACGCTGGGTGGAAGGAAATTTGTGGCTCCTCTCAGATTCCAGAACTTTCTGCCACAGAAATGTGAGGAACATATGTTTGTTTAGCCAAATTTTGAGGTTTGCAAAGGATTCTGGGTAACAGAACCTGGTCCGAGCCCCGCAAGTCACCCCATCTTGGAATCCCCTAGGTCTCTAGTTTTCAGAAATGCACAGGTTTGGTAGGTTTCCCTAGGTGCCGGCTGAGCTAGAGGCCAAAATCTACAGGTAGGCACTTCGCAAAAAACACCTCTGTTTTCTTTCAAAAATTTCGATGTGTCCACGTTGCGCTTTGGGGCGTTTCCTGTCGCGGGCGCTAGGCCTACCCACACAAGTGAGGTATCATTTTTATCGGGAGACTTAGGGGAACGCTGGGTGGAAGGAAATTTGTGGCTCCTCTCAGATTCCAGAACTTTCTGCCACAGAAATGTGAGGAACATATGTTTGTTTAGCCAAATTTTGAGGTTTGCAAAGGATTCTGGGTAACAGAACCTGGTCCGAGCCCCGCAAGTCAGCCCTCCTTGGATTCCCCTTGGTCTCTAGTTTTCAGAAATGCACAGGTTTTGTAGGTTTCCCTAGGTGCCGGCTGAGCTAGAGCCCAAAATCTACAGGTAGGCACTTCGCAAAAAACACCTCTGTTTTCTTTCAAAAATGTGGATGTGTCCACGTTGCGCTTTGGGGCGTTTCCTGTCGCGGGCGCTAGGCCTACCCACACAAGTGAGGTATCATTTTTATCGGGAGACTTGGGGGAACGCTGGGTGGAAGGAAATTTGTGGCTCCTCTCAGATTCCAGAACTTGCTGCCACAGAAATGTGAGGAACATGTGTTTTTTTAGCAAAATTTTGAGGTTTGCAAAGGATTCTGGGTAACAGAACCTGGTCCGAGCCCCGCAAGTCACCCCATCTTGGATTCCCCTAGGTCTCTAGTTTTCAGAAATGCACAGGTTTGGTAGGTTTCCCTAGGTGCCGGCTGAGCTAGAGGCCAAAATCTACAGGTAGGCACTTCGCAAAAAACACCTCTGTTTTCTTTCAAAAATTTGGATGTGTCCACGTTGCGCTTTGGGGCGTTTCCTGTCGTGGGCGCTAGGCCTACCCACACAAGTGACGTATCATTTTTATCAGGAGACTTGGGGGAACGCTGGGTGGAATGAAATTTGTGGCTCCTCTCAGATTCCAGAACTTTCTGCCAGAGAAATGTGAGGAACATGTCTTTTTTTAGCCAAATTTTGAGGATTGCAAAGGATTCTGGGTAACAGAACCTGGTCTGAGCCCCGCAAGTCACCCTTCCTTGGATTCCCCTAGGTCTCTAGTTTTCAAAATGCACAGGTTTGGTAGGTTTCCCTAGGTGCCGGCTGAGCTGGAGGCCAAAATCTTCAGGTAGGCACTTCGCAAAAAAACACCTCTGTTTTCTTTCAAAAATGTGGATGTGTCCACGTTGCGCTTTGGGGCGTTTCCTGTCGCGGGCGCTAGGCCTACCCACACAAGTGAGGTATCATTTTTATCGGGAGACTTGGGGGAACGCTGGGTGGAAGGAAATTTGTGGCTCCTCTCAGATTCCAGAACTTTCTGCCACAGAAATGTGAGGAACATGTGTTTTTTTAGCCAAATTTTGAGGTTAGCAAAGGATTCTGGGTAACAGAACCTGGTCCGAGCTCGCAAGTCACCCCTCCTTGGATTCCCCTAGGTCTCTAGTTTTCAGAAATGCACAGGTTTGGTAGGTTTCCCCAGGTGCCGGCTGAGCTAGAGGCCAAAATCTACAGGTAAGCACTTCGCAAAAAACACCTCCTGTTTTCTTTCAAAAATTTGGATGTGTCCACATTGCGCTTTGGGGCGTTTCCTGTCGCGGGCGCTAGGCCTACCCACACAAGTGAGGTATCATTTTTATCAGGAGACTTGGGGGAACGCTGGTTGGAAGGAAATTCGTGGCTCCTCTCAGATTCCAGAACGTTCTGCCACAGAAATGTGAGGAACATGTGTTTTTTTAGCCAAATTTTGAGGTTTGCAAAGGATTCTGGGTAACAGAACCTGGTCCGAGCCCCGCAAGTCACCCCTCCTTGGATTCCCCTAGGTCTCTAGTTTTCAGAAATGCAGAGGTTTGGTAGGTTTCCCTAGGTGCCGGCTGAGCTAGAGGCCAAAATCTACAGGTAGGCACTTCGCAAAAAACACCTCTGTTTTCTTTCAAAAATTTGGATGTGTCCACGTTGCGCTTTGGGGCGTTTCCTGTCGCGGGCGCTAGGCCTACCCACACAAGTGAGGTATCATTTTAATCGGGAGACTTGGGGGAACGTTGGGTGGAAGGACATTTGTGGCTCCCCTCAGATTCCAGAACTTTCTGCCACAGAAATGTGAGGAACATGTGTTTTTTAAGCCAAATTTTGAGGTTTGCAAAGGATTCTGGGTAACAGAACCTGGTCCGCGCCCCGCAAGTCACCCCTCCTTGGATTCCCCTAGGTCTCTAGTTTTCAGAAATGCACAGGTTTGGTAGGTTTCCCTAGGTGCCGGCTGAGCTAGAGGCCAAAATCTACAGGTAGGCACTTCACAAAAAACACCTCCTGTTTTCTTTCAAAAATTTGGATGTGTCCACATTGCGCTTTGGGGCGTTTCCTGTCGCGGGCGCTAGGCCTACCTACACAAGTGAGGTATCATTTTTATCGGGAGACTTGGGGGAACGCTGGGTGGCAGGAAATTTGTGGCTCCTCTCAGATTCCAGAACTTTCTGCCACAGAAATGTGAGGAACATGTGTTTTTTTAGCCAAATTTTGAGGTTTGCAAAGGATTCTGGGTAACAGAACCTGGTCCGAGCCCCGCAAGTCACCCCATCTTGGATTCCCCTAGGTCTCTAGTTTTCAGAAATGCACAGGTTTGGTAGGTTTCCCTAGGTGCCGGCTGAGCTAGAGGCCAAAATCTACAGGTAGGCACTTCGCAAAAAACACCTCTGTTTTCTTTCAAAAATTTCGATGTGTCCAAGTTGCGCTTTGGGGCGTTTCCTGTCGCGGGCGCTAGGCCTACCCACACAAGTGAGGTATCATTTTTATCGGGAGACTTGGGGGAACGCTGGGTGGAAGGAAATTTGTGGCTCCTCTCAGATTCCAGAACTTTCTGCCACAGAAATGTGAGGAACATATGTTTGTTTAGCCAAATTTTGAGGTTTGCAAAGGATTCTGGGTAACAGAACCTGGTCCGAGCCCCGCAAGTCAGCCCTCCTTGGATTCCCCTAGGTCTCTAGTTTTCAGAAATGCACAGGTTTGGTAGGTTTCCCTAGGTGTCGGCTGAGCTAGAGGCCAAAATCTACAGGTAGGCACTTCGCAAAAAACACTTCTGTTTTCTTTCAAAAATTTTGATGTGTCCACGTTGCGCTTTTGGGGCGTTTCCTGTCGCGGGCGCTAGGCCTACCCACACAAGTGAGGTATCATTTTTATTGGGAGACTTGGGGGAACGCTGGGTGGAAGGAAATTTGTGGCTCCTCTCAGATTCCAGAACTTGCTGCCACAGAAATGTGAGGAACATGTGTTTTTTTAGCCAAATTTTGAGGTTTGCAAAGGATTCTGGGTAACAGAACCTGGTCCGAGCCCCGCAAGTCAGCCCTCCTTGGATTCCCCTAGGTCTCTAGTTTTCAGAAATGCACAGGTTTTGTAGGTTTTCCTAGGTGCCGGCTGAGCTAGAGACCAAAATCTACAGGTAGGCACTTCGCAAAAAACACCTCTGTTTTCTTTCAAAAATTTGGATGTGTCCACGTTGCGCTTTGGGGCGTTTCCTGTTGCGGGCGCTAGGCCTACCCACACAAGTGAGGTATCATTTTTATCGGGAGACTTGGGGGAACGCTGGGTGGAAGGAAATTTGTGGCTCCTCTCAGATTCCAGAACTTTCTGCCACAGAAATGTGAGGAACATGTGTTTTTTTAGCAAAATGTTGAGGTTTGCAAAGGATTCTGGGTAACAGAACCTGGTCCGAGCCCCGCAAGTCACCCCATCTTGGATTCCCCTAGGTCTCTAATTTTCAGAAATGCACAGGTTTGGTAGGTTTCCCTAGGTGCCGGCTGAGCTGGAGGCCAAAATCTTCAGGTAGGCACTTCGCAAAAAACACCTCTGTTTTCTTTCAAAAATTTGGATGTATCCACGTTGCGCTTTGGGGCGTTTCCTGTCGCGGGCGCTAGGCCTACCCACACAAGTGAGGTATCATTTTTATCGGGAGACTTGGGGGAACGCTGGGTGGAAGGAAATTTGTGGCTCCTCTCAGATTCCAGAACTTTCTGCCACAGAAATATGAGGAACATGTGTTTTTTTAGCCATATTTTGAGGTTTGCAAAGGATTCTGGGTAACAGAACCTGGTCCGAGCCCCGCAAGTCACCTCATCTTGGATTCCCCTAGGTCTCTAGTTTTCAGAAATGCACAGGTTTGGTAGGTTTCCCTAGGTGCCGGCTGAGCTAGAGACCAAAATCTACAGGTAGGCACTTCGCAAAAAACACCTCTGTTTTCTTTCAAAAATTTGGATGTGTCCACGTTGCGCTTTGGGGCGTTTCCTGTTGCGGGCGCTAGGCCTACCCACACAAGTGAGGTATCATTTTTATCGGGAGACTTGGGGGAACGCTGGGTGGAAGGAAATTTGTGGCTCCTCTCAGATTCCAGAACTTTCTGCCATTGAAATTTGAGGAACATGTGTTTTTTTTAGCCAAATTTTGAGGTTTGCAAAGGATTTTGGCTAACAGAACCTGGTCCGAGCCCTGCAAGTCACCCATCCTTGGATTCCCCTAGGCCTCTAGTTTTCAGAAATGCACAGGTTTGGTAGGTTTCCCTTGGTGCCGGCTGAGCTAGAGGCCAAAATCTACAGGTAGGCACTTTGCAAAAAACACCTCCTGTTTTCTTTAAAAAATTTGGATGTGTCCACGTTGCGATTTGGGGCGTTTCCTGTCGCGGGCGCTAGGCCTACCCACACAAGTGAGGTATCATTTTTATCGGGAGACTTGGGGGAACGCTGGGTGGAAGGACATTTGTGGGTCCTCTCAGATTCCAGAACTTTCTGCCACAGAAATGTGAGGAACATATGTTTGATAGCCAAATTTTGAGGTTTGCAAAGGATTCTGGGTAACAGAACCTGGTCCGAGCCCCGCAAGTCACCCCTCCTTGGATTCCCCTAGGTCTATAGTTTTCAGAAATGCAGAGGTTTGGTAGGTTTCCCTAGGTGCCGGCTGAGCTAGAGGCCAAAATCTACAGGTAGGCACTTCGCAAAAAACACCTCTGTTTTCTTTCAAAAATTTGGATGTGTCCACGTTGCGCTTTGGGGCGTTTCCTGTCGCGGGCGCTAGGCCTACCCACACAAGTGAGGTATCATTTTTATCGGGAGACTTGGGGGAACGCTGGGTGGAAGGAAATTTGTGGCTCCTCTCAGATTCCAGAACTTTCTGCCACAGAAATGTGAGGAACATATGTTTGTTTAGCCAAATTTTGAGGTTTGCAAAGGATTCTGGGTAACAGAACCTGGTCCGAGCCCCGCAAGTCAGCCCTCCTTGGATTCCCCTAGGTCTCTAGTTTTCAGAAATGCACAGGTTTGGTAGGTTTCCCTAGGTGTCGGCTGAGCTAGAGGCCAAAATCTACAGGTAGGCACTTCGCAAAAAACACTTCTGTTTTCTTTCAAAAATTTTGATGTGTCCACGTTGCGCTTTTGGGGCGTTTCCTGTCGTGGGCGCTAGGCCTACCCACACAAGTGAGGTATCATTTTTATTGGGAGACTTGGGGGAACGCTGGGTGGAAGGAAATTTGTGGCTCCTCTCAGATTCCAGAACTTGCTGCCACAGAAATGTGAGGAACATGTGTTTTTTTAGCCAAATTTTGAGGTTTGCAAAGGATTCTGGGTAACAGAACCTGGTCCGAGCCCCGCAAGTCAGCCCTCCTTGGATTCCCCTAGGTCTCTAGTTTTCAGAAATGCACAGGTTTTGTAGGTTTCCCTAGGTGCCGGCTGAGCTAGAGCCCAAAATCTACAGGTAGGCACTTCGCAAAACACACTTCTGTTTTCTTTCAAAAATTTGGATGTGTCCACGTTGCGCTTTGGGGCGTTTCCTGTTGCGGGCGCTAGGCCTACCCACACAAGTGAGGTATCATTTTTATCGGGAGACTTGGGGGAACGCTGGGTGGAAGGAAATTTGTGGCTCCTCTCAGATTCCAGAACTTGCTGCCACAGAAATGTGAGGAACATGTGTTTTTTTAGCAAAATGTTGAGGTTTGCAAAGGATTCTGGGTAACAGAACCTGGTCCGAGCCCCGCAAGTCACCCCATCTTGGATTCCCCTAGGTCTCTAGTTTTCAGAAATGCACAGGTTTGGTAGGTTTCCCTAGGTGCCGGCTGAGCTGGAGGCCAAAATCTTCAGGTAGGCACTTCGCAAAAAACACCTCTGTTTTCTTTCAAAAATTTGGATGTATCCACGTTGCGCTTTGGGGCGTTTCCTGTCGCGGGCGCTAGGCCTACCCACACAAGTGAGGTATCATTTTTATCGGGAGACTTGGGGGAACGCTGGGTGGAAGGAAATTTGTGGCTCCTCTCAGATTCCAGAACTTTCTGCCACAGAAATATGAGGAACATGTGTTTTTTTAGCCATATTTTGAGGTTTGCAAAGGATTCTGGGTAACAGAACCTGGTCCGAGCCCCGCAAGTCCCCTCATCTTGGATTCCCCTAGGTCTCTAGTTTTCAGAAATGCACAGGTTTGGTAGGTTTCCCTAGGTGCCGGCTGAGCTAGAGACCAAAATCTACAGGTAGGCACTTCGCAAAAAACACCTCTGTTTTCTTTCAAAAATTTGGATGTGTCCACGTTGCGCTTTGGGGCGTTTCCTGTTGCGGGCGCTAGGCCTACCCACACAAGTGAGGTATCATTTTTATCGGGAGACTTGGGGGAACGCTGGGTGGAAGGAAATTTGTGGCTCCTCTCAGATTCCAGAACTTTCTGCCATTGAAATTTGAGGAACATGTGTTTTTTTAGCCAAATTTTGAAGTTTGCAAAGGATTTTGGGTAACAGAACCTGGTCCGAGCCCTGCAAGTCACCCCTCCTTGGATTCCCCTAGGCCTCTAGTTTTCAGAAATGCACAGGTTTGGTAGGTTTCCCTAGGTGCCGGCTAAGCTAGAGGCCAAAATCTACAGGTAGGCACTTTGCAAAAAACACCTCCTGTTTTCTTTAAAAAATTTGGATGTGTCCACGTTGCGATTTGGGGCGTTTCCTGTCGCGGGCGCTAGGCCTACCCACACAAGTGAGGTATCATTTTTATCGGGAGACTTGGGGGAACGCTGGGTGGAAGGAAATTTGTGGGTCCTCTCAGATTCCAGAACTTTCTGCCACAGAAATGTGAGGAACATATGTTTGTTTAGCCAAATTTTGAGGTTCGCAAAGGATTCTGGGTAACAGAACCTGGTCCGAGCCCCGCAAGTCACCCCTCCTTGGATTCCCCTAGGTCTATAGTTTTCAGAAATGCAGAGGTTTGGTAGGTTTCCCTAGGTGCCGGCTGAGCTAGAGGCCAAAATCTACAGGTAGGCACTTCGCAAAAAACACCTCTGTTTTCTTTCAAAAATTTGGATGTGTCCACGTTGCGCTTTGGGGCGTTTCCTGTCGCGGGCGCTAGGCCTACCCACACAAGTGAGGTATCATTTTTATCGGGAGACTTGGGGGAACGCTGGGTGGAAGGACATTTGTGGCTCCCCTCAGATTCCAGAACTTTCTGCCACAGAAATGTGAGGAACATGTGTTTTTTAAGCCAAATTTTGAGGTTTGCAAAGCATTCTGGGTAACAGAACCTGGTCCGCGCCCCGCAAGTCACCCCTCCTTGGATTCCCCTAGGTCTCTAGTTTTCAGAAATGCACAGGTTTGGTAGGTTTCCCTAGGTGCCGGCTGAGCTAGAGGCCAAAATCTACAGGTAGGCACTTCGCAAAAAACACCTCCTGTTTTCTTTCAAAAATTTGGATGTGTCCACATTGCGCTTTGGGGCGTTTCCTGTCGCGGGCGCTAGGCCTACCCACACAAGTGAGGTATCATTTTTATCGGGAGACTTGGGGGAACGCTGGGTGGCAGGAAATTTGTGGCTCCTCTCAGATTCCAGAACTTTCTGCCACAGAAATGTGAGGAACATGTGTTTTTTTAGCCAAATTTGGAGGTTTGCTAAGGATTCTGGGTAACAGAACCTGGTCCGAGCCCCGCAAGTCACCCCATCTTGGATTCCCCTAGGTCTCTAGTTTTCAGAAATGCACAGGTTTGGTAGGTTTCCCTAGGTGCCGGCTGAGCTAGAGGCCAAAATCTATAGGTAGGCACTTCGCAAAAAACACCTCCTGTTTTCTTTCAAAAATTTGGATGTGTCCACGTTGCGCTTTGGGGCGTTTCCTGTCGCGTGCGCTAGGCCTACCCACACAAGTGAGGTATCATTTTTATAGGGAGACTTGGGGGAACGCTGGGTGGAAGGAAATTTGTGGCTCCTCTCAGATTTCAGAACTTTCTGCCACAGAAATGTGTTTTTTTAGCCAAATTTTGAGGTTAGCAAAGGATTCTGGGTAACAGAACCTGGTCCGAGCTCGCAAGTCACCCCTCCTTGGATTCCCCTAGGTCTCTAGTTTTCAGAAATGCACAGGTTTGGTAGGTTTCCCTAGGTGCCGGCTGAGCTAGAGGCCAAAATCTACAGGTAGGCACTTCGCAAAAAACACCTCCTGTTTTCTTTAAAAAATTTGGATGTGTCCACATTGCGCTTTGGGGCGTTTCCTGTCGCGGGCGCTAGGCCTACCCACACAAGTGAGGTATCATTTTTATCAGGAGACTTGGGGGAACGCTGGGTGGAAGGGAATTTGTGGCTCCTCTCAGATTCCAGAACTTTCTGCCACAGAAATGTGAGGAACATATGTTTGTTTAGCCAAATTTTGAGGTTTGCAAAGGATTCTGGGTAACAGAACCTGGTCCGAGCCCCGCAAGTCACCCCATCTTGGAATCCCCTAGGTCTCTAGTTTTCAGAAATGCACAGGTTTGGTAGGTTTCCCTAGGTGCCGGCTGAGCTAGAGGCCAAAATCTACAGGTAGGCACTTCGCAAAAAACACCTCTGTTTACTTTAAAAAATTTCGATGTGTCCACGTTGCGCTTTGGGGCGTTTCCTGTCGCGGGCGCTAGGCCTACCCACACAAGTGAGGTATCATTTTTATCGGGAGACTTGGGGGAACGCTGGGTGGAAGGAAATTTGTGGCTCCTCTCAGATTCCAGAACTTTCTGCCACAGAAATGTGAGGAACATATGTTTGTTTAGCCAAATTTTGAGGTTTGCAAAGGATTCTGGGTAACAGAACCTGGTCCGAGCACCGCAAGTCACCCCATCTTGGAATCCCCTAGGTTTCTAGTTTTCAGAAATGCACAGGTTTGGTAGGTTTCCCTAGGTGTCGGCTGAGCTAGAGGCCAAAATCTACAGGTAGGCACTTCGCAAAAAACACCTCTGTTTTCTTTCAAAAATTTCGATGTGTCCACGTTGCGCTTTGGGGCATTTCCTGTCGCGGGCGCTAGGCCTACCCAAACAAGTGAGGTATCATTTTTATCGGGAGACTTGGGGGAACGCTGGGTGGAAGGAAATTTGTGGCTCCTTTCAGATTCCAGAACTTTCTGACACAGAAATGTGAGCAGCATGTGTTTTTTTAGTCAAATTTTGAGGTTTGCAAAGGATTCTGGGTAACAGAACCTGGTCCGAGCTCGCAAGTCACCCCTCCTTGGATTCCCCTAGGTCTCTAGTTTTCAGAAATGCACAGGTTTGGTAGGTTTCCCTAGGTGCCGGCTGAGCTAGAGGCCAAAATCTACAGGTAGGCACTTCGGAAAAAACACCTCCTGTTTTCTTTCAAAAATTTGGATGTGTCCACAGTGCGCTTTGGGGCGTTTCCTGTCGCGGGCGCTAGTCCTACCCACACAAGTGAGGTATCATTTTTATCAGGAGACTTGGGGGAACGCTGGGTGGAAGGAAATTTGTGGCTCCTCTCAGATTCCAGAACTTTCTGCCACAGAAATGTGAGGAACATATGTTTGTTTAGCCAAATTTTGAGGTTTGCAAAGGATTCTGTGTAAGAGAACCTGGTCCGAGCCCCGCAAGTCACCCCATCTTGGAATCCCCTAGGTCTCTAGTTTTCAGAAATGCACAGGTTTGGTAGGTTTCCCTAGGTGCCGGCTGAGCTAGAGGCCAAAATCTACAGGTAGGCACTTCGCAAAAAACACCTCTGTTTTCTTTCAAAAATTTCGATGTGTCCACGTTGCGCTTTGGGGCGTTTCCTGTCGCGGGCGCTAGGCCTACCCACACAAGTGAGGTATCATTTTTATCGGGAGACTTAGGGGAACGCTGGGTGGAAGGAAATTTGTGGCTCCTCTCAGATTCCAGAACTTTCTGCCACAGAAATGTGAGGAACATATGTTTGTTTAGCCAAATTTTGAGGTTTGCAAAGGATTCTGGGTAACAGAACCTGGTCCGAGCCCCGCAAGTCAGCCCTCCTTGGATTCCCCTAGGTCTCTAGTTTTCAGAAATGCACAGGTTTTGTAGGTTTCCCTAGGTGCCGGCTGAGCTAGAGCCCAAAATCTACAGGTAGGCACTTCGCAAAAAACACCTCTGTTTTCTTTCAAAAATTTGGATGTGTCCACGTTGCGCTTTGGGGCGTTTCCTGTCGCGGGCGCTAGGCCTACCCACACAAGTGAGGTATCATTTTTATTGGGAGACTTGAGGGAACGCTGGGTGGAAGGAAATTTGTGGCTCCTCTCAGATTCCAGAACTTGCTGCCACAGAAATGTGAGGAACATGTGTTTTTTTAGCCAAATTTTGAGGTTTGCAAAGGATTCTGGGTAACAGAACCTGGTCCGAGCCCCGCAAGTCAGCCCTCCTTGGATTCCCCTAGGTCTCTAGTTTTCAGAAATGCACAGGTTTTGTAGGTTTCCCTAGGTGCCGGCTGAGCTAGAGCCCAAAATCTACAGGTAGGCACTTCGCAAAAAACACCTCTGTTTTCTTTCAAAAATTTGGATGTGTCCACGTTGCGCTTTGGGGCGTTTCCTGTCGCGGGCGCTAGGCCTACCCACACAAGTGAGGTATCATTTTTATCGGGAGACTTGGGGGAACGCTGGGTGGAAGGAAATTTGTGGCTCCTCTCAGATTCCAGAACTTGCTGCCACAGAAATGTGAGGAACATGTGTTTTTTTAGCAAAATTTTGAGGTTTGCAAAGGATTCTGGGTAACAGAACCTGGTCCGAGCCCCGCAAGTCACCCCATCTTGGATTCCCCTAGGTCTCTAGTTTTCAGAAATGCACAGGTTTGGTAGGTTTCCCTAGGTGCCGGCTGAGCTAGAGGCCAAAATCTACAGGTAGGCACTTCGCAAAAAACACCTCTGTTTTCTTTCAAAAATTTGGATGTGTCCACGTTGCGCTTTGGGGCGTTTCCTGTTGTGGGCGCTAGGCCTACCCACACAAGTGACGTATCATTTTTATCAGGAGACTTGGGGGAACGCTGGGTGGAATGAAATTTGTGGCTCCTCTCAGATTCCAGAACTTTCTGCCACAGAAATGTGAGGAACATGTCTTTTTTTAGCCAAATTTTGAGGATTGCAAAGGATTCTGGGTAACAGAACCTGGTCTGAGCCCCGCAAGTCACCCCTCCTTGGATTCCCCTAGGTCTCTAGTTTTCAAAATGCACAGGTTTGGTAGGTTTCCCTAGGTGCCGGCTGAGCTGGAGGCCAAAATCTTCAGGTAGGCACTTCGCAAAAAACACCTCTGTTTTCTTTCAAAAATGTGGATGTGTCCACGTTGCGCTTTGGGGCGTTTCCTGTCGCGGGCGCTAGGCCTACCCACACAAGTGAGGTATCATTTTTATCGGGAGACTTGGGGGAACGCTGGGTGGAAGGAAATTTGTGGCTCCTCTCAGATTCCAGAACTTTCTGCCACAGAAATGTGAGGAACATGTGTTTTTTTAGCCAAATTTTGAGGTTAGCAAAGGATTCTGGGTAACAGAACCTGGTCCGAGCTCGCAAGTCACCCCTCCTTGGATTCCCCTAGGTCTCTAGTTTTCAGAAATGCACAGGTTTGGTAGGTTTCCCCAGGTGCCGGCTGAGCTAGAGGCCAAAATCTACAGGTAAGCACTTCGCAAAAAACACCTCCTGTTTTCTTTCAAAAATTTGGATGTGTCCACATTGCGCTTTGGGGCGTTTCCTGTCGCGGGCGCTAGGCCTACCCACACAAGTGAGGTATCATTTTTATCAGGAGACTTGGGGGAACGCTGGGTGGAAGGAAATTCGTGGCTCCTCTCAGATTCCAGAACGTTCTGCCACAGAAATGTGAGGAACATGTGTTTTTTTAGCCAAATTTTGAGGTTTGCAAAGGATTCTGGGTAACAGAACCTGGTCCGAGCCCCGCAAGTCACCCCTCCTTGGATTCCCCTAGGTCTCTAGTTTTCAGAAATGCAGAGGTTTGGTAGGTTTCCCTAGGTGCCGGCTGAGCTAGAGGCCAAAATCTACAGGTAGGCACTTCGCAAAAAACACCTCTGTTTTCTTTCAAAAATTTGGATGTGTCCACGTTGCGCTTTGGGGCGTTTCCTGTCGCGGGCGCTAGGCCTACCCACACAAGTGAGGTATCATTTTAATCGGGAGACTTGGGGGAACGTTGGGTGGAAGGACATTTGTGGCTCCCCTCAGATTCCAGAACTTTCTGCCACAGAAATGTGAGGAACATGTGTTTTTTAAGCCAAATTTTGAGGTTTGCAAAGGATTCTGGGTAACAGAACCTGGTCCGCGCCCCGCAAGTCACCCCTCCTTGGATTCCCCTAGGTCTCTAGTTTTCAGAAATGCACAGGTTTGGTAGGTTTCCCTAGGTGCCGGCTGAGCTAGAGGCCAAAATCTACAGGTAGGCACTTCACAAAAAACACCTCCTGTTTTCTTTCAAAAATTTGGATGTGTCCACATTGCGCTTTGGGGCGTTTCCTGTCGCGGGCGCTAGGCCTACCCACACAAGTGAGGTATCATTTTTATCGGGAGACTTGGGGGAACGCTGGGTGGCAGGAAATTTGTGGCTCCTCTCAGATTCCAGAACTTTCTGCCACAGAAATGTAAGGAACATGTGTTTTTTTAGCCACATTTTGAGGTTTGCAAAGGATTCTGGGTAACAGAACCTGGTCCGAGCCCCGCAAGTCACCCCATCTTGGATTCCCCTAGGTCTCTAGTTTTCAGAAATGCACAGGTTTGGTAGGTTTCCCTAGGTGCCGGCTGAGCTAGAGGCCAAAATCTACAGGTAGGCACTTCGCAAAAAACACCTCTGTTTTCTTTCAAAAATTTCGATGTGTCCAAGTTGCGCTTTGGGGCGTTTCCTGTCGCGGGCGCTAGGCCTACCCACACAAGTGAGGTATCATTTTTATCGGGAGACTTGGGGGAACGCTGGGTGGAAGGAAATTTGTGGCTCCTCTCAGATTCCAGAACTTTCTGCCATTGAAATTTGAGGAACATGTGTTTTTTTAGCCAAATTTTGAGGTTTGCAAAGGATTTTGGGTAACAGAACCTGGTCCGAGCCCTGCAAGTCACCCCTCCTTGGATTCCCCTAGGCCTCTAGTTTTCAGAAATGCACAGGTTTGGTAGGTTTCCCTAGGTGCCGGCTGAGCTAGAGGCCAAAATCTACAGGTAGGCACTTTGCAAAAAACACCTCCTGTTTTCTTGAAAAAATTTGGATGTGTCCACGTTGCGATTTGGGGCGTTTCCTGTCGCGGGCGCTAGGCCTACCCACACAAGTGAGGTATCATTTTTATCGGGAGACTTGGGGGAACGCTGGGTGGAAGGAAATTTGTGGGTCCTCTCAGATTCCAGAACTTTCTGCCACAGAAATGTGAGGAACATATGTTTGTTTAGCCAAATTTTGAGGTTTGCAAAGGATTCTGGGTAACAGAACCTGGTCCGAGCCCCGCAAGTCACCCCTCCTTGGATTCCCCTAGGTCTATAGTTTTCAGAAATGCAGAGGTTTGGTAGGTTTCCCTAGGTGCCGGCTGAGCTAGAGGCCAAAATCTACAGGTAGGCACTTCGCAAAAAACACCTCTGTTTTCTTTCAAAAATTTGGATGTGTCCACGTTGCGCTTTGGGGCGTTTCCTGTCGCGGGCGCTAGGCCTACCCACACAAGTGAGGTATCATTTTTATCGGGAGACTTGGGGGAACGCTGGGTGGAAGGACATTTGTGGCTCCCCTCAGATTCCAGAACTTTCTGCCACAGAAATGTGAGGAACATGTGTTTTTTAAGCCAAATTTTGAGGTTTGCAAAGGATTCTGGGTAACAGAACCTGGTCCGCGCCCCGCAAGTCACCCCTCCTTGGATTCCCCTAGGTCTCTAGTTTTCAGAAATGCACAGGTTTGGTAGGTTTCCCTAGGTGCCGGCTGAGCTAGATGCCAAAATCTACAGGTAGGCACTTCGCAAAAAACACCTCCTGTTTTCTTTAAAAAATTTGGATGTGTCCACGTTGCGCTTTGGGGCGTTTCCTGTCGCGGGCGCTAGGCCTACCCACACAAGTGAGGTATCATTTTTATAGGGAGACTTGGGGGAACGCTGGGTGGAAGGATATTTGTGGCTCCTCTCAGATTTCTGAACTTTCTGCCACAGAAATGTGAGGGACATGTGTTTTTTTAGCCAAATTTTGAGGTTAGCAAAGGATTCTGGGTAACAGAACCTGGTCCGAGCTCGCAAGTAACCCCTCCTTGGATTCCCCTAGGTCTCTAGTTTTCAGAAATGCACAGGTTTGGTAGGTTTCCCTAGGTGCCGGCTGAGCTAGAGGCCAAAATCTACAGGTAGACACTTCGCAAAAAACACCTCCTGTTTTCTTTAAAAAATTTGGATGTGTCCACATTGCGCTTTGGGGCGTTTCCTGTCGCGGGCGCTAGGCCTACCCACACAAGTGAGGTATCATTTTTATCAGGAGACTTGTGTGAACGCTGGGTGGAAGGAAATTCGTGGCTCCTCTCAGATTCCAGAACGTTCTGCCACAGAAATGTGAGGAACATGTGTTTTTGTAGCCAAATTTTGAGGTTTGCAAAGGATTCTGGGTAACAGAACCTGGTCCGAGCCCCGCAAGTCACCCCATCTTGGAATCCCCTAGGTCTCTAGTTTTCAGAAATGCACAGGTTTGGTAGGTTTCCCTAGGTGTCGGCTGAGCTAGAGGCCAAAATCTACAGGTAGGCACTTCGCAAAAAACACCTCTGTTTTCTTTCAAAAATTTCGATGTGTCCACGTTGCGCTTTGGGGCGTTTCCTGTCGCGGGCGCTAGGCCTACCCACACAAGTGAGGTATCATTTTTATCGGGAGACTTGGGGGAACGCTGGGTGGAAGGAAATTTGTGGCTCCTTTCAGATTCCAGAACTTTCTGACACAGAAATGTGAGCAGCATGTGTTTTTTTAGCCAAATTTTGAGGTTTGCAAAGGATTCTGGGTAACAGAACCTGGTACGAGCTCGCAAGTCACCCCTCCTTGGATTCCCCTAGGTCTCTAGTTTTCAGAAATGCACAGGTTTGGTAGGTTTCCCTAGGTGCCGGCTGAGCTAGAGGCCAAAATCTACAGGTAGGCACTTCGGAAAAAACACCTCCTGTTTTCTTTCAAAAATTTGGATGTGTCCACATTGCGCTTTGGGGCGTTTCCTGTCGCGGGCGCTAGGCCTACCCACACAAGTGAGGTATCATTTTTATCAGGAGACTTGGGGGAACGCTGGGTGGAAGGGAATTTGTGGCTCCTCTCAGATTCCAGAACTTTCTGAAACAGAAATGTGAGGAACATATGTTTGTTTAGCCAAATTTTGAGGTTTGCAAAGGATTCTGGGTAACAGAACCTGGTCCGAGCCCCGCAAGTCACCCCATCTTGGAATCCCCTAGGTCTCTAGTTTTCAGAAATGCACAGGTTTGGTAGGTTTCCCTAGGTGCCGGCTGAGCTAGAGGCCAAAATCTACAGGTAGGCACTTCGCAAAAAACACCTCTGTTTTCTTTCAAAAATTTCGATGTGTCCACGTTGCGCTTTGGGGCGTTTCCTGTCGCGGGCGCTAGGCCTACCCACACAAGTGAGGTATCATTTTTATCGGGAGACTTGGGGGAACGCTGGGTGGAAGGAAATTTGTGGCTCCTCTCAGATTCCAGAACTTTCTGCCACAGAAATGTGAGGAACATATGTTTGTTTAGCCAAATTTTGAGGTTTGCAAAGGATTCTGGGTAACAGAACCTGGTCCGAGCCCCGCAAGTCACCCCATCTTGGAATCCCCTAGGTCTCTAGTTTTCAGAAATGCACAGGTTTGGTAGGTTTCCCTAGGTGTCGGCTGAGCTAGAGGCCAAAATCTACAGGTAGGCACTTCGCAAAAAACACCTCTGTTTTCTTTCAAAAATTTCGATGTGTCCACGTTGCGCTTTGGGGCGTTTCCTGTCGCGGGCGCTAGGCCTACCCAAACAAGTGAGGTATCATTTTTATCGGGAGACTTGGGGGAACGCTGGGTGGAAGGAAATTTGTGGCTCCTTTCAGATTCCAGAACTTTCTGACACAGAAATGTGAGCAGCATGTGTTTTTTTAGCCAAATTTTGAGGTTTGCAAAGGATTCTGGGTAACAGAACCTGGTCCGAGCTCGCAAGTCACCCCTCCTTGGATTCCCCTAGGTCTCTAGTTTTCAGAAATGCACAGGTTTGGTAGGTTTCCCTAGGTGCCGGCTGAGCTAGAGGCCAAAATCTACAGGTAGGCACTTCGGAAAAAACACCTCCTGTTTTCTTTCAAAAATTTGGATGTGTCCACATTGCGCTTTGGGGCGTTTCCTGTCGCGGGCGCTAGGCCTACCCACACAAGTGAGGTATCATTTTTATCAGGAGACTTGGGGGAACGCTGGGTGGAAGGAAATTTGTGGCTCCTCTCAGATTCCAGAACTTTCTGCCACAGAAATGTGAGGAACATATGTTTGTTTAGCCAAATTTTGAGGTTTGCAAAGGATTCTGGGTAACAGAACCTGGTCCGAGCCCCGCAAGTCACCCCATCTTGGAATCCCCTAGGTCTCTAGTTTTCAGAAATGCACAGGTTTGGTAGGTTTCCCTAGGTGCCGGCTGAGCTAGAGGCCAAAATCTACAGGTAGGCACTTCGCAAAAAACACCTCTGTTTTCTTTCAAAAATTTCGATGTGTCCACGTTGCGCTTTGGGGCGTTTCCTGTCGCGGGCGCTAGGCCTACCCACACAAGTGAGGTATCATTTTTATCGGGAGACTTAGGGGAACGCTGGGTGGAAGGAAATTTGTGGCTCCTCTCAGATTCCAGAACTTTCTGCCACAGAAATGTGAGGAACATATGTTTGTTTAGCCAAATTTTGAGGTTTGCAAAGGATTCTGGGTAACAGAACCTGGTCCGAGCCCCGCAAGTCAGCCCTCCTTGGATTCCCCTAGGTCTCTAGTTTTCAGAAATGCACAGGTTTTGTAGGTTTCCCTAGGTGCCGGCTGAGCTAGAGCCCAAAATCTACAGGTAGGCACTTCGCAAAAAACACCTCTGTTTTCTTTCAAAAATTTGGATGTGTCCACGTTGCGCTTTGGGGCGTTTCCTGTCGCGGGCGCTAGGCCTACCCACACAAGTGAGGTATCATTTTTATTGGGAGACTTGAGGGAACGCTGGGTGGAAGGAAATTTGTGGCTCCTCTCAGATTCCAGAACTTGCTGCCACAGAAATGTGAGGAACATGTGTTTTTTTAGCCAAATTTTGAGGTTTGCAAAGGATTCTGGGTAACAGAACCTGGTCCGAGCCCCGCAAGTCAGCCCTCCTTGGATTCCCCTAGGTCTCTAGTTTTCAGAAATGCACAGGTTTTGTAGGTTTCCCTAGGTGCCGGCTGAGCTAGAGCCCAAAATCTACAGGTAGGCACTTCGCAAAAAACACCTCTGTTTTCTTTCAAAAATTTGGATGTGTCCACGTTGCGCTTTGGGGCGTTTCCTGTCGCGGGCGCTAGGCCTACCCACACAAGTGAGGTATCATTTTTATCGGGAGACTTGGGGGAACGCTGGGTGGAAGGAAATTTGTGGCTCCTCTCAGATTCCAGAACTTGCTGCCACAGAAATGTGAGGAACATGTGTTTTTTTAGCAAAATTTTGAGGTTTGCAAAGGATTCTGGGTAACAGAACCTGGTCCGAGCCCCGCAAGTCACCCCATCTTGGATTCCCCTAGGTCTCTAGTTTTCAGAAATGCACAGGTTTGGTAGGTTTCCCTAGGTGCCGGCTGAGCTAGAGGCCAAAATCTACAGGTAGGCACTTCGCAAAAAACACCTCTGTTTTCTTTCAAAAATTTGGATGTGTCCACGTTGCGCTTTGGGGCGTTTCCTGTCGTGGGCGCTAGGCCTACCCACACAAGTGACGTATCATTTTTATCAGGAGACTTGGGGGAACGCTGGGTGGAATGAAATTTGTGGCTCCTCTCAGATTCCAGAACTTTCTGCCACAGAAATGTGAGGAACATGTCTTTTTTTAGCCAAATTTTGAGGATTGCAAAGGATTCTGGGTAACAGAACCTGGTCTGAGCCCCGCAAGTCACCCCTCCTTGGATTCCCCTAGGTCTCTAGTTTTCAAAATGCACAGGTTTGGTAGGTTTCCCTAGGTGCCGGCTGAGCTGGAGGCCAAAATCTTCAGGTAGGCACTTCGCAAAAAACACCTCTGTTTTCTTTCAAAAATGTGGATGTGTCCACGTTGCGCTTTGGGGCGTTTCCTGTCGCGGGCGCTAGGCCTACCCACACAAGTGAGGTATCATTTTTATCGGGAGACTTGGGGGAACGCTGGGTGGAAGGAAATTTGTGGCTCCTCTCAGATTCCAGAACTTTCTGCCACAGAAATGTGAGGAACATGTGTTTTTTTAGCCAAATTTTGAGGTTAGCAAAGGATTCTGGGTAACAGAACCTGGTCCGAGCTCGCAAGTCACCCCTCCTTGGATTCCCCTAGGTCTCTAGTTTTCAGAAATGCACAGGTTTGGTAGGTTTCCCCAGGTGCCGGCTGAGCTAGAGGCCAAAATCTACAGGTAAGCACTTCGCAAAAAACACCTCCTGTTTTCTTTCAAAAATTTGGATGTGTCCACATTGCGCTTTGGGGCGTTTCCTGTCGCGGGCGCTAGGCCTACCCACACAAGTGAGGTATCATTTTTATCAGGAGACTTGGGGGAACGCTGGGTGGAAGGAAATTCGTGGCTCCTCTCAGATTCCAGAACGTTCTGCCACAGAAATGTGAGGAAAATGTGTTTTTTTAGCCAAATTTTGAGGTTTGCAAAGGATTCTGGGTAACAGAACCTGGTCCGAGCCCCGCAAGTCACCCCTCCTTGGATTCCCCTAGGTCTCTAGTTTTCAGAAATGCAGAGGTTTGGTAGGTTTCCCTAGGTGCCGGCTGAGCTAGAGGCCAAAATCTACAGGTAGGCACTTCGCAAAAAACACCTCTGTTTTCTTTCAAAAATTTGGATGTGTCCACGTTGCGCTTTGGGGCGTTTCCTGTCGCGGGCGCTAGGCCTACCCACACAAGTGAGGTATCATTTTAATCGGGAGACTTGGGGGAACGTTGGGTGGAAGGACATTTGTGGCTCCCCTCAGATTCCAGAACTTTCTGCCACAGAAATGTGAGGAACATGTGTTTTTTAAGCCAAATTTTGAGGTTTGCAAAGGATTCTGGGTAACAGAACCTGGTCCGCGCCCCGCAAGTCACCCCTCCTTGGATTCCCCTAGGTCTCTAGTTTTCAGAAATGCACAGGTTTGGTAGGTTTCCCTAGGTGCCGGCTGAGCTAGAGGCCAAAATCTACAGGTAGGCACTTCACAAAAAACACCTCCTGTTTTCTTTCAAAAATTTGGATGTGTCCACATTGCGCTTTGGGGCGTTTCCTGTCGCGGGCGCTAGGCCTACCCACACAAGTGAGGTATCATTTTTATCGGGAGACTTGGGGGAACGCTGGGTGGCAGGAAATTTGTGGCTCCTCTCAGATTCCAGAACTTTCTGCCACAGAAATGTAAGGAACATGTGTTTTTTTAGCCACATTTTGAGGTTTGCAAAGGATTCTGGGTAACAGAACCTGGTCCGAGCCCCGCAAGTCACCCCATCTTGGATTCCCCTAGGTCTCTAGTTTTCAGAAATGCACAGGTTTGGTAGGTTTCCCTAGGTGCCGGCTGAGCTAGAGGCCAAAATCTACAGGTAGGCACTTCGCAAAAAACACCTCTGTTTTCTTTCAAAAATTTCGATGTGTCCAAGTTGCGCTTTGGGGCGTTTCCTGTCGCGGGCGCTAGGCCTACCCACACAAGTGAGGTATCATTTTTATCGGGAGACTTGGGGGAACGCTGGGTGGAAGGAAATTTGTGGCTCCTCTCAGATTCCAGAACTTTCTGCCATTGAAATTTGAGGAACATGTGTTTTTTTAGCCAAATTTTGAGGTTTGCAAAGGATTTTGGGTAACAGAACCTGGTCCGAGCCCTGCAAGTCACCCCTCCTTGGATTCCCCTAGGCCTCTAGTTTTCAGAAATGCACAGGTTTGGTAGGTTTCCCTAGGTGCCGGCTGAGCTAGAGGCCAAAATCTACAGGTAGGCACTTTGCAAAAAACACCTCCTGTTTTCTTGAAAAAATTTGGATGTGTCCACGTTGCGATTTGGGGCGTTTCCTGTCGCGGGCGCTAGGCCTACCCACACAAGTGAGGTATCATTTTTATCGGGAGACTTGGGGGAACGCTGGGTGGAAGGAAATTTGTGGGTCCTCTCAGATTCCAGAACTTTCTGCCACAGAAATGTGAGGAACATATGTTTGTTTAGCCAAATTTTGAGGTTTGCAAAGGATTCTGGGTAACAGAACCTGGTCCGAGCCCCGCAAGTCACCCCTCCTTGGATTCCCCTAGGTCTATAGTTTTCAGAAATGCAGAGGTTTGGTAGGTTTCCCTAGGTGCCGGCTGAGCTAGAGGCCAAAATCTACAGGTAGGCACTTCGCAAAAAACACCTCTGTTTTCTTTCAAAAATTTGGATGTGTCCACGTTGCGCTTTGGGGCGTTTCCTGTCGCGGGCGCTAGGCCTACCCACACAAGTGAGGTATCATTTTTATCGGGAGACTTGGGGGAACGCTGGGTGGAAGGACATTTGTGGCTCCCCTCAGATTCCAGAACTTTCTGCCACAGAAATGTGAGGAACATGTGTTTTTTAAGCCAAATTTTGAGGTTTGCAAAGGATTCTGGGTAACAGAACCTGGTCCGCGCCCCGCAAGTCACCCCTCCTTGGATTCCCCTAGGTCTCTAGTTTTCAGAAATGCACAGGTTTGGTAGGTTTCCCTAGGTGCCGGCTGAGCTAGATGCCAAAATCTACAGGTAGGCACTTCGCAAAAAACACCTCCTGTTTTCTTTAAAAAATTTGGATGTGTCCACGTTGCGCTTTGGGGCGTTTCCTGTCGCGGGCGCTAGGCCTACCCACACAAGTGAGGTATCATTTTTATAGGGAGACTTGGGGGAACGCTGGGTGGAAGGATATTTGTGGCTCCTCTCAGATTTCTGAACTTTCTGCCACAGAAATGTGAGGGACATGTGTTTTTTTAGCCAAATTTTGAGGTTAGCAAAGGATTCTGGGTAACAGAACCTGGTCCGAGCTCGCAAGTAACCCCTCCTTGGATTCCCCTAGGTCTCTAGTTTTCAGAAATGCACAGGTTTGGTAGGTTTCCCTAGGTGCCGGCTGAGCTAGAGGCCAAAATCTACAGGTAGACACTTCGCAAAAAACACCTCCTGTTTTCTTTAAAAAATTTGGATGTGTCCACATTGCGCTTTGGGGCGTTTCCTGTCGCGGGCGCTAGGCCTACCCACACAAGTGAGGTATCATTTTTATCAGGAGACTTGTGTGAACGCTGGGTGGAAGGAAATTCGTGGCTCCTCTCAGATTCCAGAACGTTCTGCCACAGAAATGTGAGGAACATGTGTTTTTGTAGCCAAATTTTGAGGTTTGCAAAGGATTCTGGGTAACAGAACCTGGTCCGAGCCCCGCAAGTCACCCCATCTTGGAATCCCCTAGGTCTCTAGTTTTCAGAAATGCACAGGTTTGGTAGGTTTCCCTAGGTGTCGGCTGAGCTAGAGGCCAAAATCTACAGGTAGGCACTTCGCAAAAAACACCTCTGTTTTCTTTCAAAAATTTCGATGTGTCCACGTTGCGCTTTGGGGCGTTTCCTGTCGCGGGCGCTAGGCCTACCCACACAAGTGAGGTATCATTTTTATCGGGAGACTTGGGGGAACGCTGGGTGGAAGGAAATTTGTGGCTCCTTTCAGATTCCAGAACTTTCTGACACAGAAATGTGAGCAGCATGTGTTTTTTTAGCCAAATTTTGAGGTTTGCAAAGGATTCTGGGTAACAGAACCTGGTACGAGCTCGCAAGTCACCCCTCCTTGGATTCCCCTAGGTCTCTAGTTTTCAGAAATGCACAGGTTTGGTAGGTTTCCCTAGGTGCCGGCTGAGCTAGAGGCCAAAATCTACAGGTAGGCACTTCGGAAAAAACACCTCCTGTTTTCTTTCAAAAATTTGGATGTGTCCACATTGCGCTTTGGGGCGTTTCCTGTCGCGGGCGCTAGGCCTACCCACACAAGTGAGGTATCATTTTTATCAGGAGACTTGGGGGAACGCTGGGTGGAAGGGAATTTGTGGCTCCTCTCAGATTCCAGAACTTTCTGAAACAGAAATGTGAGGAACATATGTTTGTTTAGCCAAATTTTGAGGTTTGCAAAGGATTCTGGGTAACAGAACCTGGTCCGAGCCCCGCAAGTCACCCCATCTTGGAATCCCCTAGGTCTCTAGTTTTCAGAAATGCACAGGTTTGGTAGGTTTCCCTAGGTGCCGGCTGAGCTAGAGGCCAAAATCTACAGGTAGGCACTTCGCAAAAAACACCTCTGTTTTCTTTCAAAAATTTCGATGTGTCCACGTTGCGCTTTGGGGCGTTTCCTGTCGCGGGCGCTAGGCCTACCCACACAAGTGAGGTATCATTTTTATCGGGAGACTTGGGGGAACGCTGGGTGGAAGGAAATTTGTGGCTCCTCTCAGATTCCAGAACTTTCTGCCACAGAAATGTGAGGAACATATGTTTGTTTAGCCAAATTTTGAGGTTTGCAAAGGATTCTGGGTAACAGAACCTGGTCCGAGCCCCGCAAGTCACCCCATCTTGGAATCCCCTAGGTCTCTAGTTTTCAGAAATGCACAGGTTTGGTAGGTTTCCCTAGGTGTCGGCTGAGCTAGAGGCCAAAATCTACAGGTAGGCACTTCGCAAAAAACACCTCTGTTTTCTTTCAAAAATTTCGATGTGTCCACGTTGCGCTTTGGGGCGTTTCCTGTCGCGGGCGCTAGGCCTACCCAAACAAGTGAGGTATCATTTTTATCGGGAGACTTGGGGGAACGCTGGGTGGAAGGAAATTTGTGGCTCCTTTCAGATTCCAGAACTTTCTGACACAGAAATGTGAGCAGCATGTGTTTTTTTAGCCAAATTTTGAGGTTTGCAAAGGATTCTGGGTAACAGAACCTGGTCCGAGCTCGCAAGTCACCCCTCCTTGGATTCCCCTAGGTCTCTAGTTTTCAGAAATGCACAGGTTTGGTAGGTTTCCCTAGGTGCCGGCTGAGCTAGAGGCCAAAATCTACAGGTAGGCACTTCGGAAAAAACACCTCCTGTTTTCTTTCAAAAATTTGGATGTGTCCACATTGCGCTTTGGGGCGTTTCCTGTCGCGGGCGCTAGGCCTACCCACACAAGTGAGGTATCATTTTTATCAGGAGACTTGGGGGAACGCTGGGTGGAAGGAAATTTGTGGCTCCTCTCAGATTCCAGAACTTTCTGCCACAGAAATGTGAGGAACATATGTTTGTTTAGCCAAATTTTGAGGTTTGCAAAGGATTCTGGGTAACAGAACCTGGTCCGAGCCCCGCAAGTCACCCCATCTTGGAATCCCCTAGGTCTCTAGTTTTCAGAAATGCACAGGTTTGGTAGGTTTCCCTAGGTGCCGGCTGAGCTAGAGGCCAAAATCTACAGGTAGGCACTTCGCAAAAAACACCTCTGTTTTCTTTCAAAAATTTCGATGTGTCCACGTTGCGCTTTGGGGCGTTTCCTGTCGCGGGCGCTAGGCCTACCCACACAAGTGAGGTATCATTTTTATCGGGAGACTTAGGGGAACGCTGGGTGGAAGGAAATTTGTGGCTCCTCTCAGATTCCAGAACTTTCTGCCACAGAAATGTGAGGAACATATGTTTGTTTAGCCAAATTTTGAGGTTTGCAAAGGATTCTGGGTAACAGAACCTGGTCCGAGCCCCGCAAGTCAGCCCTCCTTGGATTCCCCTAGGTCTCTAGTTTTCAGAAATGCACAGGTTTTGTAGGTTTCCCTAGGTGCCGGCTGAGCTAGAGCCCAAAATCTACAGGTAGGCACTTCGCAAAAAACACCTCTGTTTTCTTTCAAAAATGTGGATGTGTCCACGTTGCGCTTTGGGGCGTTTCCTGTCGCGGGCGCTAGGCCTACCCACACAAGTGAGGTATCATTTTTATCGGGAGACTTGGGGGAACGCTGGGTGGAAGGAAATTTGTGGCTCCTCTCAGATTCCAGAACTTGCTGCCACAGAAATGTGAGGAACATGTGTTTTTTTAGCAAAATTTTGAGGTTTGCAAAGGATTCTGGGTAACAGAACCTGGTCCGAGCCCCGCAAGTCACCCCATCTTGGATTCCCCTAGGTCTCTAGTTTTCAGAAATGCACAGGTTTGGTAGGTTTCCCTAGGTGCCGGCTGAGCTAGAGGCCAAAATCTACAGGTAGGCACTTCGCAAAAAACACCTCTGTTTTCTTTCAAAAATTTGGATGTGTCCACGTTGCGCTTTGGGGCGTTTCCTGTCGTGGGCGCTAGGCCTACCCACACAAGTGACGTATCATTTTTATCAGGAGACTTGGGGGAACGCTGGGTGGAATGAAATTTGTGGCTCCTCTCAGATTCCAGAACTTTCTGCCAGAGAAATGTGAGGAACATGTCTTTTTTTAGCCAAATTTTGAGGATTGCAAAGGATTCTGGGTAACAGAACCTGGTCTGAGCCCCGCAAGTCACCCTTCCTTGGATTCCCCTAGGTCTCTAGTTTTCAAAATGCACAGGTTTGGTAGGTTTCCCTAGGTGCCGGCTGAGCTGGAGGCCAAAATCTTCAGGTAGGCACTTCGCAAAAAACACCTCTGTTTTCTTTCAAAAATGTGGATGTGTCCACGTTGCGCTTTGGGGCGTTTCCTGTCGCGGGCGCTAGGCCTACCCACACAAGTGAGGTATCATTTTTATCGGGAGACTTGGGGGAACGCTGGGTGGAAGGAAATTTGTGGCTCCTCTCAGATTCCAGAACTTTCTGCCACAGAAATGTGAGGAACATGTGTTTTTTTAGCCAAATTTTGAGGTTAGCAAAGGATTCTGGGTAACAGAACCTGGTCCGAGCTCGCAAGTCACCCCTCCTTGGATTCCCCTAGGTCTCTAGTTTTCAGAAATGCACAGGTTTGGTAGGTTTCCCCAGGTGCCGGCTGAGCTAGAGGCCAAAATCTACAGGTAAGCACTTCGCAAAAAACACCTCCTGTTTTCTTTCAAAAATTTGGATGTGTCCACATTGCGCTTTGGGGCGTTTCCTGTCGCGGGCGCTAGGCCTACCCACACAAGTGAGGTATCATTTTTATCAGGAGACTTGGGGGAACGCTGGGTGGAAGGAAATTCGTGGCTCCTCTCAGATTCCAGAACGTTCTGCCACAGAAATGTGAGGAACATGTGTTTTTTTAGCCAAATTTTGAGGTTTGCAAAGGATTCTGGGTAACAGAACCTGGTCCGAGCCCCGCAAGTCACCCCTCCTTGGATTCCCCTAGGTCTCTAGTTTTCAGAAATGCAGAGGTTTGGTAGGTTTCCCTAGGTGCCGGCTGAGCTAGAGGCCAAAATCTACAGGTAGGCACTTCGCAAAAAACACCTCTGTTTTCTTTCAAAAATTTGGATGTGTCCACGTTGCGCTTTGGGGCGTTTCCTGTCGCGGGCGCTAGGCCTACCCACACAAGTGAGGTATCATTTTAATCGGGAGACTTGGGGGAACGTTGGGTGGAAGGACATTTGTGGCTCCCCTCAGATTCCAGAACTTTCTGCCACAGAAATGTGAGGAACATGTGTTTTTTAAGCCAAATTTTGAGGTTTGCAAAGGATTCTGGGTAACAGAACCTGGTCCGCGCCCCGCAAGTCACCCCTCCTTGGATTCCCCTAGGTCTCTAGTTTTCAGAAATGCACAGGTTTGGTAGGTTTCCCTAGGTGCCGGCTGAGCTAGAGGCCAAAATCTACAGGTAGGCACTTCACAAAAAACACCTCCTGTTTTCTTTCAAAAATTTGGATGTGTCCACATTGCGCTTTGGGGCGTTTCCTGTCGCGGGCGCTAGGCCTACCTACACAAGTGAGGTATCATTTTTATCGGGAGACTTGGGGGAACGCTGGGTGGCAGGAAATTTGTGGCTCCTCTCAGATTCCAGAACTTTCTGCCACAGAAATGTGAGGAACATGTGTTTTTTTAGCCAAATTTTGAGGTTTGCAAAGGATTCTGGGTAACAGAACCTGGTCCGAGCCCCGCAAGTCACCCCATCTTGGATTCCCCTAGGTCTCTAGTTTTCAGAAATGCACAGGTTTGGTAGGTTTCCCTAGGTGCCGGCTGAGCTAGAGGCCAAAATCTACAGGTAGGCACTTCGCAAAAAACACCTCTGTTTTCTTTCAAAAATTTCGATGTGTCCAAGTTGCGCTTTGGGGCGTTTCCTGTCGCGGGCGCTAGGCCTACCCACACAAGTGAGGTATCATTTTTATCGGGAGACTTGGGGGAACGCTGGGTGGAAGGAAATTTGTGGCTCCTCTCAGATTCCAGAACTTTCTGCCACAGAAATGTGAGGAACATATGTTTGTTTAGCCAAATTTTGAGGTTTGCAAAGGATTCTGGGTAACAGAACCTGGTCCGAGCCCCGCAAGTCAGCCCTCCTTGGATTCCCCTAGGTCTCTAGTTTTCAGAAATGCACAGGTTTGGTAGGTTTCCCTAGGTGTCGGCTGAGCTAGAGGCCAAAATCTACAGGTAGGCACTTCGCAAAAAACACTTCTGTTTTCTTTCAAAAATTTTGATGTGTCCACGTTGCGCTTTTGGGGCGTTTCCTGTCGCGGGCGCTAGGCCTACCCACACAAGTGAGGTATCATTTTTATTGGGAGACTTGGGGGAACGCTGGGTGGAAGGAAATTTGTGGCTCCTCTCAGATTCCAGAACTTGCTGCCACAGAAATGTGAGGAACATGTGTTTTTTTAGCCAAATTTTGAGGTTTGCAAAGGATTCTGGGTAACAGAACCTGGTCCGAGCCCCGCAAGTCAGCCCTCCTTGGATTCCCCTAGGTCTCTAGTTTTCAGAAATGCACAGGTTTTGTAGGTTTTCCTAGGTGCCGGCTGAGCTAGAGACCAAAATCTACAGGTAGGCACTTCGCAAAAAACACCTCTGTTTTCTTTCAAAAATTTGGATGTGTCCACGTTGCGCTTTGGGGCGTTTCCTGTTGCGGGCGCTAGGCCTACCCACACAAGTGAGGTATCATTTTTATCGGGAGACTTGGGGGAACGCTGGGTGGAAGGAAATTTGTGGCTCCTCTCAGATTCCAGAACTTTCTGCCACAGAAATGTGAGGAACATGTGTTTTTTTAGCAAAATGTTGAGGTTTGCAAAGGATTCTGGGTAACAGAACCTGGTCCGAGCCCCGCAAGTCACCCCATCTTGGATTCCCCTAGGTCTCTAGTTTTCAGAAATGCACAGGTTTGGTAGGTTTCCCTAGGTGCCGGCTGAGCTGGAGGCCAAAATCTTCAGGTAGGCACTTCGCAAAAAACACCTCTGTTTTCTTTCAAAAATTTGGATGTATCCACGTTGCGCTTTGGGGCGTTTCCTGTCGCGGGCGCTAGGCCTACCCACAAAAGTGAGGTATCATTTTTATCGGGAGACTTGGGGGAACGCTGGGTGGAAGGAAATTTGTGGCTCCTCTCAGATTCCAGAACTTTCTGCCACAGAAATATGAGGAACATGTGTTTTTTTAGCCATATTTTGAGGTTTGCAAAGGATTCTGGGTAACAGAACCTGGTCCGAGCCCCGCAAGTCACCTCATCTTGGATTCCCCTAGGTCTCTAGTTTTCAGAAATGCACAGGTTTGGTAGGTTTCCCTAGGTGCCGGCTGAGCTAGAGACCAAAATCTACAGGTAGGCACTTCGCAAAAAACACCTCTGTTTTCTTTCAAAAATTTGGATGTGTCCACGTTGCGCTTTGGGGCGTTTCCTGTTGCGGGCGCTAGGCCTACCCACACAAGTGAGGTATCATTTTTATCGGGAGACTTGGGGGAACGCTGGGTGGAAGGAAATTTGTGGCTCCTCTCAGATTCCAGAACTTTCTGCCATTGAAATTTGAGGAACATGTGTTTTTTTAGCCAAATTTTGAGGTTTGCAAAGGATTTTGGCTAACAGAACCTGGTCCGAGCCCTGCAAGTCACCCATCCTTGGATTCCCCTAGGCCTCTAGTTTTCAGAAATGCACAGGTTTGGTAGGTTTCCCTTGGTGCCGGCTGAGCTAGAGGCCAAAATCTACAGGTAGGCACTTTGCAAAAAACACCTCCTGTTTTCTTTAAAAAATTTGGATGTGTCCACGTTGCGATTTGGGGCGTTTCCTGTCGCGGGCGCTAGGCCTACCCACACAAGTGAGGTATCATTTTTATCGGGAGACTTGGGGGAACGCTGGGTGGAAGGACATTTGTGGGTCCTCTCAGATTCCAGAACTTTCTGCCACAGAAATGTGAGGAACATATGTTTGTTTAGCCAAATTTTGAGGTTTGCAAAGGATTCTGGGTAACAGAACCTGGTCCGAGCCCCGCAAGTCACCCCTCCTTGGATTCCCCTAGGTCTATAGTTTTCAGAAATGCAGAGGTTTGGTAGGTTTCCCTAGGTGCCGGCTGAGCTAGAGGCCAAAATCTACAGGTAGGCACTTCGCAAAAAACACCTCTGTTTTCTTTCAAAAATTTGGATGTGTCCACGTTGCGCTTTGGGGCGTTTCCTGTCGCGGGCGCTAGGCCTACCCACACAAGTGAGGTATCATTTTTATCGGGAGACTTGGGGGAACGCTGGGTGGAAGGAAATTTGTGGCTCCTCTCAGATTCCAGAACTTTCTGCCACAGAAATGTGAGGAACATATGTTTGTTTAGCCAAATTTTGAGGTTTGCAAAGGATTCTGGGTAACAGAACCTGGTCCGAGCCCCGCAAGTCAGCCCTCCTTGGATTCCCCTAGGTCTCTAGTTTTCAGAAATGCACAGGTTTGGTAGGTTTCCCTAGGTGTCGGCTGAGCTAGAGGCCAAAATCTACAGGTAGGCACTTCGCAAAAAACACTTCTGTTTTCTTTCAAAAATTTTGATGTGTCCACGTTGCGCTTTTGGGGCGTTTCCTGTCGTGGGCGCTAGGCCTACCCACACAAGTGAGGTATCATTTTTATTGGGAGACTTGGGGGAACGCTGGGTGGAAGGAAATTTGTGGCTCCTCTCAGATTCCAGAACTTGCTGCCACAGAAATGTGAGGAACATGTGTTTTTTTAGCCAAATTTTGAGGTTTGCAAAGGATTCTGGGTAACAGAACCTGGTCCGAGCCCCGCAAGTCAGCCCTCCTTGGATTCCCCTAGGTCTCTAGTTTTCAGAAATGCACAGGTTTTGTAGGTTTCCCTAGGTGCCGGCTGAGCTAGAGCCCAAAATCTACAGGTAGGCACTTCGCAAAACACACTTCTGTTTTCTTTCAAAAATTTGGATGTGTCCACGTTGCGCTTTGGGGCGTTTCCTGTTGCGGGCGCTAGGCCTACCCACACAAGTGAGGTATCATTTTTATCGGGAGACTTGGGGGAACGCTGGGTGGAAGGAAATTTGTGGCTCCTCTCAGATTCCAGAACTTGCTGCCACAGAAATGTGAGGAACATGTGTTTTTTTAGCAAAATGTTGAGGTTTGCAAAGGATTCTGGGTAACAGAACCTGGTCCGAGCCCCGCAAGTCACCCCATCTTGGATTCCCCTAGGTCTCTAGTTTTCAGAAATGCACAGGTTTGGTAGGTTTCCCTAGGTGCCGGCTGAGCTGGAGGCCAAAATCTTCAGGTAGGCACTTCGCAAAAAACACCTCTGTTTTCTTTCAAAAATTTGGATGTATCCACGTTGCGCTTTGGGGCGTTTCCTGTCGCGGGCGCTAGGCCTACCCACACAAGTGAGGTATCATTTTTATCGGGAGACTTGGGGGAACGCTGGGTGGAAGGAAATTTGTGGCTCCTCTCAGATTCCAGAACTTTCTGCCACAGAAATATGAGGAACATGTGTTTTTTTAGCCATATTTTGAGGTTTGCAAAGGATTCTGGGTAACAGAACCTGGTCCGAGCCCCGCAAGTCCCCTCATCTTGGATTCCCCTAGGTCTCTAGTTTTCAGAAATGCACAGGTTTGGTAGGTTTCCCTAGGTGCCGGCTGAGCTAGAGACCAAAATCTACAGGTAGGCACTTCGCAAAAAACACCTCTGTTTTCTTTCAAAAATTTGGATGTGTCCACGTTGCGCTTTGGGGCGTTTCCTGTTGCGGGCGCTAGGCCTACCCACACAAGTGAGGTATCATTTTTATCGGGAGACTTGGGGGAACGCTGGGTGGAAGGAAATTTGTGGCTCCTCTCAGATTCCAGAACTTTCTGCCATTGAAATTTGAGGAACATGTGTTTTTTTAGCCAAATTTTGAGGTTTGCAAAGGATTTTGGGTAACAGAACCTGGTCCGAGCCCTGCAAGTCACCCCTCCTTGGATTCCCCTAGGCCTCTAGTTTTCAGAAATGCACAGGTTTGGTAGGTTTCCCTAGGTGCCGGCTAAGCTAGAGGCCAAAATCTACAGGTAGGCACTTTGCAAAAAACACCTCCTGTTTTCTTTAAAAAATTTGGATGTGTCCACGTTGCGATTTGGGGCGTTTCCTGTCGCGGGCGCTAGGCCTACCCACACAAGTGAGGTATCATTTTTATCGGGAGACTTGGGGGAACGCTGGGTGGAAGGAAATTTGTGGGTCCTCTCAGATTCCAGAACTTTCTGCCACAGAAATGTGAGGAACATATGTTTGTTTAGCCAAATTTTGAGGTTCGCAAAGGATTCTGGGTAACAGAACCTGGTCCGAGCCCCGCAAGTCACCCCTCCTTGGATTCCCCTAGGTCTATAGTTTTCAGAAATGCAGAGGTTTGGTAGGTTTCCCTAGGTGCCGGCTGAGCTAGAGGCCAAAATCTACAGGTAGGCACTTCGCAAAAAACACCTCTGTTTTCTTTCAAAAATTTGGATGTGTCCACGTTGCGCTTTGGGGCGTTTCCTGTCGCGGGCGCTAGGCCTACCCACACAAGTGAGGTATCATTTTTATCGGGAGACTTGGGGGAACGCTGGGTGGAAGGACATTTGTGGCTCCCCTCAGATTCCAGAACTTTCTGCCACAGAAATGTGAGGAACATGTGTTTTTTAAGCCAAATTTTGAGGTTTGCAAAGCATTCTGGGTAACAGAACCTGGTCCGCGCCCCGCAAGTCACCCCTCCTTGGATTCCCCTAGGTCTCTAGTTTTCAGAAATGCACAGGTTTGGTAGGTTTCCCTAGGTGCCGGCTGAGCTAGAGGCCAAAATCTACAGGTAGGCACTTCGCAAAAAACACCTCCTGTTTTCTTTCAAAAATTTGGATGTGTCCACATTGCGCTTTGGGGCGTTTCCTGTCGCGGGCGCTAGGCCTACCCACACAAGTGAGGTATCATTTTTATCGGGAGACTTGGGGGAACGCTGGGTGGCAGGAAATTTGTGGCTCCTCTCAGATTCCAGAACTTTCTGCCACAGAAATGTGAGGAACATGTGTTTTTTTAGCCAAATTTGGAGGTTTGCTAAGGATTCTGGGTAACAGAACCTGGTCCGAGCCCCGCAAGTCACCCCATCTTGGATTCCCCTAGGTCTCTAGTTTTCAGAAATGCACAGGTTTGGTAGGTTTCCCTAGGTGCCGGCTGAGCTAGAGGCCAAAATCTATAGGTAGGCACTTCGCAAAAAACACCTCCTGTTTTCTTTCAAAAATTTGGATGTGTCCACGTTGCGCTTTGGGGCGTTTCCTGTCGCGTGCGCTAGGCCTACCCACACAAGTGAGGTATCATTTTTATAGGGAGACTTGGGGGAACGCTGGGTGGAAGGAAATTTGTGGCTCCTCTCAGATTTCAGAACTTTCTGCCACAGAAATGTGTTTTTTTAGCCAAATTTTGAGGTTAGCAAAGGATTCTGGGTAACAGAACCTGGTCCGAGCTCGCAAGTCACCCCTCCTTGGATTCCCCTAGGTCTCTAGTTTTCAGAAATGCACAGGTTTGGTAGGTTTCCCTAGGTGCCGGCTGAGCTAGAGGCCAAAATCTACAGGTAGACACTTCGCAAAAAACACCTCCTGTTTTCTTTAAAAAATTTGGATGTGTCCACATTGCGCTTTGGGGCGTTTCCTGTCGCGGGCGCTAGGCCTACCCACACAAGTGAGGTATCATTTTTATCAGGAGACTTGTGTGAACGCTGGGTGGAAGGAAATTCGTGGCTCCTCTCAGATTCCAGAACGTTCTGCCACAGAAATGTGAGGAACATGTGTTTTTGTAGCCAAATTTTGAGGTTTGCAAAGGATTCTGGGTAACAGAACCTGGTCCGAGCCCCGCAAGTCACCCCATCTTGGAATCCCCTAGGTCTCTAGTTTTCAGAAATGCACAGGTTTGGTAGGTTTCCCTAGGTGTCGGCTGAGCTAGAGGCCAAAATCTACAGGTAGGCACTTCGCAAAAAACACCTCTGTTTTCTTTCAAAAATTTCGATGTGTCCACGTTGCGCTTTGGGGCGTTTCCTGTCGCGGGCGCTAGGCCTACCCACACAAGTGAGGTATCATTTTTATCGGGAGACTTGGGGGAACGCTGGGTGGAAGGAAATTTGTGGCTCCTTTCAGATTCCAGAACTTTCTGACACAGAAATGTGAGCAGCATGTGTTTTTTTAGCCAAATTTTGAGGTTTGCAAAGGATTCTGGGTAACAGAACCTGGTACGAGCTCGCAAGTCACCCCTCCTTGGATTCCCCTAGGTCTCTAGTTTTCAGAAATGCACAGGTTTGGTAGGTTTCCCTAGGTGCCGGCTGAGCTAGAGGCCAAAATCTACAGGTAGGCACTTCGGAAAAAACACCTCCTGTTTTCTTTCAAAAATTTGGATGTGTCCACATTGCGCTTTGGGGCGTTTCCTGTCGCGGGCGCTAGGCCTACCCACACAAGTGAGGTATCATTTTTATCAGGAGACTTGGGGGAACGCTGGGTGGAAGGGAATTTGTGGCTCCTCTCAGATTCCAGAACTTTCTGAAACAGAAATGTGAGGAACATATGTTTGTTTAGCCAAATTTTGAGGTTTGCAAAGGATTCTGGGTAACAGAACCTGGTCCGAGCCCCGCAAGTCACCCCATCTTGGAATCCCCTAGGTCTCTAGTTTTCAGAAATGCACAGGTTTGGTAGGTTTCCCTAGGTGCCGGCTGAGCTAGAGGCCAAAATCTACAGGTAGGCACTTCGCAAAAAACACCTCTGTTTTCTTTCAAAAATTTCGATGTGTCCACGTTGCGCTTTGGGGCGTTTCCTGTCGCGGGCGCTAGGCCTACCCACACAAGTGAGGTATCATTTTTATCGGGAGACTTGGGGGAACGCTGGGTGGAAGGAAATTTGTGGCTCCTCTCAGATTCCAGAACTTTCTGCCACAGAAATGTGAGGAACATATGTTTGTTTAGCCAAATTTTGAGGTTTGCAAAGGATTCTGGGTAACAGAACCTGGTCCGAGCCCCGCAAGTCACCCCATCTTGGAATCCCCTAGGTCTCTAGTTTTCAGAAATGCACAGGTTTGGTAGGTTTCCCTAGGTGTCGGCTGAGCTAGAGGCCAAAATCTACAGGTAGGCACTTCGCAAAAAACACCTCTGTTTTCTTTCAAAAATTTCGATGTGTCCACGTTGCGCTTTGGGGCGTTTCCTGTCGCGGGCGCTAGGCCTACCCAAACAAGTGAGGTATCATTTTTATCGGGAGACTTGGGGGAACGCTGGGTGGAAGGAAATTTGTGGCTCCTTTCAGATTCCAGAACTTTCTGACACAGAAATGTGAGCAGCATGTGTTTTTTTAGCCAAATTTTGAGGTTTGCAAAGGATTCTGGGTAACAGAACCTGGTCCGAGCTCGCAAGTCACCCCTCCTTGGATTCCCCTAGGTCTCTAGTTTTCAGAAATGCACAGGTTTGGTAGGTTTCCCTAGGTGCCGGCTGAGCTAGAGGCCAAAATCTACAGGTAGGCACTTCGGAAAAAACACCTCCTGTTTTCTTTCAAAAATTTGGATGTGTCCACATTGCGCTTTGGGGCGTTTCCTGTCGCGGGCGCTAGGCCTACCCACACAAGTGAGGTATCATTTTTATCAGGAGACTTGGGGGAACGCTGGGTGGAAGGAAATTTGTGGCTCCTCTCAGATTCCAGAACTTTCTGCCACAGAAATGTGAGGAACATATGTTTGTTTAGCCAAATTTTGAGGTTTGCAAAGGATTCTGGGTAACAGAACCTGGTCCGAGCCCCGCAAGTCACCCCATCTTGGAATCCCCTAGGTCTCTAGTTTTCAGAAATGCACAGGTTTGGTAGGTTTCCCTAGGTGCCGGCTGAGCTAGAGGCCAAAATCTACAGGTAGGCACTTCGCAAAAAACACCTCTGTTTTCTTTCAAAAATTTCGATGTGTCCACGTTGCGCTTTGGGGCGTTTCCTGTCGCGGGCGCTAGGCCTACCCACACAAGTGAGGTATCATTTTTATCGGGAGACTTAGGGGAACGCTGGGTGGAAGGAAATTTGTGGCTCCTCTCAGATTCCAGAACTTTCTGCCACAGAAATGTGAGGAACATATGTTTGTTTAGCCAAATTTTGAGGTTTGCAAAGGATTCTGGGTAACAGAACCTGGTCCGAGCCCCGCAAGTCAGCCCTCCTTGGATTCCCCTAGGTCTCTAGTTTTCAGAAATGCACAGGTTTTGTAGGTTTCCCTAGGTGCCGGCTGAGCTAGAGCCCAAAATCTACAGGTAGGCACTTCGCAAAAAACACCTCTGTTTTCTTTCAAAAATGTGGATGTGTCCACGTTGCGCTTTGGGGCGTTTCCTGTCGCGGGCGCTAGGCCTACCCACACAAGTGAGGTATCATTTTTATCGGGAGACTTGGGGGAACGCTGGGTGGAAGGAAATTTGTGGCTCCTCTCAGATTCCAGAACTTGCTGCCACAGAAATGTGAGGAACATGTGTTTTTTTAGCAAAATTTTGAGGTTTGCAAAGGATTCTGGGTAACAGAACCTGGTCCGAGCCCCGCAAGTCACCCCATCTTGGATTCCCCTAGGTCTCTAGTTTTCAGAAATGCACAGGTTTGGTAGGTTTCCCTAGGTGCCGGCTGAGCTAGAGGCCAAAATCTACAGGTAGGCACTTCGCAAAAAACACCTCTGTTTTCTTTCAAAAATTTGGATGTGTCCACGTTGCGCTTTGGGGCGTTTCCTGTCGTGGGCGCTAGGCCTACCCACACAAGTGACGTATCATTTTTATCAGGAGACTTGGGGGAACGCTGGGTGGAATGAAATTTGTGGCTCCTCTCAGATTCCAGAACTTTCTGCCAGAGAAATGTGAGGAACATGTCTTTTTTTAGCCAAATTTTGAGGATTGCAAAGGATTCTGGGTAACAGAACCTGGTCTGAGCCCCGCAAGTCACCCTTCCTTGGATTCCCCTAGGTCTCTAGTTTTCAAAATGCACAGGTTTGGTAGGTTTCCCTAGGTGCCGGCTGAGCTGGAGGCCAAAATCTTCAGGTAGGCACTTCGCAAAAAACACCTCTGTTTTCTTTCAAAAATGTGGATGTGTCCACGTTGCGCTTTGGGGCGTTTCCTGTCGCGGGCGCTAGGCCTACCCACACAAGTGAGGTATCATTTTTATCGGGAGACTTGGGGGAACGCTGGGTGGAAGGAAATTTGTGGCTCCTCTCAGATTCCAGAACTTTCTGCCACAGAAATGTGAGGAACATGTGTTTTTTTAGCCAAATTTTGAGGTTAGCAAAGGATTCTGGGTAACAGAACCTGGTCCGAGCTCGCAAGTCACCCCTCCTTGGATTCCCCTAGGTCTCTAGTTTTCAGAAATGCACAGGTTTGGTAGGTTTCCCCAGGTGCCGGCTGAGCTAGAGGCCAAAATCTACAGGTAAGCACTTCGCAAAAAACACCTCCTGTTTTCTTTCAAAAATTTGGATGTGTCCACATTGCGCTTTGGGGCGTTTCCTGTCGCGGGCGCTAGGCCTACCCACACAAGTGAGGTATCATTTTTATCAGGAGACTTGGGGGAACGCTGGGTGGAAGGAAATTCGTGGCTCCTCTCAGATTCCAGAACGTTCTGCCACAGAAATGTGAGGAACATGTGTTTTTTTAGCCAAATTTTGAGGTTTGCAAAGGATTCTGGGTAACAGAACCTGGTCCGAGCCCCGCAAGTCACCCCTCCTTGGATTCCCCTAGGTCTCTAGTTTTCAGAAATGCAGAGGTTTGGTAGGTTTCCCTAGGTGCCGGCTGAGCTAGAGGCCAAAATCTACAGGTAGGCACTTCGCAAAAAACACCTCTGTTTTCTTTCAAAAATTTGGATGTGTCCACGTTGCGCTTTGGGGCGTTTCCTGTCGCGGGCGCTAGGCCTACCCACACAAGTGAGGTATCATTTTAATCGGGAGACTTGGGGGAACGTTGGGTGGAAGGACATTTGTGGCTCCCCTCAGATTCCAGAACTTTCTGCCACAGAAATGTGAGGAACATGTGTTTTTTAAGCCAAATTTTGAGGTTTGCAAAGGATTCTGGGTAACAGAACCTGGTCCGCGCCCCGCAAGTCACCCCTCCTTGGATTCCCCTAGGTCTCTAGTTTTCAGAAATGCACAGGTTTGGTAGGTTTCCCTAGGTGCCGGCTGAGCTAGAGGCCAAAATCTACAGGTAGGCACTTCACAAAAAACACCTCCTGTTTTCTTTCAAAAATTTGGATGTGTCCACATTGCGCTTTGGGGCGTTTCCTGTCGCGGGCGCTAGGCCTACCTACACAAGTGAGGTATCATTTTTATCGGGAGACTTGGGGGAACGCTGGGTGGCAGGAAATTTGTGGCTCCTCTCAGATTCCAGAACTTTCTGCCACAGAAATGTGAGGAACATGTGTTTTTTTAGCCAAATTTTGAGGTTTGCAAAGGATTCTGGGTAACAGAACCTGGTCCGAGCCCCGCAAGTCACCCCATCTTGGATTCCCCTAGGTCTCTAGTTTTCAGAAATGCACAGGTTTGGTAGGTTTCCCTAGGTGCCGGCTGAGCTAGAGGCCAAAATCTACAGGTAGGCACTTCGCAAAAAACACCTCTGTTTTCTTTCAAAAATTTCGATGTGTCCAAGTTGCGCTTTGGGGCGTTTCCTGTCGCGGGCGCTAGGCCTACCCACACAAGTGAGGTATCATTTTTATCGGGAGACTTGGGGGAACGCTGGGTGGAAGGAAATTTGTGGCTCCTCTCAGATTCCAGAACTTTCTGCCACAGAAATGTGAGGAACATATGTTTGTTTAGCCAAATTTTGAGGTTTGCAAAGGATTCTGGGTAACAGAACCTGGTCCGAGCCCCGCAAGTCAGCCCTCCTTGGATTCCCCTAGGTCTCTAGTTTTCAGAAATGCACAGGTTTGGTAGGTTTCCCTAGGTGTCGGCTGAGCTAGAGGCCAAAATCTACAGGTAGGCACTTCGCAAAAAACACTTCTGTTTTCTTTCAAAAATTTTGATGTGTCCACGTTGCGCTTTTGGGGCGTTTCCTGTCGCGGGCGCTAGGCCTACCCACACAAGTGAGGTATCATTTTTATTGGGAGACTTGGGGGAACGCTGGGTGGAAGGAAATTTGTGGCTCCTCTCAGATTCCAGAACTTGCTGCCACAGAAATGTGAGGAACATGTGTTTTTTTAGCCAAATTTTGAGGTTTGCAAAGGATTCTGGGTAACAGAACCTGGTCCGAGCCCCGCAAGTCAGCCCTCCTTGGATTCCCCTAGGTCTCTAGTTTTCAGAAATGCACAGGTTTTGTAGGTTTTCCTAGGTGCCGGCTGAGCTAGAGACCAAAATCTACAGGTAGGCACTTCGCAAAAAACACCTCTGTTTTCTTTCAAAAATTTGGATGTGTCCACGTTGCGCTTTGGGGCGTTTCCTGTTGCGGGCGCTAGGCCTACCCACACAAGTGAGGTATCATTTTTATCGGGAGACTTGGGGGAACGCTGGGTGGAAGGAAATTTGTGGCTCCTCTCAGATTCCAGAACTTTCTGCCACAGAAATGTGAGGAACATGTGTTTTTTTAGCAAAATGTTGAGGTTTGCAAAGGATTCTGGGTAACAGAACCTGGTCCGAGCCCCGCAAGTCACCCCATCTTGGATTCCCCTAGGTCTCTAGTTTTCAGAAATGCACAGGTTTGGTAGGTTTCCCTAGGTGCCGGCTGAGCTGGAGGCCAAAATCTTCAGGTAGGCACTTCGCAAAAAACACCTCTGTTTTCTTTCAAAAATTTGGATGTATCCACGTTGCGCTTTGGGGCGTTTCCTGTCGCGGGCGCTAGGCCTACCCACAAAAGTGAGGTATCATTTTTATCGGGAGACTTGGGGGAACGCTGGGTGGAAGGAAATTTGTGGCTCCTCTCAGATTCCAGAACTTTCTGCCACAGAAATATGAGGAACATGTGTTTTTTTAGCCATATTTTGAGGTTTGCAAAGGATTCTGGGTAACAGAACCTGGTCCGAGCCCCGCAAGTCACCTCATCTTGGATTCCCCTAGGTCTCTAGTTTTCAGAAATGCACAGGTTTGGTAGGTTTCCCTAGGTGCCGGCTGAGCTAGAGACCAAAATCTACAGGTAGGCACTTCGCAAAAAACACCTCTGTTTTCTTTCAAAAATTTGGATGTGTCCACGTTGCGCTTTGGGGCGTTTCCTGTTGCGGGCGCTAGGCCTACCCACACAAGTGAGGTATCATTTTTATCGGGAGACTTGGGGGAACGCTGGGTGGAAGGAAATTTGTGGCTCCTCTCAGATTCCAGAACTTTCTGCCATTGAAATTTGAGGAACATGTGTTTTTTTAGCCAAATTTTGAGGTTTGCAAAGGATTTTGGCTAACAGAACCTGGTCCGAGCCCTGCAAGTCACCCATCCTTGGATTCCCCTAGGCCTCTAGTTTTCAGAAATGCACAGGTTTGGTAGGTTTCCCTTGGTGCCGGCTGAGCTAGAGGCCAAAATCTACAGGTAGGCACTTTGCAAAAAACACCTCCTGTTTTCTTTAAAAAATTTGGATGTGTCCACGTTGCGATTTGGGGCGTTTCCTGTCGCGGGCGCTAGGCCTACCCACACAAGTGAGGTATCATTTTTATCGGGAGACTTGGGGGAACGCTGGGTGGAAGGACATTTGTGGGTCCTCTCAGATTCCAGAACTTTCTGCCACAGAAATGTGAGGAACATATGTTTGTTTAGCCAAATTTTGAGGTTTGCAAAGGATTCTGGGTAACAGAACCTGGTCCGAGCCCCGCAAGTCACCCCTCCTTGGATTCCCCTAGGTCTATAGTTTTCAGAAATGCAGAGGTTTGGTAGGTTTCCCTAGGTGCCGGCTGAGCTAGAGGCCAAAATCTACAGGTAGGCACTTCGCAAAAAACACCTCTGTTTTCTTTCAAAAATTTGGATGTGTCCACGTTGCGCTTTGGGGCGTTTCCTGTCGCGGGCGCTAGGCCTACCCACACAAGTGAGGTATCATTTTTATCGGGAGACTTGGGGGAACGCTGGGTGGAAGGAAATTTGTGGCTCCTCTCAGATTCCAGAACTTTCTGCCACAGAAATGTGAGGAACATATGTTTGTTTAGCCAAATTTTGAGGTTTGCAAAGGATTCTGGGTAACAGAACCTGGTCCGAGCCCCGCAAGTCAGCCCTCCTTGGATTCCCCTAGGTCTCTAGTTTTCAGAAATGCACAGGTTTGGTAGGTTTCCCTAGGTGTCGGCTGAGCTAGAGGCCAAAATCTACAGGTAGGCACTTCGCAAAAAACACTTCTGTTTTCTTTCAAAAATTTTGATGTGTCCACGTTGCGCTTTTGGGGCGTTTCCTGTCGTGGGCGCTAGGCCTACCCACACAAGTGAGGTATCATTTTTATTGGGAGACTTGGGGGAACGCTGGGTGGAAGGAAATTTGTGGCTCCTCTCAGATTCCAGAACTTGCTGCCACAGAAATGTGAGGAACATGTGTTTTTTTAGCCAAATTTTGAGGTTTGCAAAGGATTCTGGGTAACAGAACCTGGTCCGAGCCCCGCAAGTCAGCCCTCCTTGGATTCCCCTAGGTCTCTAGTTTTCAGAAATGCACAGGTTTTGTAGGTTTCCCTAGGTGCCGGCTGAGCTAGAGCCCAAAATCTACAGGTAGGCACTTCGCAAAACACACTTCTGTTTTCTTTCAAAAATTTGGATGTGTCCACGTTGCGCTTTGGGGCGTTTCCTGTTGCGGGCGCTAGGCCTACCCACACAAGTGAGGTATCATTTTTATCGGGAGACTTGGGGGAACGCTGGGTGGAAGGAAATTTGTGGCTCCTCTCAGATTCCAGAACTTGCTGCCACAGAAATGTGAGGAACATGTGTTTTTTTAGCAAAATGTTGAGGTTTGCAAAGGATTCTGGGTAACAGAACCTGGTCCGAGCCCCGCAAGTCACCCCATCTTGGATTCCCCTAGGTCTCTAGTTTTCAGAAATGCACAGGTTTGGTAGGTTTCCCTAGGTGCCGGCTGAGCTGGAGGCCAAAATCTTCAGGTAGGCACTTCGCAAAAAACACCTCTGTTTTCTTTCAAAAATTTGGATGTATCCACGTTGCGCTTTGGGGCGTTTCCTGTCGCGGGCGCTAGGCCTACCCACACAAGTGAGGTATCATTTTTATCGGGAGACTTGGGGGAACGCTGGGTGGAAGGAAATTTGTGGCTCCTCTCAGATTCCAGAACTTTCTGCCACAGAAATATGAGGAACATGTGTTTTTTTAGCCATATTTTGAGGTTTGCAAAGGATTCTGGGTAACAGAACCTGGTCCGAGCCCCGCAAGTCCCCTCATCTTGGATTCCCCTAGGTCTCTAGTTTTCAGAAATGCACAGGTTTGGTAGGTTTCCCTAGGTGCCGGCTGAGCTAGAGACCAAAATCTACAGGTAGGCACTTCGCAAAAAACACCTCTGTTTTCTTTCAAAAATTTGGATGTGTCCACGTTGCGCTTTGGGGCGTTTCCTGTTGCGGGCGCTAGGCCTACCCACACAAGTGAGGTATCATTTTTATCGGGAGACTTGGGGGAACGCTGGGTGGAAGGAAATTTGTGGCTCCTCTCAGATTCCAGAACTTTCTGCCATTGAAATTTGAGGAACATGTGTTTTTTTAGCCAAATTTTGAGGTTTGCAAAGGATTTTGGGTAACAGAACCTGGTCCGAGCCCTGCAAGTCACCCCTCCTTGGATTCCCCTAGGCCTCTAGTTTTCAGAAATGCACAGGTTTGGTAGGTTTCCCTAGGTGCCGGCTAAGCTAGAGGCCAAAATCTACAGGTAGGCACTTTGCAAAAAACACCTCCTGTTTTCTTTAAAAAATTTGGATGTGTCCACGTTGCGATTTGGGGCGTTTCCTGTCGCGGGCGCTAGGCCTACCCACACAAGTGAGGTATCATTTTTATCGGGAGACTTGGGGGAACGCTGGGTGGAAGGAAATTTGTGGGTCCTCTCAGATTCCAGAACTTTCTGCCACAGAAATGTGAGGAACATATGTTTGTTTAGCCAAATTTTGAGGTTCGCAAAGGATTCTGGGTAACAGAACCTGGTCCGAGCCCCGCAAGTCACCCCTCCTTGGATTCCCCTAGGTCTATAGTTTTCAGAAATGCAGAGGTTTGGTAGGTTTCCCTAGGTGCCGGCTGAGCTAGAGGCCAAAATCTACAGGTAGGCACTTCGCAAAAAACACCTCTGTTTTCTTTCAAAAATTTGGATGTGTCCACGTTGCGCTTTGGGGCGTTTCCTGTCGCGGGCGCTAGGCCTACCCACACAAGTGAGGTATCATTTTTATCGGGAGACTTGGGGGAACGCTGGGTGGAAGGACATTTGTGGCTCCCCTCAGATTCCAGAACTTTCTGCCACAGAAATGTGAGGAACATGTGTTTTTTAAGCCAAATTTTGAGGTTTGCAAAGCATTCTGGGTAACAGAACCTGGTCCGCGCCCCGCAAGTCACCCCTCCTTGGATTCCCCTAGGTCTCTAGTTTTCAGAAATGCACAGGTTTGGTAGGTTTCCCTAGGTGCCGGCTGAGCTAGAGGCCAAAATCTACAGGTAGGCACTTCGCAAAAAACACCTCCTGTTTTCTTTCAAAAATTTGGATGTGTCCACATTGCGCTTTGGGGCGTTTCCTGTCGCGGGCGCTAGGCCTACCCACACAAGTGAGGTATCATTTTTATCGGGAGACTTGGGGGAACGCTGGGTGGCAGGAAATTTGTGGCTCCTCTCAGATTCCAGAACTTTCTGCCACAGAAATGTGAGGAACATGTGTTTTTTTAGCCAAATTTGGAGGTTTGCTAAGGATTCTGGGTAACAGAACCTGGTCCGAGCCCCGCAAGTCACCCCATCTTGGATTCCCCTAGGTCTCTAGTTTTCAGAAATGCACAGGTTTGGTAGGTTTCCCTAGGTGCCGGCTGAGCTAGAGGCCAAAATCTATAGGTAGGCACTTCGCAAAAAACACCTCCTGTTTTCTTTCAAAAATTTGGATGTGTCCACGTTGCGCTTTGGGGCGTTTCCTGTCGCGTGCGCTAGGCCTACCCACACAAGTGAGGTATCATTTTTATAGGGAGACTTGGGGGAACGCTGGGTGGAAGGAAATTTGTGGCTCCTCTCAGATTTCAGAACTTTCTGCCACAGAAATGTGTTTTTTTAGCCAAATTTTGAGGTTAGCAAAGGATTCTGGGTAACAGAACCTGGTCCGAGCTCGCAAGTCACCCCTCCTTGGATTCCCCTAGGTCTCTAGTTTTCAGAAATGCACAGGTTTGGTAGGTTTCCCTAGGTGCCGGCTGAGCTAGAGGCCAAAATCTACAGGTAGGCACTTCGCAAAAAACACCTCCTGTTTTCTTTCAAAAATTTGGATGTGTCCACATTGCGCTTTGGGGCGTTTCCTGTCGCGGGCGCTAGGCCTACCCACACAAGTGAGGTATCATTTTTATCAGGAGACTTGGGGGAACGCTGGGTGGAAGGAAATTCGTGGCTCCTCTCAGATTCCAGAACGTTCTGCCACAGAAATGTGAGGAACATGTGTTTTTTTAGCCAAATTTTGAGGTTTGCAAAGGATTCTGGGTAACAGAACCTGGTCCGAGCCCCGCAAGTCACCCCATCTTGGAATCCCCTAGGTCTCTAGTTTTCAGAAATGCACAGGTTTGGTAGGTTTCCCTAGGTGCCGGCTGAGCTAGAGGCCAAAATCTACAGGTAGGCACTTCGCAAAAAACACCTCTGTTTTCTTTCAAAAATTTCGATGTGTCCACGTTGCGCTTTGGGGCGTTTCCTGTCGCGGGCGCTAGGCCTACCCACACAAGTGAGGTATCATTTTTATCGGGAGACTAGGGGATAACGCTGGGTGGAAGGAAATTTGTGGCTCCTCTCAGATTCCAGAACTTTCTGCCACAGAAATGTGAGAAACATATGTTTGTTTAGCCAAATTTTGAGGTTTGCAAAGGATTCTGGGTAACATAACCTGGTCCGAGCCCCGCAAGTCACCCCTGCTTGGATTCCCCTAGGTCTATAGTTTTCAGAAATGCAGAGGTTTGGTAGGTTTCCCTAGGTGCCGGCTGAGCTAGAGGCCAAAATCTACAGGTAGGCACTTCTCAAAAAACACCTCTGTTTTCTTTAAAAAATTTGGATGTGTCCACGTTGCGCTTTGGGGCGTTTCCTGTCGCGGGCGCTAGGCCTACCCACACAAGTGAGGTATCATTTTTATCGGGAGACTTGGGGGAACGCTGGGTGGAAGGAAATTTGTGGCTCCTTTCAGATTCCAGAACTTTCTGACACAGAAATGTGAGCAGCATGTGTTTTTTTAGCCAAATTTTGAGGTTTGCAAAGGATTCTGGGTAACAGAACCTGGTCCGAGCTCGCAAGTCACCCCTCCTTGGATTCCCCTAGGTTTCTAGTTTTCAGAAATGCACAGGTTTGGTAGGTTTCCCTAGGTGCCGGCTGAGCTAGAGGCCAAAATCTACAGGTAGGCATTTCGGAAAAAACACCTCCTGTTTTCTTTCAAAAATGTGGATGTGTCCACATTGCGCTTTGGGGCGTTTCCTGTCGCGGGCGCTAGGCCTACCCACACAAGTGAGGTATCATTTTTATCAGGAGACTTGGGGGAACGCTGGGTGGAAGGAAATTTGTGGCTCCTCTCAGATTCCAGAACTTTCTGCCACAGAAATGTGAGGAACATATGTTTGTTTAGCCAAATTTTGAGGTTTGCAAAGGATTCTGGGTAACAGAACCTGGTCCGAGCCCCGCAAGTCACCCCATCTTGGAATCCCCTAGGTCTCTAGTTTTCAGAAATGCACAGGTTTGGTAGGTTTCCCTAGGTGCCGGCTGAGCTAGAGGCCAAAATCTACAGGTAGGCACTTCGCAAAAAACACCTCTGTTTTCTTTCAAAAATTTCGATGTGTCCACGTTGCGCTTTGGGGCGTTTCCTGTCGCGGGTGCTAGGCCTACCCACACAAGTGAGGTATCATTTTTATCGGGAGACTTAGGGGAACGCTGGGTGGAAGGAAATTTGTGGCTCCACTCAGATTCCAGAACTTTCTGCCACAGAAATGTGAGGAACATATGTTTGTTTAGCCAAATTTTGAGGTTTGCAAAGGATTCTGGGTAACAGAACCTGGTCCGAGCCCCGCAAGTCAGCCCTCCTTGGATTCCCCTAGGTCTCTAGTTTTCAGAAATGCACAGGTTTGGTAGGTTTCCCTAGGTGTCGGCTGAGCTAGAGGCCAAAATCTACAGGTAGGCACTTCGCAAAAAACACTTCTGTTTTCTTTCAAAAATTTGGATGTGTCCACGTTGCGCTTTTGGGTCGTTTCCTGTCATGGGCGCTAGGCCTACCCACACAAGTGAGGTATCATTTTTATTGGGAGACTTGAGGGAACGCTGGGTGGAAGGAAATTTGTGGCTCCTCTCAGATTCCAGAACTTGCTGCCACAGAAATGTGAGGAACATGTGTTTTTTTAGCCAAATTTTGAGGTTTGCAAAGGATTCTGGGTAACAGAACCTGGTCCGAGCCCCGCAAGTCAGCCCTCCTTGGATTCCCCTAGGTCTCTAGTTTTCAGAAATGCACAGGTTTTGTAGGTTTCCCTAGGTGCCGGCTGAGCTAGAGCCCAAAATCTACAGGTAGGCACTTCTCAAAAAACACCTCTGTTTTCTTTAAAAAATTTGGATGTGTCCACGTTGCGCTTTGGGGCGTTTCCTGTCGCGGGCGCTAGGCCTACCCACACAAGTGAGGTATCATTTTTATCGGGAGACTTGGGGGAACGCTGGGTGGAAGGAAATTTGTGGCTCCTTTCAGATTCCAGAACTTTCTGACACAGAAATGTGAGCAGCATGTGTTTTTTTAGCCAAATTTTTAGGTTTGCAAAGGATTCTGGGTAACAGAACCTGGTCCGAGCTCGCAAGTCACCCCTCCTTGGATTCCCCTAGGTTTCTAGTTTTCAGAAATGCACAGGTTTGGTAGGTTTCCCTAGGTGCCGGCTGAGCTAGAGGCCAAAATCTACAGGTAGGCATTTCGGAAAAAACACCTCCTGTTTTCTTTCAAAAATGTGGATGTGTCCACATTGCGCTTTGGGGCGTTTCCTGTCGCGGGCGCTAGGCCTACCCACACAAGTGAGGTATCATTTTTATCAGGAGACTTGGGGGAACGCTGGGTGGAAGGAAATTTGTGGCTCCTCTCAGATTCCAGAACTTTCTGCCACAGAAATGTGAGGAACATATGTTTGTTTAGCCAAATTTTGAGGTTTGCAAAGGATTCTGGGTAACAGAACCTGGTCCGAGCCCCGCAAGTCACCCCATCTTGGAATCCCCTAGGTCTCTAGTTTTCAGAAATGCACAGGTTTGGTAGGTTTCCCTAGGTGCCGGCTGAGCTAGAGGCCAAAATCTACAGGTAGGCACTTCGCAAAAAACACCTCTGTTTTCTTTCAAAAATTTCGATGTGTCCACGTTGCGCTTTGGGGCGTTTCCTGTCGCGGGTGCTAGGCCTACCCACACAAGTGAGGTATCATTTTTATCGGGAGACTTAGGGGAACGCTGGGTGGAAGGAAATTTGTGGCTCCACTCAGATTCCAGAACTTTCTGCCACAGAAATGTGAGGAACATATGTTTGTTTAGCCAAATTTTGAGGTTTGCAAAGGATTCTGGGTAACAGAACCTGGTCCGAGCCCCGCAAGTCAGCCCTCCTTGGATTCCCCTAGGTCTCTAGTTTTCAGAAATGCACAGGTTTGGTAGGTTTCCCTAGGTGTCGGCTGAGCTAGAGGCCAAAATCTACAGGTAGGCACTTCGCAAAAAACACTTCTGTTTTCTTTCAAAAATTTGGATGTGTCCACGTTGCGCTTTTGGGTCGTTTCCTGTCATGGGCGCTAGGCCTACCCACACAAGTGAGGTATCATTTTTATTGGGAGACTTGAGGGAACGCTGGGTGGAAGGAAATTTGTGGCTCCTCTCAGATTCCAGAACTTGCTGCCACAGAAATGTGAGGAACATGTGTTTTTTTAGCCAAATTTTGAGGTTTGCAAAGGATTCTGGGTAACAGAACCTGGTCCGAGCCCCGCAAGTCAGCCCTCCTTGGATTCCCCTAGGTCTCTAGTTTTCAGAAATGCACAGGTTTTGTAGGTTTCCCTAGGTGCCGGCTGAGCTAGAGCCCAAAATCTACAGGTAGGCACTTCGCAAAAAATACCTCTGTTTTCTTTCAAAAATTTGGATGTGTCCACGTTGCGCTTTGGGGCGTTTCCTGTCGCGGGCGCTAGGCCTACCCACACAAGTGAGGTATCATTTTTATCGGGAGACTTGGGGGAACGCTGGGTGGCAGGAAATTTGTGGCTCCTCTCAGATTCCAGAACTTTCTGCCACAGAAATGTGAGGAACATGTGTTTTTTTAGCCAAATTTGGAGGTTTGCTAAGGATTCTGGGTAACAGAACCTGGTCCGAGCCCCGCAAGTCACCCCATCTTGGATTCCCCTAGGTCTCTAGTTTTCAGAAATGCACAGGTTTGGTAGGTTTCCCTAGGTGCCGGCTGAGCTAGAGGCCAAAATCTATAGGTAGGCACTTCGCAAAAAACACCTCCTGTTTTCTTTCAAAAATTTGGATGTGTCCACGTTGCGCTTTGGGGCGTTTCCTGTCGCGGGCGCTAGGCCTACCCACACAAGTGAGGTATCATTTTTATAGGGAGACTTGGGGGAACGCTGGGTGGAAGGAAATTTGTGGCTCCTCTCAGATTTCAGAACTTTCTGCCACAGAAATGTGTTTTTTTAGCCAAATTTTGAGGTTAGCAAAGGATTCTGGGTAACAGAACCTGGTCCGAGCTCGCAAGTCACCCCTCCTTGGATTCCCCTAGGTCTCTAGTTTTCAGAAATGCACAGGTTTGGTAGGTTTCCCTAGGTGCCGGCTGAGCTAGAGGCCAAAATCTACAGGTAGGCACTTCGCAAAAAACACCTCCTGTTTTCTTTCAAAAATTTGGATGTGTCCACATTGCGCTTTGGGGCGTTTCCTGTCGCGGGCGCTAGGCCTACCCACACAAGTGAGGTATCATTTTTATCAGGAGACTTGGGGGAACGCTGGGTGGAAGGAAATTCGTGGCTCCTCTCAGATTCCAGAACGTTCTGCCACAGAAATGTGAGGAACATGTGTTTTTTTAGCCAAATTTTGAGGTTTGCAAAGGATTCTGGGTAACAGAACCTGGTCCGAGCCCCGCAAGTCACCCCATCTTGGAATCCCCTAGGTCTCTAGTTTTCAGAAATGCACAGGTTTGGTAGGTTTCCCTAGGTGCCGGCTGAGCTAGAGGCCAAAACCTACAGGTAGGCACTTCGCAAAAAACACCTCTGTTTTCTTTCAAAAATTTCGATGTGTCCACGTTGCGCTTTGGGGCGTTTCCTGTCGCGGGCGCTAGGCCTACCCACACAAGTGAGGTATCATTTTTATCGGGAGACTAGGGGATAACGCTGGGTGGAAGGAAATTTGTGGCTCCTCTCAGATTCCAGAACTTTCTGCCACAGAAATGTGAGGAACATATGTTTGTTTAGCCAAATTTTGAGGTTTGCAAAGGATTCTGGGTAACAGAACCTGGTCCGAGCCCCGCAAGTCACCCCTGCTTGGATTCCCCTAGGTCTATAGTTTTCAGAAATGCAGAGGTTTGGTAGGTTTCCCTAGGTGCCGGCTGAGCTAGAGGCCAAAATCTACAGGTAGGCATTTCGGAAAAAACACCTCCTGTTTTCTTTCAAAAATGTGGATGTGTCCACATTGCGCTTTGGGGCGTTTCCTGTCGCGGGCGCTAGGCCTACCCACACAAGTGAGGTATCATTTTTATCAGGAGACTTGGGGGAACGCTGGGTGGAAGGAAATTTGTGGCTCCTCTCAGATTCCAGAACTTTCTGCCACAGAAATGTGAGGAACATATGTTTGTTTAGCAAAATTTTGAGGTTTGCAAAGGATTCTGGGTAACAGAACCTGGTCCGAGCCCCGCAAGTCACCCCATCTTGGAATCCCCTAGGTCTCTAGTTTTCAGAAATGCACAGGTTTGGTAGGTTTCCCTAGGTGCCGGCTGAGCTAGAGGCCAAAATCTACAGGTAGGCACTTCGCAAAAAACACCTCTGTTTTCTTTCAAAAATTTCGATGTGTCCACGTTGTGCTGTGGGGCGTTTCCTGTCGCGGGTGCTAGGCCTACCCACACAAGTGAGGTATCATTTTTATCGGGAGACTTAGGGGAACGCTGGGTGGAAGGAAATTTGTGGCTCCACTCAGATTCCAGAACTTTCTGCCACAGAAATGTGAGGAACATATGTTTGTTTAGCCAAATTTTGAGGTTTGCAAAGGATTCTGGGTAACAGAACCTGGTCCGAGCCCCGCAAGTCAGCCCTCCTTGGATTCCCCTAGGTCTCTAGTTTTCAGAAATGCACAGGTTTGGTAGGTTTCCCTAGGTGTCGGCTGAGCTAGAGGCCAAAATCTACAGGTAGGCACTTCGCAAAAAACACTTCTGTTTTCTTGCAAAAATTTGGATGTGTCCACGTTGCGCTTTTGGGGCGTTTCCTGTCGTGGGCGCTAGGCCTACCCACACAAGTGAGGTATCATTTTTATTGGGAGACTTGAGGGAACGCTGGGTGGAAGGAAATTTGTGGCTCCTCTCAGATTCCAGAACTTGCTGCCACAGAAATGTGAGGAACATGTGTTTTTTTAGCCAAATTTTGAGGTTTGCAAAGGATTCTGGGTAACAGAACCTGGTCCGAGCCCCGCAAGTCAGCCATCCTTGGATTCCCCTAGGTCTCTAGTTTTCAGAAATGCACAGGTTTTGTAGGTTTCCCTAGGTGCCGGCTGAGCTAGAGCCCAAAATCTACAGGTAGGCACTTCGCAAAAAACACCTCTGTTTTCTTTCAAAAATTTGGATGTGTCCACGTTGCGCTTTGGGGCGTTTCCTGTCGCGGGCGCTAGGCCTACCCACACAAGTGAGGTATCATTTTTATCGGGAGACTTGGGGGAACGCTGGGTGGAAGGAAATTTGTGGCTCCTCTCAGATTCCAGAACTTGCTGCCACAGAAATGTGAGGAACATGTGTTTTTTTAGCAAAATTTTGAGGTTTGCAAAGGATTCTGGGTAACAGAACCTGGTCCGAGCCCCGCAAGTCACCCCATCTTGGATTCCCCTAGGTCTCTAGTTTTCAGAAATGCACAGGTTTGGTAGGTTTCCCTAGGTGCCGGCTGAGCTAGAGGCCAAAATCTACAGGTAGGCACTTCGCAAAAAACACCTCTGTTTTCTTTCAAAAATTTGGATGTGTCCACGTTGCGCTTTGGGGCGTTTCCTGTCGTGGGCGCTAGGCCTACCCACACAAGTGAGGTATCATTTTTATCAGGAGACTTGGGGGAACGCTCGGTGGAAGGAAATTTGTGGCTCCTCTCAGATTCCAGAACTTTCTGCCACAGAAATGTGAGGAACATGTCTTTTTTTAGCCAAATTTTGAGGATTGCAAAGGATTCTGGGTAACAGAACCTGGTCTGAGCCCCGCAAGTCACCCCTACTTGGATTCCCCTAGGTCTCTAGTTTTCAAAATGCACAGGTTTGGTAGGTTTCCCTAGGTGCCGGCTGAGCTGGAGGCCAAAATCTTCAGGTAGGCACTTCGCAAAAAACACCTCTGTTTTCTTTCAAAAATGTGGATGTGTCCACGTTGCGCTTTGGGGCGTTTCCTGTCGCGGACGCTAGGCCTACCCACACAAGTGAGGTATCATTTTTATCGGGAGACTTGGGGAAACGCTGGGTGGAAGGAAATTTGTGGCTCCTCTCAGATTCCAGAACTTTCTGCCACAGAAATATGAGGAACATGTGTTTTTTTAGCCATATTTTGAGGTTTGCAAAGGATTCTGGGTAACAGAACCTGGTCCGAGCCCCGCAAGTCACCCCTCCTTGGATTCCCCTAGGTCTATAGTTTTCAGAAATGCAGAGGTTTGGTAGGTTTCCCTAGGTGCCGGCTGAGCTAGAGGCCAAAATCTACAGGTAGGCACTTTGCAAAAAACACCTCCTGTTTTCTTTCAAAAATTTGGATGTGTCCACGTTGCGATTTGGGGCGTTTCCTGTCGCGGGCGCTAGGCCTACCCACACAAGTGAGGTATCATTTTTATCGGGAGACTTGGGGGAACGCTGGGTGGAAGGAAATTTGTGGCTCCTCTCAGATTCCAGAACTTTCTGCCACAGAAATGTGAGGAACATATGTTTGTTTAGCCAAATTTTGAGGTTTGCAAAGGATTCTGGGTAACAGAACCTGGTCCGAGCCCCGCAAGTCACCCCTCCTTGGATTCCCCTAGGTCTATAGTTTTCAGAAATGCAGAGGTTTGGTAGGTTTCCCTAGGTGCCGGCTGAGCTAGAGGCCAAAATCTACAGGTAGGCATTTCGCAAAAAACACCTCTGTTTTCTTTCAAAAATTTGGATGTGTCCACGTTGCGCTTTGGGGCGTTTCCTGTCGCGGGCGCTAGGCCTACCCACACAAGTGAGGTATCATTTTTATCGGGAGACTTGGGGGAACGCTGGGTGGAAGGACTTTTGTGGCTCCCCTCAGATTCCAGAACTTTCTGCCACAGAAATGTGAGGAACATGTGTTTTTTAAGCCAAATTTTGAGGTTTGCAAAGGATTCTGGGTAACAGAACCTGGTCCGCGCCCCGCAAGTCACCCCTCCTTGGATTCCCCTAGGTCTCTAGTTTTCAGAAATGCACAGGTTTGGTAGGTTTCCCTAGGTGCCGGCTGAGCTAGAGTCCAAAATCTACAGGTAGGCACTTCGCAAAAAACACCTCCTGTTTTCTTTAAAAAATTTGGATGTGTCCACATTGCGCTTTGGGGCGTTTCCTGTCGCGGGCGCTAGGCCTACCCACACAAGTGAGGTATCATTTTTATCGGGAGACTTGGGGGAACGCTGGGTGCCAGGAAATTTGTGGCTCCTCTCAGATTCCAGAACTTTCTGCCACAGAAATGTGAGGAACATGTGTTTTTTTAGCCAAATTTGGAGGTTTGCTAAGGATTCTGGGTAACAGAACCTGGTCCGAGCTCGCAAGTCACCCCTCCTTGGATTCCCCTAGGTCTCTAGTTTTCAGAAATGCACAGGTTTGGTAGGTTTCCCTAGGTGCCGGCTGAGCTAGAGGCCAAAATCTACAGGTAGGCACTTCGCAAAAAACACCTCTGTTTTCTTTCAAAAATGTGGATGTGTCCACGTTGCGATTTGGAGCGTTTCCTGTCGTGGGCGCTAGCCCTACCCACACAAGTGAGGTATCATTTTTATCAGGAGACTTGGGGGAACGCTGGGTGGAAGGAAATTTGTGGCTCCTCTCAGATTCCAGAACTTTCTGCCACAGAAATGTGAGGAACATGTCTTTTTTTAGCCAAATTTTGAGGATTGCAAAGGATTCTGGGTAACAGAACCTGGTCTGAGCCCCGCAAGTCACCCCTCCTTGGATTCCCCTAGGTCTCTAGTTTTCAAAATGCACAGGTTTGGTAGGTTTCCCTAGGTGCCGGCTGAGCTGGAGGCCAAAATCTTCAGGTAGGCACTTCGCAAAAAACACCTCTGTTTTCTTTCAAAAATGTGGATGTGTCCACGTTGCGCTTTGGGGCGTTTCCTGTCGCGGACGCTAGGCCTACCCACACAAGTGAGGTATCATTTTTATCGGGAGACTTGGGGGAACGCTGGGTGGAAGGAAATTTGTGGCTCCTCTCAGATTCCAGAACTTTCTGCCACAGAAATATGAGGAACATGTGTTTTTTTAGCCATATTTTGAGGTTTGCAAAGGATTCTGGGTAACAGAACCTGGTCCGAGCCCCGCAAGTCACCTCATCTTGGATTCCCCTAGGTCTCTAGTTTTCAGAAATGCACAGGTTTGGTAGGTTTCCCTAGGTGCCGGCTGAGCTAGAGGCCAAAATCTACAGGTAGGCACTTCGCAAAAAACACCTCTGTTTTCTTTAAAAAATTTGGATGTGTCCACGTTGCGCTTTGGGGCGTTTCCTGTTGCGGGCGCTAGGCCTACCCACACAAGTGAGGTATCATTTTTATCGGGAGACTTGGGGGAACGCTGGGTGGAAGGAAATTTGTGGCTCCTCTCAGATTCCAGAACTTTCTGCCACAGAAATATGAGGAACATGTGTTTTTTTAGCCATATTTTGAGGTTTGCAAAGGATTCTGGGTAACAGAACCTGGTCCGAGCCCCGCAAGTCACCTCATCTTGGATTCCCCTAGGTCTCTAGTTTTCAGAAATGCACAGGTTTGGTAGGTTTCCCTAGGTGCCGGCTGAGCTAGAGGCCAAAATCTACAGGTAGGCACTTCGCAAAAAACACCTCTGTTTTCTTTAAAAAATGTGGATGTGTCCACGTTGCGCTTTGGGGCGTTTCCTGTCGCGGACGCTAGGCCTACCCACACAAGTGAGGTATCATTTTTATCGGGAGACTTGGGGGAACGCTGGGTGGAAGGAAATTTGTGGCTCCTCTCAGATTCCAGAACTTTCTGCCACAGAAATATGAGGAACATGTGTTTTTTTAGCCATATTTTGAGGTTTGCAAAGGATTCTGGGTAACAGAACCTGGTCCGAGTCCCGCAAGTCACCCCATCTTGGAATCCCCTAGGTCTCTAGTTTTCAGAAATGCACAGGTTTGGTAGGTTTCCCTAGGTGCCGGCTGAGCTAGAGGCCAAAATCTACAGGTAGGCACTTCGCAAAAAACACCTCTGTTTTCTTTCAAAAATTTCGATGTGTCCACGTTGCGCTTTGGGGCGTTTCCTGTCGCGGGCGCTAGGCCTACCCACACAAGTGAGGTATCATTTTTATCGGGAGACTAGGGGATAACGCTGGGTGGAAGGAAATTTGTGGCTCCTCTCAGATTCCAGAACTTTCTGCCACAGAAATGTGAGGAACATATGTTTGTTTAGCCAAATTTTGAGGTTTGCAAAGGATTCTGGGTAACAGAACCTGGTCCGAGCCCCGCAAGTCACCCCTGCTTGGATTCCCCTAGGTCTATAGTTTTCAGAAATGCAGAGGTTTGGTAGGTTTCCCTAGGTGCCGGCTGAGCTAGAGGCCAAAATCTACAGGTAGGCACTTCGCAAAAAACACCTCTGTTTTCTTTCAAAAATTTGGATGTGTCCACGTTGCGCTTTGGGGCGTTTCCTGTCGCGGGCGCTAGGCCTACCCACACAAGTGAGGTATCATTTTTATCGGGAGACTTGGGGGAACGCTGGGTGGAAGGTAATTTGTGGCTCCTTTCAGATTCCAGAACTTTCTGACACAGAAATGTGAGCAGCATGTGTTTTTTTAGCCAAATTTGGAGGTTTGCAAAGGATTCTGGGTAACAGAACCTGGTCCGAGCTCGCAAGTCACCCCTCCTTGGATTCCCCTAGGTCTCTAGTTTTCAGAAATGCACAGGTTTGGTAGGTTTCCCTAGGTGCCGGCTGAGCTAGAGGCCAAAATCTACAGGTAGGCACTTCGGAAAAAACACCTCCTGTTTTCTTTCAAAAATTTGGATGTGTCCACGTTGCGATTTGGAGCGTTTCCTGTCGTGGGCGCTAGCCCTACCCACACAAGTGAGGTATCATTTTTATCAGGAGACTTGGGGGAACGCTGGGTGGAAGGAAATTTGTGGCTCCTCTCAGATTCCAGAACTTTCTGCCACAGAAATGTGAGGAACATGTCTTTTTTTAGCCAAATTTTGAGGATTGCAAAGGATTCTGGGTAACAGAACCTGGTCTGAGTCCCGCAAGTCACCCCTCCTTGGATTCCCCTAGGTCTCTAGTTTTCAAAATGCACAGGTTTGGTAGGTTTCCCTAGGTGCCGGCTGAGCTGGAGGCCAAAATCTTCAGGTAGGCACTTCGCAAAAAACACCTCTGTTTTCTTTCAAAAATGTGGATGTGTCCACGTTGCGCTTTGGGGCGTTTCCTGTCGCGGACGCTAGGCCTACCCACACAAGTGAGGTATCATTTTTATCGGGAGACTTGGGGGAACACTGGGTGGAAGGAAATTTGTGGCTCCTCTCAGATTCCAGAACTTTCTGCCACAGAAATATGAGGAACATGTGTTTTTTTAGCCATATTTTGAGGTTTGCAAAGGATTCTGGGTAACAGAACCTGGTCCGAGCCCCGCAAGTCACCTCATCTTGGATTCCCCTAGGTCTCTAGTTTTCAGAAATGCACAGGTTTGGTAGGTTTCCCTAGGTGCCGGCTGAGCTAGAGGCCAAAATCTACAGGTAGGCACTTCGCAAAAAACACCTCTGTTTTCTTTAAAAAATTTGGATGTGTCCACGTTGCGCTTTGGGGCGTTTCCTGTTGCGGGCGCTAGGCCTACCCACACAAGTGAGGTATCATTTTTATCGGGAGACTTGGGGGAACGCTGGGTGGAAGGAAATTTGTGGCTCCTCTCAGATTCCAGAACTTTCTGCCACAGAAATATGAGGAACATGTGTTTTTTTGCCATATTTTGAGGTTTGCAAAGGATTCTGGGTAACAGAAACTGGTCCGAGCCCCGCAAGTCACCTCATCTTGGATTCCCCTAGGTCTCTAGTTTTCAGAAATGCACAGGTTTGGTAGGTTTCCCTAGGTGCCGGCTGAGCTAGAGGCCAAAATCTACAGGTAGGCACTTCGCAAAAAACACCTCTGTTTTCTTTAAAAAATGTGGATGTGTCCACGTTGCGCTTTGGGGCGTTTCCTGTCGCGGACGCTAGGCCTACCCACACAAGTGAGGTATCATTTTTATCGGGAGACTTGGGGGAACGCTGGGTGGAAGGAAATTTGTGGCTCCTCTCAGATTCCAGAACTTTCTGCCACAGAAATATGAGGAACATGTGTTTTTTTAGCCATATTTTGAGGTTTGCAAAGGATTCTGGGTAACAGAACCTGGTCCGAGTCCCGCAAGTCACCCCATCTTGGAATCCCCTAGGTCTCTAGTTTTCAGAAATGCACAGGTTTGGTAGGTTTCCCTAGGTGCCGGCTGAGCTAGAGGCCAAAATCTACAGGTAGGCACTTCGCAAAAAACACCTCTGTTTTCTTTCAAAAATTTCGATGTGTCCACGTTGCGCTTTGGGGCGTTTCCTGTCGCGGGCGCTAGGCCTACCCACACAAGTGAGGTATCATTTTTATCGGGAGACTAGGGGATAACGCTGGGTGGAAGGAAATTTGTGGCTCCTCTCAGATTCCAGAACTTTCTGCCACAGAAATGTGAGGAACATATGTTTGTTTAGCCAAATTTTGAGGTTTGCAAAGGATTCTGGGTAACAGAACCTGGTCCGAGCCCCGCAAGTCACCCCTGCTTGGATTCCCCTAGGTCTATAGTTTTCAGAAATGCAGAGGTTTGGTAGGTTTCCCTAGGTGCCGGCTGAGCTAGAGGCCAAAATCTACAGGTAGGCACTTCGCAAAAAACACCTCTGTTTTCTTTCAAAAATTTGGATGTGTCCACGTTGCGCTTTGGGGCGTTTCCTGTCGCGGGCGCTAGGCCTACCCACACAAGTGAGGTATCATTTTTATCGGGAGACTTGGGGGAACGCTGGGTGGAAGGAAATTTGTGGCTCCTTTCAGATTCCAGAACTTTCTGACACAGAAATGTGAGCAGCATGTGTTTTTTTAGCCAAATTTTGAGGTTTGCAAAGGATTCTGGGTAACAGAACCTGGTCCGAGCTCGCAAGTCACCCCTCCTTGGATTCCCCTAGGTCTCTAGTTTTCAGAAATGCACAGGTTTGGTAGGTTTCCCTAGGTGCCGGCTGAGCTAGAGGCCAAATTCTACAGGTAGGCACTTCGGAAAAAACACCTCCTGTTTTCTTTCAAAAATTTGGATGTGTCCACGTTGCGATTTGGAGCGTTTCCTGTCGTGGGCGCTAGCCCTACCCACACAAGTGAGGTATCATTTTTATCAGGAGACTTGGGGGAACGCTGGGTGGAAGGAAATTTGTGGCTCCTCTCAGATTCCAGAACTTTCTGCCACAGAAATGTGAGGAACATGTCTTTTTTTAGCCAAATTTTGAGGATTGCAAAGGATTCTGGGTAACAGAACCTGGTCTGAGTCCCGCAAGTCACCCCTCCTTGGATTCCCCTAGGTCTCTAGTTTTCAAAATGCTCAGGTTTGGTAGGTTTCCCTAGGTGCCGGCTGAGCTGGAGGCCAAAATCTTCAGGTAGGCACTTCGCAAAAAACACCTCTGTTTTCTTTCAAAAATGTGGATGTGTCCACGTTGCGCTTTGGGGCGTTTCCTGTCGCGGACGCTAGGCCTACCCACACAAGTGAGGTATCATTTTTATCGGGAGACTTGGGGGAACGCTGGGTGGAAGGAAATTTGTGGCTCCTCTCAGATTCCAGAACTTTCTGCCACAGAAATATGAGGAACATGTGTTTTTTTAGCCATATTTTGAGGTTTGCAAAGGATTCTGGGTAACAGAACCTGGTCCGAGCCCCGCAAGTCACCTCATCTTGGATTCCCCTAGGTCTCTAGTTTTCAGAAATGCACAGGTTTGGTAGGTTTCCCTAGGTGCCGGCTGAGCTAGAGGCCAAAATCTACAGGTAGGCACTTCGCAAAAAACACCTCTGTTTTCTTTAAAAAATTTGGATGTGTCCACGTTGCGCTTTGGGGCGTTTCCTGTTGCGGGCGCTAGGCCTACCCACACAAGTGAGGTATCATTTTTATCGGGAGACTTGGGGGAACGCTGGGTGGAAGGAAATTTGTGGCTCCTCTCAGATTCCAGAACTTTCTGCCACAGAAATATGAGGAACATGTGTTTTTTTAGCCATATTTTGAGGTTTGCAAAGGATTCTGGGTAACAGAACCTGGTCCGAGCCCCGCAAGTCACCTCATCTTGGATTCCCCTAGGTCTCTAGTTTTCAGAAATGCACAGGTTTGGTAGGTTTCCCTAGGTGCCGGCTGAGCTAGAGGCCAAAATCTACAGGTAGGCACTTCGCAAAAAACACCTCTGTTTTCTTTAAAAAATGTGGATGTGTCCACGTTGCGCTTTGGGGCGTTTCCTGTCGCGGACGCTAGGCCTACCCACACAAGTGAGGTATCATTTTTATCGGGAGACTTGGGGGAACGCTGGGTGGAAGGAAATTTGTGGCTCCTCTCAGATTCCAGAACTTTCTGCCACAGAAATATGAGGAACATGTGTTTTTTTAGCCATATTTTGAGGTTTGCAAAGGATTCTGGGTAACAGAACCTGGTCCGAGTCCCGCAAGTCACCCCATCTTGGAATCCCCTAGGTCTCTAGTTTTCAGAAATGCACAGGTTTGGTAGGTTTCCCTAGGTGCCGGCTGAGCTAGAGGCCAAAATCTACAGGTAGGCACTTCGCAAAAAACACCTCTGTTTTCTTTCAAAAATTTCGATGTGTCCACGTTGCGCTTTGGGGCGTTTCCTGTCGCGGGCGCTAGGCCTACCCACACAAGTGAGGTATCATTTTTATCGGGAGACTAGGGGATAACGCTGGGGGGAAGGAAATTTGTGGCTCCTCTCAGATTCCAGAACTTTCTGCCACAGAAATGTGAGGAACATATGTTTGTTTAGCCAAATTTTGAGGTTTGCAAAGGATTCTGGGTAACAGAACCTGGTCCGAGCCCCGCAAGTCACCCCTGCTTGGATTCCCCTAGGTCTATAGTTTTCAGAAATGCAGAGGTTTGGTAGGTTTCCCTAGGTGCCGGCTGAGCTAGAGGCCAAAATCTACAGGTAGGCACTTCGCAAAAAACACCTCTGTTTTCTTTCAAAAATTTCGATGTGTCCACGTTGCGCTTTGGGGCGTTTCCTGTCGCGGGCGCTAGGCCTACCCACACAAGTGAGGTATCATTTTTATCGGGAGACTTGGGGGAACGCTGGGTGGAAGGAAATTTGTGGCTCCTTTCAGATTCCAGAACTTTCTGACACAGAAATGTGAGCAGCATGTGTTTTTTTAGCCAAATTTTGAGGTTTGCAAAGGATTCTGGGTAACAGAACCTGGTCCGAGCTCGCAAGTCACCCCTCCTTGGATTCCCCTAGGTCTCTAGTTTTCAGAAATGCACAGGTTTGGTAGGTTTCCCTAGGTGCCGGCTGAGCTAGAGGCCAAAATCTACAGGTAGGCACTTCGGAAAAAACACCTCCTGTTTTCTTTCAAAAATTTGGATGTGTCCACATTGCGCTTTGGGGCGTTTCCTGTCGCGGGCGCTAGGCCTACCCACACAAGTGAGCTATCATTTTTATCAGGAGACTTGGGGGAACGCTGGGTGGAAGGAAATTTGTGGCTCCTCTCAGATTCCAGAACTTTCTGCCACAGAAATGTGAGGAACATATGTTTGTTTAGCCAAATTTTGAGGTTTGCAAAGGATTCTGGGTAACAGAACCTGGTCCGAGCCCCGCAAGTCACCCCATCTTGGAATCCCCTAGGTCTCTAGTTTTCAGAAATGCACAGGTTTGGTAGGTTTCCCTAGGTGCCGGCTGAGCTAGAGGCCAAAATCTACAGGTAGGCACTTCGCAAAAAACACCTCTGTTTTCTTTCAAAAATTTCGATGTGTCCACGTTGCGCTTTGGGGCGTTTCCTGTCGCGGGTGCTAGGCCTACCCACACAAGTGAGGTATCATTTTTATCGGGAGACTTGGGGGAACGCTGGGTGGAAGGAAATTTGTGGCTCCACTCAGATTCCAGAACTTTCTGCCACAGAAATGTGAGGAACATATGTTTGTTTAGCCAAATTTTGAGGTTTGCAAAGGATTCTGGGTAACAGAACCTGGTCCGAGCCCCGCAAGTCAGCCCTCCTTGGATTCCCCTAGGTCTCTAGTTTTCAGAAATGCACAGGTTTGGTAGGTTTCCCTAGGTGTCGGCTGAGCTAGAGGCCAAAATCTACAGGTAGGCACTTCGCAAAAAACACTTCTGTTTTCTTTCAAAAATTTGGATGTGTCCACGTTGCGCTTTTGGGGCGTTTCCTGTCGTGGGCGCTAGGCCTACCCACACAAGTGAGGTATCATTTTTATTGGGAGACTTGAGGGAACGCTGGGTGGAAGGAAATTTGTGGCTCCTCTCAGATTCCAGAACTTGCTGCCACAGAAATGTGAGGAACATGTGTTTTTTTAGCCAAATTTTGAGGTTTGCAAAGGATTCTGGGTAACAGAACCTGGTCCGAGCCCCGCAAGTCAGCCCTCCTTGGATTCCCCTAGGTCTCTAGTTTTCAGAAATGCACAGGTTTTGTAGGTTTCCCTAGGTGCCGGCTGAGCTAGAGCCCAAAATCTACAGGTAGGCACTTCGCAAAAAACACCTCTGTTTTCTTTCAAAAATTTGGATGTGTCCACGTTGCGCTTTGGGGCGTTTCCTGTCGCGGGCGCTAGGCCTACCCACACAAGTGAGGTATCATTTTTATCGGGAGACTTGGGGGAACGCTGGGTGGAAGGAAATTTGTGGCTCCTCTCAGATTCCAGAACTTGCTGCCACAGAAATGTGAGGAACATGTGTTTTTTTAGCAAAATTTTGAGGTTTGCAAAGGATTCTGGGTAACAGAACCTGGTCCGAGCCCCGCAAGTCACCCCATCTTGGATTCCCCTAGGTCTCTAGTTTTCAGAAATGCACAGGTTTGGTAGGTTTCCCTAGGTGCCGGCTGAGCTAGAGGCCAAAATCTACAGGTAGGCACTTCGCAAAAAACACCTCTGTTTTCTTTCAAAAATTTGGATGTGTCCACGTTGCGCTTTGGGGCGTTTCCTGTCGTGGGCGCTAGGCCTACCCACACAAGTGAGGTATCATTTTTATCAGGAGACTTGGGGGAACGCTGGGTGGAAGGAAATTTGTGGCTCCTCTCAGATTCCAGAACTTTCTGCCACAGAAATGTGAGGAACATGTCTTTTTTTAGCCAAATTTTGAGGATTGCAAAGGATTCTGGGTAACAGAACCTGGTCTGAGCCCCGCAAGTCACCCCTCCTTGGATTCCCCTAGGTCTCTAGTTTTCAAAATGCACAGGTTTGGTAGGTTTCCCTAGGTGCCGGCTGAGCTGGAGGCCAAAATCTTCAGGTAGGCACTTCGCAAAAAACACCTCTGTTTTCTTTCAAAAATGTGGATGTGTCCACGTTGCGCTTTGGGGCGTTTCCTGTCGCGGACGCTAGGCCTACCCACACAAGTGAGGTATCATTTTTATCGGGAGACTTGGGGGAACGCTGGGTGGAAGGAAATTTGTGGCTCCTCTCAGATTCCAGAACTTTCTGCCACAGAAATATGAGGAACATGTGTTTTTTTAGCCATATTTTGAGGTTTGCAAAGGATTCTGGGTAACAGAACCTGGTCCGAGCCCCGCAAGTCACCTCATCTTGGATTCCCCTAGGTCTCTAGTTTTCAGAAATGCACAGGTTTGGTAGGTTTCCCTAGGTGCCGGCTGAGCTAGAGGCCAAAATCTACAGGTAGGCACTTCGCAAAAAACACCTCTGTTTTCTTTCAAAAATTTGGATGTGTCCACGTTGCGCTTTGGGGCGTTTCCTGTTGCAGGCGCTAGGCCTACCCACACAAGTGAGGTATCATTTTTATCGGGAGACTTGGGGGAACGCTGGGTGGAAGGAAATTTGTGGCTCCTCTCAGATTCCAGAACTTTCTGCCATAGAAATGTGAGGAACATATGTTTGTTTAGCCAAATTTTGAGGTTTGCAAAGGATTCTGGGTAGCAGAACCTGGTCCGAGCCCCGCAAGTCACCCCTCTTTGGATTCCCCTAGGTCTATAGTTTTCAGAAATGCAGAGGTTTGGTAGGTTTCCCTAGGTGCCGGCTGAGCTAGAGGCCAAAATCTACAGGTAGGCACTTTGCAAAAAACACCTCCTGTTTTCTTTCAAAAATTTGGATGTGTCCACGTTGCGATTTGGGGCGTTTCCTGTCGCGGGCGCTAGGCCTACCCACACAAGTGAGGTATCATTTTTATCGGGAGACTTGGGGGAACGCTGGGTGGAAGGAAATATGTGGCTCCTCTCAGATTCCAGAACTTTCTGCCACAGAAATGTGAGGAACATATGTTTGTTTAGCCAAATTTTGAGGTTTGCAAAGGATTCTGGGTAACAGAACCTGGTCCGAGCCCCGCAAGATGCTCCTTGGATTCCCCTAGGTCTATAGTTTTCAGAAATGCAGAGGTTTGGTAGGTTTCCCTAGGTGCCGGCTGAGCTAGAGGCCAAAATCTACAGGTAGGCACTTCGCAAAAAACACCTCTGTTTTCTTTCAAAAATTTGGATGTGTCCACGTTGCGCTTTGGGGCGTTTCCTGTCGCGGGCGCTAGGCCTACCCACACAAGTGAGGTATCATTTTTATCGGGAGACTTGGGGGAACGCTGGGTGGAAGGACATTTGTGGCTCCCCTCAGATTCCAGAACTTTCTGCCACAGAAATGTGAGGAACATGTGTTTTTTTAGCCAAATTTTGAGGTTTGCAAAGGATTCTGGGTAACAGAACCTGGTCCGCGCCCCGCAAGTCACCCCTCCTTGGATTCCCCTAGGTCTCTAGTTTTCAGAAATGCACAGGTTTGGTAGGTTTCCCTAGGTGCCGGCTGAGCTAGAGGCCAAAATCTACAGGTAGGCACTTTCCAAAAAACACCTCCTGTTTTCTTTCAAAAATTTGGATGTGTCCACATTGCGCTTTGGGGCGTTTCCTGTCGCGGGCGCTAGGCCTACCCACACAAGTGAGGTATCATTTTTATCGGGAGACTTGGGGGAACGCTGGGTGGAAGGACATTTGTGGCTCCCCTCAGATTCCAGAACTTTCTGCCACAGAAATGTGAGGAACATGTGTTTTTTTAGCCAAATTTTGAGGTTTGCAAAGGATTCTGGGTAACAGAACCTGGTCCGCGCCCCGCAAGTCACCCCTCCTTGGATTCCCCTAGGTCTCTAGTTTTCAGAAATGCACAGGTTTGGTAGGTTTCCCTAGGTGCCGGCTGAGCTAGAGGCCAAAATCTACAGGTAGGCACTTCGCAAAAAACACCTCCTGTTTTCTTTCAAAAATTTGGATGTGTCCACATTGCGCTTTGGGGCGTTTCCTGTCGCGGGCGCTAGGCCTACCCACACAAGTGAGGTATCATTTTTATCGGGAGACTTGGGGGAACGCTGGGTGGCCGGAAATTTGTGGCTCCTCTCAGATTCCAGAACTTTCTGCCACAGAAATGTGAGGAACATGTGTTTTTTTAGCCAAATTTGGAGGTTTGCTAAGGATTCTGGGTAACAGAACCTGGTCCGAGCTCGCAAGTCACCCCTCCTTGGATTCCCCTAGGTCTCTAGTTTTCAGAAATGCACAGGTTTGGTAGGTTTCCCTAGGTGCCGGCTGAGCTATAGGCCAAAATCTACTGGTAGGCACTTCGCAAAAAACACCTCTGTTTTCTTTCAAAAATTTCGATGTGTCCACGTTGCGCTTTGGGGCGTTTCCTGTCGCGGGTGCTAGGCCTACCCACACAAGTGAGGTATCATTTTTATCGGGAGACTTGGGGGAACGCTGGGTGGAAGGAAATTTGTGGCTCCTCTCAGATTCCAGAACTTTCTGCCACAGAAATGTGAGGAACATATGTTTGTTTAGCCAAATTTTGAGGTTTGCAAAGGATTCTGGGTAACAGAACCTGGTCGGAGCCCCGCAAGTCAGCCCTCCTTGGATTCCCCTAGGTCTCTAGTTTTCAGAAATGCACAGGTTTGGTAGGTTTCCCTAGGTGTCGGCTGAGCTAGAGGCCAAAATCTACAGGTAGGCACTTCGCAAAAAACACTTCTGTTTTCTTTAAAAAATGTGGATGTGTCCACGTTGCGCTTTTGGGGCGTTTCCTGTCGCGGGCGCTAGGCCTACTCACACAAGTGAGGTATCATTTTTATTGGGAGACTTGGGGGAACGCTGGGTGGAAGGAAATTTGTGGCTCCTCTCAGATTCCAGAACTTGCTGCCACAGAAATGTGAAGAACATGTGTTTTTTTAGCAAAATTTTGAGGTTTGCAAAGGATTCTGGGTAACAGAACCTGGTCCGAGCCCCGCAAGTCAGCCCTCCTTGGATTCCCCTAGGTCTCTAGTTTTCAGAAATGCACAGGTTTTGTAGGTTTCCCTAGGTGCCGGCTGAGCTAGAGCCCAAAATCTACAGGTAGGCACTTCGCAAAAAACACCTCTGTTTTCTTTCAAAAATTTGGATGTGTCCACGTTGCGCTTTGGGGCATTTCCTGTCGCGGGCGCTAGGCCTACCCACACAAGTGATGTATCATTTTTATCGGGAGACTTGGGGGAACGCTGGGTGGAAGGAAATTTGTGGCTCCTCTCAGATTCCAGAACTTGCTGCCACAGAAATGTGAGGAACATGTGTTTTTTTAGCAAAATTTTGAGGTTTGCAAAGGATTCTGGGTAACAGAACCTGGTCCAAGCCCCGCAAGTCACCCCATCTTGGAATCCCCTAGGTCTCTAGTTTTCAGAAATGCACAGGTTTGGTAGGTTTCCCTAGGTGCCGGCTGAGCTAGAGGCCAAAATCTACAGGTAGGCACTTCGCAAAAAACACCTCTGTTTTCTTTCAAAAATTTCGATGTGTCCACGTTGCGCTTTGGGGCGTTTCCTGTCGCGGGCGCTAGGCCTACCCACACAAGTGAGGTATCATTTTTATCGGGAGACTAGGGGATAACGCTGGGTGGAAGGAAATTTGTGGCTCCTCTCAGATTCCAGAACTTTCTGCCACAGAAATGTGAGGAACATATGTTTGTTTAGCCAAATTTTGAGGTTTGCAAAGGATTCTGGGTAACAGAACCTGGTCCGAGCCCCGCAAGTCACCCCTGCTTGGATTCCCCTAGGTCTATAGTTTTCAGAAATGCAGAGGTTTGGTAGGTTTCCCTAGGTGCCGGCTGAGCTAGAGGCCAAAATCTACAGGTAGGCACTTCGCAAAAAACACCTCTGTTTTCTTTCAAAAATTTCGATGTGTCCACGTTGCGCTTTGGGGCGTTTCCTGTCGCGGGCGCTAGGCCTACCCACACAAGTGAGGTATCATTTTTATCGGGAGACTTGGGGGAACGCTGGGTGGAAGGAAATTTGTGGCTCCTTTCAGATTCCAGAACTTTCTGACACAGAAATGTGAGCAGCATGTGTTTTTTTAGCCAAATTTTGAGGTTTGCAAAGGATTCTGGGTAACAGAACCTGGTCCGAGCTCGCAAGTCACCCCTCCTTGGATTCCCCTAGGTCTCTAGTTTTCAGAAATGCACAGGTTTGGTAGGTTTCCCTAGGTGCCGGCTGAGCTAGAGGCCAAAATCTACAGGTAGGCACTTCGGAAAAAACACCTCCTGTTTTCTTTCAAAAATTTGGATGTGTCCACATTGCGCTTTGGGGCGTTTCCTGTCGCGGGCGCTAGGCCTACCCACACAAGTGAGCTATCATTTTTATCAGGAGACTTGGGGGAACGCTGGGTGGAAGGAAATTTGTGGCTCCTCTCAGATTCCAGAACTTTCTGCCACAGAAATGTGAGGAACATATGTTTGTTTAGCCAAATTTTGAGGTTTGCAAAGGATTCTGGGTAACAGAACCTGGTCCGAGCCCCGCAAGTCACCCCATCTTGGAATCCCCTAGGTCTCTAGTTTTCAGAAATGCACAGGTTTGGTAGGTTTCCCTAGGTGCCGGCTGAGCTAGAGGCCAAAATCTACAGGTAGGCACTTCGCAAAAAACACCTCTGTTTTCTTTCAAAAATTTCGATGTGTCCACGTTGCGCTTTGGGGCGTTTCCTGTCGCGGGTGCTAGGCCTACCCACACAAGTGAGGTATCATTTTTATCGGGAGACTTGGGGGAACGCTGGGTGGAAGGAAATTTGTGGCTCCACTCAGATTCCAGAACTTTCTGCCACAGAAATGTGAGGAACATATGTTTGTTTAGCCAAATTTTGAGGTTTGCAAAGGATTCTGGGTAACAGAACCTGGTCCGAGCCCCGCAAGTCAGCCCTCCTTGGATTCCCCTAGGTCTCTAGTTTTCAGAAATGCACAGGTTTGGTAGGTTTCCCTAGGTGTCGGCTGAGCTAGAGGCCAAAATCTACAGGTAGGCACTTCGCAAAAAACACTTCTGTTTTCTTTCAAAAATTTGGATGTGTCCACGTTGCGCTTTTGGGGCGTTTCCTGTCGTGGGCGCTAGGCCTACCCACACAAGTGAGGTATCATTTTTATTGGGAGACTTGAGGGAACGCTGGGTGGAAGGAAATTTGTGGCTCCTCTCAGATTCCAGAACTTGCTGCCACAGAAATGTGAGGAACATGTGTTTTTTTAGCCAAATTTTGAGGTTTGCAAAGGATTCTGGGTAACAGAACCTGGTCCGAGCCCCGCAAGTCAGCCCTCCTTGGATTCCCCTAGGTCTCTAGCTTTCAGAAATGCACAGGTTTTGTAGGTTTCCCTAGGTGCCGGCTGAGCTAGAGCCCAAAATCTACAGGTAGGCACTTCGCAAAAAACACCTCTGTTTTCTTTCAAAAATTTGGATGTGTCCACGTTGCGCTTTGGGGCGTTTCCTGTCGCGGGCGCTAGGCCTACCCACACAAGTGAGGTATCATTTTTATCGGGAGACTTGGGGGAACGCTGGGTGGAAGGAAATTTGTGGCTCCTCTCAGATTCCAGAACTTGCTGCCACAGAAATGTGAGGAACATGTGTTTTTTTAGCAAAATTTTGAGGTTTGCAAAGGATTCTGGGTAACAGAACCTGGTCCGAGCCCCGCAAGTCACCCCATCTTGGATTCCCCTAGGTCTCTAGTTTTCAGAAATGCACAGGTTTGGTAGGTTTCCCTAGGTGCCGGGTGAGCTAGAGGCCAAAATCTACAGGTAGGCACTTCGCAAAAAACACCTCTGTTTTCTTTCAAAAATTTGGATGTGTCCACGTTGCGCTTTGGGGCGTTTCCTGTCGTGGGCGCTAGGCCTACCCACACAAGTGAGGTATCATTTTTATCAGGAGACTTGGGGGAACGCTGGGTGGAAGGAAATTTGTGGCTCCTCTCAGATTCCAGAACTTTCTGCCACAGAAATGTGAGGAACATGTCTTTTTTTAGCCAAATTTTGAGGATTGCAAAGGATTCTGGGTAACAGAACCTGGTCTGAGCCCCGCAAGTCACCCCTCCTTGGATTCCCCTAGGTCTCTAGTTTTCAAAATGCACAGGTTTGGTAGGTTTCCCTAGGTGCCGGCTGAGCTGGAGGCCAAAATCTTCAGGTAGGCACTTCGCAAAAAACACCTCTGTTTTCTTTCAAAAATGTGGATGTGTCCACGTTGCGCTTTGGGGCGTTTCCTGTCGCGGACGCTAGGCCTACCCACACAAGTGAGGTATCATTTTTATCGGGAGACTTGGGGGAACGCTGGGTGGAAGGAAATTTGTGGCTCCTCTCAGATTCCAGAACTTTCTGCCACAGAAATATGAGGAACATGTGTTTTTTTAGCCATATTTTGAGGTTTGCAAAGGATTCTGGGTAACAGAACCTGGTCCGAGCCCCGCAAGTCACCTCATCTTGGATTCCCCTAGGTCTCTAGTTTTCAGAAATGCACAGGTTTGGTAGGTTTCCCTAGGTGCCGGCTGAGCTAGAGGCCAAAATCTACAGGTAGGCACTTCGCAAAAAACACCTCTGTTTTCTTTCAAAAATTTGGATGTGTCCACGTTGCGCTTTGGGGCGTTTCCTGTTGCAGGCGCTAGGCCTACCCACACAAGTGAGGTATCATTTTTATCGGGAGACTTGGGGGAACGCTGGGTGGAAGGAAATTTGTGGCTCCTCTCAGATTCCAGAACTTTCTGCCATAGAAATGTGAGGAACATATGTTTGTTTAGCCAAATTTTGAGGTTTGCAAAGGATTCTGGGTAGCAGAACCTGGTCCGAGCCCCGCAAGTCACCCCTCTTTGGATTCCCCTAGGTCTATAGTTTTCAGAAATGCAGAGGTTTGGTAGGTTTCCCTAGGTGCCGGCTGAGCTAGAGGCCAAAATCTACAGGTAGGCACTTTGCAAAAAACACCTCCTGTTTTCTTTCAAAAATTTGGATGTGTCCACGTTGCGATTTGGGGCGTTTCCTGTCGCGGGCGCTAGGCCTACCCACACAAGTGAGGTATCATTTTTATCGGGAGACTTGGGGGAACGCTGGGTGGAAGGAAATATGTGGCTCCTCTCAGATTCCAGAACTTTCTGCCACAGAAATGTGAGGAACATATGTTTGTTTAGCCAAATTTTGAGGTTTGCAAAGGATTCTGGGTAACAGAACCTGGTCCGAGCCCCGCAAGATGCTCCTTGGATTCCCCTAGGTCTATAGTTTTCAGAAATGCAGAGGTTTGGTAGGTTTCCCTAGGTGCCGGCTGAGCTAGAGGCCAAAATCTACAGGTAGGCACTTCGCAAAAAACACCTCTGTTTTCTTTCAAAAATTTGGATGTGTCCACGTTGCGCTTTGGGGCGTTTCCTGTCGCGGGCGCTAGGCCTACCCACACAAGTGAGGTATCATTTTTATCGGGAGACTTGGGGGAACGCTGGGTGGAAGGACATTTGTGGCTCCCCTCAGATTCCAGAACTTTCTGCCACAGAAATGTGAGGAACATGTGTTTTTTTAGCCAAATTTTGAGGTTTGCAAAGGATTCTGGGTAACAGAACCTGGTCCGCGCCCCGCAAGTCACCCCTCCTTGGATTCCCGTAGGTCTCTAGTTTTCAGAAATGCACAGGTTTGGTAGGTTTCCCTAGGTGCCGGCTGAGCTAGAGGCCAAAATCTACAGGTAGGCACTTTCCAAAAAACACCTCCTGTTTTCTTTCAAAAATTTGGATGTGTCCACATTGCGCTTTGGGGCGTTTCCTGTCGCGGGCGCTAGACCTACCCACACAAGTGAGGTATCATTTTTATCGGGAGACTTGGGGGAACGCTGGGTGGAAGGACATTTGTGGCTCCTCTCAGATTCCAGAACTTTCTGCCACAGAAATGTGAGGAACATGTGTTTTTTTAGCCAAATTTTGAGGTTTGCAAAGGATTCTGGGTAACAGAACCTGGTCCGCGCCCCGCAAGTCACCCCTCCTTGGATTCCCCTAGGTCTCTAGTTTTCAGAAATGCACAGGTTTGGTAGGTTTCCCTAGGTGCCGGCTGAGCTAGAGGCCAAAATCTACAGGTAGGCACTTCGCAAAAAACACCTCCTGTTTTCTTTCAAAAATTTGGATGTGTCCACATTGCGCTTTGGGGCGTTTCCTGTCGCGGGCGCTAGGCCTACCCACACAAGTGAGGTATCATTTTTATCGGGAGACTTGGGGGAACGCTGGGTGGCCGGAAATTTGTGGCTCCTCTCAGATTCCAGAACTTTCTGCCACAGAAATGTGAGGAACATGTGTTTTTTTAGCCAAATTTGGAGGTTTGCTAAGGATTCTGGGTAACAGAACCTGGTCCGAGCTCGCAAGTCACCCCTCCTTGGATTCCCCTAGGTCTCTAGTTTTCAGAAATGCACAGGTTTGGTAGGTTTCCCTAGGTGCCGGCTGAGCTATAGGCCAAAATCTACAGGTAGGCACTTCGCAAAAAACACCTCTGTTTTCTTTCAAAAATTTCGATGTGTCCACGTTGCGCTTTGGGGCGTTTCCTGTCGCGGGTGCTAGGCCTACCCACACAAGTGAGGTATCATTTTTATCGGGAGACTTGGGGGAACGCTGGGTGGAAGGAAATTTGTGGCTCCTCTCAGATTCCAGAACTTTCTGCCACAGAAATGTGAGGAACATATGTTTGTTTAGCCAAATTTTGAGGTTTGCAAAGGATTCTGGGTAACAGAACCTGGTCGGAGCCCCGCAAGTCAGCCCTCCTTGGATTCCCCTAGGTCTCTAGTTTTCAGAAATGCACAGGTTTGGTAGGTTTCCCTAGGTGTCGGCTGAGCTAGAGGCCAAAATCTACAGGTAGGCACTTCGCAAAAAACACTTCTGTTTTCTTTAAAAAATGTGGATGTGTCCACGTTGCGCTTTTGGGGCGTTTCCTGTCGCGGGCGCTAGGCCTACCCACACAAGTGAGGTATCATTTTTATTGGGAGACTTGGGGGAACGCTGGGTGGAAGGAAATTTGTGGCTCCTCTCAGATTCCAGAACTTGCTGCCACAGAAATGTGAAGAACATGTGTTTTTTTAGCCAAATTTTGAGGTTTGCAAAGGATTCTGGGTAACAGAACCTGGTCCGAGCCCCGCAAGTCAGCCCTCCTTGGATTCCCCTAGGTCTCTAGTTTTCAGAAATGCACAGGTTTTGTAGGTTTCCCTAGGTGCCGGCTGAGCTAGAGCCCAAAATCTACAGGTAGGCACTTCGCAAAAAACACCTCTGTTTTCTTTCAAAAATTTGGATGTGTCCACGTTGCGCTTTGGGGCATTTCCTGTCGCGGGCGCTAGGCCTACCCACACAAGTGATGTATCATTTTTATCGGGAGACTTGGGGGAACGCTGGGTGGAAGGAAATTTGTGGCTCCTCTCAGATTCCAGAACTTGCTGCCACAGAAATGTGAGAAACATGTGTTTTTTTAGCAAAATTTTGAGGTTTGCAAAGGATTCTGGGTAACAGAACCTGGTCCAAGCCCCGCAAGTCACCCCATCTTGGAATCCCCTAGGTCTCTAGTTTTCAGAAATGCACAGGTTTGGTAGGTTTCCCTAGGTGCCGGCTGAGCTAGAGGCCAAAATCTACAGGTAGGCACTTCGCAAAAAACACCTCTGTTTTCTTTCAAAAATTTCGATGTGTCCACGTTGCGCTTTGGGGCGTTTCCTGTCGCGGGCGCTAGGCCTACCCACACAAGTGAGGTATCATTTTTATCGGGAGACTAGGGGATAACGCTGGGTGGAAGGAAATTTGTGGCTCCTCTCAGATTCCAGAACTTTCTGCCACAGAAATGTGAGGAACATATGTTTGTTTAGCCAAATTTTGAGGTTTGCAAAGGATTCTGGGTAACAGAACCTGGTCCGAGCCCCGCAAGTCACCCCTGCTTGGATTCCTCTAGGTCTATAGTTTTCAGAAATGCAGAGGTTTGGTAGGTTTCCCTAGGTGCCGGCTGAGCTAGAGGCCAAAATCTACAGGTAGGCACTTCGCAAAAAACACCTCTGTTTTCTTTCAAAAATTTCGATGTGTCCACGTTGCGCTTTGGGGCGTTTCCTGTCGCGGGCGCTAGGCCTACCCACACAAGTGAGGTATCATTTTTATCGGGAGACTTGGGGGAACGCTGGGTGGAAGGAAATTTGTGGCTCCTTTCAGATTCCAGAACTTTCTGACACAGAAATGTGAGCAGCATGTGTTTTTTTAGCCAAATTTTGAGGTTTGCAAAGGATTCTGGGTAACAGAACCTGGTCCGAGCTCGCAAGTCACCCCTCCTTGGATTCCCCTAGGTCTCTAGTTTTCAGAAATGCACAGGTTTGGTAGGTTTCCCTAGGTGCCGGCTGAGCTAGAGGCCAAAATCTACAGGTAGGCACTTCGGAAAAAACACCTCCTGTTTTCTTTCAAAAATTTGGATGTGTCCACATTGCGCTTTGGGGCGTTTCCTGTCGCGGGCGCTAGGCCTACCCACACAAGTGAGCTATCATTTTTATCAGGAGACTTGGGGGAACGCTGGGTGGAAGGAAATTTGTGGCTCCTCTCAGATTCCAGAACTTTCTGCCACAGAAATGTGAGGAACATATGTTTGTTTAGCCAAATTTTGAGGTTTGCAAAGGATTCTGGGTAACAGAACCTGGTCCGAGCCCCGCAAGTCACCCCATCTTGGAATCCCCTAGGTCTCTAGTTTTCAGAAATGCACAGGTTTGGTAGGTTTCCCTAGGTGCCGGCTGAGCTAGAGGCCAAAATCTACAGGTAGGCACTTCGCAAAAAACACCTCTGTTTTCTTTCAAAAATTTCGATGTGTCCACGTTGCGCTTTGGGGCGTTTCCTGTCGCGGGTGCTAGGCCTACCCACACAAGTGAGGTATCATTTTTATCGGGAGACTTGGGGGAACGCTGGGTGGAAGGAAATTTGTGGCTCCACTCAGATTCCAGAACTTTCTGCCACAGAAATGTGAGGAACATATGTTTGTTTAGCCAAATTTTGAGGTTTGCAAAGGATTCTGGGTAACAGAACCTGGTCCGAGCCCCGCAAGTCAGCCCTCCTTGGATTCCCCTAGGTCTCTAGTTTTCAGAAATGCACAGGTTTGGTAGGTTTCCCTAGGTGTCGGCTGAGCTAGAGGCCAAAATCTACAGGTAGGCACTTCGCAAAAAACACTTCTGTTTTCTTTCAAAAATTTGGATGTGTCCACGTTGCGCTTTTGGGGCGTTTCCTGTCGTGGGCGCTAGGCCTACCCACACAAGTGAGGTATCATTTTTATTGGGAGACTTGAGGGAACGCTGGGTGGAAGGAAATTTGTGGCTCCTCTCAGATTCCAGAACTTGCTGCCACAGAAATGTGAGGAACATGTGTTTTTTTAGCCAAATTTTGAGGTTTGCAAAGGATTCTGGGTAACAGAACCTGGTCCGAGCCCCGCAAGTCAGCCCTCCTTGGATTCCCCTAGGTCTCTAGTTTTCAGAAATGCACAGGTTTTGTAGGTTTCCCTAGGTGCCGGCTGAGCTAGAGCCCAAAATCTACAGGTAGGCACTTCGCAAAAAACACCTCTGTTTTCTTTCAAAAATTTGGATGTGTCCACGTTGCGCTTTGGGGCGTTTCCTGTCGCGGGCGCTAGGCCTACCCACACAAGTGAGGTATCATTTTTATCGGGAGACTTGGGGGAACGCTGGGTGGAAGGAAATTTGTGGCTCCTCTCAGATTCCAGAACTTGCTGCCACAGAAATGTGAGGAACATGTGTTTTTTTAGCAAAATTTTGAGGTTTGCAAAGGATTCTGGGTAACAGAACCTGGTCCGAGCCCCGCAAGTCACCCCATCTTGGATTCCCCTAGGTCTCTAGTTTTCAGAAATGCACAGGTTTGGTAGGTTTCCCTAGGTGCCGGCTGAGCTAGAGGCCAAAATCTACAGGTAGGCACTTCGCAAAAAACACCTCTGTTTTCTTTCAAAAATTTGGATGTGTCCACGTTGCGCTTTGGGGCGTTTCCTGTCGTGGGCGCTAGGCCTACCCACACAAGTGAGGTATCATTTTTATCAGGAGACTTGGGGGAACGCTGGGTGGAAGGAAATTTGTGGCTCCTCTCAGATTCCAGAACTTTCTGCCACAGAAATGTGAGGAACATGTCTTTTTTTAGCCAAATTTTGAGGATTGCAAAGGATTCTGGGTAACAGAACCTGGTCTGAGCCCCGCAAGTCACCCCTCCTTGGATTCCCCTAGGTCTCTAGTTTTCAAAATGCACAGGTTTGGTAGGTTTCCCTAGGTGCCGGCTGAGCTGGAGGCCAAAATCTTCAGGTAGGCACTTCGCAAAAAACACCTCTGTTTTCTTTCAAAAATGTGGATGTGTCCACGTTGCGCTTTGGGGCGTTTCCTGTCGCGGACGCTAGGCCTACCCACACAAGTGAGGTATCATTTTTATCGGGAGACTTGGGGGAACGCTGGGTGGAAGGAAATTTGTGGCTCCTCTCAGATTCCAGAACTTTCTGCCACAGAAATATGAGGAACATGTGTTTTTTTAGCCATATTTTGAGGTTTGCAAAGGATTCTGGGTAACAGAACCTGGTCCGAGCCCCGCAAGTCACCTCATCTTGGATTCCCCTAGGTCTCTAGTTTTCAGAAATGCACAGGTTTGGTAGGTTTCCCTAGGTGCCGGCTGAGCTAGAGGCCAAAATCTACAGGTAGGCACTTCGCAAAAAACACCTCTGTTTTCTTTCAAAAATTTGGATGTGTCCACGTTGCGCTTTGGGGCGTTTCCTGTTGCAGGCGCTAGGCCTACCCACACAAGTGAGGTATCATTTTTATCGGGAGACTTGGGGGAACGCTGGGTGGAAGGAAATTTGTGGCTCCTCTCAGATTCCAGAACTTTCTGCCATAGAAATGTGAGGAACATATGTTTGTTTAGCCAAATTTTGAGGTTTGCAAAGGATTCTGGGTAGCAGAACCTGGTCCGAGCCCCGCAAGTCACCCCTCTTTGGATTCCCCTAGGTCTATAGTTTTCAGAAATGCAGAGGTTTGGTAGGTTTCCCTAGGTGCCGGCTGAGCTAGAGGCCAAAATCTACAGGTAGGCACTTTGCAAAAAACACCTCCTGTTTTCTTTCAAAAATTTGGATGTGTCCACGTTGCGATTTGGGGCGTTTCCTGTCGCGGGCGCTAGGCCTACCCACACAAGTGAGGTATCATTTTTATCGGGAGACTTGGGGGAACGCTGGGTGGAAGGAAATATGTGGCTCCTCTCAGATTCCAGAACTTTCTGCCACAGAAATGTGAGGAACATATGTTTGTTTAGCCAAATTTTGAGGTTTGCAAAGGATTCTGGGTAACAGAACCTGGTCCGAGCCCCGCAAGATGCTCCTTGGATTCCCCTAGGTCTATAGTTTTCAGAAATGCAGAGGTTTGGTAGGTTTCCCTAGGTGCCGGCTGAGCTAGAGGCCAAAATCTACAGGTAGGCACTTCGCAAAAAACACCTCTGTTTTCTTTCAAAAATTTGGATGTGTCCACGTTGCGCTTTGGGGCGTTTCCTGTCGCGGGCGCTAGGCCTACCCACACAAGTGAGGTATCATTTTTATCGGGAGACTTGGGGGAACGCTGGGTGGAAGGACATTTGTGGCTCCCCTCAGATTCCAGAACTTTCTGCCACAGAAATGTGAGGAACATGTGTTTTTTTAGCCAAATTTTGAGGTTTGCAAAGGATTCTGGGTAACAGAACCTGGTCCGCGCCCCGCAAGTCACCCCTCCTTGGATTCCCCTAGGTCTCTAGTTTTCAGAAATGCACAGGTTTGGTAGGTTTCCCTAGGTGCCGGCTGAGCTAGAGGCCAAAATCTACAGGTAGGCACTTTCCAAAAAACACCTCCTGTTTTCTTTCAAAAATTTGGATGTGTCCACATTGCGCTTTGGGGCGTTTCCTGTCGCGGGCGCTAGGCCTACCCACACAAGTGAGGTATCATTTTTATCGGGAGACTTGGGGGAACGCTGGGTGGAAGGACATTTGTGGCTCCCCTCAGATTCCAGAACTTTCTGCCACAGAAATGTGAGGAACATGTGTTTTTTTAGCCAAATTTTGAGGTTTGCAAAGGATTCTGGGTAACAGAACCTGGTCCGCGCCCCGCAAGTCACCCCTCCTTGGATTCCCCTAGGTCTCTAGTTTTCAGAAATGCACAGGTTTGGTAGGTTTCCCTAGGTGCCGGCTGAGCTAGAGGCCAAAATCTACAGGTAGGCACTTCGCAAAAAACACCTCCTGTTTTCTTTCAAAAATTTGGATGTGTCCACATTGCGCTTTGGGGCGTTTCCTGTCGCGGGCGCTAGGCCTACCCACACAAGTGAGGTATCATTTTTATCGGGAGACTTGGGGGAACGCTGGGTGGCCGGAAATTTGTGGCTCCTCTCAGATTCCAGAACTTTCTGCCACAGAAATGTGAGGAACATGTGTTTTTTTAGCCAAATTTGGAGGTTTGCTAAGGATTCTGGGTAACAGAACCTGGTCCGAGCTCGCAAGTCACCCCTCCTTGGATTCCCCTAGGTCTCTAGTTTTCAGAAATGCACAGGTTTGGTAGGTTTCCCTAGGTGCCGGCTGAGCTATAGGCCAAAATCTACAGGTAGGCACTTCGCAAAAAACACCTCTGTTTTCTTTCAAAAATTTCGATGTGTCCACGTTGCGCTTTGGGGCGTTTCCTGTCGCGGGTGCTAGGCCTACCCACACAAGTGAGGTATCATTTTTATCGGGAGACTTGGGGGAACGCTGGGTGGAAGGAAATTTGTGGCTCCTCTCAGATTCCAGAACTTTCTGCCACAGAAATGTGAGGAACATATGTTTGTTTAGCCAAATTTTGAGGTTTGCAAAGGATTCTGGGTAACAGAACCTGGTCGGAGCCCCGCAAGTCAGCCCTCCTTGGATTCCCCTAGGTCTCTAGTTTTCAGAAATGCACAGGTTTGGTAGGTTTCCCTAGGTGTCGGCTGAGCTAGAGGCCAAAATCTACAGGTAGGCACTTCGCAAAAAACACTTCTGTTTTCTTTAAAAAATGTGGATGTGTCCACGTTGCGCTTTTGGGGCGTTTCCTGTCGCGGGCGCTAGGCCTACCCACACAAGTGAGGTATCATTTTTATTGGGAGACTTGGGGGAACGCTGGGTGGAAGGAAATTTGTGGCTCCTCTCAGATTCCAGAACTTGCTGCCACAGAAATGTGAAGAACATGTGTTTTTTTAGCCAAATTTTGAGGTTTGCAAAGGATTCTGGGTAACAGAACCTGGTCCGAGCCCCGCAAGTCAGCCCTCCTTGGATTCCCCTAGGTCTCTAGTTTTCAGAAATGCACAGGTTTGGTAGGTTTCCCTAGGTGTCGGCTGAGCTAGAGGCCAAAATCTACAGGTAGGCACTTCGCAAAAAACACTTCTGTTTTCTTTAAAAAATGTAGATGTGTCCACGTTGCGCTTTTGGGGCGTTTCCTGTCGCGGGCGCTAGGCCTACCCACACAAGTGAGGTATCATTTTTATTGGGAGACTTGGGGGAACGCTGGGTGGAAGGAAATTTGTGGCTCCTCTCAGATTCCAGAACTTGCTGCCACAGAAATGTGAAGAACATGTGTTTTTTTAGCCAAATTTTGAGGTTTGCAAAGGATTCTGGGTAACAGAACCTGGTCCGAGCCCCACAAGTCAGCCCTCCTTGGATTCCCCTAGGTCTCTAGTTTTCAGAAATGCACAGGTTTTGTAGGTTTCCCTAGGTGCCGGCTGAGCTAGAGCCCAAAATCTACAGGTAGGCACTTCGCAAAAAACACCTCTGTTTTCTTTCAAAAATTTGGATGTGTCCACGTTGCGCTTTGGGGCATTTCCTGTCGCGGGCGCTAGGCCTACCCACACAAGTGATGTATCATTTTTATCGGGAGACTTGGGGGAACGCTGGGTGGGAGGAAATTTGTGGCTCCTCTCAGATTCCAGAACTTGCTGCCACAGAAATGTGAGGAACATGTGTTTTTTTAGCAAAATTTTGAGGTTTGCAAAGGATTCTGGGTAACAGAACCTGGTCCAAGCCCCGCAAGTCACCCCATCTTGGATTCCCCTAGGTCTCTAGTTTTCAGAAATGCACAGGTTTGGTAGGTTTCCCTAGGTGCCGGCTGAGCTGGAGGCCAAAATCTACAGGTAGGCACTTCGCAAAAAACACCTCTGTTTTCTTTCAAAAATTTGGATGTGTCCACGTTGCGCTTTGGGGCGTTTCCTGTCGTGGGCGCTAGGCCTACCCACCCAAGTGAGGTATCATTTTTATCGGGAGACTTGGGGGAACGCTGGGTGGAAGGAAATTTGTGGCTCCTCTCAGATTCCAGAACTTTCTGCCATTGAAATGTGAGGAACATGTGTTTTTTTAGCCAAATTTTGAGGTTTGCAAAGGATTTTGGGTAACAGAACCTGGTCCGAGCCCTGCAAGTCACCCCTCCTTGGATTCCCCTAGGCCTCTAGTTTTCAGAAATGCACAGGTTTGGTAGGTTTCCCTAGGTGCCGGCTGAGCTAGAGGCCAAAATCTACAGGTAGGCACTTTGCAAAAAACACCTCCTGTTTTCTTTCAAAAATTTGGATGTGTCCACGTTGCGATTTGGGGCGTTTCCTGTCGCGGGCGCTAGGCCTACCCACACAAGTGAGGTATCATTTTTATCGGGAGACTTGGGGGAACGCTGGGTGTAAGGAAATTTGTGGCTCCTCTCAGATTCCAGAACTTTCTGCCACAGAAATATGAGGAACATGTGTTTTTTTAGCCATATTTTGAGGTTTGCAAAGGATTCTGGGTAACAGAACCTGGTCCGAGCCCCGCAAGTCACCTCATCTTGGATTCCCCTAGGTCTCTAGTTTTCAGAAATGCACAGGTTTGGTAGGTTTCCCTAGGTGCCGGCTGAGCTAGAGGCCAAAATCTACAGGTAGGCACTTCGCAAAAAACACCTCTGTTTTCTTTCAAAAATTTGGATGTGTCCACGTTGCGCTTTGGGGCGTTTCCTGTTGTGGGCGCTAGGCCTACCCACACAAGTGAGGTATCATTTTTATCAGGAGACTTGGGGGAACGCTGGGTGGAAGGAAATTTGTGGCTCCTCTCAGATTCCAGAACTTTCTGCCATAGAAATGTGAGGAGCATGTGTTTTTTTAACCAAATTTTGAGGTTTGCAAAGGATTTTGGGTAACAGAACCTGGTCCGAGCCCTGCAAGTCACCCCTCCTTGGATTCCCCTAGGCCTCTAGTTTTCAGAAATGCACAGGTTTGGTAGGTTTCCCTAGGTGCCGGCTGAGCTAGAGGCCAAAATCTACAGGTAGGCACTTTGCAAAAAACACCTCCTGTTTTCTTTCAAAAATTTGGATGTGTCCACGTTGTGATTTGGGGCGTTTCCTGTCGCGGGCGCTAGGCCTACCCACACAAGTGAGGTATCATTTTTATCGGGAGACTTGGGGGAACGCTGGCTGGAAGGAAATTTGTGGCTCCTCTTAGATTCCAGAACTTTCTGCCACAGAAATGTGAGGAACATATGTTTGTTTAGCCAAATTTTGAGGTTTGCAAAGGATTCTGGGTAACAGAACCTGGTCCGAGCCCCGCAAGTCACCCCTCCTTGGATTCCCCTAGGTCTATAGTTTTCAGAAATGCAGAGGTTTGGTAGGTTTCCCTAGGTGCCGGCTGAGCTAGAGGCCAAAATCTACAGGTAGGCACTTCGCAAAAAACACCTCTGTTTTCTTTCAAAAATTTGGATGTGTCCACGTTGCGCTTTGGGGCGTTTCCTGTCGCGGGCGCTAGGCCTACCCACACAAGTGAGGTATCATTTTTATCGGGAGACTTGGGGGAACGCTGGGTGGAAGGACATTTGTGGCTCCCCTCAGATTCCAGAACTTTCTGCCACAGAAATATGAGGAACATGTGTTTTTTAAGCCAAATTTTGAGGTTTGCAAAGGATTCTGGGTAACAGAACCTGGTCCGCGCCCCGCAAGTCACCCCTCCTTGGATTCCCCTAGGTCTCTAGTTTTCAGAAATGCACAGGTTTGGTAGGTTTCCCTAGGTGCCGGCTGAGCTAGAGGCCAAAATCTACAGGTAGGCACTTCGCAAAAAACACCTCCTGTTTTCTTTCAAAAATTTGGATGTGTCCACATTGCGCTTTGGGGCGTTTCCTGTCGCGGGCGCTAGGCCTACCCACACAAGTGAGGTATCATTTTTATCGGGAGACTTGGGGGAACGCTGGGTGGCAGGAAATTTGTGGCTCCTCTCAGATTCCAGAACTTTCTGCCACAGAAATGTGAGGAACATGTGTTTTTTTAGCAAAATTTTGAGGTTTGCAAAGGATTCTGGGTAACAGAACCTGGTCCGAGCCCCGCAAGTCACCCCATCTTGGATTCCCCTAGGTGTCTAGTTTTCAGAAATGCACAGGTTTGGTAGGTTTCCCTAGGTGCCGGCTGAGCTAGAGGCCAAAATCTACAGGTAGGCACTTCGCAAAAAACACCTCCTGTTTTCTTTCAAAAATTTCGATGTGTCCACGTTGCGCTTTGGGGCGTTTCCTGTCGCGGCGCTAGGCCTACCCACACAAGTGAGGTATCATTTTTATAGGGAGACTTGGGGGAACGCTGGGTGGAAGGAAATTTGTGGCTCCTCTCAGATTTCAGAACTTTCTGCCACAGAAATGTGAGGGACATGTGTTTTTTTAGCCAAATTTTGAGGTTAGCAAAGGATTCTGGGTAACAGAACCTGGTCCGAGCTCGCAAGTCACCCCTCCTTGGATTCCCCTAGGTCTCTAGTTTTCAGAAATGCACAGGTTTGGTAGGTTTCCCTAGGTGCCGGCTGAGCTAGAGGCCAAAATCTACAGGTAGGCACTTCGCAAAAAACACCTCCTGTTTTCTTTCAAAAATTTGGATGTGTCCACATTGCGCTTTGGGGCGTTTCCTGTCGTGGGCGCTAGGCCTACCCACACAAGTGAGGTATCATTTTTATCAGGAGACTTGGGGGAACGCTGGGTGGAAGGAAATTCGTGGCTCCTCTCAGATTCCAGAACGTTCTGCCACAGAAATGTGAGGAACATGTGTTTTTTTAGCCAAATTTTGAGGTTTGCAAAGGATTCTGGGTAACAGAACCCGGTCCGAGCCCCGCAAGTCACCCCATCTTGGAATCCCCTAGGTCTCTAGTTTTCAGAAATGCACAGGTTTGGTAGGTTTCCCTAGGTGCCGGCTGAGCTAGAGGCCAAAATCTACAGGTAGGCACTTCGCAAAAAACACCTCCTGTTTTCTTTCAAAAATTTGGATGTGTCCACATTGCGCTTTGGGGTGTTTCCTGTCGCGGGCGCTAGGCCTACCCACACAAGTGAGGTATCATTTTTATCGGGAGACTTGGGGGAACGCTCGGTGGCAGGAAATTTGTGGCTCCTCTCAGATTCCAGAACTTTCTGCCACAGAAATGTGAGGAACATGTGTTTTTTTAGCCAAATTTTGAGGTTTGCAAAGGATTCTGGGTAACAGAACCTGGTCCGAGCCCCGCAAGTCACCCCATCGTGGATTCCCCTAGGTCTCTAGTTTTCAGAAATGCACAGATTTGGTAGGTTTCCCTAGGTGCCGGCTGAGCTAGAGGCCAAAATCTACAGGTAGGCACTTCGCAAAAAACACCTCCTGTTTTCTTTCAAAAATTTGGATGTGTCCACGTTGCGCTTTGGGGCGTTTCCTGTCGCGGGCGCTAGGCCTACCCACACAAGTGAGGTATCATTTTTATAGGGAGACTTGGGGGAACGCTGGGTGGAAGGAAATTTGTGGCTCCTCTCAGATTTCAGAACTTTCTGCCACAGAAATGTGAGGGACATGTGTTTTTTTAGCGAAATTTTGAGGTTAGCAAAGGATTCTGGGTAACAGAACCTGGTCCGAGCTCGCAAGTCACCCCTCCTTGGATTCCCCTAGGTCTCTAGTTTTCAGAAATGCACAGGTTTGGTAGGTTTCCCTAGGTGCCGGCTGAGCTAGAGGCCAAAATCTACAGGTAGGCACTTCGCAAAAAACACCTCCTGTTTTCTTTAAAAAATTTGGATGTGTCCACATTGCGCTTTCGGGCGTTTCCTGTCGCGGGCGCTAGGCCTACCCACACAAGTGAGGTATCATTTTCATCGGGAGACTTGGGGGAACGCTGGGTGGAAGGAAATTCGTGGCTCCTCTCAGATTCCAGAACTTTCTGCCACAGAAATGTGAGGAACATGTGTTTTTTTAGCCAAATTTTGAGGTTTGCAAAGGATTCTGGGTAACAGAACCTGGTCCGAGCCCCGCAAGTCACCCCATCTTGGAATCACCTAGGTCTCTAGTTTTCAGAAATGCACAGGTTTGGTAGGTTTCCCTAGGTGCCGGCTGAGCTAGAGCCCAAAATCTACAGGTAGGCACTTCGCAAAAAACACCTCTGTTTTCTTTCAAAAATTTGGATGTGTCCACGTTGCGCTTTGGGGCGTTTCCTGTCGCGGGCGCTAGGCCTACCCACACAAGTGAGGTATAATTTTTATCGGGAGACTTGGGGGAACGATGGGTGGAAGGAAATTTGTGGCTCCTCTCAGATTCCAGAACTTGCTGCCACAGAAATAAATGTGAGGAACATGTGTTTTTTTAGCAAAATTTGGAGGTTTGCAAAGGATTCTGGGTAACAGAACCTGGTCCGAGCCCCGCAAGTCACCCCATCTTGGATTGCCCTAGGTCTCTTGTTTTCAGAAATGCACAGGTTTGGTAGGTTTCCCTAGGTGCCGGCTGAGCTAGAGGCCAAAATCTACAGGTAGGCACTTCGCAAAAAACACCTCTGTTTTCTTTCAAAAATTTGGATGTGTCCACGTTACGCTTTGGGGCGTTTCCTGTCGTGGGCGCTAGGCCTACCCACACAAGTGAGGTATCATTTTTATCAGGAGACTTGGGGGAACGCTGGGTGGAAGGAAATTTGTGGCTCCTCTCAGATTCCAGAACTTTCTGCCACAGAAATGTGAGGAACATGTCTTTTTTTAGCCAAATTTTGAGGATTGCAAAGGATTCTGGGTAACAGAACCTGGTCCGATCCCCGCAAGTCACCCCTCCTTGGATTCCCCTAGGTCTCTAGTTTTCAAAATGCACAGGTTTGGTAGGTTTCCCTAGGTGCCGGCTGAGCTGGAGGCCAAAATCTTCAGGTAGGCACTTCGCAAAAAACACCTCTGTTTTCTTTCAAAAATTTGGATGTGTTCACGTTGCGCTTTGGGGCGTTTGCTGTCGCGGGCGCTAGGCCTACCCACACAAGTGAGGTATCATTTTTATCGGGAGACTTGGGGGAACGCTGGGTGGAAGGAAATTTGTGGCTCCTTTCAGATTCCAGAACTTTCTGACACAGAAATGTGAGCAGCATGTGTTTTTTTAGCCAAATTTTGAGGTTTGCAAAGGATTCTGGGTAACAGAACCTGGTCCGAGCTCGCAAGTCACCCCTCCTTGGATTCCCCTAGGTCTCTAGTTTTCAGAAATGCACAGGTTTGGTAGGTTTCCCTAGGTGCCGGCTGAGCTAGAGGCCAAAATCTACAGGTAGGCACTTCGGAAAAAACACCTCCTGTTTTCTTTCAAAAATTTGGATGTGTCCACATTGCGCTTTGGGGCGTTTCCTGTCGCGGGCGCTAGGCCTACCCACACAAGTGAGCTATCATTTTTATCAGGAGACTTGGGGGAACGCTGGGTGGAAGGAAATTTGTGGCTCCTCTCAGATTCCAGAACTTTCTGCCACAGAAATGTGAGGAACATATGTTTGTTTAGCCAAATTTTGAGGTTTGCAAAGGATTCTGGGTAACAGAACCTGGTCCGAGCCCCGCAAGTCACCCCATCTTGGAATCCCCTAGGTCTCTAGTTTTCAGAAATGCACAGGTTTGGTAGGTTTCCCTAGGTGCCGGCTGAGCTAGAGGCCAAAATCTACAGGTAGGCACTTCGCAAAAAACACCTCTGTTTTCTTTCAAAAATTTCGATGTGTCCACGTTGCGCTTTGGGGCGTTTCCTGTCGCGGGTGCTAGGCCTACCCACACAAGTGAGGTATCATTTTTATCGGGAGACTTGGGGGAACGCTGGGTGGAAGGAAATTTGTGGCTCCACTCAGATTCCAGAACTTTCTGCCACAGAAATGTGAGGAACATATGTTTGTTTAGCCAAATTTTGAGGTTTGCAAAGGATTCTGGGTAACAGAACCTGGTCCGAGCCCCGCAAGTCAGCCCTCCTTGGATTCCCCTAGGTCTCTAGTTTTCAGAAATGCACAGGTTTGGTAGGTTTCCCTAGGTGTCGGCTGAGCTAGAGGCCAAAATCTACAGGTAGGCACTTCGCAAAAAACACTTCTGTTTTCTTTCAAAAATTTGGATGTGTCCACGTTGCGCTTTTGGGGCGTTTCCTGTCGTGGGCGCTAGGCCTACCCACACAAGTGAGGTATCATTTTTATTGGGAGACTTGAGGGAACGCTGGGTGGAAGGAAATTTGTGGCTCCTCTCAGATTCCAGAACTTGCTGCCACAGAAATGTGAGGAACATGTGTTTTTTTAGCCAAATTTTGAGGTTTGCAAAGGATTCTGGGTAACAGAACCTGGTCCGAGCCCCGCAAGTCAGCCCTCCTTGGATTCCCCTAGGTCTCTAGTTTTCAGAAATGCACAGGTTTTGTAGGTTTCCCTAGGTGCCGGCTGAGCTAGAGCCCAAAATCTACAGGTAGGCACTTCGCAAAAAACACCTCTGTTTTCTTTCAAAAATTTGGATGTGTCCACGTTGCGCTTTGGGGCGTTTCCTGTCGCGGGCGCTAGGCCTACCCACACAAGTGAGGTATCATTTTTATCGGGAGACTTGGGGGAACGCTGGGTGGAAGGAAATTTGTGGCTCCTCTCAGATTCCAGAACTTGCTGCCACAGAAATGTGAGGAACATGTGTTTTTTTAGCAAAATTTTGAGGTTTGCAAAGGATTCTGGGTAACAGAACCTGGTCCGAGCCCCGCAAGTCACCCCATCTTGGATTCCCCTAGGTCTCTAGTTTTCAGAAATGCACAGGTTTGGTAGGTTTCCCTAGGTGCCGGCTGAGCTAGAGGCCAAAATCTACAGGTAGGCACTTCGCAAAAAACACCTCTGTTTTCTTTCAAAAATTTGGATGTGTCCACGTTGCGCTTTGGGGCGTTTCCTGTCGTGGGCGCTAGGCCTACCCACACAAGTGAGGTATCATTTTTATCAGGAGACTTGGGGGAACGCTGGGTGGAAGGAAATTTGTGGCTCCTCTCAGATTCCAGAACTTTCTGCCACAGAAATGTGAGGAACATGTCTTTTTTTAGCCAAATTTTGAGGATTGCAAAGGATTCTGGGTAACAGAACCTGGTCTGAGCCCCGCAAGTCACCCCTCCTTGGATTCCCCTAGGTCTCTAGTTTTCAAAATGCACAGGTTTGGTAGGTTTCCCTAGGTGCCGGCTGAGCTGGAGGCCAAAATCTTCAGGTAGGCACTTCGCAAAAAACACCTCTGTTTTCTTTCAAAAATGTGGATGTGTCCACGTTGCGCTTTGGGGCGTTTCCTGTCGCGGACGCTAGGCCTACCCACACAAGTGAGGTATCATTTTTATCGGGAGACTTGGGGGAACGCTGGGTGGAAGGAAATTTGTGGCTCCTCTCAGATTCCAGAACTTTCTGCCACAGAAATATGAGGAACATGTGTTTTTTTAGCCATATTTTGAGGTTTGCAAAGGATTCTGGGTAACAGAACCTGGTCCGAGCCCCGCAAGTCACCTCATCTTGGATTCCCCTAGGTCTCTAGTTTTCAGAAATGCACAGGTTTGGTAGGTTTCCCTAGGTGCCGGCTGAGCTAGAGGCCAAAATCTACAGGTAGGCACTTCGCAAAAAACACCTCTGTTTTCTTTCAAAAATTTGGATGTGTCCACGTTGCGCTTTGGGGCGTTTCCTGTTGCAGGCGCTAGGCCTACCCACACAAGTGAGGTATCATTTTTATCGGGAGACTTGGGGGAACGCTGGGTGGAAGGAAATTTGTGGCTCCTCTCAGATTCCAGAACTTTCTGCCACAGAAATGTGAGGAACATATGTTTGTTTAGCCAAATTTTGAGGTTTGCAAAGGATTCTGGGTAACAGAACCTGGTCCGAGCCCCGCAAGTCACCCCATCTTGGAATCCCCTAGGTCTCTAGTTTTCAGAAATGCACAGGTTTGGTAGGTTTCCCTAGGTGCCGGCTGAGCTAGAGGCCAAAATCTACAGGTAGGCACTTTGCAAAAAACACCTCCTGTTTTCTTTCAAAAATTTGGATGTGTCCACGTTGCGATTTGGGGCGTTTCCTGTCGCGGGCGCTAGGCCTACCCACACAAGTGAGGTATCATTTTTATCGGGAGACTTGGGGGAACGCTGGGTGGAAGGAAATATGTGGCTCCTCTCAGATTCCAGAACTTTCTGCCACAGAAATGTGAGGAACATATGTTTGTTTAGCCAAATTTTGAGGTTTGCAAAGGATTCTGGGTAACAGAACCTGGTCCGAGCCCCGCAAGATGCTCCTTGGATTCCCCTAGGTCTATAGTTTTCAGAAATGCAGAGGTTTGGTAGGTTTCCCTAGGTGCCGGCTGAGCTAGAGGCCAAAATCTACAGGTAGGCACTTCGCAAAAAACACCTCTGTTTTCTTTCAAAAATTTGGATGTGTCCACGTTGCGCTTTGGGGCGTTTCCTGTCGCGGGCGCTAGGCCTACCCACACAAGTGAGGTATCATTTTTATCGGGAGACTTGGGGGAACGCTGGGTGGAAGGACATTTGTGGCTCCCCTCAGATTCCAGAACTTTCTGCCACAGAAATGTGAGGAACATGTGTTTTTTAAGCCAAATTTTGAGGTTTGCAAAGGATTCTGGGTAACAGAACCTGGTCCGCGCCCCGCAAGTCACCCCTCCTTGGATTCCCCTAGGTCTCTAGTTTTCAGAAATGCACAGGTTTGGTAGGTTTCCCTAGGTGCCGGCTGAGCTAGAGGCCAAAATCTACAGGAAGGCACTTCGCAAAAAACACCTCCTGTTTTCTTTCAAAAATTTGGATGTGTCCACATTGCGCTTTGGGGCGTTTCCTGTCGCGGGCGCTAGGCCTACCCACACAAGTGAGGTATCATTTTTATCGGGAGACTTGGGGGAACGCTGGGTGGCCGGAAATTTGTGGCTCCTCTCAGATTCCAGAACTTTCTGCCACAGAAATGTGAGGAACATGTGTTTTTTTAGCCAAATTTGGAGGTTTGCTAAGGATTCTGGGTAACAGAACCTGGTCCGAGCTCGCAAGTCACCCCTCCTTGGATTCCCCTAGGTCTCTAGTTTTCAGAAATGCACAGGTTTGGTAGGTTTCCCTAGGTGCCGGCTGAGCTATAGGCCAAAATCTACAGGTAGGCACTTCGCAAAAAACACCTCTGTTTTCTTTCAAAAATTTCGATGTGTCCACGTTGCGCTTTGGGGCGTTTCCTGTCGCGGGTGCTAGGCCTACCCACACAAGTGAGGTATCATTTTTATCGGGAGACTTGGGGGAACGCTGGGTGGAAGGAAATTTGTGGCTCCTCTCAGATTCCAGAACTTTCTGCCACAGAAATGTGAGGAACATATGTTTGTTTAGCCAAATTTTGAGGTTTGCAAAGGATTCTGGGTAACAGAACCTGGTCGGAGCCCCGCAAGTCAGCCCTCCTTGGATTCCCCTAGGTCTCTAGTTTTCAGAAATGCACAGGTTTGGTAGGTTTCCCTAGGTGTCGGCTGAGCTAGAGGCCAAAATCTACAGGTAGGCACTTCGCAAAAAACACTTCTGTTTTCTTTCAAAAATGTGGATGTGTCCACGTTGCGCTTTTGGGGCGTTTCCTGTCGCGGGCGCTAGGCCTACCCACACAAGTGAGGTATCATTTTTATTGGGAGACTTGGGGGAACGCTGGGTGGAAGGAAATTTGTGGCTCCTCTCAGATTCCAGAACTTGCTGCCACAGAAATGTGAAGAACATGTGTTTTTTTAGCCAAATTTTGAGGTTTGCAAAGGATTCTGGGTAACAGAACCTGGTCCGAGCCCCGCAAGTCAGCCCTCCTTGGATTCCCCTAGGTCTCTAGTTTTCAGAAATGCACAGGTTTTGTAGGTTTCCCTAGGTGCCGGCTGAGCTAGAGCCCAAAATCTACAGGTAGGCACTTCGCAAAAAACACCTCTGTTTTCTTTCAAAAATTTGGATGTGTCCACGTTGCGCTTTGGGGCATTTCCTGTCGCGGGCGCTAGGCCTACCCACACAAGTGATGTATCATTTTTATCGGGAGACTTGGGGGAACGCTGGGTGGAAGGAAATTTGTGGCTCCTCTCAGATTCCAGAACTTGCTGCCACAGAAATGTGAGGAACATGTGTTTTTTTAGCAAAATTTTGAGGTTTGCAAAGGATTCTGGGTAACAGAACCTGGTCCAAGCCCCGCAAGTCACCCCATCTTGGCTTCCCCTAGGTCTCTAGTTTTCAGAAATGCACAGGTTTGGTAGGTTTCCCTAGGTGCCGGCTGAGCTGGAGGCCAAAATCTACAGGTAGGCACTTCGCAAAAAACACCTCTGTTTTCTTTCAAAAATTTGGATGTGTCCACGTTGCGCTTTGGGGCGTTTCCTGTCGTGGGCGCTAGGCCTACCCACCCAAGTGAGGTATCATTTTTATCGGGAGACTTGGGGGAACGCTGGGTGGAAGGAAATTTGTGGCTCCTCTCAGATTCCAGAACTTTCTGCCATTGAAATGTGAGGAACATGTGTTTTTTTAGCCAAATTTTGAGGTTTGCAAAGGATTTTGGGTAACAGAACCTGGTCCGAGCCCTGCAAGTCACCCCTCCTTGGATTCCCCTAGGCCTCTAGTTTTCAGAAATGCACAGGTTTGGTAGGTTTCCCTAGGTGCCGGCTGAGCTAGAGGCCAAAATCTACAGGTAGGCACTTTGCAAAAAACACCTCCTGTTTTCTTTCAAAAATTTGGATGTGTCCACGTTGCGATTTGGGGCGTTTCCTGTCGCGGGCGCTAGGCCTACCCACACAAGTGAGGTATCATTTTTATCGGGAGACTTGGGGGAACGCTGGGTGTAAGGAAATTTGTGGCTCCTCTCAGATTCCAGAACTTTCTGCCACAGAAATATGAGGAACATGTGTTTTTTTAACCATATTTTGAGGTTTGCAAAGGATTCTGGGTAACAGAACCTGGTCCGAGCCCCGCAAGTCACCTCATCTTGGATTCCCCTAGGTCTCTAGTTTTCAGAAATGCACAGGTTTGGTAGGTTTCCCTAGGTGCCGGCTGAGCTAGAGGCCAAAATCTACAGGTAGGCACTTCGCAAAAAACACCTCTGTTTTCTTTCAAAAATTTGGATGTGTCCACGTTGCGCTTTGGGGCGTTTCCTGTTGTGGGCGCTAGGCCTACCCACACAAGTGAGGTATCATTTTTATCGGGAGACTTGGGGGAACGCTGGGTGGAAGGAAATTTGTGGCTCCTCTCAGATTCCAGAACTTTCTGCCATAGAAATGTGAGGAGCATGTATTTTTTTAACCAAATTTTGAGGTTTGCAAAGGATTTCGGGTAACAGAACCTGGTCCGAGCCCTGCAAGTCACCCCTCCTTGGATTCCCCTAGGCCTCTAGTTTTCAGAAATGCACAGGTTTGGTAGGTTTCCCTAGGTGCCGGCTGAGCTAGAGGCCAAAATCTACAGGTAGGCACTTCGCAAAAAACACCTCCTGTTTTCTTTCAAAAATTTGGATGTGTCCACGTTGCGATTTGGGGCGTTTCCTGTCGCGGGCGCTAGGCCTACCCACACAAGTGAGGTATCATTTTTATCGGGAGACTTGGGGGAACGCTGGCTGGAAGGAAATTTGTGGCTCCTCTTAGATTCCAGAACTTTCTGCCACAGAAATGTGAGGAACATATGTTTGTTTAGCCAAATTTTGAGGTTTGCAAAGGATTCTGGGTAACAGAACCTGGTCCGAGCCCCGCAAGTCACCCCTCCTTGGATTCCCCTAGGTCTATAGTTTTCAGAAATGCAGAGGTTTGGTAGGTTTCCCTAGGTGCCGGCTGAGCTAGAGGCCAAAATCTACAGGTAGGCACTTCGCAAAAAACACCTCTGTTTTCTTTCAAAAATTTGGATGTGTCCACGTTGCGCTTTGGGGCGTTTCCTGTTGTGGGCGCTAGGCCTACCCACACAAGTGAGGTATCATTTTTATCGGGAGACTTGGGGGAACGCTGGGTGGAAGGAAATTTGTGGCTCCTCTCAGATTCCAGAACTTTCTGCCATAGAAATGTGAGGAGCATGTGTTTTTTTAACCAAATTTTGAGGTTTGCAAAGGATTTTGGGTAACAGAACCTGGTCCGAGCCCTGCAAGTCACCCCTCCTTGGATTCCCCTAGGCCTCTAGTTTTCAGAAATGCACAGGTTTGGTAGGTTTCCCTAGGTGCCGGCTGAGCTAGAGGCCAAAATCTACAGGTAGGCACTTTGCAAAAAACACCTCCTGTTTTCTTTCAAAAATTTGGATGTGTCCACGTTGTGATTTGGGGCGTTTCCTGTCGCGGGCGCTAGGCCTACCCACACAAGTGAGGTATCATTTTTATCGGGAGACTTGGGGGAACGCTGGCTGGAAGGAAATTTGTGGCTCCTCTTAGATTCCAGAACTTTCTGCCACAGAAATGTGAGGAACATATGTTTGTTTAGCCAAATTTTGAGGTTTGCAAAGGATTCTGGGTAACAGAACCTGGTCCGAGCCCCGCAAGTCACCCCTCCTTGGATTCCCCTAGGTCTATAGTTTTCAGAAATGCAGAGGTTTGGTAGGTTTCCCTAGGTGCCGGCTGAGCTAGAGGCCAAAATCTACAGGTAGGCACTTCGCAAAAAACACCTCTGTTTTCTTTCAAAAATTTGGATGTGTCCACGTTGCGCTTTGGGGCGTTTCCTGTCGCGGGCGCTAGGCCTACCCACACAAGTGAGGTATCATTTTTATCGGGAGACTTGGGGGAACGCTGGGTGGAAGGACATTTGTGGCTCCCCTCAGATTCCAGAACTTTCTGCCACAGAAATATGAGGAACATGTGTTTTTTAAGCCAAATTTTGAGGTTTGCAAAGGATTCTGGGTAACAGAACCTGGTCCGCGCCCCGCAAGTCACCCCTCCTTGGATTCCCCTAGGTCTCTAGTTTTCAGAAATGCACAGGTTTGGTAGGTTTCCCTAGGTGCCGGCTGAGCTAGAGGCCAAAATCTACAGGTAGGCACTTCGCAAAAAACACCTCCTGTTTTCTTTCAAAAATTTGGATGTGTCCACATTGCGCTTTGGGGCGTTTCCTGTCGCGGGCGCTAGGCCTACCCACACAAGTGAGGTATCATTTTTATCGGGAGACTTGGGGGAACGCTGGGTGGCAGGAAATTTGTGGCTCCTCTCAGATTCCAGAACTTTCTGCCACAGAAATGTGAGGAACATGTGTTTTTTTAGCAAAATTTTGAGGTTTGCAAAGGATTCTGGGTAACAGAACCTGGTCCGAGCCCCGCAAGTCACACCATCTTGGATTCCCCTAGGTGTCTAGTTTTCAGAAATGCACAGGTTTGGTAGGTTTCCCTAGGTGCCGGCTGAGCTAGAGGCCAAAATCTACAGGTAGGCACTTCGCAAAAAACACCTCCTGTTTTCTTTCAAAAATTTGGATGTGTCCACGTTGCGCTTTGGGGCGTTTCCTGTCGCGGCGCTAGGCCTACCCACACAAGTGAGGTATCATTTTTATAGGGAGACTTGGGGGAACGCTGGGTGGAAGGAAATTTGTGGCTCCTCTCAGATTTCAGAACTTTCTGCCACAGAAATGTGAGGGACATGTGTTTTTTTAGCCAAATTTTGAGGTTAGCAAAGGATTCTGGGTAACAGAACCTGGTCCGAGCTCGCAAGTCACCCCTCCTTGGATTCCCCTAGGTCTCTAGTTTTCAGAAATGCACAGGTTTGGTAGGTTTCCCTAGGTGCCGGCTGAGCTAGAGGCCAAAATCTACAGGTAGGCACTTCGCAAAAAACACCTCCTGTTTTCTTTCAAAAATTTGGATGTGTCCACATTGCGCTTTGGGGCGTTTCCTGTCGTGGGCGCTAGGCCTACCCACACAAGTGAGGTATCATTTTTATCAGGAGACTTGGGGGAACGCTGGGTGGAAGGAAATTCGTGGCTCCTCTCAGATTCCAGAACGTTCTGCCACAGAAATGTGAGGAACATGTGTTTTTTTAGCCAAATTTTGAGGTTTGCAAAGGATTCTGGGTAACAGAACCCGGTCCGAGCCCCGCAAGTCACCCCATCTTGGAATCCCCTAGGTCTCTAGTTTTCAGAAATGCACAGGTTTGGTAGGTTTCCCTAGGTGCCGGCTGAGCTAGAGGCCAAAATCTACAGGTAGGCACTTCGCAAAAAACACCTCCTGTTTTCTTTCAAAAATTTGGATGTGTCCACATTGCGCTTTGGGGTGTTTCCTGTCGCGGGCGCTAGGCCTACCCACACAAGTGAGGTATCATTTTTATCGGGAGACTTGGGGGAACGCTCGGTGGCAGGAAATTTGTGGCTCCTCTCAGATTCCAGAACTTTCTGCCACAGAAATGTGAGGAACATGTGTTTTTTTAGCCAAATTTTGAGGTTTGCAAAGGATTCTGGGTAACAGAACCTGGTCCGAGCCCCGCAAGTCACCCCATCGTGGATTCCCCTAGGTCTCTAGTTTTCAGAAATGCACAGATTTGGTAGGTTTCCCTAGGTGCCGGCTGAGCTAGAGGCCAAAATCTACAGGTAGGCACTTCGCAAAAAACACCTCCTGTTTTCTTTCAAAAATTTGGATGTGTCCACGTTGCGCTTTGGGGCGTTTCCTGTCGCGGGCGCTAGGCCTACCCACACAAGTGAGGTATCATTTTTATAGGGAGACTTGGGGGAACGCTGGGTGGAAGGAAATTTGTGGCTCCTCTCAGATTTCAGAACTTTCTGCCACAGAAATGTGAGGGACATGTGTTTTTTTAGCGAAATTTTGAGGTTAGCAAAGGATTCTGGGTAACAGAACCTGGTCCGAGCTCGCAAGTCACCCCTCCTTGGATTCCCCTAGGTCTCTAGTTTTCAGAAATGCACAGGTTTGGTAGGTTTCCCTAGGTGCCGGCTGAGCTAGAGGCCAAAATCTACAGGTAGGCACTTCGCAAAAAACACCTCCTGTTTTCTTTAAAAAATTTGGATGTGTCCACATTGCGCTTTCGGGCGTTTCCTGTCGCGGGCGCTAGGCCTACCCACACAAGTGAGGTATCATTTTTATCGGGAGACTTGGGGGAACGCTGGGTGGAAGGAAATTTGTGGCTCCTTTCAGATTCCAGAACTTTCTGCCACAGAAATGTGAGCAGCATGTGTTTTTTTAGCCAAATTTTGAGGTTTGCAAAGGATTCTGGGTAACAGAACCTGGTCCGAGCTCGCAAGTCACCCCTCCTTGGATTCCCCTAGGTCTCTAGTTTTCAGAAATGCACAGGTTTGGTAGGTTTCCCTAGGTGCCGGCTGAGCTAGAGGCCAAAATCTACAGGTAGGCACTTTGGAAAAAACACCTCCTGTTTTCTTTCAAAAATTTGGATGTGTCCACATTGCGCTTTGGGGCATCTCCTGTCGCGGGCACTAGGCCTACCCACACAAGTGAGGTACCATTTTTATCAGGAGACTTGGGGGAACGCTGGGTGGAAGGAAATTCGTGGCTCCTCTCAGATTCCAGAACTTTCTGCCACAGAAATGTGAGGAACATGTGTTTTTTTAGCCAAATTTTGAGGTTTGCAAAGGATTCTGGGTAACAGAACCTGGTCCGAGCCCCGCAAGTCACCCCATCTTGGAATCACCTAGGTCTCTAGTTTTCAGAAATGCACAGGTTTGGTAGGTTTCCCTAGGTGCCGGCTGAGCTAGAGCCCAAAATCTACAGGTAGGCACTTCGCAAAAAACACCTCTGTTTTCTTTCAAAAATTTGGATGTGTCCACGTTGCGCTTTGGGGCGTTTCCTGTCGCGGGCGCTAGGCCTACCCACACAAGTGAGGTATAATTTTTATCGGGAGACTTGGGGGAACGATGGGTGGAAGGAAATTTGTGGCTCCTCTCAGATTCCAGAACTTGCTGCCACAGAAATAAATGTGAGGAACATGTGTTTTTTTAGCAAAATTTGGAGGTTTGCAAAGGATTCTGGGTAACAGAACCTGGTCCGAGCCCCGCAAGTCACCCCATCTTGGATTGCCCTAGGTCTCTAGTTTTCAGAAATGCACAGGTTTGGTAGGTTTCCCTAGGTGCCGGCTGAGCTAGAGGCCAAAATCTACAGGTAGGCACTTCGCAAAAAACACCTCTGTTTTCTTTCAAAAATTTGGATGTGTCCACGTTACGCTTTGGGGCGTTTCCTGTCGTGGGCGCTAGGCCTACCCACACAAGTGAGGTATCATTTTTATCAGGAGACTTGGGGGAACGCTGGGTGGAAGGAAATTTGTGGCTCCTCTCAGATTCCAGAACTTTCTGCCACAGAAATGTGAGGAACATGTCTTTTTTTAGCCAAATTTTGAGGATTGCAAAGGATTCTGGGTAACAGAACCTGGTCCGATCCCCGCAAGTCACCCCTCCTTGGATTCCCCTAGGTCTCTAGTTTTCAAAATGCACAGGTTTGGTAGGTTTCCCTAGGTGCCGGCTGAGCTGGAGGCCAAAATCTTCAGGTAGGCACTTCGCAAAAAACACCTCTGTTTTCTTTCAAAAATTTGGATGTGTTCACGTTGCGCTTTGGGGCGTTTGCTGTCGCGGGCGCTAGGCCTACCCACACAAGTGAGGTATCATTTTTATCGGGAGACTTGGGGGAACGCTGGGTGGAAGGAAATTTGTGGCTCCTTTCAGATTCCAGAACTTTCTGACACAGAAATGTGAGCAGCATGTGTTTTTTTAGCCAAATTTTGAGGTTTGCAAAGGATTCTGGGTAACAGAACCTGGTCCGAGCTCGCAAGTCACCCCTCCTTGGATTCCCCTAGGTCTCTAGTTTTCAGAAATGCACAGGTTTGGTAGGTTTCCCTAGGTGCCGGCTGAGCTAGAGGCCAAAATCTACAGGTAGGCACTTCGGAAAAAACACCTCCTGTTTTCTTTCAAAAATTTGGATGTGTCCACATTGCGCTTTGGGGCGTTTCCTGTCGCGGGCGCTAGGCCTACCCACACAAGTGAGCTATCATTTTTATCAGGAGACTTGGGGGAACGCTGGGTGGAAGGAAATTTGTGGCTCCTCTCAGATTCCAGAACTTTCTGCCACAGAAATGTGAGGAACATATGTTTGTTTAGCCAAATTTTGAGGTTTGCAAAGGATTCTGGGTAACAGAACCTGGTCCGAGCCCCGCAAGTCACCCCATCTTGGAATCCCCTAGGTCTCTAGTTTTCAGAAATGCACAGGTTTGGTAGGTTTCCCTAGGTGCCGGCTGAGCTAGAGGCCAAAATCTACAGGTAGGCACTTCGCAAAAAACACCTCTGTTTTCTTTCAAAAATTTCGATGTGTCCACGTTGCGCTTTGGGGCGTTTCCTGTCGCGGGTGCTAGGCCTACCCACACAAGTGAGGTATCATTTTTATCGGGAGACTTGGGGGAACGCTGGGTGGAAGGAAATTTGTGGCTCCACTCAGATTCCAGAACTTTCTGCCACAGAAATGTGAGGAACATATGTTTGTTTAGCCAAATTTTGAGGTTTGCAAAGGATTCTGGGTAACAGAACCTGGTCCGAGCCCCGCAAGTCAGCCCTCCTTGGATTCCCCTAGGTCTCTAGTTTTCAGAAATGCACAGGTTTGGTAGGTTTCCCTAGGTGTCGGCTGAGCTAGAGGCCAAAATCTACAGGTAGGCACTTCGCAAAAAACACTTCTGTTTTCTTTCAAAAATTTGGATGTGTCCACGTTGCGCTTTTGGGGCGTTTCCTGTCGTGGGCGCTAGGCCTACCCACACAAGTGAGGTATCATTTTTATTGGGAGACTTGAGGGAACGCTGGGTGGAAGGAAATTTGTGGCTCCTCTCAGATTCCAGAACTTGCTGCCACAGAAATGTGAGGAACATGTGTTTTTTTAGCCAAATTTTGAGGTTTGCAAAGGATTCTGGGTAACAGAACCTGGTCCGAGCCCCGCAAGTCAGCCCTCCTTGGATTCCCCTAGGTCTCTAGTTTTCAGAAATGCACAGGTTTTGTAGGTTTCCCTAGGTGCCGGCTGAGCTAGAGCCCAAAATCTACAGGTAGGCACTTCGCAAAAAACACCTCTGTTTTCTTTCAAAAATTTGGATGTGTCCACGTTGCGCTTTGGGGCGTTTCCTGTCGCGGGCGCTAGGCCTACCCACACAAGTGAGGTATCATTTTTATCGGGAGACTTGGGGGAACGCTGGGTGGAAGGAAATTTGTGGCTCCTCTCAGATTCCAGAACTTGCTGCCACAGAAATGTGAGGAACATGTGTTTTTTTAGCAAAATTTTGAGGTTTGCAAAGGATTCTGGGTAACAGAACCTGGTCCGAGCCCCGCAAGTCACCCCATCTTGGATTCCCCTAGGTCTCTAGTTTTCAGAAATGCACAGGTTTGGTAGGTTTCCCTAGGTGCCGGCTGAGCTAGAGGCCAAAATCTACAGGTAGGCACTTCGCAAAAAACACCTCTGTTTTCTTTCAAAAATTTGGATGTGTCCACGTTGCGCTTTGGGGCGTTTCCTGTCGTGGGCGCTAGGCCTACCCACACAAGTGAGGTATCATTTTTATCAGGAGACTTGGGGGAACGCTGGGTGGAAGGAAATTTGTGGCTCCTCTCAGATTCCAGAACTTTCTGCCACAGAAATGTGAGGAACATGTCTTTTTTTAGCCAAATTTTGAGGATTGCAAAGGATTCTGGGTAACAGAACCTGGTCTGAGCCCCGCAAGTCACCCCTCCTTGGATTCCCCTAGGTCTCTAGTTTTCAAAATGCACAGGTTTGGTAGGTTTCCCTAGGTGCCGGCTGAGCTGGAGGCCAAAATCTTCAGGTAGGCACTTCGCAAAAAACACCTCTGTTTTCTTTCAAAAATGTGGATGTGTCCACGTTGCGCTTTGGGGCGTTTCCTGTCGCGGACGCTAGGCCTACCCACACAAGTGAGGTATCATTTTTATCGGGAGACTTGGGGGAACGCTGGGTGGAAGGAAATTTGTGGCTCCTCTCAGATTCCAGAACTTTCTGCCACAGAAATATGAGGAACATGTGTTTTTTTAGCCATATTTTGAGGTTTGCAAAGGATTCTGGGTAACAGAACCTGGTCCGAGCCCCGCAAGTCACCTCATCTTGGATTCCCCTAGGTCTCTAGTTTTCAGAAATGCACAGGTTTGGTAGGTTTCCCTAGCTGCCGGCTGAGCTAGAGGCCAAAATCTACAGGTAGGCACTTCGCAAAAAACACCTCTGTTTTCTTTCAAAAATTTGGATGTGTCCACGTTGCGCTTTGGGGCGTTTCCTGTTGCAGGCGCTAGGCCTACCCACACAAGTGAGGTATCATTTTTATCGGGAGACTTGGGGGAACGCTGGGTGGAAGGAAATTTGTGGCTCCTCTCAGATTCCAGAACTTTCTGCCACAGAAATGTGAGGAACATATGTTTGTTTAGCCAAATTTTGAGGTTTGCAAAGGATTCTGGGTAACAGAACCTGGTCCGAGCCCCGCAAGTCACCCCATCTTGGAATCCCCTAGGTCTCTAGTTTTCAGAAATGCACAGGTTTGGTAGGTTTCCCTAGGTGCCGGCTGAGCTAGAGGCCAAAATCTACAGGTAGGCACTTTGCAAAAAACACCTCCTGTTTTCTTTCAAAAATTTGGATGTGTCCACGTTGCGATTTGGGGCGTTTCCTGTCGCGGGCGCTAGGCCTACCCACACAAGTGAGGTATCATTTTTATCGGGAGACTTGGGGGAACGCTGGGTGGAAGGAAATATGTGGCTCCTCTCAGATTCCAGAACTTTCTGCCACAGAAATGTGAGGAACATATGTTTGTTTAGCCAAATTTTGAGGTTTGCAAAGGATTCTGGGTAACAGAACCTGGTCCGAGCCCCGCAAGATGCTCCTTGGATTCCCCTAGGTCTATAGTTTTCAGAAATGCAGAGGTTTGGTAGGTTTCCCTAGGTGCCGGCTGAGCTAGAGGCCAAAATCTACAGGTAGGCACTTCGCAAAAAACACCTCTGTTTTCTTTCAAAAATTTGGATGTGTCCACGTTGCGCTTTGGGGCGTTTCCTGTCGCGGGCGCTAGGCCTACCCACACAAGTGAGGTATCATTTTTATCGGGAGACTTGGGGGAACGCTGGGTGGAAGGACATTTTTGGCTCCCCTCAGATTCCAGAACTTTCTGCCACAGAAATGTGAGGAACATGTGTTTTTTAAGCCAAATTTTGAGGTTTGCAAAGGATTCTGGGTAACAGAACCTGGTCCGCGCCCCGCAAGTCACCCCTCCTTGGATTCCCCTAGGTCTCTAGTTTTCAGAAATGCACAGGTTTGGTAGGTTTCCCTAGGTGCCGGCTGAGCTAGAGGCCAAAATCTACAGGAAGGCACTTCGCAAAAAACACCTCCTGTTTTCTTTCAAAAATTTGGATGTGTCCACATTGCGCTTTGGGGCGTTTCCTGTCGCGGGCGCTAGGCCTACCCACACAAGTGAGGTATCATTTTTATCGGGAGACTTGGGAGAACGCTGGGTGGCCGGAAATTTGTGGCTCCTCTCAGATTCCAGAACTTTCTGCCACAGAAATGTGAGGAACATGTGTTTTTTTAGCCAAATTTGGAGGTTTGCTAAGGATTCTGGGTAACAGAACCTGGTCCGAGCTCGCAAGTCACCCCTCCTTGGATTCCCCTAGGTCTCTAGTTTTCAGAAATGCACAGGTTTGGTAGGTTTCCCTAGGTGCCGGCTGAGCTATAGGCCAAAATCTACAGGTAGGCACTTCGCAAAAAACACCTCTGTTTTCTTTCAAAAATTTCGATGTGTCCACGTTGCGCTTTGGGGCGTTTCCTGTCGCGGGTGCTAGGCCTACCCACACAAGTGAGGTATAATTTTTATCGGGAGACTTGGGGGAACGCTGGGTGGAAGGAAATTTGTGGCTCCTCTCAGATTCCAGAACTTTCTGCCACAGAAATGTGAGGAACATATGTTTGTTTAGCCAAATTTTGAGGTTTGCAAAGGATTCTGGGTAACAGAACCTGGTCGGAGCCCCGCAAGTCAGCCCTCCTTGGATTCCCCTAGGTCTCTAGTTTTCAGAAATGCACAGGTTTGGTAGGTTTCCCTAGGTGTCGGCTGAGCTAGAGGCCAAAATCTACAGGTAGGCACTTCGCAAAAAACACTTCTGTTTTCTTTCAAAAATGTGGATGTGTCCACGTTGCGCTTTTGGGGCGTTTCCTGTCGCGGGCGCTAGGCCTACCCACACAAGTGAGGTATCATTTTTATTGGGAGACTTGGGGGAACGCTGGGTGGAAGGAAATTTGTGGCTCCTCTCAGATTCCAGAACTTGCTGCCACAGAAATGTGAAGAACATGTGTTTTTTTAGCCAAATTTTGAGGTTTGCAAAGGATTCTGGGTAACAGAACCTGGTCCGAGCCCCGCAAGTCAGCCCTCCTTGGATTCCCCTAGGTCTCTAGTTTTCAGAAATGCACAGGTTTTGTAGGTTTCCCTAGGTGCCGGCTGAGCTAGAGCCCAAAATCTACAGGTAGGCACTTCGCAAAAAACACCTCTGTTTTCTTTCAAAAATTTGGATGTGTCCACGTTGCGCTTTGGGGCATTTCCTGTCGCGGGCGCTAGGCCTACCCACACAAGTGATGTATCATTTTTATCGGGAGACTTGGGGGAACGCTGGGTGGAAGGAAATTTGTGGCTCCTCTCAGATTCCAGAACTTGCTGCCACAGAAATGTGAGGAACATGTGTTTTTTTAGCAAAATTTTGAGGTTTGCAAAGGATTCTGGGTAACAGAACCTGGTCCAAGCCCCGCAAGTCACCCCATCTTGGATTCCCCTAGGTCTCTAGTTTTCAGAAATGCACAGGTTTGGTAGGTTTCCCTAGGTGCCGGCTGAGCTGGAGGCCAAAATCTACAGGTAGGCACTTCGCAAAAAACACCTCTGTTTTCTTTCAAAAATTTGGATGTGTCCACGTTGCGCTTTGGGGCGTTTCCTGTCGTGGGCGCTAGGCCTACCCACCCAAGTGAGGTATCATTTTTATCGGGAGACTTGGGGGAACGCTGGGTGGAAGGAAATTTGTGGCTCCTCTCAGATTCCAGAACTTTCTGCCATTGAAATGTGAGGAACATGTGTTTTTTTAGCCAAATTTTGAGGTTTGCAAAGGATTTTGGGTAACAGAACCTGGTCCGAGCCCTGCAAGTCACCCCTCCTTGGATTCCCCTAGGCCTCTAGTTTTCAGAAATGCACAGGTTTGGTAGGTTTCCCTAGGTGCCGGCTGAGCTAGAGGCCAAAATCTACAGGTAGGCACTTTGCAAAAAACACCTCCTGTTTTCTTTCAAAAATTTGGATGTGTCCACGTTGCGATTTGGGGCGTTTCCTGTCGCGGGCGCTAGGCCTACCCACACAAGTGAGGTATCATTTTTATCGGGAGACTTGGGGGAACGCTGGGTGTAAGGAAATTTGTGGCTCCTCTCAGATTCCAGAACTTTCTGCCACAGAAATATGAGGAACATGTGTTTTTTTAACCATATTTTGAGGTTTGCAAAGGATTCTGGGTAACAGAACCTGGTCCGAGCCCCGCAAGTCACCTCATCTTGGACTCCCCTAGGTCTCTAGTTTTCAGAAATGCACAGGTTTGGTAGGTTTCCCTAGGTGCCGGCTGAGCTAGAGGCCAAAATCTACAGGTAGGCACTTCGCAAAAAACACCTCTGTTTTCTTTCAAAAATTTGGATGTGTCCACGTTGCGCTTTGGGGCGTTTCCTGTTGTGGGCGCTAGGCCTACCCACACAAGTGAGGTATCATTTTTATCGGGAGACTTGGGGGAACGCTGGGTGGAAGGAAATTTGTGGCTCCTCTCAGATTCCAGAACTTTCTTCCATAGAAATGTGAGGAGCATGTGTTTTTTTAACCAAATTTTGAGGTTTGCAAAGGATTTTGGGTAACAGAACCTGGTCCGAGCCCTGCAAGTCACCCCTCCTTGGATTCCCCTAGGCCTCTAGTTTTCAGAAATGCACAGGTTTGGTAGGTTTCCCTAGGTGCCGGCTGAGCTAGAGGCCAAAATCTACAGGTAGGCACTTTGCAAAAAACACCTCCTGTTTTCTTTCAAAAATTTGGATGTGTCCACGTTGCGATTTGGGGCGTTTCCTGTCGCGGGCGCTAGGCCTACCCACACAAGTGAGGTATCATTTTTATCGGGAGACTTGGGGGAACGCTGGCTGGAAGGAAATTTGTGGCTCCTCTTAGATTCCAGAACTTTCTGCCACAGAAATGTGAGGAACATATGTTTGTTTAGCCAAATTTTGAGGTTTGCAAAGGATTCTGGGTAACAGAACCTGGTCCGAGCCCCGCAAGTCACCCCTCCTTGGATTCCCCTAGGTCTATAGTTTTCAGAAATGCAGAGGTTTGGTAGGTTTCCCTAGGTGCCGGCTGAGCTAGAGGCCAAAATCTACAGGTAGGCACTTCGCAAAAAACACGTCTGTTTTCTTTCAAAAATTTGGATGTGTCCACGTTGCGCTTTGGGGCGTTTCCTGTTGTGGGCGCTAGGCCTACCCACACAAGTGAGGTATCATTTTTATCGGGAGACTTGGGGGAACGCTGGGTGGAAGGAAATTTGTGGCTCCTCTCAGATTCCAGAACTTTCTGCCATAGAAATGTGAGGAGCATGTGTTTTTTTAACCAAATTTTGAGGTTTGCAAAGGATTTTGGGTAACAGAACCTGGTCCGAGCCCTGCAAGTCACCCCTCCTTGGATTCCCCTAGGCCTCTAGTTTTCAGAAATGCACAGGTTTGGTAGGTTTCCCTAGGTGCCGGCTGAGCTAGAGGCCAAAATCTACAGGTAGGCACTTTGCAAAAAACACCTCCTGTTTTCTTTCAAAAATTTGGATGTGTCCACGTTGCGATTTGGGGCGTTTCCTGTCGCGGGCGCTAGGCCTACCCACACAAGTGAGGTATCATTTTTATCGGGAGACTTGGGGGAACGCTGGCTGGAAGGAAATTTGTGGCTCCTCTTAGATTCCAGAACTTTCTGCCACAGAAATGTGAGGAACATATGTTTGTTTAGCCAAATTTTGAGGTTTGCAAAGGATTCTGGGTAACAGAACCTGGTCCGAGCCCCGCAAGTCACCCCTCCTTGGATTCCCCTAGGTCTATAGTTTTCAGAAATGCAGAGGTTTGGTAGGTTTCCCTAGGTGCCGGCTGAGCTAGAGGCCAAAATCTACAGGTAGGCACTTCGCAAAAAACACCTCTGTTTTCTTTCAAAAATTTGGATGTGTCCACGTTGCGCTTTGGGGCGTTTCCTGTCGCGGGCGCTAGGCCTACCCACACAAGTGAGGTATCATTTTTATCGGGAGACTTGGGGGAACGCTGGGTGGAAGGACATTTGTGGCTCCCCTCAGATTCCAGAACTTTCTGCCACAGAAATATGAGGAACATGTGTTTTTTAAGCCAAATTTTGAGGTTTGCAAAGGATTCTGGGTAACAGAACCTGGTCCGCGCCCCGCAAGTCACCCCTCCTTGGATTCCCCTAGGTCTCTAGTTTTCAGAAATGCACAGGTTTGGTAGGTTTCCCTAGGTGCCGGCTGAGCTAGAGGCCAAAATCTACAGGTAGGCACTTCGCAAAAAACACCTCCTGTTTTCTTTCAAAAATTTGGATGTGTCCACATTGCGCTTTGGGGCGTTTCCTGTCGCGGGCGCTAGGCCTACCCACACAAGTGAGGTATCATTTTTATCGGGAGACTTGGGGGAACGCTGGGTGGCAGGAAATTTGTGGCTCCTCTCAGATTCCAGAACTTTCTGCCACAGAAATGTGAGGAACATGTGTTTTTTTAGCAAAATTTTGAGGTTTGCCAAGGATTCTGGGTAACAGAACCTGGTCCGAGCCCCGCAAGTCACCCCATCTTGGATTCCCCTAGGTGTCTAGTTTTCAGAAATGCACAGGTTTGGTAGGTTTCCCTAGGTGCCGGCTGAGCTAGAGGCCAAAATCTACAGGTAGGCACTTCGCAAAAAACACCTCCTGTTTTCTTTAAAAAATTTGGATGTGTCCACGTTGCGCTTTGGGGCGTTTCCTGTCGCGGGCGCTAGGCCTACCCACACAAGTGAGGTATCATTTTTATAGGGAGACTTGGGGGAACGATGGGTGGAAGGAAATTTGTGGCTCCTCTCAGATTTCAGAACTTTCTGCCACAGAAATGTGAGGGACATGTGTTTTTTTAGCGAAATTTTGAGGTTAGCAAAGGATTCTGGGTAACAGAACCTGGTCCGAGCTCGCAAGTCACCCCTCCTTGGATTCCCCTAGGTCTCTAGTTTTCAGAAATGCACAGGTTTGGTAGGTTTCCCTAGGTGCCGGCTGAGCTAGAGGCCAAAATCTACAGGTAGGCACTTCGCAAAAAACACCTCCTGTTTTCTTTAAAAAATTTGGATGTGTCCACATTGCGCTTTCGGGCGTTTCCTGTCGCGGGCGCTAGGCCTACCCACACAAGTGAGGTATCATTTTTATCGGGAGACTTGGGGGAACGCTGGGTGGAAGGAAATTTGTGGCTCCTTTCAGATTCCAGAACTTTCTGCCACAGAAATGTGAGCAGCATGTGTTTTTTTAGCCAAATTTTGAGGTTTGCAAAGGATTCTGGGTAACAGAACCTGGTCCGAGCTCGCAAGTCACCCCTCCTTGGATTCCCCTAGGTCTCTAGTTTTCAGAAATGCACAGGTTTGGTAGGTTTCCCTAGGTGCCGGCTGAGCTAGAGGCCAAAATCTACAGGTAGGCACTTTGGAAAAAACACCTCCTGTTTTCTTTCAAAAATTTGGATGTGTCCACATTGCGCTTTGGGGCATCTCCTGTCGCGGGCACTAGGCCTACCCACACAAGTGAGGTACCATTTTTATCAGGAGACTTGGGGGAACGCTGGGTGGAAGGAAATTCGTGGCTCCTCTCAGATTCCAGAACTTTCTGCCACAGAAATGTGAGGAACATGTGTTTTTTTAGCCAAATTTTGAGGTTTGCAAAGGATTCTGGGTGACAGAACCTGGTCCGAGCCCCGCAAGTCACCCCATCTTGGAATCACCTAGGTCTCTAGTTTTCAGAAATGCACAGGTTTGGTAGGTTTCCCTAGGTGCCGGCTGAGCTAGAGCCCAAAATCTACAGGTAGGCACTTCGCAAAAAACACCTCTGTTTTCTTTCAAAAATTTGGATGTGTCCACGTTGCGCTTTGGGGCGTTTCCTGTCGCGGGCGCTAGGCCTACCCACACAAGTGAGGTATAATTTTTATCGGGAGACTTGGGGGAACGATGGGTGGAAGGAAATTTGTGGCTCCTCTCAGATTCCAGAACTTGCTGCCACAGAAATAAATGTGAGGAACATGTGTTTTTTTAGCAAAATTTGGAGGTTTGCAAAGGATTCTGGGTAACAGAACCTGGTCCGAGCCCCGCAAGTCACCCCATCTTGGATTGCCCTAGGTCTCTAGTTTTCAGAAATGCACAGGTTTGGTAGGTTTCCCTAGGTGCCGGCTGAGCTAGAGGCCAAAATCTACAGGTAGGCACTTCGCAAAAAACACCTCTGTTTTCTTTCAAAAATTTGGATGTGTCCACGTTACGCTTTGGGGCGTTTCCTGTCGTGGGCGCTAGGCCTACCCACACAAGTGAGGTATCATTTTTATCAGGAGACTTGGGGGAACGCTGGGTGGAAGGAAATTTGTGGCTCCTCTCAGATTCCAGAACTTTCTGCCACAGAAATGTGAGGAACATGTCTTTTTTTAGCCAAATTTTGAGGATTGCAAAGGATTCTGGGTAACAGAACCTGGTCCGATCCCCGCAAGTCACCCCTCCTTGGATTCCCCTAGGTCTCTAGTTTTCAAAATGCACAGGTTTGGTAGGTTTCCCTAGGTGCCGGCTGAGCTGGAGGCCAAAATCTTCAGGAAGGCACTTCGCAAAAAACACCTCTGTTTTCTTTCAAAAATTTGGATGTGTTCACGTTGCGCTTTGGGGCGTTTGCTGTCGCGGGCGCTAGGCCTACCCACACAAGTGAGGTATCATTTTTATCGGGAGACTTGTGGGAACGCTGGCTGGAAGGAAATTTGTGGCTCCTCTTAGATTCCAGAACTTTCTGCCACAGAAATGTGAGGAACATATGTTTGTTTAGCCAAATTTTGAGGTTTGCAAAGGATTCTGGGTAACAGAACCTGGTCCGAGCCCCGCAAGTCACCCCTCCTTGGATTCCCCTAGGTCTATAGTTTTCAGAAATGCAGAGGTTTGGTAGGTTTCCCTAGGTGCCGGCTGAGCTAGAGGCCAAAATCTACAGGTAGGCACTTCGCAAAAAACACCTCTGTTTTCTTTCAAAAATTTGGATGTGTCCACGTTGCGCTTTGGGGCGTTTCCTGTCGCGGGCGCTAGGCCTACCCACACAAGTGAGGTATCATTTTTATCAGGAGACTTGGGGGAACGCTGGGTGGAAGGAAATTCGTGGCTCCTCTCAGATTCCAGAACGTTCTGCCACAGAAATGTGAGGAACATGTGTTTTTTTAGCCAAATTTTGAGGTTTGCAAAGGATTCTGGGTAACAGAACCCGGTCCGAGCCCCGCAAGTCACCCCATCTTGGAATCCCCTAGGTCTCTAGTTTTCAGAAATGCACAGGTTTGGTAGGTTTCCCTAGGTGCCGGCTGAGCTAGAGGCCAAAATCTACAGGTAGGCACTTCGCAAAAAACACCTCTGTTTTCTTTCAAAAATTTGGATGTGTCCACGTTGCGCTTTGGGGCGTTTCCTGTCGCGGGCGCTAGGCCTACCCACACAAGTGAGGTATCATTTTTATCGGGAGACTTGGGGGAACGCTGGGTGGAAGGAAATTTGTGGCTCCTCTCAGATTCCAGAACTTTCTGCCACAGAAATGTGAGGAACATATGTTTGTTTAGCCAAATTTTGAGGTTTGCAAAGGATTCTGGGTAACAGAACCTGGTCCGAGCCCCACAATTCACCCCTCCTTGGATTCCCCTAGGTCTATAGTTTTCAGAAATGCAGAGGTTTGGTAGGTTTCCCTAGGTGCCGGCTGAGCTAGAGGCCAAAATCTACAGGTAGGCACTTCGCAAAAAACACCTCTGTTTTCTTTAAAAAATTTGGATGTGTCCACGTTGCGCTTTGGGGCGTTTCCTGTCGCGGGCGCTAGGCCTACCCACACAAGTGAGGTATCATTTTTATCGGGAGACTTGGGGGAACGCTGGGTGGAAGGACATTTGTGGCTTCCCTCAGATTCCAGAACTTTCTGAAACAGAAATGTGAGGAACATGTGTTTTTTAAGCCAAATTTTGAGGTTTGCAAAGGATTCTGGGTAACAGAACCTGGTCCGCGCCCCGCAAGTCACCCCTCCTTGGATTCCCCTAGGTCTCTAGTTTTCAGAAATGCACAGGTTTGGTAGGTTTCCCTAGGTGCCGGCTGAGCTAGAGGCCAAAATCTACAGGTAGGCACTTCGCAAAAAACACCTCCTGTTTTCTTTCAAAAATTTGGATGTGTCCACATTGCGCTTTGGGGTGTTTCCTGTCGCGGGCGCTAGGCCTACCCACACAAGTGAGGTATCATTTTTATCGGGAGACTTGGGGGAACGCTCGGTGGCAGGAAATTTGTGGCTCCTCTCAGATTCCAGAACTTTCTGCCACAGAAATGTGAGGAACATGTGTTTTTTTAGCCAAATTTTGAGGTTTGCAAAGGATTCTGGGTAACAGAACCTGGTCCGAGCCCCGCAAGTCACCCCATCGTGGATTCCCCTAGGTCTCTAGTTTTCAGAAATGCACAGATTTGGTAGGTTTCCCTAGGTGCCGGCTGAGCTAGAGGCCAAAATCTACAGGTAGGCACTTCGCAAAAAACACCTCCTGTTTTCTTTCAAAAATTTGGATGTGTCCACGTTGCGCTTTGGGGCGTTTCCTGTCGCGGGCGCTAGGCCTACCCACACAAGTGAGGTATCATTTTTATAGGGAGACTTGGGGGAACGCTGGGTGGAAGGAAATTTGTGGCTCCTCTCAGATTTCAGAACTTTCTGCCACAGAAATGTGAGGGACATGTGTTTTTTTAGCGAAATTTTGAGGTTAGCAAAGGATTCTGGGTAACAGAACCTGGTCCGAGCTCGCAAGTCACCCCTCCTTGGATTCCCCTAGGTCTCTAGTTTTCAGAAATGCACAGGTTTGGTAGGTTTCCCTAGGTGCCGGCTGAGCTAGAGGCCAAAATCTACAGGTAGGCACTTTGGAAAAAACACCTCCTGTTTTCTTTCAAAAATTTGGATGTGTCCACATTGCGCTTTGGGGCATCTCCTGTCGCGGGCACTAGGCCTACCCACACAAGTGAGGTACCATTTTTATCAGGAGACTTGGGGGAACGCTGGGTGGAAGGAAATTCGTGGCTCCTCTCAGATTCCAGAACTTTCTGCCACAGAAATGTGAGGAACATGTGTTTTTTTAGCCAAATTTTGAGGTTTGCAAAGGATTCTGGGTAACAGAACCTGGTCCGAGCCCCGCAAGTCACCCCATCTTGGAATCCCCTAGGTCTCTAGTTTTCAGAAATGCACAGGTTTGGTAGGTTTCCCTAGGTGCCGGCTGAGCTAGAGCCCAAAATCTACAGGTAGGCACTTCGCAAAAAACACCTCTGTTTTCTTTAAAAAATGTGGATGTGTCCACGTTGCGCTTTGGGGCGTTTCCTGTCGCGGGCGCTAGGCCTACCCACACAAGTGAGGTATAATTTTTATCGGGAGACTTGGGGGAACGATGGGTGGAAGGAAATTTGTGGCTCCTCTCAGATTCCAGAACTTGCTGCCACAGAAATAAATGTGAGGAACATGTGTTTTTTTAGCAAAATTTGGAGGTTTGCAAAGGATTCTGGGTAACAGAACCTGGTCCGAGCCCCGCAAGTCACCCCATCTTGGATTGCCCTAGGTCTCTAGTTTTCAGAAATGCACAGGTTTGGTAGGTTTCCCTAGGTGCCGGCTGAGCTAGAGGCCAAAATCTACAGGTAGGCACTTTGGAAAAAACACCTCCTGTTTTCTTTCAAAAATTTGGATGTGTCCACATTGCGCTTTGGGGCATCTCCTGTCGCGGGCACTAGGCCTACCCACACAAGTGAGGTACCATTTTTATCAGGAGACTTGGGGGAACGCTGGGTGGAAGGAAATTCGTGGCTCCTCTCAGATTCCAGAACTTTCTGCCACAGAAATGTGAGGAACATGTGTTTTTTTAGCCAAATTTTGAGGTTTGCAAAGGATTCTGGGTAACAGAACCTGGTCCGAGCCCCGCAAGTCACCCCATCTTGGAATCCCCTAGGTCTCTAGTTTTCAGAAATGCACAGGTTTGGTAGGTTTCCCTAGGTGCCGGCTGAGCTAGAGCCCAAAATCTACAGGTAGGCACTTCGCAAAAAACACCTCTGTTTTCTTTAAAAAATGTGGATGTGTCCACGTTGCGCTTTGGGGCGTTTCCTGTCGCGGGCGCTAGGCCTACCCACACAAGTGAGGTATAATTTTTATCGGGAGACTTGGGGGAACGATGGGTGGAAGGAAATTTGTGGCTCCTCTCAGATTCCAGAACTTGCTGCCACAGAAATAAATGTGAGGAACATGTGTTTTTTTAGCAAAATTTGGAGGTTTGCAAAGGATTCTGGGTAACAGAACCTGGTCCGAGCCCCGCAAGTCACCCCATCTTGGATTGCCCTAGGTCTCTAGTTTTCAGAAATGCACAGGTTTGGTAGGTTTCCCTAGGTGCCGGCTGAGCTAGAGGCCAAAATCTACAGGTAGGCACTTCGCAAAAAACACCTCTGTTTTCTTTCAAAAATTTGGATGTGTCCACGTTACGCTTTGGGGCGTTTCCTGTCGTGGGCGCTAGGCCTACCCACACAAGTGAGGTATCATTTTTATCAGGAGACTTGGGGGAACGCTGGGTGGAAGGAAATTTGTGGCTCCTCTCAGATTCCAGAACTTTCTGCCACAGAAATGTGAGGAACATGTCTTTTTTTAGCCAAATTTTGAGGATTGCAAAGGATTCTGGGTAACAGAACCTGGTCCGATCCCCGCAAGTCACCCCTCCTTGGATTCCCCTAGGTCTCTAGTTTTCAAAATGCACAGGTTTGGTAGGTTTCCCTAGGTGCCGGCTGAGCTGGAGGCCAAAATCTTCAGGTAGGCACTTCGCAAAAAACACCTCTGTTTTCTTTCAAAAATTTGGATGTGTTCACGTTGCGCTTTGGGGCGTTTCCTGTCGCGGGCGCTAGGCCTACGCACACAAGTGAGGTGTCATTTTTATCGGGAGACTTGGGGGAACGCTGGGTGGAAGGAAATTTGTGGCTCCTTTCAGATTCCAGAACTTTCTGCCACAGAAATGTGAGGAACATGTGTTTTTTTAGCCAAATGTTGAGGTTTGCAAAGGATTCTGGGTAACAGAACCTGGTCCGAGCCCCGCAAGTCACCCCTCCTTGTATTCCCCTAGGTCTCTAGTTTTCAGAAATGCACAGGTTTGGTAGGTTTCCCTAGGTGCCGGCTGAGCTAGAGCCCAAAATCTACAGGTAGGCACTTCGCAAAAAACACCTCTGTTTTCTTTCAAAAATTTGGATGTGTCCACGTTGCGCTTTGGGGCGTTTCCTGTCGCGGGCGCTAGGCCTACCCACACAAGTGAGGTATCATTTTTATCGGGAGACTTGGGGGAACGCTGGGTGGAAGGAAATTTGTGGCTTCTCTCAGATTCCAGAACTTTCTGCCACAGAAATGTGAGGAACATATGTTTGTTTAGCCAAATTTTGAGGTTTGCAAAGGATTCTGGGTAACAGAACCTGGTCCGAGCCCCGCAAGTTACCCCTCCTTCGATTCCCCTAGGTCTCTAGTTTTCAGAAATGCACAGGTTTGGTAGGTTTCCCTAGGTGCCGGCTGAGCTGGAGGCCAAAATCTACAGGTAGGCACTTCGCAAAAAACACCTCTGTTTTCTTTCAAAAATTTGGATGTGTCCACGTTGCGCTTTGGGGCATTTCCTGTCGCGGGCGCTAGGCCGACCCACACAAGTGAGGTATCATTTTTATCGGGAGACTTGGGGGAACGCTGGGTGGAAGGAAATTTGTGGCTCCTCTCAGATTCCAGAACTTTCTGCCACAGAAATGTGAGGAACATATGTTTGTTTAGCCAAATTTTGAGGTTTGCAAAGGATTCTGGGTAACAGAACCTGGTCCGAGCCCCGCAAGTCAGCCCTCCTTGGATTCCCCTAGGTCTCTAGTTTTCAGAAATGCACAGGTTTGGTAGGTTTCCCTAGGTGCCGGCTGAGCTAGAGCCCAAAATCTACAGGTAGGCACTTCGCAAAAAACACCTCTGTTTTCTTTCAAAAATTTGGATGTGTCCACGTTGCGCTTTGGGGCGTTTCCTGTCGCGGGCGCTAGGCCTACCCACACAAGTGAGGTATAATTTTTATCGGGAGACTTGGGGGAACGATGGGTGGAAGGAAATTTGTGGCTCCTCTCAGATTCCAGAACTTGCTGCCACAGAAATAAATGTGAGGAACATGTGTTTTTTTAGCAAAATATGGAGGTTTGCAAAGGATTCTGGGTAACAGAACCTGGTCCGAGCCCCGCAAGTCACCCCATCTTGGATTCCCCTAGGTCTCTAGTTTTCAGAAATGCACAGGTTTGGTAGGTTTCCCTAGGTGCCGGCTGAGCTAGAGGCCAAAATCTACAGGTAGGCACTTCGCAAAAAACACCTCTGTTTTCTTTCAAAAATTTGGATGTGTCCACGTTGCGCTTTGGGCCGTTTCCTGTCGTGGGCGCTAGGCCTACCCACACAAGTGAGGTATCATTTTTATCAGGAGACTTGGGGGAACGCTGGGTGGAAGGAAATTTGTGGCTCCTCTCAGATTCCAGAACTTTCTGCCACAGAAATGTGAGGAACATGTCTTTTTTTAGCCAAATTTTGAGGATTGCAAAGGATTCTGGGTAACAGAACCTGGTCCGAGCCCCGCAAGTCACCCCTCCTTGGATTCCCCTAGGTCTCTAGTTTTCAAAATGCACAGGTTTGGTAGGTTTCCCTAGGTGCCGGCTGAGCTGGAGGCCAAAATCTTCAGGTAGGCACTTCGCAAAAAACACCTCTGTTTTCTTTAAAAAATTTGGATGTGTTCACGTTGCGCTTTGGGGCGTTTCCTGTCGCGGGCGCTAGGCCTACGCACACAAGTGAGGTATCATTTTTATCGGGAGACTTGGGGGAACGCTGGGTGGAAGGAAATTTGTGGCTCCTTTCAGATTCCAGAACTTTCTGCCACAGAAATGTGAGGAACATGTGTTTTTTTAGCCAAATGTTGAGGTTTGCAAAGGATTCTGGGTAACAGAACCTGGTCCGAGCCCCGCAAGTCACCCCTCCTTGTATTCCCCTAGGTCTCTAGTTTTCAGAAATGCACAGGTTTGGTAGGTTTCCCTAGGTGCCGGCTGAGCTAGAGCCCAAAATCTACAGGTAGGCACTTCGCAAAAAACACCTCTGTTTTCTTTCAAAAATTTGGATGTGTCCACGTTGCGCTTTGGGGCGTTTCCTGTCGCGGGCGCTAGGCCTACCCACACAAGTGAGGTATCATTTTTATCGGGAGACTTGGGGGAACGCTGGGTGGAAGGAAATTTGTGGCTCCTCTCAGATTCCAGAACTTTCTGCCACAGAAATGTGAGGAACATGTGTTTTTTTAGCCAAATTTTGAGGTTTGCAAAGGATTCTGGGTACCAGAACCTGGTCCGAGCTCGGAAGTCAGCCCTCCTTGGATTCCCCTAAGTCTCTAGTTTTCAGAAATGCACAGGTTTGGTAGGTTTCCCTAGGTGCCGGCTGAGCTAGAGGCCAAAATCTACAGGTAGGCACTTTGCAAAAAACACCTCTGTTTTCTTTCAAAAATTTCGATGTGTCCACGTTGCGCTTTGGGGCGTTTCCTGTCGCGGGCGCTAGGCCTACCCACAAAAGTGAGGTATCATTTTTATCGGGAGACTTGGGAGAACGCTGGGTGGAAGGATATTTGTGGCTCCTCTCAGATTCCAGAACTTTCTGCCACAGAAATGTGAAGAACATATGTTTGTTTAGCCAAATTTTGCGGTTTGCAAAGGATTCTGGGTAACAGAACCTGGTCCGAGCCCCGCAAGTCACCCCTCCTTGGATTCCCCTAGGTCTATAGTTTTCAGAAATGCAGAGGTTTGGTAGGTTTCCCTAGGTGCCGGCTGAGCTAGAGGCCAAAATCTACAGGTAGGCACTTCGCAAAAAACACCTCTGTTTTCTTTCAAAAATTTGGATGTGTCCACGTTGCGCTTTGGGGCGTTTCCTGTCGCGGGCGCTAGGCCTACCCACACAAGTGAGGTATCATTTTTATCGGGAGACTTGGGGGAACGCTGGGTGGAAGGAAATTTGTGGCTCCTCTCAGATTCCAGAACTTTCTGCCATAGAAATGTGAGGAACATGTGTTTTTTTAGCCAAATTTTGAGGTTTGCAAAGGATTTTGGGTAACAGAACCTGGTCCGAGCCCTGCAAGTCACCCCTCCTTGGATTCCCCTAGGCCTCTAGTTTTCAGGAATGCACAGGTTTGGTAGGTTTCCCTAGGTGCCGGCTGAGCTAGAGGCCAAAATCTACAGGTAGGCACTTTGCAAAAAACACCTCCTGTTTTCTTTAAAAAATGTGGATGTGTCCACGTTGCGATTTGGGGCGTTTCCTGTCGCGGGCGCTAGGCCTACCCACACAAGTGAGGTATCATTTTTATCGGGAGACTTGGGGGAACGCTGGGTGGAAGGAAATTTGTGGCTCCTCTCAGATTCCAGAACTTTCTGCCACAGAAATGTGAGGAACATATGTTTGTTTAGCCAAATTTTGAGGTTTGCAAAGGATTCTGGGTAACAGAACCTGGTCCGAGCCCCGCAAGTCACCCCACCTTGGATTCCACTAGGTCTATAGTTTTCAGAAATGCAGAGGTTTGGTAGGTTTCCCTAGGTGCCGGCTGAGCTAGAGGCCAAAATCTACAGGTAGGCACTTCGCAAAAAACACCTCCTGTTTTCTTTCAAAAATTTGGATGTGTCCACATTGCGCTTTGGGGCGTTTCCTGTCGCGGGCGCTAGGCCTACCCACACAAGTGAGGTATAATTTTTATCAGGAGACTTGGGGGAACGCTGGGTGGAAGGAAATTCGTGGCTCCTCTCAGATTCCAGAACGTTCTGCCACAGAAATGTGAGGAACATTTGTTTTTTTAGCCAAATTTTGAGGTTTGCAAAGGATTCTGGGTAACAGAACCTGGTCCGAGCCCCGCAAGTCACCCCATCTTGGAATCCCCTAGGTCTCTAGTGTTCAGAAATGCACAGGTTTGGTAGGTTTCCCTAGGTGCCGGCTGAGCTAGAGGCCAAAATCTACAGGTAGGCACTTTGCAAAAAACACCTCTGTTTTCTTTCAAAAATTTCGATGTGTCCACGTTGCGCTTTGGGGCGTTTCCTGTCGCGGGCCTAGGCCTACCCACACAAGTGAGGAATCATTTTTATCGGGAGACTTGGGGGAACGCTGGGTGGAAGGAAATTTGTGGCTCCTCTCAGATTCCAGAACTTTCTGCCACAGAAATGTGAGGAACATATGTTTGTTTAGCCAAATTTTGAGGTTTGCAAAGGATTCTGGGTAACAGAACCTGGTCCGAGCCCCGCAAGTTACCCCTCCTTGGATTCCCCTAGGTCTATAGTTTTCAGAAATGCAGAGGTTTGGTAGGTTTCCCTGGGTGCCGGCTGAGCTAGAGGCCAAAATCTACAGGTAAGCACTTCGCAAAAAACACCTCTGTTTTCTTTCAAAAATTTGGATGTGTCCATGTTGCGCTTTGGGGCGTTTCCTATCGCGGGCGCTAGGCCTACCCACACAAGTGAGGTATCATTTTTATCGGGAGACTTGGGGGAACGCTGGGTGGAAGGACATTTGTGGCTCCCCTCAGATTCCAGAACTTTCTGCCACAGAAATGTGAGGAACATGTGTTTTTTAAGCCAAATTTTGAGGTTTGCAAAGGATTCTGGGTAACAGAACCTGGTCCGCGCCCCACAAGTCACCCCTCCTTGGATTCCCCTAAGTCTCTAGTTTTCAGAAATGCACAGGTTTGGTAGGTTTCCCTAGGTGCCGGCTGAGCTAGAGGCCAAAATCTACAGGTAGGCACTTCGCAAAAAACACCTCCTGTTTTCTTTCAAAAATTTGGATGTGTCCACATTGCGCTTTGGGGCGTTTCCTGTCGTGGGCGCTAGGCCTACCCACACAAGTGAGGTATCATTTTTATCGGGAGACTTGGGGGAACGCTCGGTGGAAGGAAATTCGTGGCTCCTCTCAGATTCCAGAACGTTCTGCCACAGAAATGTGAGGAACATGTGTTTTTTAGCCAAATGTTGAGGTTTGCAAAGGATTCTGGGTAACAGAACCTGGTCCGAGCCCCGCAAGTCACCCCATCTTGGAATCCCCTAGGTCTCTAGTTTTCAGAAATGCACAGGTTTGGTAGGTTTCCCTAGGTGCCGGCTGAGCTAGAGGCCAAAATCTACAGGTAGGCACTTCGCAAAAAACACCTCTGTTTTCTTTCAAAAATTTCGATGTGTCCACGTTGCGCTTTGGGGCGTTTCCTGTCGCGGGCGCTAGGCCTACCCACACAAGTGAGGTATCATTTTTATCGGGAGACTTGGGGGAACGCTGGGTGGAAGGAAATTTGTGGCTCCTCTCAGATTCCAGAACTTTCTGCCACAGAAATGTGAGGAACATATGTTTGTTTAGCCAAATTTTGAGGTTTGCAAAGGATTCTGGGTAACAGAACCTGGTCCGAGCCCTGCAAGTCACCCCTCCTTGGATTCCCCTAGGTCTCTAGTTTTCAGAAATGCACAGGTTTGGTAGGTTTCCCTAGGTGCCGGCTGAGCTGGAGGCCAAAATCTACAGGTAGGCACTTCGCAAAAAACACCTCTGTTTTCTTTCAAAAATGTTGATGTGTCCACGTTGCGCTTTGGGGCGTTTCCTGTCGCAGGCGCTAGGCCTACCCACACAAGTGAGGTATCATTTTTATCGGGAGACTTGGGGGAACGCTGGGTGGAAGGAAATTTGTGGCTCCTTTCAGATTCCAGAACTTTCTGCCACAGAAATGTGAGCAGCATGTGTTTTTTTAGCCAAATTTTGAGGTTTGCAAAGGATTCTGGGTAACAGAACCTGGTCCGAGCTCGCAAGTCACCCCTCCTTGGATTCCCCTAGGTCTCTAGTTTTCAGAAATGCACAGGTTTGGTAGGTTTCCCTAGGTGCCGGCTGAGCTAGAGGCCAAAATCTACAGGTAGGCACTTCGCAAAAAACACCTCCTGTTTTCTTTCAAAAATTTGGATGTGTCCACATTGCGCTTTGGGGCGTTTCCTGTCGCGGGCGCTAGGCCTACCCACACAAGTGAGGTATAATTTTTATCAGGAGACTTGGGGGAACGCTGGGTGGAAGGAAATTCGTGGCTCCTCTCAGATTCCAGAACGTTCTGCCACAGAAATGTGAGGAACATTTGTTTTTTTAGCCAAATTTTGAGGTTTGCAAAGGATTCTGGGTAACAGAACCTGGTCCGAGCCCCGCAAGTCACCCCATCTTGGAATCCCCTAGGTCTCTAGTGTTCAGAAATGCACAGGTTTGGTAGGTTTCCCTAGGTGCCGGCTGAGCTAGAGGCCAAAATCTACAGGTAGGCACTTTGCAAAAAACACCTCTGTTTTCTTTCAAAAATTTCGATGTGTCCACGTTGCGCTTTGGGGCGTTTCCTGTCGCGGGCCTAGGCCTACCCACACAAGTGAGGTATCATTTTTATCGGGAGACTTGGGGGAACGCTGGGTGGAAGGAAATTTGTGGCTCCTCTCAGATTCCAGAACTTTCTGCCACAGAAATGTGAGGAACATATGTTTGTTTAGCCAAATTTTGAGGTTTGCAAAGGATTCTGGGTAACAGAACCTGGTCCGAGCCCCGCAAGTTACCCCTCCTTGGATTCCCCTAGGTCTATAGTTTTCAGAAATGCAGAGGTTTGGTAGGTTTCCCTGGGTGCCGGCTGAGCTAGAGGCCAAAATCTACAGGTAAGCACTTCGCAAAAAACACCTCTGTTTTCTTTCAAAAATTTGGATGTGTCCATGTTGCGCTTTGGGGCGTTTCCTATCGCGGGCGCTAGGCCTACCCACACAAGTGAGGTATCATTTTTATCGGGAGACTTGGGGGAACGCTGGGTGGAAGGACATTTGTGGCTCCCCTCAGATTCCAGAACTTTCTGCCACAGAAATGTGAGGAACATGTGTTTTTTAAGCCAAATTTTGAGGTTTGCAAAGGATTCTGGGTAACAGAACCTGGTCCGCGCCCCACAAGTCACCCCTCCTTGGATTCCCCTAAGTCTCTAGTTTTCAGAAATGCACAGGTTTGGTAGGTTTCCCTAGGTGCCGGCTGAGCTAGAGGCCAAAATCTACAGGTAGGCACTTCGCAAAAAACACCTCCTGTTTTCTTTCAAAAATTTGGATGTGTCCACATTGCGCTTTGGGGCGTTTCCTGTCGTGGGCGCTAGGCCTACCCACACAAGTGAGGTATCATTTTTATCGGGAGACTTGGGGGAACGCTCGGTGGAAGGAAATTCGTGGCTCCTCTCAGATTCCAGAACGTTCTGCCACAGAAATGTGAGGAACATGTGTTTTTTAGCCAAATGTTGAGGTTTGCAAAGGATTCTGGGTAACAGAACCTGGTCCGAGCCCCGCAAGTCACCCCATCTTGGAATCCCCTAGGTCTCTAGTTTTCAGAAATGCACAGGTTTGGTAGGTTTCCCTAGGTGCCGGCTGAGCTAGAGGCCAAAATCTACAGGTAGGCACTTCGCAAAAAACACCTCTGTTTTCTTTCAAAAATTTCGATGTGTCCACGTTGCGCTTTGGGGCGTTTCCTGTCGCGGGCGCTAGGCCTACCCACACAAGTGAGGTATCATTTTTATCGGGAGACTTGGGGGAACGCTGGGTGGAAGGAAATTTGTGGCTCCTCTCAGATTCCAGAACTTTCTGCCACAGAAATGTGAGGAACATATGTTTGTTTAGCCAAATTTTGAGGTTTGCAAAGGATTCTGGGTAACAGAACCTGGTCCGAGCCCTGCAAGTCACCCCTCCTTGGATTCCCCTAGGTCTCTAGTTTTCAGAAATGCACAGGTTTGGTAGGTTTCCCTAGGTGCCGGCTGAGCTGGAGGCCAAAATCTACAGGTAGGCACTTCGCAAAAAACACCTCTGTTTTCTTTCAAAAATGTTGATGTGTCCACGTTGCGCTTTGGGGCGTTTCCTGTCGCAGGCGCTAGGCCTACCCACACAAGTGAGGTATCATTTTTATCGGGAGACTTGGGGGAACGCTGGGTGGAAGGAAATTTGTGGCTCCTTTCAGATTCCAGAACTTTCTGCCACAGAAATGTGAGCAGCATGTGTTTTTTTAGCCAAATTTTGAGGTTTGCAAAGGATTCTGGGTAACAGAACCTGGTCCGAGCTCGCAAGTCACCCCTCCTTGGATTCCCCTAGGTCTCTAGTTTTCAGAAATGCACAGGTTTGGTAGGTTTCCCTAGGTGCCGGCTGAGCTAGAGGCCAAAATCTACAGGTAGGCACTTTGGAAAAAACACCTCCTGTTTTCTTTCAAAAATATGGATGTGTCCACATTGCGCTTTGGGGCGTTTCCTGTCGCGGGCGCTAGGCCTACCCACACAAGTGAGGTATCATTTTTATCAGGAGACTTGGGGGAACGCTAGGTGGAAGGAAATTCGTGGCTCCTCTCAGATTCCAGAACTTTCTGCCACAGAAATGTGAGGAACATGTGTTTTTTTAGCCAAATTTTGAGGTTTGCAAAGGATTCTGGGTAACAGAACCTGGTCCGAGCCCCGCAAGTCACCCCATCTTGGAATCCCCTAGGTCTCTAGTTTTCAGAAATGCGCAGGTTTGGTAGGTTTCCCTAGGTGCCGGCTGAGCTAGAGGCCAAAATCTACAGGTAGGCACTTCGCAAAAAACACCTCTGTTTTCTTTCAAAAATTTGGATGTGTCCATGTTGCGCTTTGGGGCGTTTCCTGTCGCGGGCGCTAGGCCTACCCACACAAGTGAGGTATCATTTTTATCGGGAGACTTGGGGGAACGCTGGGTGGAAGGACATTTGTGGCTCCCCTCAGATTCCAGAACTTTCTGCCACAGAAATGTGAGGAACATGTGTTTTTTAAGCCAAATTTTGAGGTTTGCAAAGGATTCTGGGTAACAGAACCTGGTCCGCGCCCCACAAGTCACCCCTCCTTGGATTCCCCTAAGTCTCTAGTTTTCAGAAATGCACAGGTTTGGTAGGTTTCCCTAGGTGCCGGCTGAGCTAGAGGCCAAAATCTACAGGTAGGCACTTCGCAAAAAACACCTCCTGTTTTCTTTCAAAAATTTGGATGAGTCCACATTGCGCTTTGGGGCGTTTCCTGTCGTGGGCGCTAGGCCTACCCACACAAGTGAGGTATCATTTTTATCGGGAGACTTGGGGGAACGCTGGGTGGAAGGAATTTCGTGGCTCCTCTCAGATTCCAGAACGTTCTGCCACAGAAATGTGAGGAACATGTGTTTTTTAGCCAAATGTTGAGGTTTGCAAAGGATTCTGGGTAACAGAACCTGGTCCGAGCCCCGCAAGTCACCCCATCTTGGAATCCCCTAGGTCTCTAGTTTTCAGAAATGCACAGGTTTGGTAGGTTTCCCTAGGTGCCGGCTGAGCTAGAGGCCAAAATCTACAGGTAGGCACTTCGCAAAAAACACCTCTGTTTTCTTTAAAAAATTTCGATGTGTCCACGTTGCGCTTTGGGGCGTTTCCTGTCGCGGGCGCTAGGCCTACCCACACAAGTGAGGTATCATTTTTATCGGGAGACTTGGGGGAACGCTGGGTGGAAGGAAATTTGTGGCTCCTCTCAGATTCCAGAACTTTCTGCCACAGAAATGTGAGGAACATATGTTTGTTTAGCCAAATTTTAAGGTTTGCAAAGGATTGTGGGTAACAGAACCTGGTCCGAGCCCTGCAAGTCACCCCTCCTTGGATTCCCCTAGGTCTCTAGTTTTCAGAAATGCACAGGTTTGGTAGGTTTCCCTAGGTGCCGGCTGAGCTGGAGGCCAAAATCTACAGGTAGGCACTTCGCAAAAAACACCTCTGTTTTCTTTCAAAAATTTTGATGTGTCCACGTTGCGCTTTGGGGCGTTTCCTGTCGCAGGCGCTAGGCCTACCCACACAAGTGAGGTATCATTTTTATCGGGAGACTTGGGGGAACGCTGGGTGGAAGGAAATTTGTGGCTCCTTTCAGATTCCAGAACTTTCTGCCACAGAAATGTGAGCAGCATGTGTTTTTTTAGCCAAATTTTGAGGTTTGCAAAGGATTCTGGGTAACAGAACCTGGTCCGAGCTCGCAAGTCACCCCTCCTTGGATTCCCCTAGGTCTCTAGTTTTCAGAAATGCACAGGTTTGGTAGGTTTCCCTAGGTGCCGGCTGAGCTAGAGGCCAAAATCTACAGGTAGGCACTTTGGAAAAAACACCTCCTGTTTTCTTTCAAAAATTTGGATGTGTCCACATTGCGCTTTGGGGCGTTTCCTGTCGCGGGCGCTAGGCCTACCCACACAAGTGAGGTATCATTTTTATCAGGAGACTTGGGGGAACGCTAGGTGGAAGGAAATTCGTGGCTCCTCTCAGATTCCAGAACTTTCTGCCACAGAAATGTGAGGAACATGTGTTTTTTTAGCCAAATTTTGAGGTTTGCAAAGGATTCTGGGTAACAGAACCTGGTCCGAGCCCCGCAAGTCACCCCATCTTGGAATCCCCTAGGTCTCTAGTTTTCAGAAATGCGCAGGTTTGGTAGGTTTCCCTAGGTGCCGGCTGAGCTAGAGGCCAAAATCTACAGGTAGGCACTTCGCAAAAAACACCTCTGTTTTCTTTCAAAAATTTCGATGTGTCCACGTTGCGCTTTGGGGCGTTTCCTGTCGCGGGCGCTAGGCCTACCCACACAAATGAGGTATCATTTTTATCGGGAGACTTGGGGGAACGCTGGGTGGAAGGAAATTTGTGGCTCCTCTCAGATTCCAGAACTTTCTGCCACAGAAATGTGAGGAACATATGTTTGTTTAGCCAAATTTTGAGGTTTGCAAAGGATTCTGGGTAACAGAACCTGGTCCGAGCCCCGCAAGTTACCCCTCCTTGGATTCCCCTAGGTCTCTAGTTTTCAGAAATGCACAGGTTTGGTAGGTTTCCCTAGGTGCCGGCTGAGCTAGAGGCCAAAATCTACAGGTAGGCACTTCGCAAAAAACACCTCCTGTTTTCTTTCAAAAATTTGGATGAGTCCACATTGCGCTTTGGGGCGTTTCCTGTCGTGGGCGCTAGGCCTACCCACACAAGTGAGGTATCATTTTTATCGGATGACTTGGGGGAACGCTCGGTGGAAGGAAATTCGTGGCTCCTCTCAGATTCCAGAACGTTCTGCCACAGAAATGTGAGGAACATGTGTTTTTTAGCCAAATGTTGAGGTTTGCAAAGGATTCTGGGTAACAGAACCTGGTCCGAGCCCCGCAAGTCACCCCATCTTGGAATCCCCTAGGTCTCTAGTTTTCAGAAATGCACAGGTTTGGTAGGTTTCCCTAGGTGCCGGCTGAGCTAGAGGCCAAAATCTACAGGTAGGCACTTCGCAAAAAACACCTCTGTTTTCTTTCAAAAATTTCGATGTGTCCACGTTGCGCTTTGGGGCGTTTCCTGTCGCGGGCGCTAGGCCTACCCACACAAGTGAGGTATCATTTTTATCGGGAGACTTGGGGGAACGCTGGGTGGAAGGAAATTTGTGGCTCCTCTCAGATTCCAGAACTTTCTGCCACAGAAATGTGAGGAACATATGTTTGTTTAGCCAAATTTTGAGGTTTGCAAAGGATTCTGGGTAACAGAACCTGGTCCGAGCCCTGCAAGTCACCCCTCCTTGGATTCCCCTAGGTCTCTAGTTTTCAGAAATGCACAGGTTTGGTAGGTTTCCCTAGGTGCCGGCTGAGCTGGAGGCCAAAATCTACAGGTAGGCACTTCGCAAAAAACACCTCTGTTTTCTTTCAAAAATTTTGATGTGTCCACGTTGCGCTTTGGGGCGTTTCCTGTCGCAGGCGCTAGGCCTACCCACACAAGTGAGGTATCATTTTTATCGGGAGACTTGGGGGAACGCTGGGTGGAAGGAAATTTGTGGCTCCTTTCAGATTCCAGAACTTTCTGCCACAGAAATGTGAGCAGCATGTGTTTTTTTAGCCAAATTTTGAGGTTTGCAAAGGATTCTGGGTAACAGAACCTGGTCCGAGCTCGCAAGTCACCCCTCCTTGGATTCCCCTAGGTCTCTAGTTTTCAGAAATGCACAGGTTTGGTAGGTTTCCCTAGGTGCCGGCTGAGCTAGAGGCCAAAATCTACAGGTAGGCACTTTGGAAAAAACACCTCCTGTTTTCTTTCAAAAATTTGGATGTGTCCACATTGCGCTTTGGGGCGTTTCCTGTCGCGGGCGCTAGGCCTACCCACACAAGTGAGGTATCATTTTTATCAGGAGACTTGGGGGAACGCTAGGTGGAAGGAAATTCGTGGCTCCTCTCAGATTCCAGAACTTTCTGCCACAGAAATGTGAGGAACATGTGTTTTTTTAGCCAAATTTTGAGGTTTGCAAAGGATTCTGGGTAACAGAACCTGGTCCGAGCCCCGCAAGTCACCCCATCTTGGAATCCCCTAGGTCTCTAGTTTTCAGAAATGCGCAGGTTTGGTAGGTTTCCCTAGGTGCCGGCTGAGCTAGAGGCCAAAATCTACAGGTAGGCACTTCGCAAAAAACACCTCTGTTTTCTTTCAAAAATTTCGATGTGTCCACGTTGCGCTTTGGGGCGTTTCCTGTTGCGGGCGCTAGGCCTACCCACACAAGTGAGGTATCATTTTAATCGGGAGACTTGGGGGAACGCTGGGTGGAAGGAAATTTGTGGCTCCTCTCAGATTCCAGAACTTTCTGCCACAGAAATGTGAGGAACATATGTTTGTTTAGCCAAATTTTGAGGTTTGCAAAGGATTCTGGGTAACAGAACCTGGTCCGAGCCCCGCAAGTTACCCCTCCTTGGATTCCCCTAGGTCTCTAGTTTTCAGAAATGCACAGGTTTGGTAGGTTTCCCTAGGTGCCGGCTGAGCTGGAGGCCAAAATCTACAGGTAGGCACTTCGCAAAAAACACCTCTGTTTTCTTTCAAAAATTTGGATGTGTCCACGTTGCGCTTTGGGGCGTTTCCTGTCGCGGGCGCTAGGCCGACCCACACAAGTGAGGTATCATTTTTATCGGGAGACTTGGGGGAATGCTGGGTGGAAGGAAATTTGTGGCTCCTTTCAGACTCCAGAACTTTCTGCCACAGAAATGTGAGCAACATGTGTTTTTTTAGCCAAATTTTGAGGTTTGCAAAGGATTCTGGGTAACAGAACCTGGTCCGAGCCCCGCAAGTCAGCCCTCCTTGGATTCCCCTAGGTCTCTAGTTTTCAGAAATGCACAGGTTTGGTAGGTTTCCCTAGGTGCCGGCTGAGCTAGAGCCCAAAATCTACAGGTAGGCACTTCGCAAAAAACACCTCTGTTTTCTTTCAAAAATTTGGATGTGTCCACGTTGCGCTTTGGGACGTTTCCTGTCGCGGGCGCTAGGCCTACCCACACAAGTGAGGTATCATTTTTATCGGGAGACTTGGGGGAACGCTGGGTGGAAGGAAATTTGTGGCTCCTTCAGATTCCAGAACTTGCTGCCACAGAAATGTGAGGAACATGTGTTTTTTTAGCCAAATTTTGAGGTTTGCAAAGGATTCTGGGTAACAGAACCTGGTCCGAGCCCCGCAAGTCAGCCCTCCTTGGATTCCCCTAGGTCTCTAGTTTTCAGAAATGCACAGGTTTGGTAGGTTTCCCTAGGTGCCGGCTGAGCTAGAGCCCAAAATCTACAGGTAGGCACTTCGCAAAAAACACCTCTGTTTTCTTTCAAAAATTTGGATGTGTCCACGTTGCGCTTTGGGGCGTTTCCTGTCGCGGGCGCTAGGCCTACCCACACAAGTGAGGTATCATTTTTATCGGGAGACTTGGGGGAACGCTGGGTGGAAGGAAATTTGTGGCTCCTTTCAGATTCCAGAACTTGCTGCCACAGAAATGTGAGGAACATGTGTTTTTTTAGCCAAATTTTGAGGTTAGCAAAGGATTCTGGGTAACAGAACCTGGTCCGAACTCGCAAGTCACCCCTCCTTGGATTCCCCTAGGTCTCTAGTTTTCAGAAATGCACAGGTTTGGTAGGTTTCCCTAGGTGCCGGCTGAGCTAGAGGCCAAAATCTACAGGTAGGCACTTCGCAAAAAACACCTCCTGTTTTCTTTCAAAAATTTGGAGGTGTCCACATTGCGCTTTGGGGCGTTTCCTGTCGCAGGCGCTAGGCCTACCCACACAAGTGAGGTATCATTTTTATCAGGAGACTTGGGGGAACGCTGGGTGGAAGGAAATTCGTGGCTCCTCTCAGATTCCAGAAGGTTCTGCCACAGAAATGTGAGGAACATGTGTTTTTTAGCCAAATGTTGAGGTTTGCAAAGGATTCTGGGTAACAGAACCTGGTCCGAGCCCCGCAAGTCACCCCATCTTGGAATCCCCTAGGTCTCTAGTTTTCAGAAATGCACAGGTTTGGTAGGTTTCCCTAGGTGCCGGCTGAGCTAGAGGCCAAAATCTACAGGTAGGCACTTCGCAAAAAACACCTCTGTTTTCTTTCAAAAATTTCGATGTGTCCACGTTGCGCTTTGGGGCGTTTCCTGTCGCGGGCGCTAGGCCTACCCACACAAGTGAGGTATCATTTTTATTGGGAGACTTGGGGGAACGCTGGGTGGAAGGAAATTTGTGGCTCCTCTCAGATTCCAGAACTTTCTGCCACAGAAATGTGAGGAACATATGTTTGTTTAGCCAAATTTTGAGGTTTGCAAAGGATTCTGGGTAACAGAACCTGGTCCGAGCCCTGCAAGTCACCCCTCCTTGGATTCCCCTAGGTCTCTAGTTTTCAGAAATGCACAGGTTTGGTAGGTTTCCCTAGGTGCCGGCTGAGCTGGAGGCCAAAATCTACAGGTAGGCACTTCGCAAAAAACACCTCTGTTTTCTTTCAAAAATTTGGATGAGTCCACGTTGCGCTTTGGGGCGTTTCCTGTCGCAGGCGCTAGGCCTACCCACACAAGTGAGGTATCATTTTTATCGGGAGACTTGGGGGAACGCTGGGTGGAAGGAAATTTGTGGCTCCTTTCAGATTCCAGAACTTTCTGCCACAGAAATGTGAGCAGCATGTGTTTTTTTAGCCAAATTTTGAGGTTTGCAAAGGACTCTGGGTAACAGAACCTGGTCCGAGCTCGCAAGTCACCCCTCCTTGGATTCCCCTAGGTCTCTAGTTTTCAGAAATGCACAGGTTTCGTATGTTTCCCTAGGTGCCGGCTGAGCTAGAGGCCAAAATCTACAGGTAGGCACTTTGGAAAAAACACCTCCTGTTTTCTTTCAAAAATTTGGATGTGTCCACATTGCGCTTTGGGGCGTTTCCTGTCGCGGGCGCTAGGCCTACCCACACAAGTGAGGCATCATTTTTATCAGGAGACTTGGGGGAACGCTAGGTGGAAGGAAATTCGTGGCTCCTCTCTGATTCCAGAACTTTCTGCCACAGAAATGTGAGGAACATGTGTTTTTTTAGCCAAATTTTGAGGTTTGCAAAGGATTCTGGGTAACAGAACCTGGTCCGAGCCCCGCAAGTCACCCCATCTTGGAATCCCCTAGGTCTCTAGTTTTCAGAAATGCACAGGTTTGGTAGGTTTCCCTAGGTGCCGGCTGAGCTAGAGGCCAAAATCTACAGGTAGGCACTTCGCAAAAAACACCTCTGTTTTCTTTCAAAAATTTCGATGTGTCCACGTTGCGCTTTGGGGCGTTTCCTGTCGCGGGCGCTAGGCCTACCCACACAAATGAGGTATCATTTTTATCGGGAGACTTGGGGGAACGCTGGGTGGAAGGAAATTTGTGGCTCCTCTCAGATTCCAGAACTTTCTGCCACAGAAATGTGAGGAACATATGTTTGTTTAGCCAAATTTTGAGGTTTGCAAAGGATTCTGGGTAACAGAACCTGGTCCGAGCCCCGCAAGTTACCCCTCCTTGGATTCCCCTAGGTCTCTAGTTTTCAGAAATGCACAGGTTTGGTAGGTTTCCCTAGGTGCCGGCTGAGCTAGAGGCCAAAATCTACAGGTAGGCACTTCGCAAAAAACACCTCTGTTTTCTTTCAAAAATTTGGATGTGTCCACGTTGCGCTTTGGGGCGTTTCCTGTCGCGGGCGCTAGGCCGACCCACACAAGTGAGGTATCATTTTTATCGGGAGACTTGGGGGAATGCTGGGTGGAAGGAAATTTGTGGCTCCTTTCAGACTCCAGAACTTTCTGCCACAGAAATGTGAGCAACATGTGTTTTTTTAGCCAAATTTTGAGGTTTGCAAAGGATTCTGGGTAACAGAACCTGGTCCGAGCCCCGCAAGTCAGCCCTCCTTGGATTCCCCTAGGTCTCTAGTTTTCAGAAATGCACAGGTTTGGTAGGTTTCCCTAGGTGCCGGCTGAGCTAGAGCCCAAAATCTACAGGTAGGCACTTCGCAAAAAACACCTCTGTTTTCTTTCAAAAATGTGGATGTGTCCACATTGCGCGTTGGGACGTTTCCTGTCGCGGGCGCTAGGCCTACCCACACAAGTGAGGTATCATTTTTATCGGGAGACTTGGGGGAACGCTGGGTGGAAGGAAATTTGTGGCTCCTTCAGATTCCAGAACTTGCTGCCACAGAAATGTGAGGAACATGTGTTTTTTTAGCCAAATTTTGAGGTTTGCACAGGATTCTGGGTAACAGAACCTGGTCCGAGCCCCGCAAGTCAGCCCTCCTTGGATTCCCCTAGGTCTCTAGTTTTCAGAAATGCACAGGTTTGGTAGGTTTCCCTAGGTGCCGGCTGAGCTAGAACCCAAAATCTACAGGTAGGCACTTCGCAAAAAACACCTCTGTTTTCTTTCAAAAATTTGGATGTGTCCACGTTGCGCTTTGGGGCGTTTCCTGTCGCGGGCGCTAGGCCTACCCACACAAGTGAGGTATCATTTTTATCGGGAGACTTGGGGGAACGATGGGTGGAAGGAAATTTGTGGCTCCTCTCAGATTCCAGAACTTGCTGCCACAGAAATGTGAGGAACATGTGTTTTTTTAGCAAAATTTTGAGGTTTGCAAAGGATTCTGGGTAACAGAACCTGGTCCGAGCCCCGCAAGTCACCCCATCTTGGATTCCCCTAGGTCTCTAGTTTTCAGAAATGCACAGGTTTGGTAGGTTTCCCTAGGTGCCGGCTGAGCTAGAGGCCAAAATCTACAGGTAGGCACTTCGCAAATAACACCTCTGTTTTCTTTCAAAAATTTGGATGTGTCCACGTTGCGCTTTGGGGCGTTTCCTGTCGTGGGCGCTAGGCCTACCCACACAAGTGAGGTATCATTTTTATAAGGAGACTTGGGGGAACGCTGGGTGGAAGGAAATTTGTGGCTCCTCTCAGATTCCAGAACTTTCTTCCACAGAAATGTGAGGAACATGTGTTTTTTTAGCCAAATTTTGAGGATTGCAAAGGATTCTGGGTAACAGAACCTGGTCCGAGCCCCGCAAGTCAACCCTCCTTGGATTCCCCTAGGTCTCTAGTTTTCAAAATGCACAGGTTTGGTAGGTTTCCCTAGGTGCTGGCTGAGCTGGACGCCAAAATCTTCGGGTAGGCACTTCGCAAAAAACACCTCTGTTTTCTTTCAAAAATTTGGATGTGTCCACGTTGCGCTTTGGGGCGTTTTCTGTCGCGGGCGCTAGGCCTACCCACACAAGTGAGGTATCATTTTTATCGGGAGACTTGGGGGAACGCTGGGTGGAAGGAAATTTGTGGCTCCTTTCAGATTCCAGAACTTTCTGCCACAGAAATGTGAGGAACATGTGTTTTTTTAGCCAAATGTTGAGGTTTGCAAAGGATTCTGGGTAACAGAACCTGGTCCGAGCCCCACAAGTCACCCCTCCTTGTATTCCCCTAGGTCTCTAGTTTTCAGAAATGCACAGGTTTGGTAGGTTTCCCTAGGTGCCGGCTGAGCTAGAGCCCAAAATCTACAGGTAGGCACTTCGCAAAAAACACTTCTGTTTTCTTTCAAAAATTTGGATGTGTACACGTTGCGCTTTGGGGCGTTTCCTGTCGCGGGCGCTAGGCCTACCCACACAAGTGAGGTATCATTTTTATCGGGAGACTTGGGGGAACGCTGGGTGGAAGGAAATTTGTGGCTCCTCTCAGATTCCAGAACTTTCTGCCACAGAAATATGAGGAACATGTGTTTTTTTAGCCAAATTTTGAGGTTTGCAAAGGATTCTGGGTACCAGAACCTGGTCCGAGCTTGGAAGTCACCCCTCCTTGAATTCCCCTAAGTCTCTAGTTTTCAGAAATGCACAGGTTTGGTAGGTTTCCCTAGGTGCCGGCTGAGCTAGAGGCCAAAATCTACAGGTAGGCACTTCGCAAAAAACACCTCCTGTTTTCTTTCAAAAATTTGGATGTGTCCACGTTGCGCTTTGGGGCGTTTCCTGTCGCGGGCGCTAGGCCTACCCACGCAAGTGAGGTATCATTTTTATCAGGAGACTTGGGGGAACGCTGGGTGGAAGGAAATTCGTGGCTCCTCTCAGATTCCAGAAGGTTCTGCCACAGAAATGTGAGGAACATGTGTTTTTTAGCCAAATTTTGAGGTTTGCAAAGGATTCTGGGTAACAGAACCTGGTCCGAGCCCCGCAAGTCACCCCATCTTGGAATCCCCTAGGTCTCTAGTTTTCAGAAATGCACAGGTTTGGTAGGTTTCCCTAGGTGCCGGCTGAGCTAGAGGCCAAAATCTACAGGTAGGCACTTTGCAAAAAACACCTCTGTTTTCCTATAAAAATTTCGATGTGTCCACGTTGCGCTTTGGGGCGTTTCCTGTCGCGGGCGCTAGGCCTACCCACACAAATGAGGTATCATTTTTATTGGGAGACTTGGGGGAACGCTGGGTGGAAGGAAATTTGTGGCTCCTCTCAGATTCCAGAACTTTCTGCCACAGAAATGTGAGGAACATATGTTTGTTTAGCCAAATTTTGAGGTTTGCAAAGGATTCTGGGTAACAGAACCTGGTCCGAGCCCTGCAAGTCACCCCTCCTTGGATTCCCCTAGGTCTCTAGTTTTCAGAAATGCACAGGTTTGGTAGGTTTCCCTAGGTGCCGGCTGAGCTGGAGGCCAAAATCTACAGGTAGGCACTTCGCAAAAAACACCTCTGTTTTCTTTCAAAAATTTGGATGTGTCCACGTTGCGCTTTGGGGCGTTTCCTGTCGCAGGCGCTAGGCCTACCCACACAAGTGAGGTATAATTTTTATCGGGAGACTTGGGGGATCGCTGGGTGGAAGGAAATTTGTGGCTCCTTTCAGATTCCAGAACTTTCTGCCACAGAAATGTGAGCAGCATGTGTTTTTTTAGCCAAATTTTGAGGTTTGCAAAGGACTCTGGGTAACAGAACCTGGACCGAGCTCGCAAGTCACCCCTCCTTGGATTCCCCTAGGTCTCTAGTTTTCAGAAATGCACAGGTTTGGTAGGTTTCCCTAGGTGCCGGCTGAGCTAGAGGCCAAAATCTACAGGTAGGCACTTCGCAAAAAACACCTCTGTTTTCTTTCAAAAATTTCGATGTGTCCACGTTGCGCTTTGGGGCGTTTCCTGTCGCGGGCGCTAGGCCTACCCACACAAATGAGGTATCATTTTTATCGGGAGACTTGGGGGAACGCTGGGTGGAAGGAAATTTGTGGCTCCTCTCAGATTGCAGAACTTTCTGCCACAGAAATGTGAGGAACATATGTTTGTTTAGCCAAATTTTGAGGTTTGCAAAGGATTCTGGGTAACAGAACCTGGTCCGAGCCCCGCAAGTTACCCCTCCTTGGATTCCCCTAGGTCTCTAGTTTTCAGAAATGCACAGGTTTGGTAGGTTTCCCTAGGTGCCGGCTGAGCTAGAGGCCAAAATCTACAGGTAGGCACTTCGCAAAAAACACCTCTGTTTTCTTTCAAAAATTTGGATGTGTCCACGTTGCGCTTTGGGGCGTTTCCTGTCGCGGGCGCTAGGCCGACCCACACAAGTGAGGTATCATTTTTATCGGGAGACTTGGGGGAATGCTGGGTGGAAGGAAATTTGTGGCTCCTTTCAGACTCCAGAACTTTCTGCCACAGAAATGTGAGCAACATGTGTTTTTTTAGCCAAATTTTGAGGTTTGCAAAGGATTCTGGGTAACAGAACCTGGTCCGAGCCCCGCAAGTCAGCCCTCCTTGGATTCCCCTAGGTCTCTAGTTTTTAGAAATGCACAGGTTTGGTAGGTTTCCCTAGGTGCCGGCTGAGCTAGAGCCCAAAATCTACAGGTAGGCACTTCGCAAAAAACACCTCTGTTTTCTTTCAAAAATGTGGATGTGTCCACGTTGCGCTTTGGGACGTTTCCTGTCGCGGGCGCTAGGCCTACCCACACAAGTGAGGTATCATTTTTATCGGGAGACTTGGGGGAACGCTGGGTGGAAGGAAATTTGTGGCTCCTTCAGATTCCAGAACTTGCTGCCACAGAAATGTGAGGAACATGTGTTTTTTTAGCCAAATTTTGAGGTTTGCAAAGGATTCTGGGTAACAGAACCTGGTCCGAGCCCCGCAAGTCTCCCCTCCTTGGATTCCCCTAGGTGTCTAGTTTTCAGAAATGCACAGGTTTGGTAGGTTTCCCTAGGTGCCGGCTGAGCTAGAGCCCAAAATCTACAGGTAGGCACTTCGCAAAAAACACCTCTGTTTTCTTTCAAAAATTTGGATGTGTCCACGTTGCGCTTTGGGGCGTTTCCTGTCGCGGGCGCTAGGCCTACCCACACAAGTGAGGTATCATTTTTATCGGGAGACTTGGGGGAACGATGGGTGGAAGGAAATTTGTGGCTCCTCTCAGATTCCAGAACTTGCTGCCACAGAAATGTGAGGAACATGTGTTTTTTTAGCAAAATTTTGAGGTTTGCAAAGGATTCTGGGTAACAGAACCTGGTCCGAGCCCCGCAAGTCACCCCATCTTGGATTCCCCTAGGTCTCTAGTTTTCAGAAATGCACAGGTTTGGTAGGTTTCCCTAGGTGCCGGCTGAGCTAGAGGCCAAAATCTACAGGTAGGCACTTCGCAAAAAACACCTCTGTTTTCTTTCAAAAATTTGGATGTGTCCACGTTGCGCTTTGGGGCGTTTCCTGTCGTGGGCGCTAGGCCTACCCACACAAGTGAGGTATCATTTTTATAAGGAGACTTGGGGGAACGCTGGGTGGAAGGAAATTTGTGGCTCCTCTCAGATTCCAGAACTTTCTGCCACAGAAATGTGAGGAACATTTGTTTTTTTAGCCAAATTTTGAGGATTGCAAAGGATTCTGGGTAACAGAACCTGGTCCGAGCCCCGCAAGTCAACCCTCCTTGGATTCCCCTAGGTCTCTAGTTTTCAAAATGCACAGGTTTGGTAGGTTTCCCTAGGTGCTGGCTGAGCTGGACGCCAAAATCTTCAGGTAGGCACTTCGCAAAAAACACCTCTGTTTTCTTTCAAAAATTTGGATGTGTTCACGTTGCGCTTTGGGGCGTTTTCTGTTGCGGGCGCTAGGCCTACCCACACAAGTGAGGTATCATTTTTATCGGGAGACTTGGGGGAACGCTGGGTGGAAGGAAATTTGTGGCTCCTTTCAGATTCCAGAACTTTCTGCCACAGAAATGTGAGGAACATGTGTTTTTTTAGCCAAATGTTGAGGTTTGCAAAGGATTCTGGGTAACAGAACCTGGTCCGAGCCCCGCAAGTCACCCCTCCTTGTATTCCCCTAGGTCTCTAGTTTTCAGAAATGCACAGGTTTGGTAGGTTTCCCTAGGTGCCGGCTGAGCTAGAGCCCAAAATCTACAGGTAGGCACTTCGCAAAAAACACTTCTGTTTTCTTTCAAAAATTTGGATGTGTACACGTTGCGCTTTGGGGCGTTTCCTGTCGCGGGCGCTAGGCCTACCCACACAAGTGAGGTATCATTTTTATCGGGAGACTTGGGGGAACGCTGGGTGGAAGGAAATTTGTGGCTCCTCTCAGATTCCAGAACTTTCTGCCACAGAAATGTGAGGAACATGTGTTTTTTTAGCCAAATTTTGAGGTTTGCAAAGGATTCTGGGTACCAGAACCTGGTCCGAGCTTGGAAGTCACCCCTCCTTGAATTCCCCTAAGTCTCTAGTTTTCAGAAATGCACAGGTTTGGTAGGTTTCCCTAGGTGCCGGCTGAGCTAGAGGCCAAAATCTACAGGTAGGCACTTCGCAAAAAACAGCTCCTGTTTTCTTTCAAAAATTTGGATGTGTCCACATAGCGCTTTGGGGCGTTTCCTGTCGCGGGCGCTAGGCCTACCCACACAAGTGAGGTATCATTTTTATCAGGAGACTTGGGGGAACGCTGGGTGGAAGGAAATTCGTGGCTCCTCTCAGATTCCAGAACGTTCTGCCACAGAAATGTGAGGAACATGTGTTTTTTTAGCCAAATTTTGAGGTTTGCAAAGGATTCTGGGTAACAGAACCTGGTCCGAGCCCCGCAAGTCACCCCATCTTGGAATCCCCTAGGTCTCTAGTTTTCAGAAATGCACAGGTTTGGTAGGTTTCCCTAGGTGCCGGCTGAGCTAGAGGCCAAAATCTACAGGTAGGCACTTCGCAAAAAACACCTCTGTTTTCTTTAAAAAATTTGGATGTGTCCACGTTGCGCTTTGGGGCGTTTCCTGTCGCGGGCGCTAGGCCTACCCACACAAGTGAGGTATCATTTTTATCGGGAGACCTGGGGGAACGCTGGGTGTAAGGACATTTGTGGCTCCCCTCAGATTCCAGAACTTTCTGCCACAGAAATGTGAGGAACATGTGTTTTTTAAGCCAAATTTTGAGGTTTGCAAAGGATTCTGGGTAACAGAACCTGGTCCGCGCCCCGCAAGTCACCCCTCCTTGGATTCCCCTAGGTCTCTAGTTTTCAGAAATGCACAGGTTTGGTAGGTTTCCCTGGGTGCCGGCTGAGCTAGAGGCCAAAATCTACAGGTAGGCACTTCGCAAAAAACACCTCCTGTTTTCTTTCAAAAATTTGGATGTGTCCAGATTGCGCTTTGGGGCGTTTCCTGTCGCGGGCGCTAGGCCTACCCACACAAGTGAGGTATCATTTTTATCAGGAGACTTGGGGGAACGCTGGGTGGAAGGAAATTCGTGGCTCCTCTCAGATTCCAGAACGTTATCCACAGAAATGTGAGGAACATGTGTTTTTTTAGCCAAATTTTGAGGTTTGCAAAGGATTCTGGGTAACAGAACCTGGTCCGAGCCCCGCAAGTCACCCCATCTTGGAATCCCCTAGGTCTCTAGTTTTCAGAAATGCGCAGGTTTGGTAGGTTTCCCTAGGTGCCGGCTGAGCTAGAGGCCAAAATCTACAGGTAGGCACTTCGCAAAAAACACCTCTGTTTTCTTTCAAAAATTTGGATGTGTCCACGTTGCGCTTTGGGGCGTTTCCTGTCGCGGGCGCTAGGCCTACCCACACAAGTGAGGTATCATTTTTATCGGGAGACTTGGGGGAACGCTGGGTGGAAGGAAATTTGTGGCTCCTCTCAGATTCCAGAACTTGCTGCCACAGAAATGTGAGGAACATGTGTTTTTTTAGCAAAATGTTGAGGTTTGCAAAGGATTCTGGGTAACAGAACCTGGTCCGAGCCCCGCAAGTCACCCCATCTTGGATTCCCCTAGGTCTCTAGTTTTCAGAAATGCACAGGTTTGGTAGGTTTCCCTAGGTGCCGGCTGAGCTGGAGGCTAAAATCTTCAGGTAGGCACTTCGCAAAAAACACCTCTGTTTTCTTTCAAAAATTTGGATGTATCCACGTTGCGCTTTGGGGCGTTTCCTGTCGCGGGCGCTAGGCCTACCCACACAAGTGAGGTATCATTTTTATCGGGAGACTTGGGGGAACGCTGGGTGGAAGGAAATTTGTGGCTCCTCTCAGATTCCAGAACTTTCTGCCACAGAAATATGAGGAACATGTGTTTTTTTAGCCAAATTTTGAGGTTTGCAAAGGATTTTGGGTAACAGAACCTGGTCCGAGCCCTGCAAGTCACCCCTCCTTGGATTCCCCTAGGCCTCTAGTTTTCAGAAATGCACAGGTTTGGTAGGTTTCCCTAGGTGCCGGCTGAGCTAGAGGCCAAAATCTACAGGTAGGCACTTTGCAAAAAACACCTCCTGTTTTCTTTCAAAAATTTGGATGTGTCCACGTTGCGATTTGGGGCGTTTCCTGTCGCGGGCGCTAGGCCTACCCACACAAGTGAGGTATCATTTTTATCGGGAGACTTGGGGGAACGCTGGATGGAAGGAAATTTGTGGCTCCTCTCAGATTCCAGAACTTTCTGCCACAGAAATGTGAGGAACATATGTTTGTTTAGCCAAATTTTGAGGTTTGCAAAGGATTCTGGGTAACAGAACCTGGTCCGAGCCCCGCAAGTCACCCCTCCTTGGATTCCCCTAGGTCTATAGTTTTCAGAAATGCAGAGGTTTGGTAGGTTTCCCTAGGTGCCGGCTGAGCTAGAGGCCAAAATCTACAGGTAGGCACTTCGCAAAAAACACCTCTGTTTTCTTTAAAAAATTTGGATGTGTCCACGTTGCGCTTTGGGGCGTTTCCTGTCGCGGGCGCTAGGCCTACCCACACAAGTGAGGTATCATTTTTATCGGGAGACTTGGGGGAACGCTGGGTGTAAGGACATTTGTGGCTCCCCTCAGATTCCAGAACTTTCTGCCACAGAAATGTGAGGAACATGTGTTTTTCAAGCCAAATTTTGAGGTTTGCAAAGGATTCTGGGTAACAGAACCTGGTCCGCGCCCCGCAAGTCACCCCTCCTTGGATTCCCCTAGGTCTCTAGTTTTCAGAAATGCACAGGTTTGGTAGGTTTCCCTAGGTGCCGGCTGAGCTAGAGGCCAAAATCTACAGGTAGGCACTTCGCAAAAAACACCTCCTGTTTTCTTTCAAAAATTTGGATGTGTCCACATTGCGCTTTGGGGCGTTTCCTGTCGCGGGCGCTAGGCCTACCCACACAAGTGAGGTATAATTTTTATCAGGAGACTTGGGGGAACGCTGGGTGGAAGGAAATTCGTGGCTCCTCTCAGATTCCAGAACGTTATCCACAGAAATGTGAGGAACATGTGTTTTTTTAGCCAAATTTTGAGGTTTGCAAAGGATTCTGGGTAACAGAACCTGGTCCGAGCCCCGCAAGTCACCCCATCTTGGAATCCCCTAGGTCTCTAGTTTTCAGAAATGCACAGGTTTGGTAGGTTTCCCTAGGTGCCGGCTGAGCTAGAGGCCAAAATCTACAGGTAGGCACTTCGCAAAAAACACCTCTGTTTTCTTTAAAAAATTTCGATGTGTCCACGTTGCGCTTTGGGGCGTTTCCTGTCGCGGGCGCTAGGCCTACCCACACAAGTGAAGTATCATTTTTATCGGGAGACTTGGGGGAACGCTGGGTGGAAGGAAATTTGTGGCTCCTCTCAGATTCCAGAACTTTCTGCCATAGAAATGTGAGGAACATGTGTTTTTTTAGCCAAATTTTGAGGTTTGCAAAGGATTTTGGGTAACAGAACCTGGTCCGAGCCCTGCAAGTCACCCCTCCTTGGATTCCCCTAGGCCTCTAGTTTTCAGAAATGCACAGGTTTGGTAGGTTTCCCTAGGTGCCGGCTGAGCTAGAGCCCAAAATCTACAGGTAGGCACTTCGCAAAAAACACTTCTGTTTTCTTTCAAAAATTTGGATGTGTACACGTTGCGCTTTGGGGCGTTTCCTGTCGCGGGCGCTAGGCCTACCCACACAAGTGAGGTATCATTTTTATCGGGAGACTTGGGGGAACGCTGGGTGGAAGGAAATTTGTGGCTCCTCTCAGATTCCAGAACTTTCTGCCACAGAAATGTGAGGAACATGTGTTTTTTTAGCCAAATTTTGAGGTTTGCAAAGGATTCTGGGTACCAGAACCTGGTCCGAGCTTGGAAGTCACCCCTCCTTGAATTCCCCTAAGTCTCTAGTTTTCAGAAATGCACAGGTTTGGTAGGTTTCCCTAGGTGCCGGCTGAGCTAGAGGCCAAAATCTACAGGTAGGCACTTCGCAAAAAACAGCTCCTGTTTTCTTTCAAAAATTTGGATGTGTCCACATAGCGCTTTGGGGCGTTTCCTGTCGCGGGCGCTAGGCCTACCCACACAAGTGAGGTATCATTTTTATCAGGAGACTTGGGGGAACGCTGGGTGGAAGGAAATTCGTGGCTCCTCTCAGATTCCAGAACGTTCTGCCACAGAAATGTGAGGAACATGTGTTTTTTTAGCCAAATTTTGAGGTTTGCAAAGGATTCTGGGTAACAGAACCTGGTCCGAGCCCCGCAAGTCACCCCATCTTGGAATCCCCTAGGTCTCTAGTTTTCAGAAATGCACAGGTTTGGTAGGTTTCCCTAGGTGCCGGCTGAGCTAGAGGCCAAAATCTACAGGTAGGCACTTCGCAAAAAACACCTCTGTTTTCTTTAAAAAATTTGGATGTGTCCACGTTGCGCTTTGGGGCGTTTCCTGTCGCGGGCGCTAGGCCTACCCACACAAGTGAGGTATCATTTTTATCGGGAGACCTGGGGGAACGCTGGGTGTAAGGACATTTGTGGCTCCCCTCAGATTCCAGAACTTTCTGCCACAGAAATGTGAGGAACATGTGTTTTTTAAGCCAAATTTTGAGGTTTGCAAAGGATTCTGGGTAACAGAACCTGGTCCGCGCCCCGCAAGTCACCCCTCCTTGGATTCCCCTAGGTCTCTAGTTTTCAGAAATGCACAGGTTTGGTAGGTTTCCCTGGGTGCCGGCTGAGCTAGAGGCCAAAATCTACAGGTAGGCACTTCGCAAAAAACACCTCCTGTTTTCTTTCAAAAATTTGGATGTGTCCAGATTGCGCTTTGGGGCGTTTCCTGTCGCGGGCGCTAGGCCTACCCACACAAGTGAGGTATCATTTTTATCAGGAGACTTGGGGGAACGCTGGGTGGAAGGAAATTCGTGGCTCCTCTCAGATTCCAGAACGTTATCCACAGAAATGTGAGGAACATGTGTTTTTTTAGCCAAATTTTGAGGTTTGCAAAGGATTCTGGGTAACAGAACCTGGTCCGAGCCCCGCAAGTCACCCCATCTTGGAATCCCCTAGGTCTCTAGTTTTCAGAAATGCGCAGGTTTGGTAGGTTTCCCTAGGTGCCGGCTGAGCTAGAGGCCAAAATCTACAGGTAGGCACTTCGCAAAAAACACCTCTGTTTTCTTTCAAAAATTTGGATGTGTCCACGTTGCGCTTTGGGGCGTTTCCTGTCGCGGGCGCTAGGCCTACCCACACAAGTGAGGTATCATTTTTATCGGGAGACTTGGGGGAACGCTGGGTGGAAGGAAATTTGTGGCTCCTCTCAGATTCCAGAACTTGCTGCCACAGAAATGTGAGGAACATGTGCTTTTTTAGCAAAATGTTGAGGTTTGCAAAGGATTCTGGGTAACAGAACCTGGTCCGAGCCCCGCAAGTCACCCCATCTTGGATTCCCCTAGGTCTCTAGTTTTCAGAAATGCACAGGTTTGGTAGGTTTCCCTAGGTGCCGGCTGAGCTGGAGGCTAAAATCTTCAGGTAGGCACTTCGCAAAAAACACCTCTGTTTTCTTTCAAAAATTTGGATGTATCCACGTTGCGCTTTGGGGCGTTTCCTGTCGCGGGCGCTAGGCCTACCCACACAAGTGAGGTATCATTTTTATCGGGAGACTTGGGGGAACGCTGGGTGGAAGGAAATTTGTGGCTCCTCTCAGATTCCAGAACTTTCTGCCACAGAAATATGAGGAACATGTGTTTTTTTAGCCAAATTTTGAGGTTTGCAAAGGATTTTGGGTAACAGAACCTGGTCCGAGCCCTGCAAGTCACCCCTCCTTGGATTCCCCTAGGCCTCTAGTTTTCAGAAATGCACAGGTTTGGTAGGTTTCCCTAGGTGCCGGCTGAGCTAGAGGCCAAAATCTACAGGTAGGCACTTTGCAAAAAACACCTCCTGTTTTCTTTCAAAAATTTGGATGTGTCCACGTTGCGATTTGGGGCGTTTCCTGTCGCGGGCGCTAGGCCTACCCACACAAGTGAGGTATCATTTTTATCGGGAGACTTGGGGGAACGCTGGATGGAAGGAAATTTGTGGCTCCTCTCAGATTCCAGAACTTTCTGCCACAGAAATGTGAGGAACATATGTTTGTTTAGCCAAATTTTGAGGTTTGCAAAGGATTCTGGGTAACAGAACCTGGTCCGAGCCCCGCAAGTCACCCCTCCTTGGATTCCCCTAGGTCTATAGTTTTCAGAAATGCAGAGGTTTGGTAGGTTTCCCTAGGTGCCGGCTGAGCTAGAGGCCAAAATCTACAGGTAGGCACTTCGCAAAAAACACCTCTGTTTTCTTTAAAAAATTTGGATGTGTCCACGTTGCGCTTTGGGGCGTTTCCTGTCGCGGGCGCTAGGCCTACCCACACAAGTGAGGTATCATTTTTATCGGGAGACTTGGGGGAACGCTGGGTGTAAGGACATTTGTGGCTCCCCTCAGATTCCAGAACTTTCTGCCACAGAAATGTGAGGAACATGTGTTTTTCAAGCCAAATTTTGAGGTTTGCAAAGGATTCTGGGTAACAGAACCTGGTCCGCGCCCCGCAAGTCACCCCTCCTTGGATTCCCCTAGGTCTCTAGTTTTCAGAAATGCACAGGTTTGGTAGGTTTCCCTAGGTGCCGGCTGAGCTAGAGGCCAAAATCTACAGGTAGGCACTTCGCAAAAAACACCTCCTGTTTTCTTTCAAAAATTTGGATGTGTCCACATTGCGCTTTGGGGCGTTTCCTGTCGCGGGCGCTAGGCCTACCCACACAAGTGAGGTATAATTTTTATCAGGAGACTTGGGGGAACGCTGGGTGGAAGGAAATTCGTGGCTCCTCTCAGATTCCAGAACGTTATCCACAGAAATGTGAGGAACATGTGTTTTTTTAGCCAAATTTTGAGGTTTGCAAAGGATTCTGGGTAACAGAACCTGGTCCGAGCCCCGCAAGTCACCCCATCTTGGAATCCCCTAGGTCTCTAGTTTTCAGAAATGCACAGGTTTGGTAGGTTTCCCTAGGTGCCGGCTGAGCTAGAGGCCAAAATCTACAGGTAGGCACTTCGCAAAAAACACCTCTGTTTTCTTTAAAAAATTTCGATGTGTCCACGTTGCGCTTTGGGGCGTTTCCTGTCGCGGGCGCTAGGCCTACCCACACAAGTGAAGTATCATTTTTATCGGGAGACTTGGGGGAACGCTGGGTGGAAGGAAATTTGTGGCTCCTCTCAGATTCCAGAACTTTCTGCCATAGAAATGTGAGGAACATGTGTTTTTTTAGCCAAATTTTGAGGTTTGCAAAGGATTTTGGGTAACAGAACCTGGTCCGAGCCCTGCAAGTCACCCCTCCTTGGATTCCCCTAGGCCTCTAGTTTTCAGAAATGCACAGGTTTGGTAGGTTTCCCTAGGTGCCGGCTGAGCTAGAGGCCAAAATCTACAGGTAGGCACTTTGCAAAAAACACCTCCTGTTTTCTTTCAAAAATTTGGATGTGTCCACGTTGCGATTTGGGGCGTTTCCTGTCGCGGGCGCTAGGCCTACCCACACAAGTGAGGTATCATTTTTATCGGGAGACTTGGGGGAACGCTGGATGGAAGGAAATTTGTGGCTCCTCTCAGATTCCAGAACTTTCTGCCACAGAAATGTGAGGAACATATGTTTGTTTAGCCAAATTTTGAGGTTTGCGAAGGATTCTGGGTAACAGAACCTGGTCCCAGCCCCGCAAGTCACCCCTCCTTGGATTCCCCTAGGTCTATAGTTTTCAGAAAGGCAGAGGTTTGGTAGGTTTCCCTAGGTACCGGCTGAGCTAGAGGCCAAAATCTACAGGTAGGCACTTCGCAAAAAACACCTCTGTTTTCTTTCAAAAATGTGGATGTGTCCACGTTGCGCTTTGGGGCGTTTCCTGTCGCGGGCACTAGGCCTACCCACACAAGTGAGGTATCATTTTTATCGGGAGACTTGGGGGAACGCTGGGTGGAAGGACATTTGTGGCTCCTCTCAGATTCCAGAACTTTCTGCCCCAGAAATGTGAGGAACATGTTTTATTTTTAGCTAAATTTTGAGGTTTGCAAAGGATTCTGGGTAACAGAACCTGGTCCGAGCTCGCAAGTCACCCCTCCTCGGATTCCCCTAGGTCTCTAGTTTTCAGAAATGCACAGGTTTGGTAGGTTTCCCTAGGTGCCGGCTGAGCTAGAGGCCAAAATCTACAGGTAGGCACTTCGCAAAAAACACCTCCTGTTTTCTTTCAAAAATTTGGATGTGTCCACATTGCGCTTTGGGGCGTTTCCTGTCGCGGACGCTAGGCCTACCCACACAAGTGAGGTATAATTTTTATCAGGAGACTTGGGGGAACGCTGGGTGGAAGGAAATTTGTGGCTCCTCTCAGATTCCAGAACTTTCTGCCACAGAAATGTGAGGAACATGTGTTTTTTTAGCCATATTTTGAGGTTTGCAAAGGATTCTGGGTAACAGAACCTGGTCCGAGCCCCGCAAGTCACCCCATCTTGGAATCCCCTAGGTCTCTAGTTTTCAGAAATGCGCAGGTTTGGTAGGTTTCCCTAGGTGCCGGCTGAGCTAGAGGCCAAAATCTACAGGTAGGCACTTCGCAAAAAACACCTCTGTTTTCTTTCAAAAATTTGGATGTGTCCACGTTGCGCTTTGGGGCGTTTCCTGTCGCGGGCGCTAGGCCTACCCACACAAGTGAGGTATCATTTTTATCGGGAGACTTGGGGGAACGCTGGGTGGAAGGAAATTTGTGGCTCCTCTCAGATTCCAGAACTTGCTGCCACAGAAATGTGAGGAACATGTGTTTTTTTAGCAAAATGTTGAGGTTTGCAAAGGATTCTGGGTAACAGAACCTGGTCCGAGCCCCGCAAGTCACCCCATCTTGGATTCCCCTAGGTCTCTAGTTTTCAGAAATGCACAGGTTTGGTAGGTTTCCCTAGGTGCCGGCTGAGCTGGAGGCTAAAATCTTCAGGTAGGCACTTCGCAAAAAACACCTCTGTTTTCTTTCAAAAATTTGGATGTATCCACGTTGCGCTTTGGGGCGTTTCCTGTCGCGGGCGCTAGGCCTACCCACACAAGTGAGGTATCATTTTTATCGGGAGACTTGGGGGAACGCTGGGTGGAAGGAAATTTGTGGCTCCTCTCAGATTCCAGAACTTTCTGCCACAGAAATATGAGGAACATGTGTTTTTTTAGCCAAATTTTGAGGTTTGCAAAGGATTTTGGGTAACAGAACCTGGTCCGAGCCCTGCAAGTCACCCCTCCTTGGATTCCCCTAGGCCTCTAGTTTTCAGAAATGCACAGGTTTGGTAGGTTTCCCTAGGTGCCGGCTGAGCTAGAGGCCAAAATCTACAGGTAGGCACTTTGCAAAAAACACCTCCTGTTTTCTTTCAAAAATTTGGATGTGTCCACGTTGCGATTTGGGGCGTTTCCTGTCGCGGGCGCTAGGCCTACCCACACAAGTGAGGTATCATTTTTATCGGGAGACTTGGGGGAACGCTGGATGGAAGGAAATTTGTGGCTCCTCTCAGATTCCAGAACTTTCTGCCACAGAAATGTGAGGAACATATGTTTGTTTAGCCAAATTTTGAGGTTTGCAAAGGATTCTGGGTAACAGAACCTGGTCCGAGCCCCGCAAGTCACCCCTCCTTGGATTCCCCTAGGTCTATAGTTTTCAGAAATGCAGAGGTTTGGTAGGTTTCCCTAGGTGCCGGCTGAGCTAGAGGCCAAAATCTACAGGTAGGCACTTCGCAAAAAACACCTCTGTTTTCTTTAAAAAATTTGGATGTGTCCACGTTGCGCTTTGGGGCGTTTCCTGTCGCGGGCGCTAGGCCTACCCACACAAGTGAGGTATCATTTTTATCGGGAGACTTGGGGGAACGCTGGGTGTAAGGACATTTGTGGCTCCCCTCAGATTCCAGAACTTTCTGCCACAGAAATGTGAGGAACATGTGTTTTTCAAGCCAAATTTTGAGGTTTGCAAAGGATTCTGGGTAACAGAACCTGGTCCGCGCCCCGCAAGTCACCCCTCCTTGGATTCCCCTAGTTCTCTAGTTTTCAGAAATGCACAGGTTTGGTAGGTTTCCCTAGGTGCCGGCTGAGCTAGAGGCCAAAATCTACAGGTAGGCACTTCGCAAAAAACACCTCCTATTTTCTTTCAAAAATTTGGATGTGTCCACATTGCGCTTTGGGGCGTTTCCTGTCGCGGGCGCTAGGCCTACCCACACAAGTGAGGTATAATTTTTATGAGGAGACTTGGGGGAACGCTGGGTGGAAGGAAATTCGTGGCTCCTCTCAGATTCCAGAACGTTATCCACAGAAATGTGAGGAACATGTGTTTTTTTAGCCAAATTTTGAGGTTTGCAAAGGATTCTGGGTAACAGAACCTGGTCCGAGCCCCGCAAGTCACCCCATCTTGGAATCCCCTAGGTCTCTAGTTTTCAGAAATGCACAGGTTTGGTAGGTTTCCCTAGGTGCCGGCTGAGCTAGAGGCCAAAATCTACAGGTAGGCACTTCGCAAAAAACACCTCTGTTTTCTTTAAAAAATTTCGATGTGTCCACGTTGCGCTTTGGGGCGTTTCCTGTCGCGGGCGCTAGGCCTACCCACACAAGTGAAGTATCATTTTTATCGGGAGACTTGGGGGAACGCTGGGTGGAAGGAAATTTGTGGCTCCTCTCAGATTCCAGAACTTTCTGCCATAGAAATGTGAGGAACATGTGTTTTTTTAGCCAAATTTTGAGGTTTGCAAAGGATTTTGGGTAACAGAACCTGGTCCGAGCCCTGCAAGTCACCCCTCCTTGGATTCCCCTAGGCCTCTAGTTTTCAGAAATGCACAGGTTTGGTAGGTTTCCCTAGGTGCCGGCTGAGCTAGAGGCCAAAATCTACAGGTAGGCACTTTGCAAAAAACACCTCCTGTTTTCTTTCAAAAATTTGGATGTGTCCACGTTGCGATTTGGGGCGTTTCCTGTCGCGGGCGCTAGGCCTACCCACACAAGTGAGGTATCATTTTTATCGGGAGACTTGGGGGAACGCTGGATGGAAGGAAATTTGTGGCTCCTCTCAGATTCCAGAACTTTCTGCCACAGAAATGTGAGGAACATATGTTTGTTTAGCCAAATTTTGAGGTTTGCGAAGGATTCTGGGTAACAGAACCTGGTCCCAGCCCCGCAAGTCAGCCCTCCTTGGATTCCCCTAGGTCTCTAGTTTTCAGAAATGCACAGGTTTGGTAGGTTTCCCTAGGTGTCGGCTGAGCTAGAGGCCAAAATCTACAGGTAGGCACTTCGCAAAAAACACCTCTGTTTTCTTTCAAAAATGTGGATGTGTCCACGTTGCGCTTTGGGGCGTTTCCTGTCGCGGGCACTAGGCCTACCCACACAAGTGAGGTATCATTTTTATCGGGAGACTTGGGGGAACGCTGGGTGGAAGGACATTTGTGGCTCCTCTCAGATTCCAGAACTTTCTGCCCCAGAAATGTGAGGAACATGTTTTATTTTTAGCTAAATTTTGAGGTTTGCAAAGGATTCTGGGTAACAGAACCTGGTCCGAGCTCGCAAGTCACCCCTCCTCGGATTCCCCTAGGTCTCTAGTTTTCAGAAATGCACAGGTTTGGTAGGTTTCCCTAGGTGCCGGCTGAGCTAGAGGCCAAAATCTACAGGTAGGCACTTCGCAAAAAACACCTCCTGTTTTCTTTCAAAAATTTGGATGTGTCCACATTGTGCTTTGGGGCGTTTCCTGTCGCGGACGCTAGGCCTACCCACACAAGTGAGGTATAATTTTTATCAGGAGACTTGGGGGAACGCTGGGTGGAAGGAAATTTGTGGCTCCTCTCAGATTCCAGAACTTTCTGCCACAGAAATGTGAGGAACATGTGTTTTTTTAGCCATATTTTGAGGTTTGCAAAGGATTCTGGGTAACAGAACCTGGTCCGAGCCCCGCAAGTCACCTCATCTTGGATTCCCCTAGGTCTCTAGTTTTCAGAAATGCACAGGTTTGGTAGGTTTCCCTAGGTGACGGCTGAGCTAGAGGCCAAAATCTACAGGTAGGCACTTCGCAAAAAACACCTCTGTTTTCTTTCAAAAATTTGGATGTGTCCATGTTGCGCTTTGGGGCGTTTCCTGTCGCGGGCACTAGGCCGACCCACACAAGTGAGGTATCATTTTTATCGGGAGACTTGGGGGAATGCTGGGTGGAAGGAAATTTGTGGCTCCTTTCAGACTCCAGAACTTTCTGCCACAGAAATGTGAGCAACATGTGTTTTTTTAGCCAAATTTTGAGGTTTGCAAAGGATTCTGGGTAACAGAACCTGGTCCGAGCCCCGCAAGTCAGCCCTCCTTGGATTCCCCTAGGTCTCTAGTTTTCAGAAATGCACAGGTTTGGTAGGTTTCCCTAGGTGCCGGCTGAGCTAGAGCCCAAAATCTACAGGTAGGCACTTCGCAAAAAACACCTCTGTTTTCTTTCAAAAATGTGGATGTGTCCACGTTGCGCTTTGGGACGTTTCCTGTCGCGGGCGCTAGGCCTACCCACACAAGTGAGGTATCATTTTTATCGGGAGACTTGGGGGAACGCTGGGTGGAAGGAAATTTGTGGCTCCTTCAGATTCCAGAACTTGCTGCCACAGAAATGTGAGGAACATGTGTTTTTTTAGCCAAATTTTGAGGTTTGCAAAGGATTCTGGGTAACAGAACCTGGTCCGAGCCCCGCAAGTCAGCCCTCCTTGGATTCCCCTAGGTCTCTAGTTTTCAGAAATGCACAGGTTTGGTAGGTTTCCCGAGGTGCCGGCTGAGCTAGAGCCCAAAATCTACAGGTAGGCACTTCGCAAAAAACACCTCTGTTTTCTTTCAAAAATTTGGATGTGTCCACGTTGCGCTTTGGGGCGTTTCCTGTCGCGGGCGCTAGGCCTACCCACACAAGTGAGGTATCATTTTTATCGGGAGACTTGGGGGAACGCTGGGTGGAAGGAAATTTGTGGCTCCTCTCAGATTCCAGAACTTTCTGCCACAGAAATATGAGGAACATGTGTTTTTTTAGCCAAATTTTGAGGTTTGCAAAGGATTCTGGGTACCAGAACCTGGTCCGAGCTTGGAAGTCACCCCTCCTTGAATTCCCCTAAGTCTCTAGTTTTCAGAAATGCACAGGTTTGGTAGGTTTCCCTAGGTGCCGGCTGAGCTAGAGGCCAAAATCTACAGGTAGGCACTTCGCAAAAAACACCTCCTGTTTTCTTTCAAAAATTTGGATGTGTCCACGTTGCGCTTTGGGGCGTTTCCTGTCGCGGGCGCTAGGCCTACCCACGCAAGTGAGGTATCATTTTTATCAGGAGACTTGGGGGAACGCTGGGTGGAAGGAAATTCGTGGCTCCTCTCAGATTCCAGAAGGTTCTGCCACAGAAATGTGAGGAACATGTGTTTTTTAGCCAAATTTTGAGGTTTGCAAAGGATTCTGGGTAACAGAACCTGGTCCGAGCCCCGCAAGTCACCCCATCTTGGAATCCCCTAGGTCTCTAGTTTTCAGAAATGCAGAGGTTTGTTAGGTTTCCCTAGGTGCCGGCTGAGCTAGAGGCCAAAATCTACAGGTAGGCACTTTGCAAAAAACACCTCTGTTTTCCTATAAAAATTTCGATGTGTCCACGTTGCGCTTTGGGGCGTTTCCTGTCGCGGGCGCTAGGCCTACCCACACAAATGAGGTATCATTTTTATTGGGAGACTTGGGGGAACGCTGGGTGGAAGGAAATTTGTGGCTCCTCTCAGATTCCAGAACTTTCTGCCACAGAAATGTGAGGAACATATGTTTGTTTAGCCAAATTTTGAGGTTTGCAAAGGATTCTGGGTAACAGAACCTGGTCCGAGCCCTGCAAGTCACCCCTCCTTGGATTCCCCTAGGTCTCTAGTTTTCAGAAATGCACAGGTTTGGTAGGTTTCCCTAGGTGCCGGCTGAGCTGGAGGCCAAAATCTACAGGTAGGCACTTCGCAAAAAACACCTCTGTTTTCTTTCAAAAATTTGGATGTGTCCACGTTGCGCTTTGGGGCGTTTCCTGTCGCAGGCGCTAGGCCTACCCACACAAGTGAGGTATAATTTTTATCGGGAGACTTGGGGGATCGCTGGGTGGAAGGAAATTTGTGGCTCCTTTCAGATTCCAGAACTTTCTGCCACAGAAATGTGAGCAGCATGTGTTTTTTTAGCCAAATTTTGAGGTTTGCAAAGGACTCTGGGTAACAGAACCTGGACCGAGCTCGCAAGTCACCCCTCCTTGGATTCCCCTAGGTCTCTAGTTTTCAGAAATGCACAGGTTTGGTAGGTTTCCATAGGTGCCGGCTGAGCTAGAGGCCAAAATCTACAGGTAGGCACTTCGCAAAAAACATCTCTGTTTTCTTTCAAAAATTTCGATGTGTCCACGTTGCGCTTTGGGGCGTTTCCTGTCGCGGGCGCTAGGCCTACCCACACAAATGAGGTATCATTTTTATCGGGAGACTTGGGGGAACGCTGGGTGGAAGGAAATTTGTGGCTCCTCTCAGATTGCAGAACTTTCTGCCACAGAAATGTGAGGAACATATGTTTGTTTAGTCAAATTTTGAGGTTTGCAAAGGATTCTGGGTAACAGAACCTGGTCCGAGCCCCGCAAGTTACCCCTCCTTGGATTCCCCTAGGTCTCTAGTTTTCAGAAATGCACAGGTTTGGTAGGTTTCCCTAGGTGCCGGCTGAGCTAGAGGCCAAAATCTACAGGTAGGCACTTCGCAAAAAACACCTCTGTTTTCTTTCAAAAATTTGGATGTGTCCACGTTGCGCTTTGGGGCGTTTCCTGTCGCGGGCGCTAGGCCGACCCACACAAGTGAGGTATCATTTTTATCGGGAGACTTGGGGGAATGCTGGGTGGAAGGAAATTTGTGGCTCCTTTCAGACTCCAGAACTTTCTGCCACAGAAATGTGAGCAACATGTGTTTTTTTAGCCAAATTTTGAGGTTTGCAAAGGATTCTGGGTAACAGAACCTGGTCCGAGCCCCGCAAGTCAGCCCTCCTTGGATTCCCCTAGGTCTCTAGTTTTCAGAAATGCACAGGTTTGGTAGGTTTCCCTAGGTGCCGGCTGAGCTAGAGCCCAAAATCTACAGGTAGGCACTTCGCAAAAAACACCTCTGTTTTCTTTCAAAAATGTGGATGTGTCCACGTTGCGCTTTGGGACGTTTCCTGTCGCGGGCGCTAGGCCTACCCACACAAGTGAGGTATCATTTTTATCGGGAGACTTGGGGGAACGCTGGGTGGAAGGAAATTTGTGGCTCCTTCAGATTCCAGAACTTGCTGCCACAGAAATGTGAGGAACATGTGTTTTTTTAGCCAAATTTTGAGGTTTGCAAAGGATTCTGGGTAACAGAACCTGGTCCGAGCCCCGCAAGTCACCCCTCCTTGGATTCCCCTAGGTGTCTAGTTTTCAGAAATGCACAGGTTTGGTAGGTTTCCCTAGGTGCCGGCTGAGCTAGAGCCCAAAATCTACAGGTAGGCACTTCGCAAAAAACACCTCTGTTTTCTTTCAAAAATTTGGATGTGTCCACGTTGCGCTTTGGGGCGTTTCCTGTCGCGGGCGCTAGGCCTACCCACACAAGTGAGGTATAATTTTTATCGGGAGACTTGGGGGAACGATGGGTGGAAGGAAATTTGTGGCTCCTCTCAGATTCCAGAACTTGCTGCCACAGAAATGTGAGGAACATGTGTTTTTTTAGCAAAATTTTGAGGTTTGCAAAGGATTCTGGGTAACAGAACCTGGTCCGAGCCCCGCAAGTCACCCCATCTTGGATTCCCCTAGGTCTCTAGTTTTCAGAAATGCACAGGTTTGGTAGGTTTCCCTAGGTGCCGGCTGAGCTAGAGGCCAAAATCTACAGGTAGGCACTTCGCAAAAAACACCTCTGTTTTCTTTCAAAAATTTGGATGTGTCCACGTTGCGCTTTGGGGCGTTTCCTGTCGTGGGCGCTAGGCCTACCCACACAAGTGAGGTATCATTTTTATAAGGAGACTTGGGGGAACGCTGGGTGGAAGGAAATTTGTGGCTCCTCTCAGATTCCAGAACTTTCTGCCACAGAAATGTGAGGAACATTTGTTTTTTTAGCCAAATTTTGAGGATTGCAAAGGATTCTGGGTAACAGAACCTGGTCCGAGCCCCGCAAGTCAACCCTCCTTGGATTCCCCTAGGTCTCTAGTTTTCAAAATGCACAGGTTTGGTAGGTTTCCCTAGGTGCTGGCTGAGCTGGACGCCAAAATCTTCAGGTAGGCACTTCGCAAAAAACACCTCTGTTTTCTTTCAAAAATTTGGATGTGTTCACGTTGCGCTTTGGGGCGTTTTCTGTTGCGGGCGCTAGGCCTACCCACACAAGTGAGGTATCATTTTTATCGGGAGACTTGGGGGAACGCTGGGTGGAAGGAAATTTGTGGCTCCTTTCAGATTCCAGAACTTTCTGCCACAGAAATGTGAGGAACATGTGTTTTTTTAGCCAAATGTTGAGGTTTGCAAAGGATTCTGGGTAACAGAACCTGGTCCGAGCCCCGCAAGTCACCCCTCCTTGTATTCCCCTAGGTCTCTAGTTTTCAGAAATGCACAGGTTTGGTAGGTTTCCCTAGGTGCCGGCTGAGCTAGAGCCCAAAATCTACAGGTAGGCACTTCGCAAAAAACACTTCTGTTTTCTTTCAAAAATTTGGATGTGTACACGTTGCGCTTTGGGGCGTTTCCTGTCGCGGGCGCTAGGCCTACCCACACAAGTGAGGTATCATTTTTATCGGGAGACTTGGGGGAACGCTGGGTGGAAGGAAATTTGTGGCTCCTCTCAGATTCCAGAACTTTCTGCCACAGAAATGTGAGGAACATGTGTTTTTTTAGCCAAATTTTGAGGTTTGCAAAGGATTCTGGGTACCAGAACCTGGTCCGAGCTTGGAAGTCACCCCTCCTTGAATTCCCCTAAGTCTCTAGTTTTCAGAAATGCACAGGTTTGGTAGGTTTCCCTAGGTGCCGGCTGAGCTAGAGGCCAAAATCTACAGGTAGGCACTTCGCAAAAAACACCTCCTGTTTTCTTTCAAAAATTTGGATGTGTCCACATAGCGCTTTGGGGCGTTTCCTGTCGCGGGCGCTAGGCCTACCCACACAAGTGAGGTATCATTTTTATCAGGAGACTTGGGGGAACGCTGGGTGGAAGGAAATTCGTGGCTCCTCTCAGATTCCAGAACGTTCTGCCACAGAAATGTGAGGAACATGTGTTTTTTTAGCCAAATTTTGAGGTTTGCAAAGGATTCTGGGTAACAGAACCTGGTCCGAGCCCCGCAAGTCACCCCATCTTGGAATCCCCTAGGTCTCTAGTTTTCAGAAATGCACAGGTTTGGTAGGTTTCCCTAGGTGCCGGCTGAGCTAGAGGCCAAAATCTACAGGTAGGCACTTCGCAAAAAACACCTCTGTTTTCTTTAAAAAATTTGGATGTGTCCACGTTGCGCTTTGGGGCGTTTCCTGTCGCGGGCGCTAGGCCTACCCACACAAGTGAGGTATCATTTTTATCGGGAGACCTGGGGGAACGCTGGGTGTAAGGACATTTGTGGCTCCCCTCAGATTCCAGAACTTTCTGCCACAGAAATGTGAGGAACATGTGTTTTTTAAGCCAAATTTTGAGGTTTGCAAAGGATTCTGGGTAACAGAACCTGGTCCGCGCCCCGCAAGTCACCCCTCCTTGGATTCCCCTAGGTCTCTAGTTTTCAGAAATGCACAGGTTTGGTAGGTTTCCCTGGGTGCCGGCTGAGCTAGAGGCCAAAATCTACAGGTAGGCACTTCGCAAAAAACACCTCCTGTTTTCTTTCAAAAATTTGGATGTGTCCAGATTGCGCTTTGGGGCGTTTCCTGTCGCGGGCGCTAGGCCTACCCACACAAGTGAGGTATCATTTTTATCAGGAGACTTGGGGGAACGCTGGGTGGAAGGAAATTCGTGGCTCCTCTCAGATTCCAGAACGTTATCCACAGAAATGTGAGGAACATGTGTTTTTTTAGCCAAATTTTGAGGTTTGCAAAGGATTCTGGGTAACAGAACCTGGTCCGAGCCCCGCAAGTCACCCCATCTTGGAATCCCCTAGGTCTCTAGTTTTCAGAAATGCGCAGGTTTGGTAGGTTTCCCTAGGTGCCGGCTGAGCTAGAGGCCAAAATCTACAGGTAGGCACTTCGCAAAAAACACCTCTGTTTTCTTTCAAAAATTTGGATGTGTCCACGTTGCGCTTTGGGGCGTTTCCTGTCGCGGGCGCTAGGCCTACCCACACAAGTGAGGTATCATTTTTATCGGGAGACTTGGGGGAACGCTGGGTGGAAGGAAATTTGTGGCTCCTCTCAGATTCCAGAACTTGCTGCCACAGAAATGTGAGGAACATGTGTTTTTTTAGCAAAATGTTGAGGTTTGCAAAGGATTCTGGGTAACAGAACCTGGTCCGAGCCCCGCAAGTCACCCCATCTTGGATTCCCCTAGGTCTCTAGTTTTCAGAAATGCACAGGTTTGGTAGGTTTCCCTAGGTGCCGGCTGAGCTGGAGGCTAAAATCTTCAGGTAGGCACTTCGCAAAAAACACCTCTGTTTTCTTTCAAAAATTTGGATGTATCCACGTTGCGCTTTGGGGCGTTTCCTGTCGCGGGCGCTAGGCCTACCCACACAAGTGAGGTATCATTTTTATCGGGAGACTTGGGGGAACGCTGGGTGGAAGGAAATTTGTGGCTCCTCTCAGATTCCAGAACTTTCTGCCACAGAAATATGAGGAACATGTGTTTTTTTAGCCAAATTTTGAGGTTTGGAAAGGATTTTGGGTAACAGAACCTGGTCCGAGCCCTGCAAGTCACCCCTCCTTGGATTCCCCTAGGCCTCTAGTTTTCAGAAATGCACAGGTTTGGTAGGTTTCCCTAGGTGCCGGCTGAGCTAGAGGCCAAAATCTACAGGTAGGCACTTTGCAAAAAACACCTCCTGTTTTCTTTCAAAAATTTGGATGTGTCCACGTTGCGATTTGGGGCGTTTCCTGTCGCGGGCGCTAGGCCTACCCACACAAGTGAGGTATCATTTTTATCGGGAGACTTGGGGGAACGCTGGATGGAAGGAAATTTGTGGCTCCTCTCAGATTCCAGAACTTTCTGCCACAGAAATGTGAGGAACATATGTTTGTTTAGCCAAATTTTGAGGTTTGCAAAGGATTCTGGGTAACAGAACCTGGTCCGAGCCCCGCAAGTCACCCCTCCTTGGATTCCCCTAGGTCTATAGTTTTCAGAAATGCAGAGGTTTGGTAGGTTTCCCTAGGTGCCGGCTGAGCTAGAGGCCAAAATCTACAGGTAGGCACTTCGCAAAAAACACCTCTGTTTTCTTTAAAAAATTTGGATGTGTCCACGTTGCGCTTTGGGGCGTTTCCTGTCGCGGGCGCTAGGCCTACCCACACAAGTGAGGTATCATTTTTATCGGGAGACTTGGGGGAACGCTGGGTGTAAGGACATTTGTGGCTCCCCTCAGATTCCAGAACTTTCTGCCACAGAAATGTGAGGAACATGTGTTTTTCAAGCCAAATTTTGAGGTTTGCAAAGGATTCTGGGTAACAGAACCTGGTCCGCGCCCCGCAAGTCACCCCTCCTTGGATTCCCCTAGGTCTCTAGTTTTCAGAAATGCACAGGTTTGGTAGGTTTCCCTAGGTGCCGGCTGAGCTAGAGGCCAAAATCTACAGGTAGGCACTTCGCAAAAAACACCTCCTGTTTTCTTTCAAAAATTTGGATGTGTCCACATTGCGCTTTGGGGCGTTTCCTGTCGCGGGCGCTAGGCCTACCCACACAAGTGAGGTATAATTTTTATCAGGAGACTTGGGGGAACGCTGGGTGGAAGGAAATTCGTGGCTCCTCTCAGATTCCAGAACGTTATCCACAGAAATGTGAGGAACATGTGTTTTTTTAGCCAAATTTTGAGGTTTGCAAAGGATTCTGGGTAACAGAACCTGGTCCGAGCCCCGCAAGTCACCCCATCTTGGAATCCCCTAGGTCTCTAGTTTTCAGAAATGCACAGGTTTGGTAGGTTTCCCTAGGTGCCGGCTGAGCTAGAGGCCAAAATCTACAGGTAGGCACTTCGCAAAAAACACCTCTGTTTTCTTTAAAAAATTTGGATGTGTCCACGTTGCGCTTTGGGGCGTTTCCTGTCGCGGGCGCTAGGCCTACCCACACAAGTGAAGTATCATTTTTATCGGGAGACTTGGGGGAACGCTGGGTGGAAGGAAATTTGTGGCTCCTCTCAGATTCCAGAACTTTCTGCCATAGAAATGTGAGGAACATGTGTTTTTTTAGCCAAATTTTGAGGTTTGCAAAGGATTTTGGGTAACAGAACCTGGTCCGAGCCCTGCAAGTCACCCCTCCTTGGATTCCCCTAGGCCTCTAGTTTTCAGAAATGCACAGGTTTGGTAGGTTTCCCTAGGTGCCGGCTGAGCTAGAGGCCAAAATCTACAGGTAGGCACTTTGCAAAAAACACCTCCTGTTTTCTTTCAAAAATTTGGATGTGTCCACGTTGCGATTTGGGGCGTTTCCTGTCGCGGGCGCTAGGCCTACCCACACAAGTGAGGTATCATTTTTATCGGGAGACTTGGGGGAACGCTGGATGGAAGGAAATTTGTGGCTCCTCTCAGATTCCAGAACTTTCTGCCACAGAAATGTGAGGAACATATGTTTGTTTAGCCAAATTTTGAGGTTTGCGAAGGATTCTGGGTAACAGAACCTGGTCCCAGCCCCGCAAGTCACCCCTCCTTGGATTCCCCTAGGTCTATAGTTTTCAGAAAGGCAGAGGTTTGGTAGGTTTCCCTAGGTACCGGCTGAGCTAGAGGCCAAAATCTACAGGTAGGCACTTCGCAAAAAACACCTCTGTTTTCTTTCAAAAATGTGGATGTGTCCACGTTGCGCTTTGGGGCGTTTCCTGTCGCGGGCACTAGGCCTACCCACACAAGTGAGGTATCATTTTTATCGGGAGACTTGGGGGAACGCTGGGTGGAAGGACATTTGTGGCTCCTCTCAGATTCCAGAACTTTCTGCCCCAGAAATGTGAGGAACATGTTTTATTTTTAGCTAAATTTTGAGGTTTGCAAAGGATTCTGGGTAACAGAACCTGGTCCGAGCTCGCAAGTCACCCCTCCTCGGATTCCCCTAGGTCTCTAGTTTTCAGAAATGCACAGGTTTGGTAGGTTTCCCTAGGTGCCGGCTGAGCTAGAGGCCAAAATCTACAGGTAGGCACTTCGCAAAAAACACCTCCTGTTTTCTTTCAAAAATTTGGATGTGTCCACATTGCGCTTTGGGGCGTTTCCTGTCGCGGACGCTAGGCCTACCCACACAAGTGAGGTATAATTTTTATCAGGAGACTTGGGGGAACGCTGGGTGGAAGGAAATTTGTGGCTCCTCTCAGATTCCAGAACTTGCTGCCACAGAAATGTGAGGAACATGTGTTTTTTTAGCCATATTTTGAGGTTTGCAAAGGATTCTGGGTAACAGAACCTGGTCCGAGCCCCGCAAGTCACCCCATCTTGGATTCCCCTAGGTCTCTAGTTTTCAGAAATGCACAGGTTTGGTAGGTTTCCCTAGGTGCCGGCTGAGCTGGAGGCTAAAATCTTCAGGTAGGCACTTCGCAAAAAACACCTCTGTTTTCTTTCAAAAATTTGGATGTATCCACGTTGCGCTTTGGGGCGTTTCCTGTCGCGGGCGCTAGGCCTACCCACACAAGTGAGGTATCATTTTTATCGGGAGACTTGGGGGAACGCTGGGTGGAAGGAAATTTGTGGCTCCTCTCAGATTCCAGAACTTTCTGCCACAGAAATATGAGGAACATGTGTTTTTTTAGCCAAATTTTGAGGTTTGCAAAGGATTTTGGGTAACAGAACCTGGTCCGAGCCCTGCAAGTCACCCCTCCTTGGATTCCCCTAGGCCTCTAGTTTTCAGAAATGCACAGGTTTGGTAGGTTTCCCTAGGTGCCGGCTGAGCTAGAGGCCAAAATCTACAGGTAGGCACTTTGCAAAAAACACCTCCTGTTTTCTTTCAAAAATTTGGATGTGTCCACGTTGCGATTTGGGGCGTTTCCTGTCGCGGGCGCTAGGCCTACCCACACAAGTGAGGTATCATTTTTATCGGGAGACTTGGGGGAACGCTGGATGGAAGGAAATTTGTGGCTCCTCTCAGATTCCAGAACTTTCTGCCACAGAAATGTGAGGAACATATGTTTGTTTAGCCAAATTTTGAGGTTTGCAAAGGATTCTGGGTAACAGAACCTGGTCCGAGCCCCGCAAGTCACCCCTCCTTGGATTCCCCTAGGTCTATAGTTTTCAGAAATGCAGAGGTTTGGTAGGTTTCCCTAGGTGCCGGCTGAGCTAGAGGCCAAAATCTACAGGTAGGCACTTCGCAAAAAACACCTCTGTTTTCTTTCAAAAATTTGGATGTGTCCACGTTGCGCTTTGGGGCGTTTCCTGTCGCGGGCGCTAGGCCTACCCACACAAGTGAGGTATCATTTTTATCGGGAGACTTGGGGGAACGCTGGGTGTAAGGACATTTGTGGCTCCCCTCAGATTCCTGAACTTTCTGCCACAGAAATGTGAGGAACATGTGTTTTTCAAGCCAAATTTTGAGGTTTGCAAAGGATTCTGGGTAACAGAACCTGGTCCGAGCCCCGCAAGTCACCCCTCCTTGGATTCCCCTAGGTCTATAGTTTTCAGAAATGCAGAGGTTTGGTAGGTTTCCCTAGGTGCCGGCTGAGCTAGAGGCCAAAATCTACAGGTAGGCACTTCGCAAAAAACACCTCTGTTTTCTTTCAAAAATTTGGATGTGTCCACGTTGCGCTTTGGGGCGTTTCCTGTCGCGGGCGCTAGGCCTACCCACACAAGTGAGGTATCATTTTTATCGGGAGACTTGGGGGAACGCTCGGTGTAAGGACATTTGTGGCTCCCCTCAGATTCCTGAACTTTCTGCCACAGAAATGTGAGGAACATGTGTTTTTCAAGCCAAATTTTGAGGTTTGCAAAGGATTCTGGGTAACAGAACCTGGTCCGAGCCCCGCAAGTCACCCCATCTTGGAATCCCCTAGGTCTCTAGTTTTCAGAAATGCACAGGTTTGGTAGGTTTCCCTAGGTGCCGGCTGAGCTAGAGGCCAAAATCTACAGGTAGGCACTTCGCAAAAAACACCTCTGTTTTCTTTAAAAAATTTCGATGTGTCCACGTTGCGCTTTGGGGCGTTTCCTGTCGCGGGCGCTAGGCCTACCCACACAAGTGAAGTATCATTTTTATCGGGAGACTTGGGGGAACGCTGGGTGGAAGGAAATTTGTGGCTCCTCTCAGATTCCAGAACTTTCTGCCATAGAAATGTGAGGAACATGTGTTTTTTTAGCCAAATTTTGAGGTTTGCAAAGGATTTTGGGTAACAGAACCTGGTCCGAGCCCTGCAAGTCACCCCTCCTTGGATTCCCCTAGGCCTCTAGTTTTCAGAAATGCACAGGTTTGGTAGGTTTCCCTAGGTGCCGGCTGAGCTAGAGGCCAAAATCTACAGGTAGGCACTTTGCAAAAAACACCTCCTGTTTTCTTTCAAAAATTTGGATGTGTCCACGTTGCGATTTGGGGCGTTTCCTGTCGCGGGCGCTAGGCCTACCCACACAAGTGAGGTATCATTTTTATCGGGAGACTTGGGGGAACGCTGGATGGAAGGAAATTTGTGGCTCCTCTCAGATTCCAGAACTTTCTGCCACAGAAATGTGAGGAACATATGTTTGTTTAGCCAAATTTTGAGGTTTGCGAAGGATTCTGGGTAACAGAACCTGGTCCCAGCCCCGCAAGTCACCCCTCCTTGGATTCCCCTAGGTCTATAGTTTTCAGAAAGGCAGAGGTTTGGTAGGTTTCCCTAGGTACCGGCTGAGCTAGAGGCCAAAATCTACAGGTAGGCACTTCGCAAAAAACACCTCTGTTTTCTTTCAAAAATGTGGATGTGTCCACGTTGCGCTTTGGGGCGTTTCCTGTCGCGGGCACTAGGCCTACCCACACAAGTGAGGTATCATTTTTATCGGGAGACTTGGGGGAACGCTGGGTGGAAGGACATTTGTGGCTCCTCTCAGATTCCAGAACTTTCTGCCCCAGAAATGTGAGGAACATGTTTTATTTTTAGCTAAATTTTGAGGTTTGCAAAGGATTCTGGGTAACAGAACCTGGTCCGAGCTCGCAAGTCACCCCTCCTCGGATTCCCCTAGGTCTCTAGTTTTCAGAAATGCACAGGTTTGGTAGGTTTCCCTAGGTGCCGGCTGAGCTAGAGGCCAAAATCTACAGGTAGGCACTTCGCAAAAAACACCTCCTGTTTTCTTTCAAAAATTTGGATGTGTCCACATTGTGCTTTGGGGCGTTTCCTGTCGCGGACGCTAGGCCTACCCACACAAGTGAGGTATAATTTTTATCAGGAGACTTGGGGGAACGCTGGGTGGAAGGAAATTTGTGGCTCCTCTCAGATTCCAGAACTTTCTGCCACAGAAATGTGAGGAACATGTGTTTTTTTAGCCATATTTTGAGGTTTGCAAAGGATTCTGGGTAACAGAACCTGGTCCGAGCCCCGCAAGTCACCTCATCTTGGATTCCCCTAGGTCTCTAGTTTTCAGAAATGCACAGGTTTGGTAGGTTTCCCTAGGTGACGGCTGAGCTAGAGGCCAAAATCTACAGGTAGGCACTTCGCAAAAAACACCTCTGTTTTCTTTCAAAAATTTGGATGTGTCCATGTTGCGCTTTGGGGCGTTTCCTGTCGCGGGCACTAGGCCGACCCACACAAGTGAGGTATCATTTTTATCGGGAGACTTGGGGGAATGCTGGGTGGAAGGAAATTTGTGGCTCCTTTCAGACTCCAGAACTTTCTGCCACAGAAATGTGAGCAACATGTGTTTTTTTAGCCAAATTTTGAGGTTTGCAAAGGATTCTGGGTAACAGAACCTGGTCCGAGCCCCGCAAGTCAGCCCTCCTTGGATTCCCCTAGGTCTCTAGTTTTCAGAAATGCACAGGTTTGGTAGGTTTCCCTAGGTGCCGGCTGAGCTAGAGCCCAAAATCTACAGGTAGGCACTTCGCAAAAAACACCTCTGTTTTCTTTCAAAAATGTGGATGTGTCCACGTTGCGCTTTGGGACGTTTCCTGTCGCGGGCGCTAGGCCTACACACACAAGTGAGGTATCATTTTTATCGGGAGACTTGGGGGAACGCTGGGTGGAAGGAAATTTGTGGCTCCTTCAGATTCCAGAACTTGCTGCCACAGAAATGTGAGGAACATGTGTTTTTTTAGCCAAATTTTGAGGTTTGCAAAGGATTCTGGGTAACAGAACCTGGTCCGAGCCCCGCAAGTCAGCCCTCCTTGGATTCCCCTAGGTCTCTAGTTTTCAGAAATGCACAGGTTTGGTAGGTTTCCCGAGGTGCCGGCTGAGCTAGAGCCCAAAATCTACAGGTAGGCACTTCGCAAAAAACACCTCTGTTTTCTTTCAAAAATTTGGATGTGTCCACGTTGCGCTTTGGGGCGTTTCCTGTCGCGGGCGCTAGGCCTACCCACACAAGTGAGGTATCATTTTTATCGGGAGACTTGGGGGAACGATGGGTGGAAGGAAATTTGTGGCTCCTCTCAGATTCCAGAACTTGCTGCCACAGAAATGTGAGGAACATGTGTTTTTTTAGCAAAATTTTGAGGTTTGCAAAGGATTCTGGGTAACAGAACCTGGTCCGAGCCCCGCAAGTCACCCCATCTTGGATTCCCCTAGGTCTCTAGTTTTCAGAAATGCACAGGTTTGGTAGGTTTCCCTAGGTGCCGGCTGAGCTAGAGGCCAAAATCTACAGGTAGGCACTTCGCAAAAAACACCTCTGTTTTCTTTCAAAAATTTGGATGTGTCCACGTTGCGCTTTGGGGCGTTTCCTGTCGTGGGCGCTAGGCCTACCCACACAAGTGAGGTATCATTTTTATCGGGAGACTTGGGGGAACGCTGGGTGGAAGGAAATTTGTGGCTCCTTTCAGATTCCAGAACTTTCTGCCACAGAAATGTGAGGAACATGTGTTTTTTTAGCCAAATGTTGAGGTTTGCAAAGGATTCTGGGTAACAGAACCTGGTCCGAGCCCCGCAAGTCACCCCTCCTTGTATTCCCCTAGGTCTCTAGTTTTCAGAAATGCACAGGTTTGGTAGGTTTCCCTAGGTGCCGGCTGAGCTAGAGCCCAAAATCTACAGGTAGGCACTTCGCAAAAAACACTTCTGTTTTCTTTCAAAAATTTGGATGTGTACACGTTGCGCTTTGGGGCGTTTCCTGTCGCGGGCGCTAGGCCTACCCACACAAGTGAGGTATCATTTTTATCGGGAGACTTGGGGGAACGCTGGGTGGAAGGAAATTTGTGGCTCCTCTCAGATTCCAGAACTTTCTGCCACAGAAATGTGAGGAACATGTGTTTTTTTAGCCAAATTTTGAGGTTTGCAAGGATTCTGGGTACCAGAACCTGGTCCGAGCTTGGAAGTCACCCCTCCTTGAATTCCCCTAAGTCTCTAGTTTTCAGAAATGCACAGGTTTGGTAGGTTTCCCTAGGTGCCGGCTGAGCTAGAGGCCAAAATCTACAGGTAGGCACTTCGCAAAAAACACCTCCTGTTTTCTTTCAAAAATTTGGATGTGTCCACATAGCGCTTTGGGGCGTTTCCTGTCGCGGGCGCTAGGCCTACCCACACAAGTGAGGTATCATTTTTATCAGGAGACTTGGGGGAACGCTGGGTGGAAGGAAATTCGTGGCTCCTCTCAGATTCCAGAACGTTCTGCCACAGAAATGTGAGGAACATGTGTTTTTTTAGCCAAATTTTGAGGTTTGCAAAGGATTCTGGGTAACAGAACCTGGTCCGAGCCCCGCAAGTCACCCCATCTTGGAATCCCCTAGGTCTCTAGTTTTCAGAAATGCACAGGTTTGGTAGGTTTCCCTAGGTGCCGGCTGAGCTAGAGGCCAAAATCTACAGGTAGGCACTTCGCAAAAAACACCTCTGTTTTCTTTCAAAAATTTGGATGTGTCCACGTTGCGCTTTGGGGCGTTTCCTGTCGCGGGCGCTAGGCCTACCCACACAAGTGAGGTATCATTTTTATCGGGAGACCTGGGGGAACGCTGGGTGTAAGGACATTTGTGGCTCCCCTCAGATTCCAGAACTTTCTGCCACAGAAATGTGAGGAACATGTGTTTTTTAAGCCAAATTTTGAGGTTTGCAAAGGATTCTGGGTAACAGAACCTGGTCCGCGCCCCGCAAGTCACCCCTCCTTGGATTCCCCTAGGTCTCTAGTTTTCAGAAATGCACAGGTTTGGTAGGTTTCCCTGGGTGCCGGCTGAGCTAGAGGCCAAAATCTACAGGTAGGCACTTCGCAAAAAACACCTCCTGTTTTCTTTCAAAAATTTGGATGTGTCCAGATTGCGCTTTGGGGCGTTTCCTGTCGCGGGCGCTAGGCCTACCCACACAAGTGAGGTATCATTTTTATCAGGAGACTTGGGGGAACGCTGGGTGGAAGGAAATTTGTGGCTCCTCTCAGATTCCAGAACGTTATCCACAGAAATGTGAGGAACATGTGTTTTTTTAGCCAAATTTTGAGGTTTGCAAAGGATTCTGGGTAACAGAACCTGGTCCGAGCCCCGCAAGTCACCCCATCTTGGAATCCCCTAGGTCTCTAGTTTTCAGAAATGCACAGGTTTGGTAGGTTTCCCTAGGTGCCGGCTGAGCTAGAGGCCAAAATCTACAGGTAGGCACTTCGCAAAAAACACCTCTGTTTTCTTTCAAAAATTTGGATGTGTCCACGTTGCGCTTTGGGGCGTTTCCTGTCGCGGGCGCTAGGCCTACCCACACAAGTGAGGTATCATTTTTATCGGGAGACTTGGGGGAACGCTGGGTGGAAGGAAATTTGGGGCTCCTCTCAGATTCCAGAACTTGCTGCCACAGAAATGTGAGGAACATGTGTTTTTTTAGCAAAATGTTGAGGTTTGCAAAGGATTCTGGGTAACAGAACCTGGTCCGAGCCCCGCAAGTCACCCCATCTTGGATTCCCCTAGGTCTCTAGTTTTCAGAAATGCACAGGTTTGGTAGGTTTCCCTAGGTGCCGGCTGAGCTGGAGGCTAAAATCTTCAGGTAGGCACTTCGCAAAAAACACCTCTGTTTTCTTTCAAAAATTTGGATGTATCCACGTTGCGCTTTGGGGCGTTTCCTGTCGCGGGCGCTAGGCCTACCCACACAAGTGAGGTATCATTTTTATCAGGAGACTTAGGGGAACGCTGGGTGGAAGGAAATTTGTGGCTCCTCTCAGATTCCAGAACTTTCTGCCACAGAAATATGAGGAACATGTGTTTTTTTAGCCAAATTTTGAGGTTTGCAAAGGATTTTGGGTAACAGAACCTGGTCCGAGCCCTGCAAGTCACCCCTCCTTGGATTCCCCTAGGCCTCTAGTTTTCAGAAATGCACAGGTTTGGTAGGTTTCCCTAGGTGCCGGCTGAGCTAGAGGCCAAAATCTACAGGTAGGCACTTTGCAAAAAACACCTCCTGTTTTCTTTCAAAAATTTGGATGTGTCCACGTTGCGATTTGGGGCGTTTCCTGTCGCGGGCGCTAGGCCTACCCACACAAGTGAGGTATCATTTTTATCGGGAGACTTGGGGGAACGCTGGATGGAAGGAAATTTGTGGCTCCTCTCAGATTCCAGAACTTTCTGCCACAGAAATGTGAGGAACATATGTTTGTTTAGCCAAATTTTGAGGTTTGCAAAGGATTCTGGGTAACAGAACCTGGTCCGAGCCCCGCAAGTCACCCCTCCTTGGATTCCCCTAGGTCTATAGTTTTCAGAAATGCAGAGGTTTGGTAGGTTTCCCTAGGTGCCGGCTGAGCTAGAGGCCAAAATCTACAGGTAGGCACTTCGCAAAAAACACCTCTGTTTTCTTTCAAAAATTTGGATGTGTCCACGTTGCGCTTTGGGGCGTTTCCTGTCGCGGGCGCTAGGCCTACCCACACAAGTGAGGTATCATTTTTATCGGGAGACTTGGGGGAACGCTGGGTGTAAGGACATTTGTGGCTCCCCTCAGATTCCTGAACTTTCTGCCACAGAAATGTGAGGAACATGTGTTTTTCAAGCCAAATTTTGAGGTTTGCAAAGGATTCTGGGTAACAGAACCTGGTCCGCGCCCCGCAAGTCACCCCTCCTTGGATTCCCCTAGTTCTCTAGTTTTCAGAAATGCACAGGTTTGGTAGGTTTCCCTAGGTGCCGGCTGAGCTAGAGGCCAAAATCTACAGGTAGGCACTTCGCAAAAAACACCTCCTGTTTTCTTTCAAAAATTTGGATGTGTCCACATTGCGCTTTGGGGCGTTTCCTGTCGCGGGCGCTAGGCCTACCCACACAAGTGAGGTATAATTTTTATCAGGAGACTTGGGGGAACGCTGGGTGGAAGGAAATTCGTGGCTCCTCTCAGATTCCAGAACGTTATCCACAGAAATGTGAGGAACATGTGTTTTTTTAGCCAAATTTTGAGGTTTGCAAAGGATTCTGGGTAACAGAACCTGGTCCGAGCCCCGCAAGTCACCCCATCTTGGAATCCCCTAGGTCTCTAGTTTTCAGAAATGCACAGGTTTGGTAGGTTTCCCTAGGTGCCGGCTGAGCTAGAGGCCAAAATCTACAGGTAGGCACTTCGCAAAAAACACCTCTGTTTTCTTTAAAAAATTTCGATGTGTCCACGTTGCGCTTTGGGGCGTTTCCTGTCGCGGGCGCTAGGCCTACCCACACAAGTGAAGTATCATTTTTATCGGGAGACTTGGGGGAACGCTGGGTGGAAGGAAATTTGTGGCTCCTCTCAGATTCCAGAACTTTCTGCCATAGAAATGTGAGGAACATGTGTTTTTTTAGCCAAATTTTGAGGTTTGCAAAGGATTTTGGGTAACAGAACCTGGTCCGAGCCCTGCAAGTCACCCCTCCTTGGATTCCCCTAGGCCTCTAGTTTTCAGAAATGCACAGGTTTGGTAGGTTTCCCTAGGTGCCGGCTGAGCTAGAGGCCAAAATCTACAGGTAGGCACTTTGCAAAAAACACCTCCTGTTTTCTTTCAAAAATTTGGATGTGTCCACGTTGCGATTTGGGGCGTTTCCTGTCGCGGGCGCTAGGCCTACCCACACAAGTGAGGTATCATTTTTATCGGGAGACTTGGGGGAACGCTGGATGGAAGGAAATTTGTGGCTCCTCTCAGATTCCAGAACTTTCTGCCACAGAAATGTGAGGAACATATGTTTGTTTAGCCAAATTTTGAGGTTTGCGAAGGATTCTGGGTAACAGAACCTGGTCCCAGCCCCGCAAGTCACCCCTCCTTGGATTCCCCTAGGTCTATAGTTTTCAGAAAGGCAGAGGTTTGGTAGGTTTCCCTAGGTACCGGCTGAGCTAGAGGCCAAAATCTACAGGTAGGCACTTCGCAAAAAACACCTCTGTTTTCTTTCAAAAATGTGGATGTGTCCACGTTGCGCTTTGGGGCGTTTCCTGTCGCGGGCACTAGGCCTACCCACACAAGTGAGGTATCATTTTTATCGGGAGACTTGGGGGAACGCTGGGTGGAAGGACATTTGTGGCTCCTCTCAGATTCCAGAACTTTCTGCCCCAGAAATGTGAGGAACATGTTTTATTTTTAGCTAAATTTTGAGGTTTGCAAAGGATTCTGGGTAACAGAACCTGGTCCGAGCTCGCAAGTCACCCCTCCTCGGATTCCCCTAGGTCTCTAGTTTTCAGAAATGCACAGGTTTGGTAGGTTTCCCTAGGTGCCGGCTGAGCTAGAGGCCAAAATCTACAGGTAGGCACTTCGCAAAAAACACCTCCTGTTTTCTTTCAAAAATTTGGATGTGTCCACATTGTGCTTTGGGGCGTTTCCTGTCGCGGACGCTAGGCCTACCCACACAAGTGAGGTATAATTTTTATCAGGAGACTTGGGGGAACGCTGGGTGGAAGGAAATTTGTGGCTCCTCTCAGATTCCAGAACTTTCTGCCACAGAAATGTGAGGAACATGTGTTTTTTTAGCCATATTTTGAGGTTTGCAAAGGATTCTGGGTAACAGAACCTGGTCCGAGCCCCGCAAGTCACCTCATCTTGGATTCCCCTAGGTCTCTAGTTTTCAGAAATGCACAGGTTTGGTAGGTTTCCCTAGGTGACGGCTGAGCTAGAGGCCAAAATCTACAGGTAGGCACTTCGCAAAAAACACCTCTGTTTTCTTTCAAAAATTTGGATGTGTCCATGTTGCGCTTTGGGGCGTTTCCTGTCGCGGGCACTAGGCCGACCCACACAAGTGAGGTATCATTTTTATCGGGAGACTTGGGGGAATGCTGGGTGGAAGGAAATTTGTGGCTCCTTTCAGACTCCAGAACTTTCTGCCACAGAAATGTGAGCAACATGTGTTTTTTTAGCCAAATTTTGAGGTTTGCAAAGGATTCTGGGTAACAGAACCTGGTCCGAGCCCCGCAAGTCAGCCCTCCTTGGATTCCCCTAGGTCTCTAGTTTTCAGAAATGCACAGGTTTGGTAGGTTTCCCTAGGTGCCGGCTGAGCTAGAGCCCAAAATCTACAGGTAGGCACTTCGCAAAAAACACCTCTGTTTTCTTTCAAAAATGTGGATGTGTCCACGTTGCGCTTTGGGACGTTTCCTGTCGCGGGCGCTAGGCCTACACACACAAGTGAGGTATCATTTTTATCGGGAGACTTGGGGGAACGCTGGGTGGAAGGAAATTTGTGGCTCCTTCAGATTCCAGAACTTGCTGCCACAGAAATGTGAGGAACATGTGTTTTTTTAGCCAAATTTTGAGGTTTGCAAAGGATTCTGGGTAACAGAACCTGGTCCGAGCCCCGCAAGTCAGCCCTCCTTGGATTCCCCTAGGTCTCTAGTTTTCAGAAATGCACAGGTTTGGTAGGTTTCCCGAGGTGCCGGCTGAGCTAGAGCCCAAAATCTACAGGTAGGCACTTCGCAAAAAACACCTCTGTTTTCTTTCAAAAATTTGGATGTGTCCACGTTGCGCTTTGGGGCGTTTCCTGTCGCGGGCGCTAGGCCTACCCACACAAGTGAGGTATCATTTTTATCGGGAGACTTGGGGGAACGATGGGTGGAAGGAAATTTGTGGCTCCTCTCAGATTCCAGAACTTGCTGCCACAGAAATGTGAGGAACATGTGTTTTTTTAGCAAAATTTTGAGGTTTGCAAAGGATTCTGGGTAACAGAACCTGGTCCGAGCCCCGCAAGTCACCCCATCTTGGATTCCCCTAGGTCTCTAGTTTTCAGAAATGCACAGGTTTGGTAGGTTTCCCTAGGTGCCGGCTGAGCTAGAGGCCAAAATCTACAGGTAGGCACTTCGCAAAAAACACCTCTGTTTTCTTTCAAAAATTTGGATGTGTCCACGTTGCGCTTTGGGGCGTTTCCTGTCGTGGGCGCTAGGCCTACCCACACAAGTGAGGTATCATTTTTATCGGGAGACTTGGGGGAACGCTGGGTGGAAGGAAATTTGTGGCTCCTTTCAGATTCCAGAACTTTCTGCCACAGAAATGTGAGGAACATGTGTTTTTTTAGCCAAATGTTGAGGTTTGCAAAGGATTCTGGGTAACAGAACCTGGTCCGAGCCCCGCAAGTCACCCCTCCTTGTATTCCCCTAGGTCTCTAGTTTTCAGAAATGCACAGGTTTGGTAGGTTTCCCTAGGTGCCGGCTGAGCTAGAGCCCAAAATCTACAGGTAGGCACTTCGCAAAAAACACTTCTGTTTTCTTTCAAAAATTTGGATGTGTACACGTTGCGCTTTGGGGCGTTTCCTGTCGCGGGCGCTAGGCCTACCCACACAAGTGAGGTATCATTTTTATCGGGAGACTTGGGGGAACGCTGGGTGGAAGGAAATTTGTGGCTCCTCTCAGATTCCAGAACTTTCTGCCACAGAAATGTGAGGAACATGTGTTTTTTTAGCCAAATTTTGAGGTTTGCAAGGATTCTGGGTACCAGAACCTGGTCCGAGCTTGGAAGTCACCCCTCCTTGAATTCCCCTAAGTCTCTAGTTTTCAGAAATGCACAGGTTTGGTAGGTTTCCCTAGGTGCCGGCTGAGCTAGAGGCCAAAATCTACAGGTAGGCACTTCGCAAAAAACACCTCCTGTTTTCTTTCAAAAATTTGGATGTGTCCACATAGCGCTTTGGGGCGTTTCCTGTCGCGGGCGCTAGGCCTACCCACACAAGTGAGGTATCATTTTTATCAGGAGACTTGGGGGAACGCTGGGTGGAAGGAAATTCGTGGCTCCTCTCAGATTCCAGAACGTTCTGCCACAGAAATGTGAGGAACATGTGTTTTTTTAGCCAAATTTTGAGGTTTGCAAAGGATTCTGGGTAACAGAACCTGGTCCGAGCCCCGCAAGTCACCCCATCTTGGAATCCCCTAGGTCTCTAGTTTTCAGAAATGCACAGGTTTGGTAGGTTTCCCTAGGTGCCGGCTGAGCTAGAGGCCAAAATCTACAGGTAGGCACTTCGCAAAAAACACCTCTGTTTTCTTTAAAAAATTTGGATGTGTCCACGTTGCGCTTTGGGGCGTTTCCTGTCGCGGGCGCTAGGCCTACCCACACAAGTGAGGTATCATTTTTATCGGGAGACCTGGGGGAACGCTGGGTGTAAGGACATTTGTGGCTCCCCTCAGATTCCAGAACTTTCTGCCACAGAAATGTGAGGAACATGTGTTTTTTAAGCCAAATTTTGAGGTTTGCAAAGGATTCTGGGTAACAGAACCTGGTCCGCGCCCCGCAAGTCACCCCTCCTTGGATTCCCCTAGGTCTCTAGTTTTCAGAAATGCACAGGTTTGGTAGGTTTCCCTGGGTGCCGGCTGAGCTAGAGGCCAAAATCTACAGGTAGGCACTTCGCAAAAAACACCTCCTGTTTTCTTTCAAAAATTTGGATGTGTCCAGATTGCGCTTTGGGGCGTTTCCTGTCGCGGGCGCTAGGCCTACCCACACAAGTGAGGTATCATTTTTATCAGGAGACTTGGGGGAACGCTGGGTGGAAGGAAATTTGTGGCTCCTCTCAGATTCCAGAACGTTATCCACAGAAATGTGAGGAACATGTGTTTTTTTAGCCAAATTTTGAGGTTTGCAAAGGATTCTGGGTAACAGAACCTGGTCCGAGCCCCGCAAGTCACCCCATCTTGGAATCCCCTAGGTCTCTAGTTTTCAGAAATGCACAGGTTTGGTAGGTTTCCCTAGGTGCCGGCTGAGCTAGAGGCCAAAATCTACAGGTAGGCACTTCGCAAAAAACACCTCTGTTTTCTTTCAAAAATTTGGATGTGTCCACGTTGCGCTTTGGGGCGTTTCCTGTCGCGGGCGCTAGGCCTACCCACACAAGTGAGGTATCATTTTTATCGGGAGACTTGGGGGAACGCTGGGTGGAAGGAAATTTGGGGCTCCTCTCAGATTCCAGAACTTGCTGCCACAGAAATGTGAGGAACATGTGTTTTTTTAGCAAAATGTTGAGGTTTGCAAAGGATTCTGGGTAACAGAACCTGGTCCGAGCCCCGCAAGTCACCCCATCTTGGATTCCCCTAGGTCTCTAGTTTTCAGAAATGCACAGGTTTGGTAGGTTTCCCTAGGTGCCGGCTGAGCTGGAGGCTAAAATCTTCAGGTAGGCACTTCGCAAAAAACACCTCTGTTTTCTTTCAAAAATGTGGATGTATCCACGTTGCGCTTTGGGGCGTTTCCTGTCGCGGGCGCTAGGCCTACCCACACAAGTGAGGTATCATTTTTATCGGGAGACTTGGGGGAACGCTGGGTGGAAGGAAATTTGTGGCTCCTCTCAGATTCCAGAACTTTCTGCCACAGAAATATGAGGAACATGTGTTTTTTTAGCCAAATTTTGAGGTTTGCAAAGGATTTTGGGTAACAGAACCTGGTCCGAGCCCTGCAAGTCACCCCTCCTTGGATTCCCCTAGGCCTCTAGTTTTCAGAAATGCATAGGTTTGGTAGGTTTCCCTAGGTGCCGGCTGAGCTAGAGGCCAAAATCTACAGGTAGGCACTTTGCAAAAAACACCTCCTGTTTTCTTTCAAAAATGTGGATGTGTCCACGTTGCGATTTAGGGCGTTTCCTGTCGCGGGCGCTAGGCCTACCCACACAAGTGAGGTATCATTTTTATCGGGAGACTTGGGGGAACGCTGGATGGAAGGAAATTTGTGGCTCCTCTCAGATTCCAGAACTTTCTGCCACAGAAATATGAGGAACATATGTTTGTTTAGCCAAATTTTGAGGTTTGCAAAGGATTCTGGGTAACAGAACCTGGTCCGAGCCCCGCAAGTCACCCCTCCTTGGATTCCCCTAGGTCTATAGTTTTCAGAAATGCAGAGGTTTGATAGGTTTCCCTAGGTGCCGGCTGAGCTAGAGGCCAAAATCTACAGGTAGGCACTTCGCAAAAAACACCTCTGTTTTCTTTCAAAAATTTGGATGTGTCCACGTTGCGCTTTGGGGCGTTTCCTGTCGCGGGCGCTAGGCCTACCCACACAAGTGAGGTATCATTTTTATCGGGAGACTTGGGGGAACGCTGGGTGTAAGGACATTTGTGGCTCCCCTCAGATTCCAGAACTTTCTGCCACAGAAATGTGAGGAACATGTGTTTTTTAAGCCAAATTTTGAGGTTTGCAAAGGATTCTGGGTAACAGAACCTGGTCCGCGCCCCGCAAGTCACCCCTCCTTGGATTCCCCTAGGTCTCTAGTTTTCAGAAATGCACAGGTTTGGTAGGTTTCCCTAGGTTCCGGCTGAGCTAGAGGCCAAAATCTACAGGTAGGCACTTCGCAAAAAACACCTCCTGTTTTCTTTCAAAAATTTGGATGTGTCCACATTGCGCTTTGGGGCGTTTCCTGTCGCGGGCGCTAGGCCTACCCACACAAGTGAGGTATAATTTTTATCAGGAGACTTGGGGGAACGCTGGGTGGAAGGAAATTCGTGGCTCCTCTCAGATTCCAGAACGTTATCCACAGAAATGTGAGGAACATGTGTTTTTTTAGCCAAATTTTGAGGTTTGCAAAGGATTCTGGGTAACAGAACCTGGTCCGAGCCCCGCAAGTCACCCCATCTTGGAATCCCCTAGGTCTCTAGTTTTCAGAAATGCACAGGTTTGGTAGGTTTCCCTAGGTTCCGGCTGAGCTAGAGGCCAAAATCTACAGGTAGGCACTTCGCAAAAAACACCTCCTGTTTTCTTTCAAAAATTTGGATGTGTCCACATTGCGCTTTGGGGCGTTTCCTGTCGCGGGCGCTAGGCCTACCCACACAAGTGAGGTATAATTTTTATCAGGAGACTTGGGGGAACGCTGGGTGGAAGGAAATTCGTGGCTCCTCTCAGATTCCAGAACGTTATCCACAGAAATGTGAGGAACATGTGTTTTTTTAGCCAAATTTTGAGGTTTGCAAAGGATTCTGGGTAACAGAACCTGGTCCGAGCCCCGCAAGTCACCCCATCTTGGAATCCCCTAGGTCTCTAGTTTTCAGAAATGCACAGGTTTGGTAGGTTTCCCTAGGTGCCGGCTGAGCTAGAGGCCAAAATCTACAGGAAGGCACTTCGCAAAAAACACCTCTGTTTTCTTTAAAAAATTTCGATGTGTCCACGTTGCGCTTTGGGGCGTTTCCTGTCGCGGGCGCTAGGCCTACCCACACAAGTGAGGTATCATTTTTATCGGGAGACTTGGGGGAACGCTGGGTGGAAGGAAATTTGTGGCTCCTCTCAGATTCCAGAACTTTCTGCCATAGAAATGTGAGGAACATGTGTTTTTTTAGCCAAATTTTGAGGTTTGCAAAGGATTTTGGGTAACAGAACCTGGTCCGAGCCCTGCAAGTCACCCCTCCTTGGATTCCCCTAGGCCTCTAGTTTTCAGAAATGCACAGGTTTGGTAGGTTTCCCTAGGTGCCGGCTGAGCTAGAGGCCAAAATCTACAGGTAGGCACTTTGCAAAAAACACCTCCTGTTTTCTTTCAAAAATTTGGATGTGTCCACGTTGCGATTTGGGGCGTTTCCTGTCGCGGGCGCTAGGCCTACCCTCACAAGTGAGGTATCATTTTTATCGGGAGACTTGGGGGAACGCTGGATGGAAGGAAATTTGTGGCTCCTCTCAGATTCCAGAACTTTCTGCCACAGAAATGTGAGGAACATATGTTTGTTTAGCCAAATTTTGAGGTTTGCGAAGGATTCTGGGTAACAGAACCTGGTCCCAGCCCCGCAAGTCACCCCTCCTTGGATTCCCCTAGGTCTATAGTTTTCAGAAAGGCAGAGGTTTGGTAGGTTTCCCTAGGTGCCGGCTGAGCTAGAGGCCAAAATCTACAGGTAGGCACTTCGCAAAAAACACCTCTGTTTTCTTTCAAAAATTTGGATGTGTCCACGTTGCGCTTTGGGGCGTTTCCTGTCGCGGGCACTAGGCCTACCCACACAAGTGAGGTATCATTTTTATCGGGAGACTTGGGGGAACGCTGGGTGGAAGGACATTTGTGGCTCCTCTCAGATTCCAGAACTTTCTGCCCCAGAAATGTGAGGAACATGTTTTATTTTTAGCTAAATTTTGAGGTTTGCAAAGGATTCTGGGTAACAGAACCTGGTCCGAGCTCGCAAGTCACCCCTCCTCGGATTCCCCTAGGTCTCTAGTTTTCAGAAATGCACAGGTTTGGTAGGTTTCCCTAGGTGCCGGCTGAGCTAGAGGCCAAAATCTACAGGTAGGCACTTCGCAAAAAACACCTCCTGTTTTCTTTCAAAAATTTGGATGTGTCCACATTGCGCTTTGGGGCGTTTCCTGTCGCGGACGCTAGGCCTACCCACACAAGTGAGGTATAATTTTTATCAGGAGACTTGGGGGAACGCTGGGTGGAAGGAAATTTGTGGCTCCTCTCAGATTCCAGAACTTTCTGCCACAGAAATGTGAGGAACATGTGTTTTTTTAGCCATATTTTGAGGTTTGCAAAGGATTCTGGGTAACAGAACCTGGTCCGAGCCCCGCAAGTCACCTCATCTTGGATTCCCCTAGGTCTCTAGTTTTCAGAAATGCACAGGTTTGGTAGGTTTCCCTAGGTGACGGCTGAGCTAGAGGCCAAAATCTACAGGTAGGCACTTCGCAAAAAACACCTCTGTTTTCTTTCAAAAATTTGGATGTGTCCACGTTGCGCTTTGGGGCGTTTCCTGTCGCGGGCGCTAGGCCTACCCACACAAGTGAGGTATCATTTTTATCGGGAGACTTGGGGGAACGCTGGGTGGAAGGAAATTTGTTGCTCCTCTCAGATTCCAGAACTTTCTGCCACAGAAATGTGAGGAACATGTGTTTTTTTAGCCAAATTTTGAGGTTTGCAAAGGATTCTGGGTAACAGAACCTGGTCCGAGCTCCACAAGTCACCCCATCTTGGATTCCCCTAGGTCTCTAGTTTTCAGAAATGCACAGGTTTGGTAGGTTTCCCTAGGTGCCGGCTGAGCTAGAGGCCAAAATCTACAGGTAGGCACTTCGCAAAAAACACCTCCTGTTTTCTTTCAAAAATTTGGATGTGTCCACGTTGCGCTTTGGGGCGTTTCCTGTCGCGGGCGCTAGGCCTACCCACACAAGTGAGGTATCATTTTTATAGGGAGACTTGGGGGAACGCTGGGTGGAAAGAAATTTGTGGCTCCTCTCAGATTCCAGAACTTTCTGCCACAGAAATGTGAGGAACATATGTTTGTTTAGCCAAATTTTGAGGTTTGCAAAGGATTCTGGGTAACAGAACCTGGTCCGAGCCCCGCAAGTCACCCCTCCTTGAATTCCCCTAGGTCTATAGTTTTCAGAAATGCAGAGGTTTGGTAGGTTTCCCTAGGTGCCGGCAGAGCTAGAGGCCAAAATCTACAGGTAGGCACTTCGCAAAAAACACCTCGGTTTTCTTTCTAAAATTTGGATGTGTCCACGTTGCGCTTTAGGGCGTTTCCTGTCGCGGGCGCTAGGCCTACCCACATAAGTGAGGTATCATTTTTATCAGGAGACTTGGGGGAACGCTGGGTGGAAGGAAATTCGTGGCTCCTCTCAGATTCCAGAACGTTCTTACACAGAAATGTGAGGAACATGTGTTTTTTTAGCCAAATTTTGAGGTTTGCAAAGGATTCTGGGTAACAGAACCTGGTCCGAGCCCCGCAAGTCACCCCATCTTGGAATCCCCTAGGTCTCTAGTTTTCAGAAATGCACAGGTTTGGTAGGTTTCCCTAGGTTCCGGCTGAGCTAGAGGCCAAAATGTACAGGTAGGCACTTTGCAAAAAACACCTCTGTTTTCTTTCAAAAATTTGGATGTGTCCACGTTGCGCTTTGGGGCGTTTCCTGTCGCGGGCGCTAGGCCTACCCACACAAGTGAGGTATCATTTTTATCGGGAGACTTGGGGGAACGCTGGGTGGAAGGACATTTGTGGCTTCCCTCAGATTCCAGAACTTTCTGCCACAGAAATGTGAGGAACATGTGTTTTTTAAGCCAAATTTTGAGGTTTGCAAAAGATTCTGGGTAACAGAACCTGGTCCGCGCCCCGCAAGTCACCCCTCCTTGGATTCCCCTAGGTCTCTAGTTTTCAGAAATGCACAGGTTTGGTAGGTTTCCCTAGGTGCCGGCTGAGCTAGAGGCCAAAATCTACAGGTAGGCACTTCGCAAAAAACACCTCCTGTTTTCTTTCAAAAATTTGGATGTGTCCACATTGCGCTTTGGGGGGTCTCCTGTCGCGGGCGCTAGGCCTACCCACACAAGTGAGGTATCATTTTTATCGGGAGACTTGGGGGAACGCTGGGTGGCAGGAAATTTGTGGCTCCTCTCAGATTCCAGAACTTTCTGCCACAGAAATGTGAGGAACATGTCTTTTTTTAGCCAAATTTTGAGGTTTGCAAAGGATTCTGGGTAACAGAACCTGGTCCGAGCCCCGCAAGTCACCCCATCTTGGATTCCCCTAGGTCTCTAGTTTTCAGAAATGCACAGGTTTGGTAGGTTTCTCTAGGTGCCGGCTGAGCTAGAGGCCAAAATCTACAGGTAGGCACTTCGCAAAAAACTCCTCCTGTTTTCTTTCAAAAATTTGGATGTGTCCACATTGCGCTTTGGGGCGTTTCCTGACGCGGGCGCAAGGCCTACCCACACAAGTGAGGTATCATTTTTATCAGGAGACTTGGGGGAACGCTGGGTGGAAGGAAATTCGTGGCTCCTCTCAGATTCCAGAACGTTCTGCCACAGAAATGTGAGGAACATGTGTTTTTTTAGCCAAATTTTGAGGTTTGCAAAGGATTCTGGGTACCAGAACCTGGTCCGAGCTTGGAAGTCACCCCTCCTTGAATTCCCCTAAGTCTCTAGTTTTCAGAAATGCACAGGTTTGGTAGGTTTCCCTAGGTGCCGGCTGAGCTAGAGGCCAAAATCTACAGGTAGGCACTTCGCAAAAAACACCTCCTGTTTTCTTTCAAAAATTTGGATGTGTCCACATAGCGCTTTGGGGCGTTTCCTGTCGCGGGCGCTAGGCCTACCCACACAAGTGAGGTATCATTTTTATCAGGAGACTTGGGGGAACGCTGGGTGGAAGGAAATTCGTGGCTCCTCTCAGATTCCAGAACGTTCTGCCACAGAAATGTGAGGAACATGTGTTTTTTTAGCCAAATTTTGAGGTTTGCAAAGGATTCTGGGTAACAGAACCTGGTCCGAGCCCCGCAAGTCACCCCATCTTGGAATCCCCTAGGTCTCTAGTTTTCAGAAATGCACAGGTTTGGTAGGTTTCCCTAGGTGCCGGCTGAGCTAGAGGCCAAAATCTACAGGTAGGCACTTCGCAAAAAACACCTCTGTTTTCTTTCAAAAATTTGGATGTGTCCACGTTGCGCTTTGGGGCGTTTCCTGTCGCGGGCGCTAGGCCTACCCACACAAGTGAGGTATCATTTTTATCGGGAGACCTGGGGGAACGCTGGGTGTAAGGACATTTGTGGCTCCCCTCAGATTCCAGAACTTTCTGCCACAGAAATGTGAGGAACATGTGTTTTTTAAGCCAAATTTTGAGGTTTGCAAAGGATTCTGGGTAACAGAACCTGGTCCGCGCCCCGCAAGTCACCCCTCCTTGGATTCCCCTAGGTCTCTAGTTTTCAGAAATGCACAGGTTTGGTAGGTTTCCCTGGGTGCCGGCTGAGCTAGAGGCCAAAATCTACAGGTAGGCACTTCGCAAAAAACACCTCCTGTTTTCTTTCAAAAATTTGGATGTGTCCAGATTGCGCTTTGGGGCGTTTCCTGTCGCGGGCGCTAGGCCTACCCACACAAGTGAGGTATCATTTTTATCAGGAGACTTGGGGGAACGCTGGGTGGAAGGAAATTTGTGGCTCCTCTCAGATTCCAGAACGTTATCCACAGAAATGTGAGGAACATGTGTTTTTTTAGCCAAATTTTGAGGTTTGCAAAGGATTCTGGGTAACAGAACCTGGTCCGAGCCCCGCAAGTCACCCCATCTTGGAATCCCCTAGGTCTCTAGTTTTCAGAAATGCACAGGTTTGGTAGGTTTCCCTAGGTGCCGGCTGAGCTAGAGGCCAAAATCTACAGGTAGGCACTTCGCAAAAAACACCTCTGTTTTCTTTCAAAAATTTGGATGTGTCCACGTTGCGCTTTGGGGCGTTTCCTGTCGCGGGCGCTAGGCCTACCCACACAAGTGAGGTATCATTTTTATCGGGAGACTTGGGGGAACGCTGGGTGGAAGGAAATTTGGGGCTCCTCTCAGATTCCAGAACTTGCTGCCACAGAAATGTGAGGAACATGTGTTTTTTTAGCAAAATGTTGAGGTTTGCAAAGGATTCTGGGTAACAGAACCTGGTCCGAGCCCCGCAAGTCACCCCATCTTGGATTCCCCTAGGTCTCTAGTTTTCAGAAATGCACAGGTTTGGTAGGTTTCCCTAGGTGCCGGCTGAGCTGGAGGCTAAAATCTTCAGGTAGGCACTTCGCAAAAAACACCTCTGTTTTCTTTCAAAAATGTGGATGTATCCACGTTGCGCTTTGGGGCGTTTCCTGTCGCGGGCGCTAGGCCTACCCACACAAGTGAGGTATCATTTTTATCGGGAGACTTGGGGGAACGCTGGGTGGAAGGAAATTTGTGGCTCCTCTCAGATTCCAGAACTTTCTGCCACAGAAATATGAGGAACATGTGTTTTTTTAGCCAAATTTTGAGGTTTGCAAAGGATTTTGGGTAACAGAACCTGGTCCGAGCCCTGCAAGTCACCCCTCCTTGGATTCCCCTAGGCCTCTAGTTTTAAGAAATGCATAGGTTTGGTAGGTTTCCCTAGGTGCCGGCTGAGCTAGAGGCCAAAATCTACAGGTAGGCACTTTGCAAAAAACACCTCCTGTTTTCTTTCAAAAATTTGGATGTGTCCACGTTGCGATTTAGGGCGTTTCCTGTCGCAGGCGCTAGGCCTACCCACACAAGTGAGGTATCATTTTTATCGGGAGACTTGGGGGAACGCTGGATGGAAGGAAATTTGTGGCTCCTCTCAGATTCCAGAACTTTCTGCCACAGAAATATGAGGAACATATGTTTGTTTAGCCAAATTTTGAGGTTTGCAAAGGATTCTGGGTAACAGAACCTGGTCCGAGCCCCGCAAGTCACCCCTCCTTGGATTCCCCTAGGTCTATAGTTTTCAGAAATGCAGAGGTTTGGTAGGTTTCCCTAGGTGCCGGCTGAGCTAGAGGCCAAAATCTACAGGTAGGCACTTCGCAAAAAACACCTCTGTTTTCTTTCAAAAATTTGGATGTGTCCACGTTGCGCTTTGGGGCGTTTCCTGTCGCGGGCGCTAGGCCTACCCACACAAGTGAGGTATCATTTTTATCGGGAGACTTGGGGGAACGCTGGGTGTAAGGACATTTGTGGCTCCCCTCAGATTCCAGAACTTTCTGCCACAGAAATGTGAGGAACATGTGTTTTTTAAGCCAAATTTTGAGGTTTGCAAAGGATTCTGGGTAACAGAACCTGGTCCGCGCCCCGCAAGTCACCCCTCCTTGGATTCCCCTAGGTCTCTAGTTTTCAGAAATGCACAGGTTTGGTAGGTTTCCCTAGGTGCCGGCTGAGCTAGAGGCCAAAATCTACAGGTAGGCACTTCGCAAAAAACACCTCCTGTTTTCTTTCAAAAATTTGGATGTGTCCACATTGCGCTTTGGGGCGTTTCCTGTCGCGGGCGCTAGGCCTACCCACACAAGTGAGGTATAATTTTTATCAGGAGACTTGGGGGAACGCTGGGTGGAAGGAAATTCGTGGCTCCTCTCAGATTCCAGAACGTTATCCACAGAAATGTGAGGAACATGTGTTTTTTTAGCCAAATTTTGAGGTTTGCAAAGGATTCTGGGTAACAGAACCTGGTCCGAGCCCCGCAAGTCACCCCATCTTGGAATCCCCTAGGTCTCTAGTTTTCAGAAATGCACAGGTTTGGTAGGTTTCCCTAGGTGCCGGCTGAGCTAGAGGCCAAAATCTACAGGAAGGCACTTCGCAAAAAACACCTCTGTTTTCTTTAAAAAATTTCGATGTGTCCACGTTGCGCTTTGGGGCGTTTCCTGTCGCGGGCGCTAGGCCTATCCACACAAGTGAGGTATCATTTTTATCGGGAGACTTGGGGGAACGCTGGGTGGAAGGAAATTTGTGGCTCCTCTCAGATTCCAGAACTTTCTGCCATAGAAATGTGAGGAACATGTGTTTTTTTAGCCAAATTTTGAGGTTTGCAAAGGATTTTGGGTAACAGAACCTGGTCCGAGCCCTGCAAGTCACCCCTCCTTGGATTCCCCTAGGCCTCTAGTTTTCAGAAATGCACAGGTTTGGTAGGTTTCCCTAGGTGCCGGCTGAGCTAGAGGCCAAAATCTACAGGTAGGCACTTTGCAAAAAACACCTCCTGTTTTCTTTCAAAAATTTGGATGTGTCCACGTTGTGATTTGGGGCGTTTCCTGTCGCGGGCGTTAGGCCTACCCACACAAGTGAGGTATCATTTTTATCGGGAGACTTGGGGGAACGCTGGATGGAAGGAAATTTGTGGCTCCTCTCAGATTCCAGAACTTTCTGCCACAGAAATGTGAGGAACATATGTTTGTTTAGCCAAATTTTGAGGTTTGCGAAGGATTCTGGGTAACAGAACCTGGTCCCAGCCCGCAAGTCACCCCTCCTTGGATTCCCCTAGGTCTATAGTTTTCAGAAAGGCAGAGGTTTGGTAGGTTTCCCTAGGTGCCGGCTGAGCTAGAGGCCAAAATCTACAGGTAGGCACTTCGCAAAAAACACCTCTGTTTTCTTTCAAAAATTTGGATGTGTCCACGTTGCGCTTTGGGGCGTTTCCTGTCGCGAGCACTAGGCCTACCCACACAAGTGAGGTATCATTTTTATCGGGAGACTTGGGGGAACGCTGGGTGGAAGGACATTTGTGGCTCCTCTCAGATTCCAGAACTTTCTGCCCCAGAAATGTGAGGAACATGTTTTATTTTTAGCTAAATTTTGAGGTTTGCAAAGGATTCTGGGTAACAGAACCTGGTCCGAGCTCGCAAGTCACCCCTCCTCGGATTCCCCTAGGTCTCTAGTTTTCAGAAATGCACAGGTTTGGTAGGTTTCCCTAGGTGCCGGCTGAGCTAGAGGCCAAAATCTACAGGTAGGCACTTCGCAAAAAACACCTCCTGTTTTCTTTCAAAAATTTGGATGTGTCCACATTGCGCTTTGGGGCGTTTCCTGTCGCGGACGCTAGGCCTACCCACACAAGTGAGGTATAATTTTTATCAGGAGACTTGGGGGAACGCTGGGTGGAAGGAAATTTGTGGCTCCTCTCAGATTCCAGAACTTTCTGCCACAGAAATGTGAGGAACATGTGTTTTTTTAGCCATATTTTGAGGTTTGCAAAGGATTCTGGGTAACAGAACCTGGTCCGAGCCCCGCAAGTCACCTCATCTTGGATTCCCCTAGGTCTCTAGTTTTCAGAAATGCACAGGTTTGGTAGGTTTCCCTAGGTGACGGCTGAGCTAGAGGCCAAAATCTACAGGTAGGCACTTCGCAAAAAACACCTCTGTTTTCTTTCAAAAATTTGGATGTGTCCACGTTGCGCTTTGGGGCGTTTCCTGTCGCGGGCGCTAGGCCTACCCACACAAGTGAGGTATCATTTTTATCGGGAGACTTGGGGGAACGCTGGGTGGAAGGAAATTTGTTGCTCCTCTCAGATTCCAGAACTTTCTGCCACAGAAATGTGAGGAACATGTGTTTTTTTAGCCAAATTTTGAGGTTTGCAAAGGATTCTGGGTAACAGAACCTGGTCCGAGCTCCACAAGTCACCCCATCTTGGATTCCCCTAGGTCTCTAGTTTTCAGAAATGCACAGGTTTGGTAGGTTTCCCTAGGTGCCGGCTGAGCTAGAGGCCAAAATCTACAGGTAGGCACTTCGCAAAAAACACCTCCTGTTTTCTTTCAAAAATTTGGATGTGTCCACGTTGCGCTTTGGGGCGTTTCCTGTCGCGGGCGCTAGGCCTACCCACACAAGTGAGGTATCATTTTTATAGGGAGACTTGGGGGAACGCTGGGTGGAAAGAAATTTGTGGCTCCTCTCAGATTCCAGAACTTTCTGCCACAGAAATGTGAGGAACATATGTTTGTTTAGCCAAATTTTGAGGTTTGCAAAGGATTCTGGGTAACAGAACCTGGTCCGAGCCCCGCAAGTCACCCCTCCTTGAATTCCCCTAGGTCTATAGTTTTCAGAAATGCAGAGGTTTGGTAGGTTTCCCTAGGTGCCGGCAGAGCTAGAGGCCAAAATCTACAGGTAGGCACTTCGCAAAAAACACCTCGGTTTTCTTTCTAAAATTTGGATGTGTCCACGTTGCGCTTTAGGGCGTTTCCTGTCGCGGGCGCTAGGCCTACCCACATAAGTGAGGTATCATTTTTATCAGGAGACTTGGGGGAACGCTGGGTGGAAGGAAATTCGTGGCTCCTCTCAGATTCCAGAACGTTCTTACACAGAAATGTGAGGAACATGTGTTTTTTTAGCCAAATTTTGAGGTTTGCAAAGGATTCTGGGTAACAGAACCTGGTCCGAGCCCCGCAAGTCACCCCATCTTGGAATCCCCTAGGTCTCTAGTTTTCAGAAATGCACAGGTTTGGTAGGTTTCCCTAGGTTCCGGCTGAGCTAGAGGCCAAAATCTACAGGTAGGCACTTCGCAAAAAACACCTCTGTTTTCTTTCAAACATTTCGATGTGTCCAAGTTGCGCTTTGGGGCGTTTCCTGTCGCGGGCGCTAGGCCTACCCACACAAGTGAGGTATCATTTTTATCGGGAGACTTGGGGGAACGCTGGGTGGAAGGAAATTTGTGGCTCCTCTCAGATTCCAGAACTTTCTGCCACAGAAATGTGAGGAACATATGTTTGTTTAGCCAAATTTTGAGGTTTGCAAAGGATTCTGGGTAACAGAACCTGGTCCGAGCCCCGCAAGTCACCCCTCCTTGGATTCCCCTAGGTCTATAGTTTTCAGAAATGCAGAGGTTTGGTAGGTTTCCCTAGGTGCCGGCTGAGCTAGAGGCCAAAATCTACAGGTAGGCACTTCGCAAAAAACACCTCTGTTTTCTTTCAAAAATTTGGATGTGTCCACGTTGCGCTTTGGGGCGTTTCCTGTCGCGGGCGCTAGGCCTACCCACACAAGTGAGGTATCATTTTTATCGGGAGACCTGGGGGAACGCTGGGTGTAAGGACATTTGTGGCTCCCCTCAGATTCCAGAACTTTCTGCCACAGAAATGTGAGGAACATGTGTTTTTTAAGCCAAATTTTGAGGTTTGCAAAGGATTCTGGGTAACAGAACCTGGTCCGCGCCCCGCAAGTCACCCCTCCTTGGATTCCCCTAGGTCTCTAGTTTTCAGAAATGCACAGGTTTGGTAGGTTTCCCTGGGTGCCGGCTGAGCTAGAGGCCAAAATCTACAGGTAGGCACTTCGCAAAAAACACCTCCTGTTTTCTTTCAAAAATTTGGATGTGTCCAGATTGCGCTTTGGGGCGTTTCCTGTCGCGGGCGCTAGGCCTACCCACACAAGTGAGGTATCATTTTTATCAGGAGACTTGGGGGAACGCTGGGTGGAAGGAAATTTGTGGCTCCTCTCAGATTCCAGAACGTTATCCACAGAAATGTGAGGAACATGTGTTTTTTTAGCCAAATTTTGAGGTTTGCAAAGGATTCTGGGTAACAGAACCTGGTCCGAGCCCCGCAAGTCACCCCATCTTGGAATCCCCTAGGTCTCTAGTTTTCAGAAATGCACAGGTTTGGTAGGTTTCCCTAGGTGCCGGCTGAGCTAGAGGCCAAAATCTACAGGTAGGCACTTCGCAAAAAACACCTCTGTTTTCTTTCAAAAATTTGGATGTGTCCACGTTGCGCTTTGGGGCGTTTCCTGTCGCGGGCGCTAGGCCTACCCACACAAGTGAGGTATCATTTTTATCGGGAGACTTGGGGGAACGCTGGGTGGAAGGAAATTTGGGGCTCCTCTCAGATTCCAGAACTTGCTGCCACAGAAATGTGAGGAACATGTGTTTTTTTAGCAAAATGTTGAGGTTTGCAAAGGATTCTGGGTAACAGAACCTGGTCCGAGCCCCGCAAGTCACCCCATCTTGGATTCCCCTAGGTCTCTAGTTTTCAGAAATGCACAGGTTTGGTAGGTTTCCCTAGGTGCCGGCTGAGCTGGAGGCTAAAATCTTCAGGTAGGCACTTCGCAAAAAACACCTCTGTTTTCTTTCAAAAATGTGGATGTATCCACGTTGCGCTTTGGGGCGTTTCCTGTCGCGGGCGCTAGGCCTACCCACACAAGTGAGGTATCATTTTTATCGGGAGACTTGGGGGAACGCTGGGTGGAAGGAAATTTGTGGCTCCTCTCAGATTCCAGAACTTTCTGCCACAGAAATATGAGGAACATGTGTTTTTTTAGCCAAATTTTGAGGTTTGCAAAGGATTTTGGGTAACAGAACCTGGTCCGAGCCCTGCAAGTCACCCCTCCTTGGATTCCCCTAGGCCTCTAGTTTTAAGAAATGCATAGGTTTGGTAGGTTTCCCTAGGTGCCGGCTGAGCTAGAGGCCAAAATCTACAGGTAGGCACTTTGCAAAAAACACCTCCTGTTTTCTTTCAAAAATTTGGATGTGTCCACGTTGCGATTTAGGGCGTTTCCTGTCGCAGGCGCTAGGCCTACCCACACAAGTGAGGTATCATTTTTATCGGGAGACTTGGGGGAACGCTGGATGGAAGGAAATTTGTGGCTCCTCTCAGATTCCAGAACTTTCTGCCACAGAAATATGAGGAACATATGTTTGTTTAGCCAAATTTTGAGGTTTGCAAAGGATTCTGGGTAACAGAACCTGGTCCGAGCCCCGCAAGTCACCCCTCCTTGGATTCCCCTAGGTCTATAGTTTTCAGAAATGCAGAGGTTTGGTAGGTTTCCCTAGGTGCCGGCTGAGCTAGAGGCCAAAATCTACAGGTAGGCACTTCGCAAAAAACACCTCTGTTTTCTTTCAAAAATTTGGATGTGTCCACGTTGCGCTTTGGGGCGTTTCCTGTCGCGGGCGCTAGGCCTACCCACACAAGTGAGGTATCATTTTTATCGGGAGACTTGGGGGAACGCTGGGTGTAAGGACATTTGTGGCTCCCCTCAGATTCCAGAACTTTCTGCCACAGAAATGTGAGGAACATGTGTTTTTTAAGCCAAATTTTGAGGTTTGCAAAGGATTCTGGGTAACAGAACCTGGTCCGCGCCCCGCAAGTCACCCCTCCTTGGATTCCCCTAGGTCTCTAGTTTTCAGAAATGCACAGGTTTGGTAGGTTTCCCTAGGTGCCGGCTGAGCTAGAGGCCAAAATCTACAGGTAGGCACTTCGCAAAAAACACCTCCTGTTTTCTTTCAAAAATTTGGATGTGTCCACATTGCGCTTTGGGGCGTTTCCTGTCGCGGGCGCTAGGCCTACCCACACAAGTGAGGTATAATTTTTATCAGGAGACTTGGGGGAACGCTGGGTGGAAGGAAATTCGTGGCTCCTCTCAGATTCCAGAACGTTATCCACAGAAATGTGAGGAACATGTGTTTTTTTAGCCAAATTTTGAGGTTTGCAAAGGATTCTGGGTAACAGAACCTGGTCCGAGCCCCGCAAGTCACCCCATCTTGGAATCCCCTAGGTCTCTAGTTTTCAGAAATGCACAGGTTTGGTAGGTTTCCCTAGGTGCCGGCTGAGCTAGAGGCCAAAATCTACAGGAAGGCACTTCGCAAAAAACACCTCTGTTTTCTTTAAAAAATTTCGATGTGTCCACGTTGCGCTTTGGGGCGTTTCCTGTCGCGGGCGCTAGGCCTATCCACACAAGTGAGGTATCATTTTTATCGGGAGACTTGGGGGAACGCTGGGTGGAAGGAAATTTGTGGCTCCTCTCAGATTCCAGAACTTTCTGCCATAGAAATGTGAGGAACATGTGTTTTTTTAGCCAAATTTTGAGGTTTGCAAAGGATTTTGGGTAACAGAACCTGGTCCGAGCCCTGCAAGTCACCCCTCCTTGGATTCCCCTAGGCCTCTAGTTTTCAGAAATGCACAGGTTTGGTAGGTTTCCCTAGGTGCCGGCTGAGCTAGAGGCCAAAATCTACAGGTAGGCACTTTGCAAAAAACACCTCCTGTTTTCTTTCAAAAATTTGGATGTGTCCACGTTGTGATTTGGGGCGTTTCCTGTCGCGGGCGTTAGGCCTACCCACACAAGTGAGGTATCATTTTTATCGGGAGACTTGGGGGAACGCTGGATGGAAGGAAATTTGTGGCTCCTCTCAGATTCCAGAACTTTCTGCCACAGAAATGTGAGGAACATATGTTTGTTTAGCCAAATTTTGAGGTTTGCGAAGGATTCTGGGTAACAGAACCTGGTCCCAGCCCCGCAAGTCACCCCTCCTTGGATTCCCCTAGGTCTATAGTTTTCAGAAAGGCAGAGGTTTGGTAGGTTTCCCTAGGTGCCGGCTGAGCTAGAGGCCAAAATCTACAGGTAGGCACTTCGCAAAAAACACCTCTGTTTTCTTTCAAAAATTTGGATGTGTCCACGTTGCGCTTTGGGGCGTTTCCTGTCGCGGGCACTAGGCCTACCCACACAAGTGAGGTATCATTTTTATCGGGAGACTTGGGGGAACGCTGGGTGGAAGGACATTTGTGGCTCCTCTCAGATTCCAGAACTTTCTGCCCCAGAAATGTGAGGAACATGTTTTATTTTTAGCTAAATTTTGAGGTTTGCAAAGGATTCTGGGTAACAGAACCTGGTCCGAGCTCGCAAGTCACCCCTCCTCGGATTCCCCTAGGTCTCTAGTTTTCAGAAATGCACAGGTTTGGTAGGTTTCCCTAGGTGCCGGCTGAGCTAGAGGCCAAAATCTACAGGTAGGCACTTCGCAAAAAACACCTCCTGTTTTCTTTCAAAAATTTGGATGTGTCCACATTGCGCTTTGGGGCGTTTCCTGTCGCGGACGCTAGGCCTACCCACACAAGTGAGGTATAATTTTTATCAGGAGACTTGGGGGAACGCTGGGTGGAAGGAAATTTGTGGCTCCTCTCAGATTCCAGAACTTTCTGCCACAGAAATGTGAGGAACATGTGTTTTTTTAGCCATATTTTGAGGTTTGCAAAGGATTCTGGGTAACAGAACCTGGTCCGAGCCCCGCAAGTCACCTCATCTTGGATTCCCCTAGGTCTCTAGTTTTCAGAAATGCACAGGTTTGGTAGGTTTCCCTAGGTGACGGCTGAGCTAGAGGCCAAAATCTACAGGTAGGCACTTCGCAAAAAACACCTCTGTTTTCTTTCAAAAATTTGGATGTGTCCACGTTGCGCTTTGGGGCGTTTCCTGTCGCGGGCGCTAGGCCTACCCACACAAGTGAGGTATCATTTTTATCGGGAGACTTGGGGGAACGCTGGGTGGAAGGAAATTTGTTGCTCCTCTCAGATTCCAGAACTTTCTGCCACAGAAATGTGAGGAACATGTGTTTTTTTAGCCAAATTTTGAGGTTTGCAAAGGATTCTGGGTAACAGAACCTGGTCCGAGCTCCACAAGTCACCCCATCTTGGATTCCCCTAGGTCTCTAGTTTTCAGAAATGCACAGGTTTGGTAGGTTTCCCTAGGTGCCGGCTGAGCTAGAGGCCAAAATCTACAGGTAGGCACTTCGCAAAAAACACCTCCTGTTTTCTTTCAAAAATTTGGATGTGTCCACGTTGCGCTTTGGGGCGTTTCCTGTCGCGGGCGCTAGGCCTACCCACACAAGTGAGGTATCATTTTTATAGGGAGACTTGGGGGAACGCTGGGTGGAAAGAAATTTGTGGCTCCTCTCAGATTCCAGAACTTTCTGCCACAGAAATGTGAGGAACATATGTTTGTTTAGCCAAATTTTGAGGTTTGCAAAGGATTCTGGGTAACAGAACCTGGTCCGAGCCCCGCAAGTCACCCCTCCTTGAATTCCCCTAGGTCTATAGTTTTCAGAAATGCAGAGGTTTGGTAGGTTTCCCTAGGTGCCGGCAGAGCTAGAGGCCAAAATCTACAGGTAGGCACTTCGCAAAAAACACCTCGGTTTTCTTTCTAAAATTTGGATGTGTCCACGTTGCGCTTTAGGGCGTTTCCTGTCGCGGGCGCTAGGCCTACCCACATAAGTGAGGTATCATTTTTATCAGGAGACTTGGGGGAACGCTGGGTGGAAGGAAATTCGTGGCTCCTCTCAGATTCCAGAACGTTCTTACACAGAAATGTGAGGAACATGTGTTTTTTTAGCCAAATTTTGAGGTTTGCAAAGGATTCTGGGTAACAGAACCTGGTCCGAGCCCCGCAAGTCACCCCATCTTGGAATCCCCTAGGTCTCTAGTTTTCAGAAATGCACAGGTTTGGTAGGTTTCCCTAGGTTCCGGCTGAGCTAGAGGCCAAAATGTACAGGTAGGCACTTTGCAAAAAACACCTCTGTTTTCTTTCAAAAATTTGGATGTGTCCACGTTGCGCTTTGGGGCGTTTCCTGTCGCGGGCGCTAGGCCTACCCACACAAGTGAGGTATCATTTTTATCGGGAGACTTGGGGGAACGCTGGGTGGAAGGACATTTGTGGCTTCCCTCAGATTCCAGAACTTTCTGCCACAGAAATGTGAGGAACATGTGTTTTTTAAGCCAAATTTTGAGGTTTGCAAAAGATTCTGGGTAACAGAACCTGGTCCGCGCCCCGCAAGTCACCCCTCCTTGGATTCCCCTAGGTCTCTAGTTTTCAGAAATGCACAGGTTTGGTAGGTTTCCCTAGGTGCCGGCTGAGCTAGAGGCCAAAATCTACAGGTAGGCACTTCGCAAAAAACACCTCCTGTTTTCTTTCAAAAATTTGGATGTGTCCACATTGCGCTTTGGGGGGTCTCCTGTCGCGGGCGCTAGGCCTACCCACACAAGTGAGGTATCATTTTTATCGGGAGACTTGGGGGAACGCTGGGTGGCAGGAAATTTGTGGCTCCTCTCAGATTCCAGAACTTTCTGCCACAGAAATGTGAGGAACATGTCTTTTTTTAGCCAAATTTTGAGGTTTGCAAAGGATTCTGGGTAACAGAACCTGGTCCGAGCCCCGCAAGTCACCCCATCTTGGATTCCAGTAGGTCTCTAGTTTTCAGAAATGCACAGGTTTGGTAGGTTTCTCTAGGTGCCGGCTGAGCTAGAGGCCAAAATCTACAGGTAGGCACTTCGCAAAAAACTCCTCCTGTTTTCTTTCAAAAATTTGGATGTGTCCACATTGCGCTTTGGGGCGTTTCCTGACGCGGGCGCAAGGCCTACCCACACAAGTGAGGTATCATTTTTATCAGGAGACTTGGGGGAACGCTGGGTGGAAGGAAATTCGTGGCTCCTCTCAGATTCCAGAACGTTCTGCCACAGAAATGTGAGGAACATGTGTTTTTTTAGCCAAATTTTGAGGTTTGCAAAGGATTCTGGGTACCAGAACCTGGTCCGAGCTTGGAAGTCACCCCTCCTTGAATTCCCCTAAGTCTCTAGTTTTCAGAAATGCACAGGTTTGGTAGGTTTCCCTAGGTGCCGGCTGAGCTAGAGGCCAAAATCTACAGGTAGGCACTTCGCAAAAAACACCTCCTGTTTTCTTTCAAAAATTTGGATGTGTCCACATAGCGCTTTGGGGCGTTTCCTGTCGCGGGCGCTAGGCCTACCCACACAAGTGAGGTATCATTTTTATCAGGAGACTTGGGGGAACGCTGGGTGGAAGGAAATTCGTGGCTCCTCTCAGATTCCAGAACGTTCTGCCACAGAAATGTGAGGAACATGTGTTTTTTTAGCCAAATTTTGAGGTTTGCAAAGGATTCTGGGTAACAGAACCTGGTCCGAGCCCCGCAAGTCACCCCATCTTGGAATCCCCTAGGTCTCTAGTTTTCAGAAATGCACAGGTTTGGTAGGTTTCCCTAGGTGCCGGCTGAGCTAGAGGCCAAAATCTACAGGTAGGCACTTCGCAAAAAACACCTCTGTTTTCTTTCAAAAATTTGGATGTGTCCACGTTGCGCTTTGGGGCGTTTCCTGTCGCGGGCGCTAGGCCTACCCACACAAGTGAGGTATCATTTTTATCGGGAGACCTGGGGGAACGCTGGGTGTAAGGACATTTGTGGCTCCCCTCAGATTCCAGAACTTTCTGCCACAGAAATGTGAGGAACATGTGTTTTTTAAGCCAAATTTTGAGGTTTGCAAAGGATTCTGGGTAACAGAACCTGGTCCGCGCCCCGCAAGTCACCCCTCCTTGGATTCCCCTAGGTCTCTAGTTTTCAGAAATGCACAGGTTTGGTAGGTTTCCCTGGGTGCCGGCTGAGCTAGAGGCCAAAATCTACAGGTAGGCACTTCGCAAAAAACACCTCCTGTTTTCTTTCAAAAATTTGGATGTGTCCAGATTGCGCTTTGGGGCGTTTCCTGTCGCGGGCGCTAGGCCTACCCACACAAGTGAGGTATCATTTTTATCAGGAGACTTGGGGGAACGCTGGGTGGAAGGAAATTTGTGGCTCCTCTCAGATTCCAGAACGTTATCCACAGAAATGTGAGGAACATGTGTTTTTTTAGCCAAATTTTGAGGTTTGCAAAGGATTCTGGGTAACAGAACCTGGTCCGAGCCCCGCAAGTCACCCCATCTTGGAATCCCCTAGGTCTCTAGTTTTCAGAAATGCACAGGTTTGGTAGGTTTCCCTAGGTGCCGGCTGAGCTAGAGGCCAAAATCTACAGGTAGGCACTTCGCAAAAAACACCTCTGTTTTCTTTCAAAAATTTGGATGTGTCCACGTTGCGCTTTGGGGCGTTTCCTGTCGCGGGCGCTAGGCCTACCCACACAAGTGAGGTATCATTTTTATCGGGAGACTTGGGGGAACGCTGGGTGGAAGGAAATTTGGGGCTCCTCTCAGATTCCAGAACTTGCTGCCACAGAAATGTGAGGAACATGTGTTTTTTTAGCAAAATGTTGAGGTTTGCAAAGGATTCTGGGTAACAGAACCTGGTCCGAGCCCCGCAAGTCACCCCATCTTGGATTCCCCTAGGTCTCTAGTTTTCAGAAATGCACAGGTTTGGTAGGTTTCCCTAGGTGCCGGCTGAGCTGGAGGCTAAAATCTTCAGGTAGGCACTTCGCAAAAAACACCTCTGTTTTCTTTCAAAAATGTGGATGTATCCACGTTGCGCTTTGGGGCGTTTCCTGTCGCGGGCGCTAGGCCTACCCACACAAGTGAGGTATCATTTTTATCGGGAGACTTGGGGGAACGCTGGGTGGAAGGAAATTTGTGGCTCCTCTCAGATTCCAGAACTTTCTGCCACAGAAATATGAGGAACATGTGTTTTTTTAGCCAAATTTTGAGGTTTGCAAAGGATTTTGGGTAACAGAACCTGGTCCGAGCCCTGCAAGTCACCCCTCCTTGGATTCCCCTAGGCCTCTAGTTTTAAGAAATGCATAGGTTTGGTAGGTTTCCCTAGGTGCCGGCTGAGCTAGAGGCCAAAATCTACAGGTAGGCACTTTGCAAAAAACACCTCCTGTTTTCTTTCAAAAATTTGGATGTGTCCACGTTGCGATTTAGGGCGTTTCCTGTCGCAGGCGCTAGGCCTACCCACACAAGTGAGGTATCATTTTTATCGGGAGACTTGGGGGAACGCTGGATGGAAGGAAATTTGTGGCTCCTCTCAGATTCCAGAACTTTCTGCCACAGAAATATGAGGAACATATGTTTGTTTAGCCAAATTTTGAGGTTTGCAAAGGATTCTGGGTAACAGAACCTGGTCCGAGCCCCGCAAGTCACCCCTCCTTGGATTCCCCTAGGTCTATAGTTTTCAGAAATGCAGAGGTTTGGTAGGTTTCCCTAGGTGCCGGCTGAGCTAGAGGCCAAAATCTACAGGTAGGCACTTCGCAAAAAACACCTCTGTTTTCTTTCAAAAATTTGGATGTGTCCACGTTGCGCTTTGGGGCGTTTCCTGTCGCGGGCGCTAGGCCTACCCACACAAGTGAGGTATCATTTTTATCGGGAGACTTGGGGGAACGCTGGGTGTAAGGACATTTGTGGCTCCCCTCAGATTCCAGAACTTTCTGCCACAGAAATGTGAGGAACATGTGTTTTTTAAGCCAAATTTTGAGGTTTGCAAAGGATTCTGGGTAACAGAACCTGGTCCGCGCCCCGCAAGTCACCCCTCCTTGGATTCCCCTAGGTCTCTAGTTTTCAGAAATGCACAGGTTTGGTAGGTTTCCCTGGGTGCCGGCTGAGCTAGAGGCCAAAATCTACAGGTAGGCACTTCGCAAAAAACACCTCCTGTTTTCTTTCAAAAATTTGGATGTGTCCAGATTGCGCTTTGGGGCGTTTCCTGTCGCGGGCGCTAGGCCTACCCACACAAGTGAGGTATCATTTTTATCAGGAGACTTGGGGGAACGCTGGGTGGAAGGAAATTTGTGGCTCCTCTCAGATTCCAGAACGTTATCCACAGAAATGTGAGGAACATGTGTTTTTTTAGCCAAATTTTGAGGTTTGCAAAGGATTCTGGGTAACAGAACCTGGTCCGAGCCCCGCAAGTCACCCCATCTTGGAATCCCCTAGGTCTCTAGTTTTCAGAAATGCACAGGTTTGGTAGGTTTCCCTAGGTGCCGGCTGAGCTAGAGGCCAAAATCTACAGGTAGGCACTTCGCAAAAAACACCTCTGTTTTCTTTCAAAAATTTGGATGTGTCCACGTTGCGCTTTGGGGCGTTTCCTGTCGCGGGCGCTAGGCCTACCCACACAAGTGAGGTATCATTTTTATCGGGAGACTTGGGGGAACGCTGGGTGGAAGGAAATTTGGGGCTCCTCTCAGATTCCAGAACTTGCTGCCACAGAAATGTGAGGAACATGTGTTTTTTTAGCAAAATGTTGAGGTTTGCAAAGGATTCTGGGTAACAGAACCTGGTCCGAGCCCCGCAAGTCACCCCATCTTGGATTCCCCTAGGTCTCTAGTTTTCAGAAATGCACAGGTTTGGTAGGTTTCCCTAGGTGCCGGCTGAGCTGGAGGCTAAAATCTTCAGGTAGGCACTTCGCAAAAAACACCTCTGTTTTCTTTCAAAAATGTGGATGTATCCACGTTGCGCTTTGGGGCGTTTCCTGTCGCGGGCGCTAGGCCTACCCACACAAGTGAGGTATCATTTTTATCGGGAGACTTGGGGGAACGCTGGGTGGAAGGAAATTTGTGGCTCCTCTCAGATTCCAGAACTTTCTGCCACAGAAATATGAGGAACATGTGTTTTTTTAGCCAAATTTTGAGGTTTGCAAAGGATTTTGGGTAACAGAACCTGGTCCGAGCCCTGCAAGTCACCCCTCCTTGGATTCCCCTAGGCCTCTAGTTTTAAGAAATGCATAGGTTTGGTAGGTTTCCCTAGGTGCCGGCTGAGCTAGAGGCCAAAATCTACAGGTAGGCACTTTGCAAAAAACACCTCCTGTTCTCTTTCAAAAATTTGGATGTGTCCACGTTGCGATTTAGGGCGTTTCCTGTCGCAGGCGCTAGGCCTACCCACACAAGTGAGGTATCATTTTTATCGGGAGACTTGGGGGAACGCTGGATGGAAGGAAATTTGTGGCTCCTCTCAGATTCCAGAACTTTCTGCCACAGAAATATGAGGAACATATGTTTGTTTAGCCAAATTTTGAGGTTTGCAAAGGATTCTGGGTAACAGAACCTGGTCCGAGCCCCGCAAGTCACCCCTCCTTGGATTCCCCTAGGTCTATAGTTTTCAGAAATGCAGAGGTTTGGTAGGTTTCCCTAGGTGCCGGCTGAGCTAGAGGCCAAAATCTACAGGTAGGCACTTCGCAAAAAACACCTCTGTTTTCTTTCAAAAATTTGGATGTGTCCACGTTGCGCTTTGGGGCGTTTCCTGTCGCGGGCGCTAGGCCTACCCACACAAGTGAGGTATCATTTTTATCGGGAGACTTGGGGGAACGCTGGGTGTAAGGACATTTGTGGCTCCCCTCAGATTCCAGAACTTTCTGCCACAGAAATGTGAGGAACATGTGTTTTTTAAGCCAAATTTTGAGGTTTGCAAAGGATTCTGGGTAACAGAACCTGGTCCGCGCCCCGCAAGTCACCCCTCCTTGGATTCCCCTAGGTCTCTAGTTTTCAGAAATGCACAGGTTTGGTAGGTTTCCCTAGGTGCCGGCTGAGCTAGAGGCCAAAATCTACAGGTAGGCACTTCGCAAAAAACACCTCCTGTTTTCTTTCAAAAATTTGGATGTGTCCACATTGCGCTTTGGGGCGTTTCCTGTCGCGGGCGCTAGGCCTACCCACACAAGTGAGGTATAATTTTTATCAGGAGACTTGGGGGAACGCTGGGTGGAAGGAAATTCGTGGCTCCTCTCAGATTCCAGAACGTTATCCACAGAAATGTGAGGAACATGTGTTTTTTTAGCCAAATTTTGAGGTTTGCAAAGGATTCTGGGTAACAGAACCTGGTCCGAGCCCCGCAAGTCACCCCATCTTGGAATCCCCTAGGTCTCTAGTTTTCAGAAATGCACAGGTTTGGTAGGTTTCCCTAGGTGCCGGCTGAGCTAGAGGCCAAAATCTACAGGAAGGCACTTCGCAAAAAACACCTCTGTTTTCTTTAAAAAATTTCGATGTGTCCACGTTGCGCTTTGGGGCGTTTCCTGTCGCGGGCGCTAGGCCTATCCACACAAGTGAGGTATCATTTTTATCGGGAGACTTGGGGGAACGCTGGGTGGAAGGAAATTTGTGGCTCCTCTCAGATTCCAGAACTTTCTGCCATAGAAATGTGAGGAACATGTGTTTTTTTAGCCAAATTTTGAGGTTTGCAAAGGATTTTGGGTAACAGAACCTGGTCCGAGCCCTGCAAGTCACCCCTCCTTGGATTCCCCTAGGCCTCTAGTTTTCAGAAATGCACAGGTTTGGTAGGTTTCCCTAGGTGCCGGCTGAGCTAGAGGCCAAAATCTACAGGTAGGCACTTTGCAAAAAACACCTCCTGTTTTCTTTCAAAAATTTGGATGTGTCCACGTTGTGATTTGGGGCGTTTCCTGTCGCGGGCGTTAGGCCTACCCACACAAGTGAGGTATCATTTTTATCGGGAGACTTGGGGGAACGCTGGATGGAAGGAAATTTGTGGCTCCTCTCAGATTCCAGAACTTTCTGCCACAGAAATGTGAGGAACATATGTTTGTTTAGCCAAATTTTGAGGTTTGCGAAGGATTCTGGGTAACAGAACCTGGTCCCAGCCCGCAAGTCACCCCTCCTTGGATTCCCCTAGGTCTATAGTTTTCAGAAAGGCAGAGGTTTGGTAGGTTTCCCTAGGTGCCGGCTGAGCTAGAGGCCAAAATCTACAGGTAGGCACTTCGCAAAAAACACCTCTGTTTTCTTTCAAAAATTTGGATGTGTCCACGTTGCGCTTTGGGGCGTTTCCTGTCGCGAGCACTAGGCCTACCCACACAAGTGAGGTATCATTTTTATCGGGAGACTTGGGGGAACGCTGGGTGGAAGGACATTTGTGGCTCCTCTCAGATTCCAGAACTTTCTGCCCCAGAAATGTGAGGAACATGTTTTATTTTTAGCTAAATTTTGAGGTTTGCAAAGGATTCTGGGTAACAGAACCTGGTCCGAGCTCGCAAGTCACCCCTCCTCGGATTCCCCTAGGTCTCTAGTTTTCAGAAATGCACAGGTTTGGTAGGTTTCCCTAGGTGCCGGCTGAGCTAGAGGCCAAAATCTACAGGTAGGCACTTCGCAAAAAACACCTCCTGTTTTCTTTCAAAAATTTGGATGTGTCCACATTGCGCTTTGGGGCGTTTCCTGTCGCGGACGCTAGGCCTACCCACACAAGTGAGGTATAATTTTTATCAGGAGACTTGGGGGAACGCTGGGTGGAAGGAAATTTGTGGCTCCTCTCAGATTCCAGAACTTTCTGCCACAGAAATGTGAGGAACATGTGTTTTTTTAGCCATATTTTGAGGTTTGCAAAGGATTCTGGGTAACAGAACCTGGTCCGAGCCCCGCAAGTCACCTCATCTTGGATTCCCCTAGGTCTCTAGTTTTCAGAAATGCACAGGTTTGGTAGGTTTCCCTAGGTGACGGCTGAGCTAGAGGCCAAAATCTACAGGTAGGCACTTCGCAAAAAACACCTCTGTTTTCTTTCAAAAATTTGGATGTGTCCACGTTGCGCTTTGGGGCGTTTCCTGTCGCGGGCGCTAGGCCTACCCACACAAGTGAGGTATCATTTTTATCGGGAGACTTGGGGGAACGCTGGGTGGAAGGAAATTTGTTGCTCCTCTCAGATTCCAGAACTTTCTGCCACAGAAATGTGAGGAACATGTGTTTTTTTAGCCAAATTTTGAGGTTTGCAAAGGATTCTGGGTAACAGAACCTGGTCCGAGCTCCACAAGTCACCCCATCTTGGATTCCCCTAGGTCTCTAGTTTTCAGAAATGCACAGGTTTGGTAGGTTTCCCTAGGTGCCGGCTGAGCTAGAGGCCAAAATCTACAGGTAGGCACTTCGCAAAAAACACCTCCTGTTTTCTTTCAAAAATTTGGATGTGTCCACGTTGCGCTTTGGGGCGTTTCCTGTCGCGGGCGCTAGGCCTACCCACACAAGTGAGGTATCATTTTTATAGGGAGACTTGGGGGAACGCTGGGTGGAAAGAAATTTGTGGCTCCTCTCAGATTCCAGAACTTTCTGCCACAGAAATGTGAGGAACATATGTTTGTTTAGCCAAATTTTGAGGTTTGCAAAGGATTCTGGGTAACAGAACCTGGTCCGAGCCCCGCAAGTCACCCCTCCTTGAATTCCCCTAGGTCTATAGTTTTCAGAAATGCAGAGGTTTGGTAGGTTTCCCTAGGTGCCGGCAGAGCTAGAGGCCAAAATCTACAGGTAGGCACTTCGCAAAAAACACCTCGGTTTTCTTTCTAAAATTTGGATGTGTCCACGTTGCGCTTTAGGGCGTTTCCTGTCGCGGGCGCTAGGCCTACCCACATAAGTGAGGTATCATTTTTATCAGGAGACTTGGGGGAACGCTGGGTGGAAGGAAATTCGTGGCTCCTCTCAGATTCCAGAACGTTCTTACACAGAAATGTGAGGAACATGTGTTTTTTTAGCCAAATTTTGAGGTTTGCAAAGGATTCTGGGTAACAGAACCTGGTCCGAGCCCCGCAAGTCACCCCATCTTGGAATCCCCTAGGTCTCTAGTTTTCAGAAATGCACAGGTTTGGTAGGTTTCCCTAGGTTCCGGCTGAGCTAGAGGCCAAAATCTACAGGTAGGCACTTCGCAAAAAACACCTCTGTTTTCTTTCAAACATTTCGATGTGTCCAAGTTGCGCTTTGGGGCGTTTCCTGTCGCGGGCGCTAGGCCTACCCACACAAGTGAGGTATCATTTTTATCGGGAGACTTGGGGGAACGCTGGGTGGAAGGAAATTTGTGGCTCCTCTCAGATTCCAGAACTTTCTGCCACAGAAATGTGAGGAACATATGTTTGTTTAGCCAAATTTTGAGGTTTGCAAAGGATTCTGGGTAACAGAACCTGGTCCGAGCCCCGCAAGTCACCCCTCCTTGGATTCCCCTAGGTCTATAGTTTTCAGAAATGCAGAGGTTTGGTAGGTTTCCCTAGGTGCCGGCTGAGCTAGAGGCCAAAATCTACAGGTAGGCACTTCGCAAAAAACACCTCTGTTTTCTTTCAAAAATTTGGATGTGTCCACGTTGCGCTTTGGGGCGTTTCCTGTCGCGGGCGCTAGGCCTACCCACACAAGTGAGGTATCATTTTTATCGGGAGACCTGGGGGAACGCTGGGTGTAAGGACATTTGTGGCTCCCCTCAGATTCCAGAACTTTCTGCCACAGAAATGTGAGGAACATGTGTTTTTTAAGCCAAATTTTGAGGTTTGCAAAGGATTCTGGGTAACAGAACCTGGTCCGCGCCCCGCAAGTCACCCCTCCTTGGATTCCCCTAGGTCTCTAGTTTTCAGAAATGCACAGGTTTGGTAGGTTTCCCTGGGTGCCGGCTGAGCTAGAGGCCAAAATCTACAGGTAGGCACTTCGCAAAAAACACCTCCTGTTTTCTTTCAAAAATTTGGATGTGTCCAGATTGCGCTTTGGGGCGTTTCCTGTCGCGGGCGCTAGGCCTACCCACACAAGTGAGGTATCATTTTTATCAGGAGACTTGGGGGAACGCTGGGTGGAAGGAAATTTGTGGCTCCTCTCAGATTCCAGAACGTTATCCACAGAAATGTGAGGAACATGTGTTTTTTTAGCCAAATTTTGAGGTTTGCAAAGGATTCTGGGTAACAGAACCTGGTCCGAGCCCCGCAAGTCACCCCATCTTGGAATCCCCTAGGTCTCTAGTTTTCAGAAATGCACAGGTTTGGTAGGTTTCCCTAGGTGCCGGCTGAGCTAGAGGCCAAAATCTACAGGTAGGCACTTCGCAAAAAACACCTCTGTTTTCTTTCAAAAATTTGGATGTGTCCACGTTGCGCTTTGGGGCGTTTCCTGTCGCGGGCGCTAGGCCTACCCACACAAGTGAGGTATCATTTTTATCGGGAGACTTGGGGGAACGCTGGGTGGAAGGAAATTTGGGGCTCCTCTCAGATTCCAGAACTTGCTGCCACAGAAATGTGAGGAACATGTGTTTTTTTAGCAAAATGTTGAGGTTTGCAAAGGATTCTGGGTAACAGAACCTGGTCCGAGCCCCGCAAGTCACCCCATCTTGGATTCCCCTAGGTCTCTAGTTTTCAGAAATGCACAGGTTTGGTAGGTTTCCCTAGGTGCCGGCTGAGCTGGAGGCTAAAATCTTCAGGTAGGCACTTCGCAAAAAACACCTCTGTTTTCTTTCAAAAATGTGGATGTATCCACGTTGCGCTTTGGGGCGTTTCCTGTCGCGGGCGCTAGGCCTACCCACACAAGTGAGGTATCATTTTTATCGGGAGACTTGGGGGAACGCTGGGTGGAAGGAAATTTGTGGCTCCTCTCAGATTCCAGAACTTTCTGCCACAGAAATATGAGGAACATGTGTTTTTTTAGCCAAATTTTGAGGTTTGCAAAGGATTTTGGGTAACAGAACCTGGTCCGAGCCCTGCAAGTCACCCCTCCTTGGATTCCCCTAGGCCTCTAGTTTTAAGAAATGCATAGGTTTGGTAGGTTTCCCTAGGTGCCGGCTGAGCTAGAGGCCAAAATCTACAGGTAGGCACTTTGCAAAAAACACCTCCTGTTTTCTTTCAAAAATTTGGATGTGTCCACGTTGCGATTTAGGGCGTTTCCTGTCGCAGGCGCTAGGCCTACCCACACAAGTGAGGTATCATTTTTATCGGGAGACTTGGGGGAACGCTGGATGGAAGGAAATTTGTGGCTCCTCTCAGATTCCAGAACTTTCTGCCACAGAAATATGAGGAACATATGTTTGTTTAGCCAAATTTTGAGGTTTGCAAAGGATTCTGGGTAACAGAACCTGGTCCGAGCCCCGCAAGTCACCCCTCCTTGGATTCCCCTAGGTCTATAGTTTTCAGAAATGCAGAGGTTTGGTAGGTTTCCCTAGGTGCCGGCTGAGCTAGAGGCCAAAATCTACAGGTAGGCACTTCGCAAAAAACACCTCTGTTTTCTTTCAAAAATTTGGATGTGTCCACGTTGCGCTTTGGGGCGTTTCCTGTCGCGGGCGCTAGGCCTACCCACACAAGTGAGGTATCATTTTTATCGGGAGACTTGGGGGAACGCTGGGTGTAAGGACATTTGTGGCTCCCCTCAGATTCCAGAACTTTCTGCCACAGAAATGTGAGGAACATGTGTTTTTTAAGCCAAATTTTGAGGTTTGCAAAGGATTCTGGGTAACAGAACCTGGTCCGCGCCCCGCAAGTCACCCCTCCTTGGATTCCCCTAGGTCTCTAGTTTTCAGAAATGCACAGGTTTGGTAGGTTTCCCTAGGTGCCGGCTGAGCTAGAGGCCAAAATCTACAGGTAGGCACTTCGCAAAAAACACCTCCTGTTTTCTTTCAAAAATTTGGATGTGTCCACATTGCGCTTTGGGGCGTTTCCTGTCGCGGGCGCTAGGCCTACCCACACAAGTGAGGTATAATTTTTATCAGGAGACTTGGGGGAACGCTGGGTGGAAGGAAATTCGTGGCTCCTCTCAGATTCCAGAACGTTATCCACAGAAATGTGAGGAACATGTGTTTTTTTAGCCAAATTTTGAGGTTTGCAAAGGATTCTGGGTAACAGAACCTGGTCCGAGCCCCGCAAGTCACCCCATCTTGGAATCCCCTAGGTCTCTAGTTTTCAGAAATGCACAGGTTTGGTAGGTTTCCCTAGGTGCCGGCTGAGCTAGAGGCCAAAATCTACAGGAAGGCACTTCGCAAAAAACACCTCTGTTTTCTTTAAAAAATTTCGATGTGTCCACGTTGCGCTTTGGGGCGTTTCCTGTCGCGGGCGCTAGGCCTATCCACACAAGTGAGGTATCATTTTTATCGGGAGACTTGGGGGAACGCTGGGTGGAAGGAAATTTGTGGCTCCTCTCAGATTCCAGAACTTTCTGCCATAGAAATGTGAGGAACATGTGTTTTTTTAGCCAAATTTTGAGGTTTGCAAAGGATTTTGGGTAACAGAACCTGGTCCGAGCCCTGCAAGTCACCCCTCCTTGGATTCCCCTAGGCCTCTAGTTTTCAGAAATGCACAGGTTTGGTAGGTTTCCCTAGGTGCCGGCTGAGCTAGAGGCCAAAATCTACAGGTAGGCACTTTGCAAAAAACACCTCCTGTTTTCTTTCAAAAATTTGGATGTGTCCACGTTGTGATTTGGGGCGTTTCCTGTCGCGGGCGTTAGGCCTACCCACACAAGTGAGGTATCATTTTTATCGGGAGACTTGGGGGAACGCTGGATGGAAGGAAATTTGTGGCTCCTCTCAGATTCCAGAACTTTCTGCCACAGAAATGTGAGGAACATATGTTTGTTTAGCCAAATTTTGAGGTTTGCGAAGGATTCTGGGTAACAGAACCTGGTCCCAGCCCGCAAGTCACCCCTCCTTGGATTCCCCTAGGTCTATAGTTTTCAGAAAGGCAGAGGTTTGGTAGGTTTCCCTAGGTGCCGGCTGAGCTAGAGGCCAAAATCTACAGGTAGGCACTTCGCAAAAAACACCTCTGTTTTCTTTCAAAAATTTGGATGTGTCCACGTTGCGCTTTGGGGCGTTTCCTGTCGCGGGCACTAGGCCTACCCACACAAGTGAGGTATCATTTTTATCGGGAGACTTGGGGGAACGCTGGGTGGAAGGACATTTGTGGCTCCTCTCAGATTCCAGAACTTTCTGCCCCAGAAATGTGAGGAACATGTTTTATTTTTAGCTAAATTTTGAGGTTTGCAAAGGATTCTGGGTAACAGAACCTGGTCCGAGCTCGCAAGTCACCCCTCCTCGGATTCCCCTAGGTCTCTAGTTTTCAGAAATGCACAGGTTTGGTAGGTTTCCCTAGGTGCCGGCTGAGCTAGAGGCCAAAATCTACAGGTAGGCACTTCGCAAAAAACACCTCCTGTTTTCTTTCAAAAATTTGGATGTGTCCACATTGCGCTTTGGGGCGTTTCCTGTCGCGGACGCTAGGCCTACCCACACAAGTGAGGTATAATTTTTATCAGGAGACTTGGGGGAACGCTGGGTGGAAGGAAATTTGTGGCTCCTCTCAGATTCCAGAACTTTCTGCCACAGAAATGTGAGGAACATGTGTTTTTTTAGCCATATTTTGAGGTTTGCAAAGGATTCTGGGTAACAGAACCTGGTCCGAGCCCCGCAAGTCACCTCATCTTGGATTCCCCTAGGTCTCTAGTTTTCAGAAATGCACAGGTTTGGTAGGTTTCCCTAGGTGACGGCTGAGCTAGCGGCCAAAATCTACAGGTAGGCACTTCGCAAAAAACACCTCTGTTTTCTTTCAAAAATTTGGATGTGTCCACGTTGCGCTTTGGGGCGTTTCCTGTCGCGGGCGCTAGGCCTACCCACACAAGTGAGGTATCATTTTTATCGGGAGACTTGGGGGAACGCTGGGTGGAAGGAAATTTGTTGCTCCTCTCAGATTCCAGAACTTTCTGCCACAGAAATGTGAGGAACATGTGTTTTTTTAGCCAAATTTTGAGGTTTGCAAAGGATTCTGGGTAACAGAACCTGGTCCGAGCTCCACAAGTCACCCCATCTTGGATTCCCCTAGGTCTCTAGTTTTCAGAAATGCACAGGTTTGGTAGGTTTCCCTAGGTGCCGGCTGAGCTAGAGGCCAAAATCTACAGGTAGGCACTTCGCAAAAAACACCTCCTGTTTTCTTTCAAAAATTTGGATGTGTCCACGTTGCGCTTTGGGGCGTTTCCTGTCGCGGGCGCTAGGCCTACCCACACAAGTGAGGTATCATTTTTATAGGGAGACTTGGGGGAACGCTGGGTGGAAAGAAATTTGTGGCTCCTCTCAGATTCCAGAACTTTCTGCCACAGAAATGTGAGGAACATATGTTTGTTTAGCCAAATTTTGAGGTTTGCAAAGGATTCTGGGTAACAGAACCTGGTCCGAGCCCCGCAAGTCACCCCTCCTTGAATTCCCCTAGGTCTATAGTTTTCAGAAATGCAGAGGTTTGGTAGGTTTCCCTAGGTGCCGGCAGAGCTAGAGGCCAAAATCTACAGGTAGGCACTTCGCAAAAAACACCTCGGTTTTCTTTCTAAAATTTGGATGTGTCCACGTTGCGCTTTAGGGCGTTTCCTGTCGCGGGCGCTAGGCCTACCCACATAAGTGAGGTATCATTTTTATCAGGAGACTTGGGGGAACGCTGGGTGGAAGGAAATTCGTGGCTCCTCTCAGATTCCAGAACGTTCTTACACAGAAATGTGAGGAACATGTGTTTTTTTAGCCAAATTTTGAGGTTTGCAAAGGATTCTGGGTAACAGAACCTGGTCCGAGCCCCGCAAGTCACCCCATCTTGGAATCCCCTAGGTCTCTAGTTTTCAGAAATGCACAGGTTTGGTAGGTTTCCCTAGGTTCCGGCTGAGCTAGAGGCCAAAATCTACAGGTAGGCACTTCGCAAAAAACACCTCTGTTTTCTTTCAAACATTTCGATGTGTCCAAGTTGCGCTTTGGGGCGTTTCCTGTCGCGGGCGCTAGGCCTACCCACACAAGTGAGGTATCATTTTTATCGGGAGACTTGGGGGAACGCTGGGTGGAAGGAAATTTGTGGCTCCTCTCAGATTCCAGAACTTTCTGCCACAGAAATGTGAGGAACATATGTTTGTTTAGCCAAATTTTGAGGTTTGCAAAGGATTCTGGGTAACAGAACCTGGTCCGAGCCCCGCAAGTCACCCCTCCTTGGATTCCCCTAGGTCTATAGTTTTCAGAAATGCAGAGGTTTGGTAGGTTTCCCTAGGTGCCGGCTGAGCTAAAGGCCAAAATGTACAGGTAGGCACTTTGCAAAAAACACCTCCTGTTTTCTTTCAAAAATTTGGATGTGTCCACATTGCGCTTTGGGGGGTCTCCTGTCGCGGGCGCTAGGCCTACCCACACAAGTGAGGTATCATTTTTATCGGGAGACTTGGGGGAACGCTGGGTGGCAGGAAATTTGTGGCTCCTCTCAGATTCCAGAACTTTCTGCCACAGAAATGTGAGGAACATGTCTTTTTTTAGCCAAATTTTGAGGTTTGCAAAGGATTCTGGGTAACAGAACCTGGTCCGAGCCCCGCAAGTCACCCCATCTTGGATTCCCCTAGGTCTCTAGTTTTCAGAAATGCACAGGTTTGGTAGGTTTCCCTAGGTGCCGGCTGAGCTAGAGGCCAAAATCTACAGGTAGGCACTTCGCAAAAAACACCTCCTGTTTTCTTTCAAAAATTTGGATGTGTCCACATTGCGCTTTGGGGCGTTTCCTGACGCGGGCGCAAGGCCTACCCACACAAGTGAGGTATCATTTTTATCAGGAGACTTGGGGGAACGCTGGGTGGAAGGAAATTCGTGGCTCCTCTCAGATTCCAGAACGTTCTGCCACAGAAATGTGAGGAACATGTGTTTTTTTAGCCAAATTTTGAGGTTTGCAAAGGATTCTGGGTACCAGAACCTGGTCCGAGCTTGGAAGTCACCCCTCCTTGAATTCCCCTAAGTCTCTAGTTTTCAGAAATGCACAGGTTTGGTAGGTTTCCCTAGGTGCCGGCTGAGCTAGAGGCCAAAATCTACAGGTAGGCACTTCGCAAAAAACACCTCCTGTTTTCTTTCAAAAATTTGGATGTGTCCACATAGCGCTTTGGGGCGTTTCCTGTCGCGGGCGCTAGGCCTACCCACACAAGTGAGGTATCATTTTTATCGGGAGACTTGGGGGAACGCTGGGTGGAAGGAAATTCGTGGCTCCTCTCAGATTCCAGAACGTTCTGCCACAGAAATGTGAGGAACATGTGTTTTTTTAGCCAAATTTTGAGGTTTGCAAAGGATTCTGGGTAACAGAACCTGGTCCGAGCCCCGCAAGTCACCCCATCTTGGAATCCCCTAGGTCTCTAGTTTTCAGAAATGCACAGGTTTGGTAGGTTTCCCTAGGTGCCGGCTGAGCTAGAGGCCAAAATCTACAGGTAGGCACTTCGCAAAAAACACCTCTGTTTTCTTTCAAAAATTTGGATGTGTCCACGTTGCGCTTTGGGGCGTTTCCTGTCGCGGGCGCTAGGCCTACCCACACAAGTGAGGTATCATTTTTATCGGGAGACCTGGGGGAACGCTGGGTGTAAGGACATTTGTGGCTCCCCTCAGATTCCAGAACTTTCTGCCACAGAAATGTGAGGAACATGTGTTTTTTAAGCCAAATTTTGAGGTTTGCAAAGGATTCTGGGTAACAGAACCTGGTCCGCGCCCCGCAAGTCACCCCTCCTTGGATTCCCCTAGGTCTCTAGTTTTCAGAAATGCACAGGTTTGGTAGGTTTCCCTGGGTGCCGGCTGAGCTAGAGGCCAAAATCTACAGGTAGGCACTTCGCAAAAAACACCTCCTGTTTTCTTTCAAAAATTTGGATGTGTCCAGATTGCGCTTTGGGGCGTTTCCTGTCGCGGGCGCTAGGCCTACCCACACAAGTGAGGTATCATTTTTATCAGGAGACTTGGGGGAACGCTGGGTGGAAGGAAATTTGTGGCTCCTCTCAGATTCCAGAACGTTATCCACAGAAATGTGAGGAACATGTGTTTTTTTAGCCAAATTTTGAGGTTTGCAAAGGATTCTGGGTAACAGAACCTGGTCCGAGCCCCGCAAGTCACCCCATCTTGGAATCCCCTAGGTCTCTAGTTTTCAGAAATGCACAGGTTTGGTAGGTTTCCCTAGGTGCCGGCTGAGCTAGAGGCCAAAATCTACAGGTAGGCACTTCGCAAAAAACACCTCTGTTTTCTTTCAAAAATTTGGATGTGTCCACGTTGCGCTTTGGGGCGTTTCCTGTCGCGGGCGCTAGGCCTACCCACACAAGTGAGGTATCATTTTTATCGGGAGACTTGGGGGAACGCTGGGTGGAAGGAAATTTGGGGCTCCTCTCAGATTCCAGAACTTGCTGCCACAGAAATGTGAGGAACATGTGTTTTTTTAGCAAAATGTTGAGGTTTGCAAAGGATTCTGGGTAACAGAACCTGGTCCGAGCCCCGCAAGTCACCCCATCTTGGATTCCCCTAGGTCTCTAGTTTTCAGAAATGCACAGGTTTGGTAGGTTTCCCTAGGTGCCGGCTGAGCTGGAGGCTAAAATCTTCAGGTAGGCACTTCGCAAAAAACACCTCTGTTTTCTTTAAAAAATTTGGATGTATCCACGTTGCGCTTTGGGGCGTTTCCTGTCGCGGGCGCTAGGCCTACCCACACAAGTGAGGTATAATTTTTATCGGGAGACTTGGGGGAACGCTGGGTGGAAGGAAATTTGTGGCTCCTCTCAGATTCCAGAACTTTCTGCCACAGAAATATGAGGAACATGTGTTTTTTTAGCCAAATTTTGAGGTTTGCAAAGGATTTTGGGTAACAGAACCTGGTCCGAGCCCTGCAAGTCACCCCTCCTTGGATTCCCCTAGGCCTCTAGTTTTCAGAAATGCATAGGTTTGGTAGGTTTCCCTAGGTGCCGGCTGAGCTAGAGGCCAAAATCTACAGGTAGGCACTTTGCAAAAAACACCTCCTGTTTTCTTTCAAAAATTTGGATGTGTCCACGTTGCGATTTAGGGCGTTTCCTGTCGCGGGCGCTAGGCCTACCCACACAAGTGAGGTATCATTTTTATCGGGAGACTTGGGGGAACGCTGGATGGAAGGAAATTTGTGGCTCCTCTCAGATTCCAGAACTTTCTGCCACAGAAATATGAGGAACATATGTTTGTTTAGCCAAATTTTGAGGTTTGCAAAGGATTCTGGGTAACAGAACCTGGTCCGAGCCCCGCAAGTCACCCCTCCTTGGATTCCCCTAGGTCTATAGTTTTCAGAAATGCAGAGGTTTGGTAGGTTTCCCTAGGTGCCGGCTGAGCTAGAGGCCAAAATCTACAGGTAGGCACTTCGCAAAAAACACCTCTGTTTTCTTTCAAAAATTTGGATGTGTCCACGTTGCGCTTTGGGGCGTTTCCTGTCGCGGGCGCTAGGCCTACCCACACAAGTGAGGTATCATTTTTATCGGGAGACTTGGGGGAACGCTGGGTGTAAGGACATTTGTGGCTCCCCTCAGATTCCAGAACTTTCTGCCACAGAAATGTGAGGAACATGTGTTTTTTAAGCCAAATTTTGAGGTTTGCAAAGGATTCTGGGTAACAGAACCTGGTCCGCGCCCCGCAAGTCACCCCTCCTTGGATTCCCCTAGGTCTCTAGTTTTCAGAAATGCACAGGTTTGGTAGGTTTCCCTAGGTGCCGGCTGAGCTAGAGGCCAAAATCTACAGGTAGGCACTTCGCAAAAAACACCTCCTGTTTTCTTTCAAAAATTTGGATGTGTCCACATTGCGCTTTGGGGCGTTTCCTGTCGCGGGCGCTAGGCCTACCCACACAAGTGAGGTATAATTTTTATCAGGAGACTTGGGGGAACGCTGGGTGGAAGGAAATTCGTGGCTCCTCTCAGATTCCAGAACGTTATCCACAGAAATGTGAGGAACATGTGTTTTTTTAGCCAAATTTTGAGGTTTGCAAAGGATTCTGGGTAACAGAACCTGGTCCGAGCCCCGCAAGTCACCCCATCTTGGAATCCCCTAGGTCTCTAGTTTTCAGAAATGCACAGGTTTGGTAGGTTTCCCTAGGTGCCGGCTGAGCTAGAGGCCAAAATCTACAGGAAGGCACTTCGCAAAAAACACCTCTGTTTTCTTTAAAAAATTTCGATGTGTCCACGTTGCGCTTTGGGGCGTTTCCTGTCGCGGGCGCTAGGCCTACCCACACAAGTGAGGTATCATTTTTATCGGGAGACTTGGGGGAACGCTGGGTGGAAGGAAATTTGTGGCTCCTCTCAGATTCCAGAACTTTCTGCCATAGAAATGTGAGGAACATGTGTTTTTTTAGCCAAATTTTGAGGTTTGCAAAGGATTTTGGGTAACAGAACCTGGTCCGAGCCCTGCAAGTCACCCCTCCTTGGATTCCCCTAGGCCTCTAGTTTTCAGAAATGCACAGGTTTGGTAGGTTTCCCTAGGTGCCGGCTGAGCTAGAGGCCAAAATCTACAGGTAGGCACTTTGCAAAAAACACCTCCTGTTTTCTTTCAAAAATTTGGATGTGTCCACGTTGCGATTTGGGGCGTTTCCTGTCGCGGGCGCTAGGCCTACCCACACAAGTGAGGTATCATTTTTATCGGAACACTTGGGGGAACGCTGGATGGAAGGAAATTTGTGGCTCCTCTCAGATTCCAGAACTTTCTGCCACAGAAATGTGAGGAACATATGTTTGTTTAGCCAAATTTTGAGGTTTGCGAAGGATTCTGGGTAACAGAACCTGGTCCCAGCCCCGCAAGTCACCCCTCCTTGGATTCCCCTAGGTCTATAGTTTTCAGAAAGGCAGAGGTTTGGTAGGTTTCCCTAGGTGCCGGCTGAGCTAGAGGCCAAAATCTACAGGTAGGCACTTCGCAAAAAACACCTCTGTTTTCTTTCAAAAATTTGGATGTGTCCACGTTGCGCTTTGGGGCGTTTCCTGTCGCGGGCACTAGGCCTACCCACACAAGTGAGGTATCATTTTTATCGGGAGACTTGGGGGAACGCTGGGTGGAAGGACATTTGTGGCTCCTCTCAGATTCCAGAACTTTCTGCCCCAGAAATGTGAGGAACATGTTTTATTTTTAGCTAAATTTTGAGGTTTGCAAAGGATTCTGGGTAACAGAACCTGGTCCGAGCTCGCAAGTCACCCCTCCTCGGATTCCCCTAGGTCTCTAGTTTTCAGAAATGCACAGGTTTGGTAGGTTTCCCTAGGTGCCGGCTGAGCTAGAGGCCAAAATCTACAGGTAGGCACTTCGCAAAAAACACCTCCTGTTTTCTTTCAAAAATTTGGATGTGTCCACATTGCGCTTTGGGGCGTTTCCTGTCGCGGACGCTAGGCCTACCCACACAAGTGAGGTATAATTTTTATCAGGAGACTTGGGGGAACGCTGGGTGGAAGGAAATTTGTGGCTCCTCTCAGATTCCAGAACTTTCTGCCACAGAAATGTGAGGAACATGTGTTTTTTTAGCCATATTTTGAGGTTTGCAAAGGATTCTGGGTAACAGAACCTGGTCCGAGCCCCGCAAGTCACCTCATCTTGGATTCCCCTAGGTCTCTAGTTTTCAGAAATGCACAGGTTTGGTAGGTTTCCCTAGGTGACGGCTGAGCTAGAGGCCAAAATCTACAGGTAGGCACTTCGCAAAAAACACCTCTGTTTTCTTTCAAAAATTTGGATGTGTCCACGTTGCGCTTTGGGGCGTTTCCTGTCGCGGGCGCTAGGCCTACCCACACAAGTGAGGTATCATTTTTATCGGGAGACTTGGGGGAACGCTGGGTGGAAGGAAATTTGTTGCTCCTCTCAGATTCCAGAACTTTCTGCCACAGAAATGTGAGGAACATGTGTTTTTTTAGCCAAATTTTGAGGTTTGCAAAGGATTCTGGGTAACAGAACCTGGTCCGAGCTCCACAAGTCACCCCATCTTGGATTCCCCTAGGTCTCTAGTTTTCAGAAATGCACAGGTTTGGTAGGTTTCCCTAGGTGCCGGCTGAGCTAGAGGCCAAAATCTACAGGTAGGCACTTCGCAAAAAACACCTCCTGTTTTCTTTCAAAAATTTGGATGTGTCCACGTTGCGCTTTGGGGCGTTTCCTGTCGCGGGCGCTAGGCCTACCCACACAAGTGAGGTATCATTTTTATAGGGAGACTTGGGGGAACGCTGGGTGGAAAGAAATTTGTGGCTCCTCTCAGATTCCAGAACTTTCTGCCACAGAAATGTGAGGAACATATGTTTGTTTAGCCAAATTTTGAGGTTTGCAAAGGATTCTGGGTAACAGAACCTGGTCCGAGCCCCGCAAGTCACCCCTCCTTGAATTCCCCTAGGTCTATAGTTTTCAGAAATGCAGAGGTTTGGTAGGTTTCCCTAGGTGCCGGCAGAGCTAGAGGCCAAAATCTACAGGTAGGCACTTCGCAAAAAACACCTCGGTTTTCTTTCTAAAATTTGGATGTGTCCACGTTGCGCTTTAGGGCGTTTCCTGTCGCGGGCGCTAGGCCTACCCACATAAGTGAGGTATCATTTTTATCAGGAGACTTGGGGGAACGCTGGGTGGAAGGAAATTCGTGGCTCCTCTCAGATTCCAGAACGTTCTTACACAGAAATGTGAGGAACATGTGTTTTTTTAGCCAAATTTTGAGGTTTGCAAAGGATTCTGGGTAACAGAACCTGGTCCGAGCCCCGCAAGTCACCCCATCTTGGAATCCCCTAGGTCTCTAGTTTTCAGAAATGCACAGGTTTGGTAGGTTTCCCTAGGTTCAGGCTGAGCTAGAGGCCAAAATCTACAGGTAGGCACTTCGCAAAAAACACCTCTGTTTTCTTTCAAACATTTCGATGTGTCCAAGTTGCGCTTTGGGGCGTTTCCTGTCGCGGGCGCTAGGCCTACCCACACAAGTGAGGTATCATTTTTATCGGGAGACTTGGGGGAACGCTGGGTGGAAGGAAATTTGTGGCTCCTCTCAGATTCCAGAACTTTCTGCCACAGAAATGTGAGGAACATATGTTTGTTTAGCCAAATTTTGAGGTTTGCAAAGGATTCTGGGTAACAGAACCTGGTCCGAGCCCCGCAAGTCACCCCTCCTTGGATTCCCCTAGGTCTATAGTTTTCAGAAATGCAGAGGTTTGGTAGGTTTCCCTAGGTGCCGGCTGAGCTAGAGGCCAAAATGTACAGGTAGGCACTTTGCAAAAAACACCTCTGTTTTCTTTCAAAAATTTGGATGTGTCCACGTTGCGCTTTGGGGCGTTTCCTGTCGCGGGCGCTAGGCCTACCCACACAAGTGAGGTATCATTTTTATCGGGAGACTTGGGGGAACGCTGGGTGGAAGGACGTTTGTGGCTTCCCTCAGATTCCAGAACTTTCTGCCACAGAAATGTGAGGAACATGTGTTTTTTAAGCCAAATTTTGAGGTTTGCAAAAGATTCTGGGTAACAGAACCTGGTCCGCGCCCCGCAAGTCACCCCTCCTTGGATTCCCCTAGGTCTCTAGTTTTCAGAAATGCACAGGTTTGGTAGGTTTCCCTAGGTGCCGGCTGAGCTAGAGGCCAAAATCTACAGGTAGGCACTTCGCAAAAAACACCTCCTGTTTTCTTTCAAAAATTTGGATGTGTCCACATTGCGCTTTGGGGGGTCTCCTGTCGCGGGCGCTAGGCCTACCCACACAAGTGAGGTATCATTTTTATCGGGAGACTTGGGGGAACGCTGGGTGGCAGGAAATTTGTGGCTCCTCTCAGATTCCAGAACTTTCTGCCACAGAAATGTGAGGAACATGTCTTTTTTTAGCCAAATTTTGAGGTTTGCAAAGGATTCTGGGTAACAGAACCTGGTCCGAGCCCCGCAAGTCACCCCATCTTGGATTCCCCTAGGTCTCTAGTTTTCAGAAATGCACAGGTTTGGTAGGTTTCCCTAGGTGCCGGCTGAGCTAGAGGCCAAAATCTACAGGTAGGCACTTCGCAAAAAACACCTCCTGTTTTCTTTCAAAAATTTGGATGTGTCCACATTGCGCTTTGGGGCGTTTCCTGACGCGGGCGCAAGGCCTACCCATTCAAGTGAGGTATCATTTTTATCAGGAGACTTGGGGGAACGCTGGGTGGAAGGAAATTCGTGGCTCCTCTCAGATTCCAGAACGTTCTGCCACAGAAATGTGAGGAACATGTGTTTTTTTAGCCAAATTTTGAGGTTTGCAAAGGATTCTGGGTAACAGAACCTGGTCCGAGCCCCGCAAGTCACCCCATCTTGGAATCCCCTAGGTCTCTAGTTTTCAGAAATGCACAGGTTTGGTAGGTTTCCCTAGGTGTCGGCTGAGCTAGAGGCCAAAATCTACAGGTAGGCACTTCGCAAAGAACACCTCTGTTTTCTTTCAAAAATTTCGATGTGTCCACGTTGCACTTTGGGGCGTTTCCTGTCGCGGGCGCTAGGCCTACCCACACAAGTGAGGTATCATTTTTATCGGGAGACTTGGGGGAACGCTGGGTGGAAGGAAATTTGTGGCTCCTTTCAGATTCCAGAACTTTCTGCCACAGAAATGTGAGCAGCATGTGTTTTTTTAGCCAAATTTTGAGGTTGCAAAGGATTCTGGGTAACAGAACCTGGTCCGAGCTCGCAAGTCACCCCTCCTTGGATTCCCCTAGGTCTCTAGTTTTCAGAAATGCACAGGTTTGGTAGGTTTCCCTAGGTGCCGGCTGAGCTAGAGGCCAAAATCTACAGGTAGGCACTTCGGAAAAAACACCTCCTGTTTTCTTTTAAAAATTTGGATGTGTCCACATTGCGCTTTGGGGCGTTTCCTGTCGCGGGCGCTAGGCCTACCCACACAAGTGAGGTATCATTTTTATAGGGAGACTTGGGGGAACGCTGGGTGGAAGGAAATTCGTGGCTCCTCTCAGATTCCAGAACTTTCTGCCACAGAAATGTGAGGAACATGTGTTTTTTTAGCCAAATTTTGAGGTTTGCAAAGGATTCTGGGTAACAGAACCTGGTCCGAGCCCCGCAAGTCACCCCATCTTGGAATCCCCTAGGTCTCTAGTTTTCAGAAATGCACAGGTTTGGTAGGTTTCCCTAGGTGTCGGCTGAGCTAGAGGCCAAAATCTACAGGTAGGCACTTCGCAAAAAACACCTCTGTTTTCTTTCAAAAATTTGGATGTATCCACGTTGCCTTTTGGGGTGTTTCCTGTCGCGGGCGCTAGGCCTACCCACACAAGTGAGGTATCATTTTTATCGGGAGACTTGGGGGAACGCTGGGTGGAAGGAAATTTGTGGCTCCTCTCAGATTCCAGAACTTGCTGCCACAGAAATGTGAGGAACATGTGTTTTTTTAGCCAAATTTTGAGGTTTGCAAAGGATTCTGGGTAACAGAACCTGGTCCGAGCCCCGCAAGTCAGCCCTCCTTGGATTCCCCTAGGTCTCTAGTTTTCAGAAAGGCAAAGGTTTGGTAGGTTTCCCTAGGTGCCGGCTGAGCTAGAGGCCAAAATCTACAGGTAGGCACTTCGCAAAAAACACCTCTGTTTTCTTTCAAAAATTTGGATGTGTCCACGTTGCGCTTTGGGGCGTTTCCTGTCGCGGGCGCTAGGCCTACCCACACAAGTGAGGTATCATTTTTATCGGGAGACTTGGGGGAACGCTGGGCGGAAGGAAATTTGTGGCTCCTCTCAGATTCCAGAACTTGCTGCCACAGAAATGTGAGGAACATGTGTTTTTTAGCAAAATTTTGAGGTTTGCAAAGGATTCTGGGTAACAGAACCTGGTCCGAGCCCCGCAAGTCACCCCATGTTGGATTCCCCTAGGTCTCTAGTTTTCAGAAATGCACAGGTTTGGTAGGTTTCCCTAGGTGCCGGCTGAGCTAGAGGCCAAAATCTACAGGTAGGCACTTCGCAAAAAACACCTCTGTTTTCTTTAAAAAATGTGGATGTGTCCACGTTGCGCTTTGGGGCGTTTCCTGTCGTGGGCGCTAGGCCTACCCACACAAGTGAGGTATCATTTTTATCAGGAGACTTGGGGGAACGCTGGGTGGAAGGGAATTTGTGGCTCCTCTCAGATTCCAGAACTTTCTGCCACAGAAATGTGAGGAACATGTCTTTTTTAGCCAAATTTTGAGGATTGCAAAGGATTCTGGGTAACAGAACCTGGTCTGAGCCCCGCAAGTCACCCCTCCTTGGATTCCCCTAGGTCTCTAGTTTTCAAAATGCACAGGTTTGGTAGGTTTCCCTAGGTGCCGGCTGAGCTGGAGTCCAAAATCTTCAGGTAGGCACTTCGCAAAAAACACCTCTGTTTTCTTTCCAAAATTTGGATGAGTCCACGTTGCGCTTTGGGGCGTTTCCTGTCGCGGGCGCTAGGCCTACCCACACAAGTGAGGTATCATTTTTATCGGAGACTTGGGGGAACGCTGGGTGGAAGGAAATTTGTGGCTCCTCTGAGATTCCAGAACTTTCTGCCACAGAAATATGAGGAACATGTGTTTTTTTAGCCATATTTTGAGGTTTGCAAAGGATTCTGGGTAACAGAACCTGGTCCGAGCCCCGCAAGTCACCTCATCTTGGATTCCCCTAGGTCTCTAGTTTTCAGAAATGCACAGGTTTGGTAGCTTTCCCTAGGTGCCGGCTGAGCTAGAGGCCAAAATCTACAGGTAGGCACTTCGCAAAAAACACCTCTGTTTTCTTTAAAAAATTTGGATGTGTCCACGTTGCGCTTTGGGGCGTTTCCTGTTGCGGGCGCTAGGCCTACCCACACAAGTGAGGTATCATTTTTATCGGGAGACTTGGGGGAACGCTGGGTGGAAGGAAATTTGTGGCTCCTCTCAGATTCCAGAACTTTCTGCCATAGAAATGTGAGGAACATGTGTTTTTTTAGCCAAATTTTGAGGTTTGCAAAGGATTTTGGGTAACAGAACCTGGTCCGAGCCCTGCAAGTCACCCCTCCTTGGATTCCCCTAGGCCTCTAGTTTTCAGAAATGCACAGGTTTGGTAGGTTTCCCTAGGTGCCGGCTGAGCTAGAGGCCAAAATCTACAGGTAGGCACTTTGCAAAAAACACCTCCTGTTTTCTTTCAAAAATTTAGATGTGTCCACGTTGCGATTTGGGGCGTTTCCTGTCGCGGGCGCTAGGCCTACCCACACAAGTGAGGTATCATTTTTATCGGGAGACTTGGGGGAACGCTGGGTGGAAGGAAATTTGTGGCTCCTCTCAGATTCCAGAACTTTCTGCCACAGAAATGTGAGGAACATATGTTTGTTTAGCCAAATTTTGAGGTTTGCAAAGGATTCTGGGTAACAGAACCTGGTCCGAGCCCCGCAAGTCACCCCTCCTTGGATTCCCCTAGGTCTATAGTTTTCAGAAATGCAGAGGTTTGGTAGGTTTCCCTAGGTGCCGGCTGAGCTAGAGGCCAAAATCTACAGGTAGGCACTTCGCAAAAAACACCTCTGTTTTCTTTCAAAAATTTGGATGTGTCCACGTTGCGCTTTGGGGCATTTCCTGTCGCGGGCGGTAGGCCTACCCACACAAGTGAGGTATCATTTTTATCGGGAGACTTGGGGGAACGCTGGGTGGAAGGAAATTTGTGGCTCCTCTCAGATTCCAGAACTTGCTGCCACAGAAATGTGAGGAACATGAGTTTTTTTAGCCAAATTTTGAGGTTTGCAAAGGATTCTGGGTAACAGAACCTGGTCCGAGCCCCGCAAGTCACCCCATCTTGGATTCCCCTAGGTCTCTAGTTTTCAGAAATGCACAGGTTTGGTAGGTTTCCCTAGGTGCCGGCTGAGCTAGAGGCCAAAATCTACAGGTAGGCACTTCGCAAAAAACACCTCTGTTTTCTTTCAAAAATTTGGATGTGTCCACGTTGCGCTTTGGGGCGTTTCCTGTCGTGGGCGCTAGGCCTACCCACACAAGTGAGGTATCATTTTTATCAGGAGACTTGGGGGAACGCTGGGTGGAAGGAAATTTGTGGCTCCTCTCAGATTCCAGAACTTTCTGCCACAGAAATGTGAGGAACATGTCTTTTTTTAGCCAAATTTTGAGGATTGCAAAGGATTCTGGGTAACAGAACCTGGTCTGAGCCCCGCAAGTCACCCCTCCTTGGATTCCCCTAGGTCTCTAGTTTTCAAAATGCACAGGTTTGGTAGGTTTCTCTAGGTGCCGGCTGAGCTGGAGGCCAAAATCTTCAGGTAGGCACTTCGCAAAAAACACCTCTGTTTTCTTTCAAAAATTTGGATGTGTCCACGTTGCGCTTTGGGGCGTTTCCTGTCGCGGGCGCTAGGCCTACCCACACAAGTGAGGTATCATTTTTATCGGGAGACTTGGGGGAACGCTGGGTGGAAGGAAATTTGTGGCTCCTCTCAGATTCCAGAACTTTCTGCCACAGAAATATGAGGAACATGTGTTTTTTTAGCCATATTTTGAGGTTTGCAAAGGATTCTGGGTAACAGAACCTGGTCCGAGCCCCGCAAGTCACCTCATCTTGGATTCCCCTAGGTCTCTAGTTTTCAGAAATGCACAGGTTTGGTAGGTTTCCCTAGGTGCCGGCTGAGCTAGAGGCCAAAATCTACAGGTAGGCACTTTGCAAAAAACACCTCCTGTTTTCTTTCAAAAATTTGGATGTGTCCACGTTGCGATTTGGGGCGTTTCCTGTCGCGGGCGCTAGGCCTACCCACACAAGTGAGGTATCATTTTTATCGGGAGACTTGGGGGAACGCTGGGTGGAAGGAAATTTGTGGCTCCTCTCAGATTCCAGAACTTTCTGCCACAGAAATGTGAGGAACATATGTTTGTTTAGCCAAATTTTGAGGTTTGCAAAGGATTCTGGGTAACAGAACCTGGTCCGAGCCCCGCAAGTCACCCCTCCTTGGATTCCCCTAGGTCTATAGTTTTCAGAAATGCAGAGGTTTGGTAGGTTTCCCTAGGTGTCGGCTGAGCTAGAGGCCAAAATCTACAGGTAGGCACTTCGCAAAGAACACCTCTGTTTTCTTTCAAAAATTTCGATGTGTCCACGTTGCACTTTGGGGCGTTTCCTATCGCGGGCGCTAGGCCTACCCACACAAGTGAGGTATCATTTTTATCGGGAGACTTGGGGGAACGCTGGGTGGAAGGAAATTTGTGGCTCCTTTCAGATTCCAGAACTTTCTGACACAGAAATGTGAGCAGCATGTGTTTTTTTAGCCAAATTTTGAGGTTGCAAAGGATTCTGGGTAACAGAACCTGGTCCGAGCTCGCAAGTCACCCCTCCTTGGATTCCCCTAGGTCTCTAGTTTTCAGAAATGCACAGGTTTGGTAGGTTTCCCTAGGTGCCGGCTGAGCTAGAGGCCAAAATCTACAGGGAGGCACTTCGGAAAAAACACCTCCTGTATTCTTTCAAAAATTTGGATGTGTCCACATTGCGCTTTGGGGCGTTTCCTGTCGCGGGCGCTAGGCCTACCCACACAAGTGAGGTATCATTTTTATCGGGAGACTTGGGGGAACGCTGGGTGGAAGGAAATTCGTGGCTCCTCTCAGATTCCAGAACTTTCTGCCACAGAAATGTGAGGAACATGTGTTTTTTTAGCCAAATTTTGAGGTTTGCAAAGGATTCTGGGTAACAGAACCTGGTCCGAGCCCCGCAAGTCACCCCATCTTGGAATCCCCTAGGTCTCTAGTTTTCAGAAATGCACAGGTTTGGTAGGTTTCCCTAGGTGTCGGCTGAGCTAGAGGCCAAAATCTACAGGTAGGCACTTCGCAAAAAACACCTCTGTTTTCTTTCAAAAATGTGGATGTATCCACGTTGCCTTTTGGGGTGTTTCCTGTCGCGGGCGCTAGGCCTACCCACACAAGTGAGGTATCATTTTTATCGGGAGACTTGGGGGAACGCTGGGTGGAAGGAAATTTGTGGCTCCTCTCAGATTCCAGAACTTGCTGCCACAGAAATGTGAGGAACATGTGTTTTTTTAGCCAAATTTTGAGGTTTGCAAAGGATTCTGGGTAACAGAACCTGGTCCGAGCCCCGCAAGTCAGCCCTCCTTGGATTCCCCTAGGTCTCTAGTTTTCAGAAAGGCAAAGGTTTGGTAGGTTTCCCTAGGTGCCGGCTGAGCTAGAGGCCAAAATCTACAGGTAGGCACTTCGCAAAAAACACCTCTGTTTTCTTTCAAAAATTTGGATGTGTCCACGTTGCGCTTTGGGGCGTTTCCTGTCGCGGGCGCTAGGCCTACCCACACAAGTGAGGTATCATTTTTATCGGGAGACTTGGGGGAACGCTGGGCGGAAGGAAATTTGTGGCTCCTCTCAGATTCCAGAACTTGCTGCCACAGAAATGTGAGGAACATGTGTTTTTTAGCAAAATTTTGAGGTTTGCAAAGGATTCTGGGTAACAGAACCTGGTCCGAGCCCCGCAAGTCACCCCATGTTGGATTCCCCTAGGTCTCTAGTTTTCAGAAATGCACAGGTTTGGTAGGTTTCCCTAGGTGCCGGCTGAGCTAGAGGCCAAAATCTACAGGTAGGCACTTCGCAAAAAACACCTCTGTTTTCTTTAAAAAATGTGGATGTGTCCACGTTGCGCTTTGGGGCGTTTCCTGTCGTGGGCGCTAGGCCTACCCACACAAGTGAGGTATCATTTTTATCAGGAGACTTGGGGGAACGCTGGGTGGAAGGAAATTTGTGGCTCCTCTCAGATTCCAGAACTTTCTGCCACAGAAATGTGAGGAACATGTCTTTTTTTAGCCAAATTTTGAGGATTGCAAAGGATTCTGGGTAACAGAACCTGGTCTGAGCCCCGCAAGTCACCCCTCCTTGGATTCCCCTAGGTCTCTAGTTTTCAAAATGCACAGGTTTGGTAGGTTTCCCTAGGTACCGGCTGAGCTGGAGTCCAAAATCTTCAGGTAGGCACTTCGCAAAAAACACCTCTGTTTTCTTTCAAAAATTTGGATGTGTCCACGTTGCGCTTTGGGGCGTTTCCTGTCGCGGGCGCTAGGCCTACCCACACAAGTGAGGTATCATTTTTATCGGGAGACTTGGGGGAACGCTGGGTGGAAGGAAATTTGTGGCTCCTCTGAGATTCCAGAACTTTCTGCCACAGAAATATGAGGAACATGTGTTTTTTTAGCCATATTTTGAGGTTTGCAAAGGATTCTGGGTAACAGAACCTGGTCCGAGCCCCGCAAGTCACCTCATCTTGGATTCCCCTAGGTCTCTAGTTTTCAGAAATGCACAGGTTTGGTAGCTTTCCCTAGGTGCCGGCTGAGCTAGAGGCCAAAATCTACAGGTAGGCACTTCGCAAAAAACACCTCTGTTTTCTTTAAAAAATTTGGATGTGTCCACGTTGCGCTTTGGGGCGTTTCCTGTTGCGGGCGCTAGGCCTACCCACACAAGTGAGGTATCATTTTTATCGGGAGACTTGGGGGAACGCTGGGTGGAAGGAAATTTGTGGCTCCTCTCAGATTCCAGAACTTTCTGCCATAGAAATGTGAGGAACATGTGTTTTTTTAGCCAAATTTTGAGGTTTGCAAAGGATTTTGGGTAACAGAACCTGGTCCGAGCCCTGCAAGTCACCCCTCCTTGGATTCCCCTAGGCCTCTAGTTTTCAGAAATGCACAGGTTTGGTAGGTTTCCCTAGGTGCCGGCTGAGCTAGAGGCCAAAATCTACAGGTAGGCACTTTGCAAAAAACACCTCCTGTTTTCTTTCAAAAATTTGGATGTGTCCACGTTGCGATTTGGGGCGTTTCCTGTCGCGGGCGCTAGGCCTACCCACACAAGTGAGGTATCATTTTTATCGGGAGACTTGGGGGAACGCTGGGTGGAAGGAAATTTGTGGCTCCTCTCAGATTCCAGAACTTTCTGCCACAGAAATGTGAGGAACATATGTTTGTTTAGCCAAATTTTGAGGTTTGCAAAGGATTCTGGGTAACAGAACCTGGTCCGAGCCCCGCAAGTCACCCCTCCTTGGATTCCCCTAGGTCTATAGTTTTCAGAAATGCAGAGGTTTGGTAGGTTTCCCTAGGTGCCGGCTGAGCTAGAGGCCAAAATCTACAGGTAGGCACTTCGCAAAAAACACCTCTGTTTTCTTTCAAAAATTTGGATGTGTCCACGTTGCGCTTTGGGGCGGTTCCTGTCGCGGGCGCTAGGCCTACCCACACAAGTGAGGTATAATTTTTATCGGGAGACTTGGGGGAACGCTGGGTGGAAGGAAATTTGTGGCTCCTCTCAGATTCCAGAACTTGCTGCCACAGAAATGTGAGGAACATGAGTTTTTTTAGCAACATTTTGAGGTTTGCAAAGGATTCTGGGTAACAGAACCTGGTCCGAGCCCCGCAAGTCACCCCATCTTGGATTCCCCTAGGTCTCTAGTTTTCAGAAATGCACAGGTTTGGTAGGTTTCCCTAGGTGCCGGCTGAGCTAGAGGCCAAAATCTACAGGTAGGCACTTCGCAAAAAACACCTCTGTTTTCTTTCAAAAATTTGGATGTGTCCACGTTGCGCTTTGGGGCGTTTCCTGTCGTGGGCGCTAGGCCTACCCACACAAGTGAGGTATCATTTTTATCAGGAGACTTGGGGGAACGCTGGGTGGAAGGAAATTTGTGGCTCCTCTCAGATTCCAGAACTTTCTGCCACAGAAATGTGAGGAACATGTCTTTTTTTAGCCAAATTTTGAGGATTGCAAAGGATTCTGGGTAACAGAACCTGGTCTGAGCCCCGCAAGTCACCCCTCCTTGGATTCCCCTAGGTCTATAGTTTTCAGAAATGCAGAGGTTTGGTAGGTTTCCCTAGGTGCCGGCTGAGCTAGAGGCCAAAATCTACAGGTAGGCACTTCGCAAAAAACACCTCTGTTTTCTTTCAAAAATTTGGATGTGTCCACGTTGCGCTTTGGGGCGTTTCCTGTCGCGGGCGCTAGGCCTACCCACACAAGTGAGGTATCATTTTTATCGGGAGACTTGGGGGAACGCTGGGTGTAAGGACATTTGTGGCTCCCCTCAGATTCCAGAACTTTCTGCCACAGAAATGTGAGGAACATGTGTTTTTTAAGCCAAATTTTGAGGTTTGCAAAGGATTCTGGGTAACAGAACCTGGTCCGCGCCCCGCAAGTCACCCCTCCTTGGATTCCCCTAGGTCTCTAGTTTTCAGAAATGCACAGGTTTGGTAGGTTTCCCTAGGTGCCGGCTGAGCTAGAGGCCAAAATCTACAGGTAGGCACTTCGCAAAAAACACCTCCTGTTTTCTTTCAAAAATTTGGATGTGTCCACATTGCGCTTTGGGGCGTTTCCTGTCGCGGGCGCTAGGCCTACCCACACAAGTGAGGTATAATTTTTATCAGGAGACTTGGGGGAACGCTGGGTGGAAGGAAATTCGTGGCTCCTCTCAGATTCCAGAACGTTATCCACAGAAATGTGAGGAACATGTGTTTTTTTAGCCAAATTTTGAGGTTTGCAAAGGATTCTGGGTAACAGAACCTGGTCCGAGCCCCGCAAGTCACCCCATCTTGGAATCCCCTAGGTCTCTAGTTTTCAGAAATGCACAGGTTTTGTAGGTTTCCCTAGGTGCCGGCTGAGCTAGAGGCCAAAATCTACAGGAAGGCACTTCGCAAAAAACACCTCTGTTTTCTTTAAAAAATTTCGATGTGTCCACGTTGCGCTTTGGGGCGTTTCCTGTCGCGGGCGCTAGGCCTACCCACACAAGTGAGGTATCATTTTTATCGGGAGACTTGGGGGAACGCTGGGTGGAAGGAAATTTGTGGCTCCTCTCAGATTCCAGAACTTTCTGCCATAGAAATGTGAGGAACATGTGTTTTTTTAGCCAAATTTTGAGGTTTGCAAAGGATTTTGGGTAACAGAACCTGGTCCGAGCCCTGCAAGTCACCCCTCCTTGGATTCCCCTAGGCCTCTAGTTTTCAGAAATGCACAGGTTTGGTAGGTTTCCCTAGGTGCCGGCTGAGCTAGAGGCCAAAATCTACAGGTAGGCACTTTGCAAAAAACACCTCCTGTTTTCTTTCAAAAATTTGGATGTGTCCACGTTGCGATTTGGGGCGTTTCCTGTCGCGGGCGCTAGGCCTACCCACACAAGTGAGGTATCATTTTTATCGGGAGACTTGGGGGAACGCTGGATGGAAGGAAATTTGTGGCTCCTCTCAGATTCCAGAACTTTCTGCCATAGAAATGTGAGGAACATATGTTTGTTTAGCCAAATTTTGAGGTTTGCGAAGGATTCTGGGTAACAGAACCTGGTCCCAGCCCCGCAAGTCACCCCTCCTTGGATTCCCCTAGGTCTATAGTTTTCAGAAAGGCAGAGGTTTGGTAGGTTTCCCTAGGTGCCGGCTGAGATAGAGGCCAAAATCTACAGGTAGGCACTTCGCAAAAAACACCTCTGTTTTCTTTCAAAAATTTGGATGTGTCCACGTTGCGCTTTGGGGCGTTTCCTGTCGCGGGCACTAGGCCTACCCACACAAGTGAGGTATCATTTTTATCGGGAGACTTGGGGGAACGCTGGGTGGAAGGACATTTGTGGCTCCTCTCAGATTCCAGAACTTTCTGCCCCAGAAATGTGAGGAACATGTTTTATTTTTAGCTAAATTTTGAGGTTTGCAAAGGATTCTGGGTAACAGAACCTGGTCCGAGCTCGCAAGTCACCCCTCCTCGGATTCCCCTAGGTCTCTAGTTTTCAGAAATGCACAGGTTTGGTAGGTTTCCCTAGGTGCCGGCTGAGCTAGAGGCCAAAATCTACAGGTAGGCACTTCGCAAAAAACACCTCCTGTTTTCTTTCAAAAATTTGGATGTGTCCACATTGCACTTTGGGGCGTTTCCTGTCGCGGACGCTAGGCCTACCCACACAAGTGAGGTATAATTTTTATCAGGAGACTTGGGGGAACGCTGGGTGGAAGGAAATTTGTGGCTCCTCTCAGATTCCAGAACTTTCTGCCACAGAAATGTGAGGAACATGTGTTTTTTTAGCCATATTTTGAGGTTTGCAAAGGATTCTGGGTAACAGAACCTGGTCCGAGCCCCGCAAGTCACCTCATCTTGGATTCCCCTAGGTCTCTAGTTTTCAGAAATGCACAGGTTTGGTAGGTTTCCCTAGGTGACGGCTGAGCTAGAGGCCAAAATCTACAGGTAGGCACTTCGCAAAAAACACCTCTGTTTTCTTTCAAAAATTTGGATGTGTCCACGTTGCGCTTTGGGGCGTTTCCTGTCGCGGGCGCTAGGCCTACCCACACAAGTGAGGTATCATTTTTATCGGGAGACTTGGGGGAACGCTGGGTGGAAGGAAATTTGTTGCTCCTCTCAGATTCCAGAACTTTCTGCCACAGAAATGTGAGGAACATGTGTTTTTTTAGCCAAATTTTGAGGTTTGCAAAGGATTCTGGGTAACAGAACCTGGTCCGAGCTCCACAAGTCACCCCATCTTGGATTCCCCTAGGTCTCTAGTTTTCAGAAATGCACAGGTTTGGTAGGTTTCCCTAGGTGCCGGCTGAGCTAGAGGCCAAAATCTACAGGTAGGCACTTCGCAAAAAACACCTCCTGTTTTCTTTCAAAAATTTGGATGTGTCCACGTTGCGCTTTGGGGCGTTTCCTGTCGCGGGCGCTAGGCCTACCCACACAAGTGAGGTATCATTTTTATAGGGAGACTTGGGGGAACGCTGGGTGGAAAGAAATTTGTGGCTCCTCTCAGATTCCAGAACTTTCTGCCACAGAAATGTGAGGAACATATGTTTGTTTAGCCAAATTTTGAGGTTTGCAAAGGATTCTGGGTAACAGAACCTGGTCCGAGCCCCGCAAGTCACCCCTCCTTGAATTCCCCTAGGTCTATAGTTTTCAGAAATGCAGAGGTTTGGTAGGTTTCCCTAGGTGCCGGCAGAGCTAGAGGCCAAAATCTACAGGTAGGCACTTCGCAAAAAACACCTCGGTTTTCTTTCAAAAATTTGGATGTGTCCACGTTGCGCTTTAGGGCGTTTCCTGTCGCGGGCGCTAGGCCTACCCACATAAGTGAGGTATCATTTTTATCAGGAGACTTGGGGGAACGCTGGGTGGAAGGAAATTCGTGGCTCCTCTCAGATTCCAGAACGTTCTTACACAGAAATGTGAGGAACATGTGTTTTTTTAGCCAAATTTTGAGGTTTGCAAAGGATTCTGGGTAACAGAACCTGGTCCGAGCCCCGCAAGTCACCCCATCTTGGAATCCCCTAGGTCTCTAGTTTTCAGAAATGCACAGGTTTGGTAGGTTTCCCTAGGTTCCGGCTGAGCTAGAGGCCAAAATCTACAGGTAGGCACTTCGCAAAAAACACCTCTGTTTTCTTTCAAACATTTCGATGTGTCCAAGTTGCGCTTTGGGGCGTTTCCTGTCGCGGGCGCTAGGCCTACCCACACAAGTGAGGTATCATTTTTATCGGGAGACTTGGGGGAACGCTGGGTGGAAGGAAATTTGTGGCTCCTCTCAGATTCCAGAACTTTCTGCCACAGAAATGTGAGGAACATATGTTTGTTTAGCCAAATTTTGAGGTTTGCAAAGGATTCTGGGTAACAGAACCTGGTCCGAGCCCCGCAAGTCACCCCTCCTTGGATTCCCCTAGGTCTATAGTTTTCAGAAATGCAGAGGTTTGGTAGGTTTCCCTAGGTGCCGGCTGAGCTAGAGGCCAAAATGTACAGGTAGGCACTTTGCAAAAAACACCTCTGTTTTCTTTCAAAAATTTGGATGTGTCCACGTTGCGCTTTGGGGCGTTTCCTGTCGCGGGCGCTAGGCCTACCCACACAAGTGAGGTATCATTTTTATCGGGAGACTTGGGGGAACGCTGGGTGGAAGGACGTTTGTGGCTTCCCTCAGATTCCAGAACTTTCTGCCACAGAAATGTGAGGAACATGTGTTTTTTAAGCCAAATTTTGAGGTTTGCAAAAGATTCTGGGTAACAGAACCTGGTCCGCGCCCCGCAAGTCACCCCTCCTTGGATTCCCCTAGGTCTCTAGTTTTCAGAAATGCACAGGTTTGGTAGGTTTCCCTAGGTGCCGGCTGAGCTAGAGGCCAAAATCTACAGGTAGGCACTTCGCAAAAAACACCTCCTGTTTTCTTTCAAAAATTTGGATGTGTCCACATTGCGCTTTGGGGGGTCTCCTGTCGCGGGCGCTAGGCCTACCCACACAAGTGAGGTATCATTTTTATCGGGAGACTTGGGGGAACGCTGGGTGGCAGGAAATTTGTGGCTCCTCTCAGATTCCAGAACTTTCTGCCACAGAAATGTGAGGAACATGTCTTTTTTTAGCCAAATTTTGAGGTTTGCAAAGGATTCTGGGTAACAGAACCTGGTCCGAGCCCCGCAAGTCACCCCATCTTGGATTCCCCTAGGTCTCTAGTTTTCAGAAATGCACAGGTTTGGTAGGTTTCCCTAGGTGCCGGCTGAGCTAGAGGCCAAAATCTACAGGTAGGCACTTCGCAAAAAACACCTCCTGTTTTCTTTCAAAAATTTGGATGTGTCCACATTGCGCTTTGGGGCATTTCCTGACGCGGGCGCAAGGCCTACCCACACAAGTGAGGTATCATTTTTATCAGGAGACTTGGAGGAACGCTGGGTGGAAGGAAATTCGTGGCTCCTCTCAGATTCCAGAACGTTCTGCCACAGAAATGTGAGGAACATGTGTTTTTTTAGCCAAATTTTGAGGTTTGCAAAGGATTCTGGGTAACAGAACCTGGTCCGAGCCCCGCAAGTCACCCCATCTTGGAATCCCCTAGGTCTCTAGTTTTCAGAAATGCACAGGTTTGGTAGGTTTCCCTAGGTGTCGGCTGAGCTAGAGGCCAAAATCTACAGGTAGGCACTTCGCAAAGAACACCTCTGTTTTCTTTCAAAAATTTCGATGTGTCCACGTTGCACTTTGGGGCGTTTCCTGTCGCGGGCGCTAGGCCTACCCACACAAGTGAGGTATCATTTTTATCAGGAGACTTGGGGGAACGCTGGGTGGAAGGAAATTTGTGGCTCCTTTCAGATTCCAGAACTTTCTGCCACAGAAATGTGAGCAGCATGTGTTTTTTTAGCCAAATTTTGAGGTTGCAAAGGATTCTGGGTAACAGAACCTGGTCCGAGCTCGCAAGTCACCCCTCCTTGGATTCCCCTAGGTCTCTAGTTTTCAGAAATGCACAGGTTTGGTAGGTTTCCCTAGGTGCCGGCTGAGCTAGAGGCCAAAATCTACAGGTAGGCACTTCGGAAAAAACACCTCCTGTTTTCTTTCAAAAATTTGGATGTGTCCACATTGTGCTTTGGGGCGTTTCCTGTCGCGGGCGCTAGGCCTACCCACACAAGTGAGGTATCATTTTTATAGGGAGACTTGGGGGAACGCTGGGTGGAAGGAAATTCGTGGCTCCTCTCAGATTCCAGAACTTTCTGCCACAGAAATGTGAGGAACATGTGTTTTTTTAGCCAAATTTTGAGGTTTGCAAAGGATTCTGGGTAACAGAACCTGGTCCGAGCCCCGCAAGTCACCCCATCTTGGAATCCCCTAGGTCTCTAGTTTTCAGAAATGCACAGGTTTGGTAGGTTTCCCTAGGTGTCGGCTGAGCTAGAGGCCAAAATCTACAGGTAGGCACTTCGCAAAAAACACCTCTGTTTTCTTTCAAAAATTTGGATGTATCCACGTTGCCTTTTGGGGTGTTTCCTGTCGCGGGCGCTAGGCCTACCCACACAAGTGAGGTATCATTTTTATCGGGAGACTTGGGGGAACGCTGGGTGGAAGGAAATTTGTGGCTCCTCTCAGATTCCAGAACTTGCTGCCACAGAAATGTGAGGAACATGTGTTTTTTTAGCCAAATTTTGAGGTTTGCAAAGGATTCTGGGTAACAGAACCTGGTCCGAGCCCCGCAAGTCAGCCCTCCTTGGATTCCCCTAGGTCTCTAGTTTTCAGAAAGGCAAAGGTTTGGTAGGTTTCCCTAGGTGCCGGCTGAGCTAGAGGCCAAAATCTACAGGTAGGCACTTCGCAAAAAACACCTCTGTTTTCTTTCAAAAATTTGGATGTGTCCACGTTGCGCTTTGGGGCGTTTCCTGTCGCGGGCGCTAGGCCTACCCACACAAGTGAGGTATCATTTTTATCGGGAGACTTGGGGGAACGCTGGGCGGAAGGAAATTTGTGGCTCCTCTCAGATTCCAGAACTTGCTGCCACAGAAATGTGAGGAACATGTGTTTTTTAGCAAAATTTTGAGGTTTGCAAAGGATTCTGGGTAACAGAACCTGGTCCGAGCCCCGCAAGTCACCCCATGTTGGATTCCCCTAGGTCTCTAGTTTTCAGAAATGCACAGGTTTGGTAGGTTTCCCTAGGTGCCGGCTGAGCTAGAGGCCAAAATCTACAGGTAGGCACTTCGCAAAAAACACCTCTGTTTTCTTTAAAAAATGTGGATGTGTCCACGTTGCGCTTTGGGGCGTTTCCTGTCGTGGGCGCTAGGCCTACCCACACAAGTGAGGTATCATTTTTATCAGGAGACTTGGGGGAAAGCTGGGTGGAAGGGAATTTGTGGCTCCTCTCAGATTCCAGAACTTTCTGCCACAGAAATGTGAGGAACATGTCTTTTTTAGCCAAATTTGGAGGATTGCAAAGGATTCTGGGTAACAGAACCTGGTCTGAGCCCCGCAAGTCACCCCTCCTTGGATTCCCCTAGGTCTCTAGTTTTCAAAATGCACAGGTTTGGTAGGTTTCCCTAGGTGCCGGCTGAGCTGGAGTCCAAAATCTTCAGGTAGGCACTTCGCAAAAAACACCTCTGTTTTCTTTCCAAAATTTGGATGTGTCCACGTTGCGCTTTGGGGCGTTTCCTGTCGCGGGCGCTAGGCCTACCCACACAAGTGAGGTATCATTTTTATCGGGAGACTTGGGGGAACGCTGGGTGGAAGGAAATTTGTGGCTCCTCTGAGATTCCAGAACTTTCTGCCACAGAAATATGAGGAACATGTGTTTTTTTAGCCATATTTTGAGGTTTGCAAAGGATTCTGGGTAACAGAACCTGGTCCGAGCCCCGCAAGTCACCTCATCTTGGATTCCCCTAGGTCTCTAGTTTTCAGAAATGCACAGGTTTGGTAGCTTTCCCTAGGTGCCGGCTGAGCTAGAGGCCAAAATCTACAGGTAGGCACTTCGCAAAAAACACCTCTGTTTTCTTTAAAAAATTTGGATGTGTCCACGTTGCGCTTTGGGGCGTTTCCTGTTGCGGGCGCTAGGCCTACCCACACAAGTGAGGTATCATTTTTATCGGGAGACTTGGGGGAACGCTGGGTGGAAGGAAATTTGTGGCTCCTCTCAGATTCCAGAACTTTCTGCCATAGAAATGTGAGGAACATGTGTTTTTTTAGCCAAATTTTGAGGTTTGCAAAGGATTTTGGGTAACAGAAACTGGTCCGAGCCCTGCAAGTCACCCCTCCTTGGATTCCCCTAGGCCTCTAGTTTTCAGAAATGCACAGGTTTGGTAGGTTTCCCTAGGTGCCGGCTGAGCTAGAGGCCAAAATCTACAGGTAGGCACTTTGCAAAAAACACCTCCTGTTTTCTTTCAAAAATTTGGATGTGTCCACGTTGCGATTTGGGGCGTTTCCTGTCGCGGGCGCTAGGCCTACCCACACAAGTGAGGTATCATTTTTATCGGGAGACTTGGGGGAACGCTGGGTGGAAGGAAATTTGTGGCTCCTCTCAGATTCCAGAACTTTCTGCCACAGAAATGTGAGGAACATATGTTTGTTTAGCCAAATTTTGAGGTTTGCAAAGGATTCTGGGTAACAGAACCTGGTCCGAGCCCCGCAAGTCACCCCTCCTTGGATTCCCCTAGGTCTATAGTTTTCAGAAATGCAGAGGTTTGGTAGGTTTCCCTAGGTGCCGGCTGAGCTAGAGGCCAAAATCTACAGGTAGGCACTTCGCAAAAAACACCTCTGTTTTCTTTCAAAAATTTGGATGTGTCCACGTTGCGCTTTGGGGCGTTTCCTGTCGCGGGCGCTAGGCCTACCCACACAAGTGAGGTATCATTTTTATCGGGAGACTTGGGGGAACGCTGGGTGGAAGGAAATTTGTGGCTCCTCTCAGATTCCAGAACTTGCTGCCACAGAAATGTGAGGAACATGAGTTTTTTTAGCAAAATTTTGAGGTTTGCAAAGGATTCTGGGTAACAGAACCTGGTCCGAGCCCCGCAAGTCACCCCATCTTGGATTCCCCTAGGTCTCTAGTTTTCAGAAATGCACAGGTTTGGTAGGTTTCCCTAGGTGCCGGCTGAGCTAGAGGCCAAAATCTACAGGTAGGCACTTCGCAAAAAACACCTCTGTTTTCTTTCAAAAATTTGGATGTGTCCACGTTGCGCTTTGGGGCGTTTCCTGTCGTGGGCGCTAGGCCTACCCACACAAGTGAGGTATCATTTTTATCAGGAGACTTGGGGGAACGCTGGGTGGAAGGAAATTTGTGGCTCCTCTCAGATTCCAGAACTTTCTGCCACAGAAATGTGAGGAACATGTCTTTTTTTAGCCAAATTTTGAGGATTGCAAAGGATTCTGGGTAACAGAACCTGGTCTGAGCCCCGCAAGTCACCCCTCCTTGGATTCCCCTAGGTCTCTAGTTTTCAAAATGCACAGGTTTGGTAGGTTTCTCTAGGTGCCGGCTGAGCTGGAGGCCAAAATCTTCAGGTAGGCACTTCGCAAAAAACACCTCTGTTTTCTTTCAAAAATTTGGATGTGTCCACGTTGCGCTTTGGGGCGTTTCCTGTCGCGGGCGCTAGGCCTACCCACACAAGTGAGGTATCATTTTTATCGGGAGACTTGGGGGAACGCTGGGTGGAAGGAAATTTGTGGCTCCTCTCAGATTCCAGAACTTTCTGCCACAGAAATATGAGGAACATGTGTTTTTTTAGCCATATTTTGAGGTTTGCAAAGGATTCTGGGTAACAGAACCTGGTCCGAGCCCCGCAAGTCACCTCATCTTGGATTCCCCTAGGTCTCTAGTTTTCAGAAATGCACAGGTTTGGTAGGTTTCCCTAGGTGCCGGCTGAGCTAGAGGCCAAAATCTACAGGTAGGCACTTTGCAAAAAACACCTCCTGTTTTCTTTAAAAAATTTGGATGTGTCCACGTTGCGATTTGGGGCGTTTCCTGTCGCGGGCGCTAGGCCTACCCACACAAGTGAGGTATCATTTTTATCGGGAGACTTGGGGGAACGCTGGGTGGAAGGAAATTTGTGGCTCCTCTCAGATTCCAGAACTTTCTGCCACAGAAATGTGAGGAACATATGTTTGTTTAGCCAAATTTTGAGGTTTGCAAAGGATTCTGGGTAACAGAACCTGGTCCGAGCCCCGCAAGTCACCCCTCCTTGGATTCCCCTAGGTCTATAGTTTTCAGAAATGCAGAGGTTTGGTAGGTTTCCCTAGGTGTCGGCTGAGCTAGAGGCCAAAATCTACAGGTAGGCACTTCGCAAAGAACACCTCTGTTTTCTTTCAAAAATTTCGATGTGTCCACGTTGCACTTTGGGGCGTTTCCTATCGCGGGCGCTAGGCCTACCCACACAAGTGAGGTATCATTTTTATCGGGAGACTTGGGGGAACGCTGGGTGGAAGGAAATTTGTGGCTCCTTTCAGATTCCAGAACTTTCTGACACAGAAATGTGAGCAGCATGTGTTTTTTTAGCCAAATTTTGAGGTTGCAAAGGATTCTGGGTAACAGAACCTGGTCCGAGCTCGCAAGTCACCCCTCCTTGGATTCCCCTAGGTCTCTAGTTTTCAGAAATGCACAGGTTTGGTAGGTTTCCCTAGGTGCCGGCTGAGCTAGAGGCCAAAATCTACAGGTAGGCACTTCGGAAAAAACACCTCCTGTTTTCTTTAAAAAATTTGGATGTGTCCACATTGCGCTTTGGGGCGTTTCCTGTCGCGGGCGCTAGGCCTACCCACACAAGTGAGGTATCATTTTTATCGGGAGACTTGGGGGAACGCTGGGTGGAAGGAAATTCGTGGCTCCTCTCAGATTCCAGAACTTTCTGCCACAGAAATGTGAGGAACATGTGTTTTTTTAGCCAAATTTTGAGGTTTGCAAAGGATTCTGGGTAACAGAACCTGGTCCGAGCCCCGCAAGTCACCCCTCCTTGGATTCCCCTAGGTCTATAGTTTTCAGAAATGCAGAGGTTTGGTAGGTTTCCCTAGGTGCCGGCTGAGCTAGAGGCCAAAATGTACAGGTAGGCACTTTGCAAAAAACACCTCTGTTTTCTTTCAAAAATTTGGATGTGTCCACGTTGCGCTTTGGGGCGTTTCCTGTCGCGGGCGCTAGGCCTACCCACACAAGTGAGGTATCATTTTTATCGGGAGACTTGGGGGAACGCTGGGTGGAAGGACGTTTGTGGCTTCCCTCAGATTCCAGAACTTTCTGCCACAGAAATGTGAGGAACATGTGTTTTTTAAGCCAAATTTTGAGGTTTGCAAAAGATTCTGGGTAACAGAACCTGGTCCGCGCCCCGCAAGTCACCCCTCCTTGGATTCCCCTAGGTCTCTAGTTTTCAGAAATGCACAGGTTTGGTAGGTTTCCCTAGGTGCCGGCTGAGCTAGAGGCCAAAATCTACAGGTAGGCACTTCGCAAAAAACACCTCCTGTTTTCTTTCAAAAATTTGGATGTGTCCACATTGCGCTTTGGGGGGTCTCCTGTCGCGGGCGCTAGGCCTACCCACACAAGTGAGGTATCATTTTTATCGGGAGACTTGGGGGAACGCTGGGTGGCAGGAAATTTGTGGCTCCTCTCAGATTCCAGAACTTTCTGCCACAGAAATGTGAGGAACATGTCTTTTTTTAGCCAAATTTTGAGGTTTGCAAAGGATTCTGGGTAACAGAACCTGGTCCGAGCCCCGCAAGTCACCCCATCTTGGATTCCCCTAGGTCTCTAGTTTTCAGAAATGCACAGGTTTGGTAGGTTTCCCTAGGTGCCGGCTGAGCTAGAGGCCAAAATCTACAGGTAGGCACTTCGCAAAAAACACCTCCTGTTTTCTTTCAAAAATTTGGATGTGTCCACATTGCGCTTTGGGGCATTTCCTGACGCGGGCGCAAGGCCTACCCACACAAGTGAGGTATCATTTTTATCAGGAGACTTGGGGGAACGCTGGGTGGAAGGAAATTCGTGGCTCCTCTCAGATTCCAGAACGTTCTGCCACAGAAATGTGAGGAACATGTGTTTTTTTAGCCAAATTTTGAGGTTTGCAAAGGATTCTGGGTAACAGAACCTGGTCCGAGCCCCGCAAGTCACCCCATCTTGGAATCCCCTAGGTCTCTAGTTTTCAGAAATGCACAGGTTTGGTAGGTTTCCCTAGGTGTCGGCTGAGCTAGAGGCCAAAATCTACAGGTAGGCACTTCGCAAAGAACACCTCTGTTTTCTTTCAAAAATTTCGATGTGTCCACGTTGCACTTTGGGGCGTTTCCTGTCGCGGGAGCTAGGCCTACCCACACAAGTGAGGTATCATTTTTATCAGGAGACTTGGGGGAACGCTGGGTGGAAGGAAATTTGTGGCTCCTTTCAGATTCCAGAACTTTCTGCCACAGAAATGTGAGCAGCATGTGTTTTTTAGCCAAATTTTGAGGTTGCAAAGGATTCTGGGTAACAGAACCTGGTCCGAGCTCGCAAGTCACCCCTCCTTGGATTCCCCTAGGTCTCTAGTTTTCAGAAATGCACAGGTTTGGTAGGTTTCCCTAGGTGCCGGCTGAGCTAGAGGCCAAAATCTACAGGTAGGCACTTCGGAAAAAACACCTCCTGTTTTCTTTCAAAAATTTGGATGTGTCCACATTGTGCTTTGGGGCGTTTCCTGTCGCGGGCGCTAGGCCTACCCACACAAGTGAGGTATCATTTTTATAGGGAGACTTGGGGGAACGCTGGGTGGAAGGAAATTCGTGGCTCCTCTAAGATTCCAGAACTTTCTGCCACAGAAATGTGAGGAACATGTGTTTTTTTAGCCAAATTTTGAGGTTTGCAAAGGATTCTGGGTAACAGAACCTGGTCCGAGCCCCGCAAGTCACCCCATCTTGGAATCCCCTAGGTCTCTAGTTTTCAGAAATGCACAGGTTTGGTAGGTTTCCCTAGGTGTCGGCTGAGCTAGAGGCCAAAATCTACAGGTAGGCACTTCGCAAAAAACACCTCTGTTTTCTTTCAAAAATTTGGATGTATCCACGTTGCCTTTTGGGGTGTTTCCTGTCGCGGGCGCTAGGCCTACCCACACAAGTGAGGTATCATTTTTATCGGGAGACTTGGGGGAACGCTGGGTGGAAGGAAATTTGTGGCTCCTCTCAGATTCCAGAACTTGCTGCCACAGAAATGTGAGGAACATGTGTTTTTTTAGCCAAATTTTGAGGTTTGCAAAGGATTCTGGGTAACAGAACCTGGTCCGAGCCCCGCAAGTCAGCCCTCCTTGGATTCCCCTAGGTCTCTAGTTTTCAGAAAGGCAAAGGTTTGGTAGGTTTCCCTAGGTGCCGGCTGAGCTAGAGGCCAAAATCTACAGGTAGGCACTTCGCAAAAAACACCTCTGTTTTCTTTCAAAAATTTGGATGTGTCCACGTTGCGCTTTGGGGCGTTTCCTGTCGCGGGCGCTAGGCCTACCCACACAAGTGAGGTATCATTTTTATCGGGAGACTTGGGGGAACGCTGGGCGGAAGGAAATTTGTGGCTCCTCTCAGATTCCAGAACTTGCTGCCACAGAAATGTGAGGAACATGTGTTTTTTAGCAACATTTTGAGGTTTGCAAAGGATTCTGGGTAACAGAACCTGGTCCGAGCCCCGCAAGTCACCCCATGTTGGATTCCCCTAGGTCTCTAGTTTTCAGAAATGCACAGGTTTGGTAGGTTTCCCTAGGTGCCGGCTGAGCTAGAGGCCAAAATCTACAGGTAGGCACTTCGCAAAAAACACCTCTGTTTTCTTTAAAAAATGTGGATGTGTCCACGTTGCGCTTTGGGGCGTTTCCTGTCGTGGGCGCTAGGCCTACCCACACAAGTGAGGTATCATTTTTATCAGGAGACTTGGGGGAAAGCTGGGTGGAAGGAAATTTGTGGCTCCTCTGAGATTCCAGAACTTTCTGCCACAGAAATATGAGGAACATGTGTTTTTTTAGCCATATTTTGAGGTTTGCAAAGGATTCTGGGTAACAGAACCTGGTCCGAGCCCCGCAAGTCACCTCATCTTGGATTCCCCTAGGTCTCTAGTTTTCAGAAATGCACAGGTTTGGTAGCTTTCCCTAGGTGCCGGCTGAGCTAGAGGCCAAAATCTACAGGTAGGCACTTCGCAAAAAACACCTCTGTTTTCTTTAAAAAATTTGGATGTGTCCACGTTGCGCTTTGGGGCGTTTCCTGTTGCGGGCGCTAGGCCTACCCACACAAGTGAGGTATCATTTTTATCGGGAGACTTGGGGGAACGCTGGGTGGAAGGAAATTTGTGGCTCCTCTCAGATTCCAGAACTTTCTGCCATAGAAATGTGAGGAACATGTGTTTTTTTAGCCAAATTTTGAGGTTTGCAAAGGATTTTGGGTAACAGAAACTGGTCCGAGCCCTGCAAGTCACCCCTCCTTGGATTCCCCTAGGCCTCTAGTTTTCAGAAATGCACAGGTTTGGTAGGTTTCCCTAGGTGCCGGCTGAGCTAGAGGCCAAAATCTACAGGTAGGCACTTTGCAAAAAACACCTCCTGTTTTCTTTCAAAAATTTGGATGTGTCCACGTTGCGATTTGGGGCGTTTCCTGTCGCGGGCGCTAGGCCTACCCACACAAGTGAGGTATCATTTTTATCGGGAGACTTGGGGGAACGCTGGGTGGAAGGAAATTTGTGGCTCCTCTCAGATTCCAGAACTTTCTGCCACAGAAATGTGAGGAACATATGTTTGTTTAGCCAAATTTTGAGGTTTGCAAAGGATTCTGGGTAACAGAACCTGGTCCGAGCCCCGCAAGTCACCCCTCCTTGGATTCCCCTAGGTCTATAGTTTTCAGAAATGCAGAGGTTTGGTAGGTTTCCCTAGGTGCCGGCTGAGCTAGAGGCCAAAATCTACAGGTAGGCACTTCGCAAAAAACACCTCTGTTTTCTTTCAAAAATTTGGATGTGTCCACGTTGCGCTTTGGGGCGTTTCCTGTCGCGGGCGCTAGGCCTACCCACACAAGTGAGGTATCATTTTTATCGGGAGACTTGGGGGAACGCTGGGTGGAAGGAAATTTGTGGCTCCTCTCAGATTCCAGAACTTGCTGCCACAGAAATGTGAGGAACATGAGTTTTTTTAGCAAAATTTTGAGGTTTGCAAAGGATTCTGGGTAACAGAACCTGGTCCGAGCCCCGCAAGTCACCCCATCTTGGATTCCCCTAGGTCTCTAGTTTTCAGAAATGCACAGGTTTGGTAGGTTTCCCTAGGTGCCGGCTGAGCTAGAGGCCAAAATCTACAGGTAGGCACTTCGCAAAAAACACCTCTGTTTTCTTTCAAAAATTTGGATGTGTCCACGTTGCGCTTTGGGGCGTTTCCTGTCGTGGGCGCTAGGCCTACCCACACAAGTGAGGTATCATTTTTATCAGGAGACTTGGGGGAACGCTGGGTGGAAGGAAATTTGTGGCTCCTCTCAGATTCCAGAACTTTCTGCCACAGAAATGTGAGGAACATGTCTTTTTTTAGCCAAATTTTGAGGATTGCAAAGGATTCTGGGTAACAGAACCTGGTCTGAGCCCCGCAAGTCACCCCTCCTTGGATTCCCCTAGGTCTCTAGTTTTCAAAATGCACAGGTTTGGTAGGTTTCTCTAGGTGCCGGCTGAGCTGGAGGCCAAAATCTTCAGGTAGGCACTTCGCAAAAAACACCTCTGTTTTCTTTCAAAAATTTGGATGTGTCCACGTTGCGCTTTGGGGCGTTTCCTGTCGCGGGCGCTAGGCCTACCCACACAAGTGAGGTATCATTTTTATCGGGAGACTTGGGGGAACGCTGGGTGGAAGGAAATTTGTGGCTCCTCTCAGATTCCAGAACTTTCTGCCACAGAAATATGAGGAACATGTGTTTTTTTAGCCATATTTTGAGGTTTGCAAAGGATTCTGGGTAACAGAACCTGGTCCGAGCCCCGCAAGTCACCTCATCTTGGATTCCCCTAGGTCTCTAGTTTTCAGAAATGCACAGGTTTGGTAGGTTTCCCTAGGTGCCGGCTGAGCTAGAGGCCAAAATCTACAGGTAGGCACTTTGCAAAAAACACCTCCTGTTTTCTTTAAAAAATTTGGATGTGTCCACGTTGCGATTTGGGGCGTTTCCTGTCGCGGGCGCTAGGCCTACCCATACAAGTGAGGTATCATTTTTATCGGGAGACTTGGGGGAACGCTGGGTGGAAGGAAATTTGTGGCTCCTCTCAGATTCCAGAACTTTCTGCCACAGAAATGTGAGGAACATATGTTTGTTTAGCCAAATTTTGAGGTTTGCAAAGGATTCTGGGTAACAGAACCTGGTCCGAGCCCCGCAAGTCACCCCTCCTTGGATTCCCCTAGGTCTATAGTTTTCAGAAATGCAGAGGTTTGGTAGGTTTCCCTAGGTGTCGGCTGAGCTAGAGGCCAAAATCTACAGGTAGGCACTTCGCAAAGAACACCTCTGTTTTCTTTCAAAAATTTCGATGTGTCCACGTTGCACTTTGGGGCGTTTCCTATCGCGGGCGCTAGGCCTACCCACACAAGTGAGGTATCATTTTTATCGGGAGACTTGGGGGAACGCTGGGTGGAAGGAAATTTGTGGCTCCTTTCAGATTCCAGAACTTTCTGACACAGAAATGTGAGCAGCATGTGTTTTTTTAGCCAAATTTTGAGGTTGCAAAGGATTCTGGGTAACAGAACCTGGTCCGAGCTCGCAAGTCACCCCTCCTTGGATTCCCCTAGGTCTCTAGTTTTCAGAAATGCACAGGTTTGGTAGGTTTCCCTAGGTGCCGGCTGAGCTAGAGGCCAAAATCTACAGGTAGGCACTTCGGAAAAAACACCTCCTGTTTTCTTTCAAAAATTTGGATGTGTCCACATTGCGCTTTGGGGCGTTTCCTGTCGCGGGCGCTAGGCCTACCCACACAAGTGAGGTATCATTTTTATCGGGAGACTTGGGGGAACGCTGGGCGGAAGGAAATTTGTGGCTCCTCTCAGATTCCAGAACTTGCTGCCACAGAAATGTGAGGAACATGTGTTTTTTAGCAACATTTTGAGGTTTGCAAAGGATTCTGGGTAACAGAACCTGGTCCGAGCCCCGCAAGTCACCCCATGTTGGATTCCCCTAGGTCTCTAGTTTTCAGAAATGCACAGGTTTGGTAGGTTTCCCTAGGTGCCGGCTGAGCTAGAGGCCAAAATCTACAGGTAGGCACTTCGCAAAAAACACCTCTGTTTTCTTTAAAAAATGTGGATGTGTCCACGTTGCGCTTTGGGGCGTTTCCTGTCGTGGGCGCTAGGCCTACCCACACAAGTGAGGTATCATTTTTATCAGGAGACTTGGGGGAAAGCTGGGTGGAAGGAAATTTGTGGCTCCTCTGAGATTCCAGAACTTTCTGCCACAGAAATATGAGGAACATGTGTTTTTTTAGCCATATTTTGAGGTTTGCAAAGGATTCTGGGTAACAGAACCTGGTCCGAGCCCCGCAAGTCACCTCATCTTGGATTCCCCTAGGTCTCTAGTTTTCAGAAATGCACAGGTTTGGTAGCTTTCCCTAGGTGCCGGCTGAGCTAGAGGCCAAAATCTACAGGTAGGCACTTCGCAAAAAACACCTCTGTTTTCTTTAAAAAATTTGGATGTGTCCACGTTGCGCTTTGGGGCGTTTCCTGTTGCGGGCGCTAGGCCTACCCACACAAGTGAGGTATCATTTTTATCGGGAGACTTGGGGGAACGCTGGGTGGAAGGAAATTTGTGGCTCCTCTCAGATTCCAGAACTTTCTGCCATAGAAATGTGAGGAACATGTGTTTTTTTAGCCAAATTTTGAGGTTTGCAAAGGATTTTGGGTAACAGAAACTGGTCCGAGCCCTGCAAGTCACCCCTCCTTGGATTCCCCTAGGCCTCTAGTTTTCAGAAATGCACAGGTTTGGTAGGTTTCCCTAGGTGCCGGCTGAGCTAGAGGCCAAAATCTACAGGTAGGCACTTTGCAAAAAACACCTCCTGTTTTCTTTCAAAAATTTGGATGTGTCCACGTTGCGATTTGGGGCGTTTCCTGTCGCGGGCGCTAGGCCTACCCACACAAGTGAGGTATCATTTTTATCGGGAGACTTGGGGGAACGCTGGGTGGAAGGAAATTTGTGGCTCCTCTCAGATTCCAGAACTTTCTGCCACAGAAATGTGAGGAACATATGTTTGTTTAGCCAAATTTTGAGGTTTGCAAAGGATTCTGGGTAACAGAACCTGGTCCGAGCCCCGCAAGTCACCCCTCCTTGGATTCCCCTAGGTCTATAGTTTTCAGAAATGCAGAGGTTTGGTAGGTTTCCCTAGGTGCCGGCTGAGCTAGAGGCCAAAATCTACAGGTAGGCACTTCGCAAAAAACACCTCTGTTTTCTTTCAAAAATTTGGATGTGTCCACGTTGCGCTTTGGGGCGTTTCCTGTCGCGGGCGCTAGGCCTACCCACACAAGTGAGGTATCATTTTTATCGGGAGACTTGGGGGAACGCTGGGTGGAAGGAAATTTGTGGCTCCTCTCAGATTCCAGAACTTGCTGCCACAGAAATGTGAGGAACATGAGTTTTTTTAGCAAAATTTTGAGGTTTGCAAAGGATTCTGGGTAACAGAACCTGGTCCGAGCCCCGCAAGTCACCCCATCTTGGATTCCCCTAGGTCTCTAGTTTTCAGAAATGCACAGGTTTGGTAGGTTTCCCTAGGTGCCGGCTGAGCTAGAGGCCAAAATCTACAGGTAGGCACTTCGCAAAAAACACCTCTGTTTTCTTTCAAAAATTTGGATGTGTCCACGTTGCGCTTTGGGGCGTTTCCTGTCGTGGGCGCTAGGCCTACCCACACAAGTGAGGTATCATTTTTATCAGGAGACTTGGGGGAACGCTGGGTGGAAGGAAATTTGTGGCTCCTCTCAGATTCCAGAACTTTCTGCCACAGAAATGTGAGGAACATGTCTTTTTTTAGCCAAATTTTGAGGATTGCAAAGGATTCTGGGTAACAGAACCTGGTCTGAGCCCCGCAAGTCACCCCTCCTTGGATTCCCCTAGGTCTCTAGTTTTCAAAATGCACAGGTTTGGTAGGTTTCTCTAGGTGCCGGCTGAGCTGGAGGCCAAAATCTTCAGGTAGGCACTTCGCAAAAAACACCTCTGTTTTCTTTCAAAAATTTGGATGTGTCCACGTTGCGCTTTGGGGCGTTTCCTGTCGCGGGCGCTAGGCCTACCCACACAAGTGAGGTATCATTTTTATCGGGAGACTTGGGGGAACGCTGGGTGGAAGGAAATTTGTGGCTCCTCTCAGATTCCAGAACTTTCTGCCACAGAAATATGAGGAACATGTGTTTTTTTAGCCATATTTTGAGGTTTGCAAAGGATTCTGGGTAACAGAACCTGGTCCGAGCCCCGCAAGTCACCTCATCTTGGATTCCCCTAGGTCTCTAGTTTTCAGAAATGCACAGGTTTGGTAGGTTTCCCTAGGTGCCGGCTGAGCTAGAGGCCAAAATCTACAGGTAGGCACTTTGCAAAAAACACCTCCTGTTTTCTTTAAAAAATTTGGATGTGTCCACGTTGCGATTTGGGGCGTTTCCTGTCGCGGGCGCTAGGCCTACCCATACAAGTGAGGTATCATTTTTATCGGGAGACTTGGGGGAACGCTGGGTGGAAGGAAATTTGTGGCTCCTCTCAGATTCCAGAACTTTCTGCCACAGAAATGTGAGGAACATATGTTTGTTTAGCCAAATTTTGAGGTTTGCAAAGGATTCTGGGTAACAGAACCTGGTCCGAGCCCCGCAAGTCACCCCTCCTTGGATTCCCCTAGGTCTATAGTTTTCAGAAATGCAGAGGTTTGGTAGGTTTCCCTAGGTGTCGGCTGAGCTAGAGGCCAAAATCTACAGGTAGGCACTTCGCAAAGAACACCTCTGTTTTCTTTCAAAAATTTCGATGTGTCCACGTTGCACTTTGGGGCGTTTCCTATCGCGGGCGCTAGGCCTACCCACACAAGTGAGGTATCATTTTTATCGGGAGACTTGGGGGAACGCTGGGTGGAAGGAAATTTGTGGCTCCTTTCAGATTCCAGAACTTTCTGACACAGAAATGTGAGCAGCATGTGTTTTTTTAGCCAAATTTTGAGGTTGCAAAGGATTCTGGGTAACAGAACCTGGTCCGAGCTCGCAAGTCACCCCTCCTTGGATTCCCCTAGGTCTCTAGTTTTCAGAAATGCACAGGTTTGGTAGGTTTCCCTAGGTGCCGGCTGAGCTAGAGGCCAAAATCTACAGGTAGGCACTTCGGAAAAAACACCTCCTGTTTTCTTTCAAAAATTTGGATGTGTCCACATTGCGCTTTGGGGCGTTTCCTGTCGCGGGCGCTAGGCCTACCCACACAAGTGAGGTATCATTTTTATCGGGAGACTTGGGGGAACGCTGGGTGGAAGGAAATTCGTGGCTCCTCTCAGATTCCAGAACTTTCTGCCACAGAAATGTGAGGAACATGTGTTTTTTTAGCCAAATTTTGAGGTTTGCAAAGGATTCTGGGTAACAGAACCTGGTCCGAGCCCCGCAAGTCACCCCATCTTGGAATCCCCTAGGTCTCTAGTTTTCAGAAATGCACAGGTTTGGTAGGTTTCCCTAGGTGTCGGCTGAGCTAGAGGCCAAAATCTACAGGTAGGCACTTCGCAAAAAACACCTCTGTTTTCTTTCAAAAATTTGGATGTATCCACGTTGCCTTTTGGGGTGTTTCCTGTCGCGGGCGCTAGGCCTACCCACACAAGTGAGGTATCATTTTTATCGGGAGACTTGGGGGAACGCTGGGTGGAAGGAAATTTGTGGCTCCTCTCAGATTCCAGAACTTGCTGCCACAGAAATGTGAGGAACATGTGTTTTTTTAGCCAAATTTTGAGGTTTGCAAAGGATTCTGGGTAACAGAACCTGGTCCGAGCCCCGCAAGTCAGCCCTCCTTGGATTCCCCTAGGTCTCTAGTTTTCAGAAAGGCAAAGGTTTGGTAGGTTTCCCTAGGTGCCGGCTGAGCTAGAGGCCAAAATCTACAGGTAGGCACTTCGCAAAAAACACCTCTGTTTTCTTTCAAAAATTTGGATGTGTCCACGTTGCGCTTTGGGGCGTTTCCTGTCGCGGGCGCTAGGCCTACCCACACAAGTGAGGTATCATTTTTATCGGGAGACTTGGGGGAACGCTGGGCGGAAGGAAATTTGTGGCTCCTCTCAGATTCCAGAACTTGCTGCCACAGAAATGTGAGGAACATGTGTTTTTTAGCAAAATTTTGAGGTTTGCAAAGGATTCTGGGTAACAGAACCTGGTCCGAGCCCCGCAAGTCACCCCATGTTGGATTCCCCTAGGTCTCTAGTTTTCAGAAATGCACAGGTTTGGTAGGTTTCCCTAGGTGCCGGCTGAGCTAGAGGCCAAAATCTACAGGTAGGCACTTCGCAAAAAACACCTCTGTTTTCTTTAAAAAATGTGGATGTGTCCACGTTGCACTTTGGGGCGTTTCCTGTCGTGGGCGCTAGGCCTACCCACACAAGTGAGGTATCATTTTTATCAGGAGACTTGGGGGAACGCTGGGTGGAAGGAAATTTGTGGCTCCTCTCAGATTCCAGAACTTTCTGCCACAGAAATGTGAGGAACATGTCTTTTTTTAGCCAAATTTTGAGGATTGCAAAGGATTCTGGGTAACAGAACCTGGTCTGAGCCCCGCAAGTCACCCCTCCTTGGATTCCCCTAGGTCTCTAGTTTTCAAAATGCACAGGTTTGGTAGGTTTCCCTAGGTACCGGCTGAGCTGGAGTCCAAAATCTTCAGGTAGGCACTTCGCAAAAAACACCTCTGTTTTCTTTCAAAAATTTGGATGTGTCCACGTTGCGCTTTGGGGCGTTTCCTGTCGCGGGCGCTAGGCCTACCCACACAAGTGAGGTATCATTTTTATCGGGAGACTTGGGGGAACGCTGGGTGGAAGGAAATTTGTGGCTCCTCTGAGATTCCAGAACTTTCTGCCACAGAAATATGAGGAACATGTGTTTTTTTAGCCATATTTTGAGGTTTGCAAAGGATTCTGGGTAACAGAACCTGGTCCGAGCCCCGCAAGTCACCTCATCTTGGATTCCCCTAGGTCTCTAGTTTTCAGAAATGCACAGGTTTGGTAGCTTTCCCTAGGTGCCGGCTGAGCTAGAGGCCAAAATCTACAGGTAGGCACTTCGCAAAAAACACCTCTGTTTTCTTTAAAAAATTTTGATGTGTCCACGTTGCGCTTTGGGGCGTTTCCTGTTGCGGGCGCTAGGCCTACCCACACAAGTGAGGTATCATTTTTATCGGGAGACTTGGGGGAACGCTGGGTGGAAGGAAATTTGTGGCTCCTCTCAGATTCCAGAACTTTCTGCCATAGAAATGTGAGGAACATGTGTTTTTTTAGCCAAATTTTGAGGTTTGCAAAGGATTTTGGGTAACAGAACCTGGTCCGAGCCCTGCAAGTCACCCCTCCTTGGATTCCCCTAGGCCTCTAGTTTTCAGAAATGCACAGGTTTGGTAGGTTTCCCTAGGTGCCGGCTGAGCTAGAGGCCAAAATCTACAGGTAGGCACTTTGCAAAAAACACCTCCTGTTTTCTTTCAAAAATTTGGATGTGTCCACGTTGCGATTTGGGGCGTTTCCTGTCGCGGGCGCTAGGCCTACCCACACAAGTGAGGTATCATTTTTATCGGGAGACTTGGGGGAACGCTGGGTGGAAGGAAATTTGTGGCTCCTCTCAGATTCCAGAACTTTCTGCCACAGAAATGTGAGGAACATATGTTTGTTTAGCCAAATTTTGAGGTTTGCAAAGGATTCTGGGTAACAGAACCTGGTCCGAGCCCCGCAAGTCACCCCTCCTTGGATTCCCCTAGGTCTATAGTTTTCAGAAATGCAGAGGTTTGGTAGGTTTCCCTAGGTGCCGGCTGAGCTAGAGGCCAAAATCTACAGGTAGGCACTTCGCAAAAAACACCTCTGTTTTCTTTCAAAAATTTGGATGTGTCCACGTTGCGCTTTGGGGCGTTTCCTGTCGCGGGCGCTAGGCCTACCCACACAAGTGAGGTATCATTTTTATCGGGAGACTTGGGGGAACGCTGGGTGGAAGGAAATTTGTGGCTCCTCTCAGATTCCACAACTTGCTGCCACAGAAATGTGAGGAACATGAGTTTTTTTAGCAAAATTTTGAGGTTTGCAAAGGATTCTGGGTAACAGAACCTGGTCCGAGCCCCGCAAGTCACCCCATCTTGGATTCCCCTAGGTCTCTAGTTTTCAGAAATGCACAGGTTTGGTAGGTTTCCCTAGGTGCCGGCTGAGCTAGAGGCCAAAATCTACAGGTAGGCACTTCGCAAAAAACACCTCTGTTTTCTTTCAAAAATTTGGATGTGTCCACGTTGCGCTTTGGGGCGTTTCCTGTCGTGGGCGCTAGGCCTACCCACACAAGTGAGGTATCATTTTTATCAGGAGACTTGGGGGAACGCTGGGTGGAAGGAAATTTGTGGCTCCTCTCAGATTCCAGAACTTTCTGCCACAGAAATGTGAGGAACATGTCTTTTTTTAGCCAAATTTTGAGGATTGCAAAGGATTCTGGGTAACAGAACCTGGTCTGAGCCCCGCAAGTCACCCCTCCTTGGATTCCCCTAGGTCTCTAGTTTTCAAAATGCACAGGTTTGGTAGGTTTCCCTAGGTGCCGGCTGAGCTGGAGGCCAAAATCTTCAGGTAGGCACTTCGCAAAAAACACCTCTGTTTTCTTTCAAAAATTTCGATGTGTCCACGTTGCGCTTTGGGGCGTTTCCTGTCGCGGGCGCTAGGCCTACCCACACAAGTGAGGTATCATTTTTATCGGGAGACTTGGGGGAACGCTGGGTGGAAGGAAATTTGTGGCTCCTCTCAGATTCCAGAACTTTCTGCCACAGAAATATGAGGAACATGTGTTTTTTTAGCCATATTTTGAGGTTTGCAAAGGATTCTGGGTAACAGAACCTGGTCCGAGCCCCGCAAGTCACCTCATCTTGGATTCCCCTAGGTCTCTAGTTTTCAGAAATGCACAGGTTTGGTAGGTTTCCCTAGGTGCCGGCTGAGCTAGAGGCCAAAATCTACAGGTAGGCACTTTGCAAAAAACACCTCCTGTTTTCTTTCAAAAATTTGGATGTGTCCACGTTGCGATTTGGGGCGTTTCCTGTCGCGGGCGCTAGGCCTACCCACACAAGTGAGGTATCATTTTTATCGGGAGACTTGGGGGAACGCTGGGTGGAAGGAAATTTGTGGCTCCTCTCAGATTCCAGAACTTTCTGCCACAGAAATGTGAGGAACATATGTTTGTTTAGCCAAATTTTGAGGTTTGCAAAGGATTCTGGGTAACAGAACCTGGTCCGAGCCCCGCAAGTCACCCCTCCTTGGATTCCCCTAGGTCTATAGTTTTCAGAAATGCAGAGGTTTGGTAGGTTTCCCTAGGTGCCGGCTGAGCTAGAGGCCAAAATCTACAGGTAGGCACTTCGCAAAAAACACCTCTGTTTTCTTTCAAAAATTTGGATGTGTCCACGTTGCGCTTTGGGGCGTTTCCTGTCGCGGGCGCTAGGCCTACCCACACAAGTGAGGTATCATTTTTATCGGGAGACTTGGGGGAACGCTTGGTGGCAGGAAATTTGTGGCTCCTCTCAGATTCCAGAACTTTCTGCCACAGAAATGTGAGGAACATGTGTTTTTTTAGCCAAATTTTGAGGTTTGCAAAGGATTCTGGGTAACAGAACCTGGTCCGAGCCCCGCAAGTCACCCCATCTTGGATTCCCCTAGGTCTCTAGTTTTCAGAAATGCACAGGTTTGGTAGGTTTCCCTAGGTGCCGGCTGAGCTAGAGGCCAAAATCTACAGGTAGGCACTTCGCAAAAAACACCTCCTGTTTTCTTTCAAAAATTTGGATGTGTCCACATTGCGCTTTGGGGCGTTTCCTGTCGCGGGCACTAGGCCTACCCACACAAGTGAGGTATCATTTTTATCAGGAGACTTGGGGGAACGCTGGGTGGAAGGAAATTCGTGGCTCCTCTCAGATTCCAGAACGTTCTGCCACAGAAATGTGAGGAACATGTGTTTTTTTAGCCAAATTTTGAGGTTTGCAAAGGATTCTGGGTAACAGAACCTGGTCCGAGCCCCGCAAGTCACCCCATCTTGGAATCCCCTAGGTCTCTAGTTTTCAGAAATGCACAGGTTTGGTAGGTTTCCCTAGGTGTCGGCTGAGCTAGAGGCCAAAATCTACAGGTAGGCACTTCGCAAAAAACACCTCTGTTTTCTTTCAAAAATGTCGATGTGTCCACGTTGCGCTTTGGGGCGTTTCCTGTCGCGGGCGCTAGGCCTACCCACACAAGTGAGGTATCATTTTTATCGGGAGACTTGGGGGAACGCTGGGTGGCAGGAAATTTGTGGCTCCTCTCAGATTCCAGAACTTTCTGCCACAGAAATATGAGGAACATGTGTTTTTTTAGCCATATTTTGAGGTTTGCAAAGGATTCTGGGTAACAGAACCTGGTCCGAGCCCCGCAAGTCACCTCATCTTGGATTCCCCTAGGTCTCTAGTTTTCAGAAATGCACAGGTTTGGTAGGTTTCCCTAGGTGCCGGCTGAGCTAGAGGCCAAAATCTACAGGTAGGCACTTTGCAAAAAACACCTCCTGTTTTCTTTCAAAAATTTGGATGTGTCCACGTTGCGATTTGGGGCGTTTCCTGTCGCGGGCGCTAGGCCTACCCACACAAGTGAGGTATCATTTTTATCGGGAGACTTGGGGGAACGCTGGGTGGAAGGAAATTTGTGGCTCCTCTCAGATTCCAGAACTTTCTGCCACAGAAATGTGAGGAACATATGTTTGTTTAGCCAAATTTTGAGGTTTGCAAAGGATTCTGGGTAACAGAACCTGGTCCGAGCCCCGCAAGTCACCCCTCCTTGGATTCCCCTAGGTCTATAGTTTTCAGAAATGCAGAGGTTTGGTAGGTTTCCCTAGGTGCCGGCTGAGCTAGAGGCCAAAATCTACAGGTAGGCACTTCGCAAAAAACACCTCTGTTTTCTTTCAAAAATTTGGATGTGTCCACGTTGCGCTTTGGGGCGTTTCCTGTCGCGGGCGCTAGGCCTACCCACACAAGTGAGGTATCATTTTTATCGGGAGACTTGGGGGAACGCTTGGTGGCAGGAAATTTGTGGCTCCTCTCAGATTCCAGAACTTTCTGCCACAGAAATGTGAGGAACATGTGTTTTTTTAGCCAAATTTTGAGGTTTGCAAAGGATTCTGGGTAACAGAACCTGGTCCGAGCCCCGCAAGTCACCCCATCTTGGATTCCCCTAGGTCTCTAGTTTTCAGAAATGCACAGGTTTGGTAGGTTTCCCTAGGTGCCGGCTGAGCTAGAGGCCAAAATCTACAGGTAGGCACTTCGCAAAAAACACCTCCTGTTTTCTTTAAAAAATTTGGATGTGTCCACATTGCGCTTTGGGGCGTTTCCTGTCGCGGGCACTAGGCCTACCCACACAAGTGAGGTATCATTTTTATCAGGAGACTTGGGGGAACGCTGGGTGGAAGGAAATTCGTGGCTCCTCTCAGATTCCAGAACGTTCTGCCACAGAAATGTGAGGAACATGTGTTTTTTTAGCCAAATTTTGAGGTTTGCAAAGGATTCTGGGTAACAGAACCTGGTCCGAGCCCCGCAAGTCACCCCATCTTGGAATCCCCTAGGTCTCTAGTTTTCAGAAATGCACAGGTTTGGTAGGTTTCCCTAGGTGCCGGCTGAGCTAGAGGCCAAAATCTACAGGTAGGCACTTCGCAAAAAACACCTCTGTTTTCTTTCAAAAATGTCGATGTGTCCACGTTGCGCTTTGGGGCGTTTCCTGTCGCGGGCGCTAGGCCTACCCACACAAGTGAGGTATCATTTTTATCGGGAGACTTTGGGGAACGCTGGGTGGCAGGAAATTTGTGGCTCCTCTCAGATTCCAGAACTTTCTGCCACAGAAATGTGAGGAACATGTGTTTTTTAAGCCAAATTTTGAGGTTTGCAAAGGATTCTGGGTAACAGAACCTTGTCCGAGCCCCGCAAGTCACCCCATCTTGGATTCCCCTAGGTCTCTAGTTTTCAGAAATGCACAGGTTTGGTAGGTTTCCCTAGGTGCCGGCTGAGCTAGAGGCCAAAATCTACAGGTAGGCACTTCGGAAAAAACACCTCCTGTTTTCTTTCAAAAATTTGGATGTGTCCACATTGCGCTTTGGGGCGTTTCCTGTCGCGGGCGCTAGGCCTACCCACACAAGTGAGGTATCATTTTTATCGGGAGACTTGGGGGAACGCTGGGTGGAAGGAAATTCGTGGCTCCTCTCAGATTCCAGAACTTTCTGCCACAGAAATGTGAGGAACATGTGTTTTTTTAGCCAAATTTTGAGGTTTGCAAAGGATTCTGGGTAACAGAACCTGGTCCGAGCCCCGCAAGTCACCCCATCTTGGAATCCCCTAGGTCTCTAGTTTTCAGAAATGCACAGGTTTGGTAGGTTTCCCTAGGTGTCGGCTGAGCTAGAGGCCAAAATCTACAGGTAGGCACTTCGCAAAAAACACCTCTGTTTTCTTTCAAAAATTTGGATGTGTCCACGTTGCGCTTTTGGGGCGTTTCCTGTCGCGGGCGCTAGGCCTACCCACACAAGTGAGGTATCATTTTTATCGGGAGACTTGGGGGAACGCTGGGTGGAAGGAAATTTGTGGCTCCTCTCAGATTCCAGAACTTGCTGCCACAGAAATGTGAGGAACATGTGTTTTTTTAGCCAAATTTTGAGGTTTGCAAAGGATTCTGGGTAACAGAACCTGGTCCGAGCCCCGCAAGTCAGCCCTGCTTGGATTCCCCTAGGTCTCTAGTTTTCAGAAATGCACAGGTTTGGTAGGTTTCCCTAGGTGCCGGCTGAGCTAGAGCCCAAAATCTACAGGTAGGCACTTCGCAAAAAACACCTCTGTTTTCTTTCAAAAATTTGGATGTGTCCACGTTGCGCTTTGGGGCGTTTTCTGTCGCGGGCGCTAGGCCTACCCACACAAGTGAGGTATCATTTGTATCGGGAGACTTGGGGGAACGCTGGGTGGAAGGAAATTTGTGGCTCCTCTCAGATTTCAGAACTTGCTGCCACAGAAATGTGAGGAACATGTGTTTTTTTAGCAAAATGTTGAGGTTTGCAAAGGATTCTGGGTAACAGAACCTGGTCCGAGCCCCGCAAGTCACCCCATCTTGGATTCCCCTAGGTCTCTAGTTTTCAGAAATGCACAGGTTTGGTAGGTTTCCCTAGGTGCCGGCTGAGCTAGAGGCCAAAATCTACAGGTAGGCACTTCGCAAAAAACACCTCTGTTTTCTTTCAAAAATTTGGATGTGTCCACGTTGCGCTTTGGGGCGTTTCCTGTCGTGGGCGCTAGGCCTACCCACACAAGTGAGGTATCATTTTTATCAGGAGACTTGGGGGAACGCTGGGTGGAAGGAAATTTGTGGCTCCTCTCAGATTCCAGAACTTTCTGCCACAGAAATGTGAGGAACATGTCTTTTTTTAGCCAAATTTTGAGGATTGCAAAGGATTCTGGGTAACAGAACCTGGTCTGAGCCCCGCAAGTCACCCCTCCTTGGATTCCCCTAGGTCTCTAGTTTTCAAAATGCACAGGTTTGGTAGGTTTCCCTAGGTGCCGGCTGAGCTGGAGGCCAAAATCTACAGGTAGGCACTTCGCAAAAAACACCTCTGTTTTCTTTCAAAAATTTGGATGTGTCCACGTTGCGCTTTGGGACGTTTCCTGTTGCGGGCGCTAGGCCTACCCACACAAGTGAGGTATCATTTTTATCGGGAGACTTGGGGGAACGCTGGGGGGAAGGAAATTTGTGGCTCCTCTCAGATTCCAGAACTTTCTGCCATAGAAATGTGAGGAACATGTGTTTTTTTAGCCAAATTTTGAGGTTTGCAAAGGATTTTGGGTAACAGAACCTGGTCCGAGCCCTGCAAGTCACCCCTCCTTGGATTCCCCTAGGCCTCTAGTTTTCAGAAATGCACAGGTTTGGTAGGTTTCCCTAGGTGCCGGCTGAGCTGGAGGCCAAAATCTTCAGGTAGGCACTTCGCAAAAAACACCTCTGTTTTCTTTCAAAAATTTGGATGTGTCCACGTTGCGCTTTGGGGCGTTTCCTGTCGCGGGCGCTAGGCCTACCCACACAAGTGAGGTATCATTTTTATCGGGAGACTTGGGGGAACGCTGGGTGGAAGGAAATTTGTGGCTCCTCTCAGATTCCAGAACTTTTTGCCTCAGAAATATGAGGAACATGTGTTTTTTTAGCCATATTTTGAGGTTTGCAAAGGATTCTGGGTAACAGAACCTGGTCCGAGCCCCGCAAGTCACCTCATCTTGGATTCCCCTAGGTCTCTAGTTTTCAGAAATGCACAGGTTTGGTAGGTTTCCCTAGGTGCCGGCTGAGCTAGAGGCCAAAATCTACAGGTAGGCACTTTGCAAAAAACACCTCCTGTTTTCTTTCAAAAATTTGGATGTGTCCACGTTGCGATTTGGGGCGTTTCCTGTCGCGGGCGCTAGGCCTACCCACACAAGTGAGGTATCATTTTTATCGGGAGACTTGGGGGAACGCTGGGTGGAAGGAAATTTGTGGCTCCTCTCAGATTCCAGAACTTTCTGCCACAGAAATGTGAGGAACATATGTTTGTTTAGCCAAATTTTGAGGTTTGCAAAGGATTCTGGGTAACAGAACCTGGTCCGAGCCCCGCAAGTCACCCCTCCTTGGATTCCCCTAGGTCTATAGTTTTCAGAAATGCAGAGGTTTGGTAGGTTTCCCTAGGTGCCGGGTGAGCTAGAGGCCAAAATCTACAGGTAGGCACTTCGCAAAAAACACCTCTGTTTTCTTTCAAAAATTTGGATGTGTCCACGTTGCGCTTTGGGGCGTTTCCTGTCGCGGGCGCTAGGCCTACCCACACAAGTGAGGTATCATTTTTATCGGGAGACTTGGGGGAACGCTGGGTGGCAGGAAATTTGTGGCTCCTCTCAGATTCCAGAACTTTCTGCCACAGAAATGTGAGGAACATGTGTTTTTTTAGCCAAATTTTGAGGTTTGCAAAGGATTCTGGGTAACAGAACCTGGTCCGAGCCCCGCAAGTCACCCCATCTTGGATTCCCCTAGGTCTCTAGTTTTCAGAAATGCACAGGTTTGGTAGGTTTCCCTAGGTGTCGGCTGAGCTAGAGGCCAAAATCTACAGGTAGGCACTTCGCAAAAAACACCTCTGTTTTCTTTCAAAAATGTCGATGTGTCCACGTTGCGCTTTGGGGCGTTTCCTGTGGCGGGCGCTAGGCCTACCCACACAAGTGAGGTATCATTTTTATCGGGAGACTTGGGGGAACGCTGGGTGGAAGGAAATTTGTGGCTCCTTTCAGATTCCAGAACTTTCTGACACAGAAATGTGAGCAGCATGTGTTTTTTTAGCCAAATTTTGAGGTTGCAAAGGATTCTGGGTAACAGAACATGGTCCGAGCTCGCAAGTCACCCCTCCTTGGATTCCCCTAGGTCTCTAGTTTTCAGAAATGCACAGGTGTGGTAGGTTTCCCTAGGTGCCGGCTGAGCTGGAGGCCAAAATCTTCAGGTAGGCACTTCGCAAAAAACACCTCTGTTTTCTTTCAAAAATTTGGATGTGTCCACGTTGCGCTTTGGGGCGTTTCCTGTCGCGGGCGCTAGGCCTACCCACACAAGTGAGGTATCATTTTTATCGGGAGACTTGGGGGAACGCTGGGTGGAAGGAAATTTGTGGCTCTTCTCAGATTCCAGAACTTTCTGCCACAGAAATATGAGGAACATGTGTTTTTTTAGCCATATTTTGAGGTTTGCAAAGGATTCTGGGTAACAGAACCTGGTCCGAGCCCCGCAAGTCACCTCATCTTGGATTCCCCTAGGTCTCTAGTTTTCAGAAATGCACAGGTTTGGTAGGTTTCCCTAGGTGCCGGCTGAGCTAGAGGCCAAAATCTACTGGTAGGCACTTCGCAAAAAACACCTCTGTTTTCTTTCAAAAATTTGGATGTGTCCACGTTGCGCTTTGGGGCGTTTCCTGTTGCGGGCGCTAGGCCTACCCACACAAGTGAGGTATCATTTTTATCGGGAGACTTGGGGGAACGCTGGGTGGAAGGAAATTTGTGTCCCCTCTCAGATTCCAGAACTTTCTGCCATAGAAATGTGAGGAACATGTGTTTTTTTAGCCAAATTTTGAGGTTTGCAAAGGATTTTGGGTAACAGAACCTGGTCCGAGCCCTGCAAGTCATCCCTCCATGGATTCCCCTAGGCCTCTAGTTTTCAGAAATGCACAGGTTTGGTAGGTTTCCCTAGGTGCCGGCTGAGCTAGAGGCCAAAATCTACAGGTAGGCACTTTGCAAAAAACACCTCCTGTTTTCTTTCAAAAATTTGGATGTGTCCACGTTGCGATTTGGGGCGTTTCCTGTCGCGAGCGCTAGGCCTACCCACACAAGTGAGGTATCATTTTTATCGGGAGACTTGGGGGAACGCTGGGTGGAAGGAAATTTGTGGCTCCTCTCAGATTCCAGAACTTTCTGCCACAGAAATTTGAGGAACATATGTTTGTTTAGCCAAATTTTGAGGTTTGCAAAGGATTCTGGGTAACAGAACCTGGTCCGAGCCCCGCAAGTCACCCCTCCTTGGATTCCCCTAGGTCTATAGTTTTCAGAAATGCAGAGGTTTGGTAGGTTTCCCTAGGTGCCGGCTGAGCTAGAGGCCAAAATCTACAGGTAGGCACTTCGCAAAAAACACCTCTGTTTTCTTTCAAAAATTTGGATGTGTCCACGTTGCGCTTTGGGGCGTTTCCTGTCGCGGGCGCTAGGCCTACCCACACAAGTGAGGTATCATTTTTATCGGGAGACTTGGGGGAACGCTGGGTGGCAGGAAATTTGTGGCTCCTCTCAGATTCCAGAACTTTCTGCCACAGAAATGTGAGGAACATGTGTTTTTTTAGCCAAATTTTGAGGTTTGCAAAGGATTCTGGGTAACAGAACCTGGTCCGAGCCCCACAAGTCACCCCATCTTGGATTCCCCTAGGTCTCTAGTTTTCAGAAATGCACAGGTTTGGTAGGTTTCCCTAGGTGCCGGCTGAGCTAGAGGCCAAAATCTACAGGTAGGCACTTCGCAAAAAACACCTCCTGTTTTCTTTCAAAAATTTGGATGTGTCCACATTGCGCTTTGGGGCGTTTCCTGTCGCGGGCGCTAGGCCTACCCACACAAGTGAGGTATCATTTTTATCAGGAGACTTGGGGGAACGCTGGGTGGAAGGAAATTCGTGGCTCCTCTCAGATTCCAGAACGTTCTGCCACAGAAATGTGAGGAACATGTGTTTTTTTAGCCAAATTTTGAGGTTTGCAAAGGATTCTGGGTAACAGAACCTGGTCCGAGCCCCGCAAGTCACCCCATCTTGGAATCCCCTAGGTCTCTAGTTTTCAGAAATGCACAGGTTTGGTAGGTTTCCCTAGGTGTCGGCTGAGCTAGAGGCCAAAATCTACAGGTAGGCACTTCGCAAAAAACACCTCTGTTTTCTTTCAAAAATGTCGATGTGTCCACGTTGCGCTTTGGGGCGTTTCCTGTGGCGGGTGCTAGGCCTACCCACACAAGTGAGGTATCATTTTTATCGGGAGACTTGGGGGAACGCTGGGTGGAAGGAAATTTGTGGCTCCTTTCAGATTCCAGAACTTTCTGACACAGAAATGTGAGCAGCATGTGTTTTTTTAGCCAAATTTTGAGGTTGCAAAGGATTCTGGGTAACAGAACATGGTCCGAGCTCGCAAGTCACCCCTCCTTGGATTCCCCTAGGTCTCTAGTTTTCAGAAATGCACAGGTGTGGTAGGTTTCCCTAGGTGCCGGCTGAGCTGGAGGCCAAAATCTTCAGGTAGGCACTTCGCAAAAAACACCTCTGTTTTCTTTCAAAAATTTGGATGTGTCCACGTTGCGCTTTGGGGCGTTTCCTGTCGCGGGCGCTAGGCCTACCCACACAAGTGAGGTATCATTTTTATCGGGAGACTTGGGGGAACGCTGGGTGGAAGGAAATTTGTGGCTCTTCTCAGATTCCAGAACTTTCTGCCACAGAAATATGAGGAACATGTGTTTTTTTAGCCATATTTTGAGGTTTGCAAAGGATTCTGGGTAACAGAACCTGGTCCGAGCCCCGCAAGTCACCTCATCTTGGATTCCCCTAGGTCTCTAGTTTTCAGAAATGCACAGGTTTGGTAGGTTTCCCTAGGTGCCGGCTGAGCTAGAGGCCAAAATCTACTGGTAGGGACTTCGCAAAAAACACCTCTGTTTTCTTTCAAAAATTTGGATGTGTCCACGTTGCGCTTTGGGGCGTTTCCTGTTGCGGGCGCTAGGCCTACCCACACAAGTGAGGTATCATTTTTATCGGGAGACTTGGGGGAACGCTGGGTGGAAGGAAATTTGTGGCTCCTCTCAGATTCCAGAACTTTCTGCCATAGAAATGTGAGGAACATGTGTTTTTTTAGCCAAATTTTGAGGTTTGCAAAGGATTTTGGGTAACAGAACCTGGTCCGAGCCCTGCAAGTCACCCCTCCATGGATTCCCCTAGGCCTCTAGTTTTCAGAAATGCACAGGTTTGGTAGGTTTCCCTAGGTGCCGGCTGAGCTAGAGGCCAAAATCTACAGGTAGGCACTTTGCAAAAAACACCTCCTGTTTTCTTTCAAAAATTTGGATGTGTCCACGTTGCGATTTGGGGCGTTTCCTGTCGCGGGCGCTAGGCCTACCCACACAAGTGAGGTATCATTTTTATCGGGAGACTTGGGGGAACGCTGGGTGGAAGGAAATTTGTGGCTCCTCTCAGATTCCAGAACTTTCTGCCACAGAAATGTGAGGAACATATGTTTGTTTAGCCAAATTTTGAGGTTTGCAAAGGATTCTGGGTAACAGAACCTGGTCCGAGCCCCGCAAGTCACCCCTCCTTGGATTCCCCTAGGTCTATAGTTTTCAGAAATGCAGAGGTTTGGTAGGTTTCCCTAGGTGCCGGGTGAGCTAGAGGCCAAAATCTACAGGTAGGCACTTCGCAAAAAACAACTCTGTTTTCTTCCAAAATTTTGGATGTGTCCACGTTGCGCTTTGGGGCGTTTCCTGTCGCGGGCGCTAGGCCTACCCACACAAGTGAGGTATCACTTTTATCGGGAGACTTGGGGGAACGCTGGGTGGCAGGAAATTTGTGGCTCCTCTCAGATTCCAGAACTTTCTGCCACAGAAATGTGAGGGACATGTGTTTTTTTAGCCAAATTTTGAGGTTTGCAAAGGATTCTGGGTAACAGAACCTGGTCCGAGCCCCGCAAGTCACCCCATCTTGGATTCCCCTAGGTCTCTAGTTTTCAGAAATGCACAGGTTTGGTAGGTTTCCCTAGGTGCCGGCTGAGCTAGAGGCCAAAATCTACAGGTAGGCACTTCGCAAAAAACACCTCCTGTTTTCTTTCAAAAATTTGGATGTGTCCACATTGCGCTTTGGGGCGTTTCCTGTCGCGGGCGCTAGGCCTACCCACACAAGTGAGGTATCATTTTTATCAGGAGACTTGGGGGAACGCTGGGTGGAAGGAAATTCGTGGCTCCTCTCAGATTCCAGAACGTTCTGCCACAGAAATGTGAGGAACATGTGTTTTTTTAGCCAAATTTTGAGGTTTGCAAAGGATTCTGGGTAACAGAACCTGGTCCGAGCCCCGCAAGTCACCCCATCTTGGAATCCCCTAGGTCTCTAGTTTTCAGAAATGCACAGGTTTGGTAGGTTTCCCTAGGTGTCGGCTGAGCTAGAGACCAAAATCTACAGGTAGGCACTTCGCAAAAAACACCTCTGTTTTCTTTCAAAAATGTCGATGTGTCCACGTTGCGCTTTGGGGCGTTTCCTGTCGCGGGCGCTAGGCCTACCCACACAAGTGAGGTATCATTTTTATCGGGAGACTTGGGGGAACGCTGGGTGGAAGGAAATGTGTGGCTCCTTTCAGATTCCAGAACTTTCTGACACAGAAATGTGAGCAGCATGTGTTTTTTTAGCCAAATTTTGAGGTTGCAAAGGATTCTGGGTAACAGAACCTGGTCCGAGCTCGCAAGTCACCCCTCCTTGGATTCCCCTAGGTCTTTAGTTTTCAGAAATGCACAGGTTTGGTAGGTTTCCCTAGGTGCCGGCTGAGCTAGAGGCCAAAATCTACAGGTAGGCACTTCGGAAAAAACACCTCCTGTTTTCTTTCAAAAATTTGGATGTGTCCACATTGCGCTTTGGGGCGTTTCCTGTTGCGGGCGCTAGGCCTACCCACACAAGTGAGGTATCATTTTTATCGGGAGACTTGGGGGAACGCTGGGTGGAAGGAAATTCGTGGCTCCTCTCAGATTCCAGAACTTTCTGCCACAGAAATGTGGGGAACATGTGTTTTTTTAGCCAAATTTTGAGGTCTGCAAAGGATTCTGGGTAACAGAACCTGGTCCGAGCCCCGCAAGTCACCCCTCCTTGGATTCCCCTAGGTCTATAGTTTTCAGAAATGCAGAGGTTTGGTAGGTTTCCCTAGGTGCCGGGTGAGCTAGAGGCCAAAATCTACAGGTAGGCACTTCGCAAAAAACACCTCTGTTTTCTTTCAAAAATTTGGATGTGTCCACGTTGCGCTTTGGGCGTTTCCTGTCGCGGGCGCTAGGCCTACCCACACAAGTGAGGTATCATTTTTATCGGGAGACTTGGGGGAACGCTGGGTGGCAGGAAATTTGTGGCTCCTCTCAGATTCCAGAACTTTCTGCCACAGAAATGTGAGGGACATGTGTTTTTTTAGCCAAATTTTGAGGTTTGCAAAGGATTCTGGGTAACAGAACCTGGTCCGAGCCCCGCAAGTCACCCCATCTTGGATTCCCCTAGGTCTCTAGTTTTCAGAAATGCACAGGTTTGGTAGGTTTCCCTAGGTGCCGGCTGAGCTAGAGGCCAAAATCTACAGGTAGGCACTTCGCAAAAAACACCTCTGTTTTCTTTCAAAAATTTGGATGTGTCCACATTGCGCTTTGGGGCGTTTCCTGTCGCGGGCGCTAGGCCTACCCACACAAGTGAGGTATCATTTTTATCAGGAGACTTGGGGGAACGCTGGGTGGAAGGAAATTCGTGGCTCATCTCAGATTCCAGAACGTTCTGCCACAGAAATGTGAGGAACATGTGTTTTTTTAGCCAAATTTTGAGGTCTGCAAAGGATTCTGGGTAACAGAACCTGGTCCGAGCCCCGCAAGTCACCCCATCTTGGAATCCCCTAGGTCTCTAATTTTCAGAAATGCACAGGTTTGGTAGGTTTCCCTAGGTGTCGCCTGAGCTAGAGGCCAAAATCTACAGGTAGGCACTTCGCAAAAAACACCTCTGTTTTCTTTCAAAAATTTGGATGTGTTCACGTTGCGCTTTTGGGGCGTTTCCTGTCGCGGGCGCTAGGCCTACCCACACAAGTGAGGTATCATTTTTATCGGGAGACTTGGGGGAACGCTGGGTGGAAGGAAATTTGTGGCTCCTCTCAGATTCCAGAACTTGCTGCCACAGAAATGTGAGGAACATGTGTTTTCTTAGCCAAATTTTGAGGATTGCAAAGGATTCTGGGTAACAGAACCTGGTCCGAGCCCCGCAAGTCAGCCCTGCTTGGATTCCCCTAGGTCTCTAGTTTTCAGAAATGCACAGGTTTGGTAGGTTTCCCTAGGTGCCGGCTGAGCTAGAGCCCAAAATCTACAGGTAGGCACTTCGCAAAAAACACCTCTGTTTTCTTTCAAAAATTTGGATGTGTCCACGTTGCGCTTTGGGGCGTTTTCTGTCGCGGGCGCTAGGCCTACCCACACAAGTGAGGTATCATTTGTATCGGGAGACTTGGGGGAACGCTGGGTGGAAGGAAATTTGTGGCTCCTCTCAGATTCCAGAACTTGCTGCCACAGAAATGTGAGGAACATGTGTTTTTTTAGCAAAATGTTGAGGTTTGCAAAGGATTCTGGGTAACAGAACCTGGTCCGAGCCCCGCAAGTCACCCCATCTTGGATTCCCCTAGGTCTCTAGTTTTCAGAAATGCACAGGTTTGGTAGGTTTCCCTAGGTGCCGGCTGAGCTAGAGGCCAAAATCTACAGGTAGGCACTTCGCAAAAAACACCTCTGTTTTCTTTCAAAAATTTGGATGTGTCCACGTTGCGCTTTGGGGCGTTTCCTGTCGTGGGCGCTAGGCCTACCCACACATGTGAGGTATCATTTTTATCAGGAGACTTGGGGGAACGCTGGGTGGAAGGAAATTTGTGGCTCCTCTCAGATTCCAGAACTTTCTGCCACAGAAATGTGAGGAACATGTCTTTTTTTAGCCAAATTTTGAGGATTGCAAAGGATTCTGGGTAACAGAACCTGGTCTGAGCCCCGCAAGTCACCCCTCCTTGGATTCCCCTAGGTCTCTAGTTTTCAAAATGCACAGGTTTGGTAGGTTTCCCTAGGTGCCGGCTGAGCTGGAGGCCAAAATCTTCAGGTAGGCACTTCGCAAAAAACACCTCTGTTTTCTTTCAAAAATTTGGATGTGTCCACGTTGCGCTTTGGGGCGTTTCCTGTCGCGGCGCTAGGCCTACCCACACAAGTGAGGTATCATTTTTATCGGGAGACTTGGGGGAACGCTGGGTGGAAGGAAATTTGTGGCTCCTCTCAGATTCCAGAACTTTCTGCCACAGAAATATGAGGAACATGTGTTTTTTTAGCCATATTTTGAGGTTTGCAAAGGATTCTGGGTAACAGAACCTGGTCCGAGCCCCGCAAGTCACCTCATCTTGGATTCCCCTAGGTCTCTAGTTTTCAGAAATGCACAGGTTGTGTAGGTTTCCCTAGGTGCCGGCTGAGCTAGAGGCCAAAATCTACAGGTAGGCACTTCGCAAAAAACACCTCTGTTTTCTTTCAAAAATTTGGATGTGTCCACGTTGCGCTTTGGGACGTTTCCTGTTGCGGGCGCTAGGCCTACCCACACAAGTGAGGTATCATTTTTATCGGGAGACTTGGGGGAACGCTGGGTGGAAGGAAATTTGTGGCTCCTCTCAGATTCCAGAACTTTCTGCCATAGAAATGTGAGGAACATGTGTTTTTTTAGCCAAATTTTGAGGTTTGCAAAGGATTTTGGATAACAGAACCTGGTCCGAGCCCTGCAAGTCACCCCTCCTTGGATTCCCCTAGGCCTCTAGTTTTCAGAAATGCACAGGTTTGGTAGGTTTCCCTAGGTGCCGGCTGAGCTAGAGGCCAAAATCTACAGGTAGGCACTTTGCAAAAAACACCTCCTGTTTTCTTTCAAAAATTTGGATGTGTCCACGTTGCGATTTGGGGCGTTTCCTGTCGCGGGCGCTAGGCCTACCCACACAAGTGAGGTATCATTTTTATCGGGAGACTTGGGGGAACGCTGGGTGGAAGGAAATTTGTGGCTCCTCTCAGATTCCAGAACTTTCTGCCACAGAAATGTGAGGAACATATGTTTGTTTAGCCAAATTTTGAGGTTTGCAAAGGATTCTGGGTAACAGAACCTGGTCCGCGCCCCGCAAGTCACCCCTCTTTGGATTCCCCTAGGTCTATAGTTTTCAGAAATGCACAGGTTTGGTAGGTTTCCCTAGGTGCCGGCTGAGCTAGAGGCCAAAATCTACAGGTAGGCACTTCGCAAAAAACACCTCCTGTTTTCTTTCAAAAATTTCGATGTGTCCACATTGCGCTTTGGGGCGTTTCCTGTCGCGGGTGCTAGGCCTACCCACACAAGTGAGGTATCATTTTTATCGGGAGACTTGGGGGAAAGCTGGGTGGCAGGAAATTTGTGGCTCCTCTCAGATTCCAGAACTTTCTGCCACAGAAATGTGAGGAACATGTGTTTTTTTAGCCAAATTTTGAGGTTTGCAAAGGATTCTGGGTAACAGAACCTGGTCCGAGCCCCGCAAGTCACCCCATCTTGGATTCCCCTAGGTCTCTAGTTTTCAGAAATGCACAGGTTTGGTAGGTTTCCCTAGGTGCCGGCTGAGCTAGAGGCCAAAATCTACAGGTAGGCACTTCGCAAAAAACACCTCCTGTTTTCTTTCAAAAATTTGGATGTGTCCACATTGCGCTTTGGGGCGTTTCCTGTCGCGGGCGCTAGGCCTACCCACACAAGTGAGGTATCATTTTTATCGGGAGACTTGGGGGAACGCTGGGTGGAAGGAAATTCGTGGCTCCTCTCAGATTCCAGAACTTTCTGCCACAGAAATGTGGGGAACATGTGTTTTTTTAGCCAAATTTTGAGGTTGCAAAGGATTCTGGGTAACAGAACCTGGTCCGAGCTCGCAAGTCACCCCTCCTTGGATTCCCCTAGGTCTCTAGTTTTCAGAAATGCACAGGTTTGGTAGGTTTCCCTAGGTGCCGGCTGAGCTAGAGGCCAAAATCTACAGGTAGGCACTTCGCAAAAAACACCTCTGTTTTCTTTCAAAAATTTGGATGTGTCCACGTTGCGCTTTGGGGCGTTTCCTGTCGCGGGCGCTAGGCCTACCCACACAAGTGAGGTATCATTTTTATCAGGAGACTTGGGGGAACGCTGGGTGGAAGGAAATTCGTGGCTCCTCTCAGATTCCAGAACGTTCTGCCACAGAAATGTGAGGAACATGTGTTTTTTTAGCCAAATTTTGAGGTTGCAAAGGATTCTGGGTAACAGAACCTGGTCCGAGCTCGCAAGTCACCCCTCCTTGGATTCCCCTAGGTCTCTAGTTTTCAGAAATGCACAGGTTTGGTAGGTTTCCCTAGGTGCCGGCTGAGCTAGAGGCCAAAATCTACAGGTAGGCACTTCGGAAAAAACACCTCCTGTTTTCTTTCAAAAATTTGGATGTGTCCACATTGCGCTTTGGGGCGTTTCCTGTCGCGGGCGCTAGGCCTACCCACACAAGTGAGGTATCATTTTTATCGGGAGACTTGGGGGAACGCTGGGTGGAAGGAAATTCGTGGCTCCTCTCAGATTCCAGAACTTTCTGCCACAGAAATGTGGGGAACATGTGTTTTTTTAGCCAAATTTTGAGGTCTGCAAAGGATTCTGGGTAACAGAACCTGGTCCGAGCCCCGCAAGTCACCCCATCTTGGAATCCCCTAGGTCTCTAATTTTCAGAAATGCACATGTTTGGTAGGTTTCCCTAGGTGTCGGCTGAGCTAGAGGCCAAAATCTACAGGTAGGCACTTCGCAAAAAACACCTCTGTTTTCTTTCAAAAATTTGGATGTGTCCACGTTGCGCTTTGGGGCGTTTCCTGTTGCGGGCACTAGGCCTACCCACACAAGTGAGGTATCATTTTTATCGGGAGACTTGGGGGAACGCTGGGTGGAAGGAAATTTGTGGCTCCTCTCAGATTCCAGAACTTTCTGCCATAGAAATGTGAGGAACATGTGTTTTTTTAGCCAAATTTTGAGGTTTGCAAAGGATTTTGGGTAACAGAACCTGGTCCGAGCCCTGCAAGTCATCCCTCCATGGATTCCCCTAGGCCTCTAGTTTTCAGAAATGCACAGGTTTGGTAGGTTTCCCTAGGTGCCGGCTGAGCTAGAGGCCAAAATCTACAGGTAGGCACTTTGCAAAAAACACCTCCTGTTTTCTTTCAAAAATTTGGATGTGTCCACGTTGCGATTTGGGGCGTTTCCTGTCGCGGGCGCTAGGCCTACCCACACAAGTGAGGTATCATTTTTATCGGGAGACTTGGGGGAACGCTGGGTGGAAGGAAATTTGTGGCTCCTCTCAGATTCCAGAACTTTCTGCCACAGAAATTTGAGGAACATATGTTTGTTTAGCCAAATTTTGAGGTTTGCAAAGGATTCTGGGTAACAGAACCTGGTCCGAGCCCCGCAAGTCACCCCTCCTTGGATTCCCCTAGGTCTATAGTTTTCAGAAATGCAGAGGTTTGGTAGGTTTCCCTAGGTGCCGGCTGAGCTAGAGGCCAAAATCTACAGGTAGGCACTTCGCAAAAAACACCTCTGTTTTCTTTCAAAAATTTGGATGTGTCCACGTTGCGCTTTGGGGCGTTTCCTGTCGCGGGCGCTAGGCCTACCCACACAAGTGAGGTATCATTTTTATCGGGAGACTTGGGGGAACGCTGGGTGGCAGGAAATTTGTGGCTCCTCTCAGATTCCAGAACTTTCTGCCACAGAAATGTGAGGAACATGTGTTTTTTTAGCCAAATTTTGAGGTTTGCAAAGGATTCTGGGTAACAGAACCTGGTCCGAGCCCCACAAGTCACCCCATCTTGGATTCCCCTAGGTCTCTAGTTTTCAGAAATGCACAGGTTTGGTAGGTTTCCCTAGGTGCCGGCTGAGCTAGAGGCCAAAATCTACAGGTAGGCACTTCGCAAAAAACACCTCCTGTTTTCTTTCAAAAATTTGGATGTGTCCACATTGCGCTTTGGGGCGTTTCCTGTCGCGGGCGCTAGGCCTACCTACACAAGTGAGGTATCATTTTTATCAGGAGACTTGGGGGAACGCTGGGTGGAAGGAAATTTGTGGCTCCTCTCAGATTCCAGAACTTTCTGCCATAGAAATGTGAGGAACATGTGTTTTTTTAGCCAAATTTTGAGGTTTGCAAAGGATTTTGGATAACAGAACCTGGTCCGAGCCCTGCAAGTCACCCCTCCTTGGATTCCCCTAGGCCTCTAGTTTTCAGAAATGCACAGGTTTGGTAGGTTTCCCTAGGTGCCGGCTGAGCTAGAGGCCAAAATCTACAGGTAGGCACTTTGCAAAAAACACCTCCTGTTTTCTTTCAAAAATTTGGATGTGTCCACGTTGCGATTTGGGGCGTTTCCTGTCGCGGGCGCTAGGCCTACCCACACAAGTGAGGTATCATTTTTATCGGGAGACTTGGGGGAACGCTGGGTGGAAGGAAATTTGTGGCTCCTCTCAGATTCCAGAACTTTCTGCCACAGAAATGTGAGGAACATATGTTTGTTTAGCCAAATTTTGAGGTTTGCAAAGGATTCTGGGTAACAGAACCTGGTCCGCGCCCCGCAAGTCACCCCTCTTTGGATTCCCCTAGGTCTATAGTTTTCAGAAATGCACAGGTTTGGTAGGTTTCCCTAGGTGCCGGCTGAGCTAGAGGCCAAAATCTACAGGTAGGCACTTCGCAAAAAACACCTCCTGTTTTCTTTCAAAAATTTCGATGTGTCCACATTGCGCTTTGGGGCGTTTCCTGTCGCGGGTGCTAGGCCTACCCACACAAGTGAGGTATCATTTTTATCGGGAGACTTGGGGGAAAGCTGGGTGGCAGGAAATTTGTGGCTCCTCTCAGATTCCAGAACTTTCTGCCACAGAAATGTGAGGAACATGTGTTTTTTTAGCCAAATTTTGAGGTTTGCAAAGGATTCTGGGTAACAGAACCTGGTCCGAGCCCCGCAAGTCACCCCATCTTGGATTCCCCTAGGTCTCTAGTTTTCAGAAATGCACAGGTTTGGTAGGTTTCCCTAGGTGCCGGCTGAGCTAGAGGCCAAAATCTACAGGTAGGCACTTCGCAAAAAACACCTCCTGTTTTCTTTCAAAAATTTGGATGTGTCCACATTGCGCTTTGGGGCGTTTCCTGTCGCGGGCGCTAGGCCTACCCACACAAGTGAGGTATCATTTTTATCAGGAGACTTGGGGGAACGCTGGGTGGAAGGAAATTCGTGGCTCCTCTCAGATTCCAGAACGTTCTGCCACAGAAATGTGAGGAACATGTGTTTTTTTAGCCAAATTTTGAGGTTGCAAAGGATTCTGGGTAACAGAACCTGGTCCGAGCTCGCAAGTCACCCCTCCTTGGATTCCCCTAGGTCTCTAGTTTTCAGAAATGCACAGGTTTGGTAGGTTTCCCTAGGTGCCGGCTGAGCTAGAGGCCAAAATCTACAGGTAGGCACTTCGGAAAAAACACCTCCTGTTTTCTTTCAAAAATTTGGATGTGTCCACATTGCGCTTTGGGGCGTTTCCTGTCGCGGGCGCTAGGCCTACCCACACAAGTGAGGTATCATTTTTATCGGGAGACTTGGGGGAACGCTGGGTGGAAGGAAATTCGTGGCTCCTCTCAGATTCCAGAACTTTCTGCCACAGAAATGTGGGGAACATGTGTTTTTTTAGCCAAATTTTGAGGTCTGCAAAGGATTCTGGGTAACAGAACCTGGTCCGAGCCCCGCAAGTCACCCCATCTTGGAATCCCCTAGGTCTCTAATTTTCAGAAATGCACATGTTTGGTAGGTTTCCCTAGGTGTCGGCTGAGCTAGAGGCCAAAATCTACAGGTAGGCACTTCGCAAAAAACACCTCTGTTTTCTTTCAAAAATTTGGATGTGTCCACGTTGCGCTTTGGGGCGTTTCCTGTCGCGGGCGCTAGGCCTACCCACACAAGTGAGGTATCATTTTTATCAGGAGACTTGGGGGAACGCTGGGTGGAAGGAAATTCGTGGCTCCTCTCAGATTCCAGAACGTTCTGCCACAGAAATGTGAGGAACATGTGTTTTTTTAGCCAAATTTTGAGGTTGCAAAGGATTCTGGGTAACAGAACCTGGTCCGAGCTCGCAAGTCACCCCTCCTTGGATTCCCCTAGGTCTCTAGTTTTCAGAAATGCACAGGTTTGGTAGGTTTCCCTAGGTGCCGGCTGAGCTAGAGGCCAAAATCTACAGGTAGGCACTTCGGAAAAAACACCTCCTGTTTTCTTTCAAAAATTTGGATGTGTCCACATTGCGCTTTGGGGCGTTTCCTGTCGCGGGCGCTAGGCCTACCCACACAAGTGAGGTATCATTTTTATCGGGAGACTTGGGGGAACGCTGGGTGGAAGGAAATTCGTGGCTCCTCTCAGATTCCAGAACTTTCTGCCACAGAAATGTGGGGAACATGTGTTTTTTTAGCCAAATTTTGAGGTCTGCAAAGGATTCTGGGTAACAGAACCTGGTCCGAGCCCCGCAAGTCACCCCATCTTGGAATCCCCTAGGTCTCTAATTTTCAGAAATGCACATGTTTGGTAGGTTTCCCTAGGTGTCGGCTGAGCTAGAGGCCAAAATCTACATGTAGGCACTTCGCAAAAAACACCTCTGTTTTCTTTCAAAAATTTGGATGTGTCCACGTTGCGCTTTGGGGCGTTTCCTGTTGCGGGCACTAGGCCTACCCACACAAGTGAGGTATCATTTTTATCGGGAGACTTGGGGGAACGCTGGGTGGAAGGAAATTTGTGGCTCCTCTCAGATTCCAGAACTTTCTGCCATAGAAATGTGAGGAACATGTGTTTTTTTAGCCAAATTTTGAGGTTTGCAAAGGATTTTGGGTAACAGAACCTGGTCCGAGCCCTGCAAGTCATCCCTCCATGGATTCCCCTAGGCCTCTAGTTTTCAGAAATGCACAGGTTTGGTAGGTTTCCCTAGGTGCCGGCTGAGCTAGAGGCCAAAATCTACAGGTAGGCACTTTGCAAAAAACACCTCCTGTTTTCTTTCAAAAATTTGGATGTGTCCACGTTGCGATTTGGGGCGTTTCCTGTCGCGGGCGCTAGGCCTACCCACACAAGTGAGGTATCATTTTTATCGGGAGACTTGGGGGAACGCTGGGTGGAAGGAAATTTGTGGCTCCTCTCAGATTCCAGAACTTTCTGCCACAGAAATTTGAGGAACATATGTTTGTTTAGCCAAATTTTGAGGTTTGCAAAGGATTCTGGGTAACAGAACCTGGTCCGAGCCCCGCAAGTCACCCCTCCTTGGATTCCCCTAGGTCTATAGTTTTCAGAAATGCAGAGGTTTGGTAGGTTTCCCTAGGTGCCGGCTGAGCTAGAGGCCAAAATCTACAGGTAGGCACTTCGCAAAAAACACCTCTGTTTTCTTTCAAAAATTTGGATGTGTCCACGTTGCGCTTTGGGGCGTTTCCTGTCGCGGGCGCTAGGCCTACCCACACAAGTGAGGTATCATTTTTATCGGGAGACTTGGGGGAACGCTGGGTGGCAGGAAATTTGTGGCTCCTCTCAGATTCCAGAACTTTCTGCCACAGAAATGTGAGGAACATGTGTTTTTTTAGCCAAATTTTGAGGTTTGCAAAGGATTCTGGGTAACAGAACCTGGTCCGAGCCCCACAAGTCACCCCATCTTGGATTCCCCTAGGTCTCTAGTTTTCAGAAATGCACAGGTTTGGTAGGTTTCCCTAGGTGCCGGCTGAGCTAGAGGCCAAAATCTACAGGTAGGCACTTCGCAAAAAACACCTCCTGTTTTCTTTCAAAAATTTGGATGTGTCCACATTGCGCTTTGGGGCGTTTCCTGTCGCGGGCGCTAGGCCTACCTACACAAGTGAGGTATCATTTTTATCAGGAGACTTGGGGGAACGCTGGGTGGAAGGAAATTCGTGGCTCCTCTCAGATTCCAGAACGTTCTGCCACAGAAATGTGAGGAACATGTGTTTTTTTAGCCAAATTTTGAGGTTTGCAAAGGATTCTGGGTAACAGAACCTGGTCCGAGCCCCGCAAGTCACCCCATCTTGGAATCCCCTAGGTCTCTAGTTTTCAGAAATGCACAGGTTTGGTAGGTTTCCCTAGGTGTCGGCTGAGCTAGAGGCCAAAATCTACAGGTAGGCACTTCGCAAAAAACACCTCTGTTTTCTTTCAAAAATGTCGATGTGTCCACGTTGCGCTTTGGGGCGTTTCCTGTGGCGGGCGCTAGGCCTACCCACACAAGTGAGGTATCATTTTTATCGGGAGACTTGGGGGAACGCTGGGTGGAAGGAAATTTGTGGCTCCTTTCAGATTCCAGAACTTTCTGACACAGAAATGTGAGCAGCATGTGTTTTTTTAGCCAAATTTTGAGGTTGCAAAGGATTCTGGGTAACAGAACATGGTCCGAGCTCGCAAGTCACCCCTCCTTGGATTCCCCTAGGTCTCTAGTTTTCAGAAATGCACAGGTGTGGTAGGTTTCCCTAGGTGCCGGCTGAGCTGGAGGCCAAAATCTTCAGGTAGGCACTTCGCAAAAAACACCTCTGTTTTCTTTCAAAAATTTGGATGTGTCCACGTTGCGCTTTGGGGCGTTTCCTGTCGCGGGCGCTAGGCCTACCCACACAAGTGAGGTATCATTTTTATCGGGAGACTTGGGGGAACGCTGGGTGGAAGGAAATTTGTGGCTCTTCTCAGATTCCAGAACTTTCTGCCACAGAAATATGAGGAACATGTGTTTTTTTAGCCATATTTTGAGGTTTGCAAAGGATTCTGGGTAACAGAACCTGGTCCGAGCCCCGCAAGTCACCTCATCTTGGATTCCCCTAGGTCTCTAGTTTTCAGAAATGCACAGGTTTGGTAGGTTTCCCTAGGTGCCGGCTGAGCTAGAGGCCAAAATCTACTGGTAGGGACTTCGCAAAAAACACCTCTGTTTTCTTTCAAAAATTTGGATGTGTCCACGTTGCGCTTTGGGGCGTTTCCTGTTGCGGGCGCTAGGCCTACCCACACAAGTGAGGTATCATTTTTATCGGGAGACTTGGGGGAACGCTGGGTGGAAGGAAATTTGTGGCTCCTCTCAGATTCCAGAACTTTCTGCCATAGAAATGTGAGGAACATGTGTTTTTTTAGCCAAATTTTGAGGTTTGCAAAGGATTTTGGGTAACAGAACCTGGTCCGAGCCCTGCAAGTCACCCCTCCATGGATTCCCCTAGGCCTCTAGTTTTCAGAAATGCACAGGTTTGGTAGGTTTCCCTAGGTGCCGGCTGAGCTAGAGGCCAAAATCTACAGGTAGGCACTTTGCAAAAAACACCTCCTGTTTTCTTTCAAAAATTTGGATGTGTCCACGTTGCGATTTGGGGCGTTTCCTGTCGCGGGCGCTAGGCCTACCCACACAAGTGAGGTATCATTTTTATCGGGAGACTTGGGGGAACGCTGGGTGGAAGGAAATTTGTGGCTCCTCTCAGATTCCAGAACTTTCTGCCACAGAAATGTGAGGAACATATGTTTGTTTAGCCAAATTTTGAGGTTTGCAAAGGATTCTGGGTAACAGAACCTGGTCCGAGCCCCGCAAGTCACCCCTCCTTGGATTCCCCTAGGTCTATAGTTTTCAGAAATGCAGAGGTTTGGTAGGTTTCCCTAGGTGCCGGGTGAGCTAGAGGCCAAAATCTACAGGTAGGCACTTCGCAAAAAACACCTCTGTTTTCTTCCAAAATTTTGGATGTGTCCACGTTGCGCTTTGGGGCGTTTCCTGTCGCGGGCGCTAGGCCTACCCACACAAGTGAGGTATCACTTTTATCGGGAGACTTGGGGGAACGCTGGGTGGCAGGAAATTTGTGGCTCCTCTCAGATTCCAGAACTTTCTGCCACAGAAATGTGAGGGACATGTGTTTTTTTAGCCAAATTTTGAGGTTTGCAAAGGATTCTGGGTAACAGAACCTGGTCCGAGCCCCGCAAGTCACCCCATCTTGGATTCCCCTAGGTCTCTAGTTTTCAGAAATGCACAGGTTTGGTAGGTTTCCCTAGGTGCCGGCTGAGCTAGAGGCCAAAATCTACAGGTAGGCACTTCGCAAAAAACACCTCCTGTTTTCTTTCAAAAATTTGGATGTGTCCACATTGCGCTTTGGGGCGTTTCCTGTCGCGGGCGCTAGGCCTACCCACACAAGTGAGGTATCATTTTTATCAGGAGACTTGGGGGAACGCTGGGTGGAAGGAAATTCGTGGCTCCTCTCAGATTCCAGAACGTTCTGCCACAGAAATGTGAGGAACATGTGTTTTTTTAGCCAAATTTTGAGGTTTGCAAAGGATTCTGGGTAACAGAACCTGGTCCGAGCCCCGCAAGTCACCCCATCTTGGAATCCCCTAGGTCTCTAGTTTTCAGAAATGCACAGGTTTGGTAGGTTTCCCTAGGTGTCGGCTGAGCTAGAGACCAAAATCTACAGGTAGGCACTTCGCAAAAAACACCTCTGTTTTCTTTAAAAAATGTCGATGTGTCCACGTTGCGCTTTGGGGCGTTTCCTGTCGCGGGCGCTAGGCCTACCCACACAAGTGAGGTATCATTTTTATCGGGAGACTTGGGGGAACGCTGGGTGGAAGGAAATGTGTGGCTCCTTTCAGATTCCAGAACTTTCTGACACAGAAATGTGAGCAGCATGTGTTTTTTTAGCCAAATTTTGAGGTTGCAAAGGATTCTGGGTAACAGAACCTGGTCAGAGCCCCGCAAGTCACCCCATCTTGGAATCCCCTAGGTCTCTAATTTTCAGAAATGCACATGTTTGGTAGGTTTCCCTAGGTGTCGGCTGAGCTAGAGGCCAAAATCTACAGGTAGGCACTTCGCAAAAAACACCTCTGTTTTCTTTCAAAAATTTGGATGTGTCCACGTTGCGCTTTGGGGCGTTTCCTGTTGCGGGCGCTAGGCCTACCCACACAAGTGAGGTATCATTTTTATCGGGAGACTTGGGGGAACGCTGGGTGGAAGGAAATTTGTGGCTCCTCTCAGATTCCAGAACTTTCTGCCATAGAAATGTGAGGAACATGTGTTTTTTTAGCCAAATTTTGAGGTTTGCAAAGGATTTTGGGTAACAGAACCTGGTCCGAGCCCTGCAAGTCATCCCTCCATGGATTCCCCTAGGCCTCTAGTTTTCAGAAATGCACAGGTTTGGTAGGTTTCCCTAGGTGCCGGCTGAGCTAGAGGCCAAAATCTACAGGTAGGCACTTTGCAAAAAACACCTCCTGTTTTCTTTCAAAAATTTGGATGTGTCCACGTTGCGATTTGGGGCGTTTCCTGTCGCGGGCGCTAGGCCTACCCACACAAGTGAGGTATCATTTTTATCGGGAGACTTGGGGGAACGCTGGGTGGAAGGAAATTTGTGGCTCCTCTCAGATTCCAGAACTTTCTGCCACAGAAATTTGAGGAACATATGTTTGTTTAGCCAAATTTTGAGGTTTGCAAAGGATTCTGGGTAACAGAACCTGGTCCGAGCCCCGCAAGTCACCCCTCCTTGGATTCCCCTAGGTCTATAGTTTTCAGAAATGCAGAGGTTTGGTAGGTTTCCCTAGGTGCCGGCTGAGCTAGAGGCCAAAATCTACAGGTAGGCACTTCGCAAAAAACACCTCTGTTTTCTTTCAAAAATTTGGATGTGTCCACGTTGCGCTTTGGGGCGTTTCCTGTCGCGGGCGCTAGGCCTACCCACACAAGTGAGGTATCATTTTTATCGGGAGACTTGGGGGAACGCTGGGTGGCAGGAAATTTGTGGCTCCTCTCAGATTCCAGAACTTTCTGCCACAGAAATGTGAGGAACATGTGTTTTTTTAGCCAAATTTTGAGGTTTGCAAAGGATTCTGGGTAACAGAACCTGGTCCGAGCCCCACAAGTCACCCCATCTTGGATTCCCCTAGGTCTCTAGTTTTCAGAAATGCACAGGTTTGGTAGGTTTCCCTAGGTGCCGGCTGAGCTAGAGGCCAAAATCTACAGGTAGGCACTTCGCAAAAAACACCTCCTGTTTTCTTTCAAAAATTTGGATGTGTCCACATTGCGCTTTGGGGCGTTTCCTGTCGCGGGCGCTAGGCCTACCCACACAAGTGAGGTATCATTTTTATCAGGAGACTTGGGGGAACGCTGGGTGGAAGGAAATTCGTGGCTCCTCTCAGATTCCAGAACGTTCTGCCACAGAAATGTGAGGAACATGTGTTTTTTTAGCCAAATTTTGAGGTTTGCAAAGGATTCTGGGTAACAGAACCTGGTCCGAGCCCCGCAAGTCACCCCATCTTGGAATCCCCTAGGTCTCTAGTTTTCAGAAATGCACAGGTTTGGTAGGTTTCCCTAGGTGTCGGCTGAGCTAGAGGCCAAAATCTACAGGTAGGCACTTCGCAAAAAACACCTCTGTTTTCTTTCAAAAATGTCGATGTGTCCACGTTGCGCTTTGGGGCGTTTCCTGTGGCGGGCGCTAGGCCTACCCACACAAGTGAGGTATCATTTTTATCGGGAGACTTGGGGGAACGCTGGGTGGAAGGAAATTTGTGGCTCCTTTCAGATTCCAGAACTTTCTGACACAGAAATGTGAGCAGCATGTGTTTTTTTAGCCAAATTTTGAGGTTGCAAAGGATTCTGGGTAACAGAACATGGACCGAGCTCGCAAGTCACCCCTCCTTGGATTCCCCTAGGTCTCTAGTTTTCAGAAATGCACAGGTGTGGTAGGTTTCCCTAGGTGCCGGCTGAGCTGGAGGCCAAAATCTTCAGGTAGGCACTTCGCAAAAAACACCTCTGTTTTCTTTCAAAAATTTGGATGTGTCCACGTTGCGCTTTGGGGCGTTTCCTGTCGCGGGCGCTAGGCCTACCCACACAAGTGAGGTATCATTTTTATCGGGAGACTTGGGGGAACGCTGGGTGGAAGGAAATTTGTGGCTCTTCTCAGATTCCAGAACTTTCTGCCACAGAAATATGAGGAACATGTGTTTTTTTAGCCATATTTTGAGGTTTGCAAAGGATTCTGGGTAACAGAACCTGGTCCGAGCCCCGCAAGTCACCTCATCTTGGATTCCCGTAGGTCTCTAGTTTTCAGAAATGCACAGGTTTGGTAGGTTTCCCTAGGTGCCGGCTGAGCTAGAGGCCAAAATCTACTGGTAGGGACTTCGCAAAAAACACCTCTGTTTTCTTTCAAAAATTTGGATGTGTCCACGTTGCGCTTTGGGGCGTTTCCTGTTGCGGGCGCTAGGCCTACCCACACAAGTGAGGTATCATTTTTATCGGGAGACTTGGGGGAACGCTGGGTGGAAGGAAATTTGTGGCTCCTCTCAGATTCCAGAACTTTCTGCCATAGAAATGTGAGGAACATGTGTTTTTTTAGCCAAATTTTGAGGTTTGCAAAGGATTTTGGGTAACAGAACCTGGTCCGAGCCCTGCAAGTCACCCCTCCATGGATTCCCCTAGGCCTCTAGTTTTCAGAAATGCACAGGTTTGGTAGGTTTCCCTAGGTGCCGGCTGAGCTAGAGGCCAAAATCTACAGGTAGGCACTTTGCAAAAAACACCTCCTGTTTTCTTTCAAAAATTTGGATGTGTCCACGTTGCGATTTGGGGCGTTTCCTGTCGCGGGCGCTAGGCCTACCCACACAAGTGAGGTATCATTTTTATCGGGAGACTTGGGGGAACGCTGGGTGGAAGGAAATTTGTGGCTCCTCTCAGATTCCAGAACTTTCTGCCACAGAAATGTGAGGAACATATGTTTGTTTAGCCAAATTTTGAGGTTTGCAAAGGATTCTGGGTAACAGAACCTGGTCCGAGCCCCGCAAGTCACCCCTCCTTGGATTCCCCTAGGTCTATAGTTTTCAGAAATGCAGAGGTTTGGTAGGTTTCCCTAGGTGCCGGGTGAGCTAGAGGCCAAAATCTACAGGTAGGCACTTCGCAAAAAACACCTCTGTTTTCTTCCAAAATTTTGGATGTGTCCACGTTGCGCTTTGGGGCGTTTCCTGTCGCGGGCGCTAGGCCTACCCACACAAGTGAGGTATCACTTTTATCGGGAGACTTGGGGGAACGCTGGGTGGCAGGAAATTTGTGGCTCCTCTCAGATTCCAGAACTTTCTGCCACAGAAATGTGAGGGACATGTGTTTTTTTAGCCAAATTTTGAGGTTTGCAAAGGATTCTGGGTAACAGAACCTGGTCCGAGCCCCGCAAGTCACCCCATCTTGGATTCCCCTAGGTCTCTAGTTTTCAGAAATGCACAGGTTTGGTAGGTTTCCCTAGGTGCCGGCTGAGCTAGAGGCCAAAATCTACAGGTAGGCACTTCGCAAAAAACACCTCCTGTTTTCTTTCAAAAATTTGGATGTGTCCACATTGCGCTTTGGGGCGTTTCCTGTCGCGGGCGCTAGGCCTACCCACACAAGTGAGGTATCATTTTTATCAGGAGACTTGGGGGAACGCTGGGTGGAAGGAAATTCGTGGCTCCTCTCAGATTCCAGAACGTTCTGCCACAGAAATGTGAGGAACATGTGTTTTTTTAGCCAAATTTTGAGGTTTGCAAAGGATTCTGGGTAACAGAACCTGGTCCGAGCCCCGCAAGTCACCCCATCTTGGAATCCCCTAGGTCTCTAGTTTTCAGAAATGCACAGGTTTGGTAGGTTTCCCTAGGTGTCGGCTGAGCTAGAGACCAAAATCTACAGGTAGGCACTTCGCAAAAAACACCTCTGTTTTCTTTCAAAAATGTCGATGTGTCCACGTTGCGCTTTGGGGCGTTTCCTGTCGCGGGCGCTAGGCCTACCCACACAAGTGAGGTATCATTTTTATCGGGAGACTTGGGGGAACGCTGGGTGGAAGGAAATGTGTGGCTCCTTTCAGATTCCAGAACTTTCTGACACAGAAATGTGAGCAGCATGTGTTTTTTTAGCCAAATTTTGAGGTTGCAAAGGATTCTGGGTAACAGAACCTGGTCCGAGCTCGCAAGTCACCCCTCCTTGGATTCCCCTAGGTCTCTAGTTTTCAGAAATGCACAGGTTTGGTAGGTTTCCCTAGGTGCCGGCTGAGCTAGAGGCCAAAATCTACAGGTAGGCACTTCGGAAAAAACACCTCCTGTTTTCTTTCAAAAATTTGGATGTGTCCACATTGCGCTTTGGGGCGTTTCCTGTCGCGGGCGCTAGGCCTACCCACACAAGTGAGGTATCATTTTTATCGGGAGACTTGGGGGAACGCTGGGTGGAAGGAAATTCGTGGCTCCTCTCAGATTCCAGAACTTTCTGCCACAGAAATGTGGGGAACATGTGTTTTTTTAGCCAAATTTTGAGGTCTGCAAAGGATTCTGGGTAACAGAACCTGGTCCGAGCCCCGCAAGTCACCCCATCTTGGAATCCCCTAGGTCTCTAATTTTCAGAAATGCACAGGTTTGGTAGGTTTCCCTAGGTGTCGGCTGAGCTAGAGGCCAAAATCTACAGGTAGGCACTTCGCAAAAAACACCTCTGTTTTCTTTCAAAAATTTGGATGTGTTCACGTTGCGCTTTTGGGGCGTTTCCTGTCGCGGGCGCTAGGCCTACCCACACAAGTGAGGTATCATTTTTATCGGGAGACTTGGGGGAACGCTGGGTGGAAGGAAATTTGTGGCTCCTCTCAGATTCCAGAACTTGCTGCCACAGAAATGTGAGGAACATGTGTTTTTTTAGCCAAATTTTGAGGTTTGCAAAGGATTCTGGGTAACAGAACCTGGTCCGAGCCCCGCAAGTCAGCCCTGCTTGGATTCCCCTAGGTCTCTAGTTTTCAGAAATGCACAGGTTTGGTAGGTTTCCCTAGGTGCCGGCTGAGCTAGAGCCCAAAATCTACAGGTAGGCACTTCGCAAAAAACACCTCTGTTTTCTTTCAAAAATTTGGATGTGTCCACGTTGCGCTTTGGGGCGTTTTCTGTCGCGGGCGCTAGGCCTACCCACACAAGTGAGGTATCATTTGTATCGGGAGACTTGGGGGAACGCTGGGTGGAAGGAAATTTGTGGCTCCTCTCAGATTCCAGAACTTGCTGCCACAGAAATGTGAGGAACATGTGTTTTTTTAGCAAAATGTTGAGGTTTGCAAAGGATTCTGGGTAACAGAACCTGGTCCGAGCCCCGCAAGTCACCCCATCTTGGATTCCCCTAGGTCTCTAGTTTTCAGAAATGCACAGGTTTGGTAGGTTTCCCTAGGTGCCGGCTGAGCTAGAGGCCAAAATCTACAGGTAGGCACTTCGCAAAAAACACCTCTGTTTTCTTTCAAAAATTTGGATGTGTCCACGTTGCGCTTTGGGGCGTTTCCTGTCGTGGGCGCTAGGCCTACCCACACATGTGAGGTATCATTTTTATCAGGAGACTTGGGGGAACGCTGGGTGGAAGGAAATTTGTGGCTCCTCTCAGATTCCAGAACTTTCTGCCACAGAAATGTGAGGAACATGTCTTTTTTTAGCCAAATTTTGAGGATTGCAAAGGATTCTGGGTAACAGAACCTGGTCTGAGCCCCGCAAGTCACCCCTCCTTGGATTCCCCTAGGTCTCTAGTTTTCAAAATGCACAGGTTTGGTAGGTTTCCCTAGGTGCCGGCTGAGCTGGAGGCCAAAATCTTCAGGTAGGCACTTCGCAAAAAACACCTCTGTTTTCTTTCAAAAATTTGGATGTGTCCACGTTGCGCTTTGGGGCGTTTCCTGTCGCGGCGCTAGGCCTACCCACACAAGTGAGGTATCATTTTTATCGGGAGACTTGGGGGAACGCTGGGTGGAAGGAAATTTGTGGCTCCTCTCAGATTCCAGAACTTTCTGCCACAGAAATATGAGGAACATGTGTTTTTTTAGCCATATTTTGAGGTTTGCAAAGGATTCTGGGTAACAGAACCTGGTCCGAGCCCCGCAAGTCACCTCATCTTGGATTCCCCTAGGTCTCTAGTTTTCAGAAATGCACAGGTTGTGTAGGTTTCCCTAGGTGCCGGCTGAGCTAGAGGCCAAAATCTACAGGTAGGCACTTCGCAAAAAACACCTCTGTTTTCTTTCAAAAATTTGGATGTGTCCACGTTGCGCTTTGGGACGTTTCCTGTTGCGGGCGCTAGGCCTACCCACACAAGTGAGGTATCATTTTTATCGGGAGACTTGGGGGAACGCTGGGTGGAAGGAAATTTGTGGCTCCTCTCAGATTCCAGAACTTTCTGCCATAGAAATGTGAGGAACATGTGTTTTTTTAGCCAAATTTTGAGGTTTGCAAAGGATTTTGGGTAACAGAACCTGGTCCGAGCCCTGCAAGTCACCCCTCCTTGGATTCCCCTAGGCCTCTAGTTTTCAGAAATGCACAGGTTTGGTAGGTTTCCCTAGGTGCCGGCTGAGCTAGAGGCCAAAATCTACAGGTAGGCACTTTGCAAAAAACACCTCCTGTTTTCTTTCAAAAATTTGGATGTGTCCACGTTGCGATTTGGGGCGTTTCCTGTCGCGGGCGCTAGGCCTACCCACACAAGTGAGGTATCATTTTTATCGGGAGACTTGGGGGAACGCTGGGTGGAAGGAAATTTGTGGCTCCTCTCAGATTCCAGAACTTTCTGCCACAGAAATGTGAGGAACATATGTTTGTTTAGCCAAATTTTGAGGTTTGCAAAGGATTCTGGGTAACAGAACCTGGTCCGCGCCCCGCAAGTCACCCCTCTTTGGATTCCCCTAGGTCTATAGTTTTCAGAAATGCACAGGTTTGGTAGGTTTCCCTAGGTGCCGGCTGAGCTAGAGGCCAAAATCTACAGGTAGGCACTTCGCAAAAAACACCTCCTGTTTTCTTTCAAAAATTTGGATGTGTCCACATTGCGCTTTGGGGCGTTTCCTGTCGCGGGTGCTAGGCCTACCCACACAAGTGAGGTATCATTTTTATCGGGAGACTTGGGGGAAAGCTGGGTGGCAGGAAATTTGTGGCTCCTCTCAGATTCCAGAACTTTCTGCCACAGAAATGTGAGGAACATGTGTTTTTTTAGCCAAATTTTGAGGTTTGCAAAGGATTCTGGGTAACAGAACCTGGTCCGAGCCCCGCAAGTCACCCCATCTTGGATTCCCCTAGGTCTCTAGTTTTCAGAAATGCACAGGTTTGGTAGGTTTCCCTAGGTGCCGGCTGAGCTAGAGGCCAAAATCTACAGGTAGGCACTTCGCAAAAAACACCTCCTGTTTTCTTTCAAAAATTTGGATGTGTCCACATTGCGCTTTGGGGCGTTTCCTGTCGCGGGCGCTAGGCCTACCCACACAAGTGAGGTATCATTTTTATCAGGAGACTTGGGGGAACGCTGGGTGGAAGGAAATTCGTGGCTCCTCTCAGATTCCAGAACGTTCTGCCACAGAAATGTGAGGAACATGTGTTTTTTTAGCCAAATTTTGAGGTTTGCAAAGGATTCTGGGTAACAGAACCTGGTCCGAGCCCCGCAAGTCACCCCATCTTGGAATCCCCTAGGTCTCTAGTTTTCAGAAATGCACAGGTTTGGTAGGTTTCCCTAGGTGTCGGCTGAGCTAGAGGCCAAAATCTACAGGTAGGCACTTCGTAAAAAACACCTCTGTTTTCTTTCAAAAATGTCGATGTGTCCACATTGCGCTTTGGGGCGTTTCCTGTCGCGGGCGCTAGGCCTACCCACACAAGTGAGGTATCATTTTTATCGGGAGACTTGGGGGAACGCTGGGTGGAAGGAAATTTGTGGCTCCTTTCAGATTCCAGAACTTTCTGACACAGAAATGTGAGCAGCATGTGTTTTTTTAGCCAAATTTTGAGGTTGCAAAGGATTCTGGGTAACAGAACCTGGTCCGAGCTCGCAAGTCACCCCTCCTTGGATTCCCCTAGGTCTCTAGTTTTCAGAAATGCACAGGTTTGGTAGGTTTCCCTAGGTGCCGGCTGAGCTAGAGGCCAAAATCTACAGGTAGGCACTTCGGAAAAAACACCTCCTGTTTTCTTTCAAAAATTTGGATGTGTCCACATTGCGCTTTGGGGCGTTTCCTGTCGCGGGCGCTAGGCCTACCCACACAAGTGAGGTATCATTTTTATCGGGAGACTTGGGGGAACGCTGGGTGGAAGGAAATTCGTGGCTCCTCTCAGATTCCAGAACTTTCTGCCACAGAAATGTGGGGAACATGTGTTTTTTTAGCCAAATTTTGAGGTCTGCAAAGGATTCTGGGTAACAGAACCTGGTCCGAGCCCCGCAAGTCACCCCATCTTGGAATCCCCTAGGTCTCTAATTTTCAGAAATGCACATGTTTGGTAGGTTTCCCTAGGTGTCGGCTTAGCTAGAGGCCAAAATCTACAGGTAGGCACTTCGCAAAAAACACCTCTGTTTTCTTTCAAAAATTTGGATGTGTCCACGTTGCGCTTTTGGGGCGTTTCCTGTCGCGGGCGCTAGGCCTACCCACACAAGTGAGGTATCATTTTTATCGGGAGACTTGGGGGAACGCTGGGTGGAAGGAAATTTGTGGCTCCTCTCAGATTCCAGAACTTGCTGCCACAGAAATGTGAGGAACATGTGTTTTTTTAGCAAAATGTTGAGGTTTGCAAAGGATTCTGGGTAACAGAACCTGGTCCGAGCCCCGCAAGTCACCCCATCTTGGATTCCCCTAGGTCTCTAGTTTTCAGAAATGCACAGGTTTGGTAGGTTTCCCTAGGTGCCGGCTGAGCTAGAGGCCAAAATCTACAGGTAGGCACTTCGCAAAAAACACCTCTGTTTTCTTTCAAAAATTTGGATGTGTCCACGTTGCGCTTTGGGGCGTTTCCTGTCGTGGGCGCTAGGCCTACCCACACATGTGAGGTATCATTTTTATCAGGAGACTTGGGGGAACGCTGGGTGGAAGGAAATTTGTGGCTCCTCTCAGATTCCAGAACTTTCTGCCACAGAAATGTGAGGAACATGTCTTTTTTTAGCCAAATTTTGAGGATTGCAAAGGATTCTGGGTAACAGAACCTGGTCTGTGCCCCGCAAGTCACCCCTCCTTGGATTCCCCTAGGTCTCTAGTTTTCAAAATGCACAGGTTTGGTAGGTTTCCCTAGGTGCCGGCTGAGCTGGAGGCCAAAATCTTCAGGTAGGCACTTCGCAAAAAACACCTCTGTTTTCTTTCAAAAATTTGGATGTGTCCACGTTGCGCTTTGGGGCGTTTCCTGTCGCGGCGCTAGGCCTACCCACACAAGTGAGGTATCATTTTTATCGGGAGACTTGGGGGAACGCTGGGTGGAAGGAAATTTGTGGCTCCTCTCAGATTCCAGAACTTTCTGCCACAGAAATATGAGGAACATGTGTTTTTTTAGCCATATTTTGAGGTTTGCAAAGGATTCTGGGTAACAGAACCTGGTCCGAGCCCCGCAAGTCACCTCATCTTGGATTCCCCTAGGTCTCTAGTTTTCAGAAATGCACAGGTTGTGTAGGTTTCCCTAGGTGCCGGCTGAGCTAGAGGCCAAAATCTACAGGTAGGCACTTCGCAAAAAACACCTCTGTTTTCTTTCAAAAATTTGGATGTGTCCACGTTGCGCTTTGGGACGTTTCCTGTTGCGGGCGCTAGGCCTACCCACACAAGTGAGGTATCATTTTTATCGGGAGACTTGGGGGAACGCTGGGTGGAAGGAAATTTGTGGCTCCTCTCAGATTCCAGAACTTTCTGCCATAGAAATGTGAGGAACATGTGTTTTTTTAGCCAAATTTTGAGGTTTGCAAAGGATTTTGGGTAACAGAACCTGGTCCGAGCCCTGCAAGTCACCCCTCCTTGGATTCCCCTAGGCCTCTAGTTTTCAGAAATGCACAGGTTTGGTAGGTTTCCCTAGGTGCCGGCTGAGCTAGAGGCCAAAATCTACAGGTAGGCACTTTGCAAAAAACACCTCCTGTTTTCTTTCAAAAATTTGGATGTGTCCACGTTGCGATTTGGGGCGTTTCCTGTCGCGGGCGCTAGGCCTACCCACACAAGTGAGGTATCATTTTTATCGGGAGACTTGGGGGAACGCTGGGTGGAAGGAAATTTGTGGCTCCTCTCAGATTCCAGAACTTTCTGCCACAGAAATGTGAGGAACATATGTTTGTTTAGCCAAATTTTGAGGTTTGCAAAGGATTCTGGGTAACAGAACCTGGTCCGCGCCCCGCAAGTCACCCCTCCTTGGATTCCCCTAGGTCTCTAGTTTTCAGAAATGCACAGGTTTGGTAGGTTTCCCTAGGTGCCGGCTGAGCTAGAGGCCAAAATCTACAGGTAGGCACTTCGCAAAAAACACCTCCTGTTTTCTTTCAAAAATTTGGATGTGTCCACATTGCGCTTTGGGGCGTTTCCTGTCGCGGGTGCTAGGCCTACCCACACAAGTGAGGTATCATTTTTATCGGGAGACTTGGGGGAACGCTGGGTGGCAGGAAATTTGTGGCTCCTCTCAGATTCCAGAACTTTCTGCCACAGAAATGTGAGGAACATGTGTTTTTTTAGCCAAATTTTGAGGTTTGCAAAGGATTCTGGGTAACAGAACCTGGTCCGAGCCCCGCAAGTCACCCCATCTTGGATTCCCCTAGGTCTCTAGTTTTCAGAAATGCACAGGTTTGGTAGGTTTCCCTAGGTGCCGGCTGAGCTAGAGGCCAAAATCTACAGGTAGGCACTTCGCAAAAAACACCTCCTGTTTTCTTTCAAAAATTTGGATGTGTCCACGTTGCGCTTTGGGGCGTTTCCTGTCGCGGGCGCTAGGCCTACCCACGCAAGTGAGGTATCATTTTTATAGGGAGACTTGGGGGAATGCTGGGTGGAAGGAAATTTGTGGCTCCTCTCAGATTTCAGAACTTTCTGCCACAGAAATGTGAGGGACATGTGTTTTTTTAGCCAAATTTTGAGGTTAGCAAAGGATTCTGGGTAACAGAACCTGGTCCGAGCTCGCAAGTCACCCCTCCTTGGATTCCCCTAGGTCTCTAGTTTTCAGAAATGCACAGGTTTGGTAGGTTTCCCTAGGTGCCGGCTGAGCTAGAGGCCAAAATCTACAGGTAGGCACTTTGCAAAAAACACCTCCTGTTTTCTTTCAAAAATTTGGATGTGTCCACATTGTGCTTTAAGGCGTTTCCTGTCGCGGGCGCTAGGCCTACCCACACAAGTGAGGTATCATTTTTATCAGGAGACTTGGGGGAACGCTGGGTGGAAGGAAATTCGTGGCTCCTCTCAGATTCCAGAACGTTCTGCCACAGAAATGTGAGGAACATGTGTTTTTTTAGCCAAATTTTGAGGTTTGCAAAGGATTCTGGGTAACAGAACCTGGTCCGAGCCCCGCAAGTCACCCCATCTTGGAATCCCCTAGGTCTCTAGTTTTCAGAAATGCACAGGTTTGGTAGGTTTCCCTAGGTGCCGGCTGAGCTAGAGGCCAAAATCTACAGGTAGGCACTTCGCAAAAAACACCTCTGTTTTCTTTCAAAAATTTCGATGTGTCCACGTTGCGCTTTGGGGCGTTTCCTGTCACGGGCGCTAGGCCTACCCACACAAGTGAGGTATCATTTTTATCAGGAGACTTGGGGGAACGCTGGGTGGAAGGAAATTTGTGGCTCCTCTCAGATTCCAGAACTTTCTGCCACAGAAATGTGAGGAACATGTGTTTTTTTAGCCAAATTTTGAGGTTTGCAAAGGATTCTGGGTAACAGAACCTGGTCCGAGCCCCGCAAGTCACCCCATCTTGGATTCCCCTAGGTCTCTAGTTTTCAGAAATGCACAGGTTTGGTAGGTTTCCCTAGGTGCCGGCTGAGCTAGAGGCCAAAATCTACAGGTAGGCACTTTGCAAAAAACACCTCCTGTTTTCTTTCAAAAATTTGGATGTGTCCACGTTGCGCTTTGGGGCGTTTCCTGTCGCGGGCGCTAGGCCTACCCACGCAAGTGAGGTATCATTTTTATAGGGAGACTTGGGGGAATGCTGGGTGGAAGGAAATTTGTGGCTCCTCTCAGATTTCAGAACTTTCTGCCACAGAAATGTGAGGGACATGTGTTTTTTTAGCCAAATTTTGAGGTTAGCAAAGGATTCTGGGTAACAGAACCTGGTCCGAGCTCGCATGTCACCCCTCCTTGGATTCCCCTAGGTCTCTAGTTTTCAGAAATGCACAGGTTTGGTAGGTTTCCCTAGGTGCCGGCTGAGCTAGAGGCCAAAATCTACAGGTAGGCACTTCGCAAAAAACACCTCTGTTTTCTTTCAAAAATTTCGATGTGTCCACGTTGCGCTTTGGGGCGTTTCCTGTCACGGGCGCTAGGCCTACCCACACAAGTGAGGTATCATTTTTATCAGGAGACTTGGGGGAACGCTGGGTGGAAGGAAATTCGTGGCTCCTCTCAGATTCCAGAACGTTCTGCCACAGAAATGTGAGGAACATGTGTTTTTTTAGCCAAATTTTGAGGTTTGCAAAGGATTCTGGGTAACAGAACCTGGTCCGAGCCCCGCAAGTCACCCCATCTTGGAATCCCCTAGGTCTCTAGTTTTCAGAAATGCACAGGTTTGGTAGGTTTCCCTAGGTGCCGGCTGAGCTAGAGGCCAAAATCTACAGGTAGGCACTTTGCAAAAAACACCTCCTGTTTTCTTTCAAAAATTTGGATGTGTCCACATTGTGCTTTAAGGCGTTTCCTGTCGCGGGCGCTAGGCCTACCCACACAAGTGAGGTATCATTTTTATCAGGAGACTTGGGGGAACGCTGGGTGGAAGGACATTTGTGGCTCCCCTCAGATTCCAGAACTTTCTGCCACAGAAATGTGAGGAACATGTGTTTTTTAAGCCAATTTTTGAGGTTTGCAAAGGATTCTGGGTAACAGGACCTGGTCCGCGCCCCGCAAGTCACCCCTCCTTGGATTCCCCTAGGTCTCTAGTTTTCAGAAATACACAGGTTTGGTAGGTTTCCCAGGTGCCGGCTGAGCTAGAGGCCAAAATCTACAGGTAGGCACTTCGCAAAAAACACCTCCTGTTTTCTTTCAAAAATTTGGATGTGTCCACATTGCGCTTTGGGGCGTTTCCTGTCGCGGGCGCTAGGCCTACCCACACAAGTGAGGTATCATTTTTATCAGGAGACTTGGGGGAACGCTGGGTGGAAGGAAATTCGTGGCTCCTCTCAGATTCCAGAACGTTCTGCCACAGAAATGTGAGGAACATGTGTTTTTTAGCCAAATTTTGAGGTTTGCAAAGGATTCTGGGTAACAGAACCTGGTCCGAGCCCCGCAAGTCACCCCATCTTGGAATCCCCTAGGTCTCTAGTTTTCAGAAATGCACAGGTTTGGTAGGTTTCCCTAGGTGCCGGCTGAGCTAGAGGCCAAAATCTACAGGTAGGCACTTCGCAAAAAACACCTCTGTTTTCTTTCAAAAATTTCGATGTGTCCACGTTGCGCTTTGGGGCGTTTCCTGTCGCGGGCGCTAGGCCTACCCACACAAGTGAGGTATCATTTTTATCGGGAGACTTGGGTGAACGCTGGGGGAAAGGAAATTTGTGGCTCCTCTCAGATTCCAGAACTTTCTGCCACAGAAATGTGAGGAACATGTGTTTTTTTAGCCAAATTTTGAGGTTTGCAAAGGATTCTGGGTAACAGAACCTGGTCCGAGCCCCGCAAGTCACCCCATCTTGGATTCCCCTAGGTCTCTAGTTTTCAGAAATGCACAGGTTTGGTAGGTTTCCCTAGGTGCCGGCTGAGCTAGAGGCCAAAATCTACAGGTAGGCACTTCGCAAAAAACACCTCTGTTTTCTTTCAAAAATTTCGATGTGTCCACGTTGCGCTTTGGGGCGTTTCCTGTCGCGGGCGCCAGGCCTACCCACACAAGTGAGGTATCATTTTTATCGGGAGACTTGGGGGAACGCTGGGTGGAAGGAAATTTGTGGCTCCTCTCAGATTCCAGAACTTTCTGCCACAGAAATGTGAGGAACATGTGTTTTTTTAGCCAAATTTTGAGGTTTGCAAAGGATTCTGGGTAACAGAACCTGGTCCGAGCCCCGCAAGTCACCCCATCTTGGATTCCCCTAGGTCTCTAGTTTTCAGAAATGCACAGGTTTGGTAGGTTTCCCTAGGTGCCGGCTGAGCTAGAGGCCAAAATCTACAGGTAGGCACTTCGCAAAAAACACCTCCTGTTTTCTTTCAAAAATTTGGATGTGTCCACGTTGCGCTTTGGGGCGTTTCCTGTCGCGGGCGCTAGGCCTACCCACGCAAGTGAGGTATCATTTTTATAGGGAGACTTGGGGGAATGCTGGGTGGAAGGAAATTTGTGGCTCCTCTCAGATTTCAGAACTTTCTGCCACAGAAATGTGAGGGACATGTGTTTTTTAGCCAAATTTTGAGGTTAGCAAAGGATTCTGGGTAACAGAACCTGGTCCGAGCTCGCATGTCACCCCTCCTTGGATTCCCCTAGGTCTCTAGTTTTCAGAAATGCACAGGTTTGGTAGGTTTCCGTAGGTGCCGGCTGAGCTAGAGGCCAAAATCTACAGGTAGGCACTTTGCAAAAAACACCTCCTGTTTTCTTTAAAAAATTTGGATGTGTCCACATTGCGCTTTGGGGCGTTTCCTGTCGCGGGCGCTAGGCCTACCCACACAAGTGAGGTATCATTTTTATCAGGAGACTTGGGGGAACGCTGGGTTGAAGGAAATTCGTGGCTCCTCTCAGATTCCAGAACGTTCTGCCACAGAAATGTGAGGAACATGTGTTTTTTTAGCCAAATTTTGAGGTTTGCAAAGGATTCTGGGTAACAGAACTTGGTCCGAGCCCCGCAAGTCACCCCATCTTGGAATCCCCTAGGTCTCTAGTTTTCAGAAATGCACAGGTTTGGTAGGTTTCCCTAGGTGCCGGCTGAGCTAGAGGCCAAAATCTACAGGTAGGCACTTCGCAAAAAACACCTCTGTTTTCTTTCAAAAATTTCGATCTGTCCACGTTGCTCTTTGGGGCGTTTCCTGTCGCGGGCGCTAGGCCTACCCACACAAGTGAGGTATCATTTTTATCAGGAGACTTGGGGGAACGCTGGGTGGAAGGAAATTTGTGGCTCCTCTCAGATTCCAGAACTTTCTGCCACAGAAATGTGAGGAACATATGTTTCTTTAGCCAAATTTTGAGGTTTGCAAAGGATTCTGGGTAACAGAACCTGGTCCGAGCCCCGCAAGTCACCCCTCCTTGGATTCCCCTAGGTCTATAGTTTTCAGAAATGCAGAGGTTTGGTAGGTTTCCCTAGGTGCCGGCTGAGCTAGAGGCCAATATCTACAGGTAGGCACTTCGCAAAAAACACCTCTGTTTTCTTTCAAAAATTTGGATGTGTCCACGTTGCGCTTTGGGGCGTTTCCTGTCGCGGGCGCTAGGCCTACCCACACAAGTGAGGTATCATTTTTATCGGGAGACTTGGGGGAACGCTGGGTGGAAGGACATTTGTGGCTCCCCTCAGATTCCAGAACTTTCTGCCACAGAAATGTGAGGAACATGTGTTTTTTAAGCCAATTTTTGAGGTTTGCAAAGGATTCTGGGTAACAGGACCTGGTCCGCGCCCCGCAAGTCACCCCTCCTTGGATTCCCCTAGGTCTCTAGTTTTCAGAAATACACAGGTTTGGTAGGTTTCCCAGGTGCCGGCTGAGCTAGAGGCCAAAATCTACAGGTAGGCACTTCGCAAAAAACACCTCCTGTTTTCTTTCAAAAATTTGGATGTGTCCACATTGCGCTTTGGGGCGTTTCCTGTCGCGGGCGCTAGGCCTACCCACACAAGTGAGGTATCATTTTTATCAGGAGACTTGGGGGAACGCTGGGTGGAAGGAAATTCGTGGCTCCTCTCAGATTCCAGAACGTTCTGCCACAGAAATGTGAGGAACATGTGTTTTTTAGCCAAATTTTGAGGTTTGCAAAGGATTCTGGGTAACAGAACCTGGTCCGAGCCCCGCAAGTCACCCCATCTTGGAATCCCCTAGGTCTCTAGTTTTCAGAAATGCACAGGTTTGGTAGGTTTCCCTAGGTGCCGGCTGAGCTAGAGGCCAAAATCTACAGGTAGGCACTTCGCAAAAAACACCTCTGTTTTCTTTCAAAAATTTCGATGTGTCCACGTTGCGCTTTGGGGCGTTTCCTGTCGCGGGCGCTAGGCCTACCCACACAAGTGAGGTATCATTTTTATCGGGAGACTTGGGTGAACGCTGGGGGGAAGGAAATTTGTGGCTCCTCTCAGATTCCAGAACTTTCTGCCACAGAAATGTGAGGAACATATGTTTGTTTAGCCAAATTTTGAGGTTTGCAAAGGATTCTGGGTAACAGAACCTGGTCCGAGCCCTGCAAGTCACCCCTCCTTGGATTCCCCTAGGTCTCTAGTTTTCAGAAATGCACAGGTTTGGTAGGTTTCCCTAGGTGCCGGCTGAGCTGGAGGCCAAAATCTACAGGTAGGCACTTCGCAAAAAACACCTCTGTTTTCTTTAAAAAATTTGGATGTGTCCACGTTGCGCTTTGGGGCGTTTCCTGTCGCGGGCGCTAGGCCTACCCACACAAGAGAGGTATCATTTTTATCAGGAGACTTGGGGGAACGCTGGGTGGAAGGAAATTCGTGGCTCCTCTCAGATTCCAGAACTTTCTGCCACAGAAATGTGAGGAACATGTGTTTTTTTAGCCAAATTTTGAAGTTTGCAAAGGATTCTGGGTAACAGAACCTGGTCCGAGCCCCGCAAGTCACCCCATCTTGGAATCCCCTAGGTCTCTAGTTTTCAGAAATGCACAGGTTTGGTAGGTTTCCCTAGGTGCCGGCTGAGCTAGAGGCCAAAATCTACAGGTAGGCACTTCGCAAAAAACACCTCTGTTTTCTTTCAAAAATTTCGATGTGTCCACGTTGCGCTTTGGGGCGTTTCCTGTCGCGGGCGCTAGGCCTACCCACACAAGTGAGGTATCATTTTTATCGGGAGACTTGGGGGAACGCTGGGTGGAAGGAAATTTGTGGCTCCTCTCAGATTCCAGAACTTTCTGCCACAGAAATGTGAGGAACATATGTTTGTTTAGCCAAATTTTGAGGTTTGCAAAGGATTCTGGGTAACAGAACCTGGTCCGAGCCCCGCAAGTCAGCCCTCCTTGGATTCCCCTAGGTCTCTAGTTTTCAGAAATGCACAGGTTTGGTAGGTTTCCCTAGGTGCCAGCTGAGCTAGAGCCCAAAATCTACAGGTAGGCACTTCGCAAAAAACACCTCTGTTTTCTTTCAAAAATTTGGATGTGTCCACGTTGCGCTTTGGGACGTTTCCTGTCGCGGGCGCTAGGCCTACCCACACAAGTGTGGTATCATTTTTATCGGGAGACTTGGGGGAACGCTGGGTGGAAGGAAATTCGTGGCTCCTTCAGATTCCAGAACTTGCTGCCACAGAAATGTGAGGAACATGTGTTTTTGTAGCCAAATTTTGAGGTTTGCAAAGGATTCTGGGTAACAGAACCTGGTCCGAGCCCCGCAAGTCACCCCTCCTTGGATTCCCCTAGGTCTCTAGTTTTCAAAATGCACAGGTTTGGTAGGTTTCCCTAGGTGCCGGCTGAGCTGGAGGCCAAAATCTTCAGGTAGGCACTTCGCAAAAAACACCTCTGTTTTCTTTCAAAAATTTGGATGTGTTCACGTTGCGCTTTGGGGCGTTTCCTGTCGCGGGCGCTAGGGCTACCCACACAAGTGAGGTATAATTTTTATCGGGAGACTTGGGGGAACGCTGGGTGGAAGGAAATTTGTGGCTCCTTTCAGATTCCAGAACTTTCTGCCACAGAAATGTGAGGAACATGTGTTGTTTTAGCCAAATGTTGAGGTTTGCAAAGGATTCTGGGTAACAGAACCTGGTCCGAGCCCCGCAAGTCACCCCTCCTTGTACTCCCCTAGGTCTCTAGTTTTCAGAAATGCACAGGTTTGGTAGGTTTGCCTAGGTGCCGGCTGAGCTAGAGGCCAAAATCTACAGGTAGGCACTTCGCAAAAAACACCTCCTGTTTTCTTTCAAAATTTTGGATGTGTCCACATTGCGCTTTGGGGCGTTTCCTGTCGCGGGCGCTAGGCCTACCCACACAAGTGAGGTATCATTTTTATCGGGAGACTTGGGGGAACGCTGGGTGGAAGGAAATTCGTGGCTCCTCTCAGATTCCAGAACGTTCTGCCACAGAAATGTGAGGAACATGTGTTTTTTTAGCCAAATTTTGAGGTTTGCAAAGGATTCTGGGTAACAGAACCTGGTCCGAGCCCCGCAAGTCACCCCATCTTGGAATCCCCGAGGTCTCTAGTTTTCAGAAATGCACAGGTTTGGTAGGTTTCCCTAGGTGCCGGCTGAGCTAGAGGCCAAAATCTACAGGTAGGCACTTCGCAAAAAACACCTCTGTTTTCTTTCAAAAATTTCGATGTGTCCACGTTGCGCTTTGGGGCGTTTCCTGTCGCGGGCGCTAGGCCTACCCACACAAGTGAGGTATCATTTTTATCGGGAGACTTGGGGGAACGCTGGGTGGAAGGAAATTCGTGGCTCCTCTCAGATTCCAGAACGTTCTGCCACAGAAATGTGAGGAACATGTGTTTTTTTAGCCAAATTTTGAGGTTTGCAAAGGATTCTGGGTAACAGAACCTGGTCCGAGCCCCGCAAGTCACCCCATCTTGGATTCCCCTAGGTCTCTAGTTTTCAGAAATGCACAGGTTTGGTAGGTTTCCCTAGGTGCCGGCTGAGCTAGAGGCCAAAATCTACAGGTAGGCACTTCGCAAAAAACACCTCCTGTTTTCTTTCAAAAATTTGGATGTGTCCATGTTGCGCTTTGGGGCGTTTCCTGTCGCGGGCGCTAGGCCTACCCACGCAAGTGAGGTATCATTTTTATAGGGAGACTTGGGGGAATGCTGGGTGGAAGGAAATTTGTGGCTCCTCTCAGATTTCAGAACTTTCTGCCACAGAAATGTGAGGGACATGTGTTTTTTTAGCCAAATTTTGAGGTTAGCAAAGGATTCTGGGTAACAGAACCTGGTCCGAGCTCGCATGTCACCCCTCCTTGGATTCCCCTAGGTCTCTAGTTTTCAGAAATGCACAGGTTTGGTAGGTTTCCCTAGGTGCCGGCTGAGCTAGAGGCCAAAATCTACAGGTAGGCACTTTGCAAAAAACACCTCCTGTTTTCTTTCAAAAATTTGGATGTGTCCACGTTGCGCTTTGGGGCGTTTCCTGTCGCGGGCGCTAGGCCTACCCACGCAAGTGAGGTATCATTTTTATAGGGAGACTTGGGGGAATGCTGGGTGGAAGGAAATTTGTGGCTCCTCTCAGATTTCAGAACTTTCTGCCACAGAAATGTGAGGGACATGTGTTTTTTTAGCCAAATTTTGAGGTTAGCAAAGGATTCTGGGTAACAGAACCTGGTCCGAGCTCGCATGTCACCCCTCCTTGGATTCCCCTAGGTCTCTAGTTTTCAGAAATGCACAGGTTTGGTAGGTTTCCCTAGGTGCCGGCTGAGCTAGAGGCCAAAATCTACAGGTAGGCACTTCGCAAAAAACACCTCTGTTTTCTTTCAAAAATTTCGATGTGTCCACGTTGCGCTTTGGGGCGTTTCCTGTCACGGGCGCTAGGCCTACCCACACAAGTGAGGTATCATTTTTATCGGGAGACTTGGGGGAACGCTGGGTGGAAGGAAACTTGTGGCTCCTTTCAGATTCCAGAACTTTCTGACACAGAAATGTGAGCAGCATGTGTTTTTTTAGCCAAATTTTGAGGTTGCAAAGGATTCTGGGTAACAGAACCTGGTCCGAGCTCGCAAGTCACCCCTCCTTGGATTCCCCTAGGTCTCTAGTTTTCAGAAATGCACAGGTTTGGTAGGTTTCCCTAGGTGCCGGCTGAGCTGGAGGCCAAAATCTTCAGGTAGGCACTTCGCAAAAAACACCTCTGTTTTCTTTCAAAAATTTGGATGTGTTCACGTTGCGCTTTGGGGCGTTTCCTGTCGCGGGCGCTAGGGCTACCCATACAAGTGAGGTATAATTTTTATCGGGAGACTTGGGGGAACGCTGGGTGGAAGGAAATTTGTGGCTCCTTTCAGATTCCAGAACTTTCTGCCACAGAAATGTGAGGAACATGTGTTGTTTTAGCCAAATGTTGAGGTTTGCAAAGGATTCTGGGTAACAGAACCTGGTCCGAGCCCCGCAAGTCACCCCTCCTTGTACTCCCCTAGGTCTCTAGTTTTCAGAAATGCACAGGTTTGGTAGGTTTGCCTAGGTGCCGGCTGAGCTAGAGGCCAAAATCTACAGGTAGGCACTTCGCAAAAAACACCTCCTGTTTTCTTTCAAAATTTTGGATGTGTCCACATTGCGCTTTGGGGCGTTTCCTGTCGCGGGCGCTAGGCCTACCCACACAAGTGAGGTATCATTTTTATCGGGAGACTTGGGGGAACGCTGGGTGGAAGGAAATTCGTGGCTCCTCTCAGATTCCAGAACGTTCTGCCACAGAAATGTGAGGAACATGTGTTTTTTTAGCCAAATTTTGAGGTTTGCAAAGGATTCTGGGTAACAGAACCTGGTCCGAGCCCCGCAAGTCACCCCATCTTGGAATCCCCGAGGTCTCTAGTTTTCAGAAATGCACAGGTTTGGTAGGTTTCCCTAGGTGCCGGCTGAGCTAGAGGCCAAAATCTACAGGTAGGCACTTCGCAAAAAACACCTCTGTTTTCTTTCAAAAATTTCGATGTGTCCACGTTGCGCTTTGGGGCGTTTCCTGTCGCGGGCGCTAGGCCTACCCACACAAGTGAGGTATCATTTTTATCGGGAGACTTGGGGGAACGCTGGGTGGAAGGAAATTCGTGGCTCCTCTCAGATTCCAGAACGTTCTGCCACAGAAATGTGAGGAACATGTGTTTTTTTAGCCAAATTTTGAGGTTTGCAAAGGATTCTGGGTAACAGAACCTGGTCCGAGCCCCGCAAGTCACCCCATCTTGGATTCCCCTAGGTCTCTAGTTTTCAGAAATGCACAGGTTTGGTAGGTTTCCCTAGGTGCCGGCTGAGCTAGAGGCCAAAATCTACAGGTAGGCACTTCGCAAAAAACACCTCCTGTTTTCTTTCAAAAATTTGGATGTGTCCATGTTGCGCTTTGGGGCGTTTCCTGTCGCGGGCGCTAGGCCTACCCACGCAAGTGAGGTATCATTTTTATAGGGAGACTTGGGGGAATGCTGGGTGGAAGGAAATTTGTGGCTCCTCTCAGATTTCAGAACTTTCTGCCACAGAAATGTGAGGGACATGTGTTTTTTTAGCCAAATTTTGAGGTTAGCAAAGGATTCTGGGTAACAGAACCTGGTCCGAGCTCGCATGTCACCCCTCCTTGGATTCCCCTAGGTCTCTAGTTTTCAGAAATGCACAGGTTTGGTAGGTTTCCCTAGGTGCCGGCTGAGCTAGAGGCCAAAATCTACAGGTAGGCACTTCGCAAAAAACACCTCTGTTTTCTTTCAAGAATTTCGATGTGTCCACGTTGCGCTTTGGGGCGTTTCCTGTCGCGGGCGCTAGGCCTACCCACACAAGTGAGGTATCATTTTTATCGGGAGACTTGGGGGAACGCTGGGTGGAAGGAAATTTGTGGCTCCTCTCAGATTCCAGAACTTTCTGCCACAGAAATGTGAGGAACATATGTTTGTTTAGCCAAATTTTGAGGTTTGCAAAGGATTCTGGGTAACAGAACCTGGTCCGAGCCCCGCAAGTTACCCCTCCTTGGATTCCCCTAGGTCTCTAGTTTTCAGAAATGCACAGGTTTGGTAGGTTTCCCTAGGTGCCGGCTGAGCTGGAGGCCAAAATCTACAGGTAGGCACTTCGCAAAAAACACATCTGTTTTCTTTCAAAAATTTGGATGTGTCCACGTTGCGCTTTGGGGCGTTTCCTGTCGCGGGCGCTAGGCCGACCCACACAAGTGAGGTATCATTTTTATAGGGAGACTTGGGGGAATGCTGGGTGGAAGGAAATTTGTGGCTCCTTTCAGATTCCAGAACTTTCTGCCACAGAAATGTGAGCAACATGTGTTTTTTTAGCCAAATTTTGAGGTTTGCAAAGGATTCTGGGTAACAGAACCTGGTCCGAGCCCCGCAAGTCAGCCCTCCTTGGATTCCCCTAGGTCTCTAGTTTTCAGAAATGCACAGGTTTGGTAGGTTTCCCTAGGTGCCGGCTGAGCTAGAGCCCAAAATCTACAGGTAGGCACTTCGCAAAAAACACCTCTGTTTTCTTTCAAAAATTTGGATGTGTCCACGTTGCGCTTTGGGACGTTTCCTGTCGCGGGCGCTAGGCCTACCCACACAAGTGAGGTATCATTTTTATCGGGAGACTTGGGGGAACGCTGGGTGGAAGGAAATTTGTGGCTCCTTCAGATTCCAGAACTTTCTGCCACAGAAATGTGAGGAACATGTGTTTTTTTAGCCAAATTTTGAGGTTTGCAAAGGATTCTGGGTGACAGAACCTGGTCCGAGCCCCGCAAGTCAGCCCTCCTTGGATTCCCCTGGGTCTCTAGTTTTCAGAAATGCACAGGTTTGGTAGGTTTCCCTAGGTGCCGGCTGAGCTAGAGGCCAAAATCTACAAGTAGGCACTTTGCAAAAAACACCTCTGTTTTCTTTCAAAAATGCGGATGTGTCCACGTTGCGCTTTGGGGCGTTTCCTGTCGTGGGCGCTAGGCCTACCCACACAAGTGAGGTATCATTTTTATCAGGACACTTGGGGGAACGCTGGGTGGAAGGAAATTTGTGGCTCCCCTCAGATTCCAGAACTTTCTGCCACAGAAATGTGAGGAACATGTGTTTTTTTAGCCAAATTTTGAGGATTGCAAAGGATTCTGGGTAACAGAACCTGGTCCGAGCCCCGCAAGTCACCCCTCCTTGGATTCCCCTAGGTCTCTAGTTTTCAAAATGCACAGGTTTGGTAGGTTTCCCTAGGTGCCGGCTGAGCTGGAGGCCAAAAGCTTCAGGTAGGCACTTCGCAAAAAACACCTCTGTTTTCTTTCAAAAATTTCGATGTGTCCACGTTGCGCTTTGGGGCGTTTCCTGTCGCGGGCGCTAGGCCTACCCACACAAGTGAGGTATCATTTTTATCGGGAGACTTGGGGGAACGCTGGGTGGAAGGAAATTTGTGGCTCCTCTCAGATTCCAGAACTTTCTGCCACAGAAATGTGAGGAACATATGTTTGTTTAGCCAAATTTTGAGGTTTGCAAAGGATTCTGGGTAACAGAACCTGGTCCGAGCCCCGCAAGTTACCCCTCCTTGGATTCCCCTAGGTCTCTAGTTTTCAGAAATGTACAGGTTTGGTAGGTTTCCCTATGTGCCGGCTGAGCTGGAGGCCAAAATCTACAGGTAGGCACTTCGCAAAAAACACCTCTGTTTTCTTTCCAAAATTTGGATGTGTCCACGTTGCGCTTTGGGGCGTTTCCTGTCGCGGGCGCTAGACCGACCCACACAAGTGAGGTATCATTTTTATCGGGAGACTTGGGGGAATGCTGGGTGGAAGGAAATTTGTGGCTCCTTTCAGATTCCAGAACTTTCTGCCACAGAAATGTGAGCAACATGTGTTTTTTTAGCCAAATTTTGAGGTTTGCAAAGGATTCTGGGTAACAGAACCTGGTCCGAGCCCCGCAAGTCAGCCCTCCTTGGATTCCCCTAGGTCTCTAGTTTTCAGAAATGCACAGGTTTGGTAGGTTTCCCTAGGTGCCGGCTGAGCTAGAGCCCAAAATCTACAGGTAGGCACTTCGCAAAAAACACCTCTGTTTTCTTTAAAAAATTTGGATGTGTCCACGTTGCGCTTTGGGAACGTTTCCTGACGCGGGCGCTAGGCCTACCCACACAAGTGAGGTATCATTTTTATCGGGAGACTTGGGGGAACGCTGGGTGGAAGGAAATTTGTGGCTCCTTCAGATTCCAGAACTTGCTGCCACAGAAATGTGAGGAACATGTGTTTTTTTAGCCAAATTTTGAGGTTTGCAAAGGATTCTGGGTAACAGAACCTGGTCCGAGCCCCGCAAGTCAGCCCTCCTTGGATTCCCCTAGGTCTCTAGTTTTCAGAAATGCACAGGTTTGGTAGGTTTCCCTAGGTGCCGGCTGAGCTAGAGGCCAAAATCTACAGGTAGGCACTTCGCAAAAAACACCTCTGTTTTCTTTCAAAAATTTGGATGTGTCCACGTTGCGCTTTGGGGCGTTTCCTGTCGCGGCCGCTAGGCCTACCCACACAAGTGAGGTATCATTTTTATTGGGAGACTTGGGGGAACGATGGGTGGAAGGAAATTTGTGGCTCCTCTCAGATTCCAGAACTTGCTGCCACAGAAATGTGAGGAACATGTGTTTTTTTAGCAAAATTTTGAGGTTTGTAAAGGATTCTGGGTAACAGAACCTGGTCCGAGCCCCGCAAGTCACCCCATCTTGGATTCCCCTAGGTCTCTAGTTTTCAGAAATGCACAGGTTTGGTAGGTTTCCCTAGGTGCCGGCTGAGCTAGAGGCCAAATTCTACAGGTAGGCACTTCGCAAAAAACACCTCTGTTTTCTTTCAAAAATTTGGATGTGTCCACGTTGCGCTTTGGGGCGTTTCCTGTCGCGGGCGCTAGGCCTACCCACACAAGTGAGGTATCATTTTTATCAGGAGACTTGGGGGAACGCTGGGTGGAAGGAAATTTGTGGCTCCTCTCAGATTCCAGAACTTTCTGCCACAGAAATGTGAGGAACATGTGTTTTTTTAGCCAAATTTTGAGGATTGCAAAGCATTCTGGGTAACAGAACCTGGTCCGAGCACCGCAAGTCACCCCTCCTTGGATTCCCCTAGGTCTCTAGTTTTCAAAATACACAGGTTTGGTAGGTTTCCCTAGGTGCCGGCTGAGCTGGAGGCCAAAATCTTCAGGTAGGCACTTCGCAAAAAACACCTCTGTTTTCTTTCAAAAATTTGGATGGGTCCACGTTGCGCTTTGGGGCGTTTCCTGTCGCGGGCGCTAGGCCTACCCACACAAGTGAGGTATCATTTTTATCAGGAGACTTGGGGGAACGCTGGGTGGAAGGAAATTTGTGGCTCCTCTCAGATTCCAGAACTTTCTGCCACAGAAATGTGAGGAACATATGTTTCTTTAGCCAAATTTTGAGGTTTGCAAAGGATTCTGGGTAACAGAACCTGGTCCGAGCCCCGCAAGTCACCCCTCCTTGGATTCCCCTAGGTCTATAGTTTTCAGAAATGCAGAGGTTTGGTAGGTTTCCCTAGGTGCCGGCTGAGCTAGAGGCCAAAATCTACAGGTAGGCACTTCGCAAAAAACACCTCTGTTTTCTTTCAAAAATTTGGATGTGTCCACGTTGCGCTTTGGGGCGTTTCCTGTCACGGGCGCTAGGCCTACCCACACAAGTGAGGTATCATTTTTATCGGGAGACTTGGGGGAACGCTGGGTGGAAGGACATTTGTGGCTCCCCTCAGATTCCAGAACTTTCTGCCACAGAAATGTGAGGAACATGTGTTTTTTAAGCCAATTTTTGAGGTTTGCAAAGGATTCTGGGTAACAGGACCTGGTCCGCGCCCCGCAAGTCACCCCTCCTTGGATTCCCCTAGGTCTCTAGTTTTCAGAAATACACAGGTTTGGTAGGTTTCCCAGGTGCCGGCTGAGCTAGAGGCCAAAATCTACAGGTAGGCACTTCGCAAAAAACACCTCTGTTTTCTTTCAAAAATTTGGATGTGTCCACGTTGCGCTTTGGGGCGTTTCCTGTCACGGGCGCTAGGCCTACCTACACAAGTGAGGTATCATTTTTATCGGGAGACTTGGGGGAACGCTGGGTGGAAGGACATTTGTGGCTCCCCTCAGATTCCAGAACTTTCTGCCACAGAAATGTGAGGAACATTTGTTTTATAAGCCAATTTTTGAGGTTTGCAAAGGATTCTGGGTAACAGGACCTGGTGCGCGCCCCGCAAGTCACCCCTCCTTGGATTCCCCTAGGTCTCTAGTTTTCAAAATACACAGGTTTGGTAGGTTTCCCTAGGTGCCGGCTGAGCTGGAGGCCAAAATCTTCAGGTAGGCACTTCGCAAAAAACACCTCTGTTTTCTTTCAAAAATTTGGATGTGTTCACGTTGCGCTTTGGGGCGTTTCCTGTCGCGGGCGCTAGGCCTACCCACACAAGTGAGGTATCATTTTTATCGGGAGACTTGGGGGAACGCTGGGTGGAAGGAAATTTGTGGCTCCTTTCAGATTCCAGAACTTTCTGCCACAGAAATGTGAGGAACATGTGTTGTTTTAGCCAAATGTTGAGGTTTGCAAAGGATTCTGGGTAACAGAACCTGGTCCGAGCCCGCAAGTCACCCTTCCTTGTACTCCCCTAGGTCTCTAGTTTTCAGAAATGCACAGGTTTGGTAGGTTTCCCTATGTGCCGGCTGAGCTAGAGGCCAAAATCTTCAGGTAGGCACTTCGCAAAAAACACCTCCTGTTTTCTTTCAAAATTTTGGATGTGTCCACATTGCGCTTTGGGGCGTTTTCTGTCGCGGGCGCTAGGCCTACCCACACAAGTGAGGTATCATTTTTATCAGGAGACTTGGGGGAACGCTGGGTGGAAGGAAATTCGTGGCTCCTCTCAGATTCCAGAACGTTCTGCCACAGAAATGTGAGGAACATGTGTTTTTTTAGCCAAATTTTGAGGTTTGCAAAGGATTCTGGGTAACAGAACCTGGTCCGAGCCCCGCAAGTCACCCCATCTTGGAATCCCCTAGGTCTCTAGTTTTCAGAAATGCACAGGTTTGGTAGGTTTCCCTAGGTGCCGGCTGAGCTAGAGGCCAAAATCTACAGGTAGGCACTTCGCAAAAAACACCTCTGTTTTCTTTCAAAAATTTCGATGTGTCCACGTTGCGCTTCGGGGCGTTTCCTGTCGCGGGCGCTAGGCCTACCCACACAAGTGAGGTATCATTTTTATCGGGAGACTTGGGAGAACGCTGGGTGGAAGGAAATTTGTGGCTCCTCTCAGATTCCAGAACTTTCTGCCACAGAAATGTGAGGAACATATGTTTGTTTAGCCAACTTTTGAGGTTTGCAAAGGATTCTGGGTAACAGAACCTGGTCCCAGCCCCGCAAGTCACCCCTCCTTGGATTCCCCTAGGTCTATAGTTTTCAGAAATGCAGAGGTTTGGTAGGTTTCCCTAGGTGCCGGCTGAGCTAGAGGCCAAAATCTACAGGTAGGCACTTCGCAAAAAACACCTCTGTTTTCTTTCAAAAATTTGGATGTGTCCACATTGCGCTTTGGGGCGTTTCCTGTCGCGGGCGCTAGGCCTACCCACACAAGTGAGGTATAATTTTTATCGGGAGACTTGGGGGAACGCTGGGTGGAAGGAAATTTGTGGCTCCTCTCAGATTCCAGAACTTTCTGCCACAGAAATGAGAGGAACATATGTTTGTTTAGCCAAATTTTGAGGTTTGCAAAGGATTCTGGGTAACAGAACCAGGTCCGAGCCCCGCAAGTCACCCCTCCTTGGATTCCCCTAGGTCTCTAGTTTTCAGAAATGCACAGGTTTGGTAGGTTTCCCTAGGTGCCGGCTGAGCTAGAGGCCAAAATCTACAGGTAGGCACTTCGCAAAAAACACCTCTGTTTTCTTTAAAAAATTTGGATGTGTCCACGTTGCGCTTTGGGACGTTTCCTGTCGCGGGCGCTAGGCCTACCCACACAAGTGAGGTATCATTTTTATCGGGAGACTTGGGGGAATGCTGGGTGGAAGGAAATTTGTGGCTCCTTCAGATTCCAGAACTTGCTGCCACAGAAATGTGAGGAACATGTGTTTTTTTAGCCAAATTTTGAGGTTTGCAATGGATTCTGGGTAACAGAACCTGGTCCGAGCCCCGCAAGTCACCCCTCCTTGTATTCCCCTAGGTCTCTACTTTTCAGAAATGCACAGGTTTGGTAGGTTTCCCTAGGCTCCGGCTGAGCTAGAGCCCAAAATCTACAGGTAGGCACTTCGCAAAAAACACCTCTGTTTTCTTTCAAAAATTTGGATGTGTCCACGTTGCGCTTTGGGGCGTTTCCTGTCGCGGGCGCTAGGCCTACCCACACAAGTGAGGTATCATTTTTATCAGGAGACTTGGGGGAACGCTGGGTGGAAGGAAATTTGTGGCTCCTCTCAGATTCCAGAACTTTCTGCCACAGAAATGTGAGGAACATATGTTTCTTTAGCCAAATTTTGAGGTTTGCAAAGGATTCTGGGTAACAGAACCTGGTCCGAGCCCCGCAAGTCACCCCTCCTTGGATTCCCCTAGGTCTATAGTTTTCAGAAATGCAGAGGTTTGGTAGGTTTCCCTAGGTGCCGGCTGAGCTAGAGGCCAAAATCTACAGGTAGGCACTTCGCAAAAAACACCTCTGTTTTCTTTCAAAAATTTGGATGTGTCCACGTTGCGCTTTGGGGCGTTTCCTGTCACGGGCGCTAGGCCTACCCACACAAGTGAGGTATCATTTTTATCGGGAGACTTGGGGGAACGCTGGGTGGAAGGACATTTGTGGCTCCCCTCAGATTCCAGAACTTTCTGCCACAGAAATGTGAGGAACATGTGTTTTTTAAGCCAATTTTTGAGGTTTGCAAAGGATTCTGGGTAACAGGACCTGGTCCGCGCCCCGCAAGTCACCCCTCCTTGGATTCCCCTAGGTCTCTAGTTTTCAGAAATACACAGGTTTGGTAGGTTTCCCAGGTGCCGGCTGAGCTAGAGGCCAAAATCTACAGGTAGGCACTTCTCAAAAAACACCTCCTGTTTTCTTTCAAAAATTTGGATGTGTCCACATTGCGCTTTGGGGCGTTTCCTGTCGCGGGCGCTAGGCCTACCCACACAAGTGAGGTATCATTTTTATCAGGAGACTTGGGGGAACGCTGGGTGGAAGGAAATTCGTGGCTCCTCTCAGATTCCAGAACGTTCTGCCACAGAAATGTGAGGAACATGTGTTTTTTAGCCAAATTTTGAGGTTTGCAAAGGATTCTGGGTAACAGAACCTGGTCCGAGCCCCGCAAGTCACCCCATCTTGGAATCCCCTAGGTCTCTAGTTTTCAGAAATGCACAGGTTTGGTAGGTTTCCCTAGGTGCCGGCTGAGCTAGAGGCCAAAATCTACAGGTAGGCACTTCGCAAAAAACACCTCTGTTTTCTTTCAAAAATTTCGATGTGTCCACGTTGCGCTTTGGGGCGTTTCCTGTCGCGGGCGCTAGGCCTACCCACACAAGTGAGGTATCATTTTTATCGGGAGACTTGGGTGAACGCTGGGTGGAAGGAAATTTGTGGCTCCTCTCAGATTCCAGAACTTTCTGCCACAGAAATGTGAGGAACATATGTTTGTTTAGCCAAATTTTGAGGTTTGCAAAGGATTCTGGGTAACAGAACCTGGTCCGAGCCCTGCAAGTCACCCCTCCTTGGATTCCCCTAGGTCTCTAGTTTTCAGAAATGCACAGGTTTGGTAGGTTTCCCTAGGTGCTGGCTGAGCTGGAGGCCAAAATCTACAGGTAGGCACTTCGCAAAAAACACCTCTGTTTTCTTTAAAAAATTTGGATGTGTCCACGTTGCGCTTTGGGGCGTTTCCTGTCGCGGGCGCTAGGCCTACCCACACAAGAGAGGTATCATTTTTATCAGGAGACTTGGGGGAACGCTGGGTGGAAGGAAATTCGTGGCTCCTCTCAGATTCCAGAACTTTCTGCCACAGAAATGTGAGGAACATGTGTTTTTTTAGCCAAATTTTGAAGTTTGCAAAGGATTCTGGGTAACAGAACCTGGTCCGAGCCCCGCAAGTCACCCCATCTTGGAATCCCCTAGGTCTCTAGTTTTCAGAAATGCACAGGTTTGGTAGGTTTCCCTAGGTGCCGGCTGAGCTAGAGGCCAAAATCTACAGGTAGGCACTTCGCAAAAAACACCTCTGTTTTCTTTCAAAAATTTCAATGTGTCCACGTTGCGCTTTGGGGCGTTTCCTGTCGCGGGCGCTAGGCCTACCCACACAAGTGAGGTATCATTTTTATCAGGAGACTTGGGGGAACGCTGGGTGGAAGGAAATTCGTGGCTCCTCTCAGATTCCAGAACTTTCTGCCACAGAAATGTGAGGAACATGTGTTTTTTTAGCCAAATTTTGAAGTTTGCAAAGGATTCTGGGTAACAGAACCTGGTCCGAGCCCCGCAAGTCACCCCTCCTTGGATTCCCCTAGGTCTCTAGTTTTCAGAAATGCACAGGTTTGGTAGGTTTCCCTAGGTGCCGGCTGAGCTAGAGGCCAAAATCTACAGGTAGGCACTTCGCAAAAAACACCTCTGTTTTCTTTAAAAAATTTGGATGTGTCCACGTTGCGCTTTGGGACGTTTCCTGTCGCGGGCGCTAGGCCTACCCACACAAGTGAGGTATCATTTTTATCGGGAGACTTGGGGGAATGCTGGGTGGAAGGAAATTTGTGGCTCCTTCAGATTCCAGAACTTGCTGCCACAGAAATGTGAGGAACATGTGTTTTTTTAGCCAAATTTTGAGGTTTGCAATGGATTCTGGGTAACAGAACCTGGTCCGAGCCCCGCAAGTCACCCCTCCTTGTATTCCCCTAGGTCTCTACTTTTCAGAAATGCACAGGTTTGGTAGGTTTCCCTAGGCTCCGGCTGAGCTAGAGCCCAAAATCTACAGGTAGGCACTTCGCAAAAAACACCTCTGTTTTCTTTCAAAAATTTGGATGTGTCCACGTTGCGCTTTGGGGCGTTTCCTGTCGCGGGCGCTAGGCCTACCCACACAAGTGAGGTATCATTTTTATCAGGAGACTTGGGGGAACGCTGGGTGGAAGGAAATTTGTGGCTCCTCTCAGATTCCAGATCTTTCTGCCACAGAAATGTGAGGAACATATGTTTCTTTAGCCAAATTTTGAGGTTTGCAAAGGATTCTGGGTAACAGAACCTGGTCCGAGCCCCGCAAGTCACCCCTCCTTGGATTCCCCTAGGTCTATAGTTTTCAGAAATGCAGAGGTTTGGTAGGTTTCCCTAGGTGCCGGCTGAGCTAGAGGCCAAAATCTACAGGTAGGCACTTCGCAAAAAACACCTCTGTTTTCTTTCAAAAATTTGGATGTGTCCACGTTGCGCTTTGGGGCGTTTCCTGTCACGGGCGCTAGGCCTACCCACACAAGTGAGGTATCATTTTTATCGGGAGACTTGGGGGAACGCTGGGTGGAAGGACATTTGTGGCTCCCCTCAGATTCCAGAACTTTCTGCCACAGAAATGTGAGGAACATGTGTTTTTTAAGCCAATTTTTGAGGTTTGCAAAGGATTCTGGGTAACAGGACCTGGTCCGCGCCCCGCAAGTCACCCCTCCTTGGATTCCCCTAGGTCTCTAGTTTTCAGAAATACACAGGTTTGGTAGGTTTCCCAGGTGCCGGCTGAGCTAGAGGCCAAAATCTACAGGTAGGCACTTCTCAAAAAACACCTCCTGTTTTCTTTCAAAAATTTGGATGTGTCCACATTGCGCTTTGGGGCGTTTCCTGTCGCGGGCGCTAGGCCTACCCACACAAGTGAGGTATCATTTTTATCAGGAGACTTGGGGGAACGCTGGGTGGAAGGAAATTCGTGGCTCCTCTCAGATTCCAGAACGTTCTGCCACAGAAATGTGAGGAACATGTGTTTTTTAGCCAAATTTTGAGGTTTGCAAAGGATTCTGGGTAACAGAACCTGGTCCGAGCCCCGCAAGTCACCCCATCTTGGAATCCCCTAGGTCTCTAGTTTTCAGAAATGCACAGGTTTGGTAGGTTTCCCTAGGTGCCGGCTGAGCTAGAGGCCAAAATCTACAGGTAGGCACTTCGCAAAAAACACCTCTGTTTTCTTTCAAAAATTTCGATGTGTCCACGTTGCGCTTTGGGGCGTTTCCTGTCGCGGGCGCTAGGCCTACCCACACAAGTGAGGTATCATTTTTATCGGGAGACTTGGGTGAACGCTGGGTGGAAGGAAATTTGTGGCTCCTCTCAGATTCCAGAACTTTCTGCCACAGAAATGTGAGGAACATATGTTTGTTTAGCCAAATTTTGAGGTTTGCAAAGGATTCTGGGTAACAGAACCTGGTCCGAGCCCAGCAAGTCACCCCTCCTTGGATTCCCCTAGGTCTCTAGTTTTCAGAAATGCACAGGTTTGGTAGGTTTCCCTAGGTGCTGGCTGAGCTGGAGGCCAAAATCTACAGGTAGGCACTTCGCAAAAAACACCTCTGTTTTCTTTAAAAAATTTGGATGTGTCCACGTTGCGCTTTGGGGCGTTTCCTGTCGCGGGCGCTAGGCCTACCCACACAAGAGAGGTATCATTTTTATCAGGAGACTTGGGGGAACGCTGGGTGGAAGGAAATTCGTGGCTCCTCTCAGATTCCAGAACTTTCTGCCACAGAAATGTGAGGAACATGTGTTTTTTTAGCCAAATTTTGAAGTTTGCAAAGGATTCTGGGTAACAGAACCTGGTCCGAGCCCCGCAAGTCACCCCATCTTGGAATCCCCTAGGTCTCTAGTTTTCAGAAATGCACAGGTTTGGTAGGTTTCCCTAGGTGCCGGCTGAGCTAGAGGCCAAAATCTACAGGTAGGCACTTCGCAAAAAACACCTCTGTTTTCTTTCAAAAATTTCAATGTGTCCACGTTGCGCTTTGGGGCGTTTCCTGTCGCGGGCGCTAGGCCTACCCACACAAGTGAGGTATCATTTTTATCGGGAGACTTGGGGGAACGCTGGGTGGAAGGAAATTTGTGGCTCCTCTCAGATTCCAGAACTTTCTACCACAGAAATGTGAGGAACATATGTTTGTTTAGCCAAATTTTGAGGTTTGCAAAGGATTCTGGGTAACAGAACCTGGTCCGAGCCCCGCAAGTCAGCCCTCCTTGGATTCCCCTAGGTCTATAGTTTTCAGAAATGCAGAGGTTTGGTAGGTTTCCCTAGGTGCCGGCTGAGCTAGAGGCCAAAATCTACAGGTAGGCACTTCGCAAAAAACACCTCTGTTTTCTTTCAAAAATTTGGATATGTCCACGTTGCGCTTTGGGACGTTTCCTGTCGCGGGCGCTAGGCGTACCCACACAAGTGAGGTATCATTTTTATCGGGAGACTTGGGGGAATGCTGGGTGGAAGGAAATTTGTGGCTCCTTCAGATTCCAGAACTTGCTGCCACAGAAATGTGAGGAACATGTGTTTTTTTAGCCAAATTTTGAGGTTTGCAATGGATTCTGGGTAACAGAACCTGGTCCGAGCCCCGCAAGTCACCCCTCCTTGTATTCCCCTAGGTCTCTAGTTTTCAGAAATGCACAGGTTTGGTAGGTTTCCCTAGGCGCCGGCTGAGCTAGAGCCCAAAATCTACAGGTAGGCACTTCGCAAAAAACACCTCTGTTTTCTTTCAAAAATTTGGATGTGTCCACGTTGCGCTTTGGGGCGTTTCCTGTCGCGGGCGCTAGGCCTACCCACACAAGTGAGGTATCATTTTTATCAGGAGACTTGGGGGAACGCTGGGTGGAAGGAAATTTGTGGCTCCTCTCAGATTCCAGAACTTTCTGCCACAGAAATGTGAGGAACATATGTTTCTTTAGCCAAATTTTGAGGTTTGCAAAGGATTCTGGGTAACAGAACCTGGTCCGAGCCCCGCAAGTCACCCCTCCTTGGATTCCCCTAGGTCTATAGTTTTCAGAAATGCAGAGGTTTGGTAGGTTTCCCTAGGTGCTGGCTGAGCTAGAGGCCAAAATCTACAGGTAGGCACTTCGCAAAAAACACCTCTGTTTTCTTTCAAAAATTTGGATGTGTCCACGTTGCGCTTTGGGGCGTTTCCTGTCACGGGCGCTAGGCCTACCCACACAAGTGAGGTATCATTTTTATCGGGAGACTTGGGGGAACGCTGGGTGGAAGGACATTTGTGGCTCCCCTCAGATTCCAGAACTTTCTGCCACAGAAATGTGAGGAACATGTGTTTTTTAAGCCAATTTTTGAGGTTTGCAAAGGATTCTGGGTAACAGGACCTGGTCCGCGCCCCGCAAGTCACCCCTCCTTGGATTCCCCTAGGTCTCTAGTTTTCAGAAATACACAGGTTTGGTAGGTTTCCCAGGTGCCGGCTGAGCTAGAGGCCAAAATCTACAGGTAGGCACTTCGCAAAAAACACCTCCTGTTTTCTTTCAAAAATTTGGATGTGTCCACATTGCGCTTTGGGGCGTTTCCTGTCGCGGGCGCTAGGCCTACCCACACAAGTGAGGTATCATTTTTATCAGGAGACTTGGGGGAACGCTGGGTGGAAGGAAATTCGTGGCTCCTCTCAGATTCCAGAACGTTCTGCCACAGAAATGTGAGGAACATATGTTTTTTAGCCAAATTTTGAGGTTTGCAAAGGATTCTGGGTAACAGAACCTGGTCCGAGCCCCGCAAGTCACCCCATCTTGGAATCCCCTAGGTCTCTAGTTTTCAGAAATGCACAGGTTTGGTAGGTTTCCCTAGGTGCCGGCTGAGCTAGAGGCCAAAATCTACAGGTAGGCACTTCGCAAAAAACACCTCTGTTTTCTTTCAAAAATTTCGATGTGTCCACGTTGCGCTTTGGGGCGTTTCCTGTCGCGGGCGCTAGGCCTACCCACACAAGTGAGGTATCATTTTTATCGGGAGACTTGGGTGAACGCTGGGTGGAAGGAAATTTGTGGCTCCTCTCAGATTCCAGAACTTTCTGCCACAGAAATGTGAGGAACATATGTTTGTTTAGCCAAATTTTGAGGTTTGCAAAGGATTCTGGGTAACAGAACCTGGTCCGAGCCCCGCAAGTCACCTCATCTTGGATTCCCCTAGGTCTCTAGTTTTCAGAAATGCACAGGTTGTGTAGGTTTCCCTAGGTGCCGGCTGAGCTAGAGGCCAAAATCTACAGGTAGGCACTTCGCAAAAAACACCTCTGTTTTCTTTCAAAAATTTGGATGTGTCCACGTTGCGCTTTGGGACGTTTCCTGTTGCGGGCGCTAGGCCTACCCACACAAGTGAGGTATCATTTTTATCGGGAGACTTGGGGGAACGCTGGGTGGAAGGAAATTTGTGGCTCCTCTCAGATTCCAGAACTTTCTGCCATAGAAATGTGAGGAACATGTGTTTTTTTAGCCAAATTTTGAGGTTTGCAAAGGATTTTGGGTAACAGAACCTGGTCCGAGCCCTGCAAGTCACCCCTCCTTGGATTCCCCTAGGCCTCTAGTTTTCAGAAATGCACAGGTTTGGTAGGTTTCCCTAGGTGCCGGCTGAGCTAGAGGCCAAAATCTACAGGTAGGCACTTTGCAAAAAACACCTCCTGTTTTCTTTCAAAAATTTGGATGTGTCCACGTTGCGATTTGGGGCGTTTCCTGTCGCGGGCGCTAGGCCTACCCACACAAGTGAGGTATCATTTTTATCGGGAGACTTGGGGGAACGCTGGGTGGAAGGAAATTTGTGGCTCCTCTCAGATTCCAGAACTTTCTGCCACAGAAATGTGAGGAACATATGTTTGTTTAGCCAAATTTTGAGGTTTGCAAAGGATTCTGGGTAACAGAACCTGGTCCGCGCCCCGCAAGTCACCCCTCCTTGGATTCCCCTAGGTCTCTAGTTTTCAGAAATGCACAGGTTTGGTAGGTTTCCCTAGGTGCCGGCTGAGCTAGAGGCCAAAATCTACAGGTAGGCACTTCGCAAAAAACACCTCCTGTTTTCTTTCAAAAATTTGGATGTGTCCACATTGCGCTTTGGGGCGTTTCCTGTCGCGGGTGCTAGGCCTACCCACACAAGTGAGGTATCATTTTTATCGGGAGACTTGGGGGAACGCTGGGTGGCAGGAAATTTGTGGCTCCTCTCAGATTCCAGAACTTTCTGCCACAGAAATGTGAGGAACATGTGTTTTTTTAGCCAAATTTTGAGGTTTGCAAAGGATTCTGGGTAACAGAACCTGGTCCGAGCCCCGCAAGTCACCCCATCTTGGATTCCCCTAGGTCTCTAGTTTTCAGAAATGCACAGGTTTGGTAGGTTTCCCTAGGTGCCGGCTGAGCTAGAGGCCAAAATCTACAGGTAGGCACTTCGCAAAAAACACCTCCTGTTTTCTTTCAAAAATTTGGATGTGTCCACGTTGCGCTTTGGGGCGTTTCCTGTCGCGGGCGCTAGGCCTACCCACGCAAGTGAGGTATCATTTTTATAGGGAGACTTGGGGGAATGCTGGGTGGAAGGAAATTTGTGGCTCCTCTCAGATTTCAGAACTTTCTGCCACAGAAATGTGAGGGACATGTGTTTTTTTAGCCAAATTTTGAGGTTAGCAAAGGATTCTGGGTAACAGAACCTGGTCCGAGCTCGCAAGTCACCCCTCCTTGGATTCCCCTAGGTCTCTAGTTTTCAGAAATGCACAGGTTTGGTAGGTTTCCCTAGGTGCCGGCTGAGCTAGAGGCCAAAATCTACAGGTAGGCACTTTGCAAAAAACACCTCCTGTTTTCTTTCAAAAATTTGGATGTGTCCACATTGTGCTTTAAGGCGTTTCCTGTCGCGGGCGCTAGGCCTACCCACACAAGTGAGGTATCATTTTTATCAGGAGACTTGGGGGAACGCTGGGTGGAAGGAAATTCGTGGCTCCTCTCAGATTCCAGAACGTTCTGCCACAGAAATGTGAGGAACATGTGTTTTTTTAGCCAAATTTTGAGGTTTGCAAAGGATTCTGGGTAACAGAACCTGGTCCGAGCCCCGCAAGTCACCCCATCTTGGAATCCCCTAGGTCTCTAGTTTTCAGAAATGCACAGGTTTGGTAGGTTTCCCTAGGTGCCGGCTGAGCTAGAGGCCAAAATCTACAGGTAGGCACTTCGCAAAAAACACCTCTGTTTTCTTTCAAAAATTTCGATGTGTCCACGTTGCGCTTTGGGGCGTTTCCTGTCACGGGCGCTAGGCCTACCCACACAAGTGAGGTATCATTTTTATCAGGAGACTTGGGGGAACGCTGGGTGGAAGGAAATTTGTGGCTCCTCTCAGATTCCAGAACTTTCTGCCACAGAAATGTGAGGAACATATGTTTCTTTAGCCAAATTTTGAGGTTTGCAAAGGATTCTGGGTAACAGAACCTGGTCCGAGCCCCGCAAGTCACCCCTCCTTGGATTCCCCTAGGTCTATAGTTTTCAGAAATGCAGAGGTTTGGTAGGTTTCCCTAGGTGCCGGCTGAGCTAGAGGCCAAAATCTACAGGTAGGCACTTCGCAAAAAACACCTCTGTTTTCTTTCAAAAATTTGGATGTGTCCACGTTGCGCTTTGGGGCGTTTCCTGTCGCGGGCGCTAGGCCTACCCACACAAGTGAGGTATCATTTTTATCGGGAGACTTGGGGGAACGCTGGGTGGAAGGACATTTGTGGCTCCCCTCAGATTCCAGAACTTTCTGCCACAGAAATGTGAGGAACATGTGTTTTTTAAGCCAATTTTTGAGGTTTGCAAAGGATTCTGGGTAACAGGACCTGGTCCGCGCCCCGCAAGTCACCCCTCCTTGGATTCCCCTAGGTCTCTAGTTTTCAGAAATACACAGGTTTGGTAGGTTTCCCAGGTGCCGGCTGAGCTAGAGGCCAAAATCTACAGGTAGGCACTTCGCAAAAAACACCTCCTGTTTTCTTTCAAAAATTTGGATGTGTCCACATTGCGCTTTGGGGCGTTTCCTGTCGCGGGCGCTAGGCCTACCCACACAAGTGAGGTATCATTTTTATCAGGAGACTTGGGGGAACGCTGGGTGGAAGGAAATTCGGGGCTCCTCTCAGATTCCAGAACGTTCTGCCACAGAAATGTGAGGAACATGTGTTTTTTAGCCAAATTTTGAGGTTTGCAAAGGATTCTGGGTAACAGAACCTGGTCCGAGCCCCGCAAGTCACCCCATCTTGGAATCCCCTAGGTCTCTAGTTTTCAGAAATGCACAGGTTTGGTAGGTTTCCCTAGGTGCCGGCTGAGCTAGAGGCCAAAATCTACAGGTAGGCACTTCGCAAAAAACACCTCTGTTTTCTTTCAAAAATTTCGATGTGTCCACGTTGCGCTTTGGGGCGTTTCCTGTCGCGGGCGCCAGGCCTACCCACACAAGTGAGGTATCATTTTTATCGGGAGACTTGGGGGAACGCTGGGTGGAAGGAAATGTGTGGCTCCTCTCAGATTCCAGAACTTTCTGCCACAGAAATGTGAGGAACATGTGTTTTTTTAGCCAAATTTTGAGGTTTGCAAAGGATTCTGGGTAACAGAACCTGGTCCGAGCCCCGCAAGTCACCCCATCTTGGATTCCCCTAGGTCTCTAGTTTTCAGAAATGCACAGGTTTGGTAGGTTTCCCTAGGTGCCGGCTGAGCTAGAGGCCAAAATCTACAGGTAGGCACTTCGCAAAAAACACCTCCTGTTTTCTTTCAAAAATTTGGATGTGTCCACGTTGCGCTTTGGGGCGTTTCCTGTCGCGGGCGCTAGGCCTACCCACGCAAGTGAGGTATCATTTTTATAGGGAGACTTGGGGGAATGCTGGGTGGAAGGAAATTTGTGGCTCCTCTCAGATTTCAGAACTTTCTGCCACAGAAATGTGAGGGACATGTGTTTTTTTAGCCAAATTTTGAGGTTAGCAAAGGATTCTGGGTAACAGAACCTGGTCCGAGCTCGCATGTCACCCCTCCTTGGATTCCCCTAGGTCTCTAGTTTTCAGAAATGCACAGGTTTGGTAGGTTTCCGTAGGTGCCGGCTGAGCTAGAGGCCAAAATCTACAGGTAGGCACTTTGCAAAAAACACCTCCTGTTTTCTTTAAAAAATTTGGATGTGTCCACATTGCGCTTTGGGGCGTTTCCTGTCGCGGGCGCTAGGCCTACCCACACAAGTGAGGTATCATTTTTATCAGGAGACTTGGGGGAACGCTGGGTTGAAGGAAATTCGTGGCTCCTCTCAGATTCCAGAACGTTCTGCCACAGAAATGTGAGGAACATGTGTTTTTTTAGCCAAATTTTGAGGTTTGCAAAGGATTCTGGGTAACAGAACTTGGTCCGAGCCCCGCAAGTCACCCCATCTTGGAATCCCCTAGGTCTCTAGTTTTCAGAAATGCACAGGTTTGGTAGGTTTCCCTAGGTGCCGGCTGAGCTAGAGGCCAAAATCTACAGGTAGGCACTTCGCAAAAAACACCTCTGTTTTCTTTCAAAAATTTCGATGTGTCCACGTTGCTCTTTGGGGCGTTTCCTGTCGCGGGCGCTAGGCCTACCCACACAAGTGAGGTATCATTTTTATCAGGAGACTTGGGGGAACGCTGGGTGGAAGGAAATTTGTGGCTCCTCTCAGATTCCAGAACTTTCTGCCACAGAAATGTGAGGAACATATGTTTCTTTAGCCAAATTTTGAGGTTTGCAAAGGATTCTGGGTAACAGAACCTGGTCCGAGCCCCGCAAGTCACCCCTCCTTGGATTCCCCTAGGTCTATAGTTTTCAGAAATGCAGAGGTTTGGTAGGTTTCCCTAGGTGCCGGCTGAGCTAGAGGCCAAAATCTACAGGTAGGCACTTCGCAAAAAACACCTCTGTTTTCTTTCAAAAATTTGGATGTGTCCACGTTGCGCTTTGGGGCGTTTCCTGTCGCGGGCGCTAGGCCTACCCACACAAGTGAGGTATCATTTTTATCGGGAGACTTGGGGGAACGCTAGGTGGAAGGACATTTGTGGCTCCCCTCAGATTCCAGAACTTTCTGCCACAGAAATGTGAGGAACATGTGTTTTTTAAGCCAATTTTTGAGGTTTGCAAAGGATTCTGGGTAACAGGACCTGGTCCGCGCCCCGCAAGTCACCCCTCCTTGGATTCCCCTAGGTCTCTAGTTTTCAGAAATACACAGGTTTGGTAGGTTTCCCAGGTGCCGGCTGAGCTAGAGGCCAAAATCTACAGGTAGGCACTTCGCAAAAAACACCTCCTGTTTTCTTTCAAAAATTTGGATGTGTCCACATTGCGCTTTGGGGCGTTTCCTGTCGCGGGCGCTAGGCCTACCCACACAAGTGAGGTATCATTTTTATCAGGAGACTTGGGGGAACGCTGGGTGGAAGGAAATTCGTGGCTCCTCTCAGATTCCAGAACGTTCTGCCACAGAAATGTGAGGAACATGTGTTTTTTAGCCAAATTTTGAGGTTTGCAAAGGATTCTGGGTAACAGAACCTGGTCCGAGCCCCGCAAGTCACCCCATCTTGGAATCCCCTAGGTCTCTAGTTTTCAGAAATGCACAGGTTTGGTAGGTTTCCCTAGGTGCCGGCTGAGCTAGAGGCCAAAATCTACAGGTAGGCACTTCGCAAAAAACACCTCTGTTTTCTTTCAAAAATTTCGATGTGTCCACGTTGCGCTTTGGGGCGTTTCCTGTCGCGGGCGCTAGGCCTACCCACACAAGTGAGGTATCATTTTTATCGGGAGACTTGGGTGAACGCTGGGGGGAAGGAAATTTGTGGCTCCTCTCAGATTCCAGAACTTTCTGCCACAGAAATGTGAGGAACATATGTTTGTTTAGCCAAATTTTGAGGTTTGCAAAGGATTCTGGGTAACAGAACCTGGTCCGAGCCCTGCAAGTCACCCCTCCTTGGATTCCCCTAGGTCTCTAGTTTTCAGAAATGCACAGGTTTGGTAGGTTTCCCTAGGTGCCGGCTGAGCTGGAGGCCAAAATCTACAGGTAGGCACTTCGCAAAAAACACCTCTGTTTTCTTTAAAAAATTTGGATGTGTCCACGTTGCGCTTTGGGGCGTTTCCTGTCGCGGGCGCTAGGCCTACCCACACAAGAGAGGTATCATTTTTATCAGGAGACTTGGGGGAACGCTGGGTGGAAGGAAATTCGTGGCTCCTCTCAGATTCCAGAACTTTCTGCCACAGAAATGTGAGGAACATGTGTTTTTTTAGCCAAATTTTGAAGTTTGCAAAGGATTCTGGGTAACAGAACCTGGTCCGAGCCCCGCAAGTCACCCCATCTTGGAATCCCCTAGGTCTCTAGTTTTCAGAAATGCACAGGTTTGGTAGGTTTCCCTAGGTGCCGGCTGAGCTAGAGGCCAAAATCTACAGGTAGGCACTTCGCAAAAAACACCTCTGTTTTCTTTCAAAAATTTCGATGTGTCCACGTTGCGCTTTGGGGCGTTTCCTGTCGCGGGCGCTAGGCCTACCCACACAAGTGAGGTATCATTTTTATCGGGAGACTTGGGGGAACGCTGGGTGGAAGGAAATTTGTGGCTCCTCTCAGATTCCAGAACTTTCTGCCACAGAAATGTGAGGAACATATGTTTGTTTAGCCAAATTTTGAGGTTTGCAAAGGATTCTGGGTAACAGAACCTGGTCCGAGCCCCGCAAGTCAGCCCTCCTTGGATTCCCCTAGGTCTCTAGTTTTCAGAAATGCACAGGTTTGGTAGGTTTCCCTAGGTGCCAGCTGAGCTAGAGCCCAAAATCTACAGGTAGGCACTTCGCAAAAAACACCTCTGTTTTCTTTCAAAAATTTGGATGTGTCCACGTTGCGCTTTGGGACGTTTCCTGTCGCGGGCGCTAGGCCTACCCACACAAGTGTGGTATCATTTTTATCGGGAGACTTGGGGGAACGCTGGGTGGAAGGAAATTCGTGGCTCCTTCAGATTCCAGAACTTGCTGCCACAGAAATGTGAGGAACATGTGTTTTTGTAGCCAAATTTTGAGGTTTGCAAAGGATTCTGGGTAACAGAACCTGGTCCGAGCCCCGCAAGTCACCCCTCCTTGGATTCCCCTAGGTCTCTAGTTTTCAAAATGCACAGGTTTGGTAGGTTTCCCTAGGTGCCGGCTGAGCTGGAGGCCAAAATCTTCAGGTAGGCACTTCGCAAAAAACACCTCTGTTTTCTTTCAAAAATTTGGATGTGTTCACGTTGCGCTTTGGGGCGTTTCCTGTCGCGGGCGCTAGGGCTACCCACACAAGTGAGGTATAATTTTTATCGGGAGACTTGGGGGAACGCTGGGTGGAAGGAAATTTGTGGCTCCTTTCAGATTCCAGAACTTTCTGCCACAGAAATGTGAGGAACATGTGTTGTTTTAGCCAAATGTTGAGGTTTGCAAAGGATTCTGGGTAACAGAACCTGGTCCGAGCCCCGCAAGTCACCCCTCCTTGTACTCCCCTAGGTCTCTAGTTTTCAGAAATGCACAGGTTTGGTAGGTTTGCCTAGGTGCCGGCTGAGCTAGAGGCCAAAATCTACAGGTAGGCACTTCGCAAAAAACACCTCCTGTTTTCTTTCAAAAATTTGGATGTGTCCATGTTGCGCTTTGGGGCGTTTCCTGTCGCGGGCGCTAGGCCTACCCACGCAAGTGAGGTATCATTTTTATAGGGAGACTTGGGGGAATGCTGGGTGGAAGGAAATTTGTGGCTCCTCTCAGATTTCAGAACTTTCTGCCACAGAAATGTGAGGGACATGTGTTTTTTTAGCCAAATTTTGAGGTTAGCAAAGGATTCTGGGTAACAGAACCTGGTCCGAGCTCGCATGTCACCCCTCCTTGGATTCCCCTAGGTCTCTAGTTTTCAGAAATGCACAGGTTTGGTAGGTTTCCCTAGGTGCCGGCTGAGCTAGAGGCCAAAATCTACAGGTAGGCACTTTGCAAAAAACACCTCCTGTTTTCTTTCAAAAATTTGGATGTGTCCACGTTGCGCTTTGGGGCGTTTCCTGTCGCGGGCGCTAGGCCTACCCACGCAAGTGAGGTATCATTTTTATAGGGAGACTTGGGGGAATGCTGGGTGGAAGGAAATTTGTGGCTCCTCTCAGATTTCAGAACTTTCTGCCACAGAAATGTGAGGGACATGTGTTTTTTTAGCCAAATTTTGAGGTTAGCAAAGGATTCTGGGTAACAGAACCTGGTCCGAGCTCGCATGTCACCCCTCCTTGGATTCCCCTAGGTCTCTAGTTTTCAGAAATGCACAGGTTTGGTAGGTTTCCCTAGGTGCCGGCTGAGCTAGAGGCCAAAATCTACAGGTAGGCACTTCGCAAAAAACACCTCTGTTTTCTTTCAAAAATTTCGATGTGTCCACGTTGCGCTTTGGGGCGTTTCCTGTCACGGGCGCTAGGCCTACCCACACAAGTGAGGTATCATTTTTATCGGGAGACTTGGGGGAACGCTGGGTGGAAGGACATTTGTGGCTCCTTTCAGATTCCAGAACTTTCTGACACAGAAATGTGAGCAGCATGTGTTTTTTTAGCCAAATTTTGAGGTTGCAAAGGATTCTGGGTAACAGAACCTGGTCCGAGCTCGCAAGTCACCCCTCCTTGGATTCCCCTAGGTCTCTAGTTTTCAGAAATGCACAGGTTTGGTAGGTTTCCCTAGGTGCCGGCTGAGCTGGAGGCCAAAATCTTCAGGTAGGCACTTCGCAAAAAACACCTCTGTTTTCTTTCAAAAATTTGGATGTGTTCACGTTGCGCTTTGGGGCGTTTCCTGTCGCGGGCGCTAGGGCTACCCACACAAGTGAGGTATAATTTTTATCGGGAGACTTGGGGGAACGCTGGGTGGAAGGAAATTTGTGGCTCCTTTCAGATTCCAGAACTTTCTGCCACAGAAATGTGAGGAACATGTGTTGTTTTAGCCAAATGTTGAGGTTTGCAAAGGATTCTGGGTAACAGAACCTGGTCCGAGCCCCGCAAGTCACCCCTCCTTGTACTCCCCTAGGTCTCTAGTTTTCAGAAATGCACAGGTTTGGTAGGTTTGCCTAGGTGCCGGCTGAGCTAGAGGCCAAAATCTACAGGTAGGCACTTCGCAAAAAACACCTCCTGTTTTCTTTCAAAATTTTGGATGTGTCCACATTGCGCTTTGGGGCGTTTCCTGTCGCGGGCGCTAGGCCTACCCACACAAGTGAGGTATCATTTTTATCGGGAGACTTGGGGGAACGCTGGGTGGAAGGAAATTCGTGGCTCCTCTCAGATTCCAGAACGTTCTGCCACAGAAATGTGAGGAACATGTGTTTTTTTAGCCAAATTTTGAGGTTTGCAAAGGATTCTGGGTAACAGAACCTGGTCCGAGCCCCGCAAGTCACCCCATCTTGGAATCCCCGAGGTCTCTAGTTTTCAGAAATGCACAGGTTTGGTAGGTTTCCCTAGGTGCCGGCTGAGCTAGAGGCCAAAATCTACAGGTAGGCACTTCGCAAAAAACACCTCTGTTTTCTTTCAAAAATTTCGATGTGTCCACGTTGCGCTTTGGGGCGTTTCCTGTCGCGGGCGCTAGGCCTACCCACACAAGTGAGGTATCATTTTTATCGGGAGACTTGGGGGAACGCTGGGTGGAAGGAAATTCGTGGCTCCTCTCAGATTCCAGAACGTTCTGCCACAGAAATGTGAGGAACATGTGTTTTTTTAGCCAAATTTTGAGGTTTGCAAAGGATTCTGGGTAACAGAACCTGGTCCGAGCCCCGCAAGTCACCCCATCTTGGATTCCCCTAGGTCTCTAGTTTTCAGAAATGCACAGGTTTGGTAGGTTTCCCTAGGTGCCGGCTGAGCTAGAGGCCAAAATCTACAGGTAGGCACTTCGCAAAAAACACCTCCTGTTTTCTTTCAAAAATTTGGATGTGTCCATGTTGCGCTTTGGGGCGTTTCCTGTCGCGGGCGCTAGGCCTACCCACGCAAGTGAGGTATCATTTTTATAGGGAGACTTGGGGGAATGCTGGGTGGAAGGAAATTTGTGGCTCCTCTCAGATTTCAGAACTTTCTGCCACAGAAATGTGAGGGACATGTGTTTTTTTAGCCAAATTTTGAGGTTAGCAAAGGATTCTGGGTAACAGAACCTGGTCCGAGCTCGCATGTCACCCCTCCTTGGATTCCCCTAGGTCTCTAGTTTTCAGAAATGCACAGGTTTGGTAGGTTTCCCTAGGTGCCGGCTGAGCTAGAGGCCAAAATCTACAGGTAGGCACTTCGCAAAAAACACCTCTGTTTTCTTTCAAAAATTTCGATGTGTCCACGTTGCGCTTTGGGGCGTTTCCTGTCGCGGGCGCTAGGCCTACCCACACAAGTGAGGTATCATTTTTATCGGGAGACTTGGGGGAACGCTGGGTGGAAGGAAATTTGTGGCTCCTCTCAGATTCCAGAACTTTCTGCCACAGAAATGTGAGGAACATATGTTTGTTTAGCCAAATTTTGAGGTTTGCAAAGGATTCTGGGTAACAGAACCTGGTCCGAGCCCCGCAAGTTACCCCTCCTTGGATTCCCCTAGGTCTCTAGTTTTCAGAAATGCACAGGTTTGGTAGGTTTCCCTAGGTGCCGGCTGAGCTGGAGGCCAAAATCTACAGGTAGGCACTTCGCAAAAAACACATCTGTTTTCTTTCAAAAATTTGGATGTGTCCACGTTGCGCTTTGGGGCGTTTCCTGTCGCGGGCGCTAGGCCGACCCACACAAGTGAGGTATCATTTTTATAGGGAGACTTGGGGGAATGCTGGGTGGAAGGAAATTTGTGGCTCCTTTCAGATTCCAGAACTTTCTGACACAGAAATGTGAGCAGCATGTGTTTTTTTAGCCAAATTTTGAGGTTGCAAAGGATTCTGGGTAACAGAACCTGGTCCGAGCTCGCAAGTCACCCCTCCTTGGATTCCCCTAGGTCTCTAGTTTTCAGAAATGCACAGGTTTGGTAGGTTTCCCTAGGTGCCGGCTGAGCTGGAGGCCAAAATCTTCAGGTAGGCACTTCGCAAAAAACACCTCTGTTTTCTTTCAAAAATTTGGATGTGTTCACGTTGCGCTTTGGGGCGTTTCCTGTCGCGGGCGCTAGGGCTACCCACACAAGTGAGGTATAATTTTTATCGGGAGACTTGGGGGAACGCTGGGTGGAAGGAAATTTGTGGCTCCTTTCAGATTCCAGAACTTTCTGCCACAGAAATGTGAGGAACATGTGTTGTTTTAGCCAAATGTTGAGGTTTGCAAAGGATTCTGGGTAACAGAACCTGGTCCGAGCCCCGCAAGTCACCCCTCCTTGTACTCCCCTAGGTCTCTAGTTTTCAGAAATGCACAGGTTTGGTAGGTTTGCCTAGGTGCCGGCTGAGCTAGAGGCCAAAATCTACAGGTAGGCACTTCGCAAAAAACACCTCCTGTTTTCTTTCAAAATTTTGGATGTGTCCACATTGCGCTTTGGGGCGTTTCCTGTCGCGGGCGCTAGGCCTACCCACACAAGTGAGGTATCATTTTTATCGGGAGACTTGGGGGAACGCTGGGTGGAAGGAAATTCGTGGCTCCTCTCAGATTCCAGAACGTTCTGCCACAGAAATGTGAGGAACATGTGTTTTTTTAGCCAAATTTTGAGGTTTGCAAAGGATTCTGGGTAACAGAACCTGGTCCGAGCCCCGCAAGTCACCCCATCTTGGAATCCCCGAGGTCTCTAGTTTTCAGAAATGCACAGGTTTGGTAGGTTTCCCTAGGTGCCGGCTGAGCTAGAGGCCAAAATCTACAGGTAGGCACTTCGCAAAAAACACCTCTGTTTTCTTTCAAAAATTTCGATGTGTCCACGTTGCGCTTTGGGGCGTTTCCTGTCGCGGGCGCTAGGCCTACCCACACAAGTGAGGTATCATTTTTATCGGGAGACTTGGGGGAACGCTGGGTGGAAGGAAATTCGTGGCTCCTCTCAGATTCCAGAACGTTCTGCCACAGAAATGTGAGGAACATGTGTTTTTTTAGCCAAATTTTGAGGTTTGCAAAGGATTCTGGGTAACAGAACCTGGTCCGAGCCCCGCAAGTCACCCCATCTTGGATTCCCCTAGGTCTCTAGTTTTCAGAAATGCACAGGTTTGGTAGGTTTCCCTAGGTGCCGGCTGAGCTAGAGGCCAAAATCTACAGGTAGGCACTTCGCAAAAAACACCTCCTGTTTTCTTTCAAAAATTTGGATGTGTCCATGTTGCGCTTTGGGGCGTTTCCTGTCGCGGGCGCTAGGCCTACCCACGCAAGTGAGGTATCATTTTTATAGGGAGACTTGGGGGAATGCTGGGTGGAAGGAAATTTGTGGCTCCTCTCAGATTTCAGAACTTTCTGCCACAGAAATGTGAGGGACATGTGTTTTTTTAGCCAAATTTTGAGGTTAGCAAAGGATTCTGGGTAACAGAACCTGGTCCGAGCTCGCATGTCACCCCTCCTTGGATTCCCCTAGGTCTCTAGTTTTCAGAAATGCACAGGTTTGGTAGGTTTCCCTAGGTGCCGGCTGAGCTAGAGGCCAAAATCTACAGGTAGGCACTTCGCAAAAAACACCTCTGTTTTCTTTCAAAAATTTCGATGTGTCCACGTTGCGCTTTGGGGCGTTTCCTGTCGCGGGCGCTAGGCCTACCCACACAAGTGAGGTATCATTTTTATCGGGAGACTTGGGGGAACGCTGGGTGGAAGGAAATTTGTGGCTCCTCTCAGATTCCAGAACTTTCTGCCACAGAAATGTGAGGAACATATGTTTGTTTAGCCAAATTTTGAGGTTTGCAAAGGATTCTGGGTAACAGAACCTGGTCCGAGCCCCGCAAGTTACCCCTCCTTGGATTCCCCTAGGTCTCTAGTTTTCAGAAATGCACAGGTTTGGTAGGTTTCCCTAGGTGCCGGCTGAGCTGGAGGCCAAAATCTACAGGTAGGCACTTCGCAAAAAACACATCTGTTTTCTTTCAAAAATTTGGATGTGTCCACGTTGCGCTTTGGGGCGTTTCCTGTCGCGGGCGCTAGGCCGACCCACACAAGTGAGGTATCATTTTTATAGGGAGACTTGGGGGAATGCTGGGTGGAAGGAAATTTGTGGCTCCTTTCAGATTCCAGAACTTTCTGCCACAGAAATGTGAGCAACATGTGTTTTTTTAGCCAAATTTTGAGGTTTGCAAAGGATTCTGGGTAACAGAACCTGGTCCGAGCCCCGCAAGTCAGCCCTCCTTGGATTCCCCTAGGTCTCTAGTTTTCAGAAATGCACAGGTTTGGTAGGTTTCCCTAGGTGCCGGCTGAGCTAGAGCCCAAAATCTACAGGTAGGCACTTCGCAAAAAACACCTCTGTTTTCTTTCAAAAATTTGGATGTGTCCACGTTGCGCTTTGGGACGTTTCCTGTCGCGGGCGCTAGGCCTACCCACACAAGTGAGGTATCATTTTTATCGGGAGACTTGGGGGAACGCTGGGTGGAAGGAAATTTGTGGCTCCTTCAGATTCCAGAACTTTCTGCCACAGAAATGTGAGGAACATGTGTTTTTTTAGCCAAATTTTGAGGTTTGCAAAGGATTCTGGGTGACAGAACCTGGTCCGAGCCCCGCAAGTCAGCCCTCCTTGGATTCCCCTAGGTCTCTAGTTTTCAGAAATGCACAGGTTTGGTAGGTTTCCCTAGGTGCCGGCTGAGCTAGAGGCCAAAATCTACAGGTAGGCACTTTGCAAAAAACACCTCTGTTTTCTTTCAAAAATGTGGATGTGTCCACGTTGCGCTTTGGGGCGTTTCCTGTCGTGGGCGCTAGGCCTACCCACACAAGTGAGGTATCATTTTTATCAGGACACTTGGGGGAACGCTGGGTGGAAGGAAATTTGTGGCTCCCCTCAGATTCCAGAACTTTCTGCCACAGAAATGTGAGGAACATGTGTTTTTTTAGCCAAATTTTGAGGATTGCAAAGGATTCTGGGTAACAGAACCTGGTCCGAGCCCCGCAAGTCACCCCTCCTTGGATTCCCCTAGGTCTCTAGTTTTCAAAATGCACAGGTTTGGTAGGTTTCCCTAGGTGCCGGCTGAGCTGGAGGCCAAAAGCTTCAGGTAGGCACTTCGCAAAAAACACCTCTGTTTTCTTTCAAAAATTTCGATGTGTCCACGTTGCGCTTTGGGGCGTTTCCTGTCGCGGGCGCTAGGCCTACCCACACAAGTGAGGTATCATTTTTATCGGGAGACTTGGGGGAACGCTGGGTGGAAGGAAATTTGTGGCTCCTCTCAGATTCCAGAACTTTCTGCCACAGAAATGTGAGGAACATATGTTTGTTTAGCCAAATTTTGAGGTTTGCAAAGGATTCTGGGTAACAGAACCTGGTCCGAGCCCCGCAAGTTACCCCTCCTTGGATTCCCCTAGGTCTCTAGTTTTCAGAAATGTACAGGTTTGGTAGGTTTCCCTATGTGCCGGCTGAGCTGGAGGCCAAAATCTACAGGTAGGCACTTCGCAAAAAACACCTCTGTTTTCTTTCCAAAATTTGGATGTGTCCACGTTGCGCTTTGGGGCGTTTCCTGTCGCGGGCGCTAGACCGACCCACACAAGTGAGGTATCATTTTTATCGGGAGACTTGGGGGAATGCTGGGTGGAAGGAAATTTGTGGCTCCTTTCAGATTCCAGAACTTTCTGCCACAGAAATGTGAGCAACATGTGTTTTTTTAGCCAAATTTTGAGGTTTGCAAAGGATTCTGGGTAACAGAACCTGGTCCGAGCCCCGCAAGTCAGCCCTCCTTGGATTCCCCTAGGTCTCTAGTTTTCAGAAATGCACAGGTTTGGTAGGTTTCCCTAGGTGCCGGCTGAGCTAGAGCCCAAAATCTACAGGTAGGCACTTCGCAAAAAACACCTCTGTTTTCTTTCAAAAATTTGGATGTGTCCACGTTGCGCTTTGGGACGTTTCCTGACGCGGGCGCTAGGCCTACCCACACAAGTGAGGTATCATTTTTATCGGGAGACTTGGGGGAACGCTGGGTGGAAGGAAATTTGTGGCTCCTTCAGATTCCAGAACTTGCTGCCACAGAAATGTGAGGAACATGTGTTTTTTTAGCCAAATTTTGAGGTTTGCAAAGGATTCTGGGTAACAGAACCTGGTCCGAGCCCCGCAAGTCAGCCCTCCTTGGATTCCCCTAGGTCTCTAGTTTTCAGAAATGCACAGGTTTGGTAGGTTTCCCGAGGTGCCGGCTGAGCTAGAGCCCAAAATCTACAGGTAGGCACTTCGCAAAAAACACCTCTGTTTTCTTTCAAAAATTTGGATGTGTCCACGTTGCGCTTTGGGGCGTTTCCTGTCGCGGCCGCTAGGCCTACCCACACAAGTGAGGTATCATTTTTATTGGGAGACTTGGGGGAACGATGGGTGGAAGGAAATTTGTGGCTCCTCTCAGATTCCAGAACTTGCTGCCACAGAAATGTGAGGAACATGTGTTTTTTTAGCAAAATTTTGAGGTTTGTAAAGGATTCTGGGTAACAGAACCTGGTCCGAGCCCCGCAAGTCACCCCATCTTGGATTCCCCTAGGTCTCTAGTTTTCAGAAATGCACAGGTTTGGTAGGTTTCCCTAGGTGCCGGCTGAGCTAGAGGCCAAAATCTACAGGTAGGCACTTCGCAAAAAACACCTCTGTTTTCTTTCAAAAATTTGGATGTGTCCACGTTGCGCTTTGGGGCGTTTCCTGTCGCGGGCGCTAGGCCTACCCACACAAGTGAGGTATCATTTTTATCAGGAGACTTGGGGGAACGCTGGGTGGAAGGAAATTTGTGGCTCCTCTCAGATTCCAGAACTTTCTGCCACAGAAATGTGAGGAACATGTGTTTTTTTAGCCAAATTTTGAGGATTGCAAAGCATTCTGGGTAACAGAACCTGGTCCGAGCACCGCAAGTCACCCCTCCTTGGATTCCCCTAGGTCTCTAGTTTTCAAAATACACAGGTTTGGTAGGTTTCCCTAGGTGCCGGCTGAGCTGGAGGCCAAAATCTTCAGGTAGGCACTTCGCAAAAAACACCTCTGTTTTCTTTCAAAAATTTGGATGTGTCCACGTTGCGCTTTGGGGCGTTTCCTGTCGCGGGCGCTAGGCCTACCCACACAAGTGAGGTATCATTTTTATCAGGAGACTTGGGGGAACGCTGGGTGGAAGGAAATTTGTGGCTCCTCTCAGATTCCAGAACTTTCTGCCACAGAAATGTGAGGAACATATGTTTCTTTAGCCAAATTTTGAGGTTTGCAAAGGATTCTGGGTAACAGAACCTGGTCCGAGCCCCGCAAGTCACCCCTCCTTGGATTCCCCTAGGTCTATAGTTTTCAGAAATGCAGAGGTTTGGTAGGTTTCCCTAGGTGCCGGCTGAGCTAGAGGCCAAAATCTACAGGTAGGCACTTCGCAAAAAACACCTCTGTTTTCTTTCAAAAATTTGGATGTGTCCACGTTGCGCTTTGGGGCGTTTCCTGTCACGGGCGCTAGGCCTACCCACACAAGTGAGGTATCATTTTTATCGGGAGACTTGGGGGAACGCTGGGTGGAAGGACATTTGTGGCTCCCCTCAGATTCCAGAACTTTCTGCCACAGAAATGTGAGGAACATGTGATTTTTAAGCCAATTTTTGAGGTTTGCAAAGGATTCTGGGTAACAGGACCTGGTCCGCGCCCCGCAAGTCACCCCTCCTTGGATTCCCCTAGGTCTCTAGTTTTCAGAAATACACAGGTTTGGTAGGTTTCCCAGGTGCCGGCTGAGCTAGAGGCCAAAATCTACAGGTAGGCACTTCGCAAAAAACACCTCTGTTTTCTTTCAAAAATTTGGATGTGTCCACGTTGCGCTTTGGGGCGTTTCCTGTCACGGGCGATAGGCCTACCCACACAAGTGAGGTATCATTTTTATCGGGAGACTTGGGGGAACGCTGGGTGGAAGGACATTTGTGGCTCCCCTCAGATTCCAGAACTTTCTGCCACAGAAATGTGAGGAACATGTGTTTTTTAAGCCAATTTTTGAGGTTTGCAAAGGATTCTGGGTAACAGGACCTGGTCCGCGCCCCGCAAGTCACCCCTCCTTGGATTCCCCTAGGTCTCTAGTTTTCAAAATACACAGGTTTGGTAGGTTTCCCTAGGTGCCGGCTGAGCTGGAGGCCAAAATCTTCAGGTAGGCACTTCGCAAAAAACACCTCTGTTTTCTTTCAAAAATTTGGATGTGTTCACGTTGCGCTTTGGGGCGTTTCCTGTCGCGGGCGCTAGGCCTACCCACACAAGTGAGGTATCATTTTTATCGGGAGACTTGGGGGAACGCTGGGTGGAAGGAAATTTGTGGCTCCTTTCAGATTCCAGAACTTTCTGCCACAGAAATGTGAGGAACATGTGTTGTTTTAGCCAAATGTTGAGGTTTGCAAAGGATTCTGGGTAACAGAACCTGGTCCGAGCCCGCAAGTCACCCTTCCTTGTACTCCCCTAGGTCTCTAGTTTTCAGAAATGCACAGGTTTGGTAGGTTTCCCTATGTGCCGGCTGAGCTAGAGGCCAAAATCTTCAGGTAGGCACTTCGCAAAAAACACCTCCTGTTTTCTTTCAAAATTTTGGATGTGTCCACATTGCGCTTTGGGGCGTTTTCTGTCGCGGGCGCTAGGCCTACCCACACAAGTGAGGTATCATTTTTATCAGGAGACTTGGGGGAACGCTGGGTGGAAGGAAATTCGTGGCTCCTCTCAGATTCCAGAACGTTCTGCCACAGAAATGTGAGGAACATGTGTTTTTTTAGCCAAATTTTGAGGTTTGCAAAGGATTCTGGGTAACAGAACCTGGTCCGAGCCCCGCAAGTCACCCCATCTTGGAATCCCCTAGGTCTCTAGTTTTCAGAAATGCACAGGTTTGGTAGGTTTCCCTAGGTGCCGGCTGAGCTAGAGGCCAAAATCTACAGGTAGGCACTTCGCAAAAAACACCTCTGTTTTCTTTCAAAAATTTCGATGTGTCCACGTTGCGCTTCGGGGCGTTTCCTGTCGCGGGCGCTAGGCCTACCCACACAAGTGAGGTATCATTTTTATCGGGAGACTTGGGAGAACGCTGGGTGGAAGGAAATTTGTGGCTCCTCTCAGATTCCAGAACTTTCTGCCACAGAAATGTGAGGAACATATGTTTGTTTAGCCAACTTTTGAGGTTTGCAAAGGATTCTGGGTAACAGAACCTGGTCCCAGCCCCGCAAGTCACCCCTCCTTGGATTCCCCTAGGTCTATAGTTTTCAGAAATGCAGAGGTTTGGTAGGTTTCCCTAGGTGCCGGCTGAGCTAGAGGCCAAAATCTACAGGTAGGCACTTCGCAAAAAACACCTCTGTTTTCTTTCAAAAATTTGGATGTGTCCACATTGCGCTTTGGGGCGTTTCCTGTCGCGGGCGCTAGGCCTACCCACACAAGTGAGGTATAATTTTTATCGGGAGACTTGGGGGAACGCTGGGTGGAAGGAAATTTGTGGCTCCTCTCAGATTCCAGAACTTTCTGCCACAGAAATGTGAGGAACATATGTTTGTTTAGCCAAATTTTGAGGTTTGCAAAGGATTCTGGGTAACAGAACCTGGTCCGAGCCCCGCAAGTCACCCCTCCTTGGATTCCCCTAGGTCTCTAGTTTTCAGAAATGCACAGGTTTGGTAGGTTTCCCTAGGTGCCGGCTGAGCTAGAGGCCAAAATCTACAGGTAGGCACTTCGCAAAAAACACCTCTGTTTTCTTTAAAAAATTTGGATGTGTCCACGTTGCGCTTTGGGACGTTTCCTGTCGCGGGCGCTAGGCCTACCCACACAAGTGAGGTATCATTTTTATCGGGAGACTTGGGGGAATGCTGGGTGGAAGGAAATTTGTGGCTCCTTCAGATTCCAGAACTTGCTGCCACAGAAATGTGAGGAACATGTGTTTTTTTAGCCAAATTTTGAGGTTTGCAATGGATTCTGGGTAACAGAACCTGGTCCGAGCCCCGCAAGTCACCCCTCCTTGTATTCCCCTAGGTCTCTACTTTTCAGAAATGCACAGGTTTGGTAGGTTTCCCTAGGCTCCGGCTGAGCTAGAGCCCAAAATCTACAGGTAGGCACTTCGCAAAAAACACCTCTGTTTTCTTTCAAAAATTTGGATGTGTCCACGTTGCGCTTTGGGGCGTTTCCTGTCGCGGGCGCTAGGCCTACCCACACAAGTGAGGTATCATTTTTATCAGGAGACTTGGGGGAACGCTGGGTGGAAGGAAATTTGTGGCTCCTCTCAGATTCCAGAACTTTCTGCCACAGAAATGTGAGGAACATATGTTTCTTTAGCCAAATTTTGAGGTTTGCAAAGGATTCTGGGTAACAGAACCTGGTCCGAGCCCCGCAAGTCACCCCTCCTTGGATTCCCCTAGGTCTATAGTTTTCAGAAATGCAGAGGTTTGGTAGGTTTCCCTAGGTGCCGGCTGAGCTAGAGGCCAAAATCTACAGGTAGGCACTTCGCAAAAAACACCTCTGTTTTCTTTCAAAAATTTGGATGTGTCCACGTTGCGCTTTGGGGCGTTTCCTGTCACGGGCGCTAGGCCTACCCACACAAGTGAGGTATCATTTTTATCGGGAGACTTGGGGGAACGCTGGGTGGAAGGACATTTGTGGCTCCCCTCAGATTCCAGAACTTTCTGCCACAGAAATGTGAGGAACATGTGTTTTTTAAGCCAATTTTTGAGGTTTGCAAAGGATTCTGGGTAACAGGACCTGGTCCGCGCAACGCAAGTCACCCCTCCTTGGATTCCCCTAGGTCTCTAGTTTTCAGAAATACACAGGTTTGGTAGGTTTCCCAGGTGCCGGCTGAGCTAGAGGCCAAAATCTACAGGTAGGCACTTCTCAAAAAACACCTCCTGTTTTCTTTCAAAAATTTGGATGTGTCCACATTGCGCTTTGGGGCGTTTCCTGTCGCGGGCGCTAGGCCTACCCACACAAGTGAGGTATCATTTTTATCAGGAGACTTGGGGGAACGCTGGGTGGAAGGAAATTCGTGGCTCCTCTCAGATTCCAGAACGTTCTGCCACAGAAATGTGAGGAACATGTGTTTTTTAGCCAAATTTTGAGGTTTGCAAAGGATTCTGGGTAACAGAACCTGGTCCGAGCCCCGCAAGTCACCCCATCTTGGAATCCCCTAGGTCTCTAGTTTTCAGAAATGCACAGGTTTGGTAGGTTTCCCTAGGTGCCGGCTGAGCTAGAGGCCAAAATCTACAGGTAGGCACTTCGCAAAAAACACCTCTGTTTTCATTCAAAAATTTCGATGTGTCCACGTTGCGCTTTGGGGCGTTTCCTGTCGCGGGCGCTAGGCCTACCCACACAAGTGAGGTATCATTTTTATCGGGAGACTTGGGTGAACGCTGGGTGGAAGGAAATTTGTGGCTCCTCTCAGATTCCAGAACTTTCTGCCACAGAAATGTGAGGAACATATGTTTGTTTAGCCAAATTTTGAGGTTTGCAAAGGATTCTGGGTAACAGAACCTGGTCCGAGCCCTGCAAGTCACCCCTCCTTGGATTCCCCTAGGTCTCTAGTTTTCAGAAATGCACAGGTTTGGTAGGTTTCCCTAGGTGCTGGCTGAGCTGGAGGCCAAAATCTACAGGTAGGCACTTCGCAAAAAACACCTCTGTTTTCTTTAAAAAATTTGGATGTGTCCACGTTGCGCTTTGGGGCGTTTCCTGTCGCGGGCGCTAGGCCTACCCACACAAGAGAGGTATCATTTTTATCAGGAGACTTGGGGGAACGCTGGGTGGAAGGAAATTCGTGGCTCCTCTCAGATTCCAGAACTTTCTGCCACAGAAATGTGAGGAACATGTGTTTTTTTAGCCAAATTTTGAAGTTTGCAAAGGATTCTGGGTAACAGAACCTGGTCCGAGCCCCGCAAGTCACCCCATCTTGGAATCCCCTAGGTCTCTAGTTTTCAGAAATGCACAGGTTTGGTAGGTTTCCCTAGGTGCCGGCTGAGCTAGAGGCCAAAATCTACAGGTAGGCACTTCGCAAAAAACACCTCTGTTTTCTTTCAAAAATTTCAATGTGTCCACGTTGCGCTTTGGGGCGTTTCCTGTCGCGGGCGCTAGGCCTACCCACACAAGTGAGGTATCATTTTTATCGGGAGACTTGGGGGAACGCTGGGTGGAAGGAAATTTGTGGCTCCTCTCAGATTCCAGAACTTTCTACCACAGAAATGTGAGGAACATATGTTTGTTTAGCCAAATTTTGAGGTTTGCAAAGGATTCTGGGTAACAGAACCTGGTCCGAGCCCCGCAAGTCAGCCCTCCTTGGATTCCCCTAGGTCTATAGTTTTCAGAAATGCAGAGGTTTGGTAGGTTTCCCTAGGTGCCGGCTGAGCTAGAGGCCAAAATCTACAGGTAGGCACTTCGCAAAAAACACCTCTGTTTTCTTTCAAAAATTTGGATGTGTCCACGTCGCGCTTTGGGACGTTTCCTGTCGCGGGCGCTAGGCGTACCCACACAAGTGAGGTATCATTTTTATCGGGAGACTTGGGGGAATGCTGGGTGGAAGGAAATTTGTGGCTCCTTCAGATTCCAGAACTTGCTGCCACAGAAATGTGAGGAACATGTGTTTTTTTAGCCAAATTTTGAGGTTTGCAATGGATTCTGGGTAACAGAACCTGGTCCGAGCCCCGCAAGTCACCCCTCCTTGTATTCCCCTAGGTCTCTAGTTTTCAGAAATGCACAGGTTTGGTAGGTTTCCCTAGGCGCCGGCTGAGCTAGAGCCCAAAATCTACAGGTAGGCACTTCGCAAAAAACACCTCTGTTTTCTTTCAAAAATTTGGATGTGTCCACGTTGCGCTTTGGGGCGTTTCCTGTCGCGGGCGCTAGGCCTACCCACACAAGTGAGGTATCATTTTTATCAGGAGACTTGGGGGAACGCTGGGTGGAAGGAAATTTGTGGCTCCTCTCAGATTCCAGAACTTTCTGCCACAGAAATGTGAGGAACATATGTTTCTTTAGCCAAATTTTGAGGTTTGCAAAGGATTCTGGGTAACAGAACCTGGTCCGAGCCCCGCAAGTCACCCCTCCTTGGATTCCCCTAGGTCTATAGTTTTCAGAAATGCAGAGGTTTGGTAGGTTTCCCTAGGTGCTGGCTGAGCTAGAGGCCAAAATCTACAGGTAGGCACTTCGCAAAAAACACCTCTGTTTTCTTTCAAAAATTTGGATGTGTCCACGTTGCGCTTTGGGGCGTTTCCTGTCACGGGCGCTAGGCCTACCCACACAAGTGAGGTATCATTTTTATCGGGAGACTTGGGGGAACGCTGGGTGGAAGGACATTTGTGGCTCCCCTCAGATTCCAGAACTTTCTGCCACAGAAATGTGAGGAACATGTGTTTTTTAAGCCAATTTTTGAGGTTTGCAAAGGATTCTGGGTAACAGGACCTGGTCCGCGCCCCGCAAGTCACCCCTCCTTGGATTCCCCTAGGTCTCTAGTTTTCAGAAATACACAGGTTTGGTAGGTTTCCCAGGTGCCGGCTGAGCTAGAGGCCAAAATCTACAGGTAGGCACTTCGCAAAAAACACCTCCTGTTTTCTTTCAAAAATTTGGATGTGTCCACATTGCGCTTTGGGGCGTTTCCTGTCGCGGGCGCTAGGCCTACCCACACAAGTGAGGTATCATTTTTATCAGGAGACTTGGGGGAACGCTGGGTGGAAGGAAATTCGTGGCTCCTCTCAGATTCCAGAACGTTCTGCCACAGAAATGTGAGGAACATATGTTTTTTAGCCAAATTTTGAGGTTTGCAAAGGATTCTGGGTAACAGAACCTGGTCCGAGCCCCGCAAGTCACCCCATCTTGGAATCCCCTAGGTCTCTAGTTTTCAGAAATGCACAGGTTTGGTAGGTTTCCCTAGGTGCCGGCTGAGCTAGAGGCCAAAATCTACAGGTAGGCACTTCGCAAAAAACACCTCTGTTTTCTTTCAAAAATTTCGATGTGTCCACGTTGCGCTTTGGGGCGTTTCCTGTCGCGGGCGCTAGGCCTACCCACACAAGTGAGGTATCATTTTTATCGGGAGACTTGGGTGAACGCTGGGTGGAAGGAAATTTGTGGCTCCTCTCAGATTCCAGAACTTTCTGCCACAGAAATGTGAGGAACATATGTTTGTTTAGCCAAATTTTGAGGTTTGCAAAGGATTCTGGGTAACAGAACCTGGTCCGAGCCCCGCAAGTCACCTCATCTTGGATTCCCCTAGGTCTCTAGTTTTCAGAAATGCACAGGTTGTGTAGGTTTCCCTAGGTGCCGGCTGAGCTAGAGGCCAAAATCTACAGGTAGGCACTTCGCAAAAAACACCTCTGTTTTCTTTCAAAAATTTGGATGTGTCCACGTTGCGCTTTGGGACGTTTCCTGTTGCGGGCGCTAGGCCTACCCACACAAGTGAGGTATCATTTTTATCGGGAGACTTGGGGGAACGCTGGGTGGAAGGAAATTTGTGGCTCCTCTCAGATTCCAGAACTTTCTGCCATAGAAATGTGAGGAACATGTGTTTTTTTAGCCAAATTTTGAGGTTTGCAAAGGATTTTGGGTAACAGAACCTGGTCCGAGCCCTGCAAGTCACCCCTCCTTGGATTCCCCTAGGCCTCTAGTTTTCAGAAATGCACAGGTTTGGTAGGTTTCCCTAGGTGCCGGCTGAGCTAGAGGCCAAAATCTACAGGTAGGCACTTTGCAAAAAACACCTCCTGTTTTCTTTCAAAAATTTGGATGTGTCCACGTTGCGATTTGGGGCGTTTCCTGTCGCGGGCGCTAGGCCTACCCACACAAGTGAGGTATCATTTTTATCGGGAGACTTGGGGGAACGCTGGGTGGAAGGAAATTTGTGGCTCCTCTCAGATTCCAGAACTTTCTGCCACAGAAATGTGAGGAACATATGTTTGTTTAGCCAAATTTTGAGGTTTGCAAAGGATTCTGGGTAACAGAACCTGGTCCGCGCCCCGCAAGTCACCCCTCCTTGGATTCCCCTAGGTCTCTAGTTTTCAGAAATGCACAGGTTTGGTAGGTTTCCCTAGGTGCCGGCTGAGCTAGAGGCCAAAATCTACAGGTAGGCACTTCGCAAAAAACACCTCCTGTTTTCTTTCAAAAATTTGGATGTGTCCACATTGCGCTTTGGGGCGTTTCCTGTCGCGGGTGCTAGGCCTACCCACACAAGTGAGGTATCATTTTTATCGGGAGACTTGGGGGAACGCTGGGTGGCAGGAAATTTGTGGCTCCTCTCAGATTCCAGAACTTTCTGCCACAGAAATGTGAGGAACATGTGTTTTTTTAGCCAAATTTTGAGGTTTGCAAAGGATTCTGGGTAACAGAACCTGGTCCGAGCCCCGCAAGTCACCCCATCTTGTAATCCCCTAGGTCTCTAGTTTTCAGAAATGCACAGGTTTGGTAGGTTTCCCTAGGTGCCGGCTGAGCTAGAGGCCAAAATCTACAGGTAGGCACTTCGCAAAAAACACCTCCTGTTTTCTTTCAAAAATTTGGATGTGTCCACGTTGCGCTTTGGGGCGTTTCCTGTCGCGGGCGCTAGGCCTACCCACGCAAGTGAGGTATCATTTTTATAGGGAGACTTGGGGGAATGCTGGGTGGAAGGAAATTTGTGGCTCCTCTCAGATTTCAGAACTTTCTGCCACAGAAATGTGAGGGACATGTGTTTTTTTAGCCAAATTTTGAGGTTAGCAAAGGATTCTGGGTAACAGAACCTGGTCCGAGCTCGCAAGTCACCCCTCCTTGGATTCCCCTAGGTCTCTAGTTTTCAGAAATGCACAGGTTTGGTAGGTTTCCCTAGGTGCCGGCTGAGCTAGAGGCCAAAATCTACAGGTAGGCACTTTGCAAAAAACACCTCCTGTTTTCTTTCAAAAATTTGGATGTGTCCACATTGTGCTTTAAGGCGTTTCCTGTCGCGGGCGCTAGGCCTACCCACACAAGTGAGGTATCATTTTTATCAGGAGACTTGGGGGAACGCTGGGTGGAAGGAAATTCGTGGCTCCTCTCACATTCCAGAACGTTCTGCCACAGAAATGTGAGGAACATGTGTTTTTTTAGCCAAATTTTGAGGTTTGCAAAGGATTCTGGGTAACAGAACCTGGTCCGAGCCCCGCAAGTCACCCCATCTTGGAATCCCCTAGGTCTCTAGTTTTCAGAAATGCACAGGTTTGGTAGGTTTCCCTAGGTGCCGGCTGAGCTAGAGGCCAAAATCTACAGGTAGGCACTTCGCAAAAAACACCTCTGTTTTCTTTCAAAAATTTCGATGTGTCCACGTTGCGCTTTGGGGCGTTTCCTGTCACGGGCGCTAGGCCTACCCACACAAGTGAGGTATCATTTTTATCAGGAGACTTGGGGGAACGCTGGGTGGAAGGAAATTTGTGGCTCCTCTCAGATTCCAGAACTTTCTGCCACAGAAATGTGAGGAACATATGTTTCTTTAGCCAAATTTTGAGGTTTGCAAAGGATTCTGGGTAACAGAACCTGGTCCGAGCCCCGCAAGTCACCCCTCCTTGGATTCCCCTAGGTCTATAGTTTTCAGAAATGCAGAGGTTTGGTAGGTTTCCCTAGGTGCCGGCTGAGCTAGAGGCCAAAATCTACAGGTAGGCACTTCGCAAAAAACACCTCTGTTTTCTTTCAAAAATTTGGATGTGTCCACGTTGCGCTTTGGGGCGTTTCCTGTCGCGGGCGCTAGGCCTACCCACACAAGTGAGGTATCATTTTTATCGGGAGACTTGGGGGAACGCTGGGTGGAAGGACATTTGTGGCTCCCCTCAGATTCCAGAACTTTCTGCCACAGAAATGTGAGGAACATGTGTTTTTTAAGCCAATTTTTGAGGTTTGCAAAGGATTCTGGGTAACAGGACCTGGTCCGCGCCCCGCAAGTCACCCCTCCTTGGATTCCCCTAGGTCTCTAGTTTTCAGAAATACACAGGTTTGGTAGGTTTCCCAGGTGCCGGCTGAGCTAGAGGCCAAAATCTACAGGTAGGCACTTCGCAAAAAACACCTCCTGTTTTCTTTCAAAAATTTGGATGTGTCCACATTGCGCTTTGGGGCGTTTCCTGTCGCGGGCGCTAGGCCTACCCACACAAGTGAGGTATCATTTTTATCAGGAGACTTGGGGGAACGCTGGGTGGAAGGAAATTCGGGGCTCCTCTCAGATTCCAGAACGTTCTGCCACAGAAATGTGAGGAACATGTGTTTTTTAGCCAAATTTTGAGGTTTGCAAAGGATTCTGGGTAACAGAACCTGGTCCGAGCCCCGCAAGTCACCCCATCTTGGAATCCCCTAGGTCTCTAGTTTTCAGAAATGCACAGGTTTGGTAGGTTTCCCTAGGTGCCGGCTGAGCTAGAGGCCAAAATCTACAGGTAGGCACTTCGCAAAAAACACCTCTGTTTTCTTTCAAAAATTTCGATGTGTCCACGTTGCGCTTTGGGGCGTTTCCTGTCGCGGGCGCCAGGCCTACCCACACAAGTGAGGTATCATTTTTATCGGGAGACTTGGGGGAACGCTGGGTGGAAGGAAATTTGTGGCTCCTCTCAGATTCCAGAACTTTCTGCCACAGAAATGTGAGGAACATGTGTTTTTTTAGCCAAATTTTGAGGTTTGCAAAGGATTCTGGGTAACAGAACCTGGTCCGAGCCCCGCAAGTCACCCCATCTTGGATTCCCCTAGGTCTCTAGTTTTCAGAAATGCACAGGTTTGGTAGGTTTCCCTAGGTGCCGGCTGAGCTAGAGGCCAAAATCTACAGGTAGGCACTTCGCAAAAAACACCTCCTGTTTTCTTTCAAAAATTTGGATGTGTCCACGTTGCGCTTTGGGGCGTTTCCTGTCGCGGGCGCTAGGCCTACCCACGCAAGTGAGGTATCATTTTTATAGGGAGACTTGGGGGAATGCTGGGTGGAAGGAAATTTGTGGCTCCTCTCAGATTTCAGAACTTTCTGCCACAGAAATGTGAGGGACATGTGTTTTTTTAGCCAAATTTTGAGGTTAGCAAAGGATTCTGGGTAACAGAACCTGGTCCGAGCCCCGCAAGTCACCCCATCTTGGAATCCCCTAGGTCTCTAGTTTTCAGAAATGCACAGGTTTGGTAGGTTTCCGTAGGTGCCGGCTGAGCTAGAGGCCAAAATCTACAGGTAGGCACTTTGCAAAAAACACCTCCTGTTTTCTTTAAAAAATTTCGATGTGTCCACGTTGCGCTTTGGGGCGTTTCCTGTCACGGGCGCTAGGCCTACCCACACAAGTGAGGTATCATTTTTATCAGGAGACTTGGGGGAACGCTGGGTGGAAGGAAATTTGTGGCTCCTCTCAGATTCCAGAACTTTCTGCCACAGAAATGTGAGGAACATATGTTTCTTTAGCCAAATTTTGAGGTTTGCAAAGGATTCTGGGTAACAGAACCTGGTCCGAGCCCCGCAAGTCACCCCTCCTTGGATTCCCCTAGGTCTATAGTTTTCAGAAATGCAGAGGTTTGGTAGGTTTCCCTAGGTGCCGGCTGAGCTAGAGGCCAAAATCTACAGGTAGGCACTTCGCAAAAAACACCTCTGTTTTCTTTCAAAAATTTGGATGTGTCCACGTTGCGCTTTGGGGCGTTTCCTGTCGCGGGCGCTAGGCCTACCCACACAAGTGAGGTATCATTTTTATCAGGAGACTTGGGGGAACGCTGGGTGGAAGGACATTTGTGGCTCCCCTCAGATTCCAGAACTTTCTGCCACAGAAATGTGAGGAACATATGTTTCTTTAGCCAAATTTTGAGGTTTGCAAAGGATTCTGGGTAACAGAACCTGGTCCGAGCCCCGCAAGTCACCCCTCCTTGGATTCCCCTAGGTCTCTAGTTTTCAGAAATACACAGGTTTGGTAGGTTTCCCAGGTGCCGGCTGAGCTAGAGGCCAAAATCTACAGGTAGGCACTTCGCAAAAAACACCTCTGTTTTCTTTCAAAAATTTGGATGTGTCCACGTTGCGCTTTGGGGCGTTTCCTGTCGCGGGCGCTAGGCCTACCCACACAAGTGAGGTATCATTTTTATCGGGAGACTTGGGGGAACGCTGGGTGGAAGGACATTTGTGGCTCCCCTCAGATTCCAGAACTTTCTGCCACAGAAATGTGAGGAACATGTGTTTTTTAAGCCAATTTTTGAGGTTTGCAAAGGATTCTGGGTAACAGGACCTGGTCCGCGCCCCGCAAGTCACCCCTCCTTGGATTCCCCTAGGTCTCTAGTTTTCAGAAATACACAGGTTTGGTAGGTTTCCCAGGTGCCGGCTGAGCTAGAGGCCAAAATCTACAGGTAGGCACTTCGCAAAAAACACCTCCTGTTTTCTTTCAAAAATTTGGATGTGTCCACATTGCGCTTTGGGGCGTTTCCTGTCGCGGGCGCTAGGCCTACCCACACAAGTGAGGTATCATTTTTATCAGGAGACTTGGGGGAACGCTGGGTGGAAGGAAATTCGTGGCTCCTCTCAGATTCCAGAACGTTCTGCCACAGAAATGTGAGGAACATGTGTTTTTTAGCCAAATTTTGAGGTTTGCAAAGGATTCTGGGTAACAGAACCTGGTCCGAGCCCCGCAAGTCACCCCATCTTGGAATCCCCTAGGTCTCTAGTTTTCAGAAATGCACAGGTTTGGTAGGTTTCCCTAGGTGCCGGCTGAGCTAGAGGCCAAAATCTACAGGTAGGCACTTCGCAAAAAACACCTCTGTTTTCTTTCAAAAATTTCGATGTGTCCACGTTGCGCTTTGGGGCGTTTCCTGTCGCGGGCGCTAGGCCTACCCACACAAGTGAGGTATCATTTTTATCGGGAGACTTGGGTGAACGCTGGGGGGAAGGAAATTTGTGGCTCCTCTCAGATTCCAGAACTTTCTGCCACAGAAATGTGAGGAACATATGTTTGTTTAGCCAAATTTTGAGGTTTGCAAAGGATTCTGGGTAACAGAACCTGGTCCGAGCCCTGCAAGTCACCCCTCCTTGGATTCCCCTAGGTCTCTAGTTTTCAGAAATGCACAGGTTTGGTAGGTTTCCCTAGGTGCCGGCTGAGCTGGAGGCCAAAATCTACAGGTAGGCACTTCGCAAAAAACACCTTTGTTTTCTTTAAAAAATTTGGATGTGTCCACGTTGCGCTTTGGGGCGTTTCCTGTCGCGGGCGCTAGGCCTACCCACACAAGAGAGGTATCATTTTTATCAGGAGACTTGGGGGAACGCTGGGTGGAAGGAAATTCGTGGCTCCTCTCAGATTCCAGAACTTTCTGCCACAGAAATGTGAGGAACATGTGTTTTTTTAGCCAAATTTTGAAGTTTGCAAAGGATTCTGGGTAACAGAACCTGGTCCGAGCCCCGCAAGTCACCCCATCTTGGAATCCCCTAGGTCTCTAGTTTTCAGAAATGCACAGGTTTGGTAGGTTTCCCTAGGTGCCGGCTGAGCTAGAGGCCAAAATCTACAGGTAGGCACTTCGCAAAAAACACCTCTGTTTTCTTTCAAAAATTTCGATGTGTCCACGTTGCGCTTTGGGGCGTTTCCTGTCGCGGGCGCTAGGCCTACCCACACAAGTGAGGTATCATTTTTATCGGGAGACTTGGGGGAACGCTGGGTGGAAGGAAATTTGTGGCTCCTCTCAGATTCCAGAACTTTCTGCCACAGAAATGTGAGGAACATATGTTTGTTTAGCCAAATTTTGAGGTTTGCAAAGGATTCTGGGTAACAGAACCTGGTCCGAGCCCCGCAAGTCAGCCCTCCTTGGATTCCCCTAGGTCTCTAGTTTTCAGAAATGCACAGGTTTGGTAGGTTTCCCTAGGTGCCAGCTGAGCTAGAGCCCAAAATCTACAGGTAGGCACTTCGCAAAAAACACCTCTGTTTTCTTTCAAAAATTTGGATGTGTCCACGTTGCGCTTTGGGACGTTTCCTGTCGCGGGCGCTAGGCCTACCCACACAAGTGTGGTATCATTTTTATCGGGAGACTTGGGGGAACGCTGGGTGGAAGGAAATTCGTGGCTCCTTCAGATTCCAGAACTTGCTGCCACAGAAATGTGAGGAACATGTGTTTTTGTAGCCAAATTTTGAGGTTTGCAAAGGATTCTGGGTAACAGAACCTGGTCCGAGCCCCGCAAGTCACCCCTCCTTGGATTCCCCTAGGTCTCTAGTTTTCAAAATGCACAGGTTTGGTAGGTTTCCCTAGGTGCCGGCTGAGCTGGAGGCCAAAATCTTCAGGTAGGCACTACGCAAAAAACACCTCTGTTTTCTTTCAAAAATTTGGATGTGTTCACGTTGCGCTTTGGGGCGTTTCCTGTCGCGGGCGCTAGGGCTACCCACACAAGTGAGGTATAATTTTTATCGGGAGACTTGGGGGAACGCTGGGTGGAAGGAAATTTGTGGCTCCTTTCAGATTCCAGAACTTTCTGCCACAGAAATGTGAGGAACATGTGTTGTTTTAGCCAAATGTTGAGGTTTGCAAAGGATTCTGGGTAACAGAACCTGGTCCGAGCCCCGCAAGTCACCCCTCCTTGTACTCCCCTAGGTCTCTAGTTTTCAGAAATGCACAGGTTTGGTAGGTTTGCCTAGGTGCCGGCTGAGCTAGAGGCCAAAATCTACAGGTAGGCACTTCGCAAAAAACACCTCTGTTTTCTTTCAAAATTTTGGATGTGTCCACATTGCGCTTTGGGGCGTTTCCTGTCGCGGGCGCTAGGCCTACCCACACAAGTGAGGTATCATTTTTATCGGGAGACTTGGGGGAACGCTGGGTGGAAGGAAATTCGTGGCTCCTCTCAGATTCCAGAACGTTCTGCCACAGAAATGTGAGGAACATGTGTTTTTTTAGCCAAATTTTGAGGTTTGCAAAGGATTCTGGGTAACAGAACCTGGTCCGAGCCCCGCAAGTCACCCCATCTTGGAATCCCCGAGGTCTCTAGTTTTCAGAAATGCACAGGTTTGGTAGGTTTCCCTAGGTGCCGGCTGAGCTAGAGGCCAAAATCTACAGGTAGGCACTTCGCAAAAAACACCTCTGTTTTCTTTCAAAAATTTCGATGTGTCCACGTTGCGCTTTGGGGCGTTTCCTGTCGCGGGCGCTAGGCCTACCCACACAAGTGAGGTATCATTTTTATCGGGAGACTTGGGGGAACGCTGGGTGGAAGGAAATTCGTGGCTCCTCTCAGATTCCAGAACGTTCTGCCACAGAAATGTGAGGAACATGTGTTTTTTTAGCCAAATTTTGAGGTTTGCAAAGGATTCTGGGTAACAGAACCTGGTCCGAGCCCCGCAAGTCACCCCATCTTGGATTCCCCTAGGTCTCTAGTTTTCAGAAATGCACAGGTTTGGTAGGTTTCCCTAGGTGCCGGCTGAGCTAGAGGCCAAAATCTACAGGTAGGCACTTCGCAAAAAACACCTCCTGTTTTCTTTCAAAAATTTGGATGTGTCCATGTTGCGCTTTGGGGCGTTTCCTGTCGCGGGCGCTAGGCCTACCCACGCAAGTGAGGTATCATTTTTATAGGGAGACTTGGGGGAATGCTGGGTGGAAGGAAATTTGTGGCTCCTCTCAGATTTCAGAACTTTCTGCCACAGAAATGTGAGGGACATGTGTTTTTTTAGCCAAATTTTGAGGTTAGCAAAGGATTCTGGGTAACAGAACCTGGTCCGAGCTCGCATGTCACCCCTCCTTGGATTCCCCTAGGTCTCTAGTTTTCAGAAATGCACAGGTTTGGTAGGTTTCCCTAGGTTCCGGCTGAGCTAGAGGCCAAAATCTACAGGTAGGCACTTCGCAAAAAACACCCCTGTTTTCTTTCAAAAATTTCGATGTGTCCACGTTGCGCTTTGGGGCGTTTCCTGTCGCGGGCGCTAGGCCTACCCACACAAGTGAGGTATCATTTTTATCGGGAGACTTGGGGGAACGCTGGGTGGAAGGAAATTTGTGGCTCCTCTCAGATTCCAGAACTTTCTGCCACAGAAATGTGAGGAACATATGTTTGTTTAGCCAAATTTTGAGGTTTGCAAAGGATTCTGGGTAACAGAACCTGGTCCGAGCCCCGCAAGTTACCCCTCCTTGGATTCCCCTAGGTCTCTAGTTTTCAGAAATGCACAGGTTTGGTAGGTTTCCCTAGGTGCCGGCTGAGCTGGAGGCCAAAATCTACAGGTAGGCACTTCGCAAAAAACACATCTGTTTTCTTTCAAAAATTTGGATGTGTCCACGTTGCGCTTTGGGGCGTTTCCTGTCGCGGGCGCTAGGCCGACCCACACAAGTGAGGTATCATTTTTATAGGGAGACTTGGGGGAATGCTGGGTGGAAGGAAATTTGTGGCTCCTTTCAGATTCCAGAACTTTCTGCCACAGAAATGTGAGCAACATGTGTTTTTTTAGCCAAATTTTGAGGTTTGCAAAGGATTCTGGGTAACAGAACCTGGTCCGAGCCCCGCAAGTCAGCCCTCCTTGGATTCCCCTAGGTCTCTAGTTTTCAGAAATGCACAGGTTTGGTAGGTTTCCCTAGGTGCCGGCTGAGCTAGAGCCCAAAATCTACAGGTAGGCACTTCGCAAAAAACACCTCTGTTTTCTTTCAAAAATTTGGATGTGTCCACATTGCGCTTTGGGGCGTTTCCTGTCGCGGGCGCTAGGCCTACCCACACAAGTGAGGTATCATTTTTATCGGGAGACTTGGGGGAACGCTGGGTGGAAGGAAATTCGTGGCTCCTCTCAGATTCCAGAACGTTCTGCCACAGAAATGTGAGGAACATGTGTTTTTTTAGCCAAATTTTGAGGTTTGCAAAGGATTCTGGGTAACAGAACCTGGTCCGAGCCCCGCAAGTCACCCCATCTTGGAATCCCCGAGGTCTCTAGTTTTCAGAAATGCACAGGTTTGGTAGGTTTCCCTAGGTGCCGGCTGAGCTAGAGGCCAAAATCTACAGGTAGGCACTTCGCAAAAAACACCTCTGTTTTCTTTCAAAAATTTCGATGTGTCCACGTTGCGCTTTGGGGCGTTTCCTGTCGCGGGCGCTAGGCCTACCCACACAAGTGAGGTATCATTTTTATCGGGAGACTTGGGGGAACGCTGGGTGGAAGGAAATTCGTGGCTCCTCTCAGATTCCAGAACGTTCTGCCACAGAAATGTGAGGAACATGTGTTTTTTTAGCCAAATTTTGAGGTTTGCAAAGGATTCTGGGTAACAGAACCTGGTCCGAGCCCCGCAAGTCACCCCATCTTGGATTCCCCTAGGTCTCTAGTTTTCAGAAATGCACAGGTTTGGTAGGTTTCCCTAGGTGCCGGCTGAGCTAGAGGCCAAAATCTACAGGTAGGCACTTCGCAAAAAACACCTCCTGTTTTCTTTCAAAAATTTGGATGTGTCCATGTTGCGCTTTGGGGCGTTTCCTGTCGCGGGCGCTAGGCCTACCCACGCAAGTGAGGTATCATTTTTATAGGGAGACTTGGGGGAATGCTGGGTGGAAGGAAATTTGTGGCTCCTCTCAGATTTCAGAACTTTCTGCCACAGAAATGTGAGGGACATGTGTTTTTTTAGCCAAATTTTGAGGTTAGCAAAGGATTCTGGGTAACAGAACCTGGTCCGAGCTCGCATGTCACCCCTCCTTGGATTCCCCTAGGTCTCTAGTTTTCAGAAATGCACAGGTTTGGTAGGTTTCCCTAGGTTCCGGCTGAGCTAGAGGCCAAAATCTACAGGTAGGCACTTCGCAAAAAACACCCCTGTTTTCTTTCAAAAATTTCGATGTGTCCACGTTGCGCTTTGGGGCGTTTCCTGTCGCGGGCGCTAGGCCTACCCACACAAGTGAGGTATCATTTTTATCGGGAGACTTGGGGGAACGCTGGGTGGAAGGAAATTTGTGGCTCCTCTCAGATTCCAGAACTTTCTGCCACAGAAATGTGAGGAACATATGTTTGTTTAGCCAAATTTTGAGGTTTGCAAAGGATTCTGGGTAACAGAACCTGGTCCGAGCCCCGCAAGTTACCCCTCCTTGGATTCCCCTAGGTCTCTAGTTTTCAGAAATGCACAGGTTTGGTAGGTTTCCCTAGGTGCCGGCTGAGCTGGAGGCCAAAATCTACAGGTAGGCACTTCGCAAAAAACACATCTGTTTTCTTTCAAAAATTTGGATGTGTCCACGTTGCGCTTTGGGGCGTTTCCTGTCGCGGGCGCTAGGCCGACCCACACAAGTGAGGTATCATTTTTATAGGGAGACTTGGGGGAATGCTGGGTGGAAGGAAATTTGTGGCTCCTTTCAGATTCCAGAACTTTCTGCCACAGAAATGTGAGCAACATGTGTTTTTTTAGCCAAATTTTGAGGTTTGCAAAGGATTCTGGGTAACAGAACCTGGTCCGAGCCCCGCAAGTCAGCCCTCCTTGGATTCCCCTAGGTCTCTAGTTTTCAGAAATGCACAGGTTTGGTAGGTTTCCCTAGGTGCCGGCTGAGCTAGAGCCCAAAATCTACAGGTAGGCACTTCGCAAAAAACACCTCTGTTTTCTTTCAAAAATTTGGATGTGTCCACGTTGCGCTTTGGGACGTTTCCTGTCGCGGGCGCTAGGCCTACCCACACAAGTGAGGTATCATTTTTATCGGGAGACTTGGGGGAACGCTGGGTGGAAGGAAATTTGTGGCTCCTTCAGATTCCAGAACTTTCTGCCACAGAAATGTGAGGAACATGTGTTTTTTTAGCCAAATTTTGAGGTTTGCAAAGGATTCTGGGTGACAGAACCTGGTCCGAGCCCCGCAAGTCAGCCCTCCTTGGATTCCCCTAGGTCTCTAGTTTTCAGAAATGCACAGGTTTGGTAGGTTTCCCTAGGTGCCGGCTGAGCTAGAGGCCAAAATCTACAGGTAGGCACTTTGCAAAAAACACCTCTGTTTTCTTTCAAAAATGTGGATGTGTCCACGTTGCGCTTTGGGGCGTTTCCTGTCGTGGGCGCTAGGCCTACCCACACAAGTGAGGTATCATTTTTATCAGGACACTTGGGGGAACGCTGGGTGGAAGGAAATTTGTGGCTCCCCTCAGATTCCAGAACTTTCTGCCACAGAAATGTGAGGAACATGTGTTTTTTTAGCCAAATTTTGAGGATTGCAAAGGATTCTGGGTAACAGAACCTGGTCCGAGCCCCGCAAGTCACCCCTCCTTGGATTCCCCTAGGTCTCTAGTTTTCAAAATGCACAGGTTTGGTAGGTTTCCCTAGGTGCCGGCTGAGCTGGAGGCCAAAAGCTTCAGGTAGGCACTTCGCAAAAAACACCTCTGTTTTCTTTCAAAAATTTCGATGTGTCCACGTTGCGCTTTGGGGCGTTTCCTGTCGCGGGCGCTAGGCCTACCCACACAAGTGAGGTATCATTTTTATCGGGAGACTTGGGGGAACGCTGGGTGGAAGGAAATTTGTGGCTCCTCTCAGATTCCAGAACTTTCTGCCGCAGAAATGTGAGGAACATATGTTTGTTTAGCCAAATTTTGAGGTTTGCAAAGGATTCTGGGTAACAGAACCTGGTCCGAGCCCCGCAAGTTACCCCTCCTTGGATTCCCCTAGGTCTCTAGTTTTCAGAAATGTACAGGTTTGGTAGGTTTCCCTAGGTGCCGGCTGAGCTAGAGCCCAAAATCTACAGGTAGGCACTTCGCAAAAAACACCTCTGTTTTCTTTCAAAAATTTGGATGTGTCCACGTTGCGCTTTGGGACGTTTCCTGACGCGGGCGCTAGGCCTACCCACACAAGTGAGGTATCATTTTTATCGGGAGACTTGGGGGAACGCTGGGTGGAAGGAAATTTGTGGCTCCTTCAGATTCCAGAACTTGCTGCCACAGAAATGTGAGGAACATGTGTTTTTTTAGCCAAATTTTGAGGTTTGCAAAGGATTCTGGGTAACAGAACCTGGTCCGAGCCCCGCAAGTTACCCCTCCTTGGATTCCCCTAGGTCTCTACTTTTCAGAAATGTACAGGTTTGGTAGGTTTCCCTAGGTGCCGGCTGAGCTAGAGCCCAAAATCTACAGGTAGGCACTTCGCAAAAAACACCTCTGTTTTCTTTCAAAAATTTGGATGTGTCCACGTTGCGCTTTGGGACGTTTCCTGACGCGGGCGCTAGGCCTACCCACACAAGTGAGGTATCATTTTTATCGGGAGACTTGGGGGAACGCTGGGTGGAAGGAAATTTGTGGCTCCTTCAGATTCCAGAACTTGCTGCCACAGAAATGTGAGGAACATGTGTTTTTTTAGCCAAATTTTGAGGTTTGCAAAGGATTCTGGGTAACAGAACCTGGTCCGAGCCCCGCAAGTCAGCCCTCCTTGGATTCCCCTAGGTCTCTAGTTTTCAGAAATGCACAGGTTTGGTAGGTTTCCCGAGGTGCCGGCTGAGCTAGAGCCCAAAATCTACAGGTAGGCATTTCGCAAAAAACACCTCTGTTTTCTTTAAAAAATTTGGATGTGTCCACGTTGCGCTTTGGGGCGTTTCCTGTCGCGGCCGCTAGGCCTACCCACACAAGTGAGGTATCATTTTTATTGGGAGACTTGGGGGAACGATGGGTGGAAGGAAATTTGTGGCTCCTCTCAGATTCCAGAACTTGCTGCCACAGAAATGTGAGGAACATGTGTTTTTTTAGCAAAATTTTGAGGTTTGTAAAGGATTCTGGGTAACAGAACCTGGTCCGAGCCCCGCAAGTCACCCCATCTTGGATTCCCCTAGGTCTCTAGTTTTCAGAAATGCACAGGTTTGGTAGGTTTCCCTAGGTGCCGGCTGAGCTAGAGGCCAAAATCTACAGGTAGGCACTTCGCAAAAAACACCTCTGTTTTCTTTCAAAAATTTGGATGTGTCCACGTTGCGCTTTGGGGCGTTTCCTGTCGCGGGCGCTAGGCCTACCCACACAAGTGAGGTATCATTTTTATCAGGAGACTTGGGGGAACGCTGGGTGGAAGGAAATTTGTGGCTCCTCTCAGATTCCAGAACTTTCTGCCACAGAAATGTGAGGAACATGTGTTTTTTTAGCCAAATTTTGAGGATTGCAAAGCATTCTGGGTAACAGAACCTGGTCCGAGCACCGCAAGTCACCCCTCCTTGGATTCCCCTAGGTCTCTAGTTTTCAAAATACACAGGTTTGGTAGGTTTCCCTAGGTGCCGGCTGAGCTGGAGGCCAAAATCTTCAGGTAGGCACTTCGCAAAAAACACCTCTGTTTTCTTTCAAAAATTTGGATGTGTTCACGTTGCGTTTTGGGGCGTTTCCTGTCGCGGGCGCTAGGCCTACCCACACAAGTGAGGTATCATTTTTATCGGGAGACTTGGGGGAACGCTGGGTGGAAGGAAATTTGTGGCTCCTTTCAGATTCCAGAACTTTCTGCCACAGAAATGTGAGGAACATGTGTTGTTTTAGCCAAATGTTGAGGTTTGCAAAGGATTCTGGGTAACAGAACCTGGTCCGAGCCCCGCAAGTCACCCTTCCTTGTACTCCCCTAGGTCTCTAGTTTTCAGAAATGCACAGGTTTGGTAGGTTTCCCTATGTGCCGGCTGAGCTAGAGGCCAAAATCTTCAGGTAGGCACTTCGCAAAAAACACCTCCTGTTTTCTTTCAAAATTTTGGATGTGTCCACATTGCGCTTTGGGGCGTTTTCTGTCGCGGGCGCTAGGCCTACCCACACAAGTGAGGTATCATTTTTATCAGGAGACTTGGGGGAACGCTGGGTGGAAGGAAATTCGTGGCTCCTCTCAGATTCCAGAACGTTCTGCCACAGAAATGTGAGGAATATGTGTTTTTTTAGCCAAATTTTGAGGTTTGCAAAGGATTCTGGGTAACAGAACCTGGTCCGAGCCCCGCAAGTCACCCCATCTTGGAATCCCCTAGGTCTCTAGTTTTCAGAAATGCACAGGTTTGGTAGGTTTCCCTAGGTGCCGGCTGAGCTAGAGGCCAAAATCTACAGGTAGGCACTTCGCAAAAAACACCTCTGTTTTCTTTCAAAAATTTCGATGTGTCCACGTTGCGCTTCGGGGCGTTTCCTGTCGCGGGCGCTAGGCCTACCCACACAAGTGAGGTATCATTTTTATCGGGAGACTTGGGAGAACGCTGGGTGGAAGGAAATTTGTGGCTCCTCTCAGATTCCAGAACTTTCTGCCACAGAAATGTGAGGAACATATGTTTGTTTAGCCAACTTTTGAGGTTTGCAAAGGATTCTGGGTAACAGAACCTGGTCCCAGCCCCGCAAGTCACCCCTCCTTGGATTCCCCTAGGTCTATAGTTTTCAGAAATGCAGAGGTTTGGTAGGTTTCCCTAGGTGCCGGCTGAGCTAGAGGCCAAAATCTACAGGTAGGCACTTCGCAAAAAACACCTCTGTTTTCTTTCAAAAATTTGGATGTGTCCACATTGCGCTTTGGGGCGTTTCCTGTCGCGGGCGCTAGGCCTACCCACACAAGTGAGGTATAATTTTTATCGGGAGACTTGGGGGAACGCTGGGTGGAAGGAAATTTGTGGCTCCTCTCAGATTCCAGAACTTTCTGCCACAGAAATGTGAGGAACATATGTTTGTTTAGCCAAATTTTGAGGTTTGCAAAGGATTCTGGGTAACAGAACCTGGTCCGAGCCCCGCAAGTCACCCCTCCTTGGATTCCCCTAGGTCTCTAGTTTTCAGAAATGCACAGGTTTGGTAGGTTTCCCTAGGTGCCGGCTGAGCTAGAGGCCAAAATCTACAGGTAGGCACTTCGCAAAAAACACCTCTGTTTTCTTTAAAAAATTTGGATGTGTCCACGTTGCGCTTTGGGACGTTTCCTGTCGCGGGCGCTAGGCCTACCCACACAAGTGAGGTATCATTTTTATCGGGAGACTTGGGGGAATGCTGGGTGGAAGGAAATTTGTGGCTCCTTCAGATTCCAGAACTTGCTGCCACAGAAATGTGAGGAACATGTGTTTTTTTAGCCAAATTTTGAGGTTTGCAATGGATTCTGGGTAACAGAACCTGGTCCGAGCCCCGCAAGTCACCCCTCCTTGTATTCCCCTAGGTCTCTACTTTTCAGAAATGCACAGGTTTGGTAGGTTTCCCTAGGCGCCGGCTGAGCTAGAGCCCAAAATCTACAGGTAGGCACTTCGCAAAAAACACCTCTGTTTTCTTTCAAAAATTTGGATGTGTCCACGTTGCGCTTTGGGGCGTTTCCTGTCGCGGGCGCTAGGCCTACCCACACAAGTGAGGTATCATTTTTATCGGGAGACTTGGGGGAACGCTGGGTGGAAGGAAATTTGTGGCTCCTCTCAGATTCCAGAACTTTCTGCCACAGAAATGTGAGGAACATATGTTTCTTTAGCCAAATTTTGAGGTTTGCAAAGGATTCTGGGTAACAGAACCTGGTCCGAGCCCCGCAAGTCACCCCTCCTTGGATTCCCCTAGGTCTATAGTTTTCAGAAATGCAGAGGTTTGGTAGGTTTCCCTAGGTGCCGGCTGAGCTAGAGGCCAAAATCTACAGGTAGGCACTTCGCAAAAAACACCTCTGTTTTCTTTCAAAAATTTGGATGTGTCCACGTTGCGCTTTGGGGCGTTTCCTGTCACGGGCGCTAGGCCTACCCACACAAGTGAGGTATCATTTTTATCGGGAGACTTGGGGGAACGCTGGGTGGAAGGACATTTGTGGCTCCCCTCAGATTCCAGAACTTTCTGCCACAGAAATGTGAGGAACATGTGTTTTTTAAGCCAATTTTTGAGGTTTGCAAAGGATTCTGGGTAACAGGACCTGGTCCGCGCCCCGCAAGTCACCCCTCCTTGGATTCCCCTAGGTCTCTAGTTTTCAGAAATACACAGGTTTGGTAGGTTTCCCAGGTGCCGGCTGAGCTAGAGGCCAAAATCTACAGGTAGGCACTTCTCAAAAAACACCTCCTGTTTTCTTTCAAAAATTTGGATGTGTCCACATTGCGCTTTGGGGCGTTTCCTGTCGCGGGCGCTAGGCCTACCCACACAAGTGAGGTATCATTTTTATCAGGAGACTTGGGGAACGCTGGGTGGAAGGAAATTCGTGGCTCATCTCAGATTCCAGAACGTTCTGCCACAGAAATGTGAGGAACATGTGTTTTTTAGCCAAATTTTGAGGTTTGCAAAGGATTCTGGGTAACAGAACCTGGTCCGAGCCCCGCAAGTCACCCCATCTTGGAATCCCCTAGGTCTCTAGTTTTCAGAAATGCACAGGTTTGGTAGGTTTCCCTAGGTGCCGGCTGAGCTAGAGGCCAAAATCTACAGGTAGGCACTTCGCAAAAAACACCTCTGTTTTCTTTCAAAAATTTCGATGTGTCCACGTTGCGCTTTGGGGCGTTTCCTGTCGCGGGCGCTAGGCCTACCCACACAAGTGAGGTATCATTTTTATCGGGAGACTTGGGTGAACGCTGGGTGGAAGGAAATTTGTGGCTCCTCTCAGATTCCAGAACTTTCTGCCACAGAAATGTGAGGAACATATGTTTGTTTAGCCAAATTTTGAGGTTTGCAAAGGATTCTGGGTAACAGAACCTGGTCCGAGCCCTGCAAGTCACCCCTCCTTGGATTCCCCTAGGTCTCTAGTTTTCAGAAATGCACAGGTTTGGTAGGTTTCCCTAGGTGCTGGCTGAGCTGGAGGCCAAAATCTACAGGTAGGCACTTCGCAAAAAACACCTCTGTTTTCTTTAAAAAATTTGGATGTGTCCACGTTGCGCTTTGGGGCGTTTCCTGTCGCGGGCGCTAGGCCTACCCACACAAGAGAGGTATCATTTTTATCAGGAGACTTGGGGGAACGCTGGGTGGAAGGAAATTCGTGGCTCCTCTCAGATTCCAGAACTTTCTGCCACAGAAATGTGAGGAACATGTGTTTTTTTAGCCAAATTTTGAAGTTTGCAAAGGATTCTGGGTAACAGAACCTGGTCCGAGCCCCGCAAGTCACCCCATCTTGGAATCCCCTAGGTCTCTAGTTTTCAGAAATGCACAGGTTTGGTAGGTTTCCCTAGGTGCCGGCTGAGCTAGAGGCCAAAATCTACAGGTAGGCACTTCGCAAAAAACACCTCTGTTTTCTTTCAAAAATTTCAATGTGTCCACGTTGCGCTTTGGGGTGTTTCCTGTCGCGGGCGCTAGGCCTACCCACACAAGTGAGGTATCATTTTTATCGGGAGACTTGGGGGAACGCTGGGTGGAAGGAAATTTGTGGCTCCTCTCAGATTCCAGAACTTTCTACCACAGAAATGTGAGGAACATATGTTTGTTTAGCCAAATTTTGAGGTTTGCAAAGGATTCTGGGTAACAGAACCTGGTCCGAGCCCCGCAAGTCAGCCCTCCTTGGATTCCCCTAGGTCTATAGTTTTCAGAAATGCAGAGGTTTGGTAGGTTTCCCTAGGTGCCGGCTGAGCTAGAGGCCAAAATCTACAGGTAGGCACTTCGCAAAAAACACCTCTGTTTTCTTTCAAAAATTTGGATGTGTCCACGTTGCGCTTTGGGACGTTTCCTGTCGCGGGCGCTAGGCGTACCCACACAAGTGAGGTATCATTTTTATCGGGAGACTTGGGGGAATGCTGGGTGGAAGGAAATTTGTGGCTCCTTCAGATTCCAGAACTTGCTGCCACAGAAATGTGAGGAACATGTGTTTTTTTAGCCAAATTTTGAGGTTTGCAATGGATTCTGGGTAACAGAACCTGGTCCGAGCCCCGCAAGTCACCCCTCCTTGTATTCCCCTAGGTCTCTAGTTTTCAGAAATGCACAGGTTTGGTAGGTTTCCCTAGGCGCCGGCTGAGCTAGAGCCCAAAATCTACAGGTAGGCACTTCGCAAAAAACACCTCTGTTTTCTTTCAAAAATTTGGATGTGTCCACGTTGCGCTTTGGGGCGTTTCCTGTCGCGGGCGCTAGGCCTACCCACACAAGTGAGGTATCATTTTTATCAGGAGACTTGGGGGAACGCTGGGTGGAAGGAAATTTGTGGCTCCTCTCAGATTCCAGAACTTTCTGCCACAGAAATGTGAGGAACATATGTTTCTTTAGCCAAATTTTGAGGTTTGCAAAGGATTCTGGGTAACAGAACCTGGTCCGAGCCCCGCAAGTCACCCCTCCTTGGATTCCCCTAGGTCTATAGTTTTCAGAAATGCAGAGGTTTGGTAGGTTTCCCTAGGTGCTGGCTGAGCTAGAGGCCAAAATCTACAGGTAGGCACTTCGCAAAAAACACCTCTGTTTTCTTTCAAAAATTTGGATGTGTCCACGTTGCGCTTTGGGGCGTTTCCTGTCACGGGCGCTAGGCCTACCCACACAAGTGAGGTATCATTTTTATCGGGAGACTTGGGGGAACGCTGGGTGGAAGGACATTTGTGGCTCCCCTCAGATTCCAGAACTTTCTGCCACAGAAATGTGAGGAACATGTGTTTTTTAAGCCAATTTTTGAGGTTTGCAAAGGATTCTGGGTAACAGGACCTGGTCCGCGCCCCGCAAGTCACCCCTCCTTGGATTCCCCTAGGTCTCTAGTTTTCAGAAATACACAGGTTTGGTAGGTTTCCCAGGTGCCGGCTGAGCTAGAGGCCAAAATCTACAGGTAGGCACTTCGCAAAAAACACCTCCTGTTTTCTTTCAAAAATTTGGATGTGTCCACATTGCGCTTTGGGGCGTTTCCTGTCGCGGGCGCTAGGCCTACCCACACAAGTGAGGTATCATTTTTATCAGGAGACTTGGGGGAACGCTGGGTGGAAGGAAATTCGTGGCTCCTCTCAGATTCCAGAACGTTCTGCCACAGAAATGTGAGGAACATGTGTTTTTTAGCCAAATTTTGAGGTTTGCAAAGGATTCTGGGTAACAGAACCTGGTCCGAGCCCCGCAAGTCACCCCATCTTGGAATCCCCTAGGTCTCTAGTTTTCAGAAATGCACAGGTTTGGTAGGTTTCCCTAGGTGCCGGCTGAGCTAGAGGCCAAAATCTACAGGTAGGCACTTCGCAAAAAACACCTCTGTTTTCTTTCAAAAATTTCGATGTGTCCACGTTGCGCTTTGGGGCGTTTCCTGTCGCGGGCGCTAGGCCTACGCACACAAGTGAGGTATCATTTTTATCGGGAGACTTGGGTGAACGCTGGGTGGAAGGAAATTTGTGGCTCCTCTCAGATTCCAGAACTTTCTGCCACAGAAATGTGAGGAACATATGTTTGTTTAGCCAAATTTTGAGGTTTGCAAAGGATTCTGGGTAACAGAACCTGGTCCGAGCCCTGCAAGTCACCCCTCCTTGGATTCCCCTAGGTCTCTAGTTTTCAGAAATGCACAGGTTTGGTAGGTTTCCCTAGGTGCCGGCTGAGCTGGAGGCCAAAATCTACAGGTAGGCACTTCGCAAAAAACACCTCTGTTTTCTTTAAAAAAATTGGATGTGTCCACGTTGCGCTTTGGGGCGTTTCCTGTCGCGGGCGCTAGGCCTACCCACACAAGAGAGGTATCATTTTTATCAGGAGACTTGGGGGAACGCTGGGTGGAAGGAAATTCGTGGCTCCTCTCAGATTCCAGAACTTTCTGCCACAGAAATGTGAGGAACATGTGTTTTTTTAGCCAAATTTTGAAGTTTGCAAAGGATTCTGGGTAACAGAACCTGGTCCGAGCCCCGCAAGGCACCCCATCTTGGAATCCCCTAGGTCTCTAGTTTTCAGAAATGCACAGGTTTGGTAGGTTTCCTTAGGTGCCGGCTGAGCTAGAGGCCAAAATCTACAGGTAGGCACTTCGCAAAAAACACCTCTGTTTTCTTTCAAAAATTTCGATGTGTCCACGTTGCGCTTTGGGGCGTTTCCTGTCGCGGGCGCTAGGCCTACCCACACAAGTGAGGTATCATTTTTATCGGGAGACTTGGGGGAACGCTGGGTGGAAGGAAATTTGTGGCTCCTCTCAGATTCCAGAACTTTCTGCCACAGAAATGTGAGGAACATATGTTTGTTTAGCCAAATTTTGAGGTTTGCAAAGGATTCTGGGTAACAGAACCTGGTCCGAGCCCCGCAAGTCAGCCCTCCTTGGATTCCCCTAGGTCTCTAGTTTTCAGAAATGCACAGGTTTGGTAGGTTTCCCTAGGTGCCAGCTGAGCTAGAGCCCAAAATCTACAGGTAGGCACTTCGCAAAAAACACCTCTGTTTTCTTTCAAAAATTTGGATGTGTCCACGTTGCGCTTTGGGACGTTTCCTGTCGCGGGCGCTAGGCCTACCCACACAAGTGAGGTATCATTTTTATCGGGAGACTTGGGGGAACGCTGGGTGGAAGGAAATTCGTGGCTCCTTCAGATTCCAGAACTTGCTGCCACAGAAATGTGAGGAACATGTGTTTTTGTAGCCAAATTTTGAGGTTTGCAAAGGATTCTGGGTAACAGAACCTGGTCCGAGCCCCGCAAGTCACCCCTCCTTGGATTCCCCTAGGTCTCTAGTTTTCAAAATGCACAGGTTTGGTAGGTTTCCCTAGGTGCCGGCTGAGCTGGAGGCCAAAATCTTCAGGTAGGCACTTCGCAAAAAACACCTCTGTTTTCTTTCAAAAATTTGGATGTGTTCACGTTGCGCTTTGGGGCGTTTCCTGTCGCGGGCGCTAGGGCTACCCACACAAGTGAGGTATCATTTTTATCGGGAGACTTGGGGGAACGCTGGGTGGAAGGAAATTTGTGGCTCCTTTCAGATTCCAGAACTTTCTGCCACAGAAATGTGAGGAACATGTGTTGTTTTAGCCAAATGTTGAGGTTTGCAAAGGATTCTGGGTAACAGAACCTGGTCCGAGCCCCGCAAGTCACCCCTCCTTGTACTCCCCTAGGTCTCTAGTTTTCAGAAATGCACAGGTTTGGTAGGTTTCCCTAGGTGCCGGCTGAGCTAGAGGCCAAAATCTACAGGTAGGCACTTCGCAAAAAACACCTCCTGTTTTCTTTCAAAATTTTGGATGTGTCCACATTGCGCTTTGGGGCGTTTCCTGTCGCGGGCGCTAGGCCTACCCACACAAGTGAGGTATCATTTTTATCAGGAGACTTGGGGGAACGCTGGGTGGAAGGAAATTCGTGGCTCCTCTCAGATTCCAGAACGTTCTGCCACAGAAATGTGAGGAACATGTGTTTTTTAGCCAAATTTTGAGGTTTGCAAAGGATTCTGGGTAACAGAACCTGGTCCGAGCCCCGCAAGTCACCCCATCTTGGAATCCCCGAGGTCTCTAGTTTTCAGAAATGCACAGGTTTGGTAGGTTTCCCTAGGTGCCGGCTGAGCTAGAGGCCAAAATCTACAGGTAGGCACTTCGCAAAAAACACCTCTGTTTTCTTTCAAAAATTTCGATGTGTCCACGTTGCGCTTTGGGGCGTTTCCTGTCGCGGGCGCTAGGCCTACCGACACAAGTGAGGTATCATTTTTATCGGGAGACTTGGGAGAACGCTGGGTGGAAGGAAATTTGTGGCTCCTCTCAGATTCCAGAACTTTCTGCCACAGAAATGTGAGGAACATGTGTTTTTTTAGCCAAATTTTGAGGTTTGCAAAGGATTCTTGGTAACAGAACCTGGTCCGAGCCCCGCAAGTCACCCCTCCTTGGATTCCCCTAGGTCTCTAGTTTTCAGAAATGCACAGGTTTGGTAGGTTTCCCTAGGTGCCGGCTGAGCTAGAGGCCAAAATCTACAGGTAGGCACTTCGCAAAAAACACCTCTGTTTTCTTTCAAAAATTTCGATGTGTCCACGTTTTGCTTTGGGGCGTTTCCTGTCGCGGGCGCTAGGCCTACCCACACAAGTGAGGTATCATTTTTATCGGGAGACTTGGGAGAACGCTGGGTGGAAGGAAATTTGTGGCTCCTCTCAGATTCCAGAACTTTCTGCCACAGAAATGTGAGGAACATATGTTTGTTTAGCCAACTTTTGAGGATTGCAAAGGATTCTGGGTAACAGAACCTGGTCCCAGCCCCGCAAGTCACCCCTCCTTGGATTCCCCTAGGTCTATAGTTTTCAGAAATGCAGAGGTTTGGTAGGTTTCCCTAGGTGCCGGCTGAGCTAGAGGCCAAAATCTACAGGTAGGCACTTCGCAAAAAACACCTCTGTTTTCTTTCAAATATTTGGATGTGTCCACGTTGCGCTTTGGGGCGTTTCCTGTCGCGGGCGCTAGGCCTACCCACACAAGTGAGGTATAATTTTTATCGGGAGACTTGGGGGAACGCTGGGTGGAAGGAAATTTGTGGCTCCTCTCAGATTCCAGAACTTTCTGCCACAGAAATGTGAGGAACATATGTTTGTTTAGCCAAATTTTGAGGTTTGCAAAGGATTCTGGGTAACAGAACCTGGTCCGAGCCCCGCAAGTCACCCCTCCTTGGATTCCCCTAGGTCTATAGTTTTCAGAAATGCAGAGGTTTGGTAGGTTTCCCTAGGTGCCGGCTGAGCTAGAGGCCAAAATCTACAGGTAGGCACTTCGCAAAAAACACCTCTGTTTTCTTTCAAAAATTTGGATGTGTCCACGTTGCGCTTTGGGACGTTTCCTGTCGCGGGCGCTAGGCCTACCCACACAAGTGAGGTATCATTTTTATCGGGAGACTTGGGGGAATGCTGGGTGGAAGGAAATTTGTGGCTCCTTCAGATTCCAGAACTTGCTGCCACAGAAATGTGAGGAACATGTGTTGTTTCAGCCAAATTTTGAGGTTTGCAATGGATTCTGGGTAACAGAACCTGGTCCGAGCCCCGCAAGTCACCCCTCCTTGTATTCCCCTAGGTCTCTAGTTTTCAGAAATGCACAGGTTTGGTAGGTTTCCCTAGGCGCCGGCTGAGCTAGAGCCCAAAATCTACAGGTAGGCACTTCGCAAAAAACACCTCTGTTTTCTTTAAAAAATTTGGAAGTGTCCACGTTGCGCTTTGGGGCGTTTCCTGTCGCGGGCGCTAGGCCTACCCACACAAGTGAGGTATCATTTTTATCGGGAGACTTAGGGGAACGCTGGGTGGAAGGAAATTTGTGGCTCCTCTCAGATTCCAGAACTTTCTGCCACAGAAATGTGAGGAACATGTGTTTTTTTAGCCAAATTTTGAGGTTTGCAAAGGATTCTGGGTACCAGAACCTGGTCCGAGCTCGGAAGTCACCCCTCCTTGGATTCCCCTAAGTCTCTAGTTTTCAGAAATGCACAGGTTTGGTAGGTTTCCCTAGGTGCCGGCTAAGCTAGAGGCCAAAATCTACAGGTAGGCACTTCGCAAAAAACACCTCCTGTTTTCTTTCAAAATTTTGGATGTGTCCACATTGCGCTTTGGGGCGTTTCCTGTCGCGGGCGCTAGGCCTACCCACACAAGTGAGGTATCATTTTTATCAGGAGACTTGGGGGAACGCTGGGTGGAAGGAAATTCGTGGCTCCTCTCAGATTCCAGAACGTTCTGCCACGGAAATGTGAGGAACATGTGTTTTTTTAGCGAAATTTTGAGGTTTGCAAAGGATTCTGGGTAACAGAACCTGGTACGAGCCCCGCAAGTCACCCCATCTTGGAATCCCCTAGGTCTCTAGTTTTCAGAAATGCACAGGTTTGGTAGGTTTCCCTAGGTGCCGGCTGAGCTAGAGACCAAAATCTACAGGTAGGCACTTCGCAAAAAACACCTCTGTTTTCTTTCAAAAATTTCGATGTGTCCACGTTGCGCTTTGGGGCGTTTCCTGTCGCGGGCGCTAGGCCTACCCACACAAGTGAGGTATCATTTTTATCGGGAGACTTGGGAGAACGCTGGGTGGAAGGAAATTTGTGGCTCCTCTCAGATTCCAGAACGTTCTGCCACAGAAATGTGAGGAACATATGTTTGTTTAGCCAAATTTTGAGGTTTGCAAAGGATTCTGGGTAACAGAACCTGGTCCGAGCCCCGCAAGTCACCCCTCCTTGGATTCCCCTAGGTCTATAGTTTTCAGAAATGCAGAGGTTTGGTAGGTTTCCCTAGGTGCCGGCTGAGCTAGAGGCCAAAATCTACAGGTAGGCACTTCGCAAAAAACACCTCTGTTTTCTTTAAAAAATGTGGATGTGTCCACGTTGCGCTTTGGGACGTTTCCTGTCGCGGGCGCTAGGCCTACCCACACAAGTGAGGTATCATTTTTATCGGGAGACTTGGGGGAACGATGGGTGGAAGGAAATTTGTGGCTCCTCTCAGATTCCAGACTTGCTGCCACAGAAATGTGAGGAACATGTGTTTTTTTAGCAAAATTTTGAGGTTTGCAAAGGATTCTGGGTAACAGAACCTGGTCCGAGCCCCGCAAGTCACCCCATCTTGGATTCCCCTTGGTCTCTAGTTTTCAGAAATGCACAGGTTTGGTAGGTTTCCCTAGGTGCCGGCTGAGCTAGAGGCCAAAATCTACAGGTAGGCACTTCGCAAAAAACACCTCTGTTTTCTTTCAAAAATGTGGATGTGTCCACGTTGCGCTTTGGGGCATTTCCTGTCGTGGGCGCTAGGCCTACCCACACAAGTGAGGTATCATTTTTATCAGGAGACTTGGGGGAACGCTGGGTGGAAGGAAATTTGTGGCTCCTCTCAGATTCCAGAACGTTCTGCCACAGAAATGTGAGGAACATGTGTTTTTTAAGCCAAATTTTGAGGTTTGCAAAGGATTCTGGGTAACAGAACCTGGTCCGAGCCCCGCAAGTCACCCCATCTTGGTATCCCCTAGGTCTCTAGTTTTCAGAAATGCACAGGTTTGGTAGGTTTCCCTAGGTGCCGGCTGAGCTAGAGGCCAAAATCTACAGGTAGGCACTTCGCAAAAAACACCTCTGTTTTCTTTCAAAAATTTCGATGTGTCCACGTTGCGCTTTGGGGCGTTTCCTGTCGCGGGCGCTAGGCCTACCCACACAAGTGAGGTATCATTTTTATCGGGAGACTTGGGGGAACGCTGGGTGGAAGGAAATTTGTGGCTCCTCTCAGATTCCAGAACTTTCTGCCACAGAAATGTGAGGAACATATGTTTGTTTAGCCAAATTTTGAGGTTTGCAAAGGATTCTGGGTAACAGAACCTGGTCCGTGCCCCGCAAGTCAGCCCTCCTTGGATTCCCCTAGGTCTCTAGTTTTCAGAAATGCACAGGTTTGGTAGGTTTCCCTAGGTGCCAGCTGAGCTAGAGCCCAAAATCTACAGGTAGGCACTTCGCAAAAAACACCTCTGTTTTCTTTCAAAAATTTGGATGTGTCCACGTTGCGCTTTGGGACGTTTCCTGTCGCGGGCGCTAGGCCTACCCACACAAGTGAGGTATCATTTTTATCGGGAGACTTGGGGGAACGCTGGGTGGAAGGAAATTCGTGGCTCCTTCAGATTCCAGAACTTGCTGCCACAGAAATGTGAGGAACATGTGTTTTTGTAGCCAAATTTTGAGGTTTGCAAAGGATTCTGGGTAACAGAACCTGGTCCGAGCCCCGCAAGTCACCCCTCCTTGGATTCCCCTAGGTCTCTAGTTTTCAAAATGCACAGGTTTGGTAGGTTTCCCTAGGTGCCGGCTGAGCTGGAGGCCAAAATCTTCAGGTAGGCACTTCGCAAAAAACACCTCTGTTTTCTTTCAAAAATTTGGATGTGTTCACGTTGCGCTTTGGGGCGTTTCCTGTCGCGGGCGCTAGGGCTACCCACACAAGTGAGGTATCATTTTTATCGGGAGACTTGGGGGAACGCTGGGTGGAAGGAAATTTGTGGCTCCTTTCAGATTCCAGAACTTTCTGCCACAGAAATGTGAGGAACATGTGTTGTTTTAGCCAAATGTTGAGGTTTGCAAAGGATTCTGGGTAACAGAACCTGGTCCGAGCCCCGCAAGTCACCCCTCCTTGTACTCCCCTAGGTCTCTAGTTTTCAGAAATGCACAGGTTTGGTAGGTTTCCCTAGGTGCCGGCTGAGCTAGAGGCCAAAATCTACAGGTAGGCACTTCGCAAAAAACACCTCCTGTTTTCTTTCAAAATTTTGGATGTGTCCACATTGCGCTTTGGGGCGTTTCCTGTCGCGGGCGCTAGGCCTACCCACACAAGTGAGGTATCATTTTTATCAGGAGACTTGGGGGAACGCTGGGTGGAAGGAAATTCGTGGCTCCTCTCAGATTCCAGAACGTTCTGCCACAGAAATGTGAGGAACATGTGTTTTTTAGCCAAATTTTGAGGTTTGCAAAGGATTCTGGGTAACAGAACCTGGTCCGAGCCCCGCAAGTCACCCCATCTTGGAATCCCCGAGGTCTCTAGTTTTCAGAAATGCACAGGTTTGGTAGGTTTCCCTAGGTGCCGGCTGAGCTAGAGGCCAAAATCTACAGGTAGGCACTTCGCAAAAAACACCTCTGTTTTCTTTCAAAAATTTCGATGTGTCCACGTTGCGCTTTGGGGCGTTTCCTGTCGCGGGCGCTAGGCCTACCCACACAAGTGAGGTATCATTTTTATCGGGAGACTTGGGAGAACGCTGGGTGGAAGGAAATTTGTGGCTCCTCTCAGATTCCAGAACTTTCTGCCACAGAAATGTGAGGAACATGTGTTTTTTTAGCCAAATTTTGAGGTTTGCAAAGGATTCTTGGTAACAGAACCTGGTCCGAGCCCCGCAAGTCACCCCTCCTTGGATTCCCCTAGGTCTCTAGTTTTCAGAAATGCACAGGTTTGGTAGGTTTCCCTAGGTGCCGGCTGAGCTAGAGGCCAAAATCTACAGGTAGGCACTTCGCAAAAAACACCTCTGTTTTCTTTCAAAAATTTCGATGTGTCCACGTTTTGCTTTGGGGTGTTTCCTGTCGCGGGCGCTAGGCCTACCCACACAAGTGAGGTATCATTTTTATCGGGATACTTGGGAGAACGCTGGGTGGAAGGAAATTTGTGGCTCCTCTCAGATTCCAGAACTTTCTGCCACAGAAATGTGAGGAACATATGTTTGTTTAGCCAACTTTTGAGGTTTGCAAAGGATTCTGGGTAACAGAACCTGGTCCCAGCCCCGCAAGTCACCCCTCCTTGGATTCCCCTAGGTCTATAGTTTTCAGAAATGCAGAGGTTTGGTAGGTTTCCCTAGGTGCCGGCTGAGCTAGAGGCCAAAATCTACAGGTAGGCACTTCGCAAAAAACACCTCTGTTTTCTTTCAAAAATTTGGATGTGTCCACGTTGCGCTTTGGGGCGTTTCCTGTCGCGGGCGCTAGGCCTACCCACACAAGTGAGGTATAATTTTTATCGGGAGACTTGGGGGAACGCTGGGTGGAAGGAAATTTGTGGCTCCTCTCAGATTCCAGAACTTTCTGCCACAGAAATGTGAGGAACATATGTTTGTTTAGCCAAATTTTGAGGTTTGCAAAGGATTCTGGGTAACAGAACCTGGTCCGAGCCCCGCAAGTCACCCCTCCTTGGATTCCCCTAGGTCTATAGTTTTCAGAAATGCAGAGGTTTGGTAGGTTTCCCTAGGTGCCGGCTGAGCTAGAGGCCAAAATCTACAGGTAGGCACTTCGCAAAAAACACCTCTGTTTTCTTTCAAAAATTTGGATGTGTCCACGTTGCGCTTTGGGACGTTTCCTGTCGCGGGCGCTAGGCCTACCCACACAAGTGAGGTATCATTTTTATCGGGAGACTTGGGGGAATGCTGGGTGGAAGGAAATTTGTGGCTCCTTCAGATTCCAGAACTTGCTGCCACAGAAATGTGAGGAACATGTGTTTTTTCAGCCAAATTTTGAGGTTTGCAATGGATTCTGGGTAACAGAACCTGGTCCGAGCCCCGCAAGTCACCCCTCCTTGTATTCCCCTAGGTCTCTAGTTTTCAGAAATGCACAGGTTTGGTAGGTTTCCCTAGGCGCCGGCTGAGCTAGAGCCCAAAATCTACAGGTAGGCACTTCGCAAAAAACACCTCTGTTTTCTTTCAAAAATTTGGAAGTGTCCACGTTGCGCTTTGGGGCGTTTCCTGTCGCGGGCGCTAGGCCTACCCACACAAGTGAGGTATCATTTTTATCGGGAGACTTGGGGGAACGCTGGGTGGAAGGAAATTTGTGGCTCCTCTCAGATTCCAGAACTTTCTGCCACAGAAATGTGAGGAACATGTGTTTTTTTAGCCAAATTTTGAGGTTTGCAAAGGATTCTGGGTACCAGAACCTGGTCCGAGCTCGGAAGTCACCCCTCCTTGGATTCCCCTAAGTCTCTAGTTTTCAGAAATGCACAGGTTTGGTAGGTTTCCCTAGGTGCCGGCTAAGCTAGAGGCCAAAATCTACAGGTAGGCACTTCGCAAAAAACACCTCCTGTTTTCTTTCAAAATTTTGGATGTGTCCACATTGCGCTTTGGGGCGTTTCCTGTCGCGGGCGCTAGGCCTACCCACACAAGTGAGGTATCATTTTTATCAGGAGACTTGGGGGAACGCTGGGTGGAAGGAAATTCGTGGCTCCTCTCAGATTCCAGAACGTTCTGCCACGGAAATGTGAGGAACATGTGTTTTTTTAGCGAAATTTTGAGGTTTGCAAAGGATTCTGGGTAACAGAACCTGGTACGAGCCCCGCAAGTCACCCCATCTTGGAATCCCCTAGGTCTCTAGTTTTCAGAAATGCACAGGTTTGGTAGGTTTCCCTAGGTGCCGGCTGAGCTAGAGGCCAAAATCTACAGGTAGGCACTTCGCAAAAAACACCTCTGTTTTCTTTCAAAAATTTCGATGTGTCCACGTTGCGCTTTGGGGCGTTTCCTGTCGCGGGCGCTAGGCCTACCCACACAAGTGAGGTATCATTTTTATCGGGAGACTTGGGAGAACGCTGGGTGGAAGGAAATTTGTGGCTCCTCTCAGATTCCAGAACGTTCTGCCACAGAAATGTGAGGAACATATGTTTGTTTAGCCAAATTTTGAGGTTTGCAAAGGATTCTGGGTAACAGAACCTGGTCCGAGCCCCGCAAGTCACCCCTCCTTGGATTCCCCTAGGTCTATAGTTTTCAGAAATGCAGAGGTTTGGTAGGTTTCCCTAGGTGCCGGCTGAGCTAGAGGCCAAAATCTACAGGTAGGCACTTCGCAAAAAACACCTCTGTTTTCTTTAAAAAATGTGGATGTGTCCACGTTGCGCTTTGGGACGTTTCCTGTCGCGGGCGCTAGGCCTACCCACACAAGTGAGGTATCATTTTTATCGGGAGACTTGGGGGAACGATGGGTGGAAGGAAATTTGTGGCTCCTCTCAGATTCCAGACTTGCTGCCACAGAAATGTGAGGAACATGTGTTTTTTTAGCAAAATTTTGAGGTTTGCAAAGGATTCTGGGTAACAGAACCTGGTCCGAGCCCCGCAAGTCACCCCATCTTGGATTCCCCTTGGTCTCTAGTTTTCAGAAATGCACAGGTTTGGTAGGTTTCCCTAGGTGCCGGCTGAGCTAGAGGCCAAAATCTACAGGTAGGCACTTCGCAAAAAACACCTCTGTTTTCTTTAAAAAATGTGGATGTGTCCACGTTGCGCTTTGGGGCATTTCCTGTCGTGGGCGCTAGGCCTACCCACACAAGTGAGGTATCATTTTTATCAGGAGACTTGGGGGAACGCTGGGTGGAAGGAAATTTGTGGCTCCTCTCATATTCCAGAACGTTCTGCCACAGAAATGTGAGGAACATGTGTTTTTTTAGCCAAATTTTGAGGTTTGCAAAGGATTCTGGGTAACAGAACCTGGTCCGAGCCCCGCAAGTCACCCCATCTTGGTATCCCCTAGGTCTCTAGTTTTCAGAAATGCACAGGTTTGGTAGGTTTCCCTAGGTGCCGGCTGAGCTAGAGGCCAAAATCTACAGGTAGGCACTTCGCAAAAAACACCTCTGTTTTCTTTCAAAAATTTCGATGTGTCCACGTTGCGCTTTGGGGCGTTTCCTGTCGCGGGCGCTAGGCCTACCCACACAAGTGAGGTATCATTTTTATCGGGAGACTTGGGAGAACGCTGGGTGGAAGGAAATTTGTGGCTCCTCTCAGATTCCAGAACTTTCTGCCACAGAAATGTGAGGAACATATGTTTGTTTAGCCAAATTTTGAGGTTTGCAAAGGATTCTGGGTAACAGAACCTGGTCCGAGCCCCGCAAGTCACCCCTCCTTGGATTCCCCTAGGTCTATAGTTTTCAGAAATGCAGAGGTTTGGTAGGTTTCCCTAGGTGCCGGCTGAGCTAGAGGCCAAAATCTACAGGTAGGCACTTCGCAAAAAACACCTCTGTTTTCTTAAAAAAATTTGGATGTGTCCACGTTGCGCTTTGGGGCGTTTCCTGTCGCGGGCGCTAGGCCTACCCACACAAGTGAGTTATCATTTTTATCGGGAGACTTGGGGGAACGCTGGGTGGAAGGAAATTTGTGGCTCCTCTCAGATTCCAGAACTTTCTGCCACAGAAATGTGAGGAACATATGTTTGTTTAGCCAAATTTTGAGGTTTGCAAAGGATTCTGGGTAACAGAACCTGGTCCGAGCCCCGCAAGTCACCCCTCCTTGGATTCCCCTAGGTCTATAGTTTTCAGAAATGCAGAGGTTTGGTAGGTTTCCCTAGGTGCCGGCTGAGCTAGAGGCCAAAATCTACAGGTAGGCACTTCGCAAAAAACACCTCTGTTTTCCTTCAAAAATTTGGATGTGTCCACGTTGCGCTTTGGGACGTTTCCTGTCGCGGGCGCTAGGCCTACCCACACAAGTGAGGTATCAATTTTATCGGGAGACTTGGGGGAACGCTGGGTGGAAGAAAATTTGTGGCTCCTTCAGATTCCAGAACTTGCTGCCACAGAAATGTGAGGAACATGTGTTTTTTAAGCCAAATTTTGAGGTTTGCAAAGGATTCTGGGTAACAGAACCTGGTCCACGCCCCGCAAGTCACCCCTCCTTGGATTCCCCTAGGTCTCTAGTTTTCAGAAATGCACAGGTTTGGTAGGTTTCCCTAGGTGCCGGCTGAGCTAGAGGCCAAAATCTACAGGTAGGCACTTCGCAAAAAACAGCTCCTGTTTTCTTTCAAAAATTTGGATGTGTCCACATTGCGCTTTGGGGCGTTTCCTGTCGCGGGCGCTAGGCCTACCCACACAAGTGAGGTATCATTTTTATCAGGAGACTTGGGGGAACGCTGGGTGGAAGGAAATTCGTGGCTCCTCTCAGATTCCAGAACGTTCTGCCACAGAAATGTGATTAACATGTGTTTTTTTAGCCAAATTTTGAGGTTTGCAAAGGATTCTGGGTAACAGAACCTGGTCCGAGCCCCGCAAGTCACCCCATCTTGGAATCCCCTAGGTCTCTAGTTTTCAGAAATGCACAGGTTTGGTAGGTTTCCCTAGGTGCCGGCTGATCTAGAGGCCAAAATCTACAGGTAGGCACTTCGCAAAAAACACCTCTGTTTTCTTTCAAAAATTTGGATGTGTCCACGTTGCGCTTTGGGGCGTTTCCTGTCGCGGGCGCTAGGCCTACCCACACAAGTGAGGTATCATTTTTATCGGGAGACTTGGGGGAACGCTGGGTGGAAGGAAATTTGTGGCTCCTCTCAGATTCCAGAACTTTCTGCCACAGAAATGTGAGGAACATATGTTTGTTTAGCCAAATTTTGAGGTTTGCAAAGGATTCTGGGTAACAGAACCTGGTCCGAGCCCTGCAAGTCACCCCTCCTTGGATTCCCCTAGGTCTCTAGTTTTCAGAAATGCACAGGTTTGGTAGGTTTCCCTAGGTGCCGGCTGAGCTGGAGGCCAAAATCTACTGGTAGGCACTTCGCAAAAAACACCTCTGTTTTCTTTCAAAAATTTGGATGTGTCCACGTTGCGCTTTGGGGCGTTTCCTGTCGCGGGCGCTAGGCCTACCCACACAAGTGAGGTATGTTTTTTATCGGGAGACTTGGGGGAACGCTGGGTGGAAGGAAATTTGTGGCTCCTTTCAGATTCCAGAACTTTCTGCCACAGAAATGTGAGCAACATGTGTTTTTTTAGCCAAATTTTGAGGTTTGCAAAGGATTCTGGGTAACAGAACCTGGTCCGAACCCCGCAAGTCAGCCCTCCTTGGATTCCCCTAGGTCTCTAGTTTTCAGAAATGCACAGGTTCGGTAGGTTTTCCTAGGTGCCGGCTGAGCTAGAGCCCAAAATCTACAGGTAGGCACTTCGCAAAAAACACCTCTGTTTTCTTTCAAAAATGTGGATGTGTCCACGTTGCGCTTTGGGGCGTTTCCTGTCGCAGGCGCTAAGCCTACCCACACAAGTGAGGTATCATTTTTATCGGGATACTTGGGGGAACGCTGGGTGGAAGGAAATTTGTGGCTCCTTTCAGATTCCAGAACTTTCTGCCACAGAAATGTGAGCAGCATGTGTTTTTTTAGCCAAATTTTGAGGTTTGCAAAGGATTCTGGGTAACAGAACCTGGTCTGAGCTCGCAAGTCACCCCTCCTTGGATTCCCCTAGGTCTCTAGTTTTCAGAAATGCAGAGGTTTGGTAGGTTTCCCTAGGTGCCGGCTGAGCTAGAGGCCAAAATCTACAGGTAGGCACTTCGCAAAAAACACCTCTGTTTTCTTAAAAAAATTTGGATGTGTCCACGTTGCGCTTTGGGGCGTTTCCTGTCGCGGGCGCTAGGCCTACCCACACAAGTGAGTTATCATTTTTATCGGGAGACTTGGGGGAACGCTGGGTGGAAGGAAATTTGTGGCTCCTCTCAGATTCCAGAACTTTCTGCCACAGAAATGTGAGGAACATATGTTTGTTTAGCCAAATTTTGAGGTTTGCAAAGGATTCTGGGTAACAGAACCTGGTCCGAGCCCCGCAAGTCACCCCTCCTTGGATTCCCCTAGGTCTATAGTTTTCAGAAATGCAGAGGTTTGGTAGGTTTCCCTAGGTGCCGGCTGAGCTAGAGGCCAAAATCTACAGGTAGGCACTTCGCAAAAAACACCTCTGTTTTCCTTCAAAAATTTGGATGTGTCCACGTTGCGCTTTGGGACGTTTCCTGTCGCGGGCGCTAGGCCTACCCACACAAGTGAGGTATCAATTTTATCGGGAGACTTGGGGGAACGCTGGGTGGAAGAAAATTTGTGGCTCCTTCAGATTCCAGAACTTGCTGCCACAGAAATGTGAGGAACATGTGTTTTTTAAGCCAAATTTTGAGGTTTGCAAAGGATTCTGGGTAACAGAACCTGGTCCACGCCCCGCAAGTCACCCCTCCTTGGATTCCCCTAGGTCTCTAGTTTTCAGAAATGCACAGGTTTGGTAGGTTTCCCTAGGTGCCGGCTGAGCTAGAGGCCAAAATCTACAGGTAGGCACTTCGCAAAAAACAGCTCCTGTTTTCTTTCAAAAATTTGGATGTGTCCACATTGCGCTTTGGGGCGTTTCCTGTCGCGGGCGCTAGGCCTACCCACACAAGTGAGGTATCATTTTTATCAGGAGACTTGGGGGAACGCTGGGTGGAAGGAAATTCGTGGCTCCTCTCAGATTCCAGAACGTTCTGCCACAGAAATGTGATTAACATGTGTTTTTTTAGCCAAATTTTGAGGTTTGCAAAGGATTCTGGGTAACAGAACCTGGTCCGAGCCCCGCAAGTCACCCCATCTTGGAATCCCCTAGGTCTCTAGTTTTCAGAAATGCACAGGTTTGGTAGGTTTCCCTAGGTGCCGGCTGAGCTAGAGGCCAAAATCTACAGGTAGGCACTTCGCAAAAAACACCTCTGTTTTCTTTAAAAAATTTGGATGTGTCCACGTTGCGCTTTGGGGCGTTTCCTGTCGCGGGCGCTAGGCCTACCCACACAAGTGAGGTATCATTTTTATCGGGAGACTTGGGGGAACGCTGGGTGGAAGGAAATTTGTGGCTCCTCTCAGATTCCAGAACTTTCTGCCACAGAAATGTGAGGAACATATGTTTGTTTAGCCAAATTTTGAGGTTTGCAAAGGATTCTGGGTAACAGAACCTGGTCCGAGCCCTGCAAGTCACCCCTCCTTGGATTTCCCTAGGTCTCTAGTTTTCAGAAATGCACAGGTTTGGTAGGTTTCCCTAGGTGCCGGCTGAGCTGGAGGCCAAAATCTACAGGTAGGCACTTCGCAAAAAACACCTCTGTTTTCTTTCAAAAATTTGGATGTGTCCACGTTGCGCTTTGGGGCGTTTCCTGTCGCGGGCGCTAGGCCTACCCACACAAGTGAGGTATGTTTTTTATCGGGAGACTTGGGGGAACGCTGGGTGGAAGGAAATTTGTGGCTCCTTTCAGATTCCAGAACTTTCTGCCACAGAAATGTGAGCAACATGTGTTTTTTTAGCCAAATTTTGAGGTTTGCAAAGGATTCTGGGTAACAGAACCTGGTCCGAACCCCGCAAGTCAGCCCTCCTTGGATTCCCCTAGGTCTCTAGTTTTCAGAAATGCACAGGTTCGGTAGGTTTTCCTAGGTGCCGGCTGAGCTAGAGCCCAAAATCTACAGGTAGGCACTTCGCAAAAAACACCTCTGTTTTCTTTCAAAAATGTGGATGTGTCCACGTTGCGCTTTGGGGCGTTTCCTGTCGCAGGCGCTAAGCCTACCCACACAAGTGAGGTATCATTTTTATCGGGATACTTGGGGGAACGCTGGGTGGAAGGAAATTTGTGGCTCCTTTCAGATTCCAGAACTTTCTGCCACAGAAATGTGAGCAGCATGTGTTTTTTTAGCCAAATTTTGAGGTTTGCAAAGGATTCTGGGTAACAGAACCTGGTCTGAGCTCGCAAGTCACCCCTCCTTGGATTCCCCTAGGTCTCTAGTTTTCAGAAATGCACAGGTTTGGTAGGTTTCCCTAGGTGCCGGCTGAGCTAGAGGCCAAAATCTACAGGTAGGCACTTCGCAAAAAAACACCTTCTGTTTTCTTTCAAAAATTTGGATGTGTCCACATCGCGCTTTGGGGCGTTTCCTGTCGCGGGCGCTAGGCTTACCCACACAAGTGAGGTATCATTTTTATCAGGAGACTTGGGGGAACGCTGGGTGGAAGGAAATTTGTGGCTCCTCTCAGATTCCAGAACTTTCTGCCACAGAAATGTGAGGAACATGTGTTTTTTTAGCCAAATTTTGAGGTTTGCAAAGGATTCTGGGTAACAGAACCTGGTCCGAGCCCCGCAAGTCACACCATCTTGGAATCCCCTAGGTCTCTAGTTTTCAGAAATGCACAGGTTTGGTAGGTTTCCCTAGGTGCCGGCTGAGCTAGAGGCCAAAATCTACAGGTAGGCACTTCGCAAAAAACACCTCTGTTTTCTTTCAAAAATTTGGATGTGTCCACGTTGTGCTTTGGGGCGTTTCCTGTCGCGGGCGCTAGGCCTACCCACACAAGTGAGGTATCATTTTTATCGGGAGACTTGGGGGAACGCTGGGTGGAAGGAAATTTGTGGCTCCTCTCAGATTCCAGAACTTTCTGCCACAGAAATGTGAGGAACATATGTTTGTTTAGCCAAATTTTGAGGTTTGCAAAGAATTCTGGGTAACAGAACCTGGTCCGAGCCCCGCAAGTCACCCCTCCTTGGATTCCCCTAGGTCTCTAGTTTTCAGAAATGCACAGGTTTGGTAGGTTTCCCTAGGTGCCGGCTGAGCTACAGCCCAAAATCTACAGGTAGGCACTTCGCAAAAAACACCTCTGTTTTCTTTCAAAAATTTGGATGTGTCCACGTTGCGCTTTGGGGCGTTTCCTGTCGCGGGCGCTAGGCCTACCCACACAAGTGAGGTATGTTTTTTATCGGGAGACTTGGGGGAACGCTGGGTGGAAGGAAATTTGTGGCTCCTTTCAGATTCCAGAACTTTCTGCCACAGAAATGTGAGCAACATGTGTTTTTTTAGCCAAATTTTGAGGTTTGCAAAGGATTCTGGGTAACAGAACCTGGTCCGAACCCCGCAAGTCAGCCCTCCTTGGATTCCCCTAGGTCTCTAGTTTTCAGAAATGCACAGGTTCGGTAGGTTTTCCTAGGTGCCGGCTGAGCTAGAGCCCAAAATCTACAGGTAGGCACTTCGCAAAAAACACCTCTGTTTTCTTTCAAAAATGTGGATGTGTCCACGTTGCGCTTTGGGGCGTTTCCTGTCGCAGGCGCTAAGCCTACCCACACAATGAGGTATCATTTTTATCGGGATACTTGGGGGAACGCTGGGTGGAAGGAAATTTGTGGCTCCTTTCAGATTCCAGAACTTTCTGCCACAGAAATGTGAGCAGCATGTGTTTTTTTAGCCAAATTTTGAGGTTTGCAAAGGATTCTGGGTAACAGAACCTGGTCTGAGCTCGCAAGTCACCCCTCCTTGGATTCCCCTAGGTCTCTAGTTTTCAGAAATGCACAGGTTTGGTAGGTTTCCCTAGGTGCCGGCTGAGCTAGAGGCCAAAATCTACAGGTAGGCACTTCGCAAAAAAACACCTTCTGTTTTCTTTCAAAAATTTGGATGTGTCCACATCGCGCTTTGGGGCGTTTCCTGTCGCGGGCGCTAGGCTTACCCACACAAGTGAGGTATCATTTTTATCAGGAGACTTGGGGGAACGCTGGGTGGAAGGAAATTTGTGGCTCCTCTCAGATTCCAGAACTTTCTGCCACAGAAATGTGAGGAACATGTGTTTTTTTAGCCAAATTTTGAGGTTTGCAAAGGATTCTGGGTAACAGAACCTGGTCCGAGCCCCGCAAGTCACACCATCTTGGAATCCCCTAGGTCTCTAGTTTTCAGAAATGCACAGGTTTGGTAGGTTTCCCTAGGTGCCGGCTGAGCTAGAAGCCAAAATCTACAGGTAGGCACTTCGCAAAAAACACCTCTGTTTTCTTTCAAAAATTTCGATGTGTCCACGTTGCGCTTTGGGGCGTTTCCTGTCGCGGGCGCTAGGCCTACCCACACAAGTGAGGTATCATTTTTATCGGGAGACTTGGGGGAACGCTGGGTGGAAGGAAATTTGTGGCTCCTCTCAGATTCCAGAACTTTCTGCCACAGAAATGTGAGGAACATATGTTTGTTTAGCCAAATTTTGAGGTTTGCAAAGAATTCTGGGTAACAGAACCTGGTCCGAGCCCCGCAAGTCACCCCTCCTTGGATTCCCCTAGGTCTCTAGTTTTCAGAAATGCACAGGTTTGGTAGGTTTCCCTAGGTGCCGGCTGAGCTACAGCCCAAAATCTACAGGTAGGCACTTCGCAAAAAACACCTCTGTTTTCTTTCAAAAATTTCGATGTGTCCACGTTGCGCTTTGGGGCGTTTCCTGTCGCGGGCGCTAGGCCTACCCACACAAGTGAGGTATCATTTTTATCGGGAGACTTGGGGGAACGCTGGGTGGAAGGAAATTTGTGGCTCCTCTCAGATTCCAGAACTTGCTGCCACAGAAATGTGAAGAACATGTGTTTTTTTAGCAAAATTTTGAGGTTTGCAAAGGATTCTGGGTAACAGAACCTGGTCCGAGCCTGCAAGTCACCCCTCCTTGGATTCCCCTAGGTCTATAGTTTTCAGAAATGCAGAGGTTTGGTAGGTTTCCCTAGGTGCCGGCTGAGCTAGAGGCCAAAATCTACAGGTAGGCACTTCGCAAAAAGCACCTCTGTTTTCTTTCAAAAATGTGGATGTGTCCACGTTGCGCTTTGGGGCGTTTCCTGTCGCGGGCGCTAGGCCTACCCACACAAGTGAGGTATCATTTTTATCGGGAGACTTGGGGGAACGCTGGGTGGAAGGACTTTTGTGGCTCCTCTCAGATTCCAGAACTTTCTGCCACAGAAATGTGAGGAACATGTGTTTTTTAAGCCAAATTTTGAGGTTTGCAAAGGATTCTGGGTAACAGAACCTGGTCCGCGCCCCAAAAGTCACCCCTCCTTGGATTCCCCTAGGTCTCTAGTTTTCAGAAATGCACAGGTTTGGTAGGTTTCCCTAGGTGCCGGCTGAGCTAGAGACCAAAATCTATAGGTAGGCACTTTGCAAAAAACACCTCCTGTTTTCTTTCAAAAATTTGGATGTGTCCACGTTGCGCTTTGGGGCGTTTCCTGTCGCGGGCGCTAGGCCTACCCACACAAGTGAGGTATCATTTTTATCGGGAGACTTGGGGGAACGCTGGGTGGAAGGAAATTTGTGGCTCCTCTCAGATTCCAGAACTTTCTGCCACAGAAATGTGAGGAACATATGTTTGTTTAGCCAAATTTTGAGGTTTGCAAAGGATTCTGGGTAACAGAACCTGGTCCGAGCCCTGCAAGTCACCCCATCTTGGAATCCCCTCGGTCTCTAGTTTTCAGAAATGCACAGGTTTAGTAGGTTTCCCTAGGTGCCGGCTGAGCTAGAGGCCAAAATCTACAGGTAGGCACTTCGCAAAAAACACCTCCTGTTTTCTTTCAAAAATTTGGATGTGTCCACGTTGCGCTTTGGGGCGTTTCCTGTCGCGGGCGCTAGGCCTACCCACACAAGTGAGGTATCATTTTTATAGGGAGACTTGGGGGAACGCTGGGTGGAAGGAAATTTGTGGCTCCTCTCAGATTTCAGAACTTTCTGCCACAGAAATGTGAGGGACATGTGTTTTTTTAGCCAAATTTTGAGGTTTGCAAAGGATTCTGGGTAACAGAACCTGGTCCGAGCTCGCAAGTCACCCCTCCTTGGATTCCCCTAGGTCTCTAGTTTCCAGAAATGCACAGGTTTGGTAGGTTTCCCTAGGTGCCGGCTGAGCTAGAGGCCAAAATCTACAGGTAGGCACTTCGCAAAAAACACCTCTGTTTTCTTTCAAAAATTTCGATGTGTCCACGTTGCGCTTTGGGGCGTTTCCTGTCGCGGGCGCTAGGCCTACCCACACAAGTGAGGTATCATTTTTATCGGGAGACTTGGGAGAACGCTGGGTGGAAGGAAATTTGTGGCTCCTCTCAGATTCCAGAACTTTCTGCCACAGAAATGTGAGGAACATATGTTTGCTTAGCCAAATTTTGAGGTTTGCAAAGGATTCTGGGTAACAGAACCTGGTACGAGCACCGCAAGTCACCCCTCCTTGGATTCCCCTAGGTCTATAGTTTTCAGAAATGCAGAGGTTTGGTAGGTTTCCCTAGCTGCCGGCTGAGCTAGAGGCCAAAATCTACAGGTAGGCACTTCGCAAAAAACACCTCTGTTTTCTTTCAAAAATTTGGATGTGTCCACGTTGCGCTTTGGGACGTTTCCTGTCGCGGGCGCTAGGCCTACCCACACAAGTGAGGTATCATTTTTATCGGGAGACTTGGGGGAACGCTGGGTGGAAGGAAATTTGTGGCTCCTTCAGATTCCAGAACTTGCTGCCACAGAAATGTGAGGAACATGTGTTTTTTTAGCCAAATTTTGAGGTTTGCAAAGGATTCTGGGTAACAGAACCTGGTCCGAGCCCCGCAAGTCACCCCTCCTTGTATTCCCCTAGGTCTCTAGTTTTCAGAAATGCACAGGTTTGGTAGGTTTCCCTAGGTGCCGGCTGAGCTAGAGCCCAAAATCTACAGGTAGGCACTTCGCAAAAAACACCTCTGTTTTCTTTCAAAAATTTGGATGTGTCCACGTTGCGCTTTGGGGCGTTTCCTGTCGCGGGCGCTAGGCCTACCCACACAAGTGAGGTATCATTTTTATCGGGAGACTTGGGGGAACGCTGGGTGGAAGGAAATTTGTGGCTCCTCTCAGATTCCAGAACTTTCTGCCACAGAAATGTGAGGAACATGTGTTTTTTTAGCCAAATTTTGAGGTTTGCAAAGGATTCTGGGTACCAGAACCTGGTCCGAGCTCGGAAGTCACCCCTCCTTGGATTCCCCTAAGTCTCTAGTTTTCAGAAATGCACAGGTTTGGTAGGTTTCCCTAGGTGCCGGCTAAGCTAGAGGCCAAAATCTACAGGTAGGCACTTCGCAAAAAACACCTCCTGTTTTCTTTCAAAATTTTGGATGTGTCCACATTGCGCTTTGGGGCGTTTCCTGTCGCGGGCGCTAGGCCTACCCACACAAGTGAGGTATCATTTTTATCAGGAGACTTGGGGGAACGCTGGGTGGAAGGAAATTCGTGGCTCCTCTCAGATTCCAGAACGTTCTGCCACAGAAATGTGAGGAACATGTGTTTTTTAGCCAAATTTTGAGGTTTGCAAAGGATTCTGGGTAACAGAACCTGGTCCGAGCCCCGCAAGTCACCCCATCTTGGAATCCCCTAGGTCTCTAGTTTTCAGAAATGCACAGGTTTGGTAGGTTTCCCTAGGTGCCGGCTGAGCTAGAGGCCAAAATCTACAGGTAGGCACATCGCAAAAAACACCTCTGTTTTCTATCAAAAATTTCGATGTGTCCACGTTGCGCTTTGGGGCGTTTCCTGTCGCGGGCGCTAGGCCTACCCACACAAGTGAGGTATCATTTTTATCGGGAGACTTGGGTGAACGCTGGGTGGAAGGAAATTTGTGGCTCCTCTCAGATTCCAGAACTTTCTGCCACAGAAATGTGAGGAACATATGTTTGTTTAGCCAAATTTTGAGGTTTGCAAAGGATTCTGGGTAACAGAACCTGGTCCGAGCCCTGCAAGTCACCCCTCCTTGGATTCCCCTAGGTCTCTAGTTTTCAGAAATGCACAGGTTTGGTAGGTTTCCCTAGGTGCCGGCTGAGCTGGAGGCCAAAATCTACAGGTAGGCACTTCGCAAAAAACACCTCTGTTTTCTTTAAAAAATTTGGATGTGTCCATGTTGCGCTTTGGGGCGTTTCCTGTCGCGGGCGCTAGGCCTACCCACACAAGAGAGGTATCATTTTTATCAGGAGACTTGGGGGAACGCTGGGTGGAAGGAAATTCGTGGCTCCTCTCAGATTCCAGAACTTTCTGCCACAGAAATGTGAGGAACATGTGTTTTTTTAGCCAAATTTTGAGGTTTGCAAAGGATTCTGGGTAACAGAACCTGGTCCGAGCCCCGCAAGTCACCCCATCTTGGAATCCCCTAGATCTCTAGTTTTCAGAAATGCACAGATTTGGTAGGTTTCCCTAGGTGCCGGCTGAGCTAGAGGCCAAAATCTACAGGTAGGCACTTCGCAAAAAACACCTCTGTTTTCTTTCAAAAATTTCGATGTGTTCACGTTGCGCTTTGGGGCGTTTCCTGTTGCGGGCGCTAGGCCTACCCACACAAGTGAGGTATCATTTTTATCGGGAGACTTGGGGGAACGCTAGGTGGAAGGAAATTTGTGGCTCCTCTCAGATTCCAGAACTTTCTGCCACAGAAATGTGAGGAACATATGTTTGTTTAGCCAAATTTTGAGGTTTGCAAAGGATTCTGGGTAACAGAACCTGGTCCGAGCCCTGCAAGTCACCCCTCCTTGGATTCCCCTAGGTCTCTAGTTTTCAGAAATGCACAGGTTTGGTAGGTTTCCCTAGGTGCCGGCTGAGCTGGAGGCCAAAATCTACAGGTAGGCACTTCACAAAAAACACCTCCTGTTTTCTTTCAAAAATTTGGATGTGTCCACGTTGTGCTTTGGGGCGTTTCCTGTCGCGGGCGCTAGGCCTACCCACACAAGTGAGGTATCATTTTTATCGGGAGACTTGGGGGAACGCTGGGTGGAAGGAAATTTGTGGCTCCTCTCAGATTCCAGAACTTTCTGCCACAGAAATGTGAGCAACATGTGTTTTTTTAGCCAAATTTGGAGGTTTGCAAAGGATTCTGGGTAACAGAACCTGGTCCGAACCCCGCAAGTCAGCCCTCCTTGGATTCCCCTAGGTCTCTAGTTTTCAGAAATGCACAGGTTTGGTAGGTTTCCCTAGGTGCCGGCTGAGCTAGAGCCCAAAATCTACAGGTAGGCACTTCGCAAAAAACACCTCTGTTTTCTTTCAAAAATTTGGATGTGTCCACGTTGCGCTTTGGGGCGTTTCCTGTCGCGGGCGCTAGGCCTACCCACACAAGTGAGGTATCATTTTTATCGGGATACTTGGGGGAACGCTGGGTGGAAGGAAATTTGTGGCTCCTTTCAGATTCCAGAACTTTCTGCCACAGAAATGTGAGCAGCATGTGTTTTTTTAGCCAAATTTTGAGGTTTGCAAAGGATTCTGGGTAACAGAACCTGGTCTGAGCTCGCAAGTCACCCCTCCTTGGATTCCCCTAGGTCTTTAGTTTTCAGAAATGCACAGGTTTGGTAGGTTTCCCTAGGTGCCGGCTGAGCTAGAGGCCAAAATCTACAGATAGGCACTTCGCAAAAAAACACCTCCTGTTTTCTTTCAAAAATTTGGATGTGTCCACATTGCGCTTTGGGGCGTTTCCTGTCGCGGGCGCTAGGCTTACCCACACAAGTGAGGTATCATTTTTATCAGGAGACTTGGGGGAACGCTGGGTGGAAGGAAATTCGTGGCTCCTCTCAGATTCCAGAACTTTCTGCCACAGAAATGTGAGGAACATGTGTTTTTTTAGCCAAATTTTGAGGTTTGCAAAGGATTCTGGGTAACAGAACCTGGTCCGAGCCCCGCAAGTCACGCCATCTTGGAATCCCCTAGGTCTCTAGTTTTCAGAAATGCACAGGTTTGGTAGGTTTCCCTAGGTGCCGGCTGAGCTAGAGGCCAAAATCTACAGGTAGGCACTTCGCAAAAAACACCTCTGTTTTCTTTCAAAAATTTGGATGTGTCCATGTTGCGCTTTGGGGCGTTTCCTGTCGCAGGCGCCAGGCCTACCCACACAAGTGAGGTATCATTTTTATCGGGAGGCCTGGGGGAACGCTGGGTGGAAGGAAATTTGTGGCTCCTCTCAGATTCCAGAACTTTCTGCCACAGAAATGTGAGGAACATATGTTTGTTTAGCCAAATTTTGAGGTTTGCAAAGAATTCTGGGTAACAGAACCTGGTCCGAGCCCCGCAAGTCACCCCTCCTTGGATTCCCCTAGGTCTCTAGTTTTCAGAAATGCACAGGTTTGGTAGGTTTCCCTAGGTGCCGGCTGAGCTGGAGGCCAAAATCTACAGGTAGGCACTTCGCAAAAAACACCTCTGTTTTCTTTCAAAAATTTGGATGTGTCCACGTTGCGCTTTGGGGCGTTCCCTGTCGCGGGCGCTAGGCCTACCCACACAAGTGAGGTATCATTTTTATCGGGAGACTTGGGGGAACGCTGGGTGGAAGGAAATTTGTGGCTCCTTTCAGATTCCAGAACTTTCTGCCACAGAAATGTGAGCAACATGTGTTTTTTTAGCCAAATTTTGAGGTTTGCAAAGGATTCTGGGTAACAGAACCTGGTCCGAGCCCCGCAAGTCACCCCATCTTGGAATCCCCTAGATCTCTAGTTTTCAGAAATGCACAGATTTGGTAGGTTTCCCTAGGTGCCGGCTGAGCTAGAGGCCAAAATCTACAGGTAGGCACTTCGCAAAAAACACCTCTGTTTTCTTTCAAAAATTTCGATGTGTCCACGTTGCGCTTTGGGGCGTTTCCTGTCGCGGGCGCTAGGCCTACCCACACAAGTGAGGTATCATTTTTATCGGGAGACTTGGGGGAACGCTGGGTGGAAGGAAATTTGTGGCTCCTCTCAGATTCCAGAACTTTCTGCCACAGAAATGTGAGGAACATATGTTTGTTTAGCCAAATTTTGAGGTTTGCAAAGGATTCTGGGTAACAGAACCTGGTCCGAGCCCTGCAAGTCACCCCTCCTTGGATTCCCCTAGGTCTCTAGTTTTCAGAAATGCACAGGTTTGGTAGGTTTCCCTAGGTGCCGGCTGAGCTGGAGGCCAAAATCTACAGGTAGGCACTTCGCAAAAAACACCTCCTGTTTTCTTTCAAAAATTTGGATGTGTCCACGTTGTGCTTTGGGGCGTTTCCTGTCGCGGGCGCTAGGCCTACCCACACAAGTGAGGTATCATTTTTATCGGGAGACTTGGGGGAACGCTGGGTGGAAGGAAATTTGTGGCTCCTGTCAGATTCCAGAACTTTCTGCCACAGAAATGTGAGCAACATGTGTTTTTTTAGCCAAATTTTGAGGTTTGCAAAGGATTCTGGGTAACAGAACCTGGTCCGAACCCCGCAAGTCAGCCCTCCTTGGATTCCCCTAGGTCTCTAGTTTTCAGAAATGCACAGGTTTGGTAGGTTTCCCTAGGTGCCGGCTGAGCTAGAGCCCAAAATCTACAGGTAGGCACTTCGCAAAAAACACCTCTGTTTTCTTTCAAAAATTTGGATGTGTCCACGTTGCGCTTTGGGGCGTTTCCTGTCGCGGGCGCTAGGCCTACCCACACAAGTGAGGTATCATTTTTATCGGGATACTTGGGGGAACGCTGGGTGGAAGGAAATTTGTGGCTCCTTTCAGATTCCAGAACTTTCTGCCACAGAAATGTGAGCAGCATGTGTTTTTTTAGCCAAATTTTGAGGTTTGCAAAGGATTCTGGGTAACAGAACCTGGTCTGAGCTCGCAAGTCACCCCTCCTTGGATTCCCCTAGGTCTTTAGTTTTCAGAAATGCACAGGTTTGGTAGGTTTCCCTAGGTGCCGGCTGAGCTAGAGGCCAAAATCTACAGATAGGCACTTCGCAAAAAAACACCTCCTGTTTTCTTTCAAAAATGTGGATGTGTCCACATTGCGCTTTGGGGCGTTTCCTGTCGCGGGCGCTAGGCTTACCCACACAAGTGAGGTATCATTTTTATCAGGAGACTTGGGGGAACGCTGGGTGGAAGGAAATTCGTGGCTCCTCTCAGATTCCAGAACTTTCTGCCACAGAAATGTGAGGAACATGTGTTTTTTTAGCCAAATTTTGAGGTTTGCAAAGGATTCTGGGTAACAGAACCTGGTCCGAGCCCCGCAAGTCACGCCATCTTGGAATCCCCTAGGTCTCTAGTTTTCAGAAATGCACAGGTTTGGTAGGTTTCCCTAGGTGCCGGCTGAGCTAGAGGCCAAAATCTACAGGTAGGCACTTCGCAAAAAACACCTCTGTTTTCTTTCAAAAATTTCGATGTGTCCACGTTGCGCTTTGGGGCGTTTCCTGTCGCGGGCGCTAGGCCTACCCACACAAGTGAGGTATCATTTTTATCGGGAGGCCTGGGGGAACGCTGGGTGGAAGGAAATTTGTGGCTCCTCTCAGATTCCAGAACTTTCTGCCACAGAAATGTGAGGAACATATGTTTGTTTAGCCAAATTTTGAGGTTTGCAAAGAATTCTGGGTAACAGAACCTGGTCCGAGCCCCGCAAGTCACCCCTCCTTGGATTCCCCTAGGTCTCTAGTTTTCAGAAATGCACAGGTTTGGTAGGTTTCCCTAGGTGCCGGCTGAGCTGGAGGCCAAAATCTACAGGTAGGCACTTCGCAAAAAACACCTCTGTTTTCTTTCAAAAATTTGGATGTGTCCACGTTGCACTTTGGGGCGTTTCCTGTCGCGGGCGCTAGGCCTACCCACACAAGTGAGGTATCATTTTTATCGGGAGACTTGGGGGAACGCTGGGTGGAAGGAAATTTGTGGCTCCTCTCAGATTCCAGAACTTTCTGCCACAGAAATGTGAGCAACATGTGTTTTTTTAGCCAAATTTTGAGGTTTGCAAAGGATTCTGGGTAACAGAACCTGGTCCGAGCCCCGCAAGTCAGCCCTCCTTGGATTCCCCTAGGTCTCTAGTTTTCAGAAATGCACAGGTTTGGTAGGTTTCCCTAGGTGCCGGCTGAGCTAGAGCCCAAAATCTACAGGTAGGCACTTCGCAAAAAACACCTCTGTTTTCTTTCAAAAATTTGGATGTGTCCACGTTGCGCTTTGGGGCGTTTCCTGTCGCGGGCGCTAGGCCTACCCACACAAGTGAGGTATCATTTTTATCGGGAGACTTGGGGGAACGCTGGGTGGAAGGAAATTTGTGGCTCCTCTCAGATTCCAGAACTTGCTGTCACAGAAATGTGAGGAACATGTGTTTTTTTAGCCAAATTTTGAGGTTTGCAAAGGATTCTGGGTAACAGAACCTGGTCCGAGCCCCGCAAGTCAGCCCTCCTTGGATTCCCCTAGGTCTCTAGTTTTCAGAAATGCACAGGTTTGGTAGGTTTCCCTAGGTGCCGGCTGAGCTAGAGCCCAAAATCTACAGGTAGGCACTTCGCAAAAAACACCTCTGTTTTCTTTCAAAAATTTCGATGTGTCCACGTTGCGCTTTGGGGCGTTTCCTGTCGCGGGCGCTAGGCCTACCCACACAAGTGAGGTATCATTTTTATCGGGAGACTTGGGGGAACGCTGGGTGGAAGGAAATTTGTGGCTCCTCTCAGATTCCAGAACTTGCTGCCACAGAAATGTGAGGAACATGTGTTTTTTTAGCAAAATTTTGAGGTTTGCAAAGGATTCTGGGTAACAGAACCTGGTCCGAGCCTGCAAGTCACCCCTCCTTGGATTCCCCTAGGTCTATAGTTTTCAGAAATGCAGAGGTTTGGTAGGTTTCCCTAGGTGCCGGCTGAGCTAGAGGCCAAAATCTACAGGTAGGCACTTCGCAAAAAACACCTCTGTTTTCTTTCAAAAATTTCGATGTGTCCACGTTGCGCTTTGGGGCGTTTCCTGTCGCGGGCGCTAGGCCTACCCACACAAGTGAGGTATCATTTTTATCGGGAGACTTGGGGGAACGCTGGGTGGAAGGAAATTTGTGGCTCCTCTCAGATTCCAGAACTTTCTGCCACAGAAATGTGAGGAACATGTGTTTTTTAAGCCAAATTTTGAGGTTTTCAAAGGATTCTGGGTAACAGAACCTGGTCCGCGCCCCGCAAGTCACCCCTCCTTGGATTCCCCTAGGTCTCTAGTTTTCAGAAATGCACAGGTTTGGTAGGTTTCCCTAGGTGCCGGCTGAGCTACAGACCAAAATCTATAGGTAGGCACTTTGCAAAAAACACCTCCTGTTTTCTTTCAAAAATTTGGATGTGTCCACGTTGCGCTTTGGGGCGTTTCCTGTCGCGGGCGCTAGGCCTACCCACACAAGTGAGGTATCATTTTTATCGGGAGACTTGGGGGAACGCTGGGTGGAAGGAAATTCGTGGCTCCTCTCAGATTCCAGAACTTTCTGCCACAGAAATGTGAGGAACATATGTTTGTTTAGCCAAATTTTGAGGTTTGCAAAGGATTCTGGGTAACAGAACCTGGTCCGAGCCCTGCAAGTCACCCCATCTTGGAATCCCCTCGGTCTCTAGTTTTCAGAAATGCACAGGTTTAGTAGGTTTCCCTAGGTGCCGGCTGAGCTAGAGGCCAAAATCTACAGGTAGGCACTTCGCAAAAAACACCTCCTGTTTTCTTTCAAAAATTTGGATGTGTCCACGTTGCGCTTTGGGGCGTTTCCTGTCGCGGGCGCTAGGCCTACCCACACAAGTGAGGTATCATTTTTATAGGGAGACTTGGGGGAATGCTGGGTGGAAGGAAATTTGTGGCTCCTCTCAGATTTCAGAACTTTCTGCCACAGAAATGTGAGGGACATGTGTTTTTTTAGCCAAATTTTGAGGTTTGCAAAGGATTCTGGGTAACAGAACCTGGTCCGAGCTCGCAAGTCACCCCTCCTTGGATTCCCCTAGGTCTCTAGTTTCCAGAAATGCACAGGTTTGGTAGGTTTCCCTAGGTGCCGGCTGAGCTAGAGGCCAAAATCTACAGGTAGGCACTTCGCAAAAAACACCTCCTGTTTTCTTTCAAAAATTTGGATGTGTCCACATTGCGCTTTGGGGCGTTTCCTGTCGCGGGCGCTAGGCCTACCCACACAAGTGAGGTATCATTTTTATCGGGAGACTTGGGGGAACGCTGGGTGGAAGGAAATTTGTGGCTCCTCTCAGATTCCAGAACTTGCTGCCACAGAAATGTGAGGAACATGTGTTTTTTTAGCCAAATTTTGAGGTTTGCAAAGGATTCTGGGTAACAGAACCTGGTCCGAGCCCCGCAAGTCAGCCCTCCTTGGATTCCCCTAGGTCTCTAGTTTTCAGAAATGCACAGGTTTGGTAGGTTTCCCTAGGTGCCGGCTGAGCTAGAGCCCAAAATCTACAGGTAGGCACTTCGCAAAAAACACCTCTGTTTTCTTTCAAAAATTTGGATGTGTCCACGTTGCGCTTTGGGGCGTTTCCTGTCGCGGGCGCTAGGCCTACCCACACAAGTGAGGTATCATTTTTATCGGGAGACTTGGGGGAACGCTGGGTGGAAGGAAATTTGTGGCTCCTCTCAGATTCCAGAACTTGCTGCCACAGAAATGTGAGGAACATGTGTTTTTTTAGCAAAATTTTGAGGTTTGCAAAGGATTCTGGGTAACAGAACCTGGTCCGAGCCTGCAAGTCACCCCTCCTTGGATTCCCCTAGGTCTATAGTTTTCAGAAATGCAGAGGTTTGTTAGGTTTCCCTAGGTGCCGGCTGAGCTAGAGGCCAAAATCTACAGGTAGGCACTTTGCAAAAAAAACCTCTGTTTTCTTTCAAAAATTTGGATGTGTCCACGTTGCGCTTTGGGGCGTTTCCTGTCGCGGGCGCTAGGCCTACCCACACAAGTGAGGTATCATTTTTATCGGGAGACTTGGGGGAACGCTGGGTGGAAGGAAATTTGTGGCTTCTCTCAGATTCCAGAACTTTCTGCCACAGAAATGTGAGGAACATGTGTTTTTTAAGCCAAATTTTGAGGTTTGCAAAGGATTCTGGGTAACAGAACCTGGTCCGCGCCCCGCAAGTCACCCCTCCTTGGATTCCCCTAGGTCTCTAGTTTTCAGAAATGCACAGGTTTGGTAGGTTTCCCTAGGTGCCGGCTGAGCTAGAGGCCAAAATCTATAGGTAGGCACTTTGCAAAAAACACCTCCTGTTTTCTTTCAAAAATTTGGATGTGTCCACGTTGCGCTTTGGGGCGTTTCCTGTCGCAGGCGCTAGGCCTACCCACACAAGTGAGGTATCATTTTTATCGGGAGACTTGGGGGAACGCTGGGTGGAAGGAAATTCGTGGCTCCTCTCAGATTCCAGAACTTTCTGCCACAGAAATGTGAGGAACATATGTTTGTTTAGCCAAATTTTGAGGTTTGCAAAGGATTCTGGGTAACAGAACCTGGTCCGAGCCCCGCAAGTCACCCCATCTTGGAATCCCCTAGGTCTCTAGTTTTCAGAAATGCACAGGTTTAGTAGGTTTCCCTAGGTGCCGGCTGAGCTAGAGGCCAAAATCTACAGGTAGGCACTTCGCAAAAAACACCTCCTGTTTTCTTTCAAAAATGTGGATGTGTCCACGTTGCGCTTTGGGGCGTTTCCTGTCGCGGGCGCTAGGCCTACCCACACAAGTGAGGTATCATTTTTATAGGGAGACTTGGGGGAACGCTGGGTGGAAGGAAATTTGTGGCTCCTCTCAGATTTCAGAACTTTCTGCCACAGAAATGTGAGGGACATGTGTTTTTTTAGCCAAATTTTGAGGTTTGCAAAGGATTCTGGGTAACAGAACCTGGTCCGAGCTCGCAAGTCACCCCTCCTTGGATTCCCCTAGGTCTCTAGTTTCCAGAAATGCACAGGTTTGGTAGGTTTCCCTAGGTGCCGGCTGAGCAAGAGGCCAAAATCTACAGGTAGGCACTTCGCAAAAAACACCTCCTGTTTTCTTTCAAAAATTTGGATGTGTCCACATTGCGCTTTGGGGCGTTTCCTGTCGCGGGCGCTAGGCCTACCCACACAAGTGAGGTATCATTTTTATCAGGAGACTTGGGGGAACGCTGGGTGGAAGGAAATTTGTGGCTCCTCTCAGATTCCAGAACTTTCTGCCACAGAAATGTGAGGAACATGTGTTTTTTTAGCCAAATTTTGAGGTTTGCAAAGGATTCTGGGTACCAGAACCTGGTCCGAGCCCTGCAAGTCACCCCTCCTTGGATTCCCCTAGGTCTCTAGTTTTCAGAAATGCACAGGTTTGGTAGGTTTCCCTAGGTGCCGGCTGAGCTAGAGGCCAAAATCTACAGGTAGGCACTTTGCAAAAAACACCTCCTGTTTTCTTTCAAAAATTTGGATGTGTCCACGTTGCGCTTTGGGGCGTTTCCTGTCGCGGGCGCTAGGCCTACCCACACAAGTGAGGTATCATTTTTATCGGGAGACTTGGGGGAACGCTGGGTAGAAGGAAATTCGTGGCTCCTCTCAGATTCCAGAACTTTCTGCCACAGAAATGTGAGGAACATATGTTTGCTTAGCCAAATTTTGAGGTTTGCAAAGGATTCTGGGTAACAGAACCTGGTCGGAGCCCCGCAAGTCACCCCTCCTTGGATTCCCCTAGCTCTATAGTTTTCAGAAATGCAGAGGTTTGGTAGGTTTCCTTAGCTGCCGGCTGAGCTAGAGGCCAAAATCTACAGGTAGGCACTTCGCAAAAAACACCTCTGTTTTCTTTAAAAAATTTGGATGTGTCCACGTTGCGCTTTGGGGTGTTTCCTGTCGCGGGCGCTAGGCCTACCCACACAAGTGAGGTATCATTTTTATCGGGAGACTTGGGGGAACGCTGGGTGGAAGGACATTTGTGGCTCCTCTCAGATTCCAGAACTTTCTGCCACAGAAATGTGAGGAACATGTGTTTTTTAAGCCAAATTTTGAGGTTTGCAAAGGATTCTGGGTAACAGAACCTGGTCCGTGCCCCGCAAGTCACCCCTCCTTGGATTCCCCTAGGTCTCTAGTTTTCAGAAATGCACAGGTTTGGTAGGTTTCCCTAGGTGCCGGCTGAGCTAGAGGCCAAAATCTATAGGTAGGCACTTCGCAAAAAACACCTCCTGTTTTCTTTCAAAAATTTGGATGTGTCCACATTGCGCTTTGGGGCGTTTCCTGTCGCGGGCGCTAGGCCTACCCACACAAGTGAGGTATCATTTTTATAGGGAGACTTGGGGGAACGCTGGGTGGAAGGAAATTTGTGGCTCCTCTCAGATTTCAGAACTTTCTGCCACAGAAATGTGAGGGACATGTGTTTTTTTAGCCAAATTTTGAGGTTTGCAAAGGATTCTGGGTAACAGAACCTGGTCCGAGCTCGCAAGTCACCCCTCCTTGGATTCCCCTAGGTCTCTAGTTTCCAGAAATGCAGAGGTTTGGTAGGTTTCCTTAGCTGCCGGCTGAGCTAGAGGCCAAAATCTACAGGTAGGCACTTCGCAAAAAACACCTCTGTTTTCTTTCAAAAATTTGGATGTGTCCACGTTGCGCTTTGGGGTGTTTCCTGTCGCGGGCGCTAGGCCTACCCACACAAGTGAGGTATCATTTTTATCGGGAGACTTGGGGGAACGCTGGGTGGAAGGACATTTGTGGCTCCTCTCAGATTCCAGAACTTTCTGCCACAGAAATGTGAGGAACATGTGTTTTTTAAGCCAAATTTTGAGGTTTGCAAAGGATTCTGGGTAACAGAACCTGGTCCGTGCCCCGCAAGTCACCCCTCCTTGGATTCCCCTAGGTCTCTAGTTTTCAGAAATGCACAGGTTTGGTAGGTTTCCCTAGGTGCCGGCTGAGCTAGAGGCCAAAATCTATAGGTAGGCACTTCGCAAAAAACACCTCCTGTTTTCTTTCAAAAATTTGGATGTGTCCACATTGCGCTTTGGGGCGTTTCCTGTCGCGGGCGCTAGGCCTACCCACACAAGTGAGGTATCATTTTTATAGGGAGACTTGGGGGAACGCTGGGTGGAAGGAAATTTGTGGCTCCTCTCAGATTTCAGAACTTTCTGCCACAGAAATGTGAGGGACATGTGTTTTTTTAGCCAAATTTTGAGGTTTGCAAAGGATTCTGGGTAACAGAACCTGGTCCGAGCTCGCAAGTCACCCCTCCTTGGATTCCCCTAGGTCTCTAGTTTCCAGAAATGCACAGGTTTGGTAGATTTCCCTAGGTGCCGGCTGAGCTAGAGGCCAAAATCTACAGGTAGGGACTTCGCAAAAAACACCTCCTGTTTTCTTTCAAAAATTTGGATGTGTCCACATTGCGCTTTGGGGCGTTTCCTGTCGCGGGCGCTAGGCCTACCCACACAAGTGAGGTATCATTTTTATCAGGAGACTTGGGGGAACGCTGGGTGGAAGGAAATTCGTGGCTCCTCTCAGATTCCAGAACTTTCTGCCACAGAAATGTGAGGAACATGTGTTTTTTAGCCAAATTTTGAGGTTTGCAAAGGATTCTGGGTAACAGAACCTGGTCCGAGCCCCGCAAGTCACCCCATCCTGGAATCCCCTAGGTCTCTAGTTTTCAGAAATGAACAGGTTTGGTAGGTTTCTCTAGGTGCCGGCTGAGCTAGAGGCCAAAATCTACAGGTAGGCACTTCGCAAAAAACACCTCTGTTTTCTTTCAAAAATTTCGATGTGTCCACGTTGCACTTTGGGGCGTTTCCTGTCGCGGGCGCTAGGCCCCACCCACACAAGTGAGGTATCATTTTTATCGGGAGACTTGGGGGAACGCTGGGTGGAAGGAAATTTGTGGCTCCTCTCAGATTCCAGAACTTTCTGCCACAGAAATGTGAGGAACATATGTTTGTTTAGCCAAATTTTGAGGTTTGCAAAGGATTCTGGGTAACAGAACCTGGTCCGAGCCCCGCAAGTCACCCCTCCTTGGATTCCCCTAGGTCTATAGTTTTCAGAAATGCAGAGGTTTGGTAGGTTTCCCTAGGTGCCGGCTGAGCTAGAGGCCAAAATCTGCAGGTAGGCACTTCGCAAAAAACACCTCTGTTTTCTTTCAAAAATTTCGATGTCTCCACGTTGCGCTTTGGGGCGTTTCCTGTCGCGGGCGCTAGGCCTACCCACACAAGTGAGGTATCATTTTTATCGGGAGACTTGGGGGAACGCTGGGTGGAAGGACATTTGTGGCTCCCCTCAGATTCCAGAACTTTCTGCCACAGAAATGTGAGGAACATATGTTTGTTTAGCCAAATTTTGAGGTTTGCAAAAGATTCTGGGTAACAGAACCTGGTCCGGGCCCCGTAAGTCACCCCTCCTTGGATTCCCCTAGGTCTCTAGTTTTCAGAAATGCACAGGTTTGGTAGGTTTCCCTAGGTGCCGGCTGAGCTAGAGGCCAAAATCTACAGGTAGGCACTTCGCAAAAAACACCTCCTGTTTTCTTTCAAAAATTTGGATGTGTCCACATTGCGCTTTGGGGCGTTTCCTGTCGCGGGCGCTAGGCCTTCCCACACAAGTGAGGTATCATTTTTATCGGGAGACTTGGGGGAACGCTGGGTGGCAGGAAATTTGTGGCTCCTCTCAGATTCCAGAACTTTCTGCCACAGAAATGTGAGGAACATATGTTTGTTTAGCCAAATTTTGAGGTTTGCAAAGGATTCTGGGTAACAGAACCTGGTCCGAGCCACGCAAGTCACCCCATCTTGGAATCCCCTAGGTCTCTAGTTTTCAGAAATGCACAGGTTTGGTAGGTTTCCCTAGGTGCCGGCTGAGCTAGAGGCCAAAATCTACAGGTAGGCACTTCGCAAAAAACACCTCCTGTTTTCTTTCAAAAATTTGGATGTGTCCACGTTGCGCTTTGGGGCGTTTCCTATCGCGGGCGCTAGGCCTACCCACACAAGTGAGGTATCATTTTTATCGGGAGACTTGGGGGAACGCTGGGTGGAAGGACATTTGTGGCTCCTCTCAGATTCCAGAACTTTCTGCCACAGAAATGTGAGGAACATGTGTTTTTTAAGCCAAATTTTGAGGTTTGCAAAGGATTCTGGGTAACAGAACCTGGTCCGTGCCCCGCAAGTCACCCCTCCTTGGATTCCCCTAGGTCTCTAGTTTTCAGAAATGCACAGGTTTGGTAGGTTTCCCTAGGTGCCGGCTGAGCTAGAGGCCAAAATCTATAGGTAGGCACTTCGCAAAAAACACCTCCTGTTTTCTTTCAAAAATTTGGATGTGTCCACATTGCGCTTTGGGGCGTTTCCTGTCGCGGGCGCTAGGCCTACCCACACAAGTGAGGTATCATTTTTATAGGGAGACTTGGGGGAACGCTGGGTGGAAGGAAATTTGTGGCTCCTCTCAGATTTCAGAACTTTCTGCCACAGAAATGTGAGGGACATGTGTTTTTTTAGCCAAATTTTGAGGTTTGCAAAGGATTCTGGGTAACAGAACCTGGTCCGAGCTCGCAAGTCACCCCTCCTTGGATTCCCCTAGGTCTCTAGTTTCCAGAAATGCACAGGTTTGGTAGATTTCCCTAGGTGCCGGCTGAGCTAGAGGCCAAAATCTACAGGTAGGGACTTCGCAAAAAACACCTCCTGTTTTCTTTCAAAAATTTGGATGTGTCCACATTGCGCTTTGGGGCGTTTCCTGTCGCGGGCGCTAGGCCTACCCACACAAGTGAGGTATCATTTTTATCAGGAGACTTGGGGGAACGCTGGGTGGAAGGAAATTCGTGGCTCCTCTCAGATTCCAGAACTTTCTGCCACAGAAATGTGAGGAACATGTGTTTTTTAGCCAAATTTTGAGGTTTGCAAAGGATTCTGGGTAACAGAACCTGGTCCGAGCCCCGCAAGTCACCCCATCCTGGAATCCCCTAGGTCTCTAGTTTTCAGAAATGAACAGGTTTGGTAGGTTTCTCTAGGTGCCGGCTGAGCTAGAGGCCAAAATCTACAGGTAGGCACTTCGCAAAAAACACCTCTGTTTTCTTTCAAAAATTTCGATGTGTCCACGTTGCACTTTGGGGCGTTTCCTGTCGCGGGCGCTAGGCCCCACCCACACAAGTGAGGTATCATTTTTATCGGGAGACTTGGGGGAACGCTGGGTGGAAGGAAATTTGTGGCTCCTCTCAGATTCCAGAACTTTCTGCCACAGAAATGTGAGGAACATATGTTTGTTTAGCCAAATTTTGAGGTTTGCAAAGGATTCTGGGTAACAGAACCTGGTCCGAGCCCCGCAAGTCACCCCTCCTTGGATTCCCCTAGGTCTATAGTTTTCAGAAATGCAGAGGTTTGGTAGGTTTCCCTAGGTGCCGGCTGAGCTAGAGGCCAAAATCTGCAGGTAGGCACTTCGCAAAAAACACCTCTGTTTTCTTTCAAAAATTTCGATGTCTCCACGTTGCGCTTTGGGGCGTTTCCTGTCGCGGGCGCTAGGCCTACCCACACAAGTGAGGTATCATTTTTATCGGGAGACTTGGGGGAACGCTGGGTGGAAGGACATTTGTGGCTCCCCTCAGATTCCAGAACTTTCTGCCACAGAAATGTGAGGAACATATGTTTGTTTAGCCAAATTTTGAGGTTTGCAAAAGATTCTGGGTAACAGAACCTGGTCCGGGCCCCGTAAGTCACCCCTCCTTGGATTCCCCTAGGTCTCTAGTTTTCAGAAATGCACAGGTTTGGTAGGTTTCCCTAGGTGCCGGCTGAGCTAGAGGCCAAAATCTACAGGTAGGCACTTCGCAAAAAACACCTCCTGTTTTCTTTCAAAAATTTGGATGTGTCCACATTGCGCTTTGGGGCGTTTCCTGTCGCGGGCGCTAGGCCTTCCCACACAAGTGAGGTATCATTTTTATCGGGAGACTTGGGGGAACGCTGGGTGGCAGGAAATTTGTGGCTCCTCTCAGATTCCAGAACTTTCTGCCACAGAAATGTGAGGAACATATGTTTGTTTAGCCAAATTTTGAGGTTTGCAAAGGATTCTGGGTAACAGAACCTGGTCCGAGCCCCGCAAGTCACCCCATCTTGGAATCCCCTAGGTCTCTAGTTTTCAGAAATGCACAGGTTTGGTAGGTTTCCCTAGGTGCCGGCTGAGCTAGAGGCCAAAATCTACAGGTAGGCACTTCGCAAAAAACACCTCCTGTTTTCTTTCAAAAATTTGGATGTGTCCACGTTGCGCTTTGGGGCGTTTCCTATCGCGGGCGCTAGGCCTACCCACACAAGTGAGGTATCATTTTTATAGGGAGACTTGGGGGAACGCTGGGTGGAAGGAAATTTGTGGCTCCTCTCAGATTTCAGAACTTTCTGCCACAGAAATGTGAGGGACATGTGTTTTTTTAGCCAAATTTTGAGGTTTGCAAAGGATTCTGGGTAACAGAACCTGGTCCGAGCTCGCAAGTCACCCCTCCTTGGAGTCCCCTAGGTCTCTAGTTTTCAGAAATGCACAGGTTTGGTAGGTTTCCCTAGGTGCCGGCTGAGCTAGAGGCCAAAATCTACAGGTAGGCACTTCGCAAAAAACACCTCCTGTTTTCTTTCAAAAATTTGGATTTGTCCACATTGCGCTTTGGGGCGTTTCCTGTCACGGGCGCTAGGCCTACCCACACAAGTGAGGTATCATTTTTATCAGGAGACTTGGGGGAACGCTGGGTGGAAGGAAATTCGTGGCTCCTCTCAGATTCCAGAACTTTCTGCCACAGAAATGTGAGGAACATGTGTTTTTTTAGCCAAATTTTGAGGTTTGCAAAGGATTCTGGGTAACAGAACCTGGTCCGAGCCCCGCAAGTCACCCCATCTTGGAATCCCCTAGGTCTCTACTTTTCAGAAATGCACAGGTTTGGTAGGTTTCCCTAGGTGCCGGCTGAGCGAGAGCCCAAAATCTACAGGTAGGCACTTCGCAAAAAACACCTCTGTTTTCTTTCAAAAATTTCGATGTGTCCACGTTGCGCTTTGGGGCGTTTCCTGTCGCGGGTGATAGGCCTACCCACACAAGTGAGGTATCATTTTTATCGGGAGACTTGGGGGAACGCTGGGTGGAAGGAAATTTGTGGCTCCTCTCAAATTCCAGAACTTTCTGCCACAGAAATGTGAGGAACATATGTTTGTTTAGCCAAATGTTGAGGTTTGCAAAGGATTCTGGGTAACAGAACCTGGTCCGAGCCCGGCAAGTCACCCCTCCTTGGATTCCCCTAGGTCTCTAGTTTTCAGAAATGCACAGGTTTGGTAGGTTTCCCTAGGTGCCGGCTGAGCTGGAGGCCAAAATCTACAGGTAGGCACTTCGCAAAAAACACCTCTGTTTTCTTTCAAAAATTTGGATGTGTCCACGTTGCGCTTTGGGGCGCTTCCTGTCGCGGGCGCTAGGCCTACCCACACAAGTGAGGTATCATTTTTATCGGGACACTTGGGGGAACGCTGGGTGGAAAGAAATTTGTGGCTCCTTTCAGATTCCAGAACTTTCTGCCACAGAAATGTGAGCAACATGTGTTTTTTTAGCCAAATTTTGAGGTTTGCAAAGGATTCTGGGTAACAGAACCTGGTCCGAGCCCCGCAAGTCAGCCCTCCTTGGATTCCCCTAGGTCTCTAGTTTTCAGAAATGCACAGGTTTGGTAGGTTTCCCTCGGTGCCGGCTGAGCTAGAGCCCAAAATCTACAGGTAGGCACTTCGCAAAAAACACCTCCTGTTTTCTTTCAAAAATTTGGATGTGTCCACGTTGCGCTTTGGGGCGTTTCCTGTCGCAGGCGCTAGGCCTACCCACACAAGTGAGGTATCATTTTTATCGGGAGACTTGGGGGAACGCTGGGTGGAAGGAAATTCGTGGCTCCTCTCAGATTCCAGAACTTTCTGCCACAGAAATGTGAGGAAGATATGTTTGTTTAGCCAAATTTTGAGGTTTGCAAAGGATTCTGGGTAACAGAACCTGGTCCGAGCCCCGCAAGTCACCCCATCTTGGAATCCCCTAGGTCTCTAGTTTTCAGAAATGCACAGGTTTAGTAGGTTTCCCTAGGTGCCGGCTGAGCTAGAGGCCAAAATCTACAGGTAGGCACTTCGCAAAAAACACCTCCTGTTTTCTTTCAAAAATTTGGATGTGTCCACGTTGCGCTTTGGGGCGTTTCCTGTCGCGGGCGCTAGGCCTACCCACACAAGTGAGGTATCATTTTTATAGGGGGACTTGGGGGAACGCTGGGTGGAAGGAAATTTGTGGCTCCTCTCAGATTTCAGAACTTTCTGCCACAGAAATGTGAGGGACATGTGTTTTTTTAGCCAAATTTTGAGGTTTGCAAAGGATTCTGGGTAACAGAACCTGGTCCGAGCTCGCAAGTCACCCCTCCTTGGATTCCCCTAGGTCTCTAGTTTCCAGAAATGCACAGGTTTGGTAGGTTTCCCTAGGTGCCGGCTGAGCTAGAGGCCAAAATCTACAGGTAGGCACTTCGCAAAAAACACCTCCTGTTTTCTTTCAAAAATTTGGATGTGTCCACATTGCGCTTTGGGGCGTTTCCTGTCGCGGGCGCTAGGCCTACCCACACAAGTGAGGTATCATTTTTATCAGGAGACTTGGGGGAACGCTGGGTGGAAGGAAATTTGTGGCTCCTCTCAGATTCCAGAACTTTCTGCCACAGAAATGTGAGGAACATGTGTTTTTTTAGCCAAATTTTGAGGTTTGCAAAGGATTCTGGGTACCAGAACCTGGTCCGAGCCCTGCAAGTCACCCCTCCTTGGATTCCCCTAGGTCTCTAGTTTTCAGAAATGCACAGGTTTGGTAGGTTTCCCTAGGTGCCGGCTGAGCTAGAGGCCAAAATCTACAGGTAGGCACTTTGCAAAAAACAGCTCCTGTATTCTTTCAAAAATTTGGATGTGTCCACGTTGCGCTTTGGGGCGTTTCCTGTCGCGGGCGCTAGGCCTACCCACACAAGTGAGGTATCATTTTTATCGGGAGACTTGGGGGAACGCTGGGTAGAAGGAAATTCGTGGCTCCTCTCAGATTCCAGAACTTTCTGCCACAGAAATGTGAGGAACATATGTTTGCTTAGCCAAATTTTGAGGTTTGCAAAGGATTCTGGGTAACAGAACCTGGTCGGAGCCCCGCAAGTCACCCCTCCTTGGATTCCCCTAGCTCTATAGTTTTCAGAAATGCAGAGGTTTGGTAGGTTTCCTTAGCTGCCGGCTGAGCTAGAGGCCAAAATCTACAGGTAGGCACTTCGCAAAAAACACCTCTGTTTTCTTTCAAAAATGTGGATGTGTCCACGTTGCGCTTTGGGGTGTTTCCTGTCGCGGGCGCTAGGCCTACCCACACAAGTGAGGTATCATTTTTATCGGGAGACTTGGGGGAACGCTGGGTGGAAGGAAATTCGTGGCTCCTCTCAGATTCCAGAACTTTCTGCCACAGAAATGTGAGGAACATGTGTTTTTTTAGCCAAATTTTGAGGTTTGCAAAGGATTCTGGGTACCAGAACCTGGTCCGAGCCCTGCAAGTCACCCCTCCTTGGATTCCCCTAGGTCTCTAGTTTTCAGAAATGCACAGGTTTGGTAGGTTTCCCTAGGTGCCGGCTGAGCTAGAGGCCAAAATCTACAGGTAGGCGCTTTGCAAAAAACACCTCCTGTTTTCTTTAAAAAATGTGGATGTGTCCACGTTGCGCTTTGGGGTGTTTCCTGTCGCGGGCGCTAGGCCTACCCACACAAGTGAGGTATCATTTTTATCGGGAGACTTGGGGGAACGCTGGGTAGAAGGAAATTCGTGGCTCCTCTCAGATTCCAGAACTTCCTGCCACAGAAATGTGAGGAACATATGTTTGCTTAGCCAAATTTTGAGGTTTGCAAAGGATTCTGGGTAACAGAACCTGGTCGGAGCCCCGCAAGTCACCCCTCCTTGGATTCCCCTAGCTCTATAGTTTTCAGAAATGCAGAGGTTTGGTAGGTTTCCTTAGCTGCCGGCTGAGCTAGAGGCCAAAATCTACAGGTAGGCACTTCGCAAAAAACACCTCTGTTTTCTTTCAAAAATTTGGATGTGTCCACGTTGCGCTTTGGGGTGTTTCCTGTCGCGGGCGCTAGGCCTACCCACACAAGTGAGGTATCATTTTTATCGGGAGACTTGGGGGAACGCTGGGTGGAAGGAAATTCGTGGCTCCTCTCAGATTCCAGAACTTTCTGCCACAGAAATGTGAGGAACATATGTTTGTTTAGCCAAATTTTGAGGTTTGCAAAGGATTCTGGGTAACAGAACCTGGTCCGAGCCCCGCAAGTCACCCCATCTTGGAATCCCCTAGGTCTCTAGTTTTCAGAAATGCACAGGTTTAGTAGGTTTCCCTAGGTGCCGGCTGAGCTAGAGGCCAAAATCTACAGGTAGGCACTTTGCAAAAAACACCTCCTGTTTTCTTTAAAAAATTTGGATGTGTCCACGTTGCGCTTTGGGGCGTTTCCTGTCGCGGGCGCTAGGCCTACCCACACAAGTGAGGTATCATTTTTATAGGGAGACTTGGGGGAACGCTGGGTAGAAGGAAATTCGTGGCTCCTCTCAGATTCCAGAACTTTCTGCCACAGAAATGTGAGGAACATATGTTTGCTTAGCCAAATTTTGAGGTTTGCAAAGGATTCTGGGTAACAGAACCTGGTCGGAGCCCCGCAAGTCACCCCTCCTTGGATTCCCCTAGCTCTATAGTTTTCAGAAATGCAGAAGTTTGGTAGGTTTCCTTAGCTGCCGGCTGAGCTAGAGGCCAAAATCTACAGGTAGGCACTTCTCAAAAAACACCTCTGTTTTCTTTCAAAAATTTGGATGTGTCCACGTTGCGCTTTGGGGTGTTTCCTGTCGCGGGCGCTAGGCCTACCCACACAAGTGAGGTATCATTTTTATCGGGAGACTTGGGGGAACGCTGGGTGGAAGGAAATTTGTGGCTCCTCTCAAATTCCAGAACTTTCTGCCACAGAAATGTGAGGAACATATGTTTGTTTAGCCAAATGTTGAGGTTTGCAAAGGATTCTGGGTAACAGAACCTGGTCCGAGCCCGGCAAGTCACCCCTCCTTGGATTCCCCTAGGTCTCTAGTTTTCAGAAATGCACAGGTTTGGTAGGTTTCCCTAGGTGCCGGCTGAGCTGGAGGCCAAAATCTACAGGTAGGCACTTCGCAAAAAACACCTCTGTTTTCTTTCAAAAATTTGGATGTGTCCACGTTGCGCTTTGGGGCGCTTCCTGTCGCGGGCGCTAGGCCTACCCACACAAGTGAGGTATCATTTTTATCGGGAGACTTGGGGGAACGCTGGGTGGAAGGAAATTTGTGGCTCCTCTCAGATTCCAGAACTTTCTGCCACAGAAATGTGAGGAACATGTGTTTTTTAAGCCAAATTTTGAGGTTTGCAAAGGATTCTGGGTAACAGAACCTGGTCCGCGCCCCACAAGTCACCCCTCCTTGGATTCCCCTAGGTCTCTAGTTTTCAGAAATGCACAGGTTTGGTAGGTTTCCCTAGGTGCCGGCTGAGCTAGAGGCCAAAATCTATAGGTAGGCACTTCGCAAAAAACACCTCCTGTTTTCTTTCAAAAATTTGGATGTGTCCACATTGCGCTTTGGGGCGTTTCCTGTCGCGGGCGCTAGGCCTACCCACACAAGTGAGGTATAATTTTTATCGGGAGACTTGGGGGAACGCTGGGTGGCAGGAAATTTGTGGCTCCTCTCAGATTCCAGAACTTTCTGCCACAGAAATGTGAGGAACATGTATTTTTCTAGCCAAATTTTGAGGTTTGCAAAGGATTCTGGGTAACAGAACCTGGTCCGAGCCCCGCAAGTCACCCCATCTTGGAATCCCCTAGGTCTCTAGTTTTCAGAAATGCACAGGTTTAGTAGGTTTCCCCAGGTGCCGGCTGAGCTAGAGGCCAAAATCTACAGGTAGGCACTTCGCAAAAAACACCTCCTGTTTTCTTTCAAAAATTTGGATGTGTCCACGTTGCGCTTTGGGGTGTTTCCTGTCGCGGGCGCTAGGCCTACCCACACAAGTGAGGTATCATTTTTATAGGGAGACTTGGGGGAACGCTGGGTGGAAGGAAATTTGTGGCTCCTCTCAGATTTCAGAACTTTCTGCCACAGAAATGTGAGGGACATGTGTTTTTTTAGCCAAATTTTGAGGTTTGCAAAGGATTCTGGGTAACAGAACCTGGTCCGAGCTCGCAAGTCACCCCTCCTTGGATTCCCCTAGGTCTCTAGTTTCCAGAAATGCACAGGTTTGGTAGATTTCCCTAGGTGCCGGCTGAGCTAGAGGCCAAAATCTACAGGTAGGGACTTCGCAAAAAACACCTCCTGTTTTCTTTCAAAAATTTGGATGTGTCCACATTGCGCTTTGGGGCATTTCCTGTCGCGGGCGCTAGGCCTACCCACACAAGTGAGGTATCATTTTTATAAGGAGACTTGGGGGAACGCTGGGTGGAAGGAAATTCGTGGCTCCTCTCAGATTCCAGAACTTTCTGCCACAGAAATGTGAGGAACATGTGTTTTTTAGCCAAATTTTGAGGTTTGCAAAGGATTCTGGGTAACAGAACCTGGTCCGAGCCCCGCAAGTCACCCCTCCTTGGATTCCCCTAGGTCTATAGTTTTCAGAAATGCAGAGGTTTGGTAGGTTTCCCTAGGTGCCGGCTGAGCTAGAGGCCAAAATCTACAGGTAGGCACTTCACAAAAAAAACCTCTGTTTTCTTTCAAAAATTTCGATGTCTCCACGTTGCGCTTTGGGGCGTTTCCTGTCGCGGGCGCTAGGCCTACCCACACAAGTGAGGTATAATTTTTATCGGGAGACTTGGGGGAACGCTGGGTGGAAGGAAATTCGTGGCTCCTCTCAGATTCCAGAACTTTCTGCCACAGAAATGTGAGGAACATATGTTTGTTTAGCCAAATTTTGAGGTTTGCAAAGGATTCTGGGTAACAGAACCTGGTCCGAGCCCCGCAAGTCACCCCATCTTGGAATCCCCTAGGTCTCTAGTTTTCAGAAATGCACAGGTTTAGTAGGTTTCCCTAGGTGCCGGCTGAGCTAGAGGCCAAAATCTACAGGTAGGCACTTCGCAAAAAACACCTCCTGTTTTCTTTCAAAAATTTGGATGTGTCCATGTTGCGCTTTGGGGCGTTTCCTGTCGCGGGCGCTAGGCCTACCCACACAAGTGAGGTATCATTTTTATAGGGAGACTTGGGGGAACGCTGGGTGGAAGGAAATTCGTGGCTCCTCTCAGATTCCAGAACTTTCTGCCACAGAAATGTGAGGAACATGTGTTTTTTTAGCCAAATTTTGAGGTTTGCAAAGGATTCTGGGTACCAGAACCTGGTCCGAGCCCTGCAAGTCACCCCTCCTTGGATTCCCCTAGGTCTCTAGTTTTCAGAAATGCACAGGTTTGGTAGGTTTCCCTAGGTGCCGGCTGAGCTAGAGGCCAAAATCTACAGGTAGGCGCTTTGCAAAAAACACCTCCTGTTTTCTTTAAAAAATGTGGATGTGTCCACGTTGCGCTTTGGGGTGTTTCCTGTCGCGGGCGCTAGGCCTACCCACACAAGTGAGGTATCATTTTTATCGGGAGACTTGGGGGAACGCTGGGTAGAAGGAAATTCGTGGCTCCTCTCAGATTCCAGAACTTCCTGCCACAGAAATGTGAGGAACATATGTTTGCTTAGCCAAATTTTGAGGTTTGCAAAGGATTCTGGGTAACAGAACCTGGTCGGAGCCCCGCAAGTCACCCCTCCTTGGATTCCCCTAGCTCTATAGTTTTCAGAAATGCAGAGGTTTGGTAGGTTTCCTTAGCTGCCGGCTGAGCTAGAGGCCAAAATCTACAGGTAGGCACTTCGCAAAAAACACCTCTGTTTTCTTTCAAAAATTTGGATGTGTCCACGTTGCGCTTTGGGGTGTTTCCTGTCGCGGGCGCTAGGCCTACCCACACAAGTGAGGTATCATTTTTATCGGGAGACTTGGGGGAACGCTGGGTGGAAGGAAATTCGTGGCTCCTCTCAGATTCCAGAACTTTCTGCCACAGAAATGTGAGGAACATATGTTTGTTTAGCCAAATTTTGAGGTTTGCAAAGGATTCTGGGTAACAGAACCTGGTCCGAGCCCCGCAAGTCACCCCATCTTGGAATCCCCTAGGTCTCTAGTTTTCAGAAATGCACAGGTTTAGTAGGTTTCCCTAGGTGCCGGCTGAGCTAGAGGCCAAAATCTACAGGTAGGCACTTTGCAAAAAACACCTCCTGTTTTCTTTAAAAAATTTGGATGTGTCCACGTTGCGCTTTGGGGCGTTTCCTGTCGCGGGCGCTAGGCCTACCCACACAAGTGAGGTATCATTTTTATAGGGAGACTTGGGGGAACGCTGGGTAGAAGGAAATTCGTGGCTCCTCTCAGATTCCAGAACTTTCTGCCACAGAAATGTGAGGAACATATGTTTGCTTAGCCAAATTTTGAGGTTTGCAAAGGATTCTGGGTAACAGAACCTGGTCGGAGCCCCGCAAGTCACCCCTCCTTGGATTCCCCTAGCTCTATAGTTTTCAGAAATGCAGAAGTTTGGTAGGTTTCCTTAGCTGCCGGCTGAGCTAGAGGCCAAAATCTACAGGTAGGCACTTCTCAAAAAACACCTCTGTTTTCTTTCAAAAATTTGGATGTGTCCACGTTGCGCTTTGGGGTGTTTCCTGTCGCGGGCGCTAGGCCTACCCACACAAGTGAGGTATCATTTTTATCGGGAGACTTGGGGGAACGCTGGGTGGAAGGAAATTTGTGGCTCCTCTCAAATTCCAGAACTTTCTGCCACAGAAATGTGAGGAACATATGTTTGTTTAGCCAAATGTTGAGGTTTGCAAAGGATTCTGGGTAACAGAACCTGGTCCGAGCCCGGCAAGTCACCCCTCCTTGGATTCCCCTAGGTCTCTAGTTTTCAGAAATGCACAGGTTTGGTAGGTTTCCCTAGGTGCCGGCTGAGCTGGAGGCCAAAATCTACAGGTAGGCACTTCGCAAAAAACACCTCTGTTTTCTTTCAAAAATTTGGATGTGTCCACGTTGCGCTTTGGGGCGCTTCCTGTCGCGGGCGCTAGGCCTACCCACACAAGTGAGGTATCATTTTTATCGGGAGACTTGGGGGAACGCTGGGTGGAAGGAAATTTGTGGCTCCTCTCAGATTCCAGAACTTTCTGCCACAGAAATGTGAGGAACATGTGTTTTTTAAGCCAAATTTTGAGGTTTGCAAAGGATTCTGGGTAACAGAACCTGGTCCGCGCCCCACAAGTCACCCCTCCTTGGATTCCCCTAGGTCTCTAGTTTTCAGAAATGCACAGGTTTGGTAGGTTTCCCTAGGTGCCGGCTGAGCTAGAGGCCAAAATCTATAGGTAGGCACTTCGCAAAAAACACCTCCTGTTTTCTTTCAAAAATTTGGATGTGTCCACATTGCGCTTTGGGGCGTTTCCTGTCGCGGGCGCTAGGCCTACCCACACAAGTGAGGTATAATTTTTATCGGGAGACTTGGGGGAACGCTGGGTGGCAGGAAATTTGTGGCTCCTCTCAGATTCCAGAACTTTCTGCCACAGAAATGTGAGGAACATGTATTTTTCTAGCCAAATTTTGAGGTTTGCAAAGGATTCTGGGTAACAGAACCTGGTCCGAGCCCCGCAAGTCACCCCATCTTGGAATCCCCTAGGTCTCTAGTTTTCAGAAATGCACAGGTTTAGTAGGTTTCCCCAGGTGCCGGCTGAGCTAGAGGCCAAAATCTACAGGTAGGCACTTCGCAAAAAACACCTCCTGTTTTCTTTCAAAAATTTGGATGTGTCCACGTTGCGCTTTGGGGTGTTTCCTGTCGCGGGCGCTAGGCCTACCCACACAAGTGAGGTATCATTTTTATAGGGAGACTTGGGGGAACGCTGGGTGGAAGGAAATTTGTGGCTCCTCTCAGATTTCAGAACTTTCTGCCACAGAAATGTGAGGGACATGTGTTTTTTTAGCCAAATTTTGAGGTTTGCAAAGGATTCTGGGTAACAGAACCTGGTCCGAGCTCGCAAGTCACCCCTCCTTGGATTCCCCTAGGTCTCTAGTTTCCAGAAATGCACAGGTTTGGTAGATTTCCCTAGGTGCCGGCTGAGCTAGAGGCCAAAATCTACAGGTAGGGACTTCGCAAAAAACACCTCCTGTTTTCTTTAAAAAATTTGGATGTGTCCACATTGCGCTTTGGGGCATTTCCTGTCGCGGGCGCTAGGCCTACCCACACAAGTGAGGTATCATTTTTATAAGGAGACTTGGGGGAACGCTGGGTGGAAGGAAATTCGTGGCTCCTCTCAGATTCCAGAACTTTCTGCCACAGAAATGTGAGGAACATGTGTTTTTTAGCCAAATTTTGAGGTTTGCAAAGGATTCTGGGTAACAGAACCTGGTCCGAGCCCCGCAAGTCACCCCTCCTTGGATTCCCCTAGGTCTATAGTTTTCAGAAATGCAGAGGTTTGGTAGGTTTCCCTAGGTGCCGGCTGAGCTAGAGGCCAAAATCTACAGGTAGGCACTTCACAAAAAAAACCTCTGTTTTCTTTCAAAAATTTCGATGTCTCCACGTTGCGCTTTGGGGCGTTTCCTGTCGCGGGCGCTAGGCCTACCCACACAAGTGAGGTATAATTTTTATCGGGAGACTTGGGGGAACGCTGGGTGGAAGGACATTTGTGGCTCCCCTCAGATTTCAGAACTTTCTGCCACAGAAATGTGAGGAACATATGTTTGTTTAGCCAAATTTTGAGGTTTGCAAAAGATTCTGGGTAACAGAACCTGGTCCGGGCCCCGTAAGTCACCCCTCCTTGGATTCCCCTTGGTCTCTAGTTTTCAGAAATGCACAGGTTTGGTAGGTTTCCCTAGGTGCCGGCTGAGCTAGAGGCCAAAATCTACAGGTAGGCACTTCGCAAAAAACACCTCCTGTTTTCTTTAAAAAATTTGGATGTGTCCACATTGCGCTTTGGGGCGTTTCCTGTCGCGGGCGCTAGGCCTTCCCACACAAGTGAGGTATCATTTTTATCGGGAGACTTGGGGGAACGCTGGGTGGCAGGAAATTTGTGGCTCCTCTCAGATTCCAGAACTTTCTGCCACAGAAATGTGAGGAACATGTGTTTTTTTAGCCAAATTTTGAGGTTTGCAAAGGATTCTGGGTAACAGAACCTGGTCCGAGCCCCGCAAGTCACCCCATCTTGGAATCCCCTAGGTCTCTAGTTTTCAGAAATGCACAGGTTTGGTAGGTTTCCCTAGGTGCCGGCTGAGCTAGAGGCCAAAATCTACAGGTAGGTGCTTTGCAAAAAACACCTCCTGTTTTCTTTAAAAAATGTGGATGTGTCCACGTTGCGCTTTGGGGTGTTTCCTGTCGCGGGCGCTAGGCCTACCCACACAAGTGAGGTATCATTTTTATCGGGAGACTTGGGGGAACGCTGGGTAGAAGGAAATTCGTGGCTCCTCTCAGATTCCAGAACTTTCTGCCACAGAAATGTGAGGAACATATGTTTGCTTAGCCAAATTTTGAGGTTTGCAAAGGATTCTGGGTAACAGAACCTGGTCGGAGCCCCGCAAGTCACCCCTCCTTGGATTCCCCTAGCTCTATAGTTTTCAGAAATGCAGAGGTTTGGTAGGTTTCCTTAGCTGCCGGCTGAGCTAGAGGCCAAAATCTACAGGTAGGCACTTCGCAAAAAACACCTCTGTTTTCTTTCAAAAATTTGGATGTGTCCACGTTGCGCTTTGGGGTGTTTCCTGTCGCGGGCGCTAGGCCTACCCACACAAGTGAGGTATCATTTTTATCGGGAGACTTGGGGGAACGCTGGGTGGAAGGAAATTCGTGGCTCCTCTCAGATTCCAGAACTTTCTGCCACAGAAATGTGAGGAACATATGTTTGTTTAGACAAATTTTGAGGTTTGCAAAGGATTCTGGGTAACAGAACCTGGTCCGAGCCCCGCAAGTCACCCCATCTTGGAATCCCCTAGGTCTCTAGTTTTCAGAAATGCACAGGTTTAGTAGGTTTCCCTAGGTGCCGGCTGAGCTAGAGGCCAAAATCTACAGGTAGGCACTTTGCAAAAAACACCTCCTGTTTTCTTTCAAAAATTTGGATGTGTCCACGTTGCGCTTTGGGGCTGTTAGAAATGGGGTTTTTGGTTGGCAGTCAGGTTACCTCCTGTCCAAGCAAAAGCCCTCACTCTAGTCAGGGTAAGTCACACACTATCCAAGATTATCCTGTGCCCACCCTCTGGTAGCTTGGCACGAGCAGTCAGGCTTAACTTAGAAGGCAATGTGTAAAGTATTTGTGCAATAAATCATACAATACCACCATATAGCACCACAAAACTACACCACACAGTGTTTAGAAAAATATATAATATTTATCAGGATAATTGTAGGTCAAAAAGAATAAAGTTGCAATGGAAAATTGTAGAAATATCACAGGGAAGTGATATAAAGTGTCTTAAGTCTTTAGAATGCAATACAGTGTCTTTCAAGCACAAAGTACCTGGTTTCTGGTGGAAAATCTCCTCAGAGGGCCACAGGAGAAGAGATGCGTGGAAAAAGGGGTGTGTGCGTCGATTTCTCCTCAGCACACACAGACTTGCGTCGGTCTTTTCCACGCGGGGAAGTCGGGCGTCGTTTTCCGGCGCGCAGACAGTCTCTTTTTGTGGATCGCGGGGATTACCAGATGTCTCGGGACTGTGCGTGGATTCTCCTGCTTGTTTTCCGGCTGCGCGTCGTTCTGCGGGGCTGCGCGTCGAAGTTTCGATCTCACGGTAGGCGTCGCGTCGATTTCTCCTTGGAAGTCGGGCGGCGTTGTCCTTGCGAGGCCGTGCGTCGAAAGTTTGGTCTCACGGCAGGCGTCGCGTCGATTTCTCCTTGGAAGTCGGGCGGCGTTGTCCTTGCGAGGCCGTGCGTCAAAGTTTCGCACTCACGGTGGGCGTCGCGTCGATTTCTCCTGGAAAGTCGAGCGGCTTTGTCCTTGCGAGGTTGTGCGTCGAAGTCTCGATCGTCCCGAGGGCGTCGCGTCGATCAGCGTCGGTGTGCGGCGTTTTTCTCGCCGCAAAACAAGCTGTGCGTCGAAATTTTCGGCGCACGGAGCGTCCAAGTGAAAGGAAGAAGTCTTTTTGGTCCTGAGACTTCAAGGAACAGGAGGCAAGCTCTATCCAAGCCCTTGGAGAGCACTTTCACAGCCAGACAAGAGTTCAGCAAGGCAGCAGGGCAACAGCAAGACAGCAGTCCTTTGTAGAAAGCAGACAGGTGAGTCCTTTGAGCAGCCAGGCAGTTCTTCTTGGCAGGATGTAGTTTCTGGTTCCGGTTTCTTCTCCAGCAAGTGTCTCATGAGGTAGGGCAGAGGCCCTGTTTTATACCCAAATGTGCCTTTGAAGTGGGGGAGACTTCAAAGAGAGGCTAAGAAGTGCACCAGGTCCCCTTTCAGTTCAATCCTGTCTGCCAGGGTCCCAGTAGGGGGTGTGACAGTCCTTTGTGTGAGGGCAGGCCCTCCACCCTCCCAGCCCAGGAAGACCCATTCAAAATGCAGATGTATGCAAGTGAGGCTGAGTACCCTGTGTTTGGGGTGTGTCTGAGTGAATGCACAAGGAGCTGTCAACTAAACCTAGCCAGACGTGGATTGTAAGGCACAGAAGGATTTAAGTGCAAAGAAATGCTCACTTTCTAAAAGTGGCATTTCTAGAATAGTAATATTAAATCCGACTTCACCAGTCAGTAGGATTTTGTATTACCATTCTGGCCATACTAAATATGACCTCCCTGCTCCTTTCAGATCAGCAGCTGCCACTTCAACAGTGTATGAGGGCAGCCCCAATGTTAGCCTATGAAGGGAGCAGGTCTCCCAGTAGTGCAAAAACGAATTTAGGAGTTTTACACTACTAGGACATATAACTACACAGGTACATGTCCTGCCTTTTACCTACACAGCACCCTGCTCTAGGGGATACCCAGGGCACACATTAAGGGTGACTTATATGCAGAAAAAGGGGAGTTCTAGGCTTGGCAAGTACTTTTAAATGCCAAGTCGAGGTGGCAGTGAAACTGCACACCCAGGCCTAGCAATGGTAGGCCTGAGACAAGGAAAAAGGGCTACTTAAGTGGGTGGCACAATCCGTGCTGCAGGTCCACTAGTAGCATTTAATCTATATGCCCTAGGCACCTGGAGTGCACATGACTGGGGACTTATAAGTAGATTAAATAGTTCAATCAGGTATGATCCAAAGTTACCATGTTTACAGAGAGAGAGCATATACACTTTATCACTGGTTAGCAGTGGTAAAGTGCGCAGAGTCTAAAAACCAGCAAAACAGTATCCAAAACGAGGAGGGAGGCAGGCAAAAAGTTAGGGGTGACTACCCTAAGGCTGTCAGGTCTAACAGGGGCGTTTCCTGTCGCGGGCGCTAGGCCTACCCACACAAGTGAGGTATCATTTTTATAGGGAGACTTGGGGGAACGCTGGGTAGAAGGAAATTTGTGGCTCCTCTCAGATTCCAGAACTTTCTGCCACAGAAATGTGAGGAACATATGTTTGCTTAGCCAAATTTTGAGGTTTGCAAAGGATTCTGGGTAACAGAACCTGGTCGGAGCCCCGCAAGTCACCCCTCCTTGGATTCCCCTAGCTCTATAGTTTTCAGAAATGCAGAAGTTTGGTAGGTTTCCTTAGCTGCCGGCTGAGCTAGAGGCCAAAATCTACAGGTAGGCATTTCTCAAAAAACACCTCTGTTTTCTTTCAAAAATTTGGATGTGTCCACGTTGCGCTTTGGGGTGTTTCCTGTCGCGGGCGCTAGGCCTACCCACACAAGTGAGGTATCATTTTTATCGGGAGACTTGGGGGAACGCTGGGTGGAAGGAAATTTGTGGCTCCTCTCAGATTCCAGAACTTTCTGCCACAGAAATGTGAGGAACATGTGTTTTTTAAGCCAAATTTTGAGGTTTGCAAAGGATTCTGGGTAACAGAACCTGGTCCGCGCCCCACAAGTCACCCCTCCTTGGATTCCCCTAGGTCTCTAGTTTTCAGAAATGCACAGGTTTGGTAGGTTTCCCTAGGTGCCGGCTGAGCTAGAGGCCAAAATCTATAGGTAGGCACTTCGCAAAAAACACCTCCTGTTTTCTTTCAAAACTTTGGATGTGTCCACATTGCGCTTTGGGGCGTTTCCTGTCGCGGGCGCTAGGCCTACCCACACAAGTGAGGTATAATTTTTATCGGGAGACTTGGGGGAACGCTGGGTGGCAGGAAATTTGTGGCTCCTCTCAGATTCCAGAACTTTCTGCCACAGAAATGTGAGGAACATGTATTTTTCTAGCCAAATTTTGAGGTTTGCAAAGGATTCTGGGTAACAGAACCTGGTCCGAGCCCCGCAAGTCACCCCATCTTGGAATCCCCTAGGTCTCTAGTTTTCAGAAATGCACAGGTTTAGTAGGTTTCCCCAGGTGCCGGCTGAGCTAGAGGCCAAAATCTACAGGTAGGCACTTCGCAAAAAACACCTCCTGTTTTCTTTCAAAAATGTGGATGTGTCCACGTTGCGCTTTGGGGTGTTTCCTGTCGCGGGCGCTAGGCCTACCCACACAAGTGAGGTATCATTTTTATAGGGAGACTTGGGGGAACGCTGGGTGGAAGGAAATTTGTGGCTCCTCTCAGATTTCAGAACTTTCTGCCACAGAAATGTGAGGGACATGTGTTTTTTTAGCCAAATTTTGAGGTTTGCAAAGGATTCTGGGTAACAGAACCTGGTCCGAGCTCGCAAGTCACCCCTCCTTGGATTCCCCTAGGTCTCTAGTTTCCAGAAATGCACAGGTTTGGTAGATTTCCCTAGGTGCCGGCTGAGCTAGAGGCCAAAATCTACAGGTAGGGACTTCGCAAAAAACACCTCCTGTTTTCTTTCAAAAATTTGGATGTGTCCACATTGCGCTTTGGGGCATTTCCTGTCGCGGGCGCTAGGCCTACCCACACAAGTGAGGTATCATTTTTATAAGGAGACTTGGGGGAACGCTGGGTGGAAGGAAATTCGTGGCTCCTCTCAGATTCCAGAACTTTCTGCCACAGAAATGTGAGGAACATGTGTTTTTTAGCCAAATTTTGAGGTTTGCAAAGGATTCTGGGTAACAGAACCTGGTCCGAGCCCCGCAAGTCACCCCTCCTTGGATTCCCCTAGGTCTATAGTTTTCAGAAATGCAGAGGTTTGGTAGGTTTCCCTAGGTGCCGGCTGAGCTAGAGGCCAAAATCTACAGGTAGGCACTTCACAAAAAAAACCTCTGTTTTCTTTCAAAAATTTCGATGTCTCCACGTTGCGCTTTGGGGCGTTTCCTGTCGCGGGCGCTAGGCCTACCCACACAAGTGAGGTATCATTTTTATCGGGAGACTTGGGGGAACGCTGGGTGGAAGGACATTTGTGGCTCCCCTCAGATTTCAGAACTTTCTGCCACAGAAATGTGAGGAACATATGTTTGTTTAGCCAAATTTTGAGGTTTGCAAAAGATTCTGGGTAACAGAACCTGGTCCGGGCCCCGTAAGTCACCCCTCCTTGGATTCCCCTAGGTCTCTAGTTTTCAGAAATGCACAGGTTTGGTAGGTTTCCCTAGGTGCCGGCTGAGCTAGAGGCCAAAATCTACAGGTAGGCACTTCGCAAAAAACACCTCCTGTTTTCTTTAAAAAATTTGGATGTGTCCACATTGCGCTTTGGGGCGTTTCCTGTCGCGGGCGCTAGGCCTTCCCACACAAGTGAGGTATCATTTTTATCGGGAGACTTGGGGGAACGCTGGGTGGCAGGAAATTTGTGGCTCCTCTCAGATTCCAGAACTTTCTGCCACAGAAATGTGAGGAACATGTGTTTTTTTAGCCAAATTTTGAGGTTTGCAAAGGATTCTGGGTAACAGAACCTGGTCCGAGCCCCGCAAGTCACCCCATCTTGGAATCCCCTAGGTCTCTAGTTTTCAGAAATGCACAGGTTTGGTAGGTTTCCCTAGGTGCCGGCTGAGCTAGAGGCCAAAATCTACAGGTAGGCACTTCGCAAAAAACACCTCCTGTTTTCTTTCAAAAATTTGGATGTGTCCACGTTGCGCTTTGGGGCGTTTCCTATCGCGGGCGCTAGGCCTACCCACACAAGTGAGTTATCATTTTTATAGGGAGACTTGGGGGAACGCTGGGTGGAAGGAAATTTGTGGCTCCTCTCAGATTTCAGAACTTTCTGCCACAGAAATGTGAGGGACATGTGTTTTTTTAGCCAAATTTTGAGGTTTGCAAAGGATTCTGGGTAACAGAACCTGGTCCGAGCTCGCAAGTCACCCCTCCTTGGAGTCCCCTAGGTCTCTAGTTTTCAGAAATGCACAGGTTTGGTAGGTTTCCCTAGGTGCCGGCTGAGCTAGAGGCCAAAATCTACAGGTAGGCACTTCGCAAAAAACACCTCCTGTTTTCTTTCAAAAATTTGGATTTGTCCACATTGCGCTTTGGGGCTTTTCCTGTCGCGGGCGCTAGGCCTACCCACACAAGTGAGGTATCATTTTTATCAGGAGACTTGGGGGAACGCTGGGTGGAAGGAAATTCGTGGCTCCTCTCAGATTCCAGAACTTTCTGCCACAGAAATGTGAGGAACATGTGTTTTTTTAGCCAAATTTTGAGGTTTGCAAAGGATTCTGGGTAACAGAACCTGGTCCGAGCCCCGCAAGTCACCCCATCTTGGAATCCCCTAGGTCTCTACTTTTCAGAAATGCACAGGTTTGGTAGGTTTCCCTAGGTGCCGGCTGAGCTAGAGCCCAAAATCTACAGGTAGGCACTTCGCAAAAAACACCTCTGTTTTCTTTCAAAAATTTGGATGTGTCCACGTTGCGCTTTGGGGCATTTCCTGTTGCGGGCGCTAGGCCTACCCACACAAGTGAGGTATCATTTTTATCGGGAGACTTGGGGGAACGCTGGGTGGAAGGAAATTTGTGGCTCCTCTCAGATTCCAGAACTTTCTGCCACAGAAATGTGAGGAACATGTGTTTTTTTAACCAAATTTTGAGGTTTGCAAAGGATTCTGGGTAACAGACATGGTCCGAGCCCCGCAGTTCACCCCTCCTTGGATTCCCCTAGGTCTCTAGTTGTCAGAAATGCACAGGTTTGGTAGGTTTCCCTAGGTGCCGGCTGAGCTAGAGGCAAAAATCTACAGGTAGGCACTTCTCAAAAAACACCTCCTGTTTTCTTTCAAAAATGTGGATGTGTCCACGTTGCGCTTTGGGGCGTTTCCTGTCGCGGGCACTAGGCCTACCCACACAAGTGAGGTATCATTTTTATCGGGAGACTTGGGGGAACGCTGGGTGAAAGGAAATTTGTGGCTCCTCTCAGATTCCAGAACTTTCTGCCACAGAAATGTGAGGAACATGTGTTTTTTTAGCCAAATTTTGAGGTTTGCAAAGGATTCTGGGTAACAGAACCTGGTCCGAGCTCGCAAGTCACCCCTCCTTGGATTCCCCTAGGTCTCTAGTTTTCAGAAATGCACAGGTTTGGTAGGTTTCACCAGGTGCCGGCTGAGCTAGAGGCCAAAATCTACAGGTAGGCACTTCTCAAAAAACACCTCCTGTTTTCTTTCAAAAATTTGGATGTGTCCACGTTGCGCTTTGGGGCGTTTCCTGTCGCGGGCACTAGGCCTACCCACACAAGTGAGGTATCATTTTTATAAGGAGACTTGGGGGAACGCTGGGTGAAAGGAAATTTGTGGCTCCTCTCAGATTCCAGAACTTTCTGCCACAGAAATGTGTGGAACATGTGTTTTTTTAGCCAAATTTTGAGGTTTGCAAAGGATTCTGGGTAACAGAACCTGGTCCGAGCTCGCAAGTCACCCCTCCTTGGATTCCCCTAGGTCTCTAGTTTTCAGAAATGCACAGGTTTGGTAGGTTTCCCCTGGTGCCGGCTGAGCTAGAGGCCAAAATCTACAGGTAGGCACTTCGCAAAAAACACCTCTGTTTTCTTTCAAAAATTTGGATGTGTCCACGTTGCGCTTTGGGGCGTTTCCTGTCGCGGGCACTAGGCCTACCCACACAAGTGAGGTATCATTTTTATCGGGTGACTTGGGGGAACATAGATTAGCAAAACAAGTGTTATTGCCCCTTGTCTTTCTCTACATTTTTTCCTTCCAAATATAGGAGAGTGTGTAAAAAAGACATCTATTTGAGAAATGCCCTGTAATTCACATGCTAGTATGGTCACCCCGGAATTCAGAGATGTGCAAATAACCACTGCTCCTCAACACCTTATCTTGTGCCCTTTTTGGAAATACAAAGGTTTTCTTGATAGCAATTTTGTACTCTTTATATTTCAGCAAATGAATTGCTGTATACCCGGTATAAAAGAAAACGCACTGCAGGGTGGAGCTCATTTATTGGCTCTGGGTTCCTCGGGTTCTTGATGAACCTACAAGCCCTATATATCCCCGCAACCAGAGGAGTCCAGCAGACGTAACGGTATATTGCTTTCGATAATCTGACATTGCAGGGAAAAGTTACAGAGTAAAACGTAGAGAAAAATTGATGTTTTTTTCACCTCAATTTCAATATTTTTCTTTTTCAGTTGTTATTTTCTGTAGGAAACCCTTGTAGGATCTACACAAATGACCCCTTGCTGAATTCAGAATTTCGTCTACTTTTCAGAAATGTTTAGGTTTCTGGTATCCAGCATTGGTTTCATGCCCATTTCTGTCACTGACTGAAAGGAGGCTGAAAGCACAAAAAATTGCAAAAATGGGGTATGTCCCAGTAAAATGCCAAAATTGTGTTGAAAAATTGGGTTTTCTGATTCAAGTCTGCCTGTTCCTGAAAGCTGGGAAGCTGCTGAGTTTAGCACCGCAAACCCTTTGTTGATGCCATTTTCAGGGGAAAAACCACAAGCCTTCTTCTGCAGCCACTTTTTCCAATTTGTTTGAAAAAAAATAAATGTTCACTGTATTTTGTCCAATTTCTTGGCCTCCTTCAGGGGAACCCACAAAGTCTGGGTACCTCTAGAATTCCTAGGATGTTGGAAAAAAAGGACGCAAATTTGGCTTGGTTAGCTTATGTGGACAAAAAGTTATGAGGGCCTAAGCGTGAACTGCCCCAAATAGGCAAAAAAAAAGGCCTGGCACAGGAGGGGGAAGAGGCCTGGCAGCGAAGGGGTTAAAAGAGGGAGATGTGTGGAGTATTGCCATATCCGCGCGTAGGCCGTCTCCACGGAGATGCCGAGAGAATACCTTGCGCGGTCTCCATGGGGAAGCGAACGTCGCGGACGGGGAAAAGACGGTTAGTAAGAGGACGTCGAGGAGGACGGTTACGAGTGTTGATGGCTGGGGCAAATTAAAATAAAGCCAATACTTTAAATCACACGAGGAGTTTTCATTGTCTGTTATAAGAGCACCCGTTCTTCACACCTGTGACAGGGAAGAGACAGAAACATGTCACAATTGAGAGGGAACCAAAGCGGGTCCAAAAGGGCAGTTTGAAAAAAAAAATTTTTAGGCAGCAGAATTTTTATCGGAATAGATGAGACAATGTGGGGTGGTAAGAATTTTGTGGATTCCTGGATATTCCGGAAGGTTCCACCACAAAAATGTGGGGAAAATGTGTGATTTACAGCAAATTTGGAGGTTTGCAGGGCATTGTGGGTAAGAAAATGGTGCGGGGTGCAAGGGAAGCAAACCACCCTGGAATCAACCAGATGTTTAGTTTTCAGATGTGTCTAGGTCTTGTGGATTTTTCTACATGGCAGTGTCCCAAAGTCCAAAAAGTGCATCCCTCACCATTCCAAGTGGGATGATTTTGAGAGTTAGCCAAGCTCTCATGGCCCAAATGTAAAACCAAAACCCAAAATAATCAAATGTCATCTTGCTTGCTGTGGGATAAGATGTTTTAGTGTGCGGGGAGAGCTGAAAGACTGCTTCCCCCTTCAGTTGGGGCGGGGGCATGACCAGGCCCATACTGGTTGGTAGCCACCACCCCAATTTTATTTTTATTTTTTGATTCCCTGGCATCTAGTAAACTTTCTGCCGACCCTTCTGGTGTGTGGATCGGGGGTAATTGCCCCATCTGCCCAATGGTGGGCAGAACAACTTTGGCCCCATTCCTTTGGGGAGGGGGTATGGCCATACCCCCACCCTCTTATTTTCTAATAAAAAATTTCCCTGGTCTCTGGTGGGCTTTCTGCCCACCTTTGAGGCAGATGTGCCTTCCAAAAATAAGCCTATCTGCCACAAGGGGGGCAGATATGGCCAACAGTAATGTGCCCCCGTGGGGAGCGACTCGTGCCCAAGGGGCTGTCCCCCCAAACAAAACACACACATACACATGCACCAATCCCTGGTGTCTAGTGGTTTTCTGCCCCCCCCTTGGGGTAGATTGGCCTAACAAAAATAGGCCAATCTGCTCCCAAGGGGGGGGGGGCAGAAATGGCCTAAATACAATTTGCCCCCCCAGGGGAGCGACCCTTGCCTAAGGGGACACTCCTTATACATAAAAACATGAAGTAAATTAAAAAAATATATAGATCCCTGGTGTCTAGAGGTTTCTGCCCCCCCCCCGGTCAGATCGGCCAAATTATATTAGGACAATCTGCCTCCAGGAGGGGCTGAAAAGGCCTACAAATATTTGCCCCCTCTGGGGAGCGGCCCTTGGCTATGGGGTCGCTCCCACATATAAAAAAAAAACAATAAACAATTTTTTTTTTATCCCTGGTGTCTGAAGGTTTTCTGCACCCCCTGGGGGCAGAAATGGTCTAAACATATTTCACCCCCCCCCAGGGAGCGGCCCTTACCCAAGGGGCCGCTCCCCTTATGCGTAAGCATTAAAAAAATAAAAATTCCCTGGCGTCTAGTGGCTTCTGCCTCCCCCGAGGGAGAATTAGGCAGATCTGCCCCCAGAGGGGTCTGAAATGGCCTAATAATAATTTGGCCCCCGAGGAGTGACCCTTACCTAAGGGGTCACTCCCCACACATAAAAGAGAAAAATAAACAAAAAAAATTAACCCTGGCGTCTAGGGTTTTTCTGCCCCCCCCCCCCCCGGGCAGATCGGCTTAATTATATTAGGCCGATCTGCCCCTGGGGGGCAGAAATGGCCTAAAAATTATTTGGCCGCCTGGGGAGTGGCCCTTGCCCGAGGGGCCGCTCCCCTCTTCACAATTACCTAAAAGAAAAATTCCCTGGTATCTAGTGGGCCTCAGAAACGCTTGAAGAGACATGAAAGGAAAGGAAAGGCATTTCCTTTCCTTTCATGCCTCTGCCGGCCCCCTCCTCCTGAGCGGAAAAGAAATGCTAAGCATTTCTCTTTTGCATCGCGCTCAAAGCATGCTTCCAGTGCGATGGGAGGTGACCTCTGATGAGGTCAGCACCCGATCGCGTGCTGACGTCATCAGACGTCACTGTAGGGGCCGGGTGGGGGGGGGGTCAGGGGTGGAAGGGGAAGCGATTACCCTTCCTGGACGTAATGATTACGTCCGTGACACCTGAGTGGCGCAGCCATGGACATAACCATTACATCTACGGGGGGAAGGGGTTAAATGCTACAATTCAACTGTCAAAATAAACCTTTCTGACATTTTAAAACCTCTCTTTCAAACATTAATACGTCAACCCATGTAGCCCTTGTAGTCCACAAGACAGGGTACATGGTAGTTAAAAGAAAGGCCTGTAGAAATTTAATGTTAACATGTCCTTACAATGACTAGCACCCAAAAGCTAATTAAATATCCTAATTCAGTATCAGGGAAATTGAACTAGATAGAAAAATAAATAACACCTATTTAATACTTTAAATTTTTTAACAATCCAATACAATACTGAAGTTGGATTTTTTAATACAACTTTCACAGATTACCTTTTCCATGCATTTTTTCAAATTATGTTTACTATTGCTTGGAATACAGTACACACCAATTTTCTCGCCATTCTCCACATCCACAACATCATGCCATAAATACCATAAATACCAAACTGATATATAAATATAGAGTGAAAGAAACAACTTATTAACCAATAAAGTGAGTGCAATAACATTTTCGGTCAATTTCAGCTTCTAGCCAGCAGTTAATAAACTGATATATAAATACGCACTGCAACTAACCACTAATTGACCAATAAAGTGACAGTTCAATAACATTTTCGGCAATTTCGACATTTAGCAGCAGTTAATAAAGTGACAAAGGTCAGGCAGGGCGTACTGCCACCTATAACAGAATATGCTACAACAATATGAGGGGCCTGCAAATGAAAGCAGACTATGCCCTTAAACTGGACGCCCCCCAAATGACGACCAGAATACTGTGACACTGCAAATAAAGTGGGGGTGCCGACCAATATGTTTAGCATAGTGCCTAAATGCTGACAAGAAGGGCCATAGACTGTTAGTATAAAGTGCCTGTGCAGAAATGAAATTGACTCCTTTATTACCTTTACAACTAGGTGAAAACAATGCAAATCACTGCATATATCGGTTCAACAACCGACCGCAGGATAAAGTGCAAGTGCAATAAACCTACCAATCCAAAATATGCAAAAAATGTCACAAAGATCTATTTCAATGATCAACCTTCTTATCTTGGGCCCCTTCCCCAAGAAAAAGCCCCCAGAGTCTTTCATAACGATATAACTTATTCAGGTGAGCGAAATACCACTGTTCTCTTATACTAATTTTCCTCATTTTCCTTACCCATTGCTCAAATGTAGGTTTCAGTGGAGACATCCAGTGACTAGTAATAATAGACTGAGCTACCAGAATAGAAATAGAAATAAATATGGCAGCCAAAACCTGAAAATGCATTTACAGGTCATGAATGTATGCCCCCAATCTCCCACACCTTTACATTCAGGACACTTTCTTGTGGCTGTACAGAACATTCTTATGAGCCTTCCTGGGGTATAATAATGCATCCAGGTATCAAATATATCATCCTGTGAAAATTACTCCCCCGCAACAATGTAAAACCGTACTCAGAGCAAACATCTGCGAGCGTCTTTACTCTGTCTACGGCCCAAAACATCTCCAGTCTTCTGAATATGAAGCTTTGACCATTTCGCAATGACCGCAGGCTGAAAACAAAGGGAAAGATTCTGACAGCAAGGCATATGGTAGTGACGTGAATCGTAGGTATCCTAAATTTACGAAATATTTTCTGTTTCATAGCCTCGAAGGTCAACAAAGTCTTATACCTGACTTTCTTTGGCATCATAGTATCATGGATAACACTTGGAAGACTTGCTATCTCATAGCGATCAAGCATATATATCACCAGAGAGTTCTCAACCGGAGACCCTTGCATGGAAAATTGACGCAGCTTGAAAGCAATGGGCACAGGATAATATATCCTTAGACAGGGAAGGGCAAGGCCCCCCTCTGTCTTAGGAAGTTGGAGTGCTTTGAAGCAGACCCTGGGGTTTTATTGCCCCACATGAATGATGAAAAAACTACTCTGCAGCTTACATAAGAAGCCTTCTGTCAACTTGCAGGGAACATGTGTTAGTGGGAACAAAAAAGTGGTAGAACTGACACCTTTATGAGTGATATCCACCTGATCATCGAAATGGGAGGTCATTTCAAGAGAGTAAATAGAGAGGAGATCTTTGACGAAATGGGGACAAAGTTTAAACAATGACTATCCAGGACCATGTCGGAGTAGAATATCCCCAAGTATATTTTTGAGTGGGAATTATAGTTTGCCTAACCGCCAGGGGTAATATCTCAGTTGAGGTATTAAACAGCAGAGGCTCACAGCCTCATTATGAGGCTGGCAGTCCTAGGACCGGCAGCTCCACGGTGATGGTCAGATGGCCGTGGCTGTGCCAGTCTGACCACCACATTACAAGATTGGCAGGTGGACCTGTCTAAAGACCGACGTCCACTCTAGGATCAAAGATCACGACAGGGTGGCGGGTTTGGGCTTGTAACCAGCCATGGCAGTGCTGAACTCAGCAATGTCTGGCTGATTACAACCCCTCTTTCTGCCCGCCTTTTCATGGTGGGGAGCCCGCCATGAAAAACTGGCAAAAAACTAGTGCCTGGGGGGCCAGGGGGCCCCTACACTGCCCATGGCATAGGCAGTGCAGGGGTCCCCCTGCCCAGCACCATCTGAATGCACACTGTCTGCTTTGCGGACAGTGCCCATTCTGAGGGTGCTGGAGTGTTAGGACATATTTGAGCCGAGCCCAATATACTAACACTGTTCCCACCTGGACCGGTGTACCTCTGAAAAATTTACAAAGCTGTCACTAAATTCGGTCTTCTCGGGTGTAAGTATAGGGCCATATCACCTGCATATAGCTTTACTTTTGCCACACCCGGAAAAGGGAGATAGATGCTACAGTGTGATCATAAATATTCAGCCAGGCGTTCTATAAATAAGGAGAATAAAGTTGGAGAAAGAGGACAGACCCAACTGGGGAACACTGTCTCCTCACTAGAATTATTTGTTATTATTTGGGTTGATGTACCTATATACAGTTTGGCTATTGACCCCTGAGAGCTGGAACGGGAAGTTTAATTTCTCCAAGATTTTAAACAGAAAGTGCCAGGTCACAAGGCCAAAAGCCTTCTCCGCATTTAGTAGGATGACTGCTGCGGGAATATTATCAGTAGTAACTGGCTTGATAAATTCCGACAAATAATAAGTATTAGTTCTCAAACTGCTGCCTTTTATGAAACCACACTGATCAGGGTGAATTAATGACCTCATCACTACATTAATAGGATAAGATAATATTTTTGTAAAAAGTTTATAATCAGTGTTTAAAAGTGTGATGGACCTATACCACGATGTGGCAAACTCATCCTTCGCTTTAAAAAAACTAAAACTAAAACTCCTTTCTTAAAGGAGAATTAAATAGAGCCCCCAGCTAAGATAGAATTGAACAATTGAGAGAGAGGATCAGCTAATAAAGTGGAAAAGTGGTTATAAAATTCTGCCCGATGCCATCTTCGCCCAGAGCCTTTGACCCTGGAAGCACTCTTAAGGAGGAGTGATTGGTCGAGTCATCAGGGCCACAGCTTCGCTGCTTAATTCTGGAGCATGAACTTCCTGCAAAAACATATCTGCCAGAGCCGGGTCCCATAAACCAGTATCCATCTTATAGAGCGATTCATAATAATGCAAAAATATTTGGCCAATCTTCCAATTATCCCATTCTATCTCTTTCATGTCAGGATCCCTTATTCCAGTAATTAAATGCTAGTTATTTTTTTCCTTTCCCATCCTGATCAGAAAATGACCCATTTTCTCCCCCTATTCACATACCTGTCAATTGTGGGCAAGGCTATTACAGATTTCCCTCTCTAAAAAGAAGTCCGTTAGGGCTTCTCTCTTTTCCTGAAATGGATGAAAAGAGGCAGAGGATGGCTTTGCAGAAACTTTAAAATAAGCCTCATCGGCCTCTCTTTGTAATTTACCCTGCCTTTCTTTATCCTAATTCCTTTGAAAGGCAAGTAGAGAGATCATACACCCCCCGAATTGAGGATTTGAAAGCTTCCCAAACATTGGCATCTTCCACAGTGCAGGCGTTAATTGAAAATTAGTATATCCAATTTCCCTTATTGGATTTTTGTCATTCAGTTTGTGATTTGTATTGTTCTCCATTTAGACTTTATTACTTATATGGAACATCTTAAACTAATTTACACATTGACCTAAGTTAAGCCTGTCTGGTCTTTTTCTTAGCTACCAGGTAGTTGAATTCAGATTAATTTAGTTACTTATAGGGTTTACCCTGACAAGGGTTGTGATTATTCCTTGAGGTGAGTAGTCACTCACCACAATTAATAATCTAATTTCTTACAGCAACTGTTATGCCAATAGTGTCCACCACATGCCTAGAATGCTCACAATGGGTCAGTGACAGCTGTCATGGCATGACCACCTTAAGGAATAGAAAAAAAACAATATGTCAAGGTGGGCTTCTTTTGACATATGTTCTAGATGCACCCAGCATCTTAAGAAGGAGTATGTCAATGCCTCCATAATAATTAGAATGATCACAGTATGGTACTGAGGGCCACTGTATGCCATGGACAGAGTAATGCCATAGATCGCTAGACAATCCATATTTCTCTTACTTGAACACCCCCTTTTCAAAGCTTGACATGTGTTTGAGTCTCTCCCTCCTTCTCTCTTACTTCTTTTACTGCTATCCAGACAGACCATTAGTGCTTAAGGTGGTTAAAACCTTGGATAAATATAATCAAACGTTTATTTGATTGTCTATTTGTTTGCAAGATCTATACTTCACCATAGAGCACAAGCTCATATTGTCACACGTGAATACTCATGGGCCTTCTCAAATCCTTATCTAATCAGCTGACAGGGAATCTCAGGGTTCTACAATCTGTGTGATAGGTCTATACCAAAAGTGGTACTGCAATTTATTGGTCTTCCTGTGGCCAGGTAGTCACAGGATTAACGTTTGGTGGCAGTTGATCTATAGCTGTATTTGCGAGGCCATTTTACCAGCACCCCAGTGACAAGTCCATCTGCTGGTTATCCCTGCGTAAATCTTTTTACTCTCTCCTGAATGGAACACCAAATTCTTTTAAATGTAAGCGGTGTGAATATGATGTTGTTCCCCGATATGTAATAGTGGGCTATCCCAGTTCCAGGTTCACCTGTATGTTTGTAGCCAGAAATGTATAGAATTCCTATAGTTTTAGTTGTAGTCAGACCTATGCTGTCTCCCATGCACTTCATGTCCTACTGTGCTGCTCTCCTATCCCCATGGCATTCTGTAGCCATTGTAAAAGCAAGAGTATTTTTTGGATTTATATAACTTTCAACATAATAAAAAGATCTCTTTCTGTCAACCTTCCCTAATTTAAGTCATCTCCAGCAGATCAACCCATGACCTGGTGATGAGATAACTGAACAAAGGTCAACGTAAAGCCCAGGAAGTTTTCTAGCTCCAGCAGACAAAACGGTGGACATTATAGGGTGCCTGCACTAACCAGGAAATCAGAGTGACATTGAACTTGCTTCCTTCGGAGATGCTGGAAAAATATTCCAGGACTGCTGCAACCCAAAGGCAGAATATGGTAGCCTGCCTGGCATGTAGGGAACCTGTCCTTGATTGATCTCAGATCTCTAGGCACAGTTGCTCCATATTCTGATGTGAGGTCCTTTGGTTTGCAAAGTAAAACCAAGATCACTTAGAGTAATGCTCTCATATGATGCCCAAAGGAAAATTACAACTGGGTGACAAAGGCTGAGCACAAAGGTTAATTTGTATTAGAATAAGTGCTGGTGCCCAAAGTTCCACTCAGAAACCTGAGACTGGCGCTATTAAATGTCAGTGTGTTGCGAATATCAAGGCTGCATGTCTTGAATCCATCTCATGCCTCTTTTATTTACTACCTGACACTCCCAGCCATTTGATCTCACTCTTGCAGGTTTTTGCTTTCACCCTCTTTGTCAGTTTTTCCATCCTTCTTTTCTTCCTTCTTTCTTTTTAGAATGTTTCACCCTCTCTTGCTGTTGGTAAATGTCTGATGAGGAAAAATTAGTGCCAGTCCTAAACAATTCAGATCATTGACTGAAAATGCAGATTGCTTAAAGACTCTCTCCTCTCCTTGCTTTTTTCAACAACCCTGTTTAGAGCTTCCAAATTGCAGCAAGCTTTAACAGCAACTGCAGAACTACAACTTTGTCTTGCTTTGTCTGGCTCTCAACAGCCATACTGACTGAATACCTTTGTTTGCAGCCTCAAGAACATAGCTGGTAATTAATGCCTGTTCTTCTGTCATCTGACTACATCTGAAAGAGTCCCTGGATCTCCTGACTCTGCTTTCCAGCTGCCACTGCTCTACTGTACCTGCTGATGCAGAAAGAAGCCTCTGTTTCTCCAGCTGCCTCAATGCCCTTTCATGACCATGCCAATAAACACAAGAGTCGTAGGTTTTACTGCTGCAGCGAGAATCTCGCTTAGCTTCTACAAGGTTTGTTTCACGCCCACAGATGCCTGAACTTTAATGTAAAGAACAGGTTATTGTAGTCACACACAACCCTCACTCAATACATAGTTGATGTGGTGTCCGTGTTTTCTGGATTTCTAACAGTCCTTTACAAAGGGTCAGTGATGAAGTCGTAATTCAAACCCAATATCATTAATCATAATAGCACACATAAGCACTGCACTAAGAGAAAGACACGTTGGCCCTCATTATGACCCTGGCAGACGGCGGTATTTTGGAGAAAAGTACTGCCATCAGGATGGCGGTACTCTTCCCCAAAATATGACATTGGCGGTTTGGCTCAAGCCAAACTGCCTATGTACCACTCCGTCCGCCAGGGCGGTAACAGCCACCAGACTTCAGTCTCCAACCAGGCTGCCATCATTGTCCCACCCGCAGGATTATGACCCCGCCTACCGCCATGGTTTTCGTTGCTGCCTTACCGCCATGAGAACCATGGCGGTAGGCACTATCAGTGACAGGGAATTTTTCCCTGTCACTGATAGGGGTCTCTCCCGCCCCTCTCCCCAGAGTCTTCCCCACCCTCCCCCTACCAGTCCAGAACCCCCCATGACATACACGTACATTCACGCACCAACATACACACGCATACACACACTCATACCCACATTCACCAACGCATGCATACATCTATTCACAAACACATCCACATCCACTGACATACATACAAGCACACAGGCATTCACACAACATACACGCACACTCACACCCATTCATGCACATATGCATTCCACACATCACAAACCTGCATGCACGCACACAGAAACATACACCCACAGCCCCACACACACACACAACACCCCCCTCCCCTGTCGGAGCACCCGACTTAACTGCTTGCAAGGGGTCCTCAGGCAGGAGATGGGATGGAGCGCTGCTGCCAGCAGCAGCATCCGCCAGCAGAACACCGCCAGGCCGTATCATGGGTCATGATACGGTCTGCGGCGGTCTACTGGCGTGGCCACCTTAACGCCATCTGCCGCCATGGCCACAGCCAGAATTCCATCATCCTTCTGGCAGAATTCAGGCTACGGTCATAATATGGTGGACAGTAGGTAGCTGCGGCGATGGTGTTTAGGTGGCCGCGGCGGTAGGTGGTCATTACCACCATTGACATAATGAGGGCCTTTACTCTTAAAAGTGTTTCATTTAACAGTCACATCCTGTTGCTTAGCACATGTAAATTAACCACACAGAATATTAATAAAAGAGCAATAATGCATGTTGCTAACAATGAAAATTACATGAACATTATCATCATAGTGAAATTATCATCTGGCAAGTACCTTAACTTGCATCTAGAGTTTCTTAGGAGAACTCAGCGCCCTGCATTCCTGTATATAGCAAGAAGTTGTAGTTACCAGTAGCTGGGAGAAAGTGTTTCCTTGATGGGAAAACAATCATCACTAGGGTTCAGAGCCTCTCCTATCACCTCTCCATATGACAGGATGCTACTGCACTTTCTGGTAGCATCTTCTGGCAGTATCTAATGGGAGAATTTGGGACGAAGGACCTCTCCTGTCTAATGGACACCTGATAAGGCTTTATACTGTTAATCCATGATCTCCTCTTATATGAAGTGTTTCTAATGAATTTCTGACATAACCCACGTGCATCAATATGCTAGTCTTAGAAACATTAGTATGAACAAATATGGTACATACACATCAATACAGACTACATTGTGTATGTGATTATTGTTAGCTAACTTTGAAATATGTGTTTGTCCCAGACTGGTGATGTATTAGGTGTTCCTATCTATGTAATTATCTGGTTGATTTGACACTCTCACAGGTTCTTAGAAAGGTAAGGACAGATGCTATCTATATCAAAGGTAGACCTGCCGCTGACCAGGCAGAATATGGAGTCTTGGCCTGCTCAAAATGGAGCCTGGCCTTATTAGCTTTATGTCGTTGACTGTGGTACACAGTATACTGGAATCTCTGTCTGCAGCCCTGAATGCTGTAGATGTGTACCACTTGATGAGAATAAACCAGATACTTTGCTTGGATATTCACAGGATCCCTTGGTTTCAGGGTTATTGGGAATATTTAGTCAGAAGATTCCACATGTGTACTTGAGTTTTATAATCGACAGAGAACTGGCCCAAAAAATTCAACTGTATCTCAACAAACAGTTCCATGTACTTCCAGCTGGAAGCAGACAATGTACTGATAACTGCCTCCAGTCATAAGGCAAATTCGGGACACTGATAAAACTGTTTCTGCTCCAGAAATGGGCATACCAGAAACAGCTGGCCCTATATCAACTGGTCAGTAAGAGTCTGGTTCTTTCCATGTCACCTAAGCCTGATAGTCTAGAACTAGAGAAAGTGTCATATAACGAGCCATTACAAGAATGATCCTCAACTATCACATACCTAGGAAGGAACCATTATATCTGGCACACAAAATGTTGATGCTCCTCATGTGAAGGATTCATCACCATACGTGATGCAATAAAGTGATAAGGCCATGTTATTCGGACCAGAGCTATTTTTAGAGCGATATGTGAAATTTATTGTTTTGATTTGATCTGACAAGTCTTTGTTAAGCGCTTCTCTAGTGCTAATAAGCAGAGGCCAGAGCACACCCATCATAACTCACTGGATTATCTACATTTCTAAGAAAGGCTCAGGATTCCTGGATTGGAGGATCCACAAAACTGCCAGGCCTGTCTTTGTGCTGACCATGGTCATAGGATGGCTTGTTGATTGCTCTAAATTGTCCTCCAGAGTCCTCCTGTGTTATTGTAAGCTCAGGAAATACTTCCCTAACTGGGGAAGATCCCCTTAACTTCAAGGAACGTGGACTGCTCACATCACATACATTTTATGGAAAGAAGGAGGGCTCTGTTTGGTAGTTAGACCGACCAGAATGAGATACATGCTTTGCAGTGGAAATTGACTGTGCCTCCTAGTCATCCTTATGACAAAAGGTTATATGAGGATACCTGCTGCTAAAGAATTATGGGGGTCATTCTGACTCCCGCCAGCCGCGGTATCCGCAGGGCCGGCGGGAGCCGCCAGAATACCGCTGCGCGGTCACAAGACCGCCGCAGGTATTCTGGGTTTCCCGCTGGGATGGCGGGCGACCGCCAGAAGGCCGCCCACCAGCCCAGCGGGAAACACCCTTCCACAAGGATGCCGGCTCCGAATGGAGCCGGCGGAGTGGAAGGGGTGTGACGGGTGCAGTTGCACCCGTCGCGATTTTCAGTGTCTGCATGGCAGACACTGAAAATCATGGTGGGGCCCTGTTATGGGGGCCCCTGCAGTGCCCATGCCATTGGCATGGGCACTGCAGGGGCCCCCAGGGGCCCCATGACACCCAATACCGCCATCCTGTTTCTGGCAGCCACAACTGCCAGGAACAGGATGGCGGTATGGGGGTCGGAATCCCCATGGCGGCGCAGCAAGCTGCGCCGCCATGGAGGATTCCCCAGGGCAGCGGAAAACCGGCGGTACACCGCTGGTTTTCCGTTTCTGACCGCGGCTGTACCGCTGCGGTCAGAATGCCCTTGGGAGCACCGCCAGCCTGTTGGCGGTGCTCCCGCAGTCCCCGGCCCTGGCGGTCCATGACCGCCAGGGTCGGAATGACCGCCTATATCTGTTTTCTTTCTGGAGTGAAAACATGAAGGGAGCTGATCCTGCTCTGACCACCAGCTCCTCACTAACTAGTATGCTATCCACATTTGTTGCTCGTGTAGAAGTCTGCACCTGCAGTCCCCTTAATAAATGTATTTTCTGTTGTATCCAATAAAAAGTCCATTAAAATCCCTTGCAGCCTTCCATGGTCTCCATGCCCACTCGTGGCTCTAAGCTGTCCATCCGTTCTCAGGTTGAATGTCATACCTGAGAGAGCCTACACATTTGTTTTTGAGCCCAAACAAAGACTACTGAAGTGTCAAAATAGAGTGAGAAAGATCCTCTCAGGATGGAAGTGATATGGGGGGCATTGCCATGGACTTGTTTACAAATTACTCACTTCTGGAGCCAATACATTTTATATGTTTGCTCCATAATTATTATCTCCATTTGGTTTGCCTCATATGCCTTGTCTTATTGTTAAATTTCACAGGTGTGTGCAATAACAAGAGTTGTCTTCTATACAAATTACTCACTTCTGGAGACAATACATTCTATTTGTTTGTTCCATAATTATTATCTCCATTTGGTTTGTCTCATATGCCTTGTTTTATTGTTGTCTTTCCCAGGTGTGCACAATACCAAGAGTTGTCTTCTTTTTCAGGTGTCTACTGATTTTTCTGGTTCTCTCTGTAGGGATAATCTTTATTGGTTGTGAGGCACAGGCTTGTCCCGCTTTGAACAACTGAGTGGGATTCTGTGAAAACCCATCTATCTAAATTAGGTGGGAAGAATTAGGGGGCTGACTATGATGACCCTAACTCCGCAGAGCTGTTGGAGGGGTTTAATCACAGCAGAGACGGAGTAGTCTCTATTGTGATTAAACATATGGTCCAACCCATTTGAATCAGGTGGATAGATCATTACTTTGGTGGTAAGTATACTTCGTCAATGTTTGACGAGGTATACATTCCACCAAGAAATAAATTAGGCCCGAAGTATTGGAAGGCATGGAAACTGTTCATCGCAATTCAGAACAGCAATTGGAGAGATTTAATTTTTTTAAATTGAACTGAATGTGGGGATTTGATGCTTGAGGAGTTTGGAAAGACACTTAAAAGATATTAAGGATGGGATATCAAGATGTGTAATGAAGAAAGCGGAAACTAATTATTGTGTAAAAGAGGGGTACGTGCATATTGGGATCCTTTAAATACATATTGGAGAATCAATGTTCAAAATGTATTGTGTGTGCATAGTAATTTGGGAGATGAGCAAGTGGGGCCCAACTGCGCATTCGCCAAGTCTTGGAACATATGGGAATGTGACAATGTCATGGTTATGAAGACAAAATGGAAAAATGCTACCTTATGTGGAGGGTGGCTCACATCCTGGAACTACAAAACCAATATATTTAAGATACAAAGTATTTCAAGGTAAAGACTAGTGAGATGCTAATAAGAAACTTGGGCAGCAAGGTACTGACAGAGAGGGCTAAGTCCTTTGAGCACACACAAGTGTAATTCTTTAGGAAACAAAACTGTCCTCCCAGCTTCACTGCTTTCCTCCCTCTCCTTCTGACCTCATCGCTCATCACATTCTATCTTCCTGCTAACATTCTAATCCTTTCCTTCTTATCACCACAGATACACACAGAAGGGTTTCATACTTGCAGTGTTGAAAAGAGTAACTGGCATGGCATAATGAAAACTCAGAACACATTTCCCATCAACAGGGTGCTGGATGCATGAGTTACCGACAGAAGAGTTGTGTTCATGAATTACTCATGTAGATATAATGGACTAGAGTGGTATCCCCATGGATCCCTAAGTATTTCTTAAATTTGTGATATACTGTCTACAAGTTGCACAGACTACTGTAGGAAGCCTGTTACTTAAGCTCGACTTTAGAGTGCGCATGTGTCAGATTGGCTCCTAATACATAAGCGAGTACTGTTAGAAGTTCTCTGTATTACCAGATCAACTAAATATTCAAAGAAACATCTATTTTCAGAAAAAACTATTAAAACACTCCCTTCTTAGTAATGAGATCTGGTAACATTGAGCCCCACTTTACTCTCTAAAGTGGTGTGTTTATATCCCTTTTGGCGTTTTCTTGAAAGACCCAAGGAATATGTTCCTAGTCAGTGTGCTCCCACAAAACTATAAACTCAAAGCCACACCATGGTCCTACAATGTGCCTGTGAGTGTGTGAACACATACACAGGAGAACAAGTAATGCTTGAATGTATATCATTTTTGTTCCATTGGCGAGGTATCATCATAATTGTTCTATTCACTTAGGAATGGTAATGACAGTTTTTAATATAATTGATCCCGTAGAAGTAGGAACAAATAATGGGAGTTGGTTCCCAAGTATAACGCAAAGTAGTGAAGGAAAATATTAAGTATAACAGAATGGCCAGGCAATGTTTTATTTAGTTAATTGAAAGATTAAATATTAAAATTATCTCATCAACTGTTCAATTAAACAGGAATCACTTTTTCTACTTTCAATGTGTATTACCACCCACCCACTGTTTTCTATTACAGTCCATTTGTTGCATATATTCTGCAGTAGATTGATTTATCTATTGGTTAGTGCTCTTGTTATCTGTAGTTTCACGTTCTTACTTAGCAAATCAAAGAGAAGGATACCTATATCCAATGACCACTAGATAAATATTTTTATGTTATGTCTTGTTATGTTATGATATGTTATTGGGTATTTGTTAAGCGCAAGTACATCAAAATGGTCTCTTGGCGCTAAGCAGGAAGATGCATCTGCAATAAAATTTTAGCTGTGGGCTTGTGTAAAAAACCATGTTTTCACATTTTTCCTGAAACCCCCTTAGTTCTCTGTGTATCTCATCTCGGGGGGGGGGGGGTGATTCACATGTGAGGACCTGGTTAACAGTAGAGAGTGTAATATTCGTGTTTCAACTAAGGGGGTTGAATGGAATATAGATGTTAGAGTATGGAGGAGAAATGCCAAAGTGATAAACTATGACTTTCTTTCCACAGCTGCCAAATAACCTGAACCACAGAGTTAACATGGTTCAACTTGGTTAAACCCAGTATGCAGTTCTTTCATGGCTTACCATTATTTGGCTCAATCAGCAAATCTTTGCTGAAACAAATTATGTAGAAGGTGTGCAATAACTAGAAAAACAAAACCAATATATTTAAGATACAAATTATTTCAAGGTAATAACTAGGTAGATGAAAGGAAAATAAAAAAATGTTATGAAACAAGCTAAACAACACTCATTGGGATATTATAAAAATAACAAAAATCCAGAACAAAAATGAGCCAAAAATATTTTGAAATAATCTAGGGTTCCAAGTACAGAGTTGTCAAATTAATGGCAAGACAGCTTGAACCTTGAAGCTGCAGGCTGCAAGATAGGAGTTCTCGCTCAAAGAAGTGGAATGGCCATTTTGAATTGCTTGGTGGTAAATGTGAAGACGAAAGCAATAGGCAGTTTTGAACACGTATCAATGTTAAGAATGGCAAATTGACAAGATCAGATCAATTCTTGGTGCATGTGTCTCTCGAAGTCTTGGGGATCCAGGCAATGCTATGCAGGTACTGCTTATGGCTATATCTCATTGGTGAACCAGCAAGTGTAATCAGTTTGAATGGTGGCTCAAATATAGAGTCTTTATGGCTTGATTACTATCAATAGGCACAAGATGGTGAAACCTCCAAGTTATCTGATGTTTTCATTAGGGTTAATAACACTTGCAATTGACGTCTTTTAGAACTGCTTCTAAGCGGTTCCATCAGGTACAGGCTCACTTCAGCACCCTCAGCACCCATTTCGGACATGTTCAGCCAAGCAGGGCAACAACATTCAGCAGTCAGGATAATTTCTGCTCCTTAGCACCTAAACTTTTTCCTCGAGCAACCAGGCTCATCTCAGGTGATGTGTCCAAATGTCCCTGGTACGACAGGTCTGGAAGCTGGTCCTACCGGGGTATGAGACGGGTGCTTAAGACACACATTCAAGGCAGAGCTGGGCTCAAGTCTCTCTTCTGCTCATACAATGAGTAAGGAATTCTGTGAATTTATTTCACCATCTGTTTTAGGCAAATTGTCCCTTTGGATTTGTGCATTGAAGGTTTTTGGAAGGATACACCAGCTGTTCATTACTGACGAGACAATACCCAAACCTAAGACAATATGATGTCTTCCCACTACCAATTCAGTAGCAAATTTAGACAATTTCTTTCCTGGGCAAGCTTTTTGGCAGTCAAACTACTAAAAAGTTCTAAGCACTGAAAATACAAAATAGGGAACCCCCCTCTTTAGTGATTGGCGCTCTGCTGTTTTCCAAATCCATACCTGACTTCCTTTGTTTAGGCACAAAAAGATGTATTTCCTCCACTGGACAAAAATTAGATCCAGTACTCCTGCAGTGCCTGCTTCAGGTAAGTCCAGCTGTTTTTTCATGCAAGATTGTCTATACACTGCCAATTTGGTTTTGATAGCATGTTACTAGCAAAAGACACTGTTTTTTTATTTAAATAAATTGCATCTGCGGGAGTTTGATAAGAAAAACACATGGAGAAACAAATCCTTCACTCCCACTCAACATACCTGAATTATGTGCAATTGTCCTACAACAGTGACAATTATGGCAATTAGCAAAAAATAAGAATTCTTTTAAATAAAAGCACATACCGGTTGTGACATTTTCAGCTTTCCATAGGCCCGACAGGGGTCAAATCACTAGTCAACTGTGCAAAAATAGGAGGACGTGCACGAAAAAAGAGTGGCATCAATGGCCAGTGATGTCATCCTACCCTATATTGGATCTCTTACTGCACCTGTATTTAATAAAACTTCTCAACCTACAATCTGGGAGAGAAGACATGAATAGATTGGTGCTAAAATCAGCACAAAGAAAAGAAAATTGTTACAACAACCCGTGCTCCCTGTTTTTTCAGGAGTAGAAGGCATCTCTTTTTGGTAGGACAAGACTTCCCTTCAGGCATAACAACGAAGCAGATTTGAAGAACATATTCAATTAAAACAATTGAGAAACAAAATGTTAAGTGACCAGATCAGTATGTAAAAAGATAATTGCAATTTAAGAAAGCATATTTAATACAAACTAAAATGACAATGACTGGCCTTAGAGGTCTAGGTTTAATTCTAATTCAGATTGCTCTTTAGATGATTAATCTACTGGGTACAATGCTAGCGAGATGACTAATCTAGAAAAAATGTCTTAGATATGTCAATATTTTGCTGTGTCTAACATTTAGGGCCTCATTACGAGTTTGGTGGTCTCAGGACCGCCATGTTGGTGGTGGGTACCGCCAACAGGCTGGTGGGGAAGACTGCCAAATTATGACCATGGCGGTATTCACCACAGAATACAGCCAAAGCACCGCTGGCACCGCCTCTGCGGTCTGGCTGCCACAGACGACAGTAGCCACCCGCATGCCGGCAGAGACCATTTTTCCACTGGACAGATTACGAGGTTGCACACTGCCAAGGTTTCCACCGCAGTCTCACCACCACGGAAACCCAGGCAGAAACCAACTGTAAAAAAGGAGACACACCTTCAAGAAGCCATACTCGTCCATAGCCGCCATGGAACCTGAACTAGACATCTTCCCGTTGGTCCTGCTTGCCCAAAGACTTTCGAATCTGTGATGAAGATGACAGCAACTGCAAGTACACACTCTTACCTGTTACTGTTGTATATTGTCAATTTTTGTACACTCACACAACATACGTGCAGGAAGGGTGTGTGAGAGCGACACTCACATGTAACAGCATACTAACACACACACTCATATACAGCCTCACACACACTCACATATACACATCAAACACGCCACGGCCAACACACACAGATATACACACACACACACACACACACACACATACACATGTCACAAACACACACAGGTATGCATGGAAACACTGCGCAGGCCCACACTCACACAGTACCACACAACAACACAGAACGTCACAACTATAGCACAACTGCATCATCTCCAATTGCTTGGCAGGGACCCACAGGGGACACTACCCAGGTACACTTCACACATACATCAAAATGTAACACCAACAGGCAAAAAAACATACAAATACGCAATCATACTACTTACTGATCGACTTACAAAGAACATCATATCTAACATTTCATGCACATAACACACACACAGTCAAAGCACACAAAGCCACACAGGACACCAACAAACACATCTCAAAACAAACAACACACAATACCAACAAAACAAAAACTCTTGAACACACTAATGTCCATAATACAACACACACCCTACCATTTTCAGACAAAAGCACTTCACACAACCTCACATACTGCCTAAACAACACACATAGCCCAAGCAGAACACACACACACATAGAGACACACAAGTAATGTCTGCCAGGAATAGCTAGGGAAAGAAATGCATGACAACGATGTAACCAGGAAACCAACTACAGGTTGATTTAAATAATTACTACTATTAAAATCATAGTTAACAACAAAGACCATAGGCCAGTCCATAAATGTAAACTCCGTATGCACACAGGGCACAGATGTGTGCCTCACACTTGACTTCTGACTGCCATGTAACTTCCAGGCATCTCTGGGGCAGGCAGGCACCTGAGGGGTTATCTGGTGGGGTTAGGGAGGTGGGTTTGGATTTAGGTCTTGGAGGGGGCCTTTGGTATCTAGCTTGGTCTTAGGTTTAGGTTAGGGTCGGCTTTTTGGTGGAGGGGTTGACTTCTTGGCAGGGGAGGGGTATAGTTACTTGCAGGGGGGAAGGAGATGTCTTAGAGGTGGAAGGGCCGGTCTTGGGGAGGGACACTGACCATTTAGGGAAATCACAGGGTGAGAGAGAAGTAGGGAAAAGGGCAAATTCCGAAAGGAAAGCTTTCTTAGACACATGGGACGGTCATAGCGAAAGGGTTTGTGTGTGGATGAAGATGGAGTGGTTGTCTGAGGTGCTGGTGTGGATGTCCTGGGTGCATGTTTGTGCGAGGTATGCTTGTGGGTCGTGGGTGTTTGTTAGGTGGGTGAATGAGGGTGTTTTTGTGTCTTGGCAGGAGGGATGGAGGTGCTAGGGGATGCCGTGGTGGGCAGGTGACTGTTTTTTGGGGTGGTGACTGCAGGTATGGTGGATGTTCTGCATGTAGGAATGGCTGTGGTTGTGGTGTCTGCAGATGTGGTGACTGGGTGGATTTTTGAGGGCCTGCTGTGGTGCTGTCTGTGGGTAGGATAGGTGTAGTAGCTGGATCTGTGAATGTTGTTGTGGTGTCTGCAGGTGTGTCAGGTGTTCTGTCAGTGGTTCTGGGGGCAGTGTGGGTGTCAGGACAGGTTGTGACTGTTGCTGCGTGTGAAGGTGTATGTTGCTTGTGTGCATGCTGGTGGTGTGTTTTGTGGTGCTTGTGTTTGTCTAAGCTCCCGTAGGATGTTGAGGTGGATGCATGCTTGTCAGTCTGTGTGCTTTGGCTGGGTCGGGGAAGAGGGGTTTGGGATTGGGACTAGAAAGGTGGAGGGGGGACGGGAGAAAAAGGATGACTGGCAGCCATCCGTGTGGAGGCAAGAGCCTGGAAGGATCTCTGTAAGCCAGCCAGTGCACAGTGAATGCCCTCCAGGAACACATTACTCTGTTGTATCTGAGTTGCAAGTCCCTAGATGGCATTCACAATGGTCGACTGACCCACAGGGATGGACTTGAGGAGGACAATAGCCTCCTCACTGAGGGCAGCAGGGCTGACAGGGGCTTGGGCAGAGGTGGCTGTGGCAAAGGAGATGTCCACCCTCTTGGCTGAGCGGGCACAGCCAACTGGGTGGGGCGCTACAGGGAAGGCAGTGATAGAAAGGGGGGTGGCAGACAGAGATGGTGCTGGGGTGGTCCCAGATGGGTCCATCACCTTCAGGGAGTGTCCCCTGGAGGAGGATTCTGAAGATGGTGAACTGGATCTTGTCTCCCCGTGGCACTCCCCTTGCCCTCTGGGCCACTGGGTCGCTCAGTGTCAGTGGTATCAGCGCCCGGGTCACGTGGCCAGCAGTTTCCCCACTTGGCTGTGCCCCATCTCCTTTGCCTGCGGATGCTGATGCAGAGAAACAGAGAGAGAAACAGGGTCATCACATTCTTAACATACACATACATCACATCTTTCACAACAGTAACATCACATCTATGTACAAGAAAGCCCCAGGTAAGAACCATTTAGATCCTACATCATGTCACAACTAAATACTTCCAACAATCCTATGTGACAACAGTCTCACCAACAACATAAGCCAAACATCTGATCACTACATCACAATTCCATCAATTCAGCTGTAACACAAACTATTCATGCACAAGATGATTTGGCAGCATCAAAAGTCTCTACCTATACAGATCAGCACCCTGTATCAACTAATCATCCTTAGCAAATGCTGTTAACTGACAATATCATGCCTACCCTTAATCCACACTTGCCCAGTCTATCACCAGTAGTCATGTTTCATGAAAGTACACTCATCTCACTTTAACTACAACACAACATGTTGCTTTGCAGTCTCATATCTAACATGTCACTCTGTCCATAACATTTACACTGTCAAATACCTCATATGAAATTACTACATATGGCAAACCCACATAGTGAGGCTCATAAAATTACATACAATGTCAGTAACACATCTATCAAAAGCATTCAAAAAACGTTTAGATTGAGTTTCTGGACCCACTTATCTTACTCATTGACACAAAGACAACCAGGTTATGTCCAGCAATAGGGGCCTACTTAGTACACAGGATACACCCACAGACAACCACATGGGGCATACCAACGCCTTCAATACAATGGACACAATCATGTGCATAAAGGCCACATACTATTCCACTATTCATGCTGAGTAGAATCCCCTACATGACAACATGATAAGAACCTACATCACTACCAACTTTCCAGACATGTGCAACCTGACCTCTTAGGACTAACGTAACACTGACATAAGCAACTTTTAATGTAGCCATGTTTGATACATACACCTAGAGACCAGCAAATTGACTGACAACATTTCCCATTCCACCAACATGTGAAAGACAACTAGGACACCTGCTACACTGAATTTAGCATATCCATTACAAAATGTGTCACAACAGCCTCAGGTTAACAAAGGTAAGAATGGCAGACTAGCCATCTACCTTCTCAATACCATGTCCATGGTTAAATTATCTGAACACATGCCAATGATATGTCCTCTACTGTTAATGTTTCATTACCATCATGTACGATGTCCACCCTGATGAATCATCACATTTACCAATGTATAGTTTAGACATAACAATGGGGATACCTCCTCACACCTCGGAAGGAGTGTAATAAGTATGCCATGCCACATTCCTGATTGGGATAACACTCTCACATGAAGTGTCCATGTATTTCAAAACACAGGAATATTTTGCCCTGTTACTCATCTGTCAGACCCTACGTTGCACATATAGGTAGATCGCCAATGGAATAGGAATGGTCAGAGACCAAAGACCTGGACAACTTACCAATTGGGTATATAGAGTGTGGATCAGTAGGTGGGAAGGATGACACAGCAGGTTACACATATGAATAGCGGTGTAGAGGTACACATATGATACAGTCAGATGTGCATCACCACATGCTGTCATACAATTTTGTCAACATAGGGGAGTAATATATCCTTGTGCACAATACAATGTCAACATCTGTGTAACAATGTTGGCAACTGTAGTACTATGTCTTCCTAGGAGACCCTTTACCTGTAAACCTTACCACGTTGTCACAGCTGAGATACTTAGACATCATACACTTAACTGGCAGAGGCATGTACATGGGTGTAGTCAGTACTTACCCTCTTGTGGCCGCTGTGCTTCTCTCAATCACCCATCAACCTCAGGGATGGCCAGCTCAAATATGCGGGCCATTTAGGGGGTCCAGGTCCAACGGGCATCCCACCTTCGTTGGGGGGACATCCCCAGCTGGGGCTCTGCGGTCTTCCGGGCCCGGCTTCTCAGGTCCTCCCACCACTTCCTACAGGTGGTGCTCTGCTGGCTGTGGACCCCCCGGGTCCGCACTTGATTGGTGAGGGCACACTAGATTCCCTTTTTTTGAATGGGCTTTGACCTGCATGGATGACACAGACCAAAGGAAAAAGTTATGTCCGCATGCACCATGCCAATACAAGTGTGCAGAACACTTCAGTTACAGCAAGTAGGCAAACATTCCCATCCTCTATGTTAACACTCATGAACAATTTAGCATCTGCAGGCAGCAAAACCATCACTACTCAACATTTCAGGTACACCATCACACACCCACACCTATCACACACTGGTATACCATTGGACTCATCTGCTCCTCTGGTACATCATATAGCTGTTCATACGGGGTAAGACCTCCGCCATGAGCTTGTCCAGCTCTTCTGGGGAGAATACTAGGGCCCTATCTCCTGCAGGATGTGCCATGGTAGCTCACAGAGGCAGTACACAGCAGCTCAGGTAGAGGAGGTCTTGCTGGCAGCAGAGTCAGGAGTTAAGTGAGCAATACTGCAGAAGATGGCGGTCACTTCTGCCACGTACAGGACCGTCTCTGCTGGTGGACATCGCCATTGGCCCAAGTCTGCCAAAGGCAGCAATGTTTTCCAATGGCAATATCCACCACAGTCGTGACCGCCTACCGCCATGACGACATCCTCTGTGGAGTTAGGTCACTTCCACATGTCCAGTACAGTAGGTCAGGCGGCTGCTATTTTGACCACATTTCTTGTATGGAATGGAATCTGTGACATGCACGATTTCCTATATTGTGCTAAATATCAGTTAGTCCTGCCTTCAGGTTTAGTAGTCTATTTGTGCATGTGAGTAGTTAAAGCTGGGTAACAGAGGGATTTGTGGTGAAGGAAATGTACACATATTCTCAACATCCTATGTGCGTCATTAATATAGAATGGGTGCTACAAAATGTGTTTCGCATGTAAACTTGTTTGGACTATCAAACACTGTCAGTCACGATTAAATATGCATGAATAGTACATTAGATAATTCAGTTAATGTGCACCAAGGGGAGTGTCATACGATGCATAGCAATATGCTGTACTGTAGATGTCAGATGTTGTAACAGACCTCGACTGCAGATATGTGTGACTTGTATATGGACATATTCATTAAGTGTGCAATGTGCATGTCACATACAATATTTTCATGTTTCCACATAGTTACCATGACATGAGGAGTGGAAGACAACCTCCTGTGTACCGCCCACTAGTAGACCGGAACACCTTGGAGGAGAGACATACCATACAGACATATCACCTGAATAGGCATGCAATCATGAATCTTTGTGATCAGTTGGAGCTATATCTGACGTCTGCCATACACAATCCCTATAGCATACCTCCCATCGTTCAAGTCAGTTCTACCCTTCATGGCCATTGAGTCCTTCCAGAATAGAGTACCCTTATCTGCGGGGATGCCTCGGCCCATTTACCAGTCTGGTTTTGAAGGATGTACTGTGTGCATTGTTAAAACACCTGTACAGCTACATCAGGTTTCCCCAATGTGCAGATTTGGCCTATGTGAAGGCAGAGTTTTATGCTATGGGACACATTCTACATGTGGTTGGAGCCATAGATGGCACCCATGTAGCCTTGGTTCCCCCCAGTGACAATGAATAGGTATATAGGAACAGGAAAAACTACCACTCCGTCAACGTTCAGGTAGTGTGTTTGGCAGACCAGTACATTTCACAAGTCAGTGCAAAGTATCCAGGATCAGTCCATAATTCCTTCATCATGCGGAACAGCAATGTCCCACTGCTGATGGCACAGAGAGGGCCTGGCTGGTTGGTAAGTAAGACTTGACATGTGTTTGCAAAGTTTATCTTCTGCTATCACAATTGTGCATGTCCTTGATATATGCATGTGCTGTTCTATCTATGTCCTTACAGGGGACTCTGGCCATCCAAACTGTCCTTGGTTGTTGACACCAGTGAGGTACCCAACCATGCCAGGTGAAGTTCACTACAATGAGGCCAACAGAAGGACAAGGCATGTCGTGGAGCGGACGTTTGGGCTCCTGAAGATTCCATAGCACTGATAAGTCTGGTGGAGCCCTCCTCTAAACACCCAACAAATATGTCAAATAATTGTTGCCTACTGCATGCTCCACAAGCTTGCCCTGAGACATCAGATACCATCCAAGTGATGATGAGCCAGATGAAGATGCAGTTGGGGACTTCAGGGAAGATCTCATCAATCAGTACTTCAACTGACTCAAGGTATGTGATGTCTTCTTAATGATGAGATTCCCGTATGTAACCTAGAGTTGATGGGTAGCATGTTACCTCCTCATTTACCATCACCTATGAGGTTTTAGGTAGCTCTAATGCCAATGAGTGAGTTGTGCATGCAGATTGTAATTGGGTATTGTGTACAGAACAGAGTGGTCTGCAGTGTCATGATTTGTTAATGGACATGCAGAGTCACACTTGTGAACCTGACTTGTCTGAATTTATGAATGTGTTCTGCTATGCCCTATCCCTTATCTCTGCCAATCATGGATTTGCTGAGTTCCAATTTGTCTCTTCATCCTTGACAAATGACACACAGTGTAAAAGCAGATGGGAATTGCAGGCAGACGTGATAGGTGGACATGGCTGAAACCAGGTACTAATTGCCATGAGTCTGTGGAGTGTAACTAACATGGCCAGACTGTCAGGACACTGGGATGGAAATGTGTTTTCCCATCAAGATGACCTGTAGGTTTCTGGAGGTGGTCATATGGTGTCATTTGTGTGTCCATATGTGTCTGACATGTGAAAATGTAGAAAATGTAGAACCATAGCCCCTACTATCACCATGGTTTCTGTTGTATGTAATCTATCTTGTACATAGATTTAAGTGTGTTCCTACTTTGCAGACCAATGTGCATGTCTTTGTGGACTGACACAGGTGAGTGTCAAGCTTACAGGTACGTGACCAATGTAAGTGAATGATCCCTGGACTGGGGACATCAGTACTGATCTCTGTCTTTACCATGGGGTATGATTATTAGGAAGATAAGGTATGGGTATGTGAGAAGGCTTTCCCAGGTGATACAAAGGACCAATTTGTATGCCTCCTGGCTTGTAGGAAGACTAATATGTCCCTAATGTCTGTATCCTGTGGTCTAGTAGTATGTGAGAGCTTAGCAAACATCCTGATATTACCATCAGTTATACTGTGTGTGCTGTTTGCATCTCTAGCAATAAATGTGTGTAGATGTAGTATACACCTGTTTTTGAATCTTTTCATGTTACAATCCCAATGTAATGAGTCTCCTGCTGATAGTGTCCACATGTGATGTCCATAACAAAGGTTGTAACGAAGGATATATTAATAGTAGAGTTGGCAAGCGTAACAGTTGTACATGGTTGCTAAATGACACTTACACAGGGCCTGTTTGAAGTGTGATTTATTGTGGACAGTAAAACAATATGTGTGATTGGTAACAAGAAAAAACACAAAGTAAACAGTGAAGGGTTCAGTCATGATGGCTGAGATCATCAGAGGGGCTGCTACACCATTAGGAAACACAGGTCCAGTGTCCTTGCACCATAGGAAAATGGAGATAGGTTTCAGAACAGTCAACAGGGTGTATCTGTGGCACTCAAGGTGAACCAGTCAGGAGAGGTTTATGTCCTAGCAGTGGGTTTGGTCTTGGCATCTGTTCCTCCCTGATGTCTGGGTGGATGTCCACATTTGCAAGGGGGTTCATCTGCTACAGAGGGTGGGGTGTCTGAGGCACGTCCTTCCCCTGGCAGGGTCTCAATTCCACTTGCAGCCGCAGATGTTGAAGGGCCTGATGACTCATTACTAGTGGAAGAGGCCTGATGTTGTGTGGTAGACCTACTCAGGGTAGTGTTGATGTCCCTTAGCACCCCAGTAATGGACGCCAGGATGGAATTTTGTGCCTGCCACTCCTGCATGACTTCCTGGTGTTTGTCCCTCTGCAGCTTTTGGATTTGCCACATTATGGTGATTACCTTGCCCATCATGCCTTGGGAATTTTGGTAGGCTCCCAAGACTTGGGATATGTCAGTATTGTCTTTTTGAGCCCCCATCCTCTGGCCCACAGCATCCCTCTTAATCACCCTATCCCCATGTGCCTGTGCCCCTGGCGCAGTGTGCCCACTCCCAGTGGTGGCAGGACCATCATTGTCAGGGGTAACAAGAAGAGACTGAGGTACTTGTACTGTGGGGCATACAATTGATGAGACAGTACTTGGAACACAGGTTTAGGGGTGAATGGTTGCCTGTGATGTTGATGCAACGGGGCTGGGAGGAGTTAATGTGGGCAGGGTGAGGCTGACAGTTGTTGACTGACCAGCTGGCCCTGATGGGCCAGCTTCGTCTTCAGTGTCCACACATCCCGGGGTGTTGTCCTCATTGGGGCATTCATCCAGAGCGGTAGTGACAGTCTCTGGTATCCTCTCTAAGGTCACATTGGCAAGGTTACCTGTGGGAGAAGTGGATCACAGAGTTGCTGTTACATTTAGGGTATTATTGATGTTGTGTAAGATGCAGAAAGTGCCTTAACATGATGCCCAGAAATGACAATGACAGCTGCTGCACAATCTCATTTTGCACAACATGAGACTCTGTAATTTCAATACCATACCATACCATACAAAAAAGAGCTGTACAATGCACAATAGTGTCTGAGTGGGGACATAGCGTGGGAGTGAGCAATAGACATTGACCTGTACATGGATGTACTGATGTGCATCCACTTTGGCATCTAGATATTCACTCCAGGTGAGTACATTTCTATATAAGGAATCTTTATTCTAAGGGCATTAGAATTGGGCACTCAGCTAAAGCTGTGTTTTGCTTGTGATGATAGTGGGAGTGGGCCATTGCATGGCTGTCATTGGCATTATACAACGTGGGTTAGATTGGTAGTTAGTTTCACATGCATACCATCTCACATTTTGGGCACTATTCAGGTTTTCACAATAGGGGAGTTGGCATTCTGGCAGTAGCAGTGCTATGAGTTGCCTGTACTTCATGTGCCATTTCCAAGGGCTGTGGAGCCAGGTTAGTTTAGTGGACATGTGGCATGCCAGAGAGGGGTATTGGAACATTTGGACAGAGGTGTAGTGGGTGGTATGTTAATTGGGGTGGGTTAAGGTATTGAGGGAGCATGCAGGACATAACAATTCTGTGGCATGGATTTTGTAGGGACTTACCCAACTCCACCCCCCCAGGTATTCCTGTAGGGCCGTCAGGATGCAGTATGTCCAAGACCTTCTCCTCCCAAGGTGTGAAAGTATGGGGAGGAGGTTGGGGCCCACCGCTAGTCTTCATACCCGCCAGCTGGTTCCTGGATGCCATGGAATGTACCTTCCCCCTGAGGTCGTTCCCCCTTTTCCTAATGTCCTCCCTAATGCGTGGATAGCTGCCTACAGAATTGACCCTGTTGACTATCATTTGTTACAACTACATTTTCTTGGCAATTGATGTTTGCTGACCTATGCTCCGAACAGGTGTGGCTCTACCCTGACAATGTCATCCACCATGACCTTCAACTCATCATCCGTGAAAAGTGGGGGGTTTTATGGGTACATGGTAGTGGTGGTGAAGACAGTGTGGTAGTGTTAAAAAAAGGCTGCAGAAAAAGGTAAATGGTGAGGTGTAGATGCTATGGTGTGAGTGGGTGACGGTCGTTGTGGTTTGTGTGTGGTAGTAAAATGTGTGTTATGTATGTTGTGCAGGTGTGTGATGTGTGCGTAGTGAAATGTAAATGGGTGCCAATTCTTGCTTTTGGTATCTCTCTAAAATGTTGGTTGTCTGTAGCTGCGTGTGGCGTTCTGTTTGCGAAGGATTGTGGGTTGTGTAGGGGTGTGTTTTATAGTGCAGTGTGTAGGTGTGTCAGCTGTGTGGATATTTGTCAGGTGTGGGGAATTCAAAACTATCCAATGTGGTCTTGTGTTCAGTATGATGCGAGTTGTGACCGCAACAGTTCGCACCGCCAGTGGTTTTCCACCATGGAAGAACCACTGCCGTGATTAGTGGATCGTGATATGATGGGAGGATTTTTGTCGGCCTGGCCTTGGTGGTGGTGGAACCACCTCTTTTCCATCCTCCAGTGTCCTGGCGGTTATGAAATGTGGCTGTTTTTTGGCATACTTCACAGTGTGACTCTTAATACTGCAGGTGGATGACCGCCAACTTGGCAGTCTTTTGGTGGCTGCCAGCGCAGCGGTCTTCCCAAAAGACCTCCAAACTCGTAATGACCCCCGTAGTGTCAATCAGGAACAAAGGGTGTTTTATTGGGCTGACCATAAAGGATTCATCATGCAGCAAGATTGCAGACAGACTTAAAAACATATTTAGAGTTAGGCAGACTACCTAACTCTAAATAAGCTCCTTCGTAGACACTTTTTTATGTTGTCTGGAAGAGTATGCGGTCGCACTGGTGACTGAGCACCCTTTCTGACCACATATTGGTCCACCGGTCTGATTTCAATGTGGGTTGAACTTTGGTTTAACAAAGGTGAAGACTACTCCATCTCTGCTGTGGTTGCACCCCTCTGATGGCCCGATGGAGGAAGGGCCATTGGAGGTTGACCTGTATGCCCGCCCACTTAGTTTTGACTGCCAGTCACTGTCAGAAAAAAACCCAGGGGAGGTAACGTCCATGGCGAGGGGGAAATTGTTTTTTATTTTCAAAATCAAAATCCCACTTTGGAATTTTGTTATTGAAAATGTTTTTTAAATGTAACTTTTTCACACAGCTCCATCATGTTTGACAGAACCATACGGCAAAATTACAACTGGTTATCAAGAACTTCCTTGACAGTGGTGCCTGTCAAAGCTTGTAATATCGGCTGGTCTGACCCAGATTTCAAAATTTGGTCATCATGGCCTCCACTACGGCGACGGAGTAATGTACTCTGTTTCCCTGGCGGAGGACAATCTGAATTAGAAATCAAGCCCTTGGTCTCTGATGACTTGGCAGAACTCCCAAAGGGCAAAGCAATCCATGCACAGTTAACATCATTATTTTGTAAAGTGGCTTGCTAGAGGAAGTTTGCTCTGGATGTATCAAGCAGCATTTGGCACCGAGAAGCGTTTTGGCTTCTCCTCTAATGGCGGGATGATACAACTGCATTTCATTCCCGTTATTGAGTGTCTACACCGGACACAGTAACCCAAATTCATAATATTGGGCGACAATCACTGTAAACTCAGACCTTTAAAGGACCACAGGTGCACCTACCTCAGTTATATCTAGCCACCAGTCCTACAATACTGGCTATACCATGTTTTGGGTGCTCCGGTGACGTCAATTTCCTCGCTTGTTCGAAAACTGCACACTACTCTGAATATATGTAAATGTATTCTGGAGGCTACAGACATTTTTATATCATCTCAAATTAATATACTGAACGAAATAACAGACGTCTCTGTAAATAAACATCTGAAGAATAAACAGTGAAAAGAAACGCATTTTAATTTTGCTTGTACTTTAGTAAGTCAATAATGCAATAGTTCGAGTGCCCCCTTCATTGCTTACAATTCTCATCAATACCCCATCTCACTTATTGTTCACCTTGTGGGTTCAATTACAGTGTTGTACTCAGCAAAGGCTGCTGTGCTCGGGAGATCAATATTGTGCTGTTACTAGAATGGCAGCTTTATACCCACATCATACAAGTCATTGTAATGATTTCGAATCTTTTTTTGAAGGCATTAATATAGTTTGTTCATGGTCTAGGGATATGTTGCACAAATGCTGTTAGACTATCATGCAATTAACTCCCAATATGAATCAGCGCGTTCCTTCCTGCTCAAACACACTGCTAAACCTTAAAAGAGGAAAGACTGCTCACAAGAGCATCTCTGGGAGAGAGCGAGGTGGAAAAGGAGTAGAGCACTAATTTGGCCACTGTCTGCATGATAAGTGTTCTTGTACTTTTATATATCATGACAATGCATTTCCTCATAGGATCTACTTGTATACAAATATGCACTACGAGATGACCCATAAACTCAAACCAGATAACTAACCAACGACTTTGTGAAAACTAATATTTGTATGGTGATATTTGATACCACTTTAAACGTTGTAGAACTGCAGCCCTAAATAATATACAAAGTAGGGGGCTATTTGCATAATCTGCCATAGGGGGAGTTGTCTATATTAAGCCAGAACCAAGTTAAAACAATGACAAAGACGATAGGCCTAGTGTTATTGAGCTACCATATGCAAACACTGGTATGTACAAACATGCAGATACTTTTTGTTTCGTGCCTGCCTGGATCTTGCTTCCAGTGTCTGTGCCCTTGTTGTTCACAAAGCTTGCAAGGCTCCATGGCAACAGCATCACGAGCACAGGGAATAAAACAGTAGCATTACAATATTGAGAAAGAAAAATCAGGGCTCAGACATAAGAGGCGCAGAAAGAGACTGGTTTCAGGGAGGCAAGGCAAATATGTGCATGGTTGTGTTTGCATGCTTTTCCACACTGATGCTAGATACCTGTTTACTGCCAACACTTGTTATCAATGTTTTTAAGGTTTCTAGATTTTACCATTTCCATCTCTGTTTTAGCTTGTGGAGACGGCATTTAGGGCAGCATTGTTAAAGGAATAAAGACGTGGTCACAATCTAATGGGAACGTTTTAAAGAAGGATATGAGTGCCCTTTTCTTTTTCTCGGCTATCATCAAGGAAACGAACAATAACACTTTATTTCCTACTAGCTAATTGGTATATGGTGTTCAGCCTCAGTGGTTTATATGGTGTGTTTGTAATCTTTATATCAGGGCATTATAACAACCAGGGGTGTATTGAGTTAATCAGTCGCCACTTAAGGGCTTCTAGTGGTCTATCGAGATGGAGGATGTTGTAACTTAGTAGCAAGACAGTGGCATGGAGGAAAAGCAAAACCAGGTTTCAATGAGTGCAATATAGTCATGGCCAAGGTGTTGGATGAACACATAAATGGAAGTTGCATAGGAGACAACAGACCTACTGTTCATTAAGAAAGATCGAATGTGATGTGCAGAACATTGAAATGAGGTGATTCTGCTGAGGTTGCTTTGGCAGAAAGATTTTCACTGTTCACTGGGAGGAGAATGCTTTTGGATAAGGGTAGAGATTATGGTTTGCAGACTTTGGGGCATATTGACAAGCTCATAGCACCACCAGAGCGTCACTTTTTGCGCCATATTTACAAGTCGGCGTTAAACCTTGTAAATACGGCTCCTTAAACGCAGCACTTTCCGTGGAAGGGGCGTGCAATGGGTGCTGCTGTGGGCGTTCCACTGCAACACCTATTGCATTTGCCCCTTTGAATAATTTCAGGCATATTCCCCTGCTTCAGTGTGATGTCAAGAATTCCTTTATGGTCCTTGGCTAAGATATTTGCACTCTGGTTAGTAGTAAGTAGCCACAAAAACAAATGTGGTGAGTAATTACAGCTCTCCATGTGTAATCATGCTAATGGGTTTCTGAGAGCTTCTATTCAGAGTTAGTTTGTGTGCTGTTGTTTTGGTGTAGCTCGACTGGGCCAATGAGGTTGGATGACAGAGGGTGACTGTGTGGCACAATAGCGATGGCTACCAGGACATCTGTGGGTTTGGTCCTTAAAAGTATTTTTATCAGTGTCAGTGTCGGAGCAGGGTTGAACTGGCCTATAGGGCAATCAGACAATGGCCGACTAGTCTAATAGGTCATTGTGTGGGCTGTCTTTTGGTGGTTTGTGGTGTAGGTTTATGGTCTTGTCGGGCGTTTTATCTTTTGATATTCCTTATACTACAACAAACAGTGCCTGTAGCAAACACAAATGGAAGCAGTCTCCTATGCCTTGCAATCTATCTATTCAACATGTCTTCACAAGTTCAAAATTACCCTATTTAAACATGTGTGTCACTTTTTTGCTACATAATTCGCTAATCTGGTAATTTTTATTTTGGGTCCCAGGCCTATTTTCTGTCCCAGTCCAACCCTGCAGAGGAGTTTCTGTCTTCTTGGTTACAGTCCAGACTAACATAATGAATGTGATAACGCAGGTGTTTTAATTAGAGTTATTAATGAGTGTTTATGTATTTTGAATAACAAGTTTATGTAAAAAATGAAATAATGTAAAAAAACAATGCACGCATTTGAAATCTGACCTCGAAGAATGGCCACCAATGTTCACAAAATGTACTAATTAATGATTAATACTTATGAAATATTGAATATGTACTAGACTATTGCAGTAATATGTCATATTAAGGGTTATGATGTATGCTTTAGCTTTATTAATTGTAAGCCTTAACTTAGCGAGTGTCTTGGCCTATTTTGCCAGGCCTCATGCAGAAGCTGTATTTCTTAGCGTTTAATAAAAAATGACTGACAGACTGAATTAAACTGTGAAATGTCCATTGTCTTGTTAAATGTGCTTAACGGAAGCTTTTCGGGAGAACCAACTACAAGAAGATTATGGGCCTGATTACAACTTTGGAGGACGGTGTTAATCCGTCCCAAATGTGACGGATATACCACCTACCGTTTTATGAGTTCCATAGGATATAATGGACTTGTAATACCGTAGGTGGTATATCCGTCACATTTGGGATGGATTAACACCATCCTCCAAAGTTGTAATCAGGACCTATGTTCCCGCTAGTGTAACATTTTTGATGTAATATGTGTGAGACTGACTTTCCCAGAACAAGGGCAATAAAGATACTGACTGGAGTGGAAGATGCAACAATATTGTTACCTGAAAAGCCGGATGATGAGAACACCGTAAGGCGGATCAATCCAACTGCATGTGAATAGTGAAATATTAGAATTCATATATTTAGTATAGAAATTTTAGTGGACAAAGTAAGAACATACGATTAACTGACCAATATGGAATTAGGGGATAGTTTAGGTGACTTTGATATAACTAAGTCGCAGGGGGAAAATAATTCAGAATTATTTAGACTTAGCCAAATGACTTGAGAGGGGAGAAAAACATTAGGAGAGATTCGAGATTCATTCTGACATTGGGCTCATACTCTCTGACCGAGAGCCTGAAACTTTGCTGATCGACTGATAACCTGAGGACAAAGACTGATTCTGCCTTGCTGACCCATACCGAGGATAGGTATACAATGATAAATTGTGACTGTTTTGCATATTCTTGTTTTTTTCTTTCTAGGTACCCACTGCGCTATTTTGATAGAACCACAGTTAGATGTTTTCCAAATTTGTGTTACTAAAATGTTTTGTGTGAAGCCCAACATGCTGGTGCTAATCTGTTGTTAGTTAAGGGGCCACATAAATGACTGACGAGTACAGGGACTAAGGGGCAGATGTAGGTAGGTAAAAATTAGCGAATCGGAAATAGCGACTCCATTCGAATCACTATTTCCGACTCGCAAAACCAAATGCAATAAAGACTCGCGATACCAAATTGCGAGCCGCAGATGTGTCGCACCGCATTTTGCGACCTCCGTTTTTAGCGAGGTCGCAAATTGCGCAAAGGGTGTGGTCAGATGTCGCAAATTGCGACTGCCTCGCAAATTGCCTGCAGGCGCAACATAACAGTTGGTGAGGACATCAGAACCAGGAAGTCACCAAGTAGAACTGGGAGGAGGGAGGAGCACACCCAGCCCAAACTGCAGAGCCACACCCAGGTGAGAGGAGCTGCAGCAACCATGGAGGAGACAGGCAGTGCTGGCAGGAGGAGAAAACTAAAATTCTCTGACAAGGATTTGGAGGTCCTAACGGAGGAGTGCTGCCTGCACCATGACCAACTCTTCGGCAAGGCAGCAATGAGTGTCCCTGACACTCAGAAGAAAAGAATTTGGCAAGAAATTCAAGAACAAATCAATGCCATTGGGGTAAACCACTGCACCCTAGAGGAAATCCGGAAAAGGTGGTATGACCTTCGCTCCAGAACCCACAGCATGAGGGAGATGATGGGCACCGGAGGAGGCCCATCCACCGTTCCACCAACTACAGCCCTGGAAACCATGGTGGAGACGACACTGAAGCCGGAGGCCGTACTGGGCATAGGATAAGTGGACAGTTCAGCACCTGGAACATCAAAAAGTGAGTACCATGATATATGCTTTGACACCCACAAATGCAGTATACGCACTATATCAGCACACAGCAGCAGGCACCACCAGACTAGCTCCATTCCAGTCTAGCAACCTCTAGAATAGTGCATTATGGGCAATGTAGTACAGTGGTTCAAATATAGGCACATGTTTATTATGAGGCATAAAACAGATGTGCGAGACTGACAGTGTATCCTCTATGTCCCACAGATCTCCCACAAGACACCCCCAGCAGCGAACAAAAGCAGGGAGAGGAACATGGGCCAGACCCACAGCACAAGGCTGCCAGTGACACAGCAGGGCCCAGCAGAACACCACCAGAGTCCATGGAAGACCCTACGCAGGACATGGAGGCAGCAGGGGTAGCACCAGGGCCCAGCCCCACAGAGAGGCACACACAGCCATCAGCAGGAGCAGTGCACAAACGCCGGCGCAGAGTGCAGTCTGTGCACAGGAATGATGTTGCAGACGTTGAGTTTGCGGGACTGGAGGCATCACTGGTACAGGGTCAGCGTCTGCAAAACTGACAGTTGTGGTCAATAAACAGAAACCTTAATAGACTGCAGACCACTATTACCTATGGGATGGCAAATGTGGACAATCAGTTCCAACACATGAACACACATTTGGGGAACCTGACACAGGCCATCGAACATTTGGTCAGGGAACTCGTGGCAGACAGGTGCACAGGCACGGCGCAGGGAGCGCAACACTGCCGCCCGGTTTGACAGACTTGCAGCATCCATTGGGCGCCTGGCTACAAACACCACCTGCCTGTCAAGGCATACTGTCAGCCTGCAGGTTGAACTAGGTCATTTTGCAGGGGATGTGGCACGGGGACTTGGCCGCATCAGCCATGTGGTAGACATAATGGAGACCAGGCAGGCTGCAAGGGGTATGGGGGATACCCCGCAGGACAGCGAGGAGGGCTCGACCATCAGCAGTATGTCTGCCACCGATTCCTATGTGCTGCAGAGTAGAAAGCACGGCAGGGGACCCACCAGGAGTGAGCCATGGTTGTCACAGTAGGAGGAGGCTGTGAGCCACCAAAATGTACTATTACTAAGGCACATGCAATTAATGTGTCTGATATGACTTTTTACAATTCAAGACTGTGGCATACAGCACAATTCTAATTTTTTCATAGTTTAGAAATAAAAAGGTTTTGTTTGTTTGACCACACAACTGGGCTATGTGTGTCTGACATTAGTGAGTGTGGTCACGGTTGCCACGTACCTGCCAAAGTATTGGGTTGCAATGTGGTTCTGTATCTGTCTGCTCTCATTTGCGATGCTCCTATCCCCATGCTGTCGGTGTGGTAGCTCTTGCTCCTCATCCTCCGTGTCTATGTCTTCAGGGGTGAGATGTAGCCCTCGTCTGGTGGCAATGTTTTGTAGGATGGCACAGGCGGCAACTATCTTTCATGCTGTTTCTGGGGCATGCTGAAGTGCACCTCCACTTTTGTGGAGGCATCTGAATCTTGCCTTTAACAAGCCAAAGGTCCTCTCTACTACGGTTCTGGTCCGCCGATGTGCACTGTTATATCGCCTCTTGTTCTGATTGCCAGGTGTTAGATATGGGGTGAGTATCCATGATCTCAGGGCATATGCACTGTCACCTGTTTGACAAAAAAGGCAAATTTAGCAGGGCATCAATGGGTTACACGGTGACCTGTATGTATGGCTTCAGAGCGTACGTCAGCAATACCTAATAGATTTCTCCAAACTCCCCACGTTCTAGGCGTTGGTGTATCCCACTGTGCCTGAATATGTATGAGTCATGTGTACTCCCTAGATATTTAGCTACAATGTCAGTAATGACATTATGGGCGTCACATACCACCTGGATGTTTAGTGAGTGGGTACATTTCCTATTGCGGAACACATATTCCAGATTTGCAGGTGGGCAAATTTGTATATGTGTACCGTCCACACACCCTATTACATGGGGGAAGTTGTCAATTCTGTAGAAGTCCAACTTGGTGCTGTTAATTTCTGCCTCATTCCTGGCTAGGTATATATATCTGGACATGTGTGTCAGTATGGCATCTAGGAAACATCTGAAGAATCGTGAGAGTGCACTTTGGGATACCCCACCTGCCACAGCAATCACCCCCTGATAGCTACCTGAGGCTAAGAGGTGCAGTGAGCATAGCACTTGCACATGTGTAGGGATGGCGCTGCAGCGCATTGTCTGTCGCTCAAGCTGCGGATTCAGCAGTTCAATTATTTCTAAGATTGCAGCACTGCGCAGTCTATATATGTCATATATATCCTCCTCAGTTTGTTGAAATAGTGTCTGCCTGGTTCGGTATATCCTCTCCTGTCTCTGCCTCCTTCTCCTCTGCTGGGCTGCCTGGACTCTCCTCCTCCATGCTATCACGTACAATTCAGCCATTTTGAGTCACCCAGATGCCTTCTGGGTCTCCTTTTATACTTTGGTTCTGGTTACCACCTGCTCTGAATCAGTGGTAATCTGGATGTGCAAAACGGTCTTTTTGCGACTTGTCGCAATTTGCGTCTGGCTTTCGCATATGGTTTGCGACTCGCAATTTGTGACTTCCTGTTTGGAGTTGCAAAATCAGGTCGCAATTTTTGCGAGTCGGTGCTGTGTCGCATCGCTACTTGCTATTCGGAAATGGGATTTTTGCATCCCATTTCGGAATTTGCGAGGTCGCAAATAGCGATTCGGGCCATTTGCGACTCGCAAAACTTTGATACATCTGGCCCCAAATGTTTGCCAAATTACTTTGCTGAATTCCATGTATGTTATAACTTTTTCGCCGCTGACTCTGCTATTGATTTGCACTGTAACTTTAGAATGTATCGAAGTTAGAGCACTGATAAGATTGTGTTTCTTCCGACGCTTTGGTCAACCAGTGGTGTTTTTACATGTGTTTCATTTGATTTTGAGATTAATCTACATGACTTGAGCATTGTTAATATAGAGAAATAAACTGGCTAAACTTTTACTAAAAGGTGTGGTTATTAATGGCTGTAAGGTCCTGGTGCGTGACAATTACTGACTCCATTGATTATTGATTTTATTGATTACTAATGATTATTGATAATTGTTTATTGATTATTGATTGTGTACTAGAGCTATGGTAAAAACGTCTTATTTGCGTGTCAAAAGGTTCATCGACCTATTCGCGTCCCCTTGTAAGTATACATATTAAGGTCTGACGCTCTGACAGTTGTGGTAGCAGACTGATGGTTAGTCTCCTTAAGGGCTTGCCATAGATGTTCTGTACAGTGACAGGTGTTCCCAGAGAAAGTAGCAGTTTGATGAGTTGGTCCTTTGAGAATTCATTATTATTGAGAATTGGATTTTATTTTTCAAAGATGATAATTGGAGAGAAAATGATGTTCCCTTAAGTCCGGAAATGACTTTCCCATATCCTGGATCCTGCTAATGGTTGTTGAGGATATTCCCGGCATTCTAGTGATAGAGTGAGTGAAATAGGTTGCGCTTGCCCAAAGCTTATGCAAATCGATTAATTCTGAGGTTTGTAAGGATTTTAGGGAGTTTGCGTACTCCAAATGAAGTTGTAGTAGGAGTGTGCGTACTCCGCAGTGTGAGAGTAGGGAAGTCATTGAACTTCACATGTGTGTGGCGCTGTGTGCTTAAAAAGTATCCAAGTGGTTGTTAATGTACAGACCCTGCGTGGTCTAAGACTCCGGAGTATATTGAAAAGGGTATGAGACACTTGGTTATATGTTGTAATTTGTCTGGTTTAGTAGGTTGATCGGGCGTGGTCAACAAGTCAGTGTGTGAGTTGAAGGGGACGAGATGAAATTTCGACTTAGATTTGGCGAGTCCTATGTGCACCAAGACAGACCCATTGATCAGTTTAGAGTAAAATTTGTGGGTCGAATTTGGCTTGCGAATCTGGGAGACCGAGAAAGAGGAATAGCTGTATGCGCGAAAAGAGCCATCAGTGAAAATCCGTAAGGTTTCTGAAGCGGTTGTGTTACCTTTCCTGTAGTAAACCAGCAGATTTGTTTGGGGTTTTTATTTTTTGATTACTGCTTGCAATATTTTGCATTAGTTTTGTGAGGATTGAAGTTTAGGAAGACAAGCAGCAAGACTGTCAGCCGTAGTATGTGTGAGTGTGACATCATTGGAGCCGTGCTGGGATAGTTGGCCAGTGAGAAGGGTCGCATACGGATTGCCAGCCGTCCGTGAGAGACAATTGGCTGAAAACGTGGGTGAAAGGAATCTGGGATTAAAAGTCATTTCCTGATTTTGAATAAATAAAAGTAGAAAAGATGAAGTTTTTCAAAGCATTGAGAAGGGCCTTAAGGGGAGACACGTACGTGGCAGTGAGTTTAGGGGAACCTACACCAACAGAGAATACACGGCTTATATTGTAATGGAAGAGAGAGGTGTTGCCCCATGTCTTTGGTTAAAGAAATGGTGCAAGTTGACAGAGAAAGATGAGAACTTAGCGTTTCCTCCAAATGGGCCGTTCAGTTTGAGGATTGAGGATTTTGGAGCATTTATGGATGGCGTTATATGAATCGAAACCCCTTCCGAGACCAGCACAGTTTGAGGCATTAGCGGTTTGGGAATTAGTGGCCAGACAGCAACAGCAATTAAAATTCAGAAGGATTAGAAGAGCAGAAAAGACTTTAGCAGAGGCTAAATGGGATTCGGATCAAAAGATAGAGAAAACAGAGACTTTGCATGGAGTTAAGTTGTTTCTGGCGATTACGCAGGGGTATGAGAAGGAAGGAAAGAAAGCGACTAGGAAAACGAATAGGAGTCCGTCCGAGAGTAAGGGAGCTAGAAAGTCTTCAAGAATAGAGGAATCGGACGATGAAGTCTTCCTTACACAGTTATTGAGAGACCAACTGCCACCATATACAGTGCACAAGAGTGATCTGAGTACTAGTGCTGATCCGACAGCCGCGACACAGGTTAATGGTACAGTGAGTCTGGTACAGGTTAATGCTGACCTGACACAGAATGCGGTGCAAGGTGATCCTAATATGCAGACTACTCCTGTAGTGCAGACTCAGATGCAGCCACCACAGATACAGAGTATATATCCTGATGTGCCTATTTTAGAGACAACTTCGAACTTAGTGGTGCACACAGAGCAAGTGATCCCGAGGCCAATTCAGGTTCAGACTGAGCCGACTCCGATTTTGTTGCCCCAAGTGCAGCCACAGGTAATGCAGAGATTCACACCAGTGACAGGGACACAGTCAGATGTGATTCCAATGATGAATCAGAATATGGGAGTTATTCTCCCACAGAGTGTAGGTGCTAGAGCAGCCCCGGATGCTATATCACTGCTGATTACTGTTGGTCCAGTGGTACCATTATTTGCACAAAAGAAATGGACTGTGTGTGAACAGGAAGCAATGGCCCAGAGTCTAATGAGGGGATGGCATAATGAACAAGTTCAGGTAGTCTCTCCCGTGGGTCAGACTTTTGATGGCTCCAGATCATTGTTAGATTTTAGTCCACTTGTAGCACTTCCAGATGCTGTGACAGGATTGAATGTAAGCCAGAACCTGAAATTATTGACACCGCAGAATCCGAATATAGTGGCACAGCAGGTGCCCCCGATCCAAGCGAGTAACATTTTGTTACAGGGATTGACAGCTCAGAAATTGACTGAATGGTTGGACAAGCTGAATACCTCACAGAATGCCCCTAAAGGAGAGGAGTATTTAAATTGTTTCAGACTAAGCATGGAAGGGTGTGAATTTATTGATGGAACGATGGGGGTGAATAGGTTAGAATCCTACACAGAGGCAGAATTGAGATATCTGTGCCCAAAGATTACGAGAGAAGTGAGTAGAGTGCATCAGAGATTGTCAGACGTGGCAGAGAAATATGGCATAGAGATTGAGAAAACAAAGCATTTGAAAAGGAGCTACAGATTAGATATCGAGGCAAAAGATTGTGAACACATGAGCTCAGCCTGAATGAAGGCACACCTTAAAGAATTACTGCAGAGTGCTCAGATATGGGGAGCATTAGACAAATGGGGAGGTAGATGGGTAAAGAAAAGAGACAAAAGAAAAAGGGACTCTTTGGAGCTGACTAAAAATGTGCAGCAGGATAAAGATCCAGTAAAGATATTGACAATGAGAGAAATTCCAGGGGGGAATATTGTTCATGTCCCTTGGAGCAGAAGTGACATTTTATCATTTACAAATGATTATCCAAAATTGAGAGAAAAGCCAGTAGAGTTGTATCAGCAGACAGACACGTTTGTGAAACTTGCGAGGTGTTTGTGGGAGGACTTGAATACATTACTGGAGATAGTGGTTCCAGCTGACTTGTGGTTTGAGTGTAAGCGGAGTGTGGACTGGCCAACAAGTGAACCAGTGAGAGATTAGAATACAGGTGCACCGTCTCCTGAGGTAATGAAATATTACTATAAGGTGATTGAGTTTCTGAAATCGAGGATTTCACCCAAGAATATTGATTGGCAGAGGATTGACAGGACAGCTCAGGAAGCAAAGGAGTTGATACATGCGTATTATGAGCGATTGTTGCAGGCGTTCAAGCATTACAGTGGTACAAAAACGATTGAGGCAAAAGACATGCTACATTTTGTGTTCAGATTTGTGGAAAGATTGAGACCCGAAATTAGCCAGATGATTAGGAATTATTTGATTTACTGGCAATCGAAGCCGATTGATGAGGCGTTGCAGTATGTGAAATACTGTAGTGATGGGATTGAGTTGAAGCAGAAAAGGTTGAAAGAGAAGGCGATGGTGATGCAGATTAACAGGAGTACAAGGGAATTTTGTGCAGCAGATGCCACAGCAGCAGCAGGGAAATGTCATGTTTCAGCCCCAAACGAGAGGTAGAGGTCGTGGAGGTAATATGAATCGTGGCCCGGATTTGAATACAGTAGTGGTTCAGAATGATGTGCAGGGAATGAAGAAACTATTACCGTGTCATATTTGCGGAGCCGTGGGACACTGAAAACAGGAGTGTCCGATGATGGTGCAGGAGGGTGTTGTTCAGCAAAGTAATGATGTCAATGCATTTCAGAATGTGAAAGGACTGAGACTAAGGGGTACTAATCCAAATTTTTAGAATAATGTGAATCAAGTGCAAAGTTTTCAGCCCATGCAGCAGGTGCAAATGCCTCGTGCACAAATGTCACAGTTGCGGAAGATACAGCAGCAGGTTTCCATGGTACCTAGACCTAAAATGCAAATACCTCAAGCCCCAATGGAGCAGCAACAGATGATGCTTTCTCAATAGGTCTCAGGTCAGAGGCAAAGCTGAAGTAGTGACACAGTGCATCAATTACTGTTAAACGGTGAGAATGGAATAAATTGTGAATGGATGAGCGACAGTTGAGATGAGGAGCCATGTGTGCTTGCGACTTCTTTAGAAGTAGGTCAGAGAGGACCCTATCTGAGGTGAAAGGTTATGGTCACAGAGTTTCATTCTTGGTGGAGATGGCACCTACACGCTCTACAGTGAGAAGTGCAGAAGTTACGAATTTGCCCCTTTCAGGTAGAATAGTTCAGGTTGTGAGGGTAGAAAACCAGTATTTGACAAACCCGATGACAGACCCAGTTCAAGTCGAGATTGGCAATTTTCAGGGACTGCACAAGTTTGTAGTCTGCGATTCAAGTCTGGTATCCCTATTGGGAAGAGACTTGCTGTGTAAAAAAAATGTTTGATTTCTTGCTCAAATGATGGAATTGAGATTTAGACAAATAGTGATGATGAGGTAGACCAAGCCCCAAAAGCAGAGTGTGAAAATACAAATGAGGAGTACCCCTTAGACTGAGTTTTTCCTGATGTTCACAGTGAAAGAGCTCCATCCTGATTTGCAGGGAACAGTAGAAGAGAACGTGTGGGATCAGACAGGAAAGAAAGTATGCCTGTTTAAAGGAGTGGAGCCAGTCAAAGTCACCATAAAACTGAATGCAGTTTTCCCCAACTTCCGCAGTACCACATGCCAAAAGATGTCCTCATGAAAGTGGCTCAGATAATTACAGATTTTGCAAAGCAGGGAGTTCTGAAAGAAGTATTGAGCAGTCCATGTAACCCACCGATAATGGGTTTAAAGATGCCCTGTGGGTAGGTTCAGATTGTTCAGGATTTGAGAAAAATAAATGAGTTGTGATCAAATGTTGTCCCGTAGTGCCCAATCCAGCTGTGATACTATTCCAAATTCCATGTGATGCAGAATGGTTCACGGTCATTGATTTGTCACAAGCTTTCTTTTCTCTGCCTCTTCATGAGGATAGCCAATTTCTCTTTTGTTTCAAATTCCTGGATCGAGTCTGCTGCTGGTGCAGAATTCCTGAAGGGTATACAGAGTCACCTTCCTTATTTAATCAGATCTTGAAAAAGAATTTGGAGTCGTTGAAATTGCCTTTCCGATCGACTCTGGTGCAGTACATTGATGACTTGCTGGTTGCATCCAAAACAAGGGACCAGTGCAAGTATGATATAATTGCCCTGTTGAACCATTTGGGAAAGAATGGTCACAAAGTGACTCCATTGAAATTACAGTACTGTCAGAAAGTAGTGAAGTGTTTGGGTAATCAGATTGAGAAAGGTTTGAGAAAGATACCCAGTGAAAGGATTACAACGATATTGCAGATAAGTCCCCCGACTACACAGAGAGATGTCAGGATGTTCCTAGGAATGGTGGGCTATTGTCATCAATGGATTCCAAACTTTTCAGTCATTTCAAAACCATTACAGAAGCTGTCTCATAAGGAAGTCACTGACCCCATAGTATTGGAGCAGGATGAGATGAGAGCGTTCACTGAGTTGAGAGAGAGTTTGTGCAGAACTCCAGCAATGGGTATGCCTGACTACACAAAGCCTTTTACATTGTTTTGTCATGAGCGTGATGAATGTTCATTGTCTGTCTTGACTCAAGTCCATGGAGGCGCACATCGCCCAGTAGCATATTTTACAGCTACTTTGGACCCAGTTGCAGCAGCCTTACCAGGTTGTTTCTGTGCAGTTGCCGCAGTAGGTCAAAGTCTTTCACAGTGTGAAGGCTTGGTGATGGGGTATCCCCTGACTGTAATGGTCCCTCACTTGACTGAGATTTTACTAACAAGGACAAAAATCTAATACTTGACTGGTGCTAGATTGTCTAGATATGAAACACGTATTTTGGGGTCACCGAACGTGATACTGAAAAGGTGTACAGTGCTGAACGGGCAACCTTACTTCTGAGTGAAAATGCTGAAATTGAGAAGGAACAAGATGTTGAACATGACTGTCTTGAAGTAACTGAGTTGTGCACAAAAGCAAGACCTGACATTAGAGATACCAGATTGGAAGAAAATGACCAAATTATCTTTGTTGATGGTTCCTGTCTGAGAGACAATACAGGGACACTGAGAGTAGGATATGCTGTGTGCACAATTACAGGTACCTTCGAAGCTTCTTGGCTTTGTGGAGTGTATTCTGCCCAAGTAGTGGAACTGGTCACCCTTACTAGAGCATGCCATGTTTCTGCTCAGCTAGGACTTAAAATCTATACGGATAGCGAGTATGGATTCAGAATAGTTCATGACTTTGGTCAATTGTGGTCTCACAGAGGTTTCCTAACCTCTTTTGGTTCAAGAGTGAGAAATGGTGAGAGAACTAAAGAACTGTTATAAGTTATAAGAAAAGATTACTGTGGTAAAATGTAGTGCACATCTAAAGTCACAGAACTATGGCCCTCATTACCGCACTCCCGCGGTGGCCATTACGAGATCCTCGCTGGGCCGGCGGGGATGTCGGCTGCAACACGGGCGCCAGCTCCAAATGGATCCGGCGGTGTTGCGGCGGTGCGACGGGTGCAGACAGTGAAAAGCTCCATGGGGCCATGGCAGGGGGCCCCTGCACTGCCCATGCCAGAGGCATGGGCAGTGCAGGGGCCCACAGGGAGGAAACGCCATGAAAAGGCTGGCAGGATGGGGACTCGTAATCTCCTAGGCAGCGTTGCCCTTGGGGATTAAAACCGCCGGGACCAATGTGGCGGTAATCCGCCGGGACCAACATGGCGGTGCAATCGTCAGAACAGACTGCCAGGGTTGTAATGAGGGCCTATGTGTCATTGGTAAATTGATATGAGGATCAAATCGCAAGGTTTTGCACATTGAACTGTATATCGTTCAAGGACAAATGGGAACTATTACCTGAAGAAGACAAAACATGTACAAGTAATGCATTAAAGGTAATTGACACTTTGGAAGAGTTAAAATTGTTGCAGAATAACATTGGCAAGGAGGAGAAACGTTCATGGAGCAAAATGAAATGTGTTCAAAGACAAGATGAATTGTGGGTTTCTAAGGAGGGTCAATTGGTTCTGCCAAACAGCCTGTTGTCTCAAATGGCAAGGTACTATCATGGTCAGGCACACATTGGCAGGGATGCCATGGTTCGTCTGTTCAAACATGATTGGTTCAACCCAAAGTTTAGACAAGTTGCTAAAGCAGTTTACCATTGTGGTGTCATTTGCCAACATTTAAAGGCGGGGAAAGGGACAGTGGTTAACTTGAGCCACATTGGAAGAGCAGGTCTATTCAGCAGAATCCAAATGGTTTTTATTGAGATGCCTGTGTGTGGAGGTTTGAGATATGTGTTGGTGATTGCATCTTTAGTCACTGTATTAAAGCGTACCCTACACGAAGAAATGATAGTCTCACACTAGCTAAACTACTGCTTAGGGAACTGATACCACGTTTCAAGCTTCCGATCTCTTTAGAATCAGATAGGGGAAGTCACTTCAACAACGAAGTGATTAAATTACTGTATGCAGCATTGAACATTGAGCAGAAGCAGCATTGTAGTTACCGCTCTGAAGCATCAGGAATAGTGGAACAGATGAAAGGTACCTTAAAGTCAAGAGTTGCAAAGATGTGTGCAGCTACAAATTTGAAATGGCCCGATAAGTTGCATTTTGTGTTGATGTCAATGAGAAACACACCTGACAGGAAGACAGGATTGTCACCCCATGAGATCCTCATAGGCAGAGCAATGAGGTTACCAGCAGTGCCAGCAAATGCACTTGTCAACATTACAGATGATATGGCGTTGGATTACTGCAAGGGTCTGGCTGATGTAGTCCACTCTTTTTCTCAGCAGGTGGAGGCCCCCACACTGCCACAGATCCATGATCCAGGGCACAACCTGAGAACTTGGGACTAGGTTGTCATCCGCAAGCACGTGTGAAAGACGTATTTAGAGTCTCGTTGGAAGGGACCCTACCAAGTGGTCCTAACGACTACTACAGCTGTGAAGTGTTCTGGGATCCTGAACTGAATTCACGCAAGTCACACGAAGAAAGTGGCATGTCCACTGGATTATGAAGAAGCATTGCTGAAAGTACCAACAACAGTGAGACAAGTGTCAGGGCCAGAAGAAGAGCACAGTAGAACTGAGACTAGATCTGAGCTCGCTGAGGACGGTTCAGTCACTCTTGTGAGACACGAGGGAGGAGACCTCCAGGAGAGTATCGAAGAGTCTATCTCAACTGAAGCAGCAGGAGAGCCTCGTCAGAGGAGGGCTTTGCCAGAAGCAGATGATCATGAGAGACATATAGAGGAATTGCCAGACCCACAAGGGAAAGGAGTTGAGGTGGGTCAAAGTCAAAATGATCTGACTCCTGAACCGGTTGCAGGTCCTCAAAGAGAGAACACCACAGAACGAGGAAAAGGATCAAGTTCAATTTTGAAGAGAATACTGACAAAGGGTCCACTGAAAGGAGGTACGTATCTGGAAACGCAAGTGGAGAAAGGGAAAGAGGTGGTTGTCAAACCAACAATAGAAGAAGAAGTAGATACCACAGGGAAAGAAGATCTAAGTGAAGGAGAACTGAATGGTGATCGAAAGTTGAAGAGAAAGGGAATAGCAAGTCGAGGATACACAGGTCCTGAATGGGCGTATGCAACTACAAATGAATGGCAGCGAGTTTTTGCCTTTTTGATTTGATAGAGAAGTTCCGGGTCAGTATTTTGAGGTGGCCTGAAAGAAGCTAATGAACTGAACTGTTGAAACAATCTGAGAGACTTTTTTTGAGAAAGTGACTGCTGAAAGTAACCGGAAGAGACACTGATAACCTGATTTGACTTTTTGAAACCTGATTTTGACAAAGCTGCTAACCGATTTTGACAAGGGTTCTGGGAAGTGAGACTGAACTGCTGAAAGAAGAGTTCAAATTGGCTCAGCAACATTTGGAATGGGATTCTATTGAAAATATTACAGGGAATATTAATTGTAGTGGTTTGTCTAATTGAGATATGGGGATTATGCACATTGTGTAAAAGGATTAAACTGAAAAGGTCTAAGAATAATGAGAGGAGGGAAGAAAAGAAAAGGGAAACGTTTTACAGGGAAAATTCAAGGAGAAGGAAAAATTATGAAGAAATTGAATTGTAAAAGTTTGTTGGTGATAGTGCGATGACATATTTAGCCATCAGAGGAGGGATTGCTAGCTCAGGTGTTTTACTTAGAGTAATTAATGTTTGTTTACGTATTTTGAATAATGAGTTTATGTAGAAAATGAAATAACGTAGAAAAATAATGCACGCATTTGAAAATGTGACCTTGAATAATGGCCGCAATGTTCACAAAATGTACTAATTAATGATTAATACTTATGAAATAGTGAATATGTACTATACTAATGCAGTAATATGTCATATTAAGGGTTATGAAGTATGTTTTAGCTTTATAAATTGTAGGCCTTAACTTAGCGAGTCTCATGTCCTATTTTGCAGGCCTCATGCAGAAGCTGTATTTCTTAGCGTTTAATAAAAAATGCTGACAATCTGAATTAAACTGTGAAATGTCCATTGTCTTGTTAAATGTGCTTAACGGAAGCATTTCGTGAGAACCGACTGCAAGGAAATGATGTTCACCCTAGTGTAAAAATTTTGATGTAATATGGGTGACACTGACTTTCCCAGGACAAGAACAATGAAGATACTGACTGGAGTGGAAGATGCAACAATATTGTTACCTGACAAGATGGATGATGAGAACATCGTAAGGTGGACCAATCAACTGCATGTGAATGGTGAAATATTATAATTCATAGATTTGCTATAGAAATTTTAGTGGACAAAGTATGAACATACGATTAACTGACCAATCAGGTATTAGGGGATAGTTTAGGTGACTTTGATATAACAACACTGCAGGGGAAAAAATAATTCAGAATTATTCTGACTTAGCCAGAAGACTTGAGAGGGGAGAAGAACGTTAGGAGAGATTAGAGATTCATTCTGACATTGGGCTCATACTCTCTGACTGAGAGCCTGATGCTTTGCTGATCGACTAATGACCTGAGGACGAAGACTGATTGTGCTTTGCTGATCCATACCGAGGATAGGTATACATTGATAGATTGTGACTGTTATGCATATTCTTTTTTTTTTTTCTAGGTAACAACTGCGCTGTTTTGATAGAACCATAGTTAGATATTTTCCAAATTTGTGTTACTAAAATGTTTTGCATGAAGCCCAACATGTTGATGCTAATCTTGTGTTAGTTAAGAGCCCACATAAATGACTGACGAGTACAGGGACTAAAGCCCTCATTACGACCCTGGGGGTTGGCGGAGACGTGGGTTATCACCGCCAACAGGCTGGCGGTAAAAAAAATTGAATTATGACCATGGAGACGAACGCTGGGCTGGAGACTTGGGTCTCCGGCCCGGCGGCTTTCACAAGACTGCTGGCGGTATCAGGACCCGGCTGACCGCCATGGATTTCATGGGGTTGGGACCCGCCATGAAATCCATGGCGGTAAGCGCTATAAGTGCCAGGGAATTCCTTCCCTGGCCCTGATAGGGGTCTCCCCCACCCCGAGTCCTCACCCACCCCCCCGCAACCCCCTGAAGGTGGCAGGACCCCCCTCCCCACCCCTACCCCCAACATCGATACACAGACACACACCCTACACGCATGCAGACACCACCAACACACATACCCGCACACATATCAACATACATGTCAACAGATACACACACAGTCATACACGCACACCCACATACAGACATACCCGCACACATCCATACAGACATACATACAGACATACTCACACCCCCATGCACGCACACAACACACAACACCCCCCCACCCCCATCCCCTAATGGACGATCAACGTACCTGGTCCGTTGATCCTCCAGGAGGGGACGGGATCCTCCGGGAGGGGACGGGATCCATGGGGGCTACTCCACCGCCAGCACCCTGTCAACAGAACACCACCACACTGAATCACGGAACGTGATTCAGTGGGCAGTGTTCTGTTGACGGGGCGGTGGAGGTGGAGCAATCTCAACTTCCCTACCGAACGCCAGTATGGCTGCTGGCGGCTCTCCGTCTGGAAAAGGACGGAGGGCTGCCAGCAGTCATAATTTGACGAGCGGAAACCGGCTGCACTGGCGGTCATCAGCACGGCGGTCCCTCGGCAGTCTTGCAAAAAGACCGCCGAGGTTGTAATGACCACCTAAATGTTTGATGAATTACTTTGCTGAATTCCATATGCGTTATAACTTTTTCACCGCTGACTCTGCTATTGATTTGCACAGTATCGTAGTTAGAGCTTTGATAAGATTGTGTTTCTTCTGGTGCCTTGGTCAACCAGTGCGGTTTTTATATGTGTTTCATTTGATTTTGCTATTAATCTACATGACTTTAACATTGTTAATATAGAGAAATAAACTGAATAAACTTTTACTAAAAGATGTGGTTATTCATGGCTGTAAGGTCATGGTGCGTGACAATTACTGACTCCATTTATTATTGATTTTATTGATTACTATGATTATTGATTATTGATTATTGATTGTGTACTGGAGCTATGGTAAGAACTTCTTAATTGCGAGTCAAAAGGTTCATCGACCTATTCACGTCCCCTTGTAAGTATACTTATTAAGGTCTGAAGCGCTAACTTATGCTAGAGTTATGATGTCTGGTTTCATTTCCTGAGAGTTGTTGCGGATATTGGGCAGATGGCGGAGTGGAGGAGGGTGAGATAATGGTGTTCAAGTCGGAAGATAGTAAATAAAATATTGGTTTTAAAATCCCTAGATATGGTGAAGGCCTTTGTTGACTTCAAACAATATGGTGAAGAAAAAGAGGCTGATATCTAAAGACAGGACCATGATGTTCCTGCTCATACAGGGTGACATGTAGCTCACAGTTTGGGCTATGGAAGCCTGATGTAGTAATTTTTCTTCAAATGAGTTTGTATTCTTCAAGAATGAGGAGAAATACCATTGTATATCAGTCCCTCCTTAAAAAAAACTAGGTCAGTCCTAATGGAGCCTATTTAAAGAGTATTATATTTGTTACTGAATAAAGTCATAGGGAATCTGATCTGGTATGAAGCTCTCTTTGTTTTAAGGTCTGGTGCCCATTAGAAATATGCAAAAACATACAGACAAACAGATTATTGCTCTTGGCAGGGAGAATCAGTATGTGACAGTTTTAATGTAGATTCTTGGGTTATCACTGAGAAAATGTGGTAATAAGATATCATCATATCGGGCATTACTATGTTGCATCAATATGATCTTACATTTTTTTGAGAGCACACTGATGTCAAAATTACAATTGGTGCAACATCAACATGAAAATGGAAAATATTTAGGCACAGAAATCACATATTTGTGTACAAGCAAATTAGCCCTTGGTGCATCACCAGCAGGAGTGTGGTAGCACGTTTGGAAGCTTAAAACGTTTAGATCACATATCATTGCAAAGCCACTTTTGGAGTTATCTCAACAGCAGAATGACACACGTTTCAAAACACAAATCTCGATCCGTCACTCATTTTTCCATGCACTGCAGTGGAACGCGCTCTTTGGTTAGGCATGCTGTTATACTTAATTCCCACCAGCTAACAAGGAAACTGAAATTCTCCTCTGGCTTGAACCAAAAAATAAATGACACTTTCTTTAAGGAGTGGCTGAAGAAGGCTTATTGAAAGGAACTAGTGGCTGAAGAGGACTGACCCTTAGGCGATCCCTGTGTGTTTTATGTGCTAATGACATGAGCTGTGGCAAACAACTAAAGTTTTCTGTAGCCAATAGGTGGGAAAAGAAAAAGCAAAACATAGAAGGAACTTGTTCCTCCATATGGGGACTGAGAAATGTAATCTTGACTTTGCTTTCTGAGCAGAACTGGTTTTCACTTTCATCCATCATACTATCCATCACTGGCGGCACAGTTTCTTCTCTCTCAAATGGCATAAGGTATGGGAATACTCGCTCACCTGAATCTTATCCATCATACTCAGAAATATTATAAGCTACCCCGTTGACTATGGAACTTACCTAAGGTAGCTACATCTTATGCGGTCACAACCAGCTCCTTGTAACACAGCCATAATCCATTCTTGATAACATTCCTTAAAGGAAGGACCCAAGAATGGTCCATAAAACACATTTGGATTCACAGCCAAACAGAACATGAGTACGTATCAGAGCAGCTACTTAGGAACAGGATCAGTAATCAGCGTCACAGATATTATTAATGTAAGAACACCTTCAGTTAGCATGCATTATGCTTTAAACGTTTTTACAATTTTACACCCCAGTGCTGGTGTTGCATCATCTTGGAAGATGTCAGTACACCACTCTGTGGCCACTATCAATACTCTCAAGATGTTCTCAAGTTCAAAATTTATATTTCCATATTAATCCCTGTTAGGAATTCGGTTGGTTGGCAGAGGTATGCACCTTATCGAGTTAGGGAGCATAAACCTAACCAGGGTAAGCCAGATAAAAATCAACCTGTGGTCACCCTCTGGTAGCTTGGCAGAGCCGGCAGGCATAACTTAGGAGGCAATGTGTAAAGAATTTGTGCGACACACTCGCACAGTAACTCAATGAAAAGGCCACAAAAATAGTTCACACAGGTTTAGGAAAATAGGCAATATTTATCTGAAAAAGACAAGACTAAAACAACAAAAATCTAAACAGTAGAAGTCGAGATATTAGCTTTTAAAGATTAAGGGGGTCATTCTGACCCTGGCGGTCACCGAACGCCAGGGCCAACGACCGCGGAAGCACCGCCAACAGGCTGGCGGTGCTTCCATGGACATTCTGACGCCGCGGTCAGAAACAGGAAACCGGCGGTGTCCCGCTGGTTTCCCGCTGCCCCAGGGAATCCTCCACGCCGGCGCTGCTTGCAGCGCCGCCATGGGGATTCCGACCCCCTTACCGCCATCCTGTTCCTGGCGGTTTTCACCGCCGGGAACAGGATGGCGGTAACGGGTGTCATTGGGCCCCTGGGGGCCCCTGCAGTGCCCATGCCAATGGCATGGGCACTGCAGGGGCCCCCTAACAGGGCCCCACATTGATTTTCAGTGTCTGCCAAGCAGACACTGAAAATCGTGACGGGTGCCACTGCACCCGTCGCACGCCTTCAACTCCGCCGGCTCCATTCGGAGCCGGCTTCCTCGTTGAAGGCGCTTTCCCGCTGGGCCGGCGGGCGGCCTTCTGGCGGTCGCCCGCCAGCCCAGCGGGAAAGCCAGAATGGCCGCCGCAGTCATTTGACCGCGGTGCGGTCATTCGGCGGCTCCCGCCGGGCGTGCGGTTACCGCCGCCGGCGGCAGTCGGAATGACCCCCTAAGTGTGAAATAGTGCTTAGAAGTCATTAGTTGAGGTCACGAGGGGCCGGTACAAATCCAAACTTAAGGCTGACTACGATGGAGGGTAGACCCTCTACAGGACCCCGACAGGTCCCACTAACAAGGCACCTTGGATGGAGCTTTGGACGATGTTGAGAATCCACTGCGTTGCCATTGAGCTGAGCGAAGGGGCTCCTGCATCGTCGTCGAGCTCAATTGAAGGCAATGCAGGGTGTTGTGGTCAAGCCAAGCCAAACCAACCTTCATTGTTGAGCTATGCAGGCTGTGGAGCCGATGTCATCGAGAAGCCTCTGCATGTGCATCGAAGGACGAGGTGAACTTTTACACGCACTCAAGTTTTTGCCGGAGTGAGCTGCAGAATCCACCTCTGAGGCCCAGGAAAAAGGGGCAACTCGGGCAAGAGTAGGACCTACAGATGGCAGAGTCCAGCAGCACCAGGAGAGTTGCAGGTAGCTTTTGATGTCCTCGAGACTGCAGGAGAACAAGGGGCAAGCTAGCAAGCCCTTGGTGTCACTCTGGGACAGCAAGATGGGTCTAGTCCTTGTCCTCACCAGGACAGAGAACAGCATGCAGCAGGACAGCACAGCAAAGCAGAGAAGTAATTTCATGGAGCAGTCAGTCCAGGCAGAGTGTCAACTCTTACAGCACAGTAATCTTTACTTCAGCAGAGCTTTTCACAAGTCCAGTAGTGATCTGATTTCAGGGGGTCAGAGCCCCAGTATTTATACCCAAAAGTGCCTTTGAATTGGGAGTGACTTCAAAGCAGCTCCTTGAAGTGCACAGGTCCCCATTTGTCCCATCCCGAGCGCCAGACTCCCTTTGCATGGGGCTCAGGCCACTACCCTTTGAAGTGTAAGTGTGAGCCCTTCTCATTCTCCCAGCCCAGGAAGACACATCAGTATGCAGATGAATCCAAAAGCAGTTGAGTGCCCTGTGTTCTGGCTGTCTGGAAGGAATGTACAATCGTAGCTGTCACCCAGCCCAGCCGGGATGTATATTGGAGACAGGTTGTCAGGCACACAGAGCAGAGAGAGCAGCACTTTCAAAATGTGGCATTTCTAAAACAGTAATAAATCTGACTTCACTAGTAGAGAGAACTTATCTTTACCATTCCAATGAAATAAAAATGATGTAGCTATTCCTTTCTGATCAAGAATTACATCTTAAAAGTTTACTAAGGAATTCCCAATGCTGGCTTGTGGGAGGAGTAAGCCTCACAGTTATGAAAAATGACTTTGGGAGTTTTTCATTACCAGGACATGTAAAACGTAAAAGTATATATCCTGCCTTTTACTTATATAGCACCCTGCCCTATGGGCTACCTAGGACCTTCCTTAGGGGTGACTTGTATGCAATAAAAGGGGAGTTTATGGCTTGGTAAGAGGTTTCAAATGTCAAGTCGAAGTGGCAGTGAAAACTGCACACCCAGGCTCTGCCTGGCAGGCCTGAGACATATTTACTGGGCCACTTGATTGGTTGGCATAATTAGTGCTGCAGGCCCCTGAGTAGCATTTAATTTACAGGCCTTGAGTATATGGTATATCACTTCACAGGGTATTTACAAATAAATAAAATATGCCAATGACACCAATATTCCCATGTTTAGAGGAAAAGCACATGCACTTTAGCACTGATTAGCAGAGTCCTGAGGCCAACAAAAGATACAGCAAAAACAGTAGGTGAAAAGTAAAAAGTGTGGGGTAAGACCACGCTAAGGTCGTCAGGTCTAACAATCCCACTGAACCTCCTTTAGACATTGTATAAAATGATTTTCTCTTGCTGGACTCTGTGAATAAGATCTGGAACAACAGTGAGCCAGCCATTTCAATTAAACCTTAAAAGTTGAAAAACTGCTCCTTTGCCACAAAGTGATTTGAGAAAAATGATTGGCAATGTTTGAAACACAAAGACTTCACGTTGGTAAATTACTAATAATCAGTAGAAAAATAAAGGATGCTTTTTAGGACACCAAAGAAGTGTATCAATAGCATTTTGTGACTTTTGCAGAGATTATGGGCTGGATGTCAACATCAAGAAAACAAAACTTATGATTTACAGCACCTCAAGGAAACAATCTTGTGCAAGAATAGTAATGAACTCAATCCCGTTGGAAAAAGTAGAAGAATTTGATTACCTAGGTATCAGGCTAACAAACACAGGTAACTGGGAGGCAGCTATTGACAAAGGGGCACTTATCATAAGTCAAAGAGGTGGGGCACTAGTACGCAGATCTAGAAAGGCACCGAGCCCCCCCCCCTGAATACAAATGCGGAGATTTACAATGTCCAAATCCGTGCGGCAGCCCTGTATGGAGCGGAACTTTGGGGTTCGCACAGAAAACTGGACTTTCTACAAACTAAAGAAAACCATTTCCTCAGACAGGTTTCCAGTTTGGGGAAAGGTACACCAATGACCCCTCTCAGGCTCGAACTAGGATTAAATAGTATTAAAACCACAGCAGCCCTGAGACCACTCTCCTACTGGATCCTTCTATGGAAAACTAACAAACTTGAACCATTCAGGGTGGCAATAAGAGAACTTATAGCATCGCCCCAAGGACCTTAAAAACTCCTTTGGATGAAGGAGATGAAAGCTGCCTGGGACAAATTAGGATTTCCCCACTATTGGAAACACCCTGAACTGATACCTACTATCGCAAGGCAACTTGTTAAAAGGAGATATTGGGAGAAAACCAATGAAGATTTTTTGCATCGTAACAGGGCGGGCAGGCTAACAACAGAATTCCTCCACCTTAAACACGAACCCAGGCCCGAGATCTTCATGGATCTCCCTATGTCTGCACATGCTCGTGCCCTACTCCTCCAGCTAAAATATGGTACCCTGCCTATTAATAGTTACACGGCTCATTGGTCATCAAGTATCTCTCTGACTGACAGATGTATACTCTGCCATCATTGTAAGGAAACAATTGAGCACATGCTGTTTTTCTGCCCCCTATGCAAGATCACCAGAGGGAGGTGGATTATTCCTCTCTGCAAAAACTTATTACTGCAGGACCAAGCTAACGCCATCAGAATATGCAAATATGATACATCTACATTGGTAGTTAGCTCAGTTACAAAATATCTATCCGAAGCCTGGTCCATCCGCAGTAGGTATATCTTAGACATGGGTCCTCGAGTCAGCTAGGCACCTCTCTTGTTCACAGAAGGAGGTTTTAACAAGAAATATTTATTCCTGATTCTTAACTTTTAATTTTCAGATATATTATGTACTCTGATATTGAAGTGCATTCTATTTAACCCTCATGTGGTTTTTTTAGGAACCTTTTCAAGAGCTTGCGGCCCCTTATAGGAGAAGCTGAGACCCCACAAGTTCATAGAGATGATTTTTTAGTCTAATTGCTACGATATTTTATACACATCTGCATGAGGGACACAAGTCTTTTATTTAAGTTTTTTGTTACTGTATGACTCATTTTGTATTTTAAGTATGCTCAAAGCCTCAGTGCCAAGGAGCACATTGTCGATATTCATCTGATTGCCGGTTACTGTGTTTTATTAGTACTATGTATGTTTGTTATTGTGAATCTTAATGGCTCAAATTTTATTATGTAAGATTGTTATTTTGTATTTTAATGGTCTACATTTTTAGACCGAATTAATATAAATAAATAAAAAATAAAGTCTATCAATAGCATTCTGCACTCATTCACTCGCTTTAATACTGCAGAGGGTTTCATTAATAAGACCCAGGAGAACTTTCATAAAAATAATTTAAAATATATCAGGTTGGAATTAAATGAAACCTTTGAAGATGTCACTCTACTGAAAGTGGAAATTATCATGCTTGATGTCACAAAGACTGAAACTATATAAAGAAAGGAGAAGTAGGAAAACACTCAACTATGCATTGTGCCACTTGAAAATATGGTTAGGAGAGATGTGTGACAGAACCACACAAGTGTGAATCACTCATGCCTAAACAACACAGTCTCAACCACAACCGCCTCTTTACCTCACATGCCTTTACAATGAATTTCATTGTAAAATCATGATTGGCAAAGGGATATGCACAGTTAATTCCCCCGCCCTGCACCCTAACACCTGATACCCCAGCCCTGCAACTCATCCAGACTGGGTACCTAAAACTGCCCTTTCCCCCCATCCTGAGCCCAAAAACCACCCAACCCTGCCCTTAAAACTATCCCCTCTACTCCCCCCGCCCTTAGGCCTAAACTAAAAACCTCACCCTGCTGAAAACTACCTCAGCCACCCACCCTGAGCCCTAAAACTGACCCACCCCCTAAAACAGCCTCTTCCTCTAAACCCTAATACCCAGCCCCTGCATGTACAACTACCCTCCTGTCCTAAGTCCTAAAACTGACCATGCCCTTAAAAATACCCTTAGCCCTGAAACCAACCCCACCCGGCCAATTAAAACTACCTCTTCTCCTCCCCCCGCCCTGAGGCCTAAAACCCTACCCCTGCTAAAAACAACCCTAACTCTAGCCCCCCTGCCCTGAGCCCTAAAAATGCCCCCCCTTAAAACTGCCCATACCCCACCCCCACTGTGAATCCTAAAACCCGACCCCTGCCCTTAAAACTACCCTGAACCCCCCCACCTTGAGCCCTAAAACCCTGCCCCCTGCCAAAAAAACTACCTGACCCCACCACCCTAAGCCCTAAAACCACTCCCACCCCTAAAAACACCACCCTCAAATCCGGCCCCAACCCCACTTACCTCTCCCGATCCTTCCTGTTCCTGTTACTGATCCGCAGAGCTAGACCGCTCTCTGCCTTAACCATGCATATACATGGTTAAGGCATATGGGTGGTTAAGGCAGACTCCAGGCAGAGTTGTGGTTCAGGTAAGCATTGTTCTGCTTGTGGGGAAATGGCAAACGTGACACAGCCTATGTTGTAAAGGCCATTTCCTGGTTATGAAAAGATTACTATTTCAAATATTAGATGAAATTGAGGAAATTAATTAGAATTTTTGAATATAATTTAGCTTTGAGATTTGAATTTCGCAGCAATGCTTGTTATTATCACAACAAACGCGAAGCGGGAATTGCAGCATATTCATTATATCTGTTTTTTAAATGCCCATGTTCTCATTGTGTTTTGGGGTACATTCTTGCATAACAAGCCCGTTTCTGCATTCCTTAGTGGACCCTCAAAAGTTTCAGTGGTAGATTATTTTTCATCCCCTTAGCTGTGGTATCATAGAACGATCTCCAACAGAAAACAGAGATGCCTCAGCTTATTCAAATAATTCAGTAAATTGGGGTCATGGTTTTACCAGGCCTTGGGGTCTCTCAAAATAAACAATATTTGGCAGAGTAAAAAATATTTTTGCAAACAGTGAATTCCACCAGGCTATGACATGAAAAAAAATTAAAGTGGCTAAAAGACCTAAAATATCATTGCCAATGATGGAGCCAGAGGCCCTATCTTTTATCTGGAGTCCGATGAATCTTTAATTTTCTGTTCTGAGGGGTGAAGAGATAATTTTACACATTAAACCTCAGAGTCCAAATTAAGGTTTCAAAGGGCTGTATTACAAACGTAAAACTAAATTTACATAAGTGAGTCTCAAAACAATAGTATAGATATATAAAATCACCAATGGAGAGTTAAGGCATCACATAATATTACATTGAAGCGACATCTAAAAGATCACGACTTCTATAGCAACAATGCAGAAAATCAGGAAAAGTATTTGGTGTCTGAATTCTAAAATAAAGTTATCTTGCCTAAGCATTGATTCTAGCTCCTGAACTATTCTAATTCTAAAGGAATATTTGAGAAAGGTTGGCAAACAGAATTTCAGTAGAATATTCAGTCTAAGAGAGGTGTGGTGGTATAAATTCACATTCCAAATATGAGGTCTGTACTTCAAAAGTTCTGATCTAAGCAAGGGGCAGAGACAGTCTGAATCTCTCACCAGCTAAGCTACTCTTAAATCTTGTTTTTTCCAGGTGTGTTGACATCATGACAAAAAAATCTCATTTGAAAAACTAAACTGTAAGGCAGATATAATGATCAATTCAGTATTCTGCAGCATTTGCCTACCGACCTTGATATACCCTCACATTCAGGAATCTCAAAAGCTATAGGTGCCAGTGCCAGGATACTTCTTTCGTCCGGTAGCGTTCTCTCAGACCCTCTTATCTCTCATGCACAACAAGCTCCTTGTTAAATTCAGCACCTGCAGCTTTGGAAAAACAAGTTTTCACGTTGAAGATTAGAACATAGAAAAAGAATGTGGCTTTGACTCTGAGCAACTAAAATGAACACAAATATAATTTTAGTTCAAACATATTTAAATGTCTGACTTGAATATAAAATTATTATAAAGAATAACATTTCTAAAATATTATAACATTGACATTCTTGCAAACAAGTATAAATATAGTTTATATAAACATTAATATTCATTGTGCACTTTTGCTATGTATTTCAGTGCAACACATTTAACAATTTGTTTTACATTACCAGAAGAAAAATAACCACCCCTTCTTCACGTTTTAGCAAGCATAATGGTGCAGCCAGATTATGCTCCTTCAACAGTTTAAATCATTGGTAACATATTCGAGCTATCAGGGTAACTAAGATGCCTGCTCGCTACAATTATAGACAGAAGAAAGATATGACAAACGGGACATAGTAACTACACTCACACAGTCGGTGCAAGAAGAAATCTATTTGCCAAGGTGGAAAGCAAAAGCTTTTTGTTCAAAAGATTAGATTATATTAGATTATTTAATTAGGTTTAAAACAATATTTAAAAAGTCAATATGTTTTAAGATTACATCTAAAAAAAAAACAATAAAAGGAATGTAAAAAATATTAAACTATATGTAAAAACATACACAAGAAAAAAGAAACAGTTAATAGTAAATTAAAGGTGAGAAGAGGATACAAATCTCTAGTGTAGCCCAGACCAGAGATATAATACAATCCCTATATTACAGGATCCATCAGCCCTACGTTAATCGTTCTATATGACTTCTCTGTACTGCTTAGTTCTGTCAATTTAGAATAAAAAAATGTTGTGGAAAGATTTTAAGTCACATCCAGATACAATCCCACCATGCCAGTTATAGATGGCTTTAGCGGAAGTATTAATAAATCTAAGTTACCAACCTTATAACAGAATTATATCAGTTTGAAAGCTCAACTAATTTTCCTGTTTGTCAACCCTATATGTCACTTGCAAACCACCAAAGCACCTGCCTTTCCTTGCTGACTTTCCAAAGGATGTATAACTCTTCACCTCCCATGGGTACATAAGCCACATTTCTGGCAGGATTACTATTAGAAATGGTGCGATAAAGGATTGTAAATCAATTTCACTCTGCCTCCGTGGAACTCCTGGGATATTTTGAGATAACACTCCTGTTTTTTCCAAAGACATTGACTATTGATTTGCATGATAGAAATCAAATCACCTAGTCAATTGGAGGGATTGTGATTTGCCTTTAATTTTTCTTACTCATATGTGTTCATCCAAAGCCATTACTTCACAGTCACATTAAGTTTTGGGGCTGCTAATCTTCAAACAGAGGAGCAGTACCTATGAACTAGAGATTTGGTGAGTCAGAGGTACATAAAGGAGTAGAAAAAACAAATAAATGTATGCATTCAAGATGTTTCTATTCTCCAAGATGAAATAAAAATTGGTAATGACAAACCTACTAGATAGATGATAATCAAGTATATTAAGAAAGCTTAAAATCCTGGTGCTCACAAGTACACAAGTTCTAAACATGCTTTCAGAGAAGTCACAATAGCCCAATACTTTTAATTTTTTAGCGAATTCCCTTCAAGTTGCCATATACATGAAAATGTTCAATGTCCTACACCTTGTTGAACTGTTACCTCTAGATTATCTTTAACTAGTTTATAAACACTTCAATAACCTAATATGATTTCTAGGGTCTAGCAACCTTGGACTCTGGACTCTCCTGAAGACTCGCCAGAACCGGAGCCATAAGCAAATTTTCTTTGTTTCCAAGCAATGCTCCTCCAATAGTAATAAAAATCAAAAAATAAATCTACAACCATTATTTTCAAGACGGCAATTAAAATCTAACTTTTGCCTAAATAGCAGTGTTCAGTAGCCACATATTCATTGTAATTGTATTTTCATAGGTCAGGTAAAAAAAAAAAATTTAGTTAGATGGGTGTGCTATACAAATATATAAATAAATAAAGTAGATCAGAATCCCAGAATGCTCGTGACTGATGTTCCAACAGCTATCCAGTTAAAACATGCTTGTCATACGTGAATAATGGCCCTTCTATCCTTGAGACTCATGAGCATAGGTTAGACTGAACTGGTCCACAATCCATGAGAATACTCTGCAGCAGAACTTGCTCAAATTTAGCACAGATTGGGGTAATGTATCGTCCCCAGTCATTTTGAAATGTCCTTCCATATTCTGTTCACTCTTTTGGTCTCCCACCGATCCATGTATGGCTATCTTGCCTGGTTCTTGTCTCATGATTTTTTTAAGTGCTGAGAAACTACCCAGCTTTAGGTAACTTGCTGTAGTGACAGTGAAAATTGTGTCAGTTAGTATATTGAAAGACAACTAACTGATGCAATCAAAGACAAGCCTGATTAATATTATAATTAGCTAGACTTCATTTTGTGATCACTTTAAAGCCTGTAGAATAGAATGGTAAACACTGCTACGTATTATTAGGGGTGTGCCAAATCATTTTCCGTTTGTGGTATTTAGTAAAGTCCTGACTTCCCTGTTCATTAAATAATATGTTTCTGTAATACTTGCCTCAACAATGCCAACCTTGATTTTTACTTCCCACTTCTTTGTTTTATCAGATTAAACATACTGTCAATCAAATTGACAGAAAATGAGTGCAACAATCAATCTGTATGGCATTCTTGGCATTCTACTGCTATAAAAATGCCATGGTTGTGTTCTTCAGTAAACTGTATACTTGGAATGTTTTTCAAAATGTAATTCTGCACAACATGAAATTACTATGAACCTATTTAGGGTCATTTGCGTGTACATTTTCATGAGGCAGGCAGAACTGAGGACAAACACACCACCTCGACTACCCATGCCACTGGGTAGTTGCATTGCACTTGAGTCTCTTTATTTTAGGGTTTTTTATCTATAGTTTTTCCTATCTGTTTATGTCTCTGGTAGAAATGTTGCACGGAAACTCATGGTCCTGTTGTCTAATGTGATTTTTGGGATTGTTGCATGGTGCCAAAGGATATAAAGAAGCATCCTGTTTTCCAATGATGATGTCAACTGGAATGGAATGGGATGGAATGAGAAGGAAGGGATATTATTATGAAACTCCAGGTAACCTATTTTATTTAAATACATGTTATGTCAAATAAAGTACATCTCTATATGTTGAATTCAAAGATACAGTTTTATTGTCTGGAGGCGCAGGCAGCACATCTGTTTCCGGCCCGTCCATCTGTTCTTTTTCTTCCCTGAGTTCCAAAAGGAATCTCCAGCATTCAACCATCATTCAAACATATACAACTATACCTTGGTAACCATGGAACCCTAAACACAACACATCCCCCCTTCTAAAAACAAAAGGAATAACAAAAAAAACTAAACAGTATTAATGACATTCTAGTGGTAAGCACCCTATCAATAATATGTAATTTGAATCACCCGGACATGCATACTACCCAAACATGTCTTTCTCTTCGTATATATGTAGTATTGCAACCATCTGGTAGGTTTCCTCCTTCTAGTTCTCTCTCTAATCTCAATGACATCATCTTCCACAACAAAGCCTCCCTTCTCTACACTGCTTCCATTAACTTTTTCCCTCAAGTCTTCATCAATTCCTGCTACATTGTCACACATCACTTCCTCCCTGCCATTTGTTGTATCATCTCCTCTTTCAGGAACACTTAAATTATAATCATTTGTGACACTTTCATTCCTTGTGGCATCTAAATCCAGCCAGTGAAATTAATGGTCTGTAACAGGTGGTAAATCTACTGTGGCCACGCTGCACATACGGGTCTTCTTTTCAAATTCCATACTTTCCCTCCTCTCACTGTGATTGAATTATTTAAAACCTCTATCACTTCCTCAGGATCATAAAATTCACTTTGACCTTTCTTGACCTTACCAGGCTTCTTGACTCTGATCCAATCACCTACAGCAATTTCCACAGGTTTAACACCAGGGTTGTCCTCATACTGAGCCTTCATTTTGCTATGTTTATCTGCCATCCATCCTACTCTGCAAAGATTCAAGAGACCATTGTTCAACTCCAGTATGGTGCAACCAACCCGGATTTAGGCCCATATTTATGAAAAATGGTGCACAACTGCGCTAATGCAGTTGTGTGTAAAATTTGTTAACACCGGCTAAAACCATTCCTTAAGGCCATCCGTGCACTATATTTATGTAATGGTGCACGATGGTGCTAAGGAATGGCTAGTGTAAAAAAAAAAGACTCTAGCAGGGGGTGGCATTGGGGGAATGGCGCTAATGGGTCAGAAACAACGTTAGACTGGTTAGCGGCAACATTTTGGCGCTAGTCAACCTAGCGTCATTTTCTGATGCACAAGCAGCCAAAACATTACTCCTGTCTAAGTTTAGACAGGAGTCATGCCCACCACCTCAATGCTCACCACAGGGGGCAAGTGTCCCCTGGACAAGCCAAAAATTCCCAGTGCCAGGCAGGGGGCCCCATGTAAGGGCCCCCCAATGGCACACCACACACATACACAAAAACGTACCTGCAATTTACCTGGGATGGGCTCCCTCCTCCTGTGCTGTTCCTGTGGAGTGGGTGGTGGTGTTGCTGGGGCTTGGGGTGGGCTTCTTTGTGCCCATTCCATGGTGTTTTACCATGGAAATGGGCCTACATGCACTCTAACGCCTGGTCTGACCCAGGCATTAAATAATGGTGCTAAGCAGGCTTAGCACCATTATTTAGGTCCGCCTCCCACCTGCGCATCGGTTCTGCGCCAGGAAGTAAATATGGTGCTGAGGGGCTAGCGTCATGTTAGGACGGGAAAGCCTTCCTTGCACCTCATTAATGCAAGGTGGGTTTGTGCATCCTAAAAATGTTGCTAACACCAATATTTTGATAGTAGACGGGTCTAGCGTAAAACTATAAATATGGAGTTAGATTAGCACCACTTTAGTGCCAAAATAAATGGCGCTAAGGCGATGCTAAGCTTCCATAAATATGGGCCTAAATTTTGATCTCAGGTTACGCCCTCTCATTATCACAAAGGGTGACAAACTGGTGACATGGTGCTTAGTAACCCTGTATGCCCAAATTGCTTTTCCAAGTCGGAATTGCCTGCCACTGCAGATTGAATAACTCCCTTTACAACCCGAATAAATCTCTCAACCATGCTGTTATCACTTAGATTGTAAAGGGAGGTTGTCTTGTGTTGAATTCCTACCCTCTTGACGTATTCCCAAGAAGCAATTGACACAAATTGCACTCCATTATCATGTATCACCATCACAGACAATCCTTCTGACACAAACACCCTTTCTAAAAATTCTAAATATTTCAATACAGATTCAGTGTTAGCTTTTCGAACAATTTACACACTGGCCATCGTGGAAATAAATAAATTGATACAATTATATATTTTTGTTCCTCTCCGACAGGTCCCACAAACTCTATTGCTACAGTACCCCAAGGCTGATTGGGCACAACATTTTCACACATTGCTAGTTGTAAAGTTTGTAAGGTTTTGTCGGCACTCGCACAGCTGGGATATAATCTCACAAATCTCTCTAAATCAGTGTCTATGCCTGGTCACCAAAATAAATTCCTTACCTTTCCTTTAGTTCCCACAATACCAAAATGTCCTTCATGACATTAATGGGTAATAGATTTCCTTAACCCTTTCGGAGGTACAATTCTTTCTCCCCTCAAAACCAAGTATTTTTCCTCAGTAGGTGAAAGGGCTCTAGAAGCAAAAAAGATTATGCATTCTTTCATATCTTTACAGGTCTGAGTCAAAACAGCACCAAGTCCTTTTCCACTTGCGTCAGTAGTTATACAGCAATCTAGGTTTGGATCAAAACAGTCTAGAGCTTGAATTTTATTGATTTCAGAAGTGATCAATTCAAATTCTTTCTGACAATGTGATGTTCACTCAAACTTGCACTTACCTTTCAGCATTTGTCTGATATAATAACTTTTTTCTGCAAAATGTGGAACAAACTTTGAACAATACTCCACGAGTGCCAAAAATGACCTGACTTCTTCTTTGTTATTAGGGGCTCGAGCTTCCTTAAAGGCATAATAAGAGATGCTATTGATTTAACTCAATACGCACCTATTTCGTGCCTTCAGTAGGTTACTTTTTCCTCTGCAAATTTGCACTTTGTGAATTCCATAGTTAGACCATTTTTTTCCACAGTCTCAAACACTTTTCGAAGTCTTGTTTCACCAACCTCCTTCTTCTTGCCAAAAATCAAGATGTCATCTTGGAAAAATGTAATTCCACGTTCCTTCCCAATAAGATTATGCATAAATCTTTGGAACACAGCAGCAGCAGCCAAGCCAAAAGACATTCTTTTGAATTGAAATCACCTGAAGTGTGTGATAAAGGCAGTATATTTAATAGAATCAGGTGTTAGGGAAACTTGGTGGTACACAGCTGACAAATCTATGGTGGAGAATGTCTTTGCTCCTTTGAGGCACATAACCAATTCATTTATCTTAGGCAGCGGGAAGCGGTCAATTACAATGTTATCATTTATGTGTCTCAAATCCACACATAAATGGATCTTCCCATTGCTTCGTCTGGCTACCACTAACTGAGATATCCGCTCAGAAGATTCAATAGGTTCTATCACGGAAATTTCCACAAGTTTATCCAATTAGTTTGATACCTCATATCATATGGAAATTCCTGACCTGATGCACTTTTGGAACAGCGTTGGCTTTTAAAATTTTACGATGTGCAAACTCCTTCAGATTTCCCAAATTCATACTGAAAACGTTAGGAAATTTGCAAAATATATCCTGAGATACAGTGCAACCTTCATCAATTATCATCACTTGATCTTTACTATTAGAGTCAAGTACAGTGTGTAATTTTCCTTGCTCAATCCAACCTAGAACTGGGGCCACATACAATTTCGCTTGTGCACATTTCCCTTTGAACTTAAAGGTTAACCATCTATAACCAAGTATATCGATTCTTTTCCCACTATACCCTTGAGGTTGTATGCCTGGTTAATCCACATCACTGCCTATTTTTCTCACAAATTTTCCTCTCCATATTTTCTCATTTACAATTGTGTAAGGCGACCCTGAATCAGCAAACATTTTGATTACAACCCCACTGATGCTCATCCAGTACTGTGGTTTGTTTTTGATTTGTTCAGCACATATGTTAAAAATCATTTTGCTTGTTAAAATCATGGTGCTTTCATAACCCATGCCTTTGTTCTCAATTTCAACCAGTTCTTTCTGTTTATTTTCTTCCAATATTAATTTGGTGTTGTTCTTTCTTTTTCTACATGCTCTAGCGAAATGCCCAACAATCCCACAATTACTACATTTTTGTTTTCAAGCCAGGCAATTCCTACTGTACACTAAATGATCCTTGCTATTGCACCTGTAACACTTTGCTTTCTCCTTAGTGATATTTAGATTGAGCATTGAATGTTTTATTCATCGATTTATTATCTACTTTGCAAACTACTTCAGTCCCCTTATCTTTGGACATTATCTCTTTTGCACTTCTGCCTGAGATTTCAGCCTTGCACACAATAATTATTACCTCCTCGAGGGGGTGAATCTCCAGGGACCCATAAACGGTCTTGGATGGCATGGTTGTTTACATGCATCACCAGCTGATCTCTGATTAATTCATCACGCAAGCTGCCAAATTTTCAATCCATGGCCAGTTTTTTAAGTTCTGCTATGTAGTTGTGTACTTGCTCTCCTGTTTCTTGTTTACGCTGGAAAACTTTGTAATGGGTGATTCCTGTACGCACTCGAGGTGCAAAGTAAATATCAAGATCTTTCAAAGCTGCCTCAAAAACATTAACATGCCCTACTGTGGGTGTTTTTAACATTTGTAAACTTTCAATCCACACTTGCCCTGGGAATGCAATAGTATCATTTTCTTTTGATCTGCTGACATTTTTTCCAGAATCATCAATTGTAGCAATATAATTTATAAAATATTCTTTCCATTTAATCCACTTGAGACTGGGTTCATTGCCAGAAGGCCAAAAGGCATGTGGTGGACACGTGATAAACATTGTGTAGCCACGACTCACACTTAACAAGCAACCAATAACTCTGCAAGGTATTGGTTTCAACTTTCAATGCTTCATCTTTGACCACAGTATAAATGACACTAATATTCTTCCCCAGCCTTCACACAGTAACTTGTTGCCGCCAACAAGAGAAAATACAAATTACCAGCATGAAACAATTGTTTGTAAATTAAGTCTCCTACTGTGTTGCAGTGAACCGGAGAACTGATGCACATTTCCTAAATAAACCGACAAGGAGTCTGTACATTTATAACCTCCTTATAGACTTTCTCAAGATGGCACCTATGTAGATCACTTTGGGTGACCTCGGTGTGTATGAGGTTAGTGTTCTAGCACCACAGTATTCTACATGTGCACGTTCACTCAATGTCCTTGCGCACGTTACTCTCTTGCGCAAACAGCGATATTGCATGTGCTAAGTGGCTGCTAGCTTGCGATTTATCCTTACAGTAATTAATTACCTTTTTCCAGTTGTATATCGGCAATGCTCTTAGATTTTCCTGATGTGCCTCCTTTCAATAAATGTCAGTTCCACAATTAATCCTGTTTCCACTTCGATGTTGAGCTCATAAAATTCTTTTTTTATGTAAACGCCGTATTATGCGGGTCCTGGCTCCAGGCCCTCATTGCCACATTATTTCAAACGAAGTACAAATCCATTTGTTGAATTCAAAGATACAGCTTTATTGTCTGGTGCCGCAGGCAGCACATCTGTTTCCCTCCCCGCCCATACATTCTTTTTCTCCTCCGAGGTAACCTTGGAACCCTAAACACAACAACATAGACATACAATATTTATACTTACTAAAACAACATTAAAGTGGATGAATATTTATTATACCTGTCCTTTTAAAGCAATTACAACATAATACCTTAATGTTGCGGGTGATTTAATTGTTTTAAGAGGTTTGCAACCTTGCTTTCTAACCAGATGCTACACCTTCTGCTGATTCCAATGTCCCTATCACACGTCTGGTCTTTCTTCTTTTTCGATACCTTTCCCTTACATCTTACATCTCACCTCTTCTCACATGGTGATTGTATTGCGCTCTGTGTTTTATAGGCATTTTCATAGTTGGCACATTTCCTAACCAAACTTTCTATCTCTAAATCCGTATCTGGCCACCAATATACATCTCTCACGTTTTTTTAATGGGTGCAGTATATATATGGACTATTCAATATATACCAAAACATTTATTTCACATACCTTCAGATGGATTAATTTTTCCTTTTATCATCATATAGTTTTAATTTTCTGATAATTCATCCTTTAGCACAGAGAAGAGCTCTTCCTTAGTGCACAAATCACTTTTATTTGGACATCCCTTTTTCATATAGTCCATGTTCTTCTCTACCAGCAAATACTTTCCATAGCGCTTCTTCCTCTTCATTTTAATAATGGCATATCCATTGTTATTTTACCATAAGGACACAGTGCATTCATTTTATTAATCTCTTTAGCTTCCTCAAAAGTTAGGGGTCATCTCAACAGGAAGGCGGCTTACATATTTTTGTAGACTCCACTATACACATAGGGCCTTAATACGAGTGTGGCGGTCTATGGTCTGCGACACTCGCAGTGGCGGTCGGACCGTCAGGATCTTGGATCCCGGCAGTCTGGCGGTGGCGGAGGTCCTAAACCAGGGATTATGACCTCGTTCTCTGCCAGCGGGTCCCTGCACTGCCCATGCTCTTGGCATGGGCAGTGCAGGGGCCCCCTGCCCTGCACCCTGGCAATGTTCACTGTCTGCTTTGCTAGTGCACCCTGCTGGTTACAGTTTTGCAGCTGGCTCAATTACGAGCTGGAGACAATGCTGCAGTCTGTTTCCTGCTAGGCCAGCAGGTGGAAACTTTGGTTTAGACCCATGCACCTTGCAGGAAACCCATAATAGCTCCGGCGGCAAGGTCGCTCCGTAGACTGCGGCCACCCTCTCAGGAGTTTGTCAGACAGTTTTTTGTCCGCCAAACTCATAATGGGTCCCTCAGTCTTGTAGTTTCATTAATTCTGTTGCAAATCTTGCTATAAATAATCTTGTAAATGGGTTTGATAAGGGTTTTTAAACACGTCTTAAAGTAAATCCATCTCTCCTCTTTAACAACACACACATGAGCAAGAACTTCACATTCAATAATTATTTTTCATCCGCTGCTGTGAGACACCTTCAGGCAAACATTATTAATCTTTCTTTACCATTTCTCTAATTTGTGTCAATATAGCTTCTAGACCTTTGCTGCTACAACCAGTTTTTATTACATGCTAATCCTGTATATTTTACCCTTCCAAAGCAGGAGCTGAATAGGCTGCTTGGTTAATGCCCTTGATTGCCTCTTCACATTCATCATTCCACTCAAAGATTTTCATGAGTTTCCCCATGGGAAATGTCTTCACTACACTATGTATATAACAGAATAAATCTCACTCAAATGCACAAATTATCTTAACTCTTCTTTGTTACTTGGCACAACAGCTTCCCTAATTGCTTTAAAAAGTTAGTTATACATATAAACATCCTTCTTTAGCTCTAACTTTCTGTCTCCTTGTTGCTACGGGCAACACTATACCAGCTGTGATTTATTTCTGTCACTCAGAAAGAACAATAGTCACAGTTCCTGCAATGTAGCTCTGACGATACAAACCACACTTTTAGTGAGATATCTGACTCGTCTGTATTTATGTGTATATGTAAGTAGTGGTATACAGTATTTCTTCTTAACAAACCTAGTCAAATACAGCAGAACACTGTACATGGTCAAAGACAAGCATTAAGTCAATGAGTAATAGAAGAAGAAGCGGTTGTGAACAGATAATGCGTTTTACAGTTTTCTTTAAACAGGTGAGTCTTCAGCCTGATGGATATATAGGTGTTGTTCATGACCAGGGGTTCATGGATGGAAAAGGCCTTCTGTCTTGTTTTTCCTCTTTTACACTTCTCACTTTGCAGTCTATGGTGTGCTGGCTAACTGTGTGTGGAAAATCACCAGAGATGGTGAGCCTGTCTGTAAAACAAATGAGGGTGCTGGTCGAGGAGGCTTTGTAAATAATTCAGCTGGTTTTGAACATGTATGGCCGGCAAAGGGAGCTAATGAAATTCCATCAGGGTAGGATTGATGTGATCATATGTTTTTTAGGCCCTCGATAAGACATGCTGCAGCATACAGGATGCCCTTGAGGGGTGCCTGTGGGAGACTGGGAGGCTAAGAAGCAGGGCAGTATTGGTTTCACTTTCTTTAGACGACAGAGCTTACCAGCCTGTCTTTGTAATTTTAGCAATGTATTTCTTGAGGGTGAGGTTGGGGTCCAGGGTAAATTCAAGCGACTTGGCATTTGAACCAAGTTTATATTGCCTGATTAGGAGCTTGGCGATCTTGGTACCGCCGTGGTGGTGGATTCACTGCTGCAGTGTTGGTGGTCCGACCGCCGTATTACAATGCATGCGGTTACATAGATGAAAGACCACTGCAGTCCTGCCAACACCCCAACAAATCTGAACCGCGGCGGGGGTGGGCTAGGCCAATGCGTCTGTCGGAGGGAGGACCGCCAGTGTTACCAGAGGAACAATGTTGAAGTGCCTTCCCGCTGTCATGACTGTGGCTGTCCAACCACAACATCTGTGCTGGCGGAAAGGGAGAGATATAATGCAGAAACACACCTGTACTCAGCTTCACACATCATGTGCCACAATGGAGCCGATAGTACACATACGTCCTCTGCTAGTGCTGCTTAATGAGGCCCAAAACTAACACCATTGTAGACTCAACTGACTGTAAGTTAAACTCTTACCCGTTTCCATCAACTCCATAGCAAATAGATGACCCTCCATGGACCTGGCAAGGGATTTGTGGTCCCTGGGCCAAACATATTGTGTGGCCCCCTGTGTAGAGTTGTTCTCAATGTATAACCCAACCACAGCTCTATGATGCCTTCTTTGGCCAGGGCACTGACAGTGCAAAGGCACACTCTACAAAAGTCAATATGTGTGGACATCTCATAATTAGGAATGTGTGTATTAAATTGTGTCACACAAAAGCACCCCCTCATCAATATCACATCTATTAATCTAAATGATACCCTCACATTGCTCACATGCTAGCTCCTATTGTGATGCCAAAGATACATCTGTATGGACGTGTCATGAAACTGAAACACACCTTCTCTGCTAAATCTCTGTAATGGCCTACACATATCACCCACATTTCAAGATTATGGGGGTCATTCTAACTCTGACGGGCGGCGGAGGCCGCCCGCCAGAGTTCCCCCCTCCAGAACACCGCTCCGCAGTCATAAGACCGCTGCAGTGATTCTGGGTTTCCCACTGGGCTGGCGGGCGACCGCCAAAAGGCCGCCCGCCAGCCCACTGGGAAACACCCTTCCCACGAGGAAGCCGGTTCCGAATGGAGCCGGCGGAGTGGGAAGGTGCGACGGGTGCAGTTGCACCTGTCGCGAATTTCACTGTCTGCAATACAGACAGTGAAATTCAAAGTGGGGCCCCACGACACCCCATACCACCATCCTGTTCCTGGCGGGCGAACCGCCAGGAACAGGATGGCGGTATGGGGTGTCTGAATCCCCATGGCGGCGCAGCGAGCTGCGCCGCCATGGAGGATTCAGAAGGGCAGCGGAAAACCGGCGGGAGACCGCCGGTTTTCCTCTTCTGACCGCGGCCAAACCGCCGCGGTCAGAATGCCCTGCGGGGCACCGCCAGCCTGTTGGCGGTGCTCCCGCCGACCCTGGCCCCGGCGGTACTAGACCGCCGGGGTCAGAATCACCCCCTATGTTAGGTAAACGGGATTCAAAATAATCAGTGTGAGAAACACTTAAAGGTCACAATGAAAAGACTGTTTGCAGATTAGGTTTGCCTTTACCGGGGGGGGGCCCTGGAAGACTGGTGCCCTGGGCCACAATCCACTTTGCATATACGTCAAACTTCTATTTGCACAGGACGTGTGGCTTTAAGTATATCAGGGGCAACCAATAGCATAAGCAAGTGCCATGCATAAGTGGGTAATGTATAAGTGCAAGTCATGAAAGCAAACACATGAGTAACAGCATTTGTCACACATCCATGAAGTAGGTGTAATGCACACACATTAAAATGGACACAACCATTCAAATGTACACAAAAGTATGACAATTATTGAACACCCTGCATGTGTGGATAAACAAATCTCTAGATTATACACATTAAACACATATCCAATGTGCATCATAGGGAGAACTGCAACCTAAATGATGTTGACATTGGTGAAACCAAGAAGAAATACTTACCATATGAAATACCACTCAATACAATGTCATCCCCTATTGGATTACATGCCACATGTCCATCCATTGAACATTTCCCTTGTCCTGGGAGACTCCAGCAGTGGTTATAAGGTCTGATCACACCAACCACATCAAATGGATCATCAATCAGGGTGAAACAAACACAACTGTAGTTATACATCCCAAAGTAACCATCAACATCAAAATAGTAGAAAAGTAATGGCAGGACTAATGTGTAATAAAACTAGCAATCATGTTTTATTCTAAACAATTAAAACATGTGATAATGTAAAGGCCATAGGCCAGTCCAACATAACAATGTGTGGTCCAGCACACTGCTGTGGCACTAAACTCGCCTCTCATGACACTGAACCTCACAAGGAAGAAGCACCCAATGGGCAATCCAGGAACCTCAATGATGTCATTTAAGAGGGGTGGGGTCACTTTTTGGATGGGTAGGTATGTTTTTTAGAGGGGTGGGTCTGACTTTGGGAGGAGTGTCCTTTGTTTTGAGAGGAGTGGTCTTGTCTTTGGGAGGGGTTTTAGTTTTCAGTGGGGTCTGGCTGGATTTATTGGTGGGGATCAGGGGTAAGGGCAAGGGCAAATAACAAAAGGGGTTGGGACGTTGAGGGAGTACAACTGTCAGGTGGGGGTGGGTATGTTTTGGTGCTGCTGTCTGTGTGTCTGAAATACCATGTTTGTGTTTTGTAGGGGTCTTGTGTGGGTGAGTGTGGACATTTGTGTTTTCTTGTGGTGTGTGATGTGTAAGTGCTGGATATGCTGGGGTGGTGGATCGGTCTGTTGGTGTGGTGTCTGGGGAAATGTTGGGGGTGGTGAACCCGTCTGTGGGTGTGGATGTGGTGTCTGGAGGAATGCTGGGGGTGGTGCATGGGTATGTGGGTGTGAGTGTAGGTGTGGTGTCTGGGGGAATGCTGGGGGTGGTGAATGGGTCTCTAGGTGTAGCTGTGGTATCTGAGTGTATGTTGGGGATGGTGGATGGCTCTCTGGGTGTTGGTGTCATGTCTTAGGGTATGTTGTGGTGGTGGTGATGGTGAAGGGGTGAGTGTCTGGTGAGTGGTTGCGTGCTTGTGTGTTTTGTGGTGTTTATGTTTTTGGGTGCTCCTTGGGGCTGTTGATTTGTGTGTATGCTTATGTGTGTGTATGCTTGGGTCAATAGGGAAATTGGATGGGGAAGAGGCAGGAGGTGGGGTGGAAGTGTGGGATAGGTGGAAGGCTGCTGTGATGGAGGAGGCTGGAGACTAGAAAAGGCGGACATAGCAATGTGAATGCCTTCTAGGTAGTCCACCATCTGTTGCAGATGGCTGCAGTGCACCTCGATGCCATTCAGTAATGTTGTCTGACCCACAGAGATTTTTCTCAGGAGGTCAACAGCCTCCTCACTCAGGGCAGTGGGGGTTACAGGGCCATGGGGTGAGGTTCTTGGAGCGAGGGAGATAGCTCCCTTCTTTGGTGGGTGGGCCAGGCCAACAGGTGGGAAGCAACAAGGGTGGAGAAGGTAGTGTGGGTGGCAGACAAGGATGGTGTAGGAACTGGTCTTGTGTGTCCTGCCACCACTAGGGATTTGCCCCTGGAGCATGACTCCGATGTTGAATATGTTTAGTCTGTGTCCTCTGTGGCACTCTCCTCACCCTCTGGACCACTGGTCCCCTCCCTGTCTGTTGTGTCACGATCAGAGATACAGTGGCCAGCTGCTTCCCCGCAGATGTTGACGCTGTCTCCTCCACTTTCCTTGGATGATGCTGAAATGACGAAAACAAATAAGCTTATTGCATGTGTCAGAACACATGATCAACTGTTTTGATCACAGAGCATTACTAAAATGTACAGTAGACCCCAGCTACTAGGTCTACTAAGGTTACTTCATCATTAGCAAGACCACATGCATACTTGCTATATGACCTGTAAACAGTTGATTACAATAATGTCATAGTCACAGACAGCTCCAACTGCATGAGTGAAGTTGTCTTATCAAAATACCCATTTATCAGGTAGGACACTACATCACCTTGAAGAGTTTGGCTCTTGTAGCATACCTCAGTAGCCTGATGTTATCAAATAGTATGACAATGCCAAATTCATCCCTACAGATTCCACACAATGTCCTGCAATCAGCAAATGTTCATGTACCTAATACCACATTATAATGAAATGTTGATCAACTAATATAGCTATGTTGCAGCAATATGTACAGTAGCAGGAATAAGGTGACCTGGTAAAACTCATGTAACACTGTTGAAACTTCCCACTGGTAATGTACTAATATGTCCCTTGTCAGAATATTCTCATGAAAGTTGTACTTATGTAGCTTCACTATGTATCACATGTCGCACAGAAAAGTAGACTGGAGACAATCTGGCAAAATGTCTGGGAGATTTGCCTACAAATATCCACAGTGTAATGAATCAGCTAGGCCTAGGGAAATCCCCTGTCCAGATTGGTACTGGTGCGAACACCATTCTTCCACTGCTACTAGAAGCCCATTGTACATTGAAGGTTGTTGAGGCTCAGGGGATCTCCATTACCTGAGGAGGTGGTTTAATCTGCTTCCTAAAGGGAAGGCACATCACTTTACTTTTTTTTTCTGCAAACACAAATTTCATCGTATTACTGAGTGTAGGCATTCACATACAACATACTTTTCTGGTGGGAGATCCTTTGCCTACATAGTGGCAAAGAGCTGGAAAACCCTGCCCCTGCACCTCAAGAAGTCACCATTGCTACCCCAATTCAGGAAGGACCTTAAAACCTGGTTCTTCGACTGAAGCTCAGAGGACAAACCCCCTTAGCGCCCTGAGGCCCTTACGGGTGAGTAGTTGCACATTATAAACCCTGATTTGATTTGATTTGATGATTCCGACATTTCTGCATGTCACTCTCTGATACATGTCAACAGTCAGTGAATGAACCCTCACAAATAAACATGTGCAAATCACTTAGATGAATATTTTCACATCATTGAAATGGGATCCACATTGTGAGAAATTACAGTAGGTCTACCTGTCATGTCCTTCATTACTTCAACAATTGGACCTAACTAATGACACAGAGTAATGGCTTAGGGTATGTGTGACCCACCAACCAATGTTTACATACTCCTGCCTGTGGTAACACATGAACTGTATACCCATCACATATAACTATTTTTTAATACAGTTTGGCCACACACACGTACTTGATGGAATCAGACAACCTATGAAGACATGTTGATCATGTGTGAAACAAAGTGAATTGCAGCATATAGGCACTAATACTGATGTTGCATGTGGTTTGCTATTTCATGTACCTGTACATTCCCCACTTACGAAGAGGAAGTATTGCTCAGTGACTGCACCCAAAGTGCATTGTATGCTATGTCACATTTAAGAGGGCCACCGTCACATGAGACACAGTAGTGAGGTAGCAGCACCCATGACACATTAAAGACAACTGGCCTGTTGGGTACAAATGTCACCCACATCAAACAACATGAACTGATTAATCACTGTACTCAGCCATGTGCCTGTTCAAGACAGTAAATAGGTAGTGGTCTGGACTGTGCTGTGCTCCTGATCATAAGAACAAGTCAAAGCACATCAGCAGGCACCTACTACCAGACCTACACAAACAATTACTCTTCTCACTTGTCCTGATGCCACCAACTATCACTATAAGAACACGGGACGAGTCAGCAGTGGAACATTGACAAAGGTTCCATTACGCTCTGTAACATTCTCTTTAAGTTACAACACTGTACAGACACCTTTACAGCCAGGCTCATTGACTTGTTGTAAATGGTCCCTACAGGCTAGTACCATAGCATAGTACCTCCTAAGACTTTGGTCACAATTAAAGGGCTGGCATATGTGTCACTGAGAGCTCCCTCTCTGGGGATGTGTGGACATGGACAACTTAATGGAATATCATACTACATTTGATTGTGTTTGTGTGGCATCACAGGCCACACCTTTTACCATTTGTGGCACTGTTACAGAGAGGACATTCAACATACCATGGTATGTTTTCTTTGATTGGTTGAATGTAACAAAGCTGGTGATTCACATATAATGATCTCTTCAGAATTAACCAACTAGCTGCACTGTAAGTTTGTCACCTGTGCAGTAGGTCTGTACAGTGTGAACATGACTTATGGAAAAGTGACAACAGACCTGTTGGAGTAGAGCCCTATCATTAGTAAATATCACACATTGACAATGTGGGTCAATTGAAAGATGTACCAAGTCAGAGGGTTACCTCAGTCACCATTCCAAATGTAGTCCATGTAAAAGCATTCAGGGCTACTATTTGTTCAGAAGACTCATTTTGGGAACATCCAAGAATCTGCAGGTCTACAGAGAGATTACCCTGTGCATCAGTTGTATTGCCGCAGTAACTCTGTCCCAGCCTGGCCCATGGCCCATAATGGGTAAAACTCTTTGTCAGGCCTTGCTTTCTGCAGGCTGAGCATACTGAACCCACATGAACATCACATTTTCATCATGTCAATAAATAAATGTACATCTTGAGGCTATCCAATATGTGAGCTCAAGGGTGTGTGGCACGCTGAAGGGGTCAGTGAGGTTTAGGTAGCTCTCAGACAACAGTTCGGCAAGGCCTGATCAGGGCTGAGTGATATGTGGGACTGTACACATAGCTAGCACCCTCCTCACCCGCTTCTAACAGTATACATACATAGCTCATGCTTGCAAATACATTTATTTTCTCATTTACCCTTATCGGATTGTAAAATATATCATAGCTACCCTGAAAGTATACTTGCATAGATATGTGAATGCGACACAAGGAGGATCTAGGGCTTATCACACATCACTCAACACAATGGTGACAGGACATAATATGTCCTGTCGACTTCTTCAGGGCTAGTTGCGAGGTGCGCACTCGCAACGTAGCGTTTCTGAAGCAAGGAAACGCCATATATGGATCGTTTGGAATTTTAGGAGCCTTGAATTGTACGGCCATCAATTAATGAGCCATTGAGAACCAAGGAACATAATGTATGCTGTTTAGGTGCGCTGCACATGTGTAAAAATAAGGACGTTATTTATATATTGAAGCAACTTATAATCATTTGAAACTAGCCCTGAAGAAGTCGTTGGGGACTAAAGGACTCTCCCGTGACGAAACACGTGTTGGCTCGAAGTGTTTGTTCATGAAGGATGCTGTTAATTTGAAGATGTGATCAAACAAATCCTGGATATGATTGGACTTTATAATAGACTGGCGTGATATTTAAGATTGCGTTCATTTGAATTTTACTCACTTGAGTTTTGACTCACTTGATTTTGATTTGGAAACTTTGAAAAGTAAAAAAGTTATAAAAGGGGGGGCCTCACATTGTGCTAGTGTGGAGTGTTGTACAATGGAGTTGTGTGCATTGTAACAGTGTAGAATGGATTGGCATGAAATGTAATGCCATTAAGTGTAGTGACATATACTGGGATATTTAGAGTAGAGCAGCATACAGTGGAGTGAATAGACTGATATATATTGAAATAGCGTGGGGTAGAGTGGTATAGAGTGGAGTGGCATAGAGTGTAGTGGTGTAGACCGGACTGGCCTACAGGGGAGTGAGGTGCAGTAAAATGGTGTACTGTGGAATTGCATTTAGTGTAGCCGTGTAGAGTTGACTAGCATACATTGGAGTGGTATATAGTGGAATAGCATACACTGGAGGGGGGTAGAGTGGAGTAGCATAGAATGGAGTGCCGTAAAATGGAGTAGTGTACAGTTTAATAGCATACAGAGAATTGTTGTAGAGTGGAGTGGCATATAGTGTAATAGCATATAGTGAAGTGGTGTACAATGAAGTGGCATACAGTGGAGTGGCACAGCACAATAGCATATACTGTAGTTGTAGAGTGGAGTTGCATACAGTGGAATAGCATCAGTGAAGTAGCATCGAGTGGAGAGGCATACATTGAAGTGACATAAAATGGAGCATGCTAGAATGGAGTGATGTAGAGTGTAAAAGAGTACAGTGGGGTGGTGTAGAGTGGAGTGGCATAGGGAGGCCTGGACTAGAGTGGAGTGGTATACTGTGGAATAGTGCAGAGTGGATGGCGTACAGTCGAGTGACATAAAGTTAAGTGACGTAGAGAGGAATAACAGAGAGTGTGGTGGCCTAGGGTTGATTGGCATAAAGTGGAGTGATGCAGAGTGGACTGTGGTGATTGAAACAGCAGAGTGTGAAAGTGTGTGAACAGATGTAGATATAATGGCCCTCATTATGACATTGGCGGTAAGTACCGCTTACCGCCATGCTGACTGCCGCCAACATACCGCAGCTGCAGCGGATTACCGCTACCCATATTATGACACACACACATAGCAATCCGTCACTACACAGCCACACACACAAGTCGGCCAGCCCAAAGGTCAGTGATAAACTGGCAGTATCAAAACCCACACTGTTACACCAACAGAACTACGTCCACAGCATTAAGACCCACGAATCACCACGGCGGACATTCAATGGCACTAAACCATAGGCAGTACATACCGCCGGACTCAAAATACACACACCCATACAAAACAACACTACTTTGGACAATTTGAATAACACACACCTGACACCCATACACACACCACACCCACACTACTATAAAACACACACCCACATTACCCACAACCCTTGATGACTAAAAACAATTGGCACAAGAGAGATAGCAAGACTACAGACAAGACCACAGCCACACACCACTATCACGAATACACCATCCATGCACCTTACATCGCACACCCCAATACATCACCCCACACACCCACACCCATGGCACCACTATGACACCCCAGGTTCTCAGAGGAGAAGCTAAGGGTCATAATGGAGGAAATCATCCGGGTAGAGACACAGCTATTCGGATCACAGGTGCAGCAGACATCTATTGCAAGGAAGATTGAGCTATGGCGTAGAATCGTGGACAGGGTCAATGCCGTGGGACAGCACCCCAGAACAAGGGATGACATCAGGAAGAGGTGGAGCGACCTACGGGGGAAGGTGCATTCCACAGCAGCAAGACACCAACTAGCTGTACAGAGGAATGGCGGTGGACCCCCACCTCCTCCCCCACAACTAACAACATAGGGGGAGCAAGTCTTGGAAATCATGCATCCTGAGGGCCTGGCAGGAGTAGGAGGAGGACTGGACTCTGGTAAGTCAAATATCTATTACTATCACCCCCCCTACCTGCCATCACAAACCCCCACCCTTACCCTCACTCCTATCACTCCACCACCTCACACATACCCCACCATCACAACCCACCCCTCCCAATACCAAGCCCTGCATGTAACACCAATGTGACCCCCATCACAGACCTGCATGGACACCTATCACTAAAGCATGCACACTAGAGAGAATCACCTAGCCCACCAAATAACTACTCACACAAGGCAAAGCTGCCGGGGCAATAATAACCATAGAAGGCAACACACTCATGCACAAGATGTCACATGCAGAAACAATAACACTGCATTTACATATCAATAGGTCCCCCATCCAACATCACCGGAGAGGAGGTGCCAGCAACATCCAGTCCACCCCAGAAGAGGCCCACAGTGATGACGGCAGCTCAGGACGCCTGGATCTGGATGACCAAGCTGGCCCATCAGGGACCTCCGGACAGTCGGTTACCAACGCACAGTCCCATACCACCACAGAGCCTCCCCCTCAGAAAACCCCAGCACAGTACCCACCCGGCGGGCACAAACCTCTGTCCCCAGGACACGTCAATTAGCAGTGTGTCTACCACTACAGGTGTCCCAGGCTACCCCACAAACACAGGATGATCAGGGACCTGGGGTCAGTGGCAGTGGGCACACGGTTCAGGGGACAGAGGCACAGGATAACAGGGAAGCTGGGAGGACTGCTGTGCGACAGGGGGAGGACAGGCCCAGGGAACCGACTCTCCAAGAGGCACTCACCAAGATCCTTGGAGCATACCAACATTCCCAGGGGACGATGGGCCAGATACTGGCCAAGTTGCAGGAGACCCAGTGGCTGCAGGAGGGACAGTACCTGGGGATCAGGGAGGACTTGAAGGACATCTACACCACCCTGGTCACCATTGCAGGGGTGCTGGCAGACATGGCCAACACCATGAGGGAGGCAGTGGCACATCAGCAGGCCCCTGACACTAGCTAAACCGAAGAACAGCCTTCCACCTCTGCTGCTGCTCGTGGACAGGAGGCCCAGCCACAGGACCAACAGGCCACCAACACCCCTCCCCCTGCAGAAGGAGAACCACCCTGGAAACGGTCCCTGTGATCCAGGCAGAATCCAGAGACTATTGCCAAGAAACCCGCCAGGAAATAAGACTCTCCTGATTGTCAATCTTGTTTCCCACCCTGTCACCCTATCTACCTTGACCTGCCATTGCTCCACTTCCTATGCCCCCTTGGACAATGCACCTGTGATCCGCATAGACTAGACTCTATCCTGAACATTCCTCCACCATCACCCCAGCCCATTGCACATCCCCGTCTACTTATTTGCACTTAAATAAACACAATTTGAATAAATACAAGTATGGAGTCTGTTAAATGATTGAACAATATATTTGTTTAACAAGCTTTAAACACTGCATTACAACTCTACAGTAATGTATACATAGGAATGACCTGTAGTTGGCTGCAGTCAACAAACCAATAACGATAGTGGGGCACAAATATATGAAAATATATATGCCAAAGTGGTCAGTAAGTGGCCATAGAAGTGGGAAAATCAGCCTGCCAGTGACAATGTCAAACACAAAACTGTCGTTGAAAAGTGAAGTTACAGTGTCTTACCTGTGTGTCATTGGAAGTATTGTCGTAATATTTCACTTCTGTTGTCCTCATCCACATCCTCTGCCTCCTCATCTTCTCTGTCCACAGGGTCAGCTGCTGCCACATGGCCATCTCCAGCCTCATCCTCCTGCAGTAAAGGCACCTGGCGACGTAAGGCAAGGCTGTGCAACATACAGCATGCCATGATGATCTGGCAGACCTTCTTGGGTGAGTAGTACACAGATCCACCTGTTAGATGGAGGCAACGAAACCTGGCCTTCAGGAGGCCGAATGTCCTCTCTATTATTCTTCTTGTTCACCCATGTGCCTCATTGTAACGTTCCTCTGCCCTTATCCTGGCATTCCTCACGGGTCAGTATCCATGAGAGGTTGGGGTAACCAGAGTCACCTGCAAATAGACACACACTAACCCTTAAGACCCACACCATACCCATACCACAACACCCACTGGGTAGGAACCAAGGCTCACCTATTAGCCACACCTGGTGCCTCTGGAGTTGAGCCATCACATATGGGATGCTGCCATTCCTCAGGATCAGGCATCATGCACAGACCAGGATTCTTTGCATTGACATGGGAGATGGTCCGCAAATTCATGGAGTGAAAGCTCTTTCGATTTCTGAACACCTGTTCATTTCTCCGAGGGGAACACATGCAATATGTGCACCATCAAGAGCCCCAGTAATGTTGGAGATATGTCCCATTGCATTCAAATCAGCTTTCACTGTGGCCAAATCCTCCACCTGGGGGAAAACTATGTAGCTGTGCATGTGTTTAATTAGGGCAGACAACACTCTGGTCAGAACATTGGCTGAGACATTCCTGCTGCCAAGCCCACTGTCACTTGTAAGGAGCCCGTTTGCCAGGAAATGGAGCACAGATAGGACTTGCACAAGAGGGGGGATCCCGGTGGGCTGACGGATAGCAGATATCAGGTCAGGATCCAATTGGTCACACACCTCTATGATTGTGTATCTGTCCAGTCTATAGGTGAGGATAATGTGCCTGTCCTCCATTCCCCTGCACAGGGGGATGTCTCAATCTCATATTCATCAGCAGCGGTTGCAATCTAGGGGGCAAAACGGTGAGCAGCTGGTCAGTATTCCATATTTACAAACACTACACTGCATTGCATGTTGTGACTGTAACAGTATATGGTTGGATAAGCCCAAATGGTTCCTAGGTGTACTGTGACGCAGTTAGGTGCCATGGCCTGCCCCCCCGAAATGGCACCTGCCTTTCCTGTATGGAGGGACATGTGGAAACGAGGTAATTCCGCTGACGTTGTGCGCCGTTGCGGGAGGCGGTCGAGAACCGCCGTACAACTCCTCAGTGAATACCATTGGGCCCTATGGGTTACAGTGGCCAATGGTGATGTACGCCGGGGGAGGCGGTACGCACCGCTGCGGACGTGACCGCCATTTTCTATCTGTTCACTCACTTGCTACTTGACCTTCAACAGGAGAGGCCCTACACTGCAAGTGCTGCTGTGACCTGTGTCTGGAACCGACCATGGCTTGTGCTACTGGAGAAAGGGCCCCTGCCTTCACCGCTGCGGAGTTGGAGAGACTGGTGGATGGGGTCCTCCCCCAGTACCGAATGGCTGTATGGGCCTCCAGACCAACAGGTACGTACTCTGTGAGCATGATGCATGGGGCATGAATGCATGGAATGCTGTGTGTGAGGGCCTCGTGTGGGGGGTTGGTGGAAGGGCTCTGGGCGGCGTGCTGCATGTATGGTGGGCAATGTCTGTGTGTGACGGGATGTGAGGGCTATGGTGGACCATGAGTGTAACAGGCAGGACAGTCTAAATGATACTTTTTCCTCACATCCTTCCTCTCCGGCAGAACTCAGAGAGTCCATCTCCCTCCCTTCCAGTCGGAAGCCACCAAGACCATCTACGGCGTTCCCCAAGAATCTTCCCTCAGTCCAACTCTTTTTAACATCTACATGGCACCGCTCTCCAACATCATCCGATCCCACAACCTCAACATCATCTCCTACGCTGACGACACCCAGCTGATCCTCTAACTCACTAAAGACCACGCCACCGCCAAAATCAACCTCCACAACGGACTACATGCCACCGCCAACTGTATGGAGAAGAGCCGCCTCAAACTTAACTCGGACAAGACAGAGATCCTCATCCTCGGCTCCAACCGCTCAGCATGGACGACTCCTGGTGGCCAGCCACCTTAGGAACCTCACCTACATTCAGTACCCACGCACGCAATCTAGGCTTCATCCTGGACTCATCGCTCACCATGACCCATCAAGTCAACGCCGTATCTTTTTCCTGCTTTAACACCCTCTGCATGCTCCGCAAGATCTTCAGATGGATCCCTATTGAAACAAGGACTGTCACCCACGCCCTAGTCAGCAACAGACTTGACTACGGCAACGCGCTCTATGCAGGACCCACAGCCAAGCTCCAGAAGAAAATTCAACGTATCCAGAACGCCTCTGCACGCCTAATCCTCAACATCCCATGCCGCGACCACATCTCAGCCCACCTCAGAGACCTACACTGGCTTCCAGTCACCAAGAGGATCACCTTGAAACTCCTCATCCACGCCCACAAAGCTCTTCACAACACAGGCCCTGCCTACCTCAACGAGCGACTCACCTTCCACGCTCCCACTCGCCAGCTCCACTCCGCTCCGCCAAGCTTGCCCTCGCCGCCGTCCCTCGCATCCATCGAACTACAGCTGGTGGCAGATCCTTTTCCCACCTCGCTGCCAAGACCTGGAACACCCTCCCCATCCACCTACAACAGACACAGGACCTCCTGACCTTCAGGAAACGTCTCAAGACCTGGCTATTCGAGCAGTAGCAGATCCTTCCACCCCCAGTGTCTTGAGACCCTAGCGGGTGAGTAGTGTGCTTTACAAATATTTGATTGATTGATGTGTATTACTCTGCAGGTCAGCGCTCATAAAAAAAGGATATATCGCGTGCCATCGCTAAGGACGTGCGGAACCTGGGGGTCTACTGCAGGCGGAGCACCCACTGTCACAAACGGTGGGAGGACCTGAGACGCTGGGCACAGAAGACGGCAGAGGCCCAGCTGGGGATGGCTACCCAACAAGAAAGAGGTGCCTGTCGGACCCTGACCCCCCTGATGGCCCGCACTCTGACGGTGGCCTATCCGGAGCTGGATGAGCGCTTGGGGGCATCACAGCAACAACAAAGGGGTGAATACAATTCCCTTCATTATTACTTATGCCTGGTGGGGTGGTCTCCAGGTGGGGGATGTTGGCCTGTGGGTGCCCCTAGGCCAGTCCTGACATTGCAGAGTATGTCCCATGTTGGTCAGGGTCTGATGTAAACATCCTCCAACCAAGGTAGTAGGCATCCACTACTGGGCAGGGGTCTGTGGGTCTCAGGTTTGCTGCAATTGGTCTCAGGTATCTCAGTCCATGGGCTGGTGACTAGTATTGTGACTGTTAGTGCATAGGGCTGTTCCCTGTGTGGGTGTCGTGTACGCCAACGGTGATGTTGTTGCTGCCATTGACCAAGGGTATCCTTTGTCTCTCGCCCCACTTTTTGTTTTGTCACCCTGTTCTTATGTGCATTAGCATCATCTGGTGGAGGAGCAGAGGCACCAGCGACGGGGAGAGCTGCATCCCACAGGGCCCAGGAGGCCAAATCCACCGACGGTAAGGGCACCAGTGGGACGGAGGACGAGGGGAGCACCACGGCGGAGACTGGAGGGGACAGTTCTGACAGTGATACCTCCTACAATGGAATCTCCTTGGTGGTGGCGGACACCTCTGTGCCCACCCCAACTACAGTTACAGCCACCACCCCCGTACCAGCACCGCCCTCCCAGCAGCCCCTCATCATGTTTCCCATGCTCGCTCACCCAGGAGGGTGGGCATCTCCTTCGCCCCAGGCACCTCAGGCCCTGCCCCAGTTAGCTCTGCTGGCCTGAGTGAGGAGGCTATTGACCTCCTGCGATCCATCTCTGTTGGGCAGTCAACCATTGTAAATGCCATCCAGGGGCGGGCAGCCCATTTGCAACAAACAAATACATTCCTAGAGGGCATTCACTCTGGCATGGCGGCCCAATAGAGATCAATCCAGGATCTGGCCTCCTGCCTGATGGCAGCAACTGTTCCTGTTTCTAGCCTTCCCCTTCCAACTTCCTCTACCCAATCCCTTTCCCCTCAACCCCAACCTATCCCAAGCACACAGGCAGACCAGCATGCACACAAGACAACACAGGAGTGGTTCAGGCAAACACAAGCACCACACATCATCCCACAGGCACTCACACAAACACCCTACAGAATCAGACATACCAACATCCACTGCCTCCACTGTGTCTCCCTCCTCCTCCTCGTCCACCTCCCTCCCAGTTGCATCTACACTCATACCTGCATGCACTACATCCTCATCCACTCCCACCATCACCATCATGCCTATCACTACACACCCCTCCCTGGCAGTCACCACCCCCACATCCATGCACAAGTCCCTGTGTCCTCTCCCACTGTGTCTGTGCCCCCTCCTCACAAAGTACACAAACGCAAGCACTCAGACACCCAACAGCCATCCACCTCACAACAGCATCCAGCCCATGCACCTGCACCCAAACACAGCAGACACCTCCTACAACCACTTCCTCTTCCTCTACTCCCAAACCTTGACCCTCTTCCCGCCCAATGTCCCTAAGAAGCTTATCGTCTCCACTGTTGACCTCTTCCCTACCACTCCACCCAGTCCTTCACGTCGGGCTAGGGTGGTCAGAACCCAGGCGAGCACTTTAGCCACCCAGTCCACGGCCACAGTAGTGTCAACAGCTACTGCAGGTGGGAGAGGATCCCAGGCACCAGGCAGCCACACTGAAAGGGTGCCTACACCAGGTGCTTCAAGGAAGGGCAAGGAGGCACCACCAGCTGCGACAGGGAAGGGCAAGGAGGCACCACCAGCTGCGACACGGAAAGGCAAGGAGGCACCACCAACTGGGACAGGGAAGGGCAAGGAGGCACCACCAGCAGCATCTAGGAAGGGCAAGGAGGCACCACCAGCTGCGACAGGGAAGGGCAAGGAGCAATCCCCGGCTGCTGATAGGAAGGGCAAGGGGCCTGCACTAGCAGGCAGGAAGGACAGGAGACCCGGTGCTGGGACTCATTTGGAGCCCCGACCACCAATCATGGTGGTTCAGCCGTCCGAGGCTGCAAGGGAAGGGCTGGAGCCTCCCCCCACCACTGCCAGCACCGCCACCAGCACCGCCGCCAGCACCACCACCAGCACCCCTGCCAGCAGCAGGAGCCCCAGTGGGCAGCTGCCCAAGGCTGCAGGGGATGGGCTGGAGCCTCTCCCCACCACTGCCAGCATTGCCACCAGCACCACTGCCAGCAGCAGCAGCCCCAGTGGGCAGCCATCCGAGGCTGCAGGGGATGGGCTGGAGCCTCCCCCACCACTGCCAGCACCGCCACCAGCACCACTGCCAGCAGCAGCATCCCCAGTGGGCAGGTGTCCGAGGCTGCATGGGATGGGCTGGAGCCTCCCCCCACCACTGCCTGCCCAGAAACCAGCACCGCCACTGCCACCACTGAGCAGCCGTCACCGCCGGCGGATAGTGTGGAGTCCTGCCTCCATGGGCTGTCGTGCATCCTGGCCCCTGCAAATCCTGTGGGTCTGACACCCAGGTGGGAGACTGTGACCTTGCACTCCCCAAGATCTGCATCACGGGGCACAACGCCCCCTCCAGAACCAGTGGAGAAGCCATCCACTTACCCCATCCTTCTCAGAATGAAGCACACTGGGTACAATGCCCCCTCCAGAACCAGCTGAAGAAGCCATCCACTCACCCCATCCTTCCCAGGATGAAGCACACTGGGCACAATGCCCCCTCCAGAACCAGTGGAGAAGCCATCCACTAGAGAGACTGTGGCCTTGCACTCCCCAGGACCAAGCAGTGGGGAAACGACCCACTTGAGAGACTGTGGCCTTGCACTCCCCAGGACAACGCACAGGGCATGTTGCCCCCTCAAGGACCAGTGGTTTTGTACCATCTTCCGGCTCAGGTCCTCCCCCATTCCCCGTCCTCCTGCGGTGCATGTATATTTTCGGCCTGATGCCCCTGCAGTGTTCTCTCCTTGGCGTATGTGTTGTGGCCCTGTGGACCACGGACATTGAGGACTGGGCAGTGTCCCTATATTTGTAAATATGTATATACATTTGTATTTTAGTGCACTTATTCATGTTATTTTATTGTATTACACTAACTTTCTTCAAATCATGTTGTCCTTGAGATATTCCAGGGGGTACGGGGGGAATATGTAATGTTAGTGCATCTGGTTGTGTGTATGGTGTTGGGGGTGTTGCATGTTCCGTATGTGTGTCACTCTCTTTTTCCTCCCCCCTCCCTTGTGTGCTAGGTGGCAGTATTCACCGTGGTCGTCTTTGCCGACGTTGATGTTCATAATGCAGCATAAGGTAGGCGAGCAACGGAAATATGTTCAGCTCCAGCTCCATGGCATTGTGGTTGTTCCCCGAGTCTCCACAGGTGAGTCCTTTGACTTCTGTGCAGTGTTTCCGCCATGCTTTTGATGTTGTTGGTACCGCCCCGGAAAAGGTGGCGGATAGGCCAGTCGTAATAGTGTGGGTGGTACCTTGTCTTCCGTCTGGCTGTTGGCAATTACCGCTGTGGTGCTTGTTGATTCCGCCATGGCGGTCGGTGTGTTAAAGTGGCTGTCTGAGCGGTTTCCGCTATGGTCATAATTCAATTTTTGTTACCGCCGGCCTGTTGGCGGTATTACCGCCGACCTGTTGGCGGTATTACCGCCGCTTTATCACCGACCGCCAGAGTTGTAATGATGGCCAATGTGTCTGGAATATACATTGTGAAGTGTAAATGGTAATTTTTGGTAGTATGTGGGGATAGTGTAAGTAGTCTTACATTTATAAGAAATGTATTCATATATTGACAAGTTTGCGATATACTGTGGTTCATGTGGATGAGAAATCATTATGTGATTGGCTAATGGCTGTGTTTACCACAGGTAAAAGGCAGCCATGTGATTTTTAGCACAGTTTGCTGCTCACTGCAAAGTATGCAAGGAAACGAGGGGTATGCATTGAAGTGGTTTGGTTTCTAAACAGGGACGTCAGAGGGAGCAGTGCCTCTATGTTTAAAAAACACTGCGGATTAAGCTTTAATCTGCTATGATTTTTAAACATAGAGGGACTGCTCCTTCTTCCAGCCTCAATTAATAAATCAAACTGTATTTATATAGCAGGACATCTCACCTGAGCAGGTATCCAGGTGCTGTGCTGCTGGGTCAGTAGAAAAGGCAGGTCTTGAGCCCCTTCTTGAAGTGGGTCAGCGAGGGAGAAGTGCAGAAGTGGAGGGCGTTCCATGACTTGCCAGTGAGGTAGAAAAAAGTATTGCCCTCCTGTGTGGCAGTGCCTGATGCCAGGTGTCAAAGCAAGGGCTAGGTGAGCGGAGTGGATGTTTCTGGGAGCTAGGTGAAACCTCATGCATTGGTTAAAATAGGAGGGTCCTTGGTTGTGGAGGGCCTTACAAGATGTGTGTCAGGAGATGGAATTGACATTGTTTCCAGATGGGGAGCCTGTGGATATCTTTCAGCTGCTGGGTGATGTGGGTCCCTTTTGGCAGGTTGAGGATCAGTCTGGCTGCTGGGTTCTGGATCTTCTGGAGTCTTTTCATGAGTTTGGTGATGGTGTCGGTGTAGAGTGTGTTGTCATAGCCTAGTCTGCTTCTGATGAGAGCCTCTGTCAGTGTTTTCCTGGTGTTGATTGGAAGCCTCTTAAAGACTTTGGGAAGAAAGAGGGGGGCATGGAAGCAGGAAGAAGTGACACAGTTGACCTGGTGTTTCATGGAGCGTTCACTGTCCAGAATGATGCTGAGGTTGCGGGCATGGTCTTTTGGAGTTGGGGTGGGTCTGAGCTCAGATGGCCACAAGGAGTCATTCCAGAGGGAGGTGTGTCTTCTGAAGATCAGTATTTTGGTCCTGTCCGTGTTGAGCTTAAAGCAGAAGTTCATCATCCATGATGAGATGTTCTTTATGCAGTTGTGGAAATTGGTTTACATCATGGTGGGGTTAGTTGAGAGCAAGAGGCTGAGCTGGGTGTCACCAGCATAGGAAACTATGTTGATGTCTTAGGTTCTGGCAATGTCGGTAATTGGTGTCATGTAGACATTGAAGAGGGTAGGATTTAGAGAGGAACCTTGAGGTATGCTGTAGGTGGTGTGCTTGGGTTGCGAGGTGAAGGGGGGGTCGGATTCTCTGGGTGCGACCTGAGAGAAAGGATGCCATCCATTTGAGCATGTTGTGTGGAATTTCAATCTAACTCAGACGGTGGATGAATGTGCGATGGGAGACGGTGTTGAAGGCTTTGGAGAGGTTGAGCAGGATCAGGGTGGCTGATTCTCCTCTGTCAAGCAGGGAGCAGCTCCGGACTGTGGTTTGCTTTGAATCCTGATTGTGAGTGGTCCAGTAGGTTGTTTCTTTCCAGGTGTTGGGTGAGTGGGAGATTGATGGCCTTCTCTAGAACGTTGGTGGGGAATGGGAGTAGAGAGATGGGACAGTAGTTCTGGAGTTCACTGGGGTCAGCCAATGGTTTCTTGAGGAAGACCTGACCGCTACGTGTTTCCAGGTGTCAGGAAGGTGACAGTGGTGATCGAGGTGTTTAGAATGGTGGTAAGTTGGAGGCTGGTCTTGTTACTTCTTAGGCTATAGAACCGGTTGGGGTAGAGGTCGATGGGTGCTCCTGAGTGGATGGAGTTCATGACAGCTTTTGTGTCTGGTATGCTGAGCTTTTCTCATGTGGTGAGAAGGTGGTCAGCCACCTTCGTGGACGTGTTGCAGGGGAGGTCTGTTGGTTGGGGGGTTCGAAGTTTCTGTAGATTGTTGCTATCTTGCTGTAGAAGTGGTTGGTGAAGGTGTTGCAGAGCTGTGAGGGGGGATTGAGTTTTTGGTGGCTAGCGGGCAGGTGAACCCTGCTTTAGAGACAACAACCAATACAGATAAATTCTGCCGGAGGAGTGGCAGAATGTACTCTGCATTACAAGACTACCATGGAATTATCAAATTTCTCCAATTCCGTTGGCAGTGCTAAATTTTCCACCCAAGTCTACTAAATTGGGAAGTGATGAAGGAGATGAATAAGTGGGAGAAGGTCATGCCATTTTAAAGCAAATGCTTCTGGGTAATTTTACACCAAAGACAAAGAGGAAGCGATGCAAAAGGAGGTGGAGGACTATGAGAAAATAGTTAAAATTGGGTGTCAGGATTAATCTGACCCCTTAGCTGCCACCTCTGAAACAGAAGGGCTCATTCAAGGACTCAAGGACTCCTTACTTCTGCTGGCACAAAAGAGACTAGAACTGCTCTAGAACTGCTCTCCAGGGGACAAGTGCCTAGCCTCCTGTTCGCCTACTTCACGGACATAAAAAGTAGATGGACTCCTGACTCCAAATGGGCCTAATGGACCACAGAGGACTGAACCCACAGGTGAGCTGCCGAGAGAGAAAACCCTCTGGTGCTAAGAACTACAGGAGTGTCTTAAATGAACCTTCCCAGCAGATGGAGGAAAGTGGGATCTAATCATTTTTCCACCTCCGGACCATGACCAGGTGCTGACACCTGCAAAGGGAGGCTGCACCCTAGACAGGTGAGAAAACCAGGTTTGTCCCAGTCTGGGCTTTTTGCTGCATTGACCACTGGTTCACCTTGACCTCACAGTAAAGGTATCCAGACATGAGGAGCCCTCCTTGGCAACAGCCTCCAGTATTGCTCTGCAGGAGGATTGGACTTCCAAAAAAGTAACTAAGTCAGAAGGCAAAACCTTTGACTGAGGAGAAGCGGGAAATCTGTCCAACTGATGGAGCACCTTTAAAGACTATGAAAACCAGCTGTGTCGCACTCTGAGCTGCTATTTCAATTATCTTATAAAAATGTACTTTCTTTTTTAAACTGCTTTTTCAACTTTTATTGTGTTGTGTTATTTACTTGTTGGTGCTCCTTGAAGTTAACAGGCGCTTCTCTTGGAATGTTCTACTGCTCGTCTGATAGTCGCCAGGGGTTAAGCAGATATTCTCACAGAACTAATTTAACCTAACTAGATTAAGTTGATAGGAACTGCCACTACCAAATTAATAGCCCCATTTTGGCAATCTGCCAAAATATTGGGTACAGAAATGCTCAATGCATAAGGCTCTCTAATTTACATCAACTTGAGAAAAACGTGTGATTTCAAAGAGGTGGTCTTTGATGCCCATTGTATCCTGATCGAAGAAACATACTCTAAGATAACAAAACAAATATGCTAGGTAAATGGCAAATTAGATTTACGCAGACTACATGAGGGTGAATGGTCAAACATCCTGTGCATCCACGATAGAGGCCAATGGCAAGCACACCTCAATTCTAGATTTTCAAACTACTCCATGATCAGAATTAGATACAGCACAAGCCATACAGGATGAAACAGTGCAATGTTAAGTATGCTTTACCTGGCATTCCATATCTGATGTCACAAAGTGTTGTCGCTAAACCCTGAGAGTGTAGTGCTGGTGCCTTGGCATGCTGTCCTACATTCATGTGCAGGTTCACTATTTGAGATGAGGTGGTATACACTAGCAGGACCGCAGCTTTGTTCACCGCTGTTATCGAATAGTAGCTCACATGCAGGAATGTAGCACTGGTTACTGCTTGTGCAGATTGGAGGATCACACAAGGAAGCTGAATTAAGCTCCTGTAACAAATACTGCTCACACAAGAAAGCGGAATTAAGCTCCCGTAATCACATACTTCCATGACCATGCCTTTTGCCAGTTTTCTAAAGAAGAAGTCTACTCTTGATTCTTGAATGTAGTTTATCACCTCCAACTCTAGACAGCGCCAGATTCTTTAAAAAAAACAGTGTCAGCAGACTCCTGGTCTACTGTATACATGTATAACAACTTTCAGTACTTTAAAGAGCAACATTACATTGGTCATAGACATTAGCATTAGCTAGGTTATCTTCTTAGAACAATTTAAATTATAAATGCATAAGATATCTTTCCCAGGAACAACAAACATTCCAATTAATTATGATAGTGCCCTTTCCGACTGTGCTGGCAACACAGTCAATGCAGCCAGCTGGCATTGGCCACTGCTCTCTTTTAGAGCTGAAGCCAATGCTGCTGCACTGACTGTCCCGCCAACCCTGTGGGCATTTCTTAAAATTGGCGGTCTGGAGGCCACAAGCTTCCTCCAGACCCCCGTATTGGCGGTCCTAGGGTTGGACCGCCAGTGTCATAATCAGGCCCTTTGTCTTGCTTGGAGTCTCTGTTCAATCTAACTCCCAGAGTTAAATACTGTACAAAACAAACAGATTTTCACTCGAGTTGACGTGCACTCCTTAAATAATAAAAGGAATATTTACCCAGTTATGATTTAGGACTGGTATTCAATTTTGTGATCACATACTGTAATGATAACTAAAAATGGAGTCATCAAGAAGCATGTCTTTCTATTAAGATTTAGACTGTCACATTAGTATTTTATATTACATGTTGTTACACTTGGCATAATTGGCAAGGTCTCCCATAACTTGTTGCCTCCAATTTCCAGGTTAGTTCTGTGTTCTGGACTCTGCTGTTTTGTTTGCTCTGGACTCTTTACCACTGCTGACCAGTGCTAAAGTGTACACTGGCTAATCCATGATTGGCATATTTGATTTACTAGTAAGTCCCTAGTAAAGTGCACTAAAGGTGCACAGGGCCTACAGATCAAATAGTACTAGTAGGCCTGCAGCACTGGTTGTGCCACCCACATTAGTAGCCCTGTAAACATGGCTCAGACCTGCCACTGCAGTGTGTGTGAGTGCAGTTTTAAACTGCCAATTTGACTTGGCAAGTGTATTCACTTGCCAGGCCTAAACCTTCCCTTTTTATACATGTAAGGCACTGCTAAAGTAGGCCCTAGGTAACCCCATGGGCAGTGTGCAGTGTATGTTAAAGGTGGGACATGCACTTCTGTGTTTTACATATCCTGACAGTGAAATACTGCCAAATTCGGTTTTCACTGTTGCACAACATGGGGGCTGCCTTTAACTATGATTAAAGCGCAGATTCCCTTTTGGAGCAGATAGAAATGTGAAGGTTATGGTCTCTGAACTCACAATTAAAAAAAAACTTTTTTAGTGAAGTTGGTTTTTAGATTGTTTGTTTGAAAATACCACTTTTAGAAAGTAGCCATATTCTTGCTTAAACCATTATGTAACTCTGCCTGTTTGTGGATTCTCTGTCTGTCTCAGTTTGACAGATGGCCTGTTTGCACCTCTCCTCAAGACAGTGACACAAAGGTAGCCAAGGTGTAGCCTGCATTTCCTGATGGGCCATCTGGGCTGAGGGGAAGGGAGGAGTGGTCACTTACACCTGAAAGGGCTGTGCCTGCCCTCACACAATGTAGTCTCCAATCCCCCTGGTGTGTGCCTGGGGCCTGGCCTGGGCCAGGCAGGATCTTGAAAGCAACAGAGACTTCTCTGTGAAGTAGGCCTACTTTAAAGGCAGAAAGAGGTATAAGAAGAGCACCCAAATCCCCTGAAAATCAGATTACTTCTGGAACCAAGAGGAAACTCCGCCCAGGAGAAGAGCTGGAGAAGATGGAGGAGGAGTAGTGCCCCTTTGCCTGTGACTGTGCTTTGCTGGGTTGGCTTGAAGTAGCTGCTTCTACCTGAGAGAGGACGAAGACTGACTTTTGTGTGACTTCCCACTGGTGAAGAATCTCCAAGTACTTGAACTGAGCTTGAGAGACAACAAAGACGTCTCTCTGCAAGCACTTGGGCTTTCTGCTGAACATCCTGCCTGCCAAGTGGTGCCCTAACTTGTCTCTGGGCCCTTGAAAGGTGCAGCTGGTGGAAAAGGACAGAAATCCTTGCAAAGACTGCTGTGCAGGGAATCTTTCGATGCACCACCCGCCTCATGGCTGTTAAACGGTGCGCCGCTGGCCTCGCAGCTAAAATCGACTCTCCGGCTGCATCACGCCTGGGAGATCGATGCAGCATGGCTGAAGAAAGAACGCGCAACACCCACAGCAGCTGCCGTTAACGACACAAGCCCCCATGCAGCGCGGTTTCTTGACACCATGTGACCGGATTTCAACGCAACATCGCTGGGCATAGACAATCAACACAAAGCCTGCCCGGACCCGAGGTGGCCGTCCGGAATTAACGCATCGCTCTCTTGCAGGAGAGAAGAAACGACGCACAGCGACCTGACCTGGGGAGGAATGAAACATGGTCTCGCTTGCGAGTGAAAAACTGATGCATCGCTGGCCTTTTACGACGCACACTCACCCGTGCAGCTTTTTTGACGCTACCCAGGTACTTTTGTGCAACAACAGCGTTCTCATTGTTTTCTAAGGATTTAAGACTCTTTGGTGGTCATTCTGACCTCGGCGGTAAAAGGCGCCTACCGCCGGTCAGAAATCCTCCATAATCCCGCCGCGGTCGCGGAAACCCGCCACGGTCATTCTGACCCGCAGAAGGCAAACCTCCGAAAATCCGACCGCCACAACAGACCGCCAGACCAGCGGTCGGCGGAAAGGTGGAGGTGACCAAACCTCCACCGCCACGCCAACAGAAATACGCCCATCCCATTACGACCCACGAATCCACGCGGCGGTCATTCAAACGCGGTATTCCATTGGCGGGACACACCGGCGCGGTCAGAATACACACAAACGAACAAAACTCAGCCACATTGGACGATTTGAATCCCACACACCTGATACACATACACACACCACTCCCACACACACAATACAATATAAAACACACACCCACATCACCCACAAACCCCTACGCTTAAAAATTCGGAAAGAAGGCAAGAGCGAGACACCAGCATCCAAAACATAACAGCCACAGCCACTCAACACCATCACCCACACACTATCCACACACAAAACAACACACACCACCACACTCAACTCACTTAAATACACATACTCCACCCCACACATCATACACACCACCCCATGGCACCCCAAAGACAACCCCGCTTCACAGACGAAGAACTCAGGGTCATGGTGGAGGAAATCGTTCGGGTAGAGCCCCAGCTGTTCGGCACACAGATACAATACACCAGCATTGCCCGGAGGACGGAGCTATGGCAGAGGATTGTCGACAGGGTGAACGCAGTGGGACAGCACCCCAGAAATCGGGAAGACATCAGGAAGCGATGGAACGACCTACGGGAGAAGGTGCGTTCCATGGTATCCAGGCACAACATCGCCGTGCAGAAGACTGGCGGAGGACCCCCACCTCAACCCCCACAATTCACATCATGGGAGGAGGAAGTCTTGAACATCCTGCATCCTGACGGCCTCGCAGGAGTCGGCGGAGGAATGGATACTGGTAAGTTGAAGCTTCAATACTGCTTCCCCCCCACCTGCATGCCAAATCAGACCCCAACCCTCACCCCCATCCTCGAACCCCACCCTCACCCCCACCACCATCCTCACCCCCACCACCATCCTCACCCCCACCCCCAGCACACCTATTCCCCGCCAATGTCTCACCATCACAACCCACACATCCCAAAACCTAGGCCTGCATGCGTCCACTAAGCATGGACACCCATCACCAAAGCATGCCCAATGCATATACACATCCCCCCCACAAGCCACCCTCACCAAAGCCCCCACACACGAATGCCAGCACTTGGGGACACGAGAACCCACAGATACACCCATATGCGACACATTTAAACTATAACCATACCTCTATACCCCTGCAGGACCCGACCGTCAACACACCGCGGCGGAGGGGCCAGAATTATCCACACCCCCCACCCAAGAGGCCGTCAGCGATGACAGCAGCTCTGTCGACCTGGACACCGATGACCAGCCCGGACCATCGGGGACCTCTGGACAGTCGGTTCCCCTCACACAGGCCCAGGCCACTACAGACCCAAACCCCTCTGGGAACACCAGCACAGCTCCCACCCAGCGGGCCCATGCCTCTGTCTCCAGGGCGCGTCAATCTGCGGTGTGTCTACCACTACAGGGCACCCAGGATAACCCACCACCCCAACAACAACAGGGACCTGGGGGCAGTGGTAGTGGGCACACCGGCCAGGGGGCAGAGGCCCAGGGAAACAGGGCAACTTGGCGGGCAGCTGTGCGACAGGGGGGGGAGGAGAGGCCCAGGGAACCCACTCTCCACGAGGTCCTCACCACCATCATGGGAGCATACAACCGCTCCCAGGAGACGATGGCGACGGTACTGGCCCGGTTCCAGGAGATCCAGGTGCTGCAGGAGGAACACTATCGGGGGTACAGGGAGGACATCAGAGCCATCAACACCACCCTGGTTACCATGGTAGGGCTGCTGCAGGACCTCGTAAACAGCAGGGCGGACACTGAACAACACCCAAGGGCCCCTGCCACTAGCCTGGACCAAGAACAGCCATCCACCTCCGCCGGCGCTAGTGGACAGGAGGCCCCCGCACAGCAGCAGCCCACCAGACCCCCACCTCCTGCAGGAGAAGAACCACCCCGCAAGAGGGCCCTGAGATCTCGCAAGAAGACAGAGTAGGATGTCAAGACCCCCGCCAGCAAAGGATACCACCTGATGTCATCCCACTGTCCCACATTGTCACCCTGTCCATCCTTGAACTGCCCATGCTCCATCTCTCCACAGGCCTCTGGACAATGCACCTGTGTGACTGTTACTCTGGACTCTGCCATGGACATTCCTTCACCATAGCCCCCACCCACTTGAAACCACCCATCCCATTTTGAGCACTTCAATAAACACCTATTTTGCACCAAAATATCAGGAGTCTGGCTGTGATTTCAATAGATTGTAATTGACATGACAGTGCAAATATGTCCTTGTACATGGTGAAGTCAACAAACAGCTGCCACAAAGCTGTAGTCCATGGGGAAACGAAGCACAGGACTCGTAGTGGGGACCCCAGATCTGAAATAGGGAGGGAAAAGCCAAAACTCAGTCATCATACACTGGGGCAAATAGACAGGCAGCAGAGATGCTGGAGAGTAGTTAACATTTACTAAATTATCTTTGAAATGTTACCTGTGTCCTATTGGAAGTACTGTTCAATGATTCTGTCCCTGTTGTCTGTTTCAGCCCCGTCGTCTTCCTCCTCGTCACTCTCCTCAGGTTCCACCGCTGCCACAACACCACCGTCTCGACCATCCTCCTGCAGGAAAGGCACCTGGCGGCGCAAAGCCAGGTTGTGAAGCATGCAGCAGGCCACGATGATGTGACACACCTTCTTAGGTGAGTACATTAGGGATCCACCTGTCATATGCAGGCAGCGAAACCTGGCCTTTAGGAGGCCAAAGGTGCGTTCGATCACCCTCCTAGTACGCCCATGGGCCTCATTGTACCGTTCCTCTGCCCTGGTCCGGGGATTCCTTACTGGGGTCAGTAGCCACGACAGGTTGGGGTACCCAGAGTCCCCCACTAGCCATACACGGTGTCTCTGTAGCTGTTCCATCACGTAAGGGATGCTGCTATTCCTGAGGATGTAGGCGTCATGCACTGACCCTGGGAATTTGGCATTTACATGCGAGATGTACTGGTCAGCCAAACACACCACCTGGATGTTCATTGAATGGTAATTTTTTCTGTTCCTGTACACCTGCTCCCTGTCTCTTGGGGGAACCAAAGCCACATGGGTCCCATCAATGGCACCAATTACGTTGGGAATATGTCCAAGGGCGTAGAAATCACCCTTCACTGTAGCCAATTCGCCCACCTCAGGGAAAATGATGTAGTTCCTCACGGATTTCATCAGGGCAGACAACACTCTGGATAACACCTTCGAAAACATGGGCTGAGACATCCCGGAAGCAATTCCCACGGTTGTCTGAAATGACCCACTTGCCAAGAAATGTAGTACTGACATGACCTGCACCAGAGGGGGAATCCCTGTGGGTTGGCAGATGGGGGACATCAGGTCGGGCTCCAGCTGGGCACACAGTTCATGGATAGTGGCACGGTTAAGACGGTAGGTCAGGATAATGTGGCGTTCTTCCATTGTCGACAGGTCCACCAGCGGTCGGTACACGGGAGGATTCATCCGTCTCCTCGCCCAACCCAGCGGACGGTGCCTAGGAAGGACAACATGGAGCACACAGTCAAGCAACCCACAGGTACGTACTCACAGCTAGCACAGTATACGATTCTCTATGCAGTGAATGGCGTGTCTGAGTGGCTATGCAAGGCCTAGGCCTGTGTGACGCAGTTGAAATTGAGCCATGTGGGCCCTGGAAATGGCGGCTGCCTGACCTGTGAAGTGTGACAATGGGATGTGAGGTCAATGCGCTGGCGTGGCACACCGCGGCGGGCGGCGGGCGAAGACCGCGGCGCGAAGCCGCATTGGTTAACATTGAAGCCTATGGGTTTCAGGAGCCAATGGCGAAGGGCGCCGGCGGTGGCGGGACGCACCGCCGCGGTACGCACCGCCGCGGACGTGACCGCCATTTTCTATCTACTTATCCACTTGCGACTTGAACTTTCACAGGAGAGGACCTATACTGCAAGTGTTGCTGTGACCTCGGTCTGGAAGGGACAATGGCTGCTGCGACTGGGGAAAGGGCCCCTGCCTTCACTGGAGAGGAGTTGGAGAAACTTGTGGATGGGGTCCTCCCCCAGTATGCGCTACTCTACGGTCCTCCAGACCAACAAGTGAGTTTAATTCAATATGGATTTGGGGCCACTGGCTGGCTTGGGGGCCTGGCGGGGATGGGGGGCATGTTGGGCATGGCGGGGGGCCTGGCGGGGATGGGGGGCATGTTGGGCATGGCGGGGGGCCTGGCGGGGATGGGGGGCATGTTGGGCATGGCGGGGGGCATGGCGGGGATGGGGGGCATGTTGGGCATGGCGGGGGGCCTGGCGGGGATGGGGGGCATGTTGGGCATGGCGGGGGGCCTGGCGGGGATGGGGGGCATGTTGGGCATGGCGGGGGGCCTGGTGGGGATGGGGGGCATGTTGGGCATGGCGGGGGGCATGGCGGGGATGGGGGGCATGTTGGGCATGGCGGGGGCATGGCGGGGGGCCTGGCGGGGATGGGCGGCATGTTGGGCATGGCGGGGGGCATGGCGGGGATGGGGGGCATGTTGGGCATGGCGGGGGGCCTGGCGGGGATGGGGGGCATGTTGGGCATGGCGGGGGGCCTGGCGGGGATGGGGGGCGTTGGGCCACTGGAAAGGAAAATGCTGAGAAACTTGAACGTGGTATTTCTCCCTCCCTGTACGTGTCACATAGGTCCGCGCCCATGAGAAGATCGGGATTTGGCGTGCCATCGCCAAGGAAGTCCGGGCCCTGGGGGTCCACCATCGACGGGGCACCCACTGCCGCAAGAGGTGGGAGGACATCCGCCGCGGGACCAAGAAGACCGCCGAGTCTCTGCTGGGGATGGCCTCCCAACGTAGCCGGGGTGCCTGCCGTCAACTGAGCCCCCTGATGTTCCGGATCCTGGCGGTGGCCTACCCTGAATTGGATGGGCGCGTGAGGGCAGCACAGCAGACACAAGGGGGTGAGTACAAGCATTATCTACTCTGTTGTCGCGCAGTGGAGGTGTCTGGGTGGGGGAGGAGGGCTGGGGGTCCCCCTAGGCCAGGGCGATATCTGTAGGCTGGGCACCCCCGTAAGCCCCTGTGTCCCCAGCCACCACCCTCAGTAGTTTGTCAGTACAGCCATCCCTGGGCCGTGTCATCCATGGGTGCAGTTGTCAACTCTAGGCGTGTAGGCCATGTTCCACGGAATGCGTAGCGTACCCCAAGTGCGCAACTTAGTGCAGGGGGCATCTGTGTCTGTCATGTCCGCTAACTGTACCGGAGATCCATGTACTCAATATCCCTTTATTTCTCTCTCCCCCCCCCTTTTTGTTTGTCTTTCTGTGCTTGTGTGCATCAGCATCATCAGGCAGAGGAGAAGTGGCATCGGGGCAGGAGGGAGCTGCATCTCACATGGCCCAGGAGGGCCATGCCACAGAGTCAGACTGGACCAGTGAGACGGAGGGCGAGGGGAGCTCCACGACGGGGACGACTGGACCCTGCAGCGACACGGACACGTCCTCGGAAGGGGGCTCCCTTGCGGGGGTGGCACCATCCGTGCCCCCCGCCATTACAGGTACAGCCGCCACCCAGCGCACCATCTCCGCCCTCCCAGCAGCCCCTCAGCGTTCGCCCCGTGCCCGCTCTGCCAGGAAGCCGGGCATCTCCTTCGCCCCAGGCACCTCAGGCCCTGCCCCTGTTACCCCCGCTGCCCTCAGTGAGGAGGTCATTGACCTCTTCTGAACGCTCATTGTGGGGCAGACTACCCTTTTGAATGCCATCCAGGGGGTGGAGAGGGAGGTTCATCGCAGCAATGCGTACCTGGAGGGCATTCATTCGGGTCAGGCTGCCCATCAGCGATCGTTCCAGGCTCTGGCCTCAGCACTGACGGCAGCCATTGTCCCTGTCTCCTGCCTGCCTCTACTAACTCCCTCCTCCCAGTCTCCTGTTCCTCTGCCTGTCCCACCCACACCATCAGACCAGCCTGCACACACCTCAACACCCAAGAGAAGCTCATCCAAACATAAGCACCACAGATCACGCAGACATTCACACACGCAACATTCCGATGCAGACATGCCAACAGTCACTACCACCTCTGTGACCCCCACCTCCTCGTCTCCCTCCTCCCTCCCTGTGACGTCTACACTCACACCTCCATTCACCTCACCATCAGCCAATGTTTCCATCACCAGCACACCCTCCACTCCAGTCCGCACACGTGCAGTCACCACCCCCACTGCCATTTACACGTCCCCTGTGTCCTCTCCCACTGTGTCTGTCACCCCCTCTTCCACACCACACAAACGCAGCCACCCACCGACCCAACAGCCATCCACCTCACGACAGCCTATCCCTCCTGCACCTGCACCCAAAGACAGCAAACGTGACTCACCTACAACCACATCCTCTCCCTCCACTCCCATTCCCACTGTACCTACCACTCTCCATTGTCCCAAGAAGCTCTTCCTCGCCACTACTAACTTCTTTCCTGACCCTGAGCCCCCCCCTCCTTCTCGTCGGGGTAAGAAGAGCACCTCAGCCACCACCAGCCCTGCAGCCCCCTTGACAAGGGTGCAAGGGTATTGGAGCCCGCCAGCCCGCATGTCTGGATCTTCGCCCAGCAGCAAGGGGACAGCCAGCCCACCCCCTGGGAAGAGGAGCAGAAGGCGGAAGGGTCGCCGCAGGAGCCCGCCTTCTACATCCCCCCCGGACACCACCCAGAGACAGTCACCAGCCACAGCTCCAAAGGGAGGAAAGGGCCACAGGCCCACGACTAAGGAGGGCAAGGGCAGCAAGTCGGAGAGGTCAGGCAGCAGGCCTGCTGCCCAGGAGGAGCCCACAACCCCCATAGCCGCTGCCCCGGGAGGAACCGGCACAGCTGCCCCGGGAGAGCCCACCACCCCCATAGCCGCTGCCCAGGGAGGACCCAGCCCAGCTGGCCAGGAGGGCCCCACCACCCCCAGCCCAGGTGGGCAGTGAAGGAGCACCATCCCCGCTGGCCAGGAGGGCACCACCAGGCAATTAGCAGTTGGCCATAGACCGGCCGCCGTCTCCAGAACCGCTGAACTGGGCCCCGCCGTCTCCAGAACCGCTGAACTGGGCCCCGCCGTCTCAAGAACCGCTGAACTGGGCCCCGCCGTCTCAAGAACCGCTGAACTGGGCCCTTCAAGGCAAGGAGCGCTGAACTGGGCCCCGCCGTCTCAAGAACCGCTGAACTGGGCCCCGCCGTCTCAAGAACCGCTGAACTGGGCCCTTCAAGGCAAGAAGCGCTGAACTGGGCCCCGCCGTCTCAAGAACCGCTGAACTGGGCCCCGCCGTCTCAAGAACCGCTGAACTGGGCCCCGCCGTCTCCAGAACCGCTGAACTGGGCCCCGCCGTCTCAAGAACCGCTGAACTGGGCCCCGCCGTCTCAAGAACCGCTGAACTGGGCCCTTCAGGGCAAGGAGCGCTGAACTGGGCCCCGCCGTCTCAAGAACCGCTGAACTGGGCCCTTCAAGGCAAGGAGCGCTGAACTGGGCCCCGCCGTCTCAAGAACCGCTGAACTGGGCCCCGCCGTCTCAAGAACCGCTGAACTGGGCCCCGCCGTCTCAAGAACCGCTGAACTGGGCCCTTCAAGGCAAGAAGCGCTGAACTGGGCCCCGCCGTCTCAAGAACCGCTGAACTGGGCCCCGCCGTCTCAAGAACCGCTGAACTGGGCCCTTCAGGGCAAGGAGCGCTGAACTGGGCCCCGCCGTCTCAAGAACCGCTGAACTGGGCCCTTCAAGGCAAGGAGCGCTGAACTGGGCCCCGCCGTCTCAAGAACCGCTGAACTGGGCCCCGCCGTCTCAAGAACCGCTGAACTGGGCCCCGCCGTCTCAAGAACCGCTGAACTGGGCCCTTCAAGGCAAGAAGCGCTGAACTGGGCCCCGCCGTCTCAAGACCGCTGAACTGGGCCCCGCCGTCTCAAGAACCGCTGAACTGGGCCCTTCAGGGCAAGGAGCGCTGAACTGGGCCCCGCCGTCTCAAGAACCGCTGAACTGGGCCCTTCAAGGCAAGGAGCGCCGAACTGGGCCCCGCCGTCTCAAGAACCGCTGAACTGGGCCCCGCCGTCTCAAGAACCGCTGAACTGGGCCCCGCCGTCTCAAGAACCGCTGAACTGGGCCCTTCAGGGCAAGAACCGCTGGCCCTTTGGCAGACGTGGCAGGGCAGGATCTATCTCGGGCAGGGCTGCAGGATATCCTCTGGCCAACTTGCCTCCTCCAGTGGCAGTGGGGTCTGTTATGGACTGTATGGACTGTGGCTTTGTTCTCCCCAGGATGGCCCAGTGGGCAGGCCACCCACTGTATGGACTGTATGGACTGTGGCTTTGCTCTCCCCAGGATGGCCCAGTGGGCAGGCCACCCACTGTATGGACTGTGGCTTTGCTCTCCCCAGGATGGCCCAGTGGGCAGGCCACCCACTGTATGGACTGTATGGACTGTGGCTTTGCTCTCCCCAGGATGGCCCAGTGGGCAGGCCACCCACTGTATGGACTGTATGGACTGTGGCTTTGCTCTCCCCAGGATGGCCCAGTGGGCAGGCCACCCACTGTATGGACTGTTTGGACTGTGGCTTTGCTCTCCCCAGGATGGGCCAGTGGTCATGGAGTCCCCTCGTGGATCTGGCGTCGTGTACTCAAGTGGCTGAGGTGCCCCCCCTTCCCTTCCCCCTGAGGTGCCTGTCCTATTTTCTTTCTGATGCCCCTGCAATGTTCTCTCCGTGGAGTTCTTGTCGTGGGACTGGGCCTTGCCCCTTTGCACAGGACCCCTGTGATCCACGGACAGTGGTTGGACTACATTTAGTAGCTGTATATATTTTGTACATAGTTTATTTATTTATTGGGATTAATGGTGTACATATTTCAATATATCTGCCCGTTTATGATCTCTTCTTTTGGTCTTTGCATTATTTCGGAGGGGGGTGGTTTGTGGGTTGTGACAGTGATCTGTGGGAATGCATTGATGTGTGTGTTGTAGTGGGTGTGGGTGGGTGGGTGTGTGCCGGTAATCTTTTCCCTCCCCTGTGTCGTAGGTGCCGTACTCACCGATGTCTTCCGCGCCGCCGGGCGTGCTCCTGGTATATGAGCAGGAATAGGAGTGCGGGGATGACCTGCAACTCTGGCTCCATACTGCCGGAATCTCGCGTGGAGTGCGTAGAGGTGAGCGTTTTCCCGTTCGTAGTCTGTTTCCGCCGTGTTCTTATCGGCGGTGCTCCCGCCCCGGAAAAGGTGGCAGATTGGTGGGTCGTAATAGGGTGGGCGGTACTTTGTCTGCCGCCGGGCTGTTGGCGGGAACCGCCGCGCTGTTTGTTTGTACCACTGTGGCGGTCGGAGTGTTAAGTTGGCGGGCTGTGTTGGCGGTTCCCGCCAGGGTCAGAATTGCATATTTTAGACCGCCGGCCTGTTGGCGGCTTGGCCGCCGCTTTATCACCGACCGCCAGGGTCAGAATGAGGGCCTTTTTCTTTTAAAATTCATAACTTGACTTGTGTATGTCGGATTGTTATCATTTTGGTCTTATTTTGTTTAGATAAATATTACCTATTGTTCTAAACCTGTGTTGTGTCATTTTGCAGTGGGTTCACTGGGTTACTGTGTGTGTTGGCATAAATACTTTGCACATTGCTTCTGAAGTTAAGCCTGCCTGCTCGTGCCAAGCTAACAAGGGAGTGAGCGGAGGATAACTGAGGGTGATTCTCCTTCACCCTGACTAGAGTGAGAGTCATTGCTTGGACAGGGGTAACCTGACTGCCAACCCAAAGATCCCATTTCAAAAACATATGTATAATGTAAGTGCCTCATAAGGATGTGGAAGCACTGTGTGATTCAAAACATCACTCCATAAAAAGAAAGGCAAAATGTTTGTGATTTTTATGTATTCTGATTTTCTCTTGAAATAACTGCTGTTTTGAGAACAATTATTAACCAAACTTTCTGACAGCCTGGCAAAATATTGTAGCCAAATTATTGACCGCTGCACTATGGTGAGGGTAAGAGTATATAGATAAGAATAGACTTCCTATTCTTAACTCCACATAAATGTAATCTGATATTATATATCATCAAGGTACCCAGAACAACAATGGATATAAATTAATGTATAGAGCATCAAAGTAACATATTACCTAAATGGCATGAAAAATAACTAAAACCTAGACACCCAAACTATTGTGATTCAAAAAATTTACAAACTAAAAAAAAAAAAAGTCATATAAATAGACATAAAATACACAAGGTAATATTTGAAAACAGCAATATAGAAAGAAATATTTCACATATAAATGTTCACCTAAGTAGCGAAGTAAATAAGATTTTTAAAAATGAATTTAACTAATGACAATAAAAAGAAAATTCAACTAATTGCACACACCAAACAAATTACTAAGGGGGTCGTTATGACCCCGGCAGTCAGTGTTATAGTGGCGGTAGTACCGCCAACAGGCTGGCGGTACATACCGCCATATGCCAATGTACCACACCAACTTCCACAGCGGTAATGACCGCCGGGCTGGAGACTATGGTCTCCAGCTCGGTGGCCGTCACTAGGTCACCCACGGGAATATGACCCCGCCCACCGCCATGATTTCCGTGGCTTTCTTACAGCCACGAAAACCAATGTGGTAGGCACTATCAGTGATAGGGGTCTCCCCCACCGCTTCCCCTTCCCCAGGAACCTCCTCCAACCCTCCCTGCCGACACCCCCATACATACACACACACCTACATGCACAGACATACACCCGCATACACACGCATACACACACACATACCCACATTCACCCACGCATGCATACATCCATGCACACACAGACATACATACAAGCACACACGCATTCACAGAACACAACATACATGCACACTCACATCCATTCATGCACACACATATTTCACATGCCCCACACCTGCATGCACGCACACAGAAACATACACACACCCCCCACACACACACACAACACCCCCCATCCTCATACCCTGTCGGAGCACCTGACTTACCAGCTCCGGCAGGAGACGGGACTGGCGCTGCTGCCAGCAGCAGCATCCGGCAGCAGAACACCGCCAGGCCGTATCATGGATCATGATACGATCTGCTGCAGTCTACTGCCGTGGCGCTGCTGCTGGCAGCAGCGCCACCTTACCACCGTCCGCCGCCATGACCATAGCCGGAATTCCACCAGCCTTCTGGTGGAATTCCAGCTACGGTTGTAATATGGCAGTTGGCTGGTAGCCACGGCAATGGTCTTTTGGCGGCAATCGCCATGGTGGTAGGTGGCATTTACCGCCTATGGCTTAATGAGGGCCTAAGTTATTTAACCAACTCACATCTATATTTTCAGCAGTTAGACTAAAAACACATAAACCTATCCATACTATAAAAGGAGTAGAAAACAATCACTGCATCTTACTTACCAAGATTCTGCACCACAGAGAACACTATACTTAATTTTGAAGTCGGATTTTTTTTAGAAAGTACATAAAAGACAATCATAAGGTGTGAGAGGTGGATGGTGACATCCTAAAGAGATCCCTTTAATAACTTAGGGATCAAAACACTGACAAAACCTTCCCATGTGATGAAAGACAACTATAATAAGTAGGGTTTAGTTTTGATATTCAAACTACCGTATGGACATAATATTCCTATGTGGACCATTGGGACTCGTGCTATTCATTTTGGGGTCTTTTTGTGTTTTTGTATATGTATTGGTTGGAATTTTATATGAGCACTGCATCATCCACACCATTGAGCTATGTCTTCTTGTAGACACAATGGGCCTGATTCTAACTTTGGAGGACGGTGTTAAACCGTCCCAAAAGTGGCGGATATACCACCTACCGTATTACGAGTCCATTATATCCTATGGAACTCGTAATACGGTAGGTGGTATATCCGCCACTTTTGGGACGGTTTAACACCGTCCTCCAAAGTTAGAATCAGGCCCAATATATTCTATGGAATTTGTGCTACACCAAAAGCTTGATTGATTACACATTTATTCACTACGAAAGTATTTGTCCAGCTTGTTCTCTGTCTTTTTTTTTTTATATTGTGTGCATTTGGGGCCTGATTCACAAAAGTATACTTAGTCAAAAGTCTACGTTTAGACCAAAAGTCTAAACTTAAACCAAAAGTCTAACCTTACCAGGAGTAAGGTTAGACCAAAAGTCTAAATTTACTATGAATAAAGTACTTAGACCAAAAGTCTAACTTTACTTTGAGTAAAGTTAGACTTTAGGTCTAAACTTAGAATTTTGGTCTAAGTTTATCTTTGTGAATTGGGCCCATTTAATTGACATATTGAATATTGTTTAATTTGTGATATTGAATGATTCCATTAATATTTGAGGCTTTGTTTTACCATTTGCAATAACAGCCTTGATTTAAATCCAGCTAGATTATTGTTGTTCCCTTAAATGTATTCACCCAAGTCTTGTGGGCGTAACAGGTGGTCCTTGTTCATAAAGTGTGTCCAACAAATAATGAACATGGTTTAAAGTATGTTACATACACATTTTATGAGAATACATTATTTTTCAATGTGCATGATCCTCCTTCTGATGATTTTTGAGGGCTGGACTCTTTTTGGGGTTCTTATAGAAGGCCATGTGCTAGCTTTAGGCTTCTTTTTAAAGGAAATTGTGCTTGCTTATTATTGCAAGCCTGGCAACAAAGCAGCAGTTGACAAACAGCAACAAACAGGGAATGAAGATAGATAGGTGATATCTGTGCCCCAGAGGGAGCCTATAGTTAGCAATTGGTGCTTGGGGGCACAGTGCTTTGGGACACTTGCAGGAGGTAAATTAAGTGAGACGCAGTAATGGAGCTTCTGTGGAATTTGTGAAGCAGGATACAGGTAAGTAATGCATCTAGATAATTCACAGGAGGAGTTCCATCTGCTGTCTGTGACTAAACAAACTTGTTTGCAGTATTCACCCAGCAAAGTAGGGCTCAGGCATAGATGCTTATTGGTCCTGTGTCATGAGTGGCCCCTTCTTACATTTTAGTCACCTGCACAATGTATTTTGTTAATGGTAGCTTTGATTTTTAACCTGCTAAGCAATGTTTTAAATGGGCAACATCTTGTCTTTATTGAGCCCTCATTCCTGTCCTTGACAGTGCTCTCTGAGCAAAAGATATCTTTAAGGGAAAAACAAATCTAGGTAACATGACTGGGGGATGTACTTGACTTATGTCATTTTGGAAAGAATCTGGGGAAGGCAAGAGAACCCCCAGTAGGAGGAGGAGGATGACAAGTAGAACAGGAGAGAATTGACCAGAACGAAGACCACCAGGAGGGCTAGGATGACTAGAGCCATGATGAACGGGGCAAGCAAAACCAGACCCAGGAAGAACTAATCTACAAGAACTAGTGTTACCAATGCCAGAGGGAACCCCGAAAAAATAAATGATAAGGAACAGAGTAAGGGAAAGCAGGACTAGTGGTACCAGGACCAGCGTAAGAGGATCAGGAGGGCCAGGAGATGTGAAACATGGGTATCTACACGTAGTGGACAAGGGCCTGAAGGAACAGAAGCACCAGGGGCAGAAGGAACAGATGTCCCTGGACTCTAATGATGAGAAGGACCTGATAGTACTAATCAGGAACAGAGGAACGGGGAGGGCCAGGAGTAGCAGACTCAGGTAGACAGACCAAAGAGGACCAGTACCAGGAGACTAATGAAAAGAAGACCAGAGACAGGAGAGCCAAGACCACAGAGCTCAGATCAAGAAGGACTAAGGTGCCAAAAGAGAATGAAGAAGTACAGGGAAGACCACAACCAGAAAGAACCCGGGCTAGTAGGATCTGGAGGCCCAAGTAAAAATGTCCGGGGAGATGTAAAGGACCAGGGAGACTAGACCCAATGGGACCAGGATCAGAAGGTCAGTGTGTGAGAAAGTGCCTCTTTTGAAATGGTTAGCCCCCCCACTTTTCTGCTAACCATGTTCCCTGTGCCAGATCTCTTTCCCAAAACTGTTGTGCTACATTGGCACAATTGGCAACACCTTTAGCTGGCACTATAGGTTCCTAGTAAATGGTACTTAGGTATACAATGCATGGGGTACTAAGGTGGCACAAATTGTGCCACCTCAGGGACCATGAATCCAAGTGCACCCAGCACTGCCATTGCAGGATGAGTGTGCTGGTGCATTCCCAAAATGGTAAACTGACATGGCATACAGCCTATGTGAGACTTGTCCACCACACACTACATGTAATATAGGTATGCCACCCCTCTGGCAGTCCTCTGAGCCCTAAGGCAGGGTGCATTATAATCCATGTGTGGGCATAGATATATGAGTAATATGCCCCTATTGTGTCCTTGCCAAACCTGGGACATAGTAAGTGAGCAGAGCAGCCATTTTAAATGTGGGTGCTAGACTCTGGTCAGTACGAATTTCACAGCTGCATGATGGCCACTTTGAATCCTGGGTTGTTTGGTATCAAACAGCTCAGAACAATAAATCCAAACTGATACCAGTATTGGATTTATTGCAAAATGTACACAGGGGATACGATAGAGGTGCCCCCTCCAAAATCTAACTAATCCTGGCATGGATGTTGGCTAGTCACAACCAGCCTGCCACCAGCAAACAGGAGTCTGGAACCCTGGTGTGAGATCCTGTGCTCTCGGGGGTCAGAAAACAAAGCCCTTCCTATAATGTGCACAGCCCTGCAAGCGAGCTTCAAAGGGCTTGCCTCATTTGAAACTCAATCCCCAGCCCTGCTTCTAACAGCAGATGGCTGCCCCTGTTGCAACTACCCCACTTTAGGCGGGAGCAACAGTGGAAAAATTTACAAAGGACAGGAGGAGTGGCTACCCCCAGCTTGCACCACCCCTAAGGTGTTGCATGCAAGGTGACCTCTCCATTTAATTTTCCTCCTTCTTGCATGGTTATCAGGGATAGGGAAGTGACCCATGCCCACCAGAGGTGGTTGCCTAGTTGGTGTACCCACTCTAAGGTAGTTGACCCATTGGTCACTACTAGGGCTCCTTAAATGCCCACTAAATGCAGTATTTGGTGGGAAGCCCCTAGACCTGCAGATCAGATTCCAAGGACACAAAAAGGCCAGCAACAAATAAGACCCAAGGCACGCGAACATGCATTCCTGCTGAACAAAGACAAGGTGCCAAACCCTGCCTGCTGCACCCAGGACTCTGCAATCACAGCTGAGGGATTACATGGACATCGACGGACTCTACAAAACCCAGGAGGACTTCCACCCTTCTGAAAATCATCAAAGATCTCACTGTCCAGTGAAGGCATCAACCCCTGCAACAAAGAAGCAAATAACCAGTGAAGTCCAGTTCACTGACCGGCCGCTGACCAAGGAACCAGACCCAGCAGACAGACCAAATTCCACCCAATGGACCCGGAGGACAAATCCTGCAAGTCTGTCAAGTTTGCTGGCACTGTGGCCTCCAGTGGCTAAACCGTGCAATAGTCAGGGGTACTGGACCCCTAATGCTGGGCACCCTGAAGCAAACACCAGGTGAGTGAATGCAGGGCACATAAGAACCCCCCCCCCAGAGTGGCCCTGGTGACCTGCAATCCACCCTCAAAGGGACCTGCCTCTTGCTTCCAAGGGCACCTTTGAAAACAGCTCTAGTGTCACCTATCTGCTCTACACCTGGCCTCCCCGGGCCCTTCACCGGAGAACCAGCTGTGCTATAAGGGTCCCCCACTACGTGTGACCTCTGCACTCCAAGGGGACCTACCGGTCTCACCTTGAAGTCTGCCTGTGCATCGCTTTTGCAGGTGGTCCCCCACAGTGGTCCTGCACCAGCTCCAGTGACTTTTCAGAAGCTGCTCCCATTGACATCTCGACGACCTCAACCTATAAATGAAAGGATACATTGTAAACGCATTGCCTGATTTTATATGCACTTTTAAAGTTTTCTTCCATTGATTCCTATGGTGCGTGATTAAGTACAAACACTATTTTTGCTATACTTTGAAAAATGATAATTTAAAAAGTACTAACCCGATTGTGAAGATCTTGGTTTTAAAAAAATTATAAAATTCTGAAGTATGTTGGTAAATTAGACTTGAGTTATTCTTTTGAATGTGTGTCCACATTTATTGATACTCTGAGTACAACAAATGGTTAGCACTTCTCCAAGATTGGCCTAACTGCCCGACCAAGATACCATAAAAATTAGAGTATTAGGTAGTCTAATTTTTACCTCTGTAAACCAAGGTGGGGTTGCTTGGACTCTCTGCGGAGTGCACCTCCTTTTTGTACACTATATAGAGAGCCAGCCTCCTACACCATGAGGGTCAGAATGAGGAGGACTCGAAACCAGCGTGACAAGGCCTACATGAGCCAGGGTGACCTGCAACATGGGAGCTAGGAGGACCAGTGCGAGTGGGATGAGGAATACCAGCCACAGGATAACCATTATTAGAAGGACCATGATAGAGAGGACTAAGATCAAATTGACAAGTGCAAGATGGAACAGGCAAACCAGTAGGAATAATAGGACTAACTTGGGGCTGGAGAATAAGGAGATTAAGGGAAACCAAGGTTAGCGGGACCAGCACCAGAAGACCCGATATACGAGGACCAAGCAAAAAAGAACTAGATCTAAGATCAGGACAACATAGAGCAGGAGAACCTGAACAGAAGGACTAAGAACAGGCAAAGCAGAGGAATAGCTAAAGCAGGGGAGCAGGACCAGGAGGACTGATGGATGAGACTGAGGGTAATGGGGGGCGTGAAACAGGAGACCCAGGATACATAGGGTTAGGTGCAGGAGTACACGGGAATGAAGGCTAGACAGACCAAGAAGTACAGGGTTAGTAAATTCCAAGGCTGGCATAAAGAACTATGAGGGCACGGAGCATGAGGACTAGGTCCAGGAGGATCAGATTGAAGTGGACTATAGAGATCAGGACATGGAAAGCATTTTCCAATAGTACCAGGGAACCAAGAAAAGCAGGACAGGGACTAGGAAGACCACAGTGATCAGTACCAAGGGCACCCAGAAGACCAGAGCAAGGAGGAGTGGGTGACCATGCCAGGGCTAAAGGGGACATGAAAATTTGAACTTAGGGGACCAGGGTTCAGCTTACCAAGTGGGCAGGGCAAAGGGAATGCACAGTGGCAGCCAGAAGGGCTAGAACCAAAAAGAGCAGGCTCTGGAGAACTCGGACAAAGAAACCTGGATTGACAGGGCCAAGATGATTAGCCACAGTAGTGGTAAGACAAGAAGAACAAGAAAAACATCCAGGAGGACCAAGACAAAAACTAGAAAGACAAATACAAAGGGCCATCAAACAAGAGGCCGTATGGACAAGGAGCTGCACAACTGGACTAGGAGGTTCAGGGTGAGAAGAACCGGGACGAGGTGACTAGGGCCAAGAGGACCAGAAAGGAACAGTGCCAATGGGCCAAGACTGGGAGTAGCAAAAAGGGCCAGGATGGTCAAAGGGCAAAGTGTATGATGACAAATACACTAGGACGAAAAGGACCCGGACCAAGAAGATCAGGGCTAGGATGGTTGGTGAGGCAGATCCATAAGAACTAAGCTCAGATGAAACCAAAATATTAGGATCAGGACCAACAGGATCAGGACAAATGTGCACATAATATCGAGAAGGGCAAGGACTTTGAAAAACATTAATACTACGATCATGGCCAGGAGTGCCAGGGAGGTGAGACCAGAGACACAGGCAATCAGAGTCAGAAGGAAATGTTCTAAGAGGACCAGAAAATAAAGGACTAGGGGGATAAGGAAAAATTCAAAGGAGATCAAGTCCTTGAGTACCAGGTTCAGGAGGATGAGGGTGAGGCTGAGGGACAAAAAGGAGGATCTGGATCCGTGCGATCAGGATGACAACACTCTTGAGATCCATAACACAGGGCTAGAAACAAGATGGCCTGGAAGATGAGGAAGAGGATGGACAATACCAAGACGGCCAGAGCAAGAAGGCTCATGATCAGTTGGTGTAGAAGCATGGGGGGGAGACAAACAGCAGGAGGAACAAGACCACATCCTGGAAGATTAGGACGATTAGGAGAATGAGCTTTATGGCCAATAGGACCAGGGGACCAGAATAAGCAAGAAAGATGAGGGCCACTACCAAGAATACTAGTAGAACCAGAGGCAGGAGGACCAGAGCAAGGAGGATTAGAAGGATGAGCATTAAGATGACAAGGAACAGGCCTTTGAGTGCCAGGTGGATCATGATCATAGGACCAGACCCGAGAGTACTAGGTGGAGCAGAAAGACAAGGACCTGGGGGTAGCAGGACCAAAATGAGGAAGATCAGGAGGTCCAGAATAGCTAGAGCCAGAAAGACTAAGGAGCCCAGACCTGGAAGCCCAGGAGGGCTTGGACCAAAATGAAAAGACTCAAAAGGAACCAAACAAGAAGAACCAGGACCAAGAGGGCCAGATCATTGGGTGCAGTGCCAGATGTGCCATGAGAACAAGGCACAGGGACAGCAGGATAAGGATGATCAAAACCAGGAAGATAACTGCAAAGAGGGGAAGGCCTAAGAGAGCTAGGGCGCAAGGGGCCAGGGAGGCTGAGGAGATCAGCAGGTCCAGGAAGTAATGTGCCAGGAGTCAGCTGAGCAGAGTGAGAAGTACAAGAAGCACCAGGTAAAGGGATAAGGCTCAAGAGGATCAGTAGTGAAAAGGAAGAGCTAGGGGAAGAGAGCGTGAAAGGACCAGGATGGCCAGGAGGACTAAACCCAAGAGGATTAGGTATACAAAGACACATACAAGGAGGACCAGAAACAAAAGGATCAAGTTTAGTGGGCACAAGACCAGGAAGAGAACACAGACTGTGGGACCAAGAAATAGGAAAACTATTGCTAGGCAAACCGGACTGAGAGTGAGGAAGATGGGGCGAACAGGACCTGAAGAATCATGAGGAGATAGCCAGCCAATCAGATCCAGCAGGACAAAAGTTAAGAGGACCAGGGCAAAGAGGACCCGTAGGACCTCAACAAAGGGAAAAGAGAAGCTCAATTCAAAGAAACCAATAGTACCAGTACTGGCATTCCAGGACAAGCAAGACCAGGACAAGGAGGAAAAGGATGAACAGTACAAGGAAGGCCAGGATGACCGGAGCCATGTTGACCAAGCTGAGTGGCTAAGAACAGGATGATCTGAACAAGGAGGATCAGGACAAAGTGCACTAGTTAGTCTAAGGTGAAAATGAGCAGGAAGACCAGGGCCAGGTCTGTTATGACATGTTGGAAGAGGCTAGTCAGGAGCAGGTGGGCTAGACTTCTTTACACCCGGGTCTAGATAGGGGAGGATTACGTGGAATAGAAGGATCAGAATAATCAGGCGAGGACCAGGAGAAGCAAGACAGCCAGAGACATGAGAACCAATGGGACAAGGCCAAAAATGACCAGGCCCAGCCCAAGTGGACCAAATAAGAAGGACCAGTAGATACAACAGCAGATGGTCCACAAGTACCAGGGAACGGAAAATCAGTGTAACCGGAGTGCCAGCCGTAGAAGTCCCAAGACAATGGTGCTAGGTAGATACGGACCCAGCAGTCCAGCAGGATCAGAATGAGGATCAGAAGTACCAGGATCAGGGGGCCCAGGGTCAGGAAGGACGGAAACCATAGCACCAGGTTTAGCAAACCATATCAGGGTGAAATAATTAGTTAGACCATGGCCAGAATGAGTATTGAGTAGGCCAACCTAGGAGGAGGGCCAATGCTGAAAGGCACAGAAGGACATAGAATCAAAGAAGAACACCAGGAGCATGAGGACTCCTGTATGAGTCTAGGCCTTCCCTTTTTAAAATGGTCCATATGCTGTCATCCCACCTCTTCAGCCCACTTATATAACTGCTAAGTATTTACTGAAAAGTCAAAGCATATAAAGTGGAAAAAGCCAGGATTGTTACACCCTGACCTCTGAGTGATAGAAGATGCTCTTTGATGCTGGTGCAGTGGTCTCAGGGTGGATCTGAGGGCACACAGACTGAAACATGGCAGAGGAGTTTAAAGGTGGATGGGTGAAAATGAGTGTGGCCTGAGAAAGATGGCAGAAAGGGTTTGAGAAACTCAGATGGCTGAAGTAAGGAAAAATGCTTTATGGCGAACAGAGGGATCAAATAGCTATTACAATCAGCAAAAAGGATCATAAGAAGGCTCTGATGAGCAGAGGAGGGGTAATGGAGGCTCCAGACAGATCATCTCACATGTCCCAAAGAGGTATTCTATGACACCAGCAGATTTATGAGCTGACATTCCATTTGCATGTATCTGTGGTGGGTAAGTAGCAAGTACAGACAAGTAAGACTCCTTGTGCGATGAGAGTCTAAGGTCCATATTTATACTTTTTTTGCACTGCATTTGTGTCATTTTTTTATGTGAAAGCGGCACAAACTCACAAAATATAATTGCATTTATGAAGTTTGCGCCAATTTTTGCATAAATAAATGATGCAAATGTGGTGCAATAAAGTATAAATATGGGCCTAAGTGCATAGACCAATGGGGTGCATTTTCCATGAAATGATAAAGAGTAGATAGAGCTTCACCACACAGTGAGCAAATATAGACTGCATCCTTGTGGATAGAGTGAGGAGACCCAGAACAGAAGTGAGGGAGAATGGAGAAAAGGATACCCAAAGAAATTCTTTGAGGTCCTTTTTAGGAAAGGGATGCTGATTGTTCTACCTCAGTGACAACATAGGTTAGATGGTAGGAGTAAGGGGTAGGTTACAGGTTTTTCTTGTTAAAGGCGTCACATTTTCTAAGCTGAGCTACTCTTTTGTCTATGTCTTATGGCTGCTCAGAAAGGTTGATGGCAGCCAGGTGCTGATATTTCATCCTTCATTGTGTCCTTATTTAGAATTCTTCAGCTTGGAGCCAGCATTATTGCCACTGATGTGAGAGCCATTACCTAGGAAAAAGGCTGTGTCTGACCTACAGCCAGATAATGATATTTGAAAAAGAATCACCCCAAATATTTTCTGAAACCTCAATAGTGGATCCACATCCTGTCTGGAAAAAGAGTATTACATTGAAACTGTTAAATGATTAATACGTATGTACAAGAATGGAGGTAACAAAATGTCTCTGTTTATTCAGTGTTTTATTTCTTACAATATTTCTAATAAAGTCAATGAATAAAAATCTATGTAAGTTTCTTGTCTTCTATGTCTTTGATGACTATGGCCCTCATTATGACTCAGGTGACCGCCATGCCGGCGATGGCGGTAGTACCATCGCCAGGCTGGCGGTAATGACCGCCAAATAATGACCATGGCAGTGATCTCTCCCACAGACAGCCAATGTACCACACCAACCGCCAGTGCGCTACGAACACTAAAGACAGCGGTAGCAATCTCCAGGGAGGCGGAAGACAAAGATCCACCCACCATATTATGACATACCACACTGCCAGGACTTCCGCTGCGGTAGCAACACCACCAAAAGCCTGCCGGAAACACATCAAATAAAAGGAGACACTCACCTCCACGGACACAGAGGAGTCAGCTGTCGCCATTGAACCTGAACAGCAAGACTTCCTGATGCTGTACCACGTCTTGGCCATCCTGGAGCACCAACGCTGACAATGACGGTAAGTACAGCTGCCTCGCACACAAGGGAGGGAGGGGAGAGTGACACACACATGCATAACACACCATACACACACACACCACACACCCAGAACCATCTGCAGAGTTAAACGACAGTAACAGAACGCAGGAGCAAAGAAAGCTGACCACAAACCTCTGTTCGAACCACTGTAATCCTGTTGGATAAAGAGCCCAAATCCAAAACATATACATCAATGCATATTCACATGCAGGGCCAGTGGCCAGTCCAAAGTCTGCATTAGCCTACAGGGCAAAGTCCAAGCCCCAACTTGACTCCTGACAACATCTGGACTTCACTGTGCAGGGGCATCATGTTGGAAATAGGCAGACACATCATGGGGCAGAGGGGTGGGGAGGGCTTTTTCTTGGGAGGGGGCTCCTTGGATTTGGCTTTGGGAGGGGTCTCCTTGGCTTTGGGTTTTGGTTTGGGAGGGGAAGGCACTTTACCCTTCCATTTTGGGGGCGGAGGAGTGGGCTTGGGGCGGGGGGCTGGAGACGCACTCAAGTGGCCCTTAGTGGCAGCTGAAGTCTTTGGGGGTGGAACAGGGTCAGACTTGGTGCTGCAGATACTGGCCTGGGGGGTGGGACCTTTCTCTTACGGGCAGGATGGAGGGGGGATGGAAGAGGTCAAGGCAGGAAAGGAAAAGCTTCTTAGGGCCAGTGGGGCAGGTTGTGGGAGGAGGGATGGGAGTGTAGGTAGAGGGAGTGGTTGTAGTAGGAGGAGGTGTGCTGGACTCAGGTGCAGGTGCATGAACAGTGAGTGCGTGTGAGATGGATGCTGTAGGGGGATGAGTGTGAGCGTTTGTATGTCTTTGGAGGGGGGCAGACACAGTGGGGGAGGTCAAAAAGGACGTGTGGATGGATGTTGTAGTGGTGTCTGCAAGTGAGGTGAGTGTGCTGCATGAGGTAGTGACGGTGGTGGTGATGACTGTGCATGTGATGTGTCGGTGCATGTCTGCGGGTCTGCTGTTGTGGTGACTGTGGGCAAGGCTGTGCAGGTGGCAGGTTCAGGGACTGTTGATGCAGTGCATGCAGGTATGAGTGCGGATGTGACTGTGAGGCAGGAGGAGGGGGAGACAGTGGAGATAGTGGATGATGTTGTGTGTGCATCTGTGTGTTGGTTGTGTGAGTGCTTGTGGACTGAAGTGTGCTGCCTGTGTTTGTCTGTGCGAGTCTTGTCTGTTGTTTTATGTGCATGCTTGTCAGAATGTGTGCATGGGATGGGCTTGGGGTGAGGAGACTGGGACTGGGAAGTGGCAGTTGGAGGGGGGACGGAAGAAACAAGGACACTGGCTGCCATCAGTGAGGAGGCCCGAGCCTGAAACGATCTGTGTAGGGCCCTCAAGCCACTGTGTATGCCCTCCAGGAAGGCAGTGCATTGCTGCATCTGGGATGCCAACCCCTGGATGGCATTCACTGTGGATGACTGCCCTACAGAGATGGATCTCAGGAGGTCAATAGCTTCCTCACTGAGGGCAGCAGGGCTGACTGACGCAGGGCCTGAGATGCCTTGGGCGAAGGAGACGCCCACCCTCCTGGGTGAGCGGGCACAGGCAACTCAGTGAGGAGGCTACTGGGAGGGCGGTGCTGGTACAGGGGATGTCAGTTGAACCTGTAGATGGGGTGGTCCCAGAGGGGTCCACCACCACAAGGGAGCTCCCATCGGAGGAGGTATCAGAGTCAGCTGAATCAGCTCCTGTCCCCCCCCCGTGGTGCTCTCCTCGCCCTTCGTCCCACTGGTCCCCTCGGTGTCGGTGGACTCTGCCTCCTGGGTCCTTTGGGCTGCAGCTCCCTCACTCGCTAGTGCCCCTGCTCCTTCCCCAGACGATGCTAATGTATTGTGTAGCCATTTTAGTTATAGCTTCATACACGGTATTTTAGCAAACTAGGCCTGCCTCTGTGCACTTTACCCTAGATATATTTTATTCAGTTTTGTTTATTATTTTAACAATAGCCACATTTACGGTCTTGTTTTATTTATCTCTATCTAGCTGTTCTTTGCCTCGGCCAGCACTGCGTTCCTAAACAAGACATTTCTTTCACTCTGTGCTTTTCTCAAGGCTGCAGTAAGATAGGTTGCCGGTAAACGTGATAATGCTTTGCTTCTAGTGTTCATAGAAACGTACACATCCTTAAGTAGGGACATTTTCTCAGAACATCAGCTGTTTTATTATAAAAACACTTCTCTGTCCCATACACGTTAGAGGGAGATTCCAGCCAGGTGACCACGACTATAAGCTGATTGCTGAATGCTTTGCTACAGCTGCTTATGTAGACTACAGACCTCTTGCTCAGGTATGAGGGGTGAGGTCTTCCCAGGGGAACCTGAAGGACAGAAATAGAGCTCAACACGCAGTACTCTAACATAACCTAGGTAGGAATTCTTTTAACGATTTTAGTGACAATATGGCACGTTATTTTTATGCTTCACTCTCCTTGTCACAATTTTAATCCTGTCATGCTTTATCGTCCTGGTTATTGCAGTACATGCTTTATTATTCAAGATGCAGTTGCTTCATTAAAACCTTATAGATACTTTTACCGCTTCTGATTGTCCTTGTATATGTGAGAGTAATGTAAATGAGAGAAACGGATGCAATCTGAGTGACCATGATTTCCCTGAGGAATCAATTGTGTCATGCGCTCGGCTGCCCAATCATCCCTACTGTTGAGTGGAGATGAGGCACTGCTAGTTAGCCGGAGCAAAACTCGGATTAGGCCGACAGGTGTCCCCTGTAGTGGGTTAGACTCAGTCCCCCACAGCGCAAGTGATTCTGCCGCCAAATCCAGTAGTCTCATTAGAAAAATGAGAGACTACGTGACATGGCACCACCAAAGTTTGGTCAGGCTCTAATTTTCATGTCCTCCTGAGTATCTCTTTCTCACTACATACAAAGACACCTCAGTACTATATACGGAGATGTCCGTGGTATTGAGGATTTTCCTCCTCATCTAAGTAGGGAGTACATAACTAATGCTGTAGGTTGTTCAAGCTTGAACTCTAAAAGGATAATCCCCATTTGGTGTGCTTATCTCTGAACAAAATTTACTATTCATTATGGCGAACCCGCAACGAGTAGGAATTGCAGTTAATATGCGACCACCCCTTACTGCACTTTATTGGCACATGGCCTAATGGCCAAGGGGGGTCTAGTTACATTTGATGTTGAGGCTCATCCAGCATATAGAACAGATTTTTTTTATTCTTGGGTCACATTTCCAGCATCTTATGGGGACACAAATAAATTTCATCGCTATACACCTGCAAATATTCCTGCACAATACAGAGCATATGCATATCTAGAAATACCTCTAACTTACCAAGAACAAAATAATTGGCTTGATGGCGCCCTACCCCATACAATGCTACACGTTAGGTTAGGTCCACTAAGTAATGATGGTCCTTCCTGGCCCTTATTGGCCACATATACACCCCACCCTAATGCAGCAACCTTGATGGTAGCTGAAGTCCTCCTCTTATATGCTGAGCTGACAGAAATATACAGACGGTTAGTACAGTTTGTAATGCAAACATTGAATTCAAACCCAGCACGTGCTGCTCCGGCGCAACCACATGCAGTAACGCCAGGCATTAATCCTGTGACTGTACATTTGATCATGTGTAAAGTACCTGCCAAATGAGAAGAAATTCTCTTTTTGGTTAGCTCAAAGAGTAAACGCACTGGAAGTAAGTAGTATTTCCCCATACAGGACCTCAGGATAAGTGTAGAATATTAAGTATGTGCTTGCCATTTGGGGTGGTTCCCACTATAGATAACTGCAATACATGGGGCACGGTATTTGCCACGCTCCATACTACCGCACATGGTACACTGACACTTGCAACTTACCGGAAGTGTTGAAACAAATTCAAGATGGATACGGCGCTGCCCCGGCCCTAGACTTGGGGTGCAACTAATGGGCAATTTTGCCATAGTATCCTCAATTGTATTAAGTAATCTAAAAGGGTAAGCAGTTGCACTAGCAGTGCGAATGCCGCTCTGGGATGTTCCTCCACATGATCAAGAATGTGAGCTGCCAAAGATTGTCGTGAAGACCTACTCTAGCACTGGTCAAGATAGTCTGGGGTCCAGACCAACAAAACCACAATTTTAGTGTAAATCTAATTAAGATTTTACCAAGGAAGCTCCTGAGGATACTAAGAAATGCTGGGATAAAAAACAACAAACACCTAAAAAAGAGAGGGGAGAATCTCCGCATACGGAGACCCCACAGAATAGATATCACCTCAGAAATAGGGATAATATAAAAATGCCTGACAGATATAAATATACTGATAAATGCCAATCTTATTCCTTTCAGGACTCACCAGAAAAACGCAGTGAGAGAGGTGGGCGGTCAGAGCGAAGAACTGAGTACGTGAAACCGAGACAGGAATCACTACGCTCAATAGATGTTTCTGTTAAAAAAGAAGAGAAACTTCCCCAACAAAAACCCCAATTTAAAAAGAAAAAAGTGGCAGCAGTTGCAGTTTGACATGCCACTCAAGAAGAGGGCTCTATTGAAGAACAAGAAGTGGGCATTAGCGCTATTGGACAGCGCATCAGAGTTCACAATAGTTTGCCGGAATCTTCAAGAGCATCTGGAGGTGAAAGCAATTGATGACTTCCTATAAGTTGAAACTGTGGACATGCGTGTCTCCACGCCTGATAGGGTGAATAAAGTAACGTTACAGTTAGAAGGATACATTGAATCTTTAGGGACCGCGTCGTAAACATATATGATATTCTACTGGCTGAGAGGGATTGGGCACCTAAATTTGCCCGTCATTGCCCATGTGGGGAAGATGTTATCAAACCTTCTTCCTCGCCTCTTGCTCCCGATGAGCTCGTAGAATCCTACGCCATCGATTGGGCATTGGCGGACGCACCCGCGTTATATCGCAATCATGTAGAGTGGGATAAAGATTCCCTCTGTCATGTAATTCCAATTAAAAATCAACCTCAACATCAACCACAGTATCCAATTAAACATGATGCAAAAGTACCCGTGAGGGAAATCCTCACACAACTAGAGTACCAGGGCATAATCGAACCCTGTGTCTCACCAATTAATAATCCCTTATTCCCAGTAGCTAAACCGGACCATTCATACAGAATAGTCTTAGACTAAAGACATTTAAACAGCAATACACGCACATACGCTATATAAAACTCACATAGCACAGCACTCATGAACAACATAGTGCCAAAAATTACAAAACAACACTGGACATTTCCAATGGTTTCTTCTGCCCAAATATAGCGCCTGAGAGTAGAGACTTAACAAGTTTGAGCACACTAGGCTCCCAGAAAAAATGTGGTTGTTTACCCCAGGGGTACAAGAACAGTCCAGGACTGTTCACGGCCCGCGTGACTTCAATATTGCACAACATAGACCATGAAGCATTGTCCTATGTAGATGATATCTATCTCACGGATGATGAATTACTGCAACATCTAAGATGGGTAGCTCGCATTGTTGTAGGATTTGCTGAATTTGGCTATAAATTCAACTTCAAGAAAACAAAAATAGCCTTCCTTAGTGTCCTGTTTCTGGGATACAAATTGTCAAGTGAAGGAAATAGCCTAACGCCACAATTCTTGGAAACGTGCACAGTTACAACCTCCAAATACCATTAAAAAACTCCAATCCTTATTTGATTTCCTAAATTTTGGCAGAATTTACATTCCAGATTACACATCATGCATAAAACGTTTATATGATTTAAGACGTTCTGACTTTTCCAGTAAATTATGGGCAGTTGAACACGCATTCTCAGAGCTTTGCAAACAGACATGCTTGCAGCACAACATTTACACACAAGAGACAACAAAAAACATCTGATCATCAGAGTAATTGCTGGTGCCATTCGTTTCACCTATGTAACTTTCAATGAGTGTGAGACAGTCCCGATTGTATACAAATTACACTTGTATTCAGCAGCAGGTCAAGTGTACAGGAATAGGAAGAGTTTCCACTCACTCAATGTCCAGATACTGTGCCCTGCTGACCAGTACATCTCCCACGTCACTGCCAAGTATCCTGGGTCAGTGCATGATGCCTTTGTCCGGAAGAATAGCAGCGTCCCACAGCTGATGGCACACCTACAGAGGCACAGGGTGTGGCTTATAGATGAGCCTGAGTCCCCACCCATTTATGTCAGTGTATGCCTTCAGGAGTCATACCCCCTGCCATTGTGCAAGGCTAATATGTGTCCCTCACTTCTTGCAGGTGATTCCAGCTACCTAAACCTGTCCTAGTTCCTCACCCCTGTTAGTAATCCGAGAACAGGAGTTGAGAATAGGTACAATGATGCTCATGAGCGTACCAGGAGGATTATTGAAAGGACCTTTGGTCTCCTGAAGCCAGGTTCAGGTGCTTCGATCTGACAGGTGGATCCCTATGCTACTCTCCTGAGAAGGTCAGCAGGATTGTTGTTGTGTACTGCATGTTGCACAACTTGGCCCTCAGATGACATGTTCCCTATCTGCAGGAGGAGGGGGTGACAATGCACCTGTGGCAGCAGTGGACAGTGAGGACAGTGAGGAGGAGGAGGCAGAGGAAGAGAATGTGTACAACAGGACACATCTGATACAGCAGTACTTCCAATGACACTCGGGTAAGACTTTTGAACTAAACATTTCTCCATTTATGTGTTGTGTTGTGTGGCTGTAGCATCACTGCCTTTTCATCCAAACTGACTGTCACCTATGGCTTCCCATATTGCAGATGTTGTGTGGTTACAGCGTAGTGATGCTGTGATGTGTACAGACTGCTGAGACACATATGGAGGATGGATCAACGAATTACTGGACAGTTGCACAGGACCATACAGTTCAAAACAGTTCAATACATTGTAAATTTACTTCAGATAATGCACTATAACTCAAATTGTGTCCAAGGGTGTTTATTAATTAATCTGGTATACAATGCAAAGTGCAATAGAGTTAGGTGATGGTTGGGAAAAGTCCAGTGTAGTGGGCCAGTCTTTTTGTTGCACAGGTCCAGTGTCCAAGGGGCCATAGGAAGGGTAGCAATGGCTGTTCATAGTAGACAGGGAGACACAGTGGAACACAGGAGAGGCTCATTTCCTTGCAGTGGTCTTGGTCTTGGCAACTGTCTCTGGTGTCTGTCTGGGTCGCACGGACCGTTTGCGGGTTGGTTTACGTTCTGCAGAAGGGTGGGTGCTGGTGGCCTGTGGGTCCTGTGGCAGGGCCTCCTGTCCACTGGCTGCAGCAGATGTAGAGGGCTGGTCAGTACACTGGCTAGTGGAAGGGGCTCGCTGGTGTGCTGTGTACTCCCTCATGATGTTGGCCATGTCACCCAGCACCCCTGCAATGGAGACCATGGTGGTATTCAAGGCCTGCAATTCTTGCTTGATCTCCTGGTGGTGTTCCCCCTGCAGCCACTAGTTCCACTGCATGATGTTCAACTCCTGACCCATCTTGTCCTGGGATTGTTGATATGCCCTCAGGACATTATTGAGTGCCTCCTGGGCAGTCGGTTCTCTGGGCCTGTTCTCCCCCTGGCTCACAGCTGTCCTCCGACCGTCCCTGGTCCCCTGTTCCTATGTCCCCTGAACGGTGTGCCTACTACCACTGACCTGAGGACCCTCATTGTTTTACCTGTGAGGTGTGGACTTGTGCCCCTGTACTGGTCGGCACACTACTGATTGACGTGTCTTGGGGACGGAGGTCTGGGGACGTTGGGTGCTTCTGTGGTGTTGGATTCTGAGGGGGTAGGCTCTGTAGTGGACTGGCTGTGGGATGGGGTAGCCGACTGGCCAGTGGTCCCAAATGGGCCAGGGAGTTCATCCAGATCCAGAGCTCCTGAGTTGCTATCATCACTGAGGGTATCTTCTGGTGGGGGACTTCGTAACTGTGGCACCTCCTTCCCACTGACATTGGCTGGGGCACCTGTGGGGATGTAAGTGGATAATTATACTACATATCTGTGACATATTCCACATCACTAGCTTCCCCAATGTTATTGATATTGCCCTGCCACCTTTGGTTGTGTATGGAGATGGACTGTGGGATTGTTAGTTCTCCATGCTGTGCATGCATTGGTGGTGGGTGCACATGCAGTCCAGGAAGGGATGTGCATGCAGTGGGTATTGCATGCAGGGCTTGGCATTTCATTTTGGTTATTGTGGTGGTGCACTGTGTGGGATGGAGTGGGGCGATGGTTGTCAGGGTGAGGGGTTGTGGTGGTATGCAGGTATGGGTTTTGATAGGAAGTAAATGTTGACTCAGCAGTGTCCAGTCCTCCGGCTACTCCAGTGAGTCCCTCAGGGTGAAGAATTGCCAAGACTTGCTCCTCCAGTGCTGTCAGCTGTGGGGGAGGAGGTAGGGGTCCACCTCCAATCCTCCTGATGGTGAGCTGGTGCCTTGCTGCAATGGAACGCACCTTCCCCCATAGGTCATTCCACCTCTTCCTTATGTCGTCCCTTCCACCTTCCTGGCAATGGAAATCTGCTGGACCTGTGCTCCAGACAGCTGTGGCTCTACCCTGACTATTTCCTCAACCATGACCCGCAATTCGTCATCGGTGACTGGGGGTGCCTTTGTGGGGACATGGGTGTTGTATGGTGTGTGTATGTTGTGCAGAGGGTGATGTGTGAAATGGTGGGGTGTGTGGTGTGTGGTGTGTGGTGCATAATGGATGAATAGTTAGTTGTGATATGTGTATGCAGTTCTCTTTAGGATTGGTGTAGCAAAGGGTAGCCGTCTTCTCGTGTTTGCAAAGGATTGTGGGTGATGTGGTGCATGTATTTGTGTCAGGTGTGGGTTTTTGGTTCTGGCCAATGTTGTCTTGTTTTGTATTTGGGTGGCCATTTCCACCGCAGCGGTGTGCACTGCCAATGGTTTACCGCTGTAGAATGTCTGCTGTGGTGATTCGTGGGTCATTATTTGGAGTGAGTTGTATTGGTGGTGTAACGGTATGGGTGGTAGTACCAACAGTTTATCAAGTTCAGTGGATCTGGCGTATTTTTGGTTGTGGCTGTTTTCTGTCGGTTTTGTATGAATGTGTTATAATCTGGCAGACGGATGTCCACCTCCCCAGCAGTATGCTGACATCAGTCATATGAAAATGTCATATTGAGGGCCTATATGGCTTCCTCTAATTTACTGGAAAAATTCATTCATATTTGAATGACATTCAGTTCACTTAGTTTTTGTCCCATTCCTTTGTTTATGCCTCTTGGATGGAATATTTCCATTGATGGCCAGACAGAGTAGGGGCCGTTAAAGGAAGGGTCAAACCTATTTAGAGTAAAACCTGGCTGTAAAGCACAAAAAAATAAGACCTTATCACTGTGGGAGAAAATTCCCAACATGTGGGGACATTTGCACTTTAGGACTTTGTTTTTGAAAAACAAAAACATTTTTAAAATGTTGCTGGCTGGTCATCATGTCTGACAGTACTGTCCTTCAAATGTTTCATGCATAGACAGGAATCGCCATGACAGCCGTTCCTATCAGTCTAGAAAGTTGTTCAAAGGGCCAGCAGACAGCTCTACATTTGGCAGGCCGGGGTCCCTCCGAATGTTGGACATGGGCTTATTAGGGTGATTTCCCTGAAACTTTTTGCTTTTTCCTCCTGTCTTTTTGCTGACACTCTTGGAGTGGCTACAGGACTCTGGGCACCTTCCCTCTGTACTGTAGTGGGAAAGTGTGTGTGTGCCCTTCCTACATAGGCCAGGAAGGGGTGCAAATATGGGCAATTGAGATGCTGTACCCAGAAGTGCCCTCTAAAAAGGTGCAACACATAACCCAGGCATGTACGGCCCTGGCTGCTGGTGGGGCGCTGCACTAAGTGTGCCACCTATCAGAATAGCCTGATCCACATGTATCAGGCCTGACAGTGCAGGCCTGTGGAGGCGCAGGTGCGTCTGTGCCCAGGGTGGCATCTCTCATGCCTTGGCCAACCCAGAGCATGCCTAAGCTACCCCGAGGGTGCCCCCAGAAGGGTAGGCATTAGGCAGGGCAGGGATACCAGGGTGTTCCTTGCCCAGGCAGTGAAGAATCCCCACGTGGGTCCTCCCTCTCTAATAGGTTTTGCTGATTCCCTGGGAGTGGCTTTATGGCCCGGGGCACTGTCCCACTGTGAGTGCAGTGTGGAAGTGCTGCCACCTTCCATACACATGGTGGAAAGCGGTGCTAACCAGTGTGTACTAGACCTTCCGCCTAGGGCCCGTGTGGGCACATATGCAATGGTATTCTGACATGTGCTGAACCTGGCCTGGCAGGAAATTATGTGCACACTGGCCCCATGGTGTCCAATAAGGGACCAGGTCTGCCATTGCTTACCAGTATGTGCACCCTTGCACAATGGTATTTTAATGTAAAATGAGCCTGACACAGCAGGCCAGAGGGGCTGCACTTGCACAATGAGTTTTAAAGTGCACTTTCCCATTATGAATACAGTGTGAAAGCGTGTGCACCATTCTACCTATGCCAGGAAAGTGGCGCATGGTGTGCCCCTGTGTGCGTGGCCTGTCACAGCAGGCCTGAATGGGTGCACTTGCACCTGTCCGGTGTTCTTTAACTTGTGGCCAGCTGCCCCTGCAGGCTTATGCGTGTGCCATGGCACATGTGCCCATGTAGTGAAGGAATACCCATGTGAGTTTTCCCTACACATGAGAGCTGCTCTGCCCATAGGTTAACACGTGGATAGGTTACATATGATCCTGAACTGCAACAAAGAAGTGCAGTGGAGAAGCCTCATGGTGTTTCCTATCATTGGATTCACAAGGACAAACACCTTCCCATGGTAAAGGTGGTTTTGTCAGTAATGCTCTATATTTCTATATTCTAAAAACTCTCTTTTGGTGCCTTTTAATTCAAACTCCATTTCACTGGGGGGTTGGGGAAAGCCCATCTGTGCATTCCCCAGCAACAGACATGAAATATGAGCACCCGGAATACAGGCCTCTGCCAGTTGAGGGCCTGGTTGGATAGATTGGCGCAAGAGGTTTTGACACTTGGCCTCTACGAGCCAGATCATGGACCCTCTAAAGATAACAATCTGCATTCCATGGCAGACAGGACTGAAATTTAGGGGAGACATCTGTGGTTCACCCCCAACTTCAAAGGCACACTTCAGTGTATCTACTGGTACCACACTTCAGCAACTTAGAGCTACCCTTGCAGGAATGTGGGATGGAGATACTAGACAGCATGGAACACACTGCCAGAGGACTCTGTTGTGCACAAGGAGCATTTTGTGACCCCAGAAAAGTACTGCATACCCTTCCGACATTGTGGTTGGCCTGGGCAAACTGGATGCTGCAGGGTGGCACTCCAAAGTGTGCTCTCCAAGTGTACAACAGCATGCTCCCTGTTCTCTCGTGGAGGTCTGAGGGATATCAAAGACCTCCCATGAAGGACCTACACCTTCTACTGGTGTCATCTAGAGAGCTGTGCCTTTTTAAGTACTTGCATCAACGGTTGGACTTCATCGGGCAGCAGCGGTGCAAGCGCTGAAGAAAGTATACTATCTGGAGGCCGGTTTTTGCCTGGTACAGTGCCTTCAAAGTATTGCCTGCATTTCAAGAAGTGTGACCCTTCATCGTGGGACCACGGCATGCATAAGTGGCTGGTTTGTTGTGAGCGAATTCACTGGTGCGGAATTCCGAGTGGCCCGCCTTTGTCGAGTGCATTGCATTTCTCTCATGCGACTCCCAATTGCATATTCATCATGTGCAGTGTCCATGTCATAGGAGAAGACACTTGGAGGTGTGGGCGTCACAGGAGCAGTGCCGTATCCTACCTCATGTGGCACTGCTGAACTTGCATCTTTTGTTTGTGTAGCTGGATCATCTGGTGCAACTCAAGTCATCACGCACCAGATTTTGTGGCTCATTCCTGGGAGGCACAGAATTGGAATCCTTTGTGTGCATGCTCAAAGATTGTCTGGTGTGTTTCAAGTCATCGTACACCAGACGTTGTGCCTCATTCCAAGGAGGTACATCGGGATTGTCTGGTGTGGCTCAAGACATTGCACACCAGACACCAGAGTTGTGCCTCATTCCTGGGTGGCACCCTATTGAACACTTTGTGCTTGCGATTGGACGTGTCTGCTGCAACTCAAGTAATTGTGCACCTGATGTTGCGCCTCGTTCTAGGGAGGTGGGACATTGAGCACTTTGTGTGTGCAATTGGAACCTGTCTGGTGCGACTGAAGTCCTTGCACACCAGACGTTGTGCCTTATTTCAGGGAGGTACGGCATTGAGCACTTTGTGGTTGTGATTGGAATCGTCCTGTGCAACTCAACGTAGCACCTCCAACTGGGACCGTCTGAGGCACGATGACTTGAGAAGCCCCTCCCAGGGAGGTGCATGATTTGGGAACTATTGTTTATAAGAGTGCCTGGCTCGACTGGGTACCATTGTGACTAGCGTGTGTCCCCCAACTACCTTTTACCCGTGTTTTGCAGACCTGGTCCTGCACTGGAAGGCACAATGCGGAGACCTCTCAGTGAACTTCCAGAGTGGTGGCTAAACCTCCTGTTGTTGACTATTATCTGCTCTGCTAATATCTCTCCCTTTCCATCCATATTGCCCCTGAGTGCCTGAACAAGTGGGACTCCAGCCGTGTCCGGCCTAGCACGCGGGGAAAGGCTGTTTGCATCTTCAGCTAGTGGAAAGTGGAGTAGCAGGGTGAGTTGGAGGGTGTAAGAAGAGTTTGGGACCCAAGGGGGGGTCTGCGAACAGAGTGACAGCTAACCTGCCGGATATCAGTGAACTGAATTAGGGTGCTGGAAGCATGTGTATTTGGGGTGCATAATTTATGAGCCACCTGATATCCCTGGCACCGCTTGGTGGTGTGGAGTGAGTGTGTGGGAGTGATTGAGGGTGATTGTTACACCATATGACAGTGATGCCAGACTTGTTAGTTCTTGCCAGAGGACTTACACGGTTGACATTATATTTTGCTAATTTAAAGTTCTGCATTACTCTGTATGTACATATTGCTGCTGTTGTTGTGAACCGTTGTGCACCCTAAGACTGTGTATAATTGAATTGGGGTTATCGCTAGAATGGGTCCTGAGGTGACGTTTGACACCTCATGTGGGTGCTGGGAGGAAATTCTTTTTCTCATGTGTGCATAATGCAAATGTCGTTTTAACCCAGCTGGCCTAGTGCTACTAGTGTTGTCTCAAATGGTGATTCCTGCCCAGAGTTACATGTTATTCATGCTGTGTTAATTAATGTGTGAGTTGAATGCAAAACGTTTATATATATATATATATATATATATATATATATATATATATATATATATATAAATATATATATATATAATATATATAAATATATTATATATAATATATATATATATATATATATATATATATATATATATATACATATATATATATATATATATATATATATATATATATATATATATATATATATATATATATAAATATACACTCCTTGTGGGAAGTCTTTTTTGTGACGCCCAGCGTAATTGTGGTGTGGTATTGCTGTGCCTTTGTTTTACAAATTGCCCCTGTGATAAGCTTGACTGCTCTGTGCCAAGCTACTCAAGGGTGAGCGCAGGTTATACAGTGAGAGTAATCAACCACCCCTGATGAGAGTGGTGAATTGTGCCTACCTAGGACCCAGCCTCAGCCAACCAGAACGCACCGCCTCCAACACAGAGATATTGTCGTCTGCCATTCTGAAGGAGTTAAATTTGTCCTGGAAACTCTGAATTGGGCCCATAGTTTTTCTTCTCACATGAGACTGTAATAAAGCATCTCTATTATGCAGTGTTGGTCACTCAATGAGGGACCCTATGCAGTTGTTTCTATTTAATTGAATCATCTAAAATATTAGATGGCCCACAACATTTCTAGTTCTGGGTTTTGCATTTATATATCATTGTTTTCACATGTTTAAGAGTTGTTTAATTGAACTGAATCAGAATTAATCATTCCAGAATGCACTGATTTGGTGTAGAAAAAGAGTTGTTCCGATAACATAGGGACCTTCAGGTAATCCTTTATCTGGCCATTGTACACTCCCATGGCTTTGTGAGTAAAGAGAGTACACGGCTTTAGAAGAGTAAACAATTTTAACTAGTCTTGCAAATCTTATGATCATCTTTATCTTTAGTCACCGCTGCAGGTAAAGTGAAGGAGTAGGAGCAATTGCATAGCACAAGACAGAGAAAGGGCCTCCAAAGTCACTATGTCATTGCATATGGTATAATGGAGCAGCATTCTGTTCCATGTCTGTCAAAATAACTTGGAAAGATTTAAATATTTCTGCCCTTTAGGCTTATAAGTAAGTGCCTGCATCTAAGTTGGTTTTAGCACTGAGGACCTCCTGTCACAAAATCACTGGGTTTGTAACCAAAAAAAGTACTTATCATTATGTACAAAACCCTTTTTATAAGTTAGAAACGTATTTCAACTAGTTAGAGGACTTTTCTGAATTGAAAATAGGAGAGTTATTGAAAGCAGTTTCCTCCCCCTCTTTCCAATTTGGAAAGAAATGTATTGATAGTTTATAACTGCAAATTCTGTTGCAAAACATTGATGAGCTAACAATCCCTGAGTTACGTTGGTTAAGAATTTGCAAATGGGAAAAGGTCTCCTTAGGGTCCCTTTCCATCTGAAATCATGTTGGCAGCCTCAGGTGGAAGATGCTTTCAAAAATTGAAACCTTTTGTTTAAGCTAGCTCCTTTAAGGAACACAGGCTGCTTTGATTACAGTCAACCCCAGAGGGTTGCAAATTGGCACCTGACTAATGAATAATAATTAGGTAGATCGTTTTGCAACTCCCTGTGATTCAGTGTTTTGTGAACCGACCAAAAAGAACATATGTCAGTTTGCAAAATACTACTCCACTTGCAAAGTGTATGTACGGAATTAGCGATCCTTTTTCGAGAATGAAAAAATACAGCAGGGTCCTAACTTTCATAAGGTTATGGGTGCCAGTTGTTTGCACTCCTTGTTTACAGTTCTACCTGGTAAGTGCCTGTTGAAATCTGCATAAGGCATCATAATGAAACGAAATGTATGCTATTTAGACAGCAGTCGGGTAAATAGTAAAGTTCCTCTGCTGTTTGTATGGCTACTTGTCAAGTTGTGCACATTGTCTACTATTTAGCTGCCCACCAGGTAAATAATGACGTTATTTTTTCAATTTATTTGTCAGGCCACCAACAGTACAGCACATCATTTCTGCTGTTTGGTCAGCTGCCAGGTAAATATTGAAATGTTTTTTGCTGCTGGCTGAGCTACTGGTCACATAATTTAAAAGGTCTGCTATTTAACCAGCAGCAGCATAAATAATTAAGTTTAATTGCTATTTACAAGGCTGCTGGACTAATTGTACATTTCTGCTGTTTTATCAGCAGCTGAGTAATGCATGAAGTTGTTTTGTTTGCTTGACTGCAAATAGTACAAAACCCCTGCTTTTTAGCCAGTGTCCAGGGAAATAGTGAAGCTTCTTGTTATTTGCATGGATGCCAGCAAACAGTGAAGAATCTCTACTATTTAGCCATGGGCCATGTCAACAGTGATGTTTTTTCTGCTATTTGCATGGCCACAAGTGAAACCTTGCAAAATCCCTACTATTTAGCCAGCGGCCGGGTAAATAGTGATGTTTTTCTACTATGTGCATGGCTGTCAGCCAAACAGTGCAGAGTCTCTACTATGTAGCCACAGACAGGTAGATAATGAAGTGTTTCTGCTGCTTACACGTCCACGAGCTGAACAGTGCAGACTGTCTACTGTTTAGCCAGTGGCCGGGTAAATAGTGACATATTTCTGATATTTTCATGGCAGCCAACCACCCAGTGCAAAATCTCTATTGTTTAGCCAGCGGCCGGGTAAATAGTGAGGTTGTTTTGCTATTTTCAAGGCTGCCGGCCAGATAGTAAATCATTTCTACTATTTAGCCAGCGGCTGAGTGAACAGCAGAGAACATTCACTATTTACCCTGCTGCCAGGTAAATAGCTGCTACCTTAATTTAAGGGCATCAATCGTGTCCCTGATGCACAGGCACTACTTGCATTCTAACTGGCCTGTAAAGTTCACTTATATATGAAACCCAGCCAGTGCACGGATACAAGCGAAAGCCAATGAGCTGGGATTGGATACATTATTAATGACTCTGCAGAACATCATCCGTATAGCATCCAACATTTTTTTCCATTTTCCATTTATTATTAAAGTATCATTCCTTGTTTCTTCTTATTCTAGTTTTCTAATCTTTTTGCATCTTCTTTAGAACACATATTTCTTTGTTGCTTGGGTTTCTGTTATATAGATTTTTTAATTTACGCATCCTCGATTTTAATGATTGACACTCCTAATCATACAAACCAGGTTGGGAGATTGAAGATGCTGGAAAATTCAAAATTTGATGCTTAGCAAGCAATTGTAAATAAACCACATGTGATCTGGTGGTTAACTTTCTGGGTTAATCCACATCCAAATCAAGAACTCTGTTTGTTGATCTGGTCCTGGTATAATCATGAAGACCAGTAGGCCCAAGTGGTCACTCCCTCATGATCTGAGAACCTGAAAACATAAAAGAAACTAAATAGCCACACTAGAACAAATATATAATCAGAAGGACAATGTTGGCCTTCATATTTAAAGGTCTGACCTGCAGGAGTGCTAGTGGACAGTGATTATTTAAACAAGTGAGCCCATTTTTTGGCAGCCAACAAATCATATTGTCCGAATCCTGTGTGTTGGAGATTAAATGAAATGCAGCATTCGGTACCTGCTGTTCACCAAAAGTTCACTTACTACTACATCCACACTACTGGGGGTTAAGCTTCATGTTGTTGTAGCATTCTTCCTTTGCAAGATTATGCTTTAAACTGAGTCAATGGATCTTTTCACCCAGTATAGGGGTGTAGAGAATGAGAAATCAATTTCACAACATATCAACAAATCAATCAGTGCGACCAATATGGCCACACAAGGAAAACTCCAGCCTGAATCAAAGTCCAAGGGTGTTTATTAAAAATGAAGGCTCAGAGCAACATAGATAATATACACAGAAGGCTGTAAAGGTACAGAAATCATGACAGGCTGTCCAAGCCTCCTAAAGAAGTTTAAACAAACTAACATCAAAAAGGCTAAACAATTAATGGCAAAAACTAAGAAAATTTGAAAAGGCAGAAACCAGCTCTGTCTAATTCTAGTAATCAATCAACAGTTTGATTTCTACAATTTAGTAACCTGGGCAGGGGGTATACCCTACAAATCAATCAGTATGACCAATGTGGCCACACAAGAAAAACGCCAGCCTGAATCAAAGTCCAAGGGTGTTTATTAAAAACCTAAAGCTCAGAGCAACATAGATGATATCCAAGACAAGGCTGTAAAGGTACATGACAGGCTGTCCAAACATCCTAAAGAAGTTTAAACAAACTAACATTAAAAATGCTAACCAATTATTGGCATGCTTAACAACAATAAGAAAATGTAAAAAGTCAGAAACCAAAGCTGTCTAATTCTGCTAATCATTGAACAGTTTGATTTCTACAATTTGTAACCTGGGCAAGGGGTAACCCTACGAATTAGCAAATTCATATAGTTGGTTTGCTGGGTCAAGCGCATGTGGGCAAAAAGCAACAAGCTCAGAAAGTTAAAAGAATTTGGAAAAAGAAATCTAGGACAACAAATTACTAACCAACGTTGGCTAAAAGGTGAAAGGGAAACCAGGAAAGGCATCAGCATTTCAGAAGCTCTGTAAAAAGTCTCATTCTCTTGGTCAGGAGAAAATCTCTAAGTCTCAGCATACATTTTCAAAGGGGCAAAGGTAGAGAGGATAATATCTCTCAGAGCCCAAGAGGTCTGCTCCTAAAGGGAAGGGCTAGAGGACTGCTGCAAATCCAGCTATATGTATGATATATTAAAGTTCATAGGGCATGATGATTCATCTATCACTCCACATGACGCAGAAGCTCTAATCATCCCATGGAAATCGGTCATACCACACAGACTGCAACATCAGAGTAGATTCCCAGGTTCATCATGAGAAAAGGCTTTCATCCTAGCTCATCCAGGCGAATTGAAACAAATGTACACATTGTCAATTTCCCAGTTCCTGAATGTACTGTACCCAAGGTTGGGTTCCCAGGCTCACTATGTGTAAAACAATAGAACATCTTTTACCAAACTAACATTCTCATGAGAATTAAGTCTGAAAGAAAAGTACACGTTAGCAAAAATGACTAAACAATTTCTGACATCGGGCCTTGCAACGTCACTTATGCTAAGCAAACTATACTGAAAAAGCGCATTCATTTATGAAAATGAAGCACATTTAACATTCACAATTATAAATGTCAACATTAATAAACTTTGACAGTGTTCATGTTGAAGTAGATTTAAAATAAAATAACTCGTTAACCCTTTCATGGGACTATGGCACAGAACTACAAACTTTAACTTTTGCTTATAACAGTTTAAAATTTCTCTTCTGAAAATCATTATCGTTTTGGAGCAAACTATTAATTAACATGATAAAGAAAAACATGCAAACAAATTAATCTGTTAAACATTAAGTTTTAAGGCTATACTACACCATTTTCAGTGACCTATTCTACAGTGAATGCACACTAATATGACTTTCCGTGCAGCACTTTACATCAAACGTCTTAGTACCCTGATAAACACTATGCAATAATTGTCATATATAGATGATCACTGTGACGTCAGGGGTGATACTAACATTTTGGCTACATCAATGTTGAAGTCCCTCGGCTGTTATAAAAAAAATATTTGGGGTATTTCTTTCATAAATGAGATAAATCTAATTGAAGTCTGTCCATATAATTGCTTGAAGATAATTTCAAAACTAAAATGTAGATATTTCTTTTATAAATCAGATACTTCTAATGCAAGTTTATCTATAGAATCACTTGAAGATAATTTCCCATACTTATGAAGATACATACTAAGCAAAATCAAATTTACTATTGTGTCATTTTCTACTAAAATATCTGCAACACATGCATGGGCCCACTCAAATTCCACATCTATTGGTGTTGAATTTTGTAATGCTGGAAACCTCTCTGAATTATGGCCCCCATCTCTGTCGAGCCTGTGTGTTTTTTAACGTAACATAGCACGTCTTTTTCTTTTTTGCCACTATTGACTCACACGGTGCCATATTTGTGAAACACAACAAAGTACCAGAGCCTAAACATGGCACGCCACTGCTGTACATCTGTACTCCACCTGTGGGTTGGATGAGTGGAATGGGTGTCACATATTAGTGGCTTCCACAGTTACCATCTTTACCCTGCCCCAGGTTCCATCCTCCCAGCACCCCTGAAGTGTTGAACTCAGTGATGAGGAGGTGGGGAACTGCACTAACATAGCTACTGCTCATTTATACCACTTATCATGCAGGAAAAAAGTGAGACAAAATTCATGTAGCATCACCAAATGTGTGGCTTCCACAAAAAGACAACAGGAATGGCCAGTCTGAGTTAGACACAATGTAAAAAGCAAAAACACAATTCACAGAATGCCATTGCGCCACTGAACTTAATCTCACTGATTTTGTGATTCAACTTGATGAAGTACCAGGCCGAGTGGCGAGCTGTAAATCCTCGAAGACCAGTCAAGAGGGTTTGGGAGCTATGGGGCCAAGGACCACTGAAACACCATCTAACTACCAAATACAAGAAGGCATGGTGTCTTGTCGTTCCTAACACACCCACAGTCAGAACACCATCAGACTGCAAACAAAGAAGTGTACAAAGAAAAAACAGGACACCAGGCCTTTTCTATCTATGCACCCAGGATCTGGAACAACATCCTTGTATCCATCGGGACCGGTCGAATGCTGCACCAGTTTAGGATAGACTTATAGCTTCAGCTCTTTACAAGACACAACAGGCCAGATGTAAGAAAATGCTATTTCGCATTTCTTAAATAGCGACTTCAAAGAAATTTCGATTTAAGAAATGCAAAATGCTATGTACAAAGATACTGAGTTCCTAATCGCGAGTCCTACAAAGTAGGAATTACGATTAGGAAATCGGTATTAACAAATCTCATTACATTTGAGTCAATCGGACGGTTATGCATTTCCTAAATAGAGATTTCTTATTTCGGAAATGCAAAACCAGGGATGGCAATTGGAAAAAAGCCCCCCTTGGTGCACCCCAAAAAATAGGGGTGAACCTGTTGAGCACACATATGCCTAAGGGGCATGTGTGTGATCTATATGAATTAAAAAAAGCACATTGGGGCGCTTTTTTTAAATTGCACCTAGTTATCACTGACTTCAAGTCAGTGGTAATTGCATCTCCAAAATGCCCAAATTGCATTTTGGAAATGCATGGTACATCAGAATGGGCAATGCAAATAGGAAATCCCTATTTGCATTCCCTATTCTGGGAATCAGAAATTGTGATTTCTACAGGGTAGAAAACGCAATTTGTGATTCCTTAAAGGTCTTTGTACAGTAGAAAAGCCCAGTTTGCATTTCTTAATGGCCTGAAATATCGATTCTGATCGTTAAGAAATGCAAACAGGCTTCATACATCTGGCCCTACATCACAATGCATTGATCGTCAAAAGCCCATCTTCTCTTCTTATTACTCCTTGACTTTATGTCTGTCTTTGACTATGTACAGTGCTCCGCTGCCTTTTAACTTGGTTGGCACTATAGAAATATGACACACATAAATTCATACAAAGCAGGAGCCAGACCTTGAGGAGCCATGGTAGGTGGCGGTGAGCCACTGAACTGCTTGAGTGAAGACAGTTCTAACATTGGTGGGCAGGCACGAGCATGGCACAGCAGGCTCTTCCAGCATCTCCTCCTTTCCCCGCATCACCGGAAAGGCTGCACTGTATGACTGAAAGTCAGTGTAAGCCGTTGCTGCTGATAATCCATATCAAGATCAAGAAGTGTTCATCCTAGCCGATAGCAGTACTTGCTGAACCCATTGTGCATTGAGCCCATTTGTGAAAATTCTGTGGCTTAGTTCTAGGGCTGCTGTCTGTTGTACAAGGAGATGGTTCAATGTTTCCAATCACTTTAAAGTGGTAATCTCTGGTCATTACTATTGACTTCATTAAGTAACGCAATGAGAGACAGGAGAAAGAAATAGAGAGAGAAAGCAAATCATCCTGCTCTGCTGTTTGCAATTTTTTTCAAAATCAATTCAATTAGTATTAGAATTAGTATTAGAAAACCACCTTTAAACAGATAGCACAGCACTGTCACCCTGGGGGTATCTGGGCACTTAGGTGTGATGTCTCAGTTGAAAGGCCAGGTCTTGTGTTTCTTTCTGTAGTCCACAAGAGAGGGTGCTGTCCGGAGGTGGAGGTCTTTCGAGGTCGTGGCAGCGATGTAGAAGAAGGAGCGGCCACTGCTGTGGCTGTGACGGATGCAGGGGGTGTTCGTGAGGGCGAGTGAGGAGGATCACATGTATCTGGTGGTGTCGTGTAGGCTCTCATTATTCTAATGAGACTAGTGGAAGTGGGCGGCAGAATCACTTGCTCTGTGGGGGACTGAGTCTGAACCCACTACAGGTGACACTTGTTGGCCTAATCCGGGTTTTGCTCCGGCTAACCAGCAGTGTCTCATCTCCACTTAAGGTCAGAGATGATTGGGCAGCCAATCGCATGACACAATTGACTCCTCAGGGAAATTGTGGTCACTCAGATTGCATCCGTTTCTCTCATTTACTTTACTCTCACATATACAAGGACAATCAGAGGCAGAATAAAATTCAATAAGGTTTTATTGAATCAACTGCATCTTAGATAATAAAGCATGTATTGCAATAACTAGGACGTGAAGCATGACAGGATTAACATTGTGACAAGGAGGGTAAAGCATAAAAATAACGCTACCACATTGTCAACAGAATCACTAACATAATTCCTACCTAGGCTATGTTAGAGTACAGCATGTTAAGCTCTAGTTCTCCCCTTCCGGTTCCCCTGGGAAGACACCATCCCTCATACCTGAGCAAGAGGCCTGTAGTCTACATAAGCAGCTGAAGTGAAGCACTCAGCAATCAGCATACAGTCGTGGTCATCTGGCTAGAATCTCCCTCTAACATACATCGGTCAAAGTAGTGTTTTTATAATGAAACAGCTGATGTTCCAAGAAAGGATCCCTACGTAAGAATGTGTATGTTTCTATGAACACTAGAGACAAAGCGTTACCATGTTTGCCAGCAACCTCTCTTACTGCAGCCTTGACAAAAGTACAGAGTGAAAGAAATGTCCTGTTTAAGAATGCAGTGCTGAGCTAGGCAAAGAACAGCTAGCTAGAGAGAAATAAAAACAAGACCGCAAAATGTGGCTATTGTTAAAATAATAAACAAGGCTGAATGAAATATGTCTAGGTGAAAGTGCACAGCAGCAGGCCTACTTCGCTAAAATAACGTGTATGAAGCTATAACTAAAATGGCTACACAGCAGTGGGTTGATGGAAATTTAGTCTGTTGTTGATATAAACCAGACCCTGATTGTGTAGGGCCTTAAAGGTGTGCATGAGTATCTTGAACTGGCATCTCTTGTGAATGGTGAGCCAGTGGAGGTTTCTGAGGTGGTGGTTTGTGGGTCTATTTGGGGAGATCCAGGATGAGTCTGCTTGGAGCCTTCTGTATGACCTGGAGTCCTCTGAGGATTTGGGTAGAGATGCCGCAGTAGAGTGTGTTGCCGTAGTTGAGGCAGCTGGTGACTAGGGCCTGGTTGGCGGTCTTCCTGGCTGCTGACAGGTATCCATCTAAAGATTCTGAGGAGTATGCAGGGGGTGTGAAAGCAGGGGGAGGCGACTTTGTTGATCTGTTGCTTCATGGTCAGTTCAGTGTTGAGGATGATGCCAAGGTTGCGTGCGTGGTCTGTCGGCAAGGGAGTGGGTCAGAGTTTGGCTGGCCACCATGTGTAGTCTCATGTGGATGTGTTTCTCTTGATCAGCACTTCCGTCTTGTTGGAGTTGAGTTTAAGATAATTGGCTCTCATCCAGTTGGCTACATTGGTAACAGCATTGCAGAAGTTTGTTCTGGTGGTAGGGGCTTCAGTGAGGGACAGGATGAATTGTGTGTCATCTGCGTAAGATATGATGTTGAGCCCGTGGGATCTGACAATATCCGCGGGGCTATGTAGGAGTTGAACAGTGTTGGGGTAAAGGTATGCCGCAAATGATGTTCTTGGGTTCAGGGGTGAAAGGAGGCAAACAGATGTTCTGCCTGCATCCTGTGAGGAAGGAGACGGTCCACCTGAGGGCCTTCTCCTGTATGCCGATGCTGTGGAGGTTTCTAAAGAGGGTGTGGTGAAATACTGTGTCTAATGCAGCTAAAAAGTCAGCCAGGATCAGGGCTGTAGTCTCCCCATAGTCGAGGAGGGTTCTATGTTGTCTCATGGCTGGCTGTGATCAGAGCGGTTTCTGTGCTGTGGCTGGCCTAGAATTCTGATTGAGAGACATCAGGTTGCTGTGTTCCAGGTATTCAGGGAGCTGTTGATTGATGGCCTTCTTGAGTACTTTGGCCAGATAAGGGAGCAGAGAGATCAGTCAAGAATTGTTGAGTTTGCTGGGATAAGAGGCATGTTTCTTTAGGAGGGGTGTAGTCTCTGCATGCTTCCATCTATCTGGGAAGGATGCCATGATGATGAATTCATTGAGGATGTTAGCGAGTTCTGTGCTGATTTGCTTGGTTACAAGGTGGAAGAAATGGTGGGATCATGGGTCGGTGGGTGCCCTGCTGTGGATGGAAGACATGACGGCCATGGTGGTCTTTATGATGAGCGGGGTTCACTCGGTTATTCTACGGCTGATGTTTGTAAGTTGGCCAAGGTTTTTGAGATTGAGAACTGTGGGCTGGGGGTCAAAGTTGTTGTAGATGGTGGCGATCTTCCTGTGAAAATAGTCTGAGAGGGTGTCACAGAGTCTTTGAGAAGGGTGGATTGTGTTCTCTGTGGCTGCCTGGTTGGAGTATTTCTTGATTATTTTGAATAGTTATGGGGTGTGATTGGGTGCTGTGTTGATGAGGGCTGTGAAGGCTGCTCTCTTGGCTTTCTTGATGAGCAGGTGGTAGTTGCTGAGGGCTGCTCTGTGTGTAGCTCTGTTGGAGGGATTCCTGGTGGAGTGCCAAATTTTCTCAAGTTGCTAGCAATTGCGGTTGGTGGTTTTGAGTTATGGGGTGAACCAGCTAGCTTGTGTTGAGGTTTTGTTGATTCTCGCTGGCTTTATCAGGGCGACTCTATCCGCGCATTTGGTGTTCCAGGCGGAGAAGTTGTGGACAGCTTGTTCGAGGTCTGATGAGGCTCTGGGTTAGGTGGTGCTGAGGTCTGAGTACACTTTGTCTGTGTTACGTTGCTCCAGCTGCGGTGAGCGGAGCTGTGGTGTTTGGTGATGGTCTGCTGTGAGGTGAAGATGTTGAAGTGCATGATGGTGTGGTTGGATCAGGTGAATTCTGCGACGTGGCCTGCTTTGAGTGTGGGTTTGGTGACCAGTTGAGTGAGGCCGATGTTGCTCATGTTCCCCAGGAGAGTGGACGAGTTGGCATTGTTGGGGTCATCGAGGTGGAAATCGAGGTCACTGAGTAGGATGCAGTGATTGGAATCGATGGCTAGAGGGGCTATGAGGTTGGAGATGTCATTGAAAAGGTCAGTCTCATCCTGAGAATCTGTATATGAGTTTGCCTCTTACCATTGTCTTGGTGTTGGTCTGTAGTTGGAAGTTGAGGTGCTCCAATAGTGGTGTGGGGTCGACGTTGGTGGCGATGCATCGGATGATTTCCTTGAAGTTGATGGCGATGCCTCCACCATGTTTGTAGCTGTGGTCTCAGTGTAGCATCTTGCAGCCGGTGGGCATCGCTGTGGCTTTGATGGCATTTGAGGAGGGGCAGACTCAGGTTTTGGTGACAAAGGCTATGTCGAGGGTGAGGGTGGTGAAGGTGTCTCAGATTTCCGTGGTGTGTTTGCAGAGGGATCGGGCATTGATTAGGATGCACTGGAGCCGCTCCAGGTTGTTCGAGGTCTTCTGGGTGGGAGTGCCTCGGGCTCCTATGTGGTCTGGCGGGGCTGTGTTGCAGGAGAAGCGGCAGTGTAGACAGGTGAAAGGTCCTTTGGTTGCTCAAGGGGGGAGGTGCAGAAGTACTACCTACTGCTGCACCTCTTCCAGAGATTATTTTCTTTCTATACAGAAAGAAAGAAAATCGATTTTTTTAAATAAATTTGTCTGCGTGATAACCTATTGTGTACAAATCTGAAAACATAGGATTCAGGCAATTACCATAATCTTTCTTACCTAGTTGTGCTGACTACAAAATTATCACAATGAAAAAGAGTCCTCATCCTTGCAGACCTCTTCTTTCCCTCTGTCAGGTAAGCAAACCTTTTTCCTTGAAAGTGAAATTACCATACTTCCGAGAATAGCAGCACGCTGCGTGTTGTGCATTACAATATTACTACGTCTTTAAACGGAATAAACGAGCACTTGCCATTCTGAGCATCCATTTCTCACTCTAGGCCTAACACTTATATTCCACCTCTGTACCGCTGGCAAAAAAGACAAACAACAACGCAGATGATGTGTACTGCTTCTCTTTTACTCACCCGAGGGCTTGGTACTATTGGTGAAAACATCAACAGCAACAAAGGTATCTGGACCACTTAACCCCTGGGGGCGCAAGTCTTCACACCATTGGTGCATTAATAAAGTACAATGCGAGTGACCTGCGCTGCCTGGCAAAGCCATTATGTCTCGCCTAGTTGATCTGTTGCTTTTTTTTGCATTAGCAACAGGTCACCCAGACGAAAGGAAGGAAAGGGAAAAAACAAGCTTAGCTAGGAGGGTGCCAGATCAGAGAGCAGAATCTCTTGTTCCATAGTAAGTAATGTGATGAAGAGTGGAGATGAGGCGGTAGGCTCAGATTTACTAACACTTTGTGCTGGTTTTGCATCATTTTTTGGGAGCCTGGCACAAAGTTTCAGGGTGGGAATTACCATCCAACGCAAATCAGGATTTGCGTTGGATATTAAAAAGCAGCACAAAGTTGTTCTGTGCGCTGCTGCGTGTTACTTTACATAACGAAGGAGTTCTCCAGGTGGTGCTTGGGCGTGCCCAAGCAAACACGGATTGTTTTTGATGCAAATACTTATCCACATCCATTGGTAGACAGGGATTTCTGCCAAAGTCTTACAGCTCCTCGAGACAGGCCTAACGAGGAGACCTCTCATTTCTCATCGTACTTCCAACTTTGCATGTATTCTGCATTATACAGCACACAGCTGCCAAAAGTGTGCCTGTGCTGGGAGAGAAAAATGCACCATATCTATGCAAATATTGCACATTTTTTTTCTGCCTGCCTTTGACTTAAGACAGTGCAGCATCTTCGGGTCAGTGTTGCCTTGTGCCAAAGAACAGTAAATCTGGGCCATAAACTGTATGTCTGTGTGAGGGTGAAAGAACAGTAAATCTGGGCCCTAATGTGTATGTCTGTGTGAGGGTGAAAGAACAGTAGAACAGTAAATCTGGGCCCTAATGTGTATGTCTGTGTGAGGGTGAAAGAACAGTAGAACAGTAAATCTGGGCCCTAATGTGTATGTCTGTGTGAGGGTGAAAGAACAGTAGAACAGTAAATCTGGGCCATAAACTGTATGTCTGTGTGAGGGTGAAAGAACAGTAGAACAGTAAATCTGGGCCCTAATGTGTATGTCTGTGTGAGGGTGAAAGAACAGTAGAACAGTAAATCTGGGCCCTAATGTGTATGTCTGTGTGAGGGTGAAAGAACAGTAAATCTGGGCCCTAATGTGTATGTCTGTGTGAGGGTGAAAGAACAGTAGAACAGTAAATCTGGGCCCTAATGTGTATGTCTGTGTGAGGGTGAAAGAACAGTAGAACAGTAAATCTGGGCCCTAATGTGTATGTCTGTGTGAGGGTGAAAGAACAGTAAATCTGGGCCCTAATGTGTATGTCTGTGTGAGGGTGAAAGAACAGTAGAACAGTAAATCTGGGCCATAAACTGTATGTCTGTGTGAGGGTGAAAGAACAGTAGAACAGTAAATCTGGGCCCTAATGTGTATGTCTGTGTGAGGGTGAAAGAACAGTAGAACAGTAAATCTGGGCCCTAATGTGTATGTCTGTGTGAGGGTGACTTGAGAGAGAGAGCGCGAGAGAGTGTTGAGAGAGTAGCTTCCTTCATAGACCCCTTCTGGGTGTCTGTGGTAACAGATTTCCCTGTGGTAAACACCTTTCAGTGTCTGTGCATTTCTGGTGAGAGTTTTTCATGCTGCACACTGACACAGCTGAAAGAGAGTGATCGACAGAGTGAGTTGCATAAAAGAGCTGTTCCCTGTGTGCGACAGCTGCACCTGCTGCCAGGAAGCCCTGCAGTGTTTTCAGGGTTATGTCAGCACTGAGCAATCTTGTTCCAACACACCAGGAAGGCTGGGAGAGTTTCTGCAGCAAAATGTCAGAGAAATGACACTGTTATTATGGAGATGTTAGCGACTTCATGCACCACTGACCCGGCTGGAGTGGGATTTGCAGCAATGATAGCATTAGCCACTTCTCGTGTTGATTCATAAATCATTGTGTCACATCATGATTACCTTAACTCCTGCCCTGCATCCCTCCCACTCCCCAGCAACTGGCTCTTAAAATAATGTATTGCTTATAGTAGCGCATTTTTCTAATAATGTTCCCTGTAGAGGACACTTCTCGATTAGATGGGATAGAGCCCTAGGGCAGAAACGCGAGAGAAGTGAACAACGTACCAGCCACTGGATCCGAAGTCAGCACAATGGATTGATTTTCTTTGGTGCATCCATGTTTTTGATTATTTCCATGTCTAGTGAGGGGCAGAAAGGGGGAGGGGGGAGGGGAGAATGATCTGTCCCCTTCCTACACTGTCAATGCGCATCACCGTCCCTCACTGCTCCGGGCAATGATGTAAGGACAGGAGAAAAGGGGTGTAACTAGAATAGGACAAACCATCTGCCTCTGACAGAAACAAACAGTTCCCCAAAAGGCCCCATTCACACGGATGTACCAAAAACTTCACCTCTACTGCGACATAGTTGTCCAGAAGTAAAACAAAGGACCTGATTTAGAGTTTGGCAGAGGGGAACTCCGTCACAAATGTGGTGGATAATCTGTCAGCTTCATTTCAAGTGCATTTTATCCTATTGCCTTTGCCCTCAGGCGGGTGGGACAGCGGTATGTTCGTGAAGGAGTGACCATCCGCCAAGCGTTAAACCAGGCCCAAAGTCATGTAGGGCAGATATCTACTCAATGCTGGCAGAAACTTATCTCACTTTCTAACATTCAGCTACATCGAAGGTGCCCCATCAGCAGGTGCCAAGAGGCGCTTCTGCTTGGCTCACACAGACATGGTGCTTCCAAAGAAGTGCTCTGGGTTAAGCTGCTCTCCCCCTCATAGTTCTCATTGCAGACGACAAGCCCAGAAACTACTGGGCATGACATCCTCCCGGCAAACGAATGGCCTTGGTTACGAGTGGCCTTCAAGAGTCATATATGACTCAATGTGGGGCTCTAACGGGTTCCACTCTGCAAGAAAACTTCAGAATATCTTGCTCAAGAAGGGGAATCATGTTACCAAAGCAGCCTCTCTTTTTTGCTGCCACTGAAATACAGCTAAAGGGTTTGAGTTATCTTGGGTGGTACAAATAAAACTCCTTTAAGCAGATAATGCATGCCTTCTGTAGCTTCAGAGTATGCCCCCCCAAAAAGATCCAGGGCACAGGAGTACGGATAGAACACCCAAGCACCCGTTTTAAACCATTCATGTTTTGATCTTCTGCAGCACAGACACTCGCCAAAGATCTCACTGTGAACATTACATAGCCTCACCATCGAAGCACTATCCGACTACATGAAGATTGATTCTGCACAAGTAATGCTAATGCCATCCAGAAGTGGCAGGACGACCAGTTACCCGAACAACATCAAACAAGTGTGGATGAAGCACAGTGAGCTAGCGGAAGGACCTTGGAAATTCAATACTGTGTCCGTTTTGGAACGTTTTTAATGGAAATAAATATGTCTGTGCTTCAGTAATAACGACCAGTCAACGTGCCGGAGGAGACATCCATTTTGAATGAGATGGCGCTGTGGCCTAATTGAGGCCTACTTTTCATAAGACAGAAAAACACATTTTAGCAAGGCATACCAAATTTGTTTCCTATGCAATAGCACCATGTCAGTGTGTACATGTAAGTTCGAAAGTGAATTCACGTTCTACACGTGGTTAATAATGCACAAAATTATAAAATGAACAAAATAGGCTAAGACTAGATGGCTACCGGTTTGCAAGAACTGAAAAGAAGGGGTTAGATCTGTGCGGTATGATAAATTAGCACTGCACATAACCAGATTGAAATAGGCCATAATGGGAGCGCAGAATGACTGTATGGTCAGAGTGACGGGTTGACCTTGACAGGACTGTTATGTGCATTAGTAAAGCCGACGATTAGCCGCAATGGTATCCTGGTACTGAACTGTTCCTACAGGGATGCCCCTAATTTCCACATGGGGCATTATCTACGATTTAACTTTGCATGTGCTGATGTATTGCTGTTTCAGTGAAGTGTAAAGGAGTTCACTTGGTGTGCTGCAAGGCGCTTCCTTCACACAATGTGGCTTATTAATTGTTTTGATGAATTCTGCAAATCCAAGTTTGTTGCCTTATCTGTTCTGAGTGTACTGTCCTTATTGCATCCATTTCTGTTTGCCATACTTCCCTAGGCCATCTTGCAGAGCAGGTGAGCTAAGCTACACTCACCCACTATGACACATAGAAGGGGAGGTATCCGGCCCCAAACTTTCCACAGATGCCATATCTCTACTCTGGTCCCACTCAGGCCTTCTAATCCTTTTTTGACCGAGAGAAAAACGAAGAAAGACTTCAGGTCATCTGAAAAAGCACCACCATGGGGCCCTAACACATGCCTCAAGCTAAAAATACATGGAACAACTTGTAGAACATTTGATCTTGCAATCCCCGTATAAAAGCCTGTCTTTAATTTCCTTATTACAGGTGACTTGTGACATCTCCAGTCACCTGTAATAAAGAAATGACATAGCTGCTCAACGGTGGCAAGTTATTACAGTTAACTGACTTTTCCTTCTGATATATATCTCTAAAAAGAAAAAGTGCTCAGCGGAAAGGAGATAATTAGTGCAACATACTTATTTTTCCTGTGCTAAAAGTCACTGAAGGAAAGATAGAATTTCTTCCTTACTACACAATCTGACCCAAAGCATTTAATCTGCCTTATATTGTACTGATTCTAATACATTTTTGCAAAGGTTACTATTTTTTGGTAGTTTGATTTCTCAATACAGATTATACTTTTATTCTTTATGTATGTGATAAACCCTAAAGACAAATACACTAAGAATATAAACATCTTATTCCAAGAGGGATGGTGTGACTGTGTATTATAAGGAATGAAATGCCGTCTGCCCTACTTTTTAAAATGATATTGTAGGTCACAGTAGAGTTTCTTCATCTTATAAAGGAACTGGATCCTCAGCGCCATTCCTTTGTATGGTTATGGAACCCCTCTGTGACATGCAATGTCCACATAAGGTAGGGCAAGAGGTACTCTATCCCAGTGGTGTCTGAGAATTAGGGTTATTAGGAACTCTCATGGTCTGACTCGCCTACAGGACAATCTGGCATTGTCCGAAGGGTCACTGTATAGGCTGCTTATTTGACTTGTTTGTAGGCCTGTTTTGCAGCTGAGCTCCCCGATATTACAACAAACATTGCCTGTAGAAAGCTCAGATCCATGCAGTCTTCCATATCTTGCGAAACAATTGTACAGCATGTTTTTACAAGGCCAAAACTGCCGTAATTTGCAAACATGAGTCACTTTTTTTGGTAGAGCATAGCAGCGCGCAAGCGCTGCTTTTCTGCTGTGTTGGTATGTGTCTGGGCTTTTAACCACGCCCACCGCACGCCCATCACTACCACTCGTTCGTGGGTTTGCCGTTCAAAAATACTTAATGTTCGTTAGTAGATTCTTTAGGTTTGTCCCTCGTTGGGCGGTTAAGTTACCACCTTGGACATTGCCCCTGTTACATGGCTAATTGCACATTTGGGAATATGTTTGACTGCCAGCGAACCTCTTTTTCCTTTTGTACTCTGCTTCACGCTGATGCCGTGGTGCTGTGAATCGGCTCGCTTATGTGAAACTGTATTAATTTTTATTTTCAATTTATGTGACAAGAAAAGTCCGGTTAGGAGTTTACAACGCTAATAGTTCTAACTCAGCAAATGCGAGACCCATTGCATTGCAAATGCTTGTTTAGCTATCCATTTCACTAAAGGGGGGCACTTTTATTTTCGTGCCTAGGCCTATCTCCTGTCCCAGGCTGACCCCGATAACCTTCCCCGTCATCCTGCCCCCCTCAGGCAGATACACACAGCCACTAACCAAATGTAAATCATGTCTCCTATCTCCACTGCGCCAATCAAATATCAGCATTATTGCCTTCACAAACAGGTGAATGCAAACGCTGAGCAGAAGGGTGAGATGAAGAAGCCAGTAAGGCTTACTATGCAGGGCATTCAACCGTAATAAACGACCGCCTTCTAGGGCTTTTATTGGCTGGAACAGATAAGCATTCCGCACAGTGTGCTAATTATCCATAAAATGAGGCTATCATGCAAAGAAGGTCTCAATTAATTGCATGCAAGTAGTTAATACAATTATAAAACAAATATAATAGCCAAGCAAAACGGGGACAAGATAAACATACGTATTTTTTCAATGAAGTCATTAGCTGACTATTTGATTCAACAAAAGGTGCTTAAAAGAGCATCCTTGGCTGCAAACAAGTCATCAGTTCACGTTTCCTGCTGTGTCGGCGTTGCCCTTGAAGTAACCTCTGAGCAAACCACACCGTAGTCATCCATTTTCAGCCACTTAACAAAACGCCTGCTGGCACAGCCTGTGTCTAGAATTTGCTAATAAATATTTTAAGTACTTCTTTCTTAAATGGACATCTATTTGTAGGAAATAAGAAAGCGACCAGTGGTTTCAGTCCTGGGATTATCACACATGCACAGCACCCCCATTCACAATTCGATTCCCAGCCCATGTGCCTTTCCTTGGTACCACTGGGGATTGATTAAGCTTCGACCTCATCTGTCACTCCTCTGGTATCTGCTTCATTAACATTTTCAGACAGACCTCTTTCGCAAATACAATATTTAATCATTTAAACGTGATTAACTTGTACTTTTTCTAATAACCTAGAGAAGGATCGTTGAGAAGTGAAGAGAGGAGGGAGGGGCGCGGAAGACACAAATGTCAGTACAGGGTACATCATTGGAGTTAATCAACCAATACCGTTCGATCTAAAGTTGCTTTGTTAAACTTTGTAGCATTCTGCAACTGCCTTTCAAAATGTCTTTGATGACTGATTCTCTGGCTTTCCACTGATGTCTGAATTAGCATCCCCAGTAGCCAATATTTTATAATCAAGGTGTCTTTATTTTTCAGTTTCCTAATAATATTTTTTTGACAATCATGAGTTACCTTAAGGTACAGGGATGTTTGCCTTTCATTACTGTTATCCATGTACATTTCGCCCAATTATGGTTAAATGTTTTGTTTGAATTGTAGTATTTGTACAGGCTGCTTTGGGAATCCCAACATATATCTCAAATGTATTTGAACTGTGCTAACTTTATCTACTAACTTCCACTGTCCCAAGAGAAGCTTTTATTTTCAGCCCCAAGATACAATATTAATAACTTATGTTTGCTAACTTAAAGCCTCTAGTAAGCTCATTCGTACTCAGAGATGCATTACAAATTGCAGAGGGAGTTTGGTGGAGTAAAACCATCACTGCTGAGGGCGGTATTTACTTGGTGCGGTATTACCACATCTCGGAATGGGAGATAACATGCCAGCCCTACGTGTTTTTTTCCTATTCCGAGGTGTGTAAATTCAGAGTGCTTCTTTTTCCTTTCTCAAATCGTACCCGGATTTACCTAATGAAAAGAATGGGGAATGGAACCTTAAAATCCTATTTCAGGTGTAAACTTCTGTCTGTGTAATTATTGTGATTCACACAAGAGTTGTAATGAGGGCCTTATCCTCCGCTGTGCCTTGGTTCTAAACCTTTTACTCGGAGGTTAAGAGTCACTGTCAGAAATTGGGTTGTTAAGGAAACCTCGGAGTCCATCACCGTTCACCGAATACTGACAACCACTTACCAATGAAGCTGACATGTGTGCTTGCTTGGCGCTGCACTAGAGTAGCTTTTGATGAGTTTCATAAAGAATGTGAAGGAAAGGAGCACGATGGCTATTATGGTACAGAGTTTGGTTCATAAGGTGAGATGGAGACCGAGTGATGCATCTGATGATTTCTAAACCCTGTGGCTAAGTGAACAATTGCTTGACACTTAGGGCTTCATTTAGAGTTTGCCGGAGAGGGTACTCTGCACCAGACCCGAAGTCCGCCTGCCAGATTTACAGGTGGGTAGGCCATAAGAATGGCAGCAATGGAGCCTACTCTGGATGTTCATCACCATCAGGTGAAACCTAGTGGTAAGGGACAATAAAAAAAAGACTCCTCCACCATAGGGGAGGAAACGCCTTTGGTGTGGCGGTCATTAATTTTTGCTTTTTAAAAACAAAATCTTGCTTTGGGATTTTGTTTTTAAAAGAGAAAAAACATGTTAAAGGTTGAGGGGCAGCAATTATGTTTGATGGAGCCATCTTTCAAGCTTTTAAGACATTGACAGAAACCACAGAGACGACTGTTCTTGCCAGTGACTAGAAATGTCCTCAGGCTGAAAGATATCTGTAACTGTAGAGGATGGGCACTCCGTCAAGGCAATGTAGTATTTTACTCCATCACCCTGACGGACTACAAATGCTACACCTCAATTTAAATCAGGGCTTTTGTATCCTTAGCAGTCATGATACCATAGAAGCTCCATGTTGACAGACTTTAGGTTCACACATTTAGCTTCACATTTGGCTGCTGGGAAGGTAGTAGTTGAAAGAAAGGGCCTATCATCTATCAATGCAAACTGCCTGATTTAGAGGCTTGAAAAGATCTCAGAGACCTTCAAAAGAAAGACATAACAAAGAAAGCTAAGAAGTCTCTTGTAGATCAAGTGATAACCTTCCGCGAACGTGCTTTACACTGCCATCCTAAAGTTACCAGTCCCCAGTGGGGAAAGGTTGAGTGAGGGTACTGAACTCGGTTGTATCAGGACATGTTCTGTGGATATGCACAGCAACCAGGACCTCCTCTACTGTTTCAGAGAAAGCAGTTTCTGAACCAGCTCTGGGGTGCTTTCAGAAAGTTCTATTACTCTTGTTCATCACCTGACTGTAGAGCTTCATCTGTACTTCATAGTAGAGAGGAAAAGCATCATTGAAGGCAGGAGATACTGTTAAAATGTTGAAGTTGCACGACTCCCTGAAGGAAAAATTTACTTATTGCAGTGGATAGCAGAATATATGTGATGGACTGAATGAAGAGACAATAGGACGAGGAGTACTAGGACAAAGAGTGCCAGTTGACTCCTCAAGCACTTTTGTAGTTAGGTACAAAGGCTGCAGATCTGAGCTAGTATAAGACAACTCTTGCACATCGCATGACAGAAAATCTTATGTTGGTATAAATAGAAGTGAATATGAGATCACACTCCCTGAAGCAGAAAGCCATGGTAGATAAGTGTTACACAAGATGGGAGACAACTCTAGACCCTTCTCTAAGTTCAAGACTACACAAATTCCTAAGTGTACTGAGTCCTTTGTTCTGTTCCCTTGCTCTTGTTCCTTTTAAGGAAATTTCCCTATTACTGTAAAGTCCCTTGGAACATGCTGAAATTTGTCTCTTTTCTCAAAAACACAGATTTGCGTGGCTGCACAGGTGGGAAGCTGCATTGTGCTTACAAAATGGGTAGATCAGACTGGCCCCAAGTGGATGCGGGATGGGTGTGAGCGAGGCCTCAAAGTAACTTCCAATAACTTTCTGCTTTTGACCGAGAGTAGGAAGTCATCTGTTTCCCTAATTACTCGAAAAAGTATAGGATGCAAAATAACCTTGAGGGCTGGAGAAAAGGGTGTAAAGTGTAAAACATTAGGGTCTCTTATCCTTGTAGTTTCTGAACACATTTTATTAACTGTTTTGGTGAGTTGCATCATCACTTGCTAAATTTGAAAGTGTATGACCTTAGAAGGTTTGTCAACACAGCTGACCTGGATGCAAGTGCAAAAGGTTAGAAAAAGACAAGATGGTACAGCAGATACTGACTCAAAGACATGGGACTGGTTTCAAACATCAATTGGAACCAATTCCCGAAGTACTGGACAGAGGTGGTTATTTTGACTTTGTCGGTAAAAACCACCTACCACCACGGTGATGGCTGCCAAAATACCACCACCACGGCTACCATCCGTCCCTCATATTATGAGGAATGCTAAACTTCCACCACAAGAAGGCGGAAATCTGGCACTGTTCATGGTGGTGGATGGTGGTAAGGTGGCGCTGCTACCACCAGCACCGACACACCAGTAGAACGCCGCCAGCCGTATCATGACCTGTGATACGGCCTGGCGGTGTTCTGCTGGTGGGGTGCTGCTGGCGGTAGCAGTGCCCCTTCCCATTCTGTGCCAGAAGACCTCCTCGACAAAGGTAAGTATGGCTTCTGATAGGGGGGTGGGAGGGTGGGAGGTGTTGTCTGTGTGTCTGAGTGTGTGCATGAATGTGGAAGTGAGTGTTTGAATGCTTCCATGTGTGTTGTGTTGTTTGCGTGGTTGTATGCGTGTGAGTGAATGCACGTAAGAATGGTGAAGTGAGATCGTGTCTGCATGTCAGTATGATTGTGTGTAAGAAGTTGTGCAAGCATGCCATGAAATATGCCTGTATGAATGCGTGTATGACAGTGTGAGTGATTGGGTGTATGCGTGGTGCGTGTCTGCGGGTGTGTGAGTGTATAGGGGGTGGGGTGGTGAGTGAGAGGATCAGAGGTGGTGGGGGGGTATGTTTGGATCCGTGGGGGTGGGGGGGTGGTGTTTGGATCGGAGGGGTTGGGTGTGTGTGTTTGGATCGGGGGTCAGGGGTGTATGTGAATGTCGGGGTGGGTGGTTATTGTGTGCATGAGGGTGGAGGTGGGGCTTTTGATGGAGGGGTGGAGGGTGTCAGGTGTGTGTTAGGGGTGTGGGGGAGCTGCCTACCGGTGACAGGGAAGGGATTCCCTGTCACTGGTAGAGCCTACCACCATGGTTTACGTGGCGTTGCTAACGCCACAAAAACCATGGTGGTAGACAGGCTCATAATGCTGCCAGCGGTACTGTGCCCGTCACTGGGCTGTAGATTGACATCTCCGGCCTGGCGGCTCGTACCGCCAAGGTGGTATGAGTGGAGAAGTGGCGGGTTGGCTGCAGACAACCCGCCATTCTCATAATGTGGCGGTATGTACTGCCAGCCTGTTGGTGAACTACTGCCACATTTACACTCACCGCTGGGGTCTTAATGACCCCCTGAATGCCACAACATCTTGTGTAAATCGAAAGGTAAAATTTTCCACCAAGGAAGAGGTCCACACAGAGACCACCATGTACAGTGCAGTCTTGACTGCCCTTAGAGCCCAGTCTTTTCTCATTTCGATGGAAAAGGTAACATATCTTACTGAACCCATCCTTGAATAAATTAATGATTATGGAAAAGCATCAACCAGAATTCTTAGTGTTATTGCCAATACTTCATGGTTACCACTTTCCCTGCCAACCACAATTTAGTATGAAGAATTCAAGTGAATCTAGTGAATGTCTATGGTGGCCAAGGGGTCCATTCCTGGAACACAGGAGGTCGTGGACGCATTACTGACTGTCCACCTTTTCATTGCTTTTGACTTGACTAGTGACCGCCATCTGATTTTCTGAACAGACATCCTGGCCTTCTCCATACTTAAAGGTCTTTAGTATTATATGGTTATCCATTTGGATTAAATTATGCTCTGGCCATCTTTGACAGATTAATCAACCATTTACTGCCCTAAATGGATGAATTCAGTGTGGCATACTTAGATGATATTACTGTGACAGTCGAGAAGGCCTGTTTGTAAACCTCTGCTAAGTATGTCATGTGTTCAAGAGAACCAACGTCACCATCTTAATAACTAAACGCCAGGTTAAGCAGAGCCCATCATTTTCCTGGGCTAAAATGAATCCAGCGGTGAGATGCAGCCTCTATAGACAATGATAATAACCCTTTCAAAATGGAGCCTCCAAAGACCTTTACCTTGTCGTAAGATTGTTTAGGCCTTTCTAGATTCCACAGGATAATTTTATCATCAGCCAGATTATTGTTGTATGTTTACAGCCTAAAATCAGAAGCCCAAACCCGCTACCTCTAAACTATTTAAATTACAGTGTTCAATACAATGAACAGGATCAACAATAACATGGTTTGGTTTCAAACAGAACAAATAATGTGGTGGGTGCTTCCACAGAAGTAATGCCAGAAAGGGAATGGGGCTAACATCATAACTTTTACACAGCTGCAGGAAAGGCCTGATGCAGCCTGCCCAATCTGAAATTAGCTTTTATGTAGCCTAAGGCTCTGGCTAGATGATTATAGAGATGGGAGTCTACTCTGCACTGAATCTTGATCTAGGGATCGCAGAGTTCATATACAAAGTTAGAGACAAAGGGCCAGATTTAGATATTGGTGGGAGGGTTACTCTGTGACAATGGTGATGGAGGATATCCCATCCAGCAAAACATCAATTCCATAGTACGGGCTATCCGTCACTGTCGCTTGGTTCAGATATTAACAAATTGGTTACTCACTTAGAATGGTGACAGCTATCTATCCAGCGAAATCTAAATCCAATGGGACATAATGGAATTTAGATTTCGGTGGACAGGATATTTGTCACCGTTGTGACGGAGTAACCTGTCCTCCATTATCTAAATGAGGCCTAAAGTGTGCCCAACGTTGGTCCAGAGGGATCGGAATCATATCTGGATCTGGACTAAATGGTTAGGCTAACCACAGACTAAATGAATAGTATACGGATGTAAAACTTGTTTAAACCATTTGGGTAGATTATTCAAACTACATAATGCCAAATGTGCTAATATGAGTTTTCTGTCTACAATGGGACACAGTTGGCCAATATACTTACCAAGAGCCTTCATGTCAGCAGAAGATTTGTTCACCTTCTGCCCCACCTTGACGTTTAAATGGTTCAGTGTGTCACTATGCACTTGAAGCTCGCACTGTCATGGAATGTGTGCTAAAAATGAAAGGCCAGGGTTACGCAAGTAGCTAGTTTAACCCGTCTAAAGTTTTGGCAGATTAATACCATAGGTTTTTCCAACATATTTTTTGCTGTTATCAATTGCTGCCCTCCTCTTACCTGGAATGAGAAAGTTGACTAAGTGATCGATTAGAGAATTGTCTATCAAGTTTTTGCTGAATTAAATGAATGTTTTTGTACCATTTGCATGTAGTTAGTCAACTAAACTTTTTAAAATGTGTGTTGGCCAGGTATAATGCAGGTTGACCAGGTATAGGTGAAATTTGGGTTGTGCCACAGAAAGTTGCGACATTCTAGAATGTCACATTATGCAAAATTCTCAAATTCATATTCGGTAATTTGGCATAATTTGTATGAGGGAGACTAGTTTACACATACTATGTCTATCAGAGAGCTATTTTCTGCTTGAATCGGTCTCCTGTCAGTACCTTGCAAGACTTCTTTATGTGAAGCGTACCCTTGCTTGAAAAAAGCCAAACAAGCTAGAGATAATGGACCTTTCACGTGCTTCAAGTGTAGATTCATGATATTTTAATTGTATTCCATCATGTAATTTGGCAAAAAATATACAGTTTTGCAGCCCCACAATTTGCAAAATATATTTTCTTTTGAATTGTAATGTTTAATAGACTTTGCTAAACATTTGGGGCCTGATTTAAGAAAAGTGGCACTGCACCCAGTGCAATGTCCATTTTTCTTGCACCACTCAGCGGCCCCCTAACGCCACCATGTTCGCGCCGTATCTAAACAAAAAAATGATGCTAATGTGGAACAAGGAGGCGCTAGGGATTTTTAAATCTGCCGCTTGGTGATACCCTAAGAAAGATATTGTTGTTTCTGAGCCATAGATGCAGAGAAATGTAGGTCCGGACTGGGCCTGCTCATGATTGACAGCTGATAAGAACAGGGGAGGGGGTGAGCTTGCTGGGAAATAAGAGAGATTTCCCGGCAGGCCAATGACTCTGAAAGACTGATAGGACTGGGGCAGAGTGCTGACGCAGGAGCGCGCGAGCATTCACCGCACTGTCACACAGACCGTCCCTCAAGCCAAGGCGCGGGCCCCTCATTGACTAAAACTTTCCTTGAATTTAAAGCTCAGTCAGAGCAGTGCACGTAATTTAATAACACAATCTACAAATTGAAAATAACTTTAGTGAAAATAAAAAATGCTCTCAAGAACCACAGCAAAATGACTAAGTATTAAGGCAAACTTGCGCCCACGCCAAACAGCAGCAACTCGACCTTTTTTAGGAAAATAATTAGGCATTCCACACCTTCATTCCCCATGCAGCGATGAAAGCAAAATATTTATTTATTATTGAGGGGTTTGAAGAAGCGCTGCCCGTTACCTTTTTACCACTGTAGACCACCATGGTAAACAGTTGCAGCTAATGAAAGTGCAGAAGAAGTACAGTGCTCTGTGAAGTACAACCAAATGTCAGTGGGAATGACCCTCTCGGGTATTTCCTCCTTCACTACCCATGAGTGAAAAATGTCCTAGCAAGAGGCTATTCTTTATTTGTTTTCTCCAGCAGCTATAGGCTTATAACAACAATGAACTACATTTCCCAAAACACTCTGGGGAAAAAAGAACAAGAGTTTAACCAATCAGAGCATTATCCATAAATTCATCCTTCAATATTCATGCCCCAACTTTCTTCCTGTGACAAACACCGACATGCAAACCCAGACTATTGTTGCTTAGTTGAATCATTGCCTGTAAAAAAAATAATGTAGAGAAAAAACATTTAAAAAACTAGAAACGTCCCCAGACGTTAAACCAAAATATTTTAAAATAATTCATACTTAGCCAAATATGAAAACATATATTTCCAGAGTGCACCACAATTCTAAGCATGTGTCAAAAAAAATATGGAAAAAGTTAATAATAAGACAAGCATTGGCGTAGCAAATAGGTCTCGCCTTGGACCCATAAGTATTTAGAAATTGCAACACATTATCCTGGGTGTTACAACATCTACTGTTCTTTAACGTGGAAGCTTTAACACTAACAGGCACATTATATCACTGCATTGAAATGTACTTAAAATGTTATTTTTGTATTACTGGTACTCTGAACTCACATATCTGGAAGTGCTTTCATACGTGATAATGAATTAAAAAGAGACACCAAAATCCCTTCTTGCACTCTAATTTGAGGTGTAACAATCAATCACAAAAGCGCCAACTAAGGCACAACAATGCATTCCAGCGACAACATCACCAACAAAAAGTGTCACTCAGTTAAGTTAGGTTGTTTGCTTCACTAACTTACATATCAATTAGTGTCAACTTAAGACTTGTGTAAACAGCACTGGTCCTTACCCACCACACTTACGTGTCGATGAACATGGTCTCCTAGTTAGGCTGGAACAATATAAAAGAAAGAGCAAGAGAAAGAGAAAAGAAAGAGCAAGCGAAAGAACAGACAGAAGAGAGACAGAAAGAAAAAAGAGAGATGGAGAAAGAGAAAGAATGAGAAGAGACAGAGAAAGAGAAGAGAAAGAGCAAGAGACAAGGTAAGAGGAAAAACAAAGGGAAATAGAAAGAGGAAAAGAAATAATAAGAGAAGAGAAAGAACAAGAGAGGAGACAAAGAAAAAGAAAAAAGAAAGAGTAGGAGAGAAGAGCAAGAGATGCAAAAAAGAAGAGAAAGAGCAAGAGAAGAGAAAGAGCACAAGCAAGCTTGAGGAATAGATAGAGCGAAAATAGAGGCGATAGTGGGAGAAAAGAGCGAGAGGAGAGAATAGAGGAAGAAGAGAGAAATAGAGACAGGGCCACATGTACGACTGCCAGATTTTGCAACTCACAAATTGTGATTTTTAGTGACTCCCAGTTTGCTAGTCACAAAACATGATGTACAACAGTGACTCAGGTACTTTTTGCTATTTCCAAGTGGGTTGCAAGAGACCTGCCTCATTAATATTCATTAGGCAGGTTCCATTGGGAATGGCCAACACTCAGAGGTGGTGGCCTGCTGGGGTCAGCAGACCACCATGTCTGTGTTTGCTTTTTAAATAAAACAGTTTTTTTAAATGCAGCCAGTTTTCCTTGAAGGAAAAAGGGGCGCATTTCAAAAATAAAAATGAAAAGGTTTCTTTTCAATTTTTTTAAGTGGGCAGTGGTCCGACCACAGCCTGCTCTGAAAAAATGTTGGTACCCCATTCACAAATGGGAAGAGGTCCCTTGGGGACTCCTTCTCTGTTACGAATGGCTTACCACCATTCTGAAATTGGATGTAATCTGCAAATGTTTTGTGAATGCATTCCCGGTCCCAAAATATTCATACATACCAGTAGGACTCGCTATAAGGAAGGGATGCCCTTTACACACCGATTCCTAATAGTGACTGTCAAACCCTATTTTGCTAGTCGGTAATAGATTACCTCCTCACAAATAGAGTTGGTACATAGGAAAATGCATTTTGCTGGTCACAAACGGACTGATGGACCATTTGCAACTGGTAAAATGCGTCGTAAATCTGGCCCTTAGAGAAGAAAAAGAGAGTATGAGAGACAATAGACTGTGAGAGAGAAGAGGGTGAGCAACAGAGAGAGATGAGTGACAGAAAAAAGAGAGAGACAGGATGACAGCACAAGCATGTGGAGAGAGAGAGGAGAGAAAAAGGGAGAAACCAAGCTTCTACGCCTGTGCAAGCCCAATATTTAGTGGTGCTGTGCACGTTGAAATATTTTCAAAGATAGCATGAATTGATGCATTAACCTTTAAGTGAGAATGCAGTGAAAGGCATTTGCAATTGTTATTCACCTCTGGGCATATTGTACCCAACCATAATGATAAATGTTTGCAAAGCTTAAAATGATGCTAAGGAACCACTTATTTACTCCAGATTGGCATAATGCCAGTGTCGTTTTATATTCAATCTTCCTCATCATTTCCCAACTGCTGTATCCTCTAGTTTGCATTGAAGGAAAAGTGTTTGCCTGCTCTGGTAAAGCACCCGAGAAGTAGCCGCAGCTAAGATCTGACAAGGCTGTGAGTAATCCTTTGTGTAAACCAGCAAACTGTCCTCAGAACAAAGCTGCTGTTTCCCGAGAGTTTATCTCCCGTAAAATCATGCAAAAAAATACCGCAAGCCAAAATCCCCGTTTCAACTAGAGACTCTTCACCAAAACCTACAGAGAGTGGGAGGGAGGGTGAAAGGGTCACAATGGAGACAAGCAGTTGCGGTTCGCCAGAGTTACAGGGGGCAGTACGTTTTGGGGGTATAGTAATAAAAATAAAAAAACAATTAAAACGTACCTCCGCTTGGTGCCGCGCCACTGCTCCCCGTCTCCTCAGCAGGCAGATACAGGCTCCCAGCCTGCCCTGTGGCCAATCCTGACACTACTCAGAGCAGCGTTAGGATTGGCTGGGAGTGCCCAGCCAGAGGAACACAGTGCGTATGTGTGTTTGGCTGGCCCGAGACAGCTGGCCAAACATACATGCACACTGAGGGGAGTGCTCTGTGCATTCCCCTCCATGGCCGTCATCCCCAATACCCGACCCCTTTTACTACAGAATACTAATAAACATTGGCCCTCATGACGAATTTGGTGGTCTTGCAGAAAGACCGCCAAAGCCGCGGGTGCCACAATACCACCAGTGCTGGAGGTATTGGTGGCTCCCTATTATGACATTTCCACTGGGCCAGCTGACGGAAACGTAATAGACATAATAGAGCCGGTGGCAATGTTGATGTGCAGCGGGTGCAGCAGCAGCCCTTCGCGCATTTTGGGCAGTGAAATGCATGGTAGGGCTGTGCGTGGGGGCCCCTGCACTACCCATGCCAAGTGCATGGGCAGGGCAGGGGCCCCCAGGGGCACCCCTAGTCCCCCTTACCGCCATGGACAGGCTGGCGGCTGGGGACTCATAATCCCAAGGACAGTGCAGCTTGCAGCACTGCCCTGGGGATTAGGACTGCCTGGTGGAAGTGGAGGGGCCGGCGGTATGGCCGTGGCTAATGTGCCATGGTCATAATACACTGGCGGAACACCGCCAGCCTGTTGACAATGTTCCCACCATTGTACCGCCGGCCGCCAGGGTCATAATGATCCCCATAGTGTATCATTGTTTTATACCAAAAGGTTTGCAGCTTTTGCTGCTGGCAGGTGGGGGGGGGATGATCCTCCACCATAGTGGACGAGCCGCCACTGGATACGAGGAAGACAGCCCCATGGAAGCAGGCTTTGCCGCCATCAGCTCGCTCAAGCTGAACAAGCATCGACTGATTTGTCATCCATCTGCCTGGTCATTTCATTGTCCCTCTGTACCTCACTTCTGGTGTGCTCCCTGCGTCTGAGTTGTGCAGGACTAAGTTGTCTGCCTGTTTATAGTGTGTGTGTGTGTGCGTGTGCGTGTGCGTGTGTGTGCGCATGCACACATGTGCTTCTGTGTGTGACTTGTACATGTGAGTACCTGACTCTACCAAGCATCTCTAACTAGTCAGCCGCATATCCTGACTCTCTCACCAGCCCTAAATGCTCATAGTTTCCTCCCCCATTGTTTTCTACGCCCTCCGAAAGACTTGTCTCCTCTTTCCAATGTTTTGCCTAACGCCTTCCTTTCTGTCGAGTAGACCCATAGAGAGAGATTTTCAAAGAGTTTGTGTCAGGTTTGACAAAACCCCAAACCTGTGAGCATTAACGTTTTCACTTAAAAACACTTTTTTTGGCTGCCAACTTTTGAACTGGGAATCAGGTTCGAGGGTGCTGACTCAGCATCCTGTGATTCTCGTCAAATCACTCGATATTCCGATTCCTACAAAAAATGAATGCGTCCTTGTGTAATGTAACTGGTGTTTATGTAAAGCGCTTCGGGTCCAGTTTGCAAGCGAGTATTTTGGATGCGTTTGGAACAACTACCTTTCCAATGGCTAAAACAATGTGTGTGTCCTTGTTATTGCGCTTAAGAAAGCTACACAAAGCTTATTGCAATCATTAGGTTAAAAAAAAAATAAGCAAGCACATACTCTAAATTACCACAAGGAGCCAAAGCGCTCATAAAACCATGCAGAAAGCATGTATCCGTGCATTAGAAATCTATTTATTCATTTTTGAAAAACACAGACTCTTCACAAAAAGTTTCAAAAAAGATTTGTTTTCTACTAATTAAAAAAGTATGTACCCGTTTACAATACATTGTGCTTTCTGTTGAAGTATTTAGCTGAAGCACAATAAAAAGATCTGTTTGCAACGCATTTTAAAACAAGCTCCGGTTACAGAAAATGTAGCATGGGGAGAACTCAGACATAGCAAGCACAGAGCTCCGTTTTTTTGTGCAGGACTATGTTGTTTGCATGTTTATGGAGTGTGTGAGTGTGCGCGTGCTTCTGTGTGTTGATTTGTACATGTGAGAACCTGGCTGTCCCCCAAGCATCTAATAGTCTGTCACATATCCTGACCCTCGCACCAGCCTTAAATGTTCATGCGTTTTCCTCCCCCATTGGTTTCCACATGCTCCGGAAGTCTTGTCTCCTCTTTCCACTGTTTTGCTTACCCCTTCCTGTCTGTGAAGTAGACCCATAGGGACAAATTTGCAAAGAGTTTGCATCCAATTTGAAGGAGCCCCAAACCTGAGTATTAAAGTTTTCACTTCTAAAAAACTTTTTTTGGGCTATAGAGTGAAGGCAAGCGTTCAGAAAAATTAAATTATTTGAGGGCATTGCCACTTTGTGTAACAACCATAGCTGCCAACTTTGGAACTGGGGAACCGGATTCGAGTTTCAGGCCCTCATTATGACAATGGCGGTAAATGACGCCTACCGTGACGGCCTCCAAAAGACCGTCGCCATGGCTACCTACCGTCTGCCATATTATGACCGTAGCCGGAATTCCATTAGAAGGCTGGCGGAATTCCCGCTACTGGGTATGGCGGCGGACGGCGGTAAGGTGGCGCTGCTTCGAGCAGCAGCACCATGCCAGCAGAACACCGCCAACCGTATCATGACACATGATATGGCCTGGTGGATTTCCGCAGGCGGACGCTGCTGCTGGCAGAAGCGCCGCATCCCATCTCCTGCCGGAGGAACCCCTGCAAGCGGGTAAGTCGGGTGCTCCGACAGGGGAGGGGGGTGTTGTGTGTGTGTGCGATTGTTTTTGTGTGCGTGCATGTGGGTGTGAGGCGTGTGGAATGCGTGTGTTTATGAATGGGTGTGAGTGTATGTTGTGTTGTGTGAATGCGTGTGTGCTAAGATGTATGTCAGTGTGTGTTGATGTGTGTGTGTATGAATGTATGCATGCATGGGTGAATGTGTGTATGCATGTGTATGTCTGTGTGTGTAGGTGTGTTTATGTCGGGGTTGGGAGGGGGAGAGAGAGGCTGTGGGAGTACTCTGGGAAGGCGACAGGGGGAGACCCCTATCAGTGTCAGGGAAGGAATTCCCTGGCACTAATAGTGCCTACCGCCATGGTTTTCGTGGCGGTAAGATTGCCACGAAAACCATGGCGGTGGGCGGGGTCATAATCCTGAGGGCGGGACTGTGATGACTGCCTGGCTGGAGACCGAAGTCTCCAGCCCAGCGGCTGTTACTGCCCTGGCAGACGGAGTGGTACATTGACGGTTTGGCTTGAGCCAAACCACCAATGTCATATTTTAAGGAAAGGTACCGCCAGCCTGTTGGCAGTACCTTTTTCCAAAATAACGCCGTATGCCACTGAGGGCCTCAGTGTCAGCACTGAAAAGATCCTAAAAAGCAGCTTCGGGCACCATGCTGATAAAAGGCACGCAGTCCCACACACCCACAGAAGTGCCCGTTAAAAATAAGATGTCAAAAAAGTTCCAAAGACACAAACTAAAAAGACACAAGTGGAAGCGGAGAAGTCCTCCGACAATACTCCATGGGAGTTACCAATTGTAAACAAACATTGGTAAATGCATTAGGTTTTGCCTATGTGATGAGTATTTTTTTTGTAAGATTTACCTTGATGAGCAGTTGTGCAATATAAGTTACTGAAACTCCATGAAAGTGTTATGACTTGTTTATTGAGAAAGCCAATATATTGTGCAGTGGTGGTAATATAATGCAGGGAGATTAGGTAAATGGCCGTCAACAAAGAAAAAAAACATGCAGCAGCCAAGCACATTGGATATGGATATGCGTGCCAAAATTGAGAAAACTCATGTACTAAACTTGTAAAGAGCTGTGAAATGCTCTCACCCCGCTTCAAAAAGAAAACTTGAAAGAAAGAGTAAAGAATATAAGACACAATGTTGCAATCAATGAAATGGGTCACCTGTAAGTGTCTGTGTAAGTTGATGTTGTGGGTGGCTGTTTATAAAGCTCTGGTTTGAAAGCTGTAGTGCAGAGGTTAAAAGGCAGTGCAGATATCTCACAGTGCCTGTCTTTGGGACAGGGAACAAAGGTGTTCAGAATACACCATTCCTTGGGAGAGAGGTAGGTCTCTGCAGAGTACAAGAAGAGACAAGCCCGAAGTGTTCCAAAAAGCCCGGCTTTACTGGGATAAAGAATAGCTACTGTAACTGTTTGGTGGATTTGTTTTCGTAACTTAGAGGGAACCGGTGTCGGGCAAAGCAGACAAGCTGACATTGCAGCTCTGTGCACCTCTGCGGAACGTACACTGTCAGCTCCTAGTCCCATCTCCCATAGAAAAACACGCCTGCACCAGCCATCTGACAGAGCGACGCAACTAAGACCACGGTAGCAAAATGTTGTTCCTAGCTTTCTAGTCTTCAGGAGTTCCCTAAGGGAAGTATTTGCTGGTGCTGCTATCTCTTTAGCATCTAGAATTAATTAAGTTACAAAACATTACTTTTTATTTTAAATAGATGCGTGTTTCTTATATTCAATAGTTTAAAAGTAATATTTAAAGCATCATTTGGAATACACGCACATCATAGAGATGTTTAAAGAAAGACTAAAGGGAGAACAGTCTGCTCATGCCTCATTGTTCTGCTGCGGAGGCTGTGTGAGTGCGACAAAAATAATTATTTTGCCAGATCCAAAAGGCAGTATAAAACTGCACACACAGGCTCTGCTAATGGCAGGCCTATGACATGGTTACGGGGCTACTTATATGGGTGGCACAATCACTGCTGCAAGCCCACTAGCATCATTTAATTTACAGATCCTGGGCAAATGAAGTGCACTTTACAAGGGACTTATATGTAAATTAAATATGCCAATTGGGGTTAAGCCAAGGTTACCATGATTTATGGGAGAGAGCACAAGCACTTTAGCACTGGTTTGCAGTGCTAAAGTGCACAGAGTCCGAAGGCCAGCAAACACAAGGTGAGAAAACTGGAGGAGGTAGGCAAAATGTTGGGGTGAAGACCACTCTAAGTCCATCAGATCTAACACATTATGGGGGTCATTAGGACCTTGGCGGGTGGCATCAGCTGCCCGCCAAGATCTGACCGCCAATGCGGCCGCACCCCGCCGCGGCCATTTGGAGATCCCCGCTGAGCCGGCGGGGATCACGGCCGCAACATAGGAGCAGGCTCCAAATGGAGCCGGTGGTGTTGCGGCCGTGCGACGGGTGCAGTTGCACCTGTAGCGCATTTCACTGTCTGCATAGCAGACAGTGAAATGCTGCATGGGGCCCTGTCAGGGGGCCCCTGCACTGCCCAAGCCACTGGCATGGGCAGTGCAGGGGCCCCCAGGGGCCCCACGACTCCCCGTTCCGCCAGCCTTTTCCTGGCAGTGCAAACCACCGCCGGGGCAAAAGCCTGTTGGCAGTGCTTCCGTCATTTTAGCCCTGGCGGTCTCGTACCGCCAGGGTCAAAATGACCCCCTATATGTATACAAGCTCACCAACTATTATTTGTAACTGTTGCTTACCATCCCATTAACACACTGGCGCAGGAACGTGGACAAGATCTGCCTGAAAGCAAAGGACCTACATCTGTAGAAAGACAACCGGATGCAGTGCAATATGTGCAAGCAAGTGGCAAAGCAGTCAACAGAGTCCATTGAAAGTTTCCCCTAGTCTCTTTTAATTTGCCTCATTCCTGTCACAAAAGCAAATGAAACATAGGGTTACAATGTACATCGAGAATTATTACCCTATCTAGTCAATGACAGAATCCTCTTAATTTCATACTGTAAAAGCCTTAACAAATAAACAAAACAAAAAACAATTGACCTCTAACCCATAAATAGAATTGAGCCATTTAGTCAGAAGGGAAGCCCTGTAAGCGGACAAAAAATGCAGTAGGAAAGTTAACAGGTCTAGTTTTAATATGCAAAGTCATGCAAACCCGGTCATGTTCAAATACACAAACGTGCATGCCTGTTTCCATGCACAGCCCATTAAAGCCAGACCTGTTGTCGTCACCAGGCTGGACAAGATCATAGGTAAGTGAAATGGGAACACCTTTTCAGCAACACTTTTTTCCACTGTTCATAGATCTGAATATATGAATGTGTATTGCTCCTGTGCTACCAAATTTAGTCAGGCAACTTTTTTATTAAACATGACTGTTAATTAATGCAAAAAAGCTAAATAGCCTAGTTCATGCAGTTAAACAACACTGTGTCTTACACCAATCTTCATAAGGCACTACAATACACAAATTAAACATATGAAAGTCGAAATATATACTGTATGTTACTTTTGTATTCCACACTACTAGAAAGATACTTTAACATTAACACGCGACGCCTGGAAAAAAAATAGGAACTGTCTGTGTCTGCTGGGGTCACCTCCACTGTGGGCATTCCCAAAAACAAGCACAGCGCTGTGCTTGTTTACTTAATCTCCCCATAGCTGCACTCATTTCAAATGTGCACGTTATAGGTAATTTTTAAATGCATGCAGCCACGGGGAGAAGAGGTAAACAAGCACAGCCGTGTATGCAATGTACTATTAAAATAGCTCATTTGTTATTTGTATCTTCCTGTCGCCTTTCAGGAAAAGAAATGTCATTTGTTTTAAATTCAGACTCGAACAGTCTCCTTATTTCCAATCATGGCAGATACGAGTACATATTAAGCCTCCCCAGGGAGTGAAGGCTGATCGCTCTGTTCATGCTGGCTCTCTTAGGAGTTTGCACAGATGAAATAAAACACAAAGATATTTGTAGAGTCAGATCCAAATGAGCTAGGCCAGGCACTAACCTTACAGTCTGTGCACATTTACTATGAACATTGTATAGTTGCTTTCAATGTGCTTCTAGCCCAGATCGTGGCAAAAAACACCCTGAAATGTCTGGCGCGGAGTCACTCATTCTTCATTCACAAAATCTTTCCTGTGAGTTGGAGGAGCGTCTCAGATTTGCAGCTCTGCATTCTGGCAGGGGACGAATAAGTGAGTTCACGTAGTGAAGTATGAGGACAGCAATTCGCATGAAGAATAAGAAATCCTCCCTTCATCGTGTGTCTAATGAGGATAATGCAGGGGTGTATTAGTGGTTGTGAATCATTTGTTTGAGTCTGGGGTCGCCTCCACTGTGAGAATTCCAAAAAGCAAGCACAGCGCTGTGCTTGTTTACCTAATCTCCTTGTGGCTGCACGTATTTCAAGCGTGCATGTTTAAGGCAATCTTGAAATGCGTGCAGCCACGGGCAGTTTGAGTAAACAAGCACAGCGCAAGCGCTATGCAGGGTAAAAAAATAAATAAGCACAGCTCAAGCGCTATGCACGGTACGGAACAATAAAGAAGCAGTGCGAAAGCGCTGTGCAGACAACATGTTAATTAAAAAAAAGTCCCACAAATCAGAAGAAAACAGTATTTTGGCCTCAGGAAACTGATGAGCACAAACACACGAGGAGCAAGCATTGGTAAAGGCAGAAAATATGCTACAGCCAATGGAATGGGAGGAACAGTACGAAGCACGCACAGGAACCAATGAAAGAAAGGGTGGGATGTAAGCCCCTTTTAAGATTTATATTGCATTCAAAAGATTTAATCACAAGCAAGGAAACCTAAAAAGGTGGAACATGCAGCAGGCATTAGCCACTTAGAAACAAGGAATTTCAAATGACACTGACAAAAGCAAATCAAAAGCAGAAGGCCAGCTGTGAGCCCACATAGCGAATACAGCATGTCTCAAAGGCTGCCTAGGATCGACCTAAAAAACTAGTTACTTACAGAATAACAGCAGTTTACTCAAATCTTGAAAATAAATAGGGTGGGAGAATCGAGTGATCATGCGGAGGGATAATCCTCCTGTTTGCATTCTGGTTTAGAGTTTATGGACTATCACTGCAGCAACATCTAAAACTGGTTTAAAATGAAACCTCTCAAAATTTGAATCAGAGGACCAGTCTACCACATTTGAAATATCCTTTAGTTTAGATCCTAAATAAAAAGGTTTAGAAGCCATAGCCCTACTTCCAGAATGTGCCGCAAAAACCTAGTATCAATCCCTGCTTCCTGCGCAACCCAACATACCCTTCTGGGTATGGTCAGGGAAAAAATTGCCTTCTATGACTTATTGATTTAGATTAGAAATTGATTTTCACTCTTTGGGTGAATTTCTTCAGTCAAATTCTCATAAGCCTATAAGCATTGTATCACACACAATTTCGTAACATCTCTGACAGCAGGGTACAATATCACCCTACAATTATATTTTGTTTGCCAATATTTGTTGAAGGTGACCTCTTCTGGGGCAAATACTCTACCTATAACTGGTTCTTACATCGAAATCCTCCTACAAGAGAGCAAGCAAAGAAGCATCGCTATATTTGCAGACAGCTCTTTCCATGACAAGTGTTTGTTGCTTTGCTGGGAGAGGAACAAATTTAGGACTCCTAAAGGGAAGATTATCTAGGTTCTGGAGTGTTAGAAATGGGGTCTTTGATTGGCAGTTAGGTTACCCCCTGTCCAAACAAGGACCCTCACTCTAGTGACAGGGCAAAAGAGAAACACACCTGGTTAACCCCTGCTCACCCTCTTGGGAGCTTGGCACGAGCAGAAAGGCTTAACCCAGAGATAATGTGTAAAGTATTTGTACCAACACACACAGTGATACAGTGAAACACTACAAAATGGACACCACACAGGTTTTAAAAAGTAGTCAATATCTATCTAAATCAAACAAGACCAAAATGACAAAAATCCAACATATGCAAATCAAGAAATGAATTTTCAAAGTAAAAAGAGTCTGACTCCATAAATAACAATGTAAACAATAATTTTATACAAAGTACCTGGTTTACGTCAAAATTAAAGCCTCACGGGCTAGCGTGCATCTGAAAAGTCAGCGATACATCGATTCGTCGATTCCTTACTCGCAAGTGAGGCCATGTGTCGTTTTTCTACCTCGCAAGAGAGTGAAGCAGGGATTTTCAGACAGGGCACCTCAGATCCGCGCAGGTTCACAATGACTTTGACACCCAGCGACGATGCATGAGAAATCTGGATGCACAGTGTTGGAAAACTGCACTGTGTGGGGATTGCGTTATTATCAGCAGCTGCAAGCGAGTGTTGTGTCATTTCTCCAGCCTCAATGTGTCGATCTCCCAGCCGCAATGCAGGTGGCGCATCGATTCTAGTCACAAAGCGGCAGGTGGGTCGTTTTCCAGCCGCAGATGGTGCATCGGAAAATTCCCTGCACAGCGTTCTGTGCATGGATTTCAGCTCTTGTTCTGCCAACTACACCTCTCAAGGGCCCAGGGATTGGATAGGGCACCACTTGGTAGGGCAGGAGTCTCAGCAGAGAGTCCAGGTGCTGGCAGAGGAAGTTTTTGATGGCCCTGAGACTTCAAAACAGGAGGCAAGCTAGGTTAAGCCCCTTGGAGATTCTTTTTTGAGCAGGAAGGCATAACAAAATTCAGTCCCCTTTCACAGGCACAAGCAGCAACTGCAGGATAGCTCATCAAACACAGACACAGGAAAGTGCAGCACTTCTCCTCAGCTCTTCTCATTGGCAGACGTTTCTCTTGGTTCCAGAAGTGATCTAAAGTCTGGGGTTTTGGGTCCACAACTTATACCCCTTTCTGCCTTTAAAGTAGGCAAACTTCAAAGGAAAGTCTCTGTTGTTCACAAGATCCTGCCTTGCCAAGGCCAGGCCCCAGACACACACGAGGGGGTTGGAGACTGCATTGTGTGAAGGCAGGCACAGCCCATTCAGGTGCAAGTGACCACTCCTACCTCCACTCTACCTCAAATTGCTCTTCAGGATATGCAGGCTACACCCCAGCTCCCTTTGTGCCACAGTCCAGAGAAGATTCACAAACAGCCCAACTGTCAGTATGACCCAGACAGGGAATCCACAAACAGACAGTCACAGAATGGTTTAAGCAAGAAAAATCCTAATTTCTATAAGTGGCATTTTCAAACTAACAATCTAAAAACCAACTTCACTAAAATATGTATTTTTAAGTTGTGAGTTCAAAGACCCCAATCTCATTATCTCTATCTGCTCTCAAAGGGAAACTGCAATGTAAGGATATTTAAAGGCAGCCCCCATGTTAACATGTGAGAGAGATAGGCCTTGCAATAGTGAAAACCGAATTTGTCAGTATTTCACTGTGAGGACATGTAATACACATCAGTACATGTCGCACCTTTAACATACACTGCACCCTACCCATGGGGCTACCTACGGCCTACTTTAGGGGTGCCTTACATGTACAAAAAAGGAAAGGTTTAGGCCTGGCAAATGGGTACTCCTGTCAAGTCAAATTGGCAGTTTAAACCTGCAGACACAGACACTGCAGAGGCAGGTCTGAGCCATGTTTAGAGGTCTACTTATGTGGGTGGCACACGGAGTGCTGCAGGCCCATTAGTAGCATTTCATTTACAGGCCCTGGGCACCTCTAGTGCACTTTAGTAGGGATTTACCAGTAAATCAAATGCGCCAATCTTGGAAAAACCAATCACACATTCATTTTACACAGCAGCACTTGCACTTTAGCACTGGTCAGCAGTGGTAAAGTGCCCAGAGTTCCAAAAAGAGCAAAAACAGAGTCCAGCACACAGTTAAAACATGGGAAGCAGGAGCAAAAAAGACAGGGGAGAACACGCCAAGGATGCCAGGTCTAACAATACTGGTATTCCAAGTTGTTCCCTGTCCCTTCTGGCTGTCATATCTAGGCTGGATAGGTTGGTCCTCGATTCTGCCATCTTGGTGCGAGCATGGTGAGGGGTCATCTTGTTTCACTTGTGGACACCTGCCACCCATCCCACCCTTATCTCAGGAGGGTGGATTATCTCCTTGCCAGCTATATTCCACCGGTGGTGCAAGGTTTCCCGCAACGGGCGGTCCACAGAATGGCAAATTATCTCCACGCCTCTTGCCGGTTGTATGCTGCTGGTGGTGCGAGGCGAGTGCCGTTTTCTGCTCAGCACTCACGTGAGCGTATTTGAACAAATCACCCCTCCCTTTGGGGTAGCCATTTTACTTCGGGCTCAATGCCCTTCCCTTTACGATTTCAGGCTCATAACCCGTTTTCAATTTTGAGTGATGTTGTGAGATACAAAATCAGCTGTTGGTTGACAGTTGATCTATTGCATCTCGCATCATCAGGGAGAAATCCATTTCTTAGTGATTCTTCAATTAACGCATTATTAGGCTATTAAGAATTAAATAATATTTACATGTATTCATAAAATAAATAACAATAATAATAATAATAATAATAATAATAATACCTATTTAGGTACATAATTATATTCTTTTAAAACATGTCAGTCTCCTAGGATCTCCAGACCTCTTCAGAGGGCAGGATTAATGAGTAGTTAATTAAAAAGCTCATTCAGTGCGAAATGCTTATATGCATTACTGCGACAATAAAGCAGGTAATGAATAATAAGAGGCAAGTGGACGAGACATGTTCCATAACTGACCCTAAGAGTGAAATCTCCATTCCCAATAGTGGAAAGAAGAGAGAAAAGCAAAAAATTTGGACGAGGAAGCTACACCCTCATCCCTGATGGAAGGTAGAGACTCCTTCAGAACGATTGGAGGTCTAAGCCCCTCACAGAGGAGTGGGATCCCTTGCAGCACAAAAAATAAGGGTGTGACCCTTGCGGCGCAAACCAGACTGAGGCTCTAAACTCAGAATTTGTGGATCAAGAAGCTGAGGGGAATTCATATGATGAATACATGCTCTATTTCGACCAAGAAAACTTGGACACAGATGTTTTCTTGGATGATTCCTCACCCCCCACCTAATAAGGATACTATCAAAAATCTTCTGGGAGAGGATATGCTTTCTCCAAAAAACATCAGACACCCAAGAAGCACAAAGTGGTGGCCTATGGAGCATGTGGGTGAATTTATCAGAAAGTGGATTAGAAACCCACTTGAAAAGGAGGCACGCAACCTACACAGAACAGAATGCCTTCACCTGGAAATTGAAGAAAAAGTATGCCTCACTCCAAATCTTTATCCAGAGTTAATACCTTATTATTTAAGCTAGGTCGCAAACCTAGGAAAGGTCTAGAGAGGTCTCTTAAATCATGCCAGGACCATCTTCTGGATATCATTGGTCCTTTGGCAAGAATAATTGACATGTCAGAAGATGCTTATGAGAAAGGTCTGCCGATAGATCTGGAGCTTCTCTGGGGCTGGAGTCAACGAGCCATGGTGCTTTTGGGAAACGCAAATGCAAGCCTAAAAACAGAGAGGTTTAAGGTAGTTCTTCTCAAGATTAACCCTAATCTCAGCGATTTGGTGGAAAAAGAAAGCGCAGATAACCCTAAAGGGCTGCATTTCGGCAATAACACGGTGAACAGCATAGGGACATATGTGGCTACTTTCACAGCACTCGACAAAGCGCACTTTAATATGCGCAAAGAATTTAATCCAATTTTTGGCAGGGCCAGCAGAAGGGGACTTTCTGTTGGCCGATACTAGCAAAGGTCCCAATATAATTAATCAAGAGGGGGATAGACCAGAGGATATCTATCTGGTTCTCAGTCTAACTTCTATCCACTAAGAGGATGATTTCAAAGAAATAGAGGAAGTAGAGGCCACGGACAAAATCTCGCCCTCCAAGATGCGTGTTATCAATCCACCCCTTTCTTCTTGCCTGGAAAGAGTGGGGCGACGCCTTACATTTTTTGCAAAGAACTGGGACCTTATTACTCAAGACACCTGGGATTTGGAAACCATTCAGGGGTTCAGAATAGAATTTTTAGAAATTCTCTCACAGCTAACATATGCGAGGTCAATGGTACTCAAGAAAGGTCAACAAGAGATTGTGGAGAAAGAGGTAGCATATGTGCTCCTGAAAGGTGCAATTCAAGAAGTGGGGTTGGAAGAGAAGGTTTTTACAAGTACTCTTTTTCTAGTAAAAAAGAAGGAGAAGGGTAGGATACCTGTCATAAACTTCAGAGTACTGAACAGGTTCTTAATCTACCACCATTTAAAAATGGAGGGTATCCGCCTATAATGAGATTTTTTTACTAAAAGACGACTGGCTACTAAAAATTAGACCTGAAGGACGCGTACTTCACAATCCCTATGACATTAGATTCTAAGCCGTAGCTCCAGTTTTTTTGGAAGGAATATCTTTATCAATTTTGTGCACTACCATTCAGACTGTCATGAGCACCGTGGTGCTTCACCAAGGTACTGAAACCAGTAGCTTCCTATCTAAGGGTGAGAGGCGTCAAGCTAATCATATACCCAAACGACATCCTGATTTTATCACAAAGCTATCGACAGATACTAAAGGACCTGAGGTTAGTAATTTCCCTTTTGGAGAATTTGGGTTTTATAATAAACAAAGAGAAATCGCTCCTTACCCCTTCTCATACTCTAGAGTTCCTAGCGTTCACTATAGACACTGTGAAAGTTTTACTTTTACTTCCTATAAAAAAGGAAAGGAAGATCAGGAAGGAAATAAGATATGTTCTCAACAGAGATTCACTATCTCTGAGAGAACTAGCAAGACCATTGGTTTTTTTGTCCTCCTCTATAATAGCAATATTTTGTGCCCCTGTGCACTACTGTGCCTTACAACGGATAAAAGCAAAATCCCTCCGCTCGGGCCTTTGGTATGGAGACCAAGTTTTCTTAGATCAGCCATTAAAAGAGGAGTTGAATTGGTGGCTTGAGAATTTGGCTGGGCAATTTGTGGTTGCTTACCAGACTTTGTGCTGGAAACGGACGCCTTTATGACTGGATGGGGTGCACGCATGGGTGGACAAGAAACTGGTGGATTATGGTCAAACCTTGAGAAGCCACATCATCTAAAGTATTTAGATTTGACTGCGGGTTCGTACACTGAGTTTCAGAAATCAGTTACAACGCACAGCAGTTCTGTTGAAAATGGACAATGTCTGCTGTAGATTGTATCAGTCAATTAGGGGGAACCAAGTCCCTAGATTTTGTAATATTAGCGAAGAAACTTTGGCTTTTTTTGGTCTGGAGCACAAGATCAGCCTAAGTGCAGAATACATACCTGGCAAGGAGAATGTTTCTGTGGACTGGAATTCAAGATTTTTAAATTATTACAGCAATTGGAAATGGAACAAGTCTCTTTTCAGTCAAATATCGCACTGTGGGGCCCGTTAGAGATAGATGTCTTTGAAATCAGATTGACATTTCAACTGGACAAATATTACAGTTGGATGCCAGATCTAGGTGCTCGAGCTGTGAAAACATTCCTACAATCTTGGAATGGAGCGAAGGCTTACGCCTTCCCTCCATTTGCAATAATCAGAAAGTCCTCCAGAAGGTGAGACTAGAGAGATGCTCCCTCACCCTAATGACTCCATTTTGGACCTCGCAGGCATGGTTCCCAATGATTCTGGAACTTATTTGTGACATTCCTTTCTTCCTTCCGGCAATGTAGGGTCTATTAAAAGACATAGATGGAGAACAACATCTTTTAGTTCAGAACAGGACTTTGAACCTCCTTTCCTGGTATGTGTCAGGTGACTTAATGAGCTGTAAGACCTTTCAGGAAGAGCTGCAAGAACTCCTCCAGGAGTCATGGGCACGGGGAACCCATTACAGATATAAAGGAATCTGGAAAAAATGGGTTAGTTGGTGCATGCAGAGGAACGTGGATCTCATGGAGGCTCCTATAGGCAATGTTGTTAACTATCTAGTGATTCAGTTTGACAGGGGTCTAGGTTATAGGACAATTAACAGGCATTTTGGCAGGACATAATCTGATCAATGGTAAGAGCATGGGTTAGAATGTTATGGTTTTCCATGGTGTTATGGTGTCCTAAAAAGCATTAGGCTAAGAAGCCCTCCCCAAACCAAGCTATCAAACCCTTTGGGATGTTAGTTTGGTACTTTCTCTACTCTCAAACTGGCCAGCTAATAGGTTTCTAGACACTAGAAAACGTTCTATGAAACTGGCTTGCTTATTATGTTTGATTTCTTGCCACAGAGATTCCAATGTAAAGGCTTTAAAGGTAGGTAATAGAACGTACAATCCTTTCTGAGTCATATTTTATATTACTAGAAGAACAAAGACTAGGGCCCTCATTTGGACTTTGGCAGTCAGTTTCCCCTTTTTTTTAACTTAGGATTGTTAAAGGGAGGAGGGAGGGACAATGTCAGCCTCAGTGTTCTAATGAAATTCAGATTCTCTTTACGTTGAAACTTTGAGAATCGCTATTGTGCACCAAACACCAGATTAGATGATGAAACTAGTAACCCCTATGACTAGAAGACAGACAAGGTACAGTGTCTTCCTGACCGATTTACACCACTTGGATTCTTGAGAGAGAAATTAGCAATCAATATATGATGGGAGACCGTTATGAAACTCTTATCTGGGCTGGTGGAACCCTGATACGTGTGGCCAACAGGCTCTAATCAGGGAACCGCTTATGATTAGAGGCCATAGACTGTTTATGGCTAATATCCCTTAGCTGGCGCCAAATACTGTAGAGATCGAAGAATCACTGAAAAATAAGGTGATCCACTGGATCCTGCACAACCAACAATGTTTATCGGTCATTCACTCAGACAGAATCTCAGCTCAGTGCTTGTCATGCAAAACAGGTGAACTTGATAGGATAGCCCTGGCTTTTGAAACTAAAATAAAAGTAGAAGGGCTAATTGTCATGGACGTGAGAACCAGTGTGTTTTTGAACTTGGTAATCAGGTTCAAATTAAATAATCCAGCTGGGGGTGTATCTCAAAGAGCAAGGGCCCTATCAAATTTTTATAATCTATCTGTTAATAACCAATTCTCAGCAAATCTTGAATCTATAGATTGATTAAATATCTCTGTATCCATGGTAACCCAGGTTGTGGTTTACATCAGCCATCACTTGGGAGGGTAGACCATGGCCTAAGACAATTAAATTAGGGCACTAGTAGAGAAATACATAGTGTAGGAGTTCAGAGGAAGCGTATGCCTATTCAATTAAAAGTGGATGGGACAAACCCATGTCCTTGATCTCTTGGAATGTAACTGGCCTAAGACATAAGATAATGGACCTGAATCTGCAGGAATATGTAGATCAATTTCATTGCTGCCTTTTCCAGGAGACATGGTTATTAGATCCATTGCATAAACTAGGATATAAGACATTTTATAGCAATGCAACACCTTCAGCAAAAGGTAGACCTTCAGGGGGGTTGATAGTATGGGTTATAATCTCTCTGTCAACTGCTATTGAAATGACACAAAACTGATTCTCAGTATATATCAGGAATCCAGATAAAGGCACAGGAAAGCCCAGAAGTATGCCTATTTAATGAGTATATTAGGCCAAAGAGGCTTCGCATTGAATTACCTGTGGTTGCAGATTTAGGCATAGTTCCCTGCACCTTGAGCCCTGAGGCTGTAATCATTGTAGGGGGAGGTTTTAACTGTAAATACAAGCACATGCTGGGCCTAGAATCAATTTTAGAAGAAGAGGATATGGTTAGAAGCATCCCTCCTCCTGATGCAGGTCCTACTGTACTATGAACAATAGCTGCTATGCAGGTTTTCCATCTGACAGTAGTACATGAATTATGAGCTTGCAATGGCGGGGTAGAATCAGATTGCCTTATTTCATTTACACCTAAAAATATCGCTGCCGGCTCAAAAATCGATTATATACTACTCAGCGCAGCCATTGGGATGAAGCCATGCATGTTAAAGTCGACAGCAGGGAGGATAGCGATCATTACATCATTAGCCCATCTGTTTAAAGTTGAGTGCCACTCTTTGACACCTTAGGGTCTGGATGTAGGTATAAAGCAAATGCAGCCACTGATCAGAAATAATCACAGGTGGCTTAAGTGGCCTTCAATAATATCAAGGCCAGATGCTTTGGTTAAGATTTATACAGCATTTGCAGATTCGATGGCTGCCTGCCATTTAGTATCTTGATAATGTCTGTCCATCGTCTTCTAGTGGAGGAGATTAATGACAACCTAAACAAAATTGATGTGCCTAATGTCAAGGGGAATTCACAGGGAAAAATCTGACAATCCCCTGGTATTTAAAGGAGTGCAGACTGGCAAAGAAACAACTTCTGACTCCTGCGAAACCTAAAATAATGTAAAGTAAGGGATGTAAGGGCAGAGTCTAAGAAAACCCTTGCTAAAGGACAAAGGGAATGGGATGATGCTAAATGGAAATATCTTGCTGAGGCAGACAAAAAGTAAAATAATGTAACCTTCTGGACAATTGTAATGCACTGCAGTAAAGATGTCTGCACACAGGTAGACCACAATGTAGACCCCGTAACATGGAGCAATCATTTCTTCCAATTTAACGCAGAACCAAATGAACCCCACCAGACTTTGCACAGGGCAGATGGTAGTCCAACGGGTTCAGAAGTGAGGCATGTAGTTCACTTGGATCAAAATGTAGCAAGAGAGGAAGATGGTGCAGTATACATAGTATAATTTTGTTTGGAAGAAACAGTATCGGCAATAGAAGCAATCACATCTAACAAAGCTCCTGGTACTGATAACATCTCTGGCAACCTGCTGAAACACGCTAAGGAGGTCTGAGCACCACATGTGAATCTTTTATTTAATGCAGTCGCTTTAGGTGCACCAACCCCCGACATGTTGAGAGGAACAGAAATTGTCCCAATTTATATAAACGGGATCCTGCCAATTACAGGCCAATAAGCCTAATAAACACTCTCCAAAACGTTTATGCCAAGCATATCTTAAATAGACTGGCCACTTGGACAGATGAAAACAGTATACTTATACCAGAACAAGCAGGTTGTAGAGTGCATGTGAACACGATTGACCAGGTGTTCATATTTTTGTGTATGGTGTGGAAGTATACCAAGTTAATGAAGGGCCATTTATACATTGCATTTATTGATCTTAAGGCAGCCTTTGATCTTGTACCAAGAAATCTGTTGTGGGACTCGTGTCTGAAGATCTTCTAATAAAAATTGTGAGATTGCACCAGGATAACTATGCAACAGTATGGTGGGGGCTTCATGATGAAGTAACCAATGCCATACCAGTTGGAAGAGGGGTAAGGCAGGGGTGTGAGTTGGCACCCACCTTATTCTCGTTGTATGTGAACAATATGATTGATTACCTCATGAAGTGCAACCATGACTCTCCTAGGCTATGTTTCGGCTCTACTTTTGCCAACAATACTATCCTAATATAGTAGACACCAAGGGGCCTGTAGAATTTACTATATACATTTAGGGCCTAATACCGATCTCTAAGACATTTCTGACGAGCCCGTCAATATAGCGGAGGTGAGGCGGCCATCAAGACGGCAGCCTCACCCCCATCATACTACCATGTTTCCACTGGGCTGATCGGCGGAAACTGTCATATTATGACATTTCCGCCAGTCAGTCCAATGGAAACAGTGTGGCTGCATTGGCCTAGGCTCCCTCAGAGAGCCTTTGCTCACAACATCCTCCAAATGGGCACTGTCTGCTATAGCAGACAGTGCCCATTCTGAGGGTGCTGGCAGGGTGGTCACTATACTGCCCTCCTGCAGCCCCCAGCACTGCCTTTCTGCCATCCATGAAATGGCCGGCAGAAAGCAAAGTTGTGATCAACACGGCGGTACCGAACTAGCCACCGCCGTGGGTGACCACAGCTTTGACCGCTGACAACCCCTTTTCCGTTATTGAACAACATGGAATGGGTCCAAAGGTGCCCTCCTCAAGCACCAGGAACACCCTCACCGACTCCAGAGGGGCACCAGAGGATGGAGGACCCCATCCCAGGTAAGTAGGGTAAGTATTGGTAATCATTATTATTTTTTTACTTAAAGTGACATTGGCGGCCCAACTTGGGCCCCCTGCATGGCACCGGGTGCAATGGCCATGCCCAGGGGACACTGGTCCCCTGTGCTGGCCATTGGGGGGTTGGACATGACTCCTATCTTTTCTAGGACAGGAGTCATGTGGTATGGATGGTTTTGCATCAGAAAATAACGCTGGGCTGGTAAGAGGCATTTTTTTTTGCCTCTAACCAGCCTTAACGTAATTTTTTGGGTGCAAAACCCCTTCTCCCATACTTCCACCCCCACCCGGGTAACGTCATTTTTTTTAACACTAGTCCACCCTTTCCACCAGCTTTCAGCATTCCATAAATATGGTGCCCGGCTGGCACTCAGGAAAGGCACAAGCTGGTGCTAAACGTTTTGATGCAAAACTGCATTAGTGCAGTTTTGTATCAAAAAGTATAAATATGCTCCTATGTTTTTTTAATTGATATGAAATTGGTGAAAATGTACTGACATAAGTAATGTTGTCTATTGGTTTCTGGACCAAATGTCTGTATTGTTGTTTGTTGACAACCTTCCTGACCAGGTCACAGTCTTTCTTGGATTTTCATGTACTAAAAGATTATGGCCCTCATTACAACCCTGGTGGTTGGTGATAAAGTGGTGGTAATACCGCCAACAGGCTGGCGGTAAATACAGCCAAATTATGACCATGGCGGAAACAGCTCAGACAGACTTCCACTTTAACACATCGACTGCCAGGGCGGAAGCAACAGGCACCATGGCGGTACCTTCCTACAGCCAGATGGAAGACAATGTTCCGCCCACTGTAGTAAGACAGTCCAATCCGCCACCTTTTCCGGGCGGTACAGACAACATCAAAAGCCTGGCGGAAACACTGCACAGAAGGGAAACGACACACCTGTGGAGGCTCAGGGAATAACCATGCCGCCATGGAGCCCGAGCTGCATATCTTCCCAATGCTCTTCTACGTGCTGCTCCAGCACCAACACCAACGACGGCGAAGACGACCATGGTGAGTACAGCCGCCTAGCACACAGGGGAGGTGGGGAGGAAAAAGAGAGTGACACACATACGCAAAATGCAACACCCCCACCCCCAACGCCATACACACACAACTGCAGTAACATAACATATACATCCCTTACCCCTCAGGAATAATGCAAGGACAACTACTATAGATTAAAAAGAGTGTAATAAGATAAAATAGTAGCAATACGTGCATCCAAATCAAAAAGTATGTACATTTTTACAAACGCAGGGACACTGCCCAGTCCTCAATGTTCGTGGGCCACAGGGCCACATTACAAAGTCCCAGGCCCCACTTCACTCCTGCACCAACACGGAGAGTACACTGCAGGGGCATCATTTGGAAAATAGGCAGGCACCTCAGGGGGACAGGGAACGGGGGCACCTCAGCCGGCAGATGGAACAACACCACTGGTTCTGTAGGGGGCAACATGCCCATTGTTCATTGTCCTGGGGAGTGCAAGGCCGCAGTCTCTCAAGTGGGTGACCTTCTCACTGAAACTAGAGGGGGCATCGTACCCTGTACTTTGTCCTGGGGAGTGCAAGGCCACAGTCTCTCAAGTGAGTGACTTTCCCACTGGCACTGGAGGGGGCATCATGCCCTGGGATCTTCATCCTTGGGAGGATGTGATGAGTGGATGGCACCTCCACTGGTTCTGGAGGGGGCATCCTGCCCTGCGATATTCATCCTGGGGAGGATGGGGTGAGTGCATGGCATCTTCACTGGTTCTGGAGGGGGCATTGTGCCCTGTGATCTTCATCCTGGGGAGGATGGGGTGAGTGGATGGCTTCTCCACTGGTTCTGGAAAGGGCATTGTGCCCTGTGATGCATAACTTGGGGAGTGCAAGGTCACAGTCTCTCAGGTGGGTGTCATACCCACTGGATGTGCAGGGGGCAGGCCGCACAACAGCCCATGGATGTAGGTCTACAGAATGTCCACCGGCGGTGACGGCTGCTCAGTGGTGGTAGTGGTGCTGCTGCTGCTGGTGGGGGAGGCTCCAGGCCATTCCCTGCAGCCTCGGATGGATGCCCACTGGTGCTGCTGCGGCTGGTGGTAGTGTTGGTGGTGGTGCTGCTGGTGGGGCTGGTGGTGAGGGAGGCTCCAGCCCATCCCCTGCAGCCTCAGACAGCTGCCCACTGCTGGTGGTGGCAGTGCTGCTGGTGGAGTTGGTGGTGGGGGGAGGCTCCAGCCCATCTCCTGCAGCCTCAGATGGCTGCATCACGATGGTTGGTGGTGGGGTCTCTGACTGAGTCCCAGCACTAGTATCCTTGTACTAACTGACTGCTGGTGCAGACCCCTTGCCATTCCTTCCTGCAGCTGGGGCTGGGGCTGGCTCCTTGCCCTTCCTTCCTGCAGCTGGGACTGGCTCCTTGCCCTTCCTTCCTGCAGCAACTGGGGCTGGCTCCTTGCCCTCCCTTCCTGCCGCTGGGGCTGGCTCCTTGCCATTCCTTCCTGCAGCACCTGAGCCTGGCTCCTTGCCCTTCCTTCCTGCAGCTGGGGCTGGCTCCTTGCCCTTCCTTCCTGCAGCACTTGGGGCAGGCACCCTTTCCATCTGGCTGGCTGGTGGCCGGGATCCTTTCCCACCTGGACTTGCAGGGGACACTACTGTGCCCGTAGACTGGGTGAATGAGGTGCTTGCCCAGGTTTTGACCACCCTGGCCTAACGTGAAGGACGGGGGTGTAGGGAAGAGGTCAGTGGTGGTGAGGAAAAGCTTCTTAGGGACACTGGGGCGGGAAGAGGGAGAAGTTTTGGGAGTGGAGGAAGAAAAAGTGGTTGTAGGAGATGTCAGTCTGCTGTGTTTGGGTACCAGTGCATGGGCTGGATGCTGTTGTGAGGTGGATGGCTGTTGGGTGTCTGAGTGCTTGCCTTTGTGTACTTTGGGAGGAGGGGGCACAGAAACAGTGGGAGAGGACGCAGGAGACGTGTGCACGGATGTGGGGGTGGTGACTGCCAGTCAGGTGTGTGTTCTGGTAGGTGTGCTGGTGATGGGGGTAGTGGATGAGGATGTAGTGCATGCAGGTGTGAGTGGAGGCGCAATTGGGAGGGAGGTAGAGGACGAGTAGGAGAGGGACACAATGGAGGCAGTGGATGTTGGTATGTCTGCATCTGGATGGTATTTGTGTGAGTGCCTGTGGGATGAAGTGTGGTGCTTGTGTTTGCCTGTGTCACTCTTGTGTGTTGTCTTGTGTGCATGCTCATCTGCCTGTGTGCTTGGGGTAGGTTGGGGTTGAGGGGAATGGGATTAGGTAGAGGAAGTTGGAGGGTGGAAACAGGGACAATGGGTGCCATCAGAGAGGAGGCCAGAGCCTGTTTTGATCTCTGTTGAGCCACCAAGCCAGTGTGAATGCCCTCCAGAAATGCATTGGACTGTTGCATTTGGGCTGCCAGCCCCAGAATGGCATTCACAATGGTTGATTGCCCAACAGAGATGGATCGCAGGAGGTCAATAGACTCCTCACTCAGGCCAGCAGGGCTAACTGGGGCAGGGCTTGAGGTGCCTGGGGCAATGGAGATGCCCACCCTCCTGGGTGAGCGGGCAGGGGCAACTGGCTGAGGGGTTGCTGGGAGGGCGGTGCTGGTATGGGGGTGGCGGCTATACCGGTAGCTGGGGTGGGCACAGAAGTGCCCGCCACTACCAGGGGCATCCATCGGAGGAGGTGTCCGTGTCCTAACGGTCCCCTCCAGTCTCCACCGTGGTGCTCCCCTCACCCTCCGTCCCACTGGTGCCCTCAGCGTCGGTGGACTCTGCCGCCTGGGTCCTGAGGGATGCAACCCCCTCCATCGCAAGTGCCACTGCTCCTCCGCCAGATGATGCTAATGCACATTAGGACAGGGTGACAAAACAAAAACTGGGTGAAGAGACAAAGGATACACTTGGTCATTGGCGGCACCAACACCACCTTTGGCGTATACAACACACTCACACTCAGGGAATAGCCCTACGCACTAGGCAATGTACTACCAGTTACAATGCTAGTCACCAGGCCATGGGTAGAGACACATACCGCCAAGTGCAGCAGGCCTGAGACCTGCAGACACCTGCCCAGTAGTGGATGCCTACTAGCTAGGTTGGAGGAATTTCACATCAGAACCCTGGTCAACATGAGACCTAGTCTGCAATGTCAAGCCTGGCCTAGGGACACACATCCCCCACCCGGATACCACCCCACCAGGCGTAAGTAGAAATCAAGGGCACTGTACTCACCCCCTGGTTGCTGTTGTGATGCCCCTTGTGATGCCCCTAAGCGCCCATCCAGCTCCGCTTAGGCCACCACCAGTGTACGGGCCATCAGGGGGGTCAGGGTTCGACATGCACCTCTTTGTCGTTGGGAGGCCATCCTCAGCTGGGCTTCCGCCGTCTTCTATGCCCAGCGTCTCAGGTCCTCACACCGTTTGTGACAGTGGGTCATCCACCTGCCGTAGACCCCCAGGGTCCGCACGCCCTTGGCAATGGCACGCCATATGCCCTTCTTTTGATGGGCGCTGACCTGCAGAGAAATACACCTAGGGAAAGGTCAGACCGTCCTGCCTGTTACACTCATTGCCCACCATGCCCCTTACAATCCCCATTAGCACAGACATGGCCCAGCATACATGCTGCACGCCCATCCACTGACCCCATCTTCAGGAGACCTTCACACACAGCACTCCATGCATTCATGCCCCATGCATCGTACTCACAGTGTACTCACCTGTTGGTCTGGAGGCCCATACAGCATTCGGTACTGGAGAGGACCCCATCCACCATTCTCTCCAACTCCATTGAGGTGAAGGCAGGGGCCCTTTCTCCAGTCACTCACGCCATGGTAGGTTCCAGACATAGGTCACAGCAGCACATGCAGTGTAAGTCCTCTCCTGTTGAAGGTGAGGTAACAAGTGAGTGAACAGATAAAAAATGTATTCACGACCGCGGCGATGCATATTGTCACCACCGGTGTAGATCACTATCGGCCACTGTACCCCATAGGACCCAATTATAACCAATGAGGATTTGCATGGTGGTTCCCAACCGCCTCCCGCAACGCCACACAACGTCTGCGGAATTACCTCATTTCCATCTGTCCCTCCATACTGGACAGGCGGATGCCATTTCTAGGGGGAGGGGAGGCCATGGATCCTAACTGATCACAGTTCACAATTTCACAATCAGGACATATTTCACCAAAATATTGTAACAATCACAATATGCATTGAACTGAAGTGATTACAATGTATAGATGATGACCAACTGCTCACTATTTTACCCCATAGATTGCAAACACTGCGGATGAATAGGAGAGGGAGACATCCCCCGTGTGAAGACCCCTGGTGGACTTGGCAACAATGGAGGACAGGCACATTATCCTCACCTATAGACTGGACAGGGCCACAATCACAGAGCTGTGTGCCCAATTGGAGCCTGACCTGATATCAGCTATCCGTCATCCCACTGGGATCCCCCCTCTTGTGCAAGTGCTATCTGTGCTCCATTTTTTGGCAACTGGTTCTTTCCAAGTGACAGTGGGCTTGGCAGCAGGAATGTCACAGCCAATGTTCTCAATAGTGCTGACCAGAGTGTTGTCTGCCCTGAGTAAACACATGTGCAGCTACATTGTTTTCCCCCAGGTGGAGGATTTGGCCACAATGAAGGCTGACTTCTATGCAATGGGACATATCCTCAACATCATTGGTGCGATTGATGGGACACATTTAGCATTTGTCCCCACCCGACGAAATGAACAGGTCTTCAGAAATCGAAAAAGTTATCACTCGATGAATGTGCAGATGGTGTGTTTGGCGGACCAGTACATCGCCCATGTTAATGCTAAGTATCCAGGCTCGGTGCATGATGCTTTTATCCTGAGGAATAGCAGCATCCTAAATGTGATGGCCTAACTCCAGAAGCACCATGTGTGGCTAATAGGTGAGCCCTGGTTCCCACCCAGTGGATGTTGGTGTATGGGTGTGGTGTGGGATATAAGGGTTAGTGTGTGGCTAACAGTTGTCCTACGATATTTGCAGGTGACTCTGGTTACCCCAACCTATCATGGCTACTGATCCCTGTGAGGAATGCCAGGACAAGGGCAGAGGAACGTTACAATGAGGCACATGGGTGAACAAGAAGGATAATAGAAAGGACCTTTGGCCTCCTAAAGGCCAGGTTCAGGTGCCTTTATCTAACTGGGTGATCCCTGTGCTACTCACCCAAGAAGGTCTGCCAGATCATCGTGGCATGCTGTATGTTGCACAACCTTGCCTTGAGACGCCATGTGCCTTTTGTGCAGGAGGAGGAGGCTGGAGATGGCTGTGTGGCAGCAGTGGACCCTGTGGACAGTGAAGATGAGGAGGCAGAGGATGAGGATGAGGACAACAGAAGTGCAGTCATTCGTCAATACTTCCAATGAAACACAGGTAAGACAGTGTTATTTCACAATTCATTGACAGTTTGATGTGTGACATTGTCACTGCAGGCTGTGAATTCCTACTTCTAAAGCCACTCACCCTACCCATTGGTATTTCTTTTTGCAGATGTTGGTGCCCCACTACAGTATTGCTCCTGGTTTGTGCACTGCAGGCAACTATAGGACGTTCCTATGTAAACATTACTGTACAGTTGAATTGCAATTTAAGAAACTTGTTAAATGAATACATTTTGAAATCATTTGACATACTCCATACTTGTATTTTTTCTAAGTGTGTTTATTGCAGTGCTCTGATGAAAAGGGGGAAGTGCAATGGGCTAGGTTGATGATGGAGGAAAGTCCAGGTTAGAGTCCAGTCTATTTGTAGCACAGGTACATTGTCCAAGGGGGCATAGGAAGGGGAGCAATGGCAGTTCAAGGTGGACAGGGTGACAGAGTGGGACACAAGGGTGACAATCAGGAGAGTCTCATTTCCTGGCAGGGGTCTTGGCAATAGTCTCTGGCTTCTGTCTGAATCACAGGGAACATTTGCGGGATGGTTCTCCTTCTGCAGGGAAGGGGTGCTGGTGGCTTGTTGGTCCTGTGGCGGGTCCTCCTGTCCACTAGCAGCAGTGGATGTGGAGGGCTGTTCAGTAGTCTGGCTAGTGGCAGGGGCCCGCTGGTGTGCCACTGCCTCCCTCATACTGTTGGTCATGTCTGCCATCACCCCTGCAATGGAGACCAGGGTGGTGTTGATGGACTTCAAGTCCTCCCTGATACCCAGGTACTGTCCCTCCTGCAGCTGCATGTTCTCCTGCATCTTGTCCAGGATCTGGCCCAGCGTATACCTGGGAATGTTGATATGCTCTCAGAATCGCAGTGAGTGCCTCCTGGAGAGTCAGTTCCCTGGGCCTGTCCTCCCCCTGGCACACAGCAGTCCTCCCAGCTGTGGTGGTGTTTCCTGAGGGGGGAGGCTCTGTGGTGGTGTGACACTGTGCCTGGGTAACCAACTGTCCAGAGGTCCCTGATGGGCCAGGTTGGTTATCTAGATCCAGGCGAGCAGTGCTGCTGTCATCACTGTGGGCCTCTTCTGTGGGGGGACTGGATGTTGCTGGCACCTCTTCTCTGGTGACATTGGCTGGGATACCTGTGGGGATATAAATGCAGTGTTATTGTTTCTGTATGTGACATATTGTGCATGGGTGGGTTGCCCTCTATGGTTCTTATTGCCCTGGCAGCTTTGCCTTGTGTGAGTTGTTATTTGGTGGGCTAGCTGATTGTCTCTAGTGTGCATGCTGTAGTGATAGGTGTAGATGCAGGTCTGTGAGTGGTGTCCATGCATAGGTGTGGCATGCAGGGCTTGGCATTGGGATGAGTGGGATGTGATGGTGGGGTGTGTAGGAGGTGGTGTGATGGCATGCAGTTAGGGGGTGATAGTAATAGAGAGTTGTCTTACCAGAGTCCAGTCCTCCTCCTACTCCTGCCAGGTCCTCAGGATCCATGATTGCCAAGACTTGTTCCTCCCATGTTGTTAGTTGTAGGGGAGGAGGTGGGGGTCCATGCCAGTCATCTGTACTGTAAGCTGGTGTCTTGCTGTAATGGAACGCACCTTCCACCTCTTCCTGATGTCATCCCTTGTTCTGGGGTGCTGACCCACGGCATTGATCCTGTCCACAATTCTCTGCCACAGCTCCATCTTCCAAGCAATGGATATCTGCTTTACCTGTGATCCCAATAGCTGTGGCTCTATCCTGATGATTTCCTCCACCATGACCCTTAGCTCCTCCTCAGAGAATCTGGGGTGTTGTTGTGGTGCCATGAGTGTAGTAGGATTTGTGTGTGTGAGGGTGTGTAGGGTGATGTGTTGGGGTGTGTGATGTAAGGTGCGTGGGTGGTGTATAGGTGATGGTGGTATGTGGCTCTGGTTGTGTGAGTCTCTTGCTGTCTCTCTGCTGGCAATATTTTCGAGTCGTAAAGGGTTGTGGGTAATGTGAGTGTGTGTTTTAAAGTGGTGTGGATGTGGTGTGTGTATGGGTGTCAGGTGTGTGTAGTTTGAATTGTTCAATGTGGTGCTGTTTTATTAGTGTGTGTGTGTATTTTGAGCGCATGCATAGTATTGGAGTATGTACCACCAATGGTTTACCGCCATTGAATATCTGCGTGGTGATTCGTGGGTCATAATGTTGTGTGCATTGTTCTGTTGGCGTAATGGTGTGGGTTTTGATACTGCCAGTTTATCACTGACCTTTGGTCTTGCAGATTTCTGTGTGTGGCTGAAAAATGACGGATTGGTGTGTGTGTGTGTCATAATATGGTGAACGGAGCTCCGCGGTGGTATGTTGGCGGCAGTCAGCATGGCTGTAAGTGGGATTTACCGCCAATGTCATAATGAGAGCCTATATAATTTAACCATTCAGATTTATTTAACCAGTCTCTGAATGTCTGGGCTTCTGTTTTGCTTCTTTTCATATTGGGAAGATCAACTATGTACCATATTCATGTTGTTTTTAAAAGGGTTTTCAGAAGTGCATATCTAGAGCATTTCAAACCAGTGTACATATAATTCAGTCAGATGTGGAGCAGCTGAGCTCCTCGGGGTGGTTCCACTGATCTGGTGGTAGATGTGGTTTTCACATTTAGAAAAGTTCTATTTTAAGACAACTGCTGTTAGATTCATTTCGAAATGAATACGGGGCATGTGTCCGTTAGTTTTACTCTAAGACTCAGCCACTACTGTGCTGGCAGCTTGTGGTACGTTGATGTGGAGGAATTCCACATCCAAAGGATGATTTCAGAGGATGGTTCAAAGATGATTTAAGTGTGCATTTTGTGTCTTGTAGGAAGGACTCCATCCTGAATACTTCGTCTGAGGATGTAATCAATTAATTGTGAGAGTAGTTCCAGAATAGGACCAATACCCTATAAAATAGGGTATCACGGTGTAAGGTCTTCTCTCCTTGTAAACATTTGGCAGCGTGTAGAAGTAGGATACAAGAAGAGACTTCGGGGGTTATTACAACTTTGGAGGAGGAGTTAATCCGTCCCAAATGTGACGGATATACCACCAGCCATATTACGAGTTCCATAGGATATAATGGACTCGTAATACGGCTGGTGGTATATCCGTCACTTTACCGTCACTTTTGGGATGGATTAACACCTCCTCCAAAGTTGTAATAACCCCCTTCATTCTTTGTGAGTGAACCAGTTGATTCTGCTTCTGAGACCATTTGACTGATCTTTTATATAGTGACATGGCAGAGTCCTTAGTGAGTTTCTCATAACAACATTCATCTGACAGAAGACAAAGGCGCTCTTCATGGTATGCTTCTGCATGCTGAATGGCAATTTAACCACCCTTATTTGCAGGTTTTATCATGTTGGGAACATCCACTACCCACTAACCTGTGGACCGGTAAGTGAGCGCCCTCCTGGATAGTTTAGCACTATAACCACACATATCGCCTATGGGAAGAGGAGCCAAATCAGTTCTTTATTCAGATTAGATAGGACCTGTCTGTCATCTCAGAAAGCTGCCAATTTATATTTTACAAAATGCATCAAAATATTGAAGAGGAGTTTTTAGGTAAAATGTACTTCTATTGGGTGATAACACTTTAAGTTTATTTTGCAAAATTGGCCTCCCTTTCTCAAAGAGATGCACCTGGGCTGATTTGAACCCCAACTTTCATCCAATGCAGGTCTCTCAAATACACCACAGACACTGATGTCACCCTCATGTGAGATACTGCTATGAAACCCAAAACTGCCTGGTTCCACCTTTCTCTTCTTCAGAAAGTGAAACCGTTGTCCCGAGAAAGTGACTTCAAAACCACTGTTCATGCTCTAATATTGTGACTCCAGAAGGGCCCCATTGAAAGTATCCTGCATAGAGTGGCAGGCCACATCAGGGCCTGAATAAATATGACCAGCCCCCACCATGATGAAAATCTGAACTCCACTGGCTGCCCTTGCCATGTCATACAGTCTTGAAAGACTGAAGACGAAGATGTACAAAAAGGTAAAAAAACAAGTCAAGGGACTTCAACATCTATACACCCAGAATTTGGACCAGCATCTCAGTATCCATCAGGACTGCCTCAATTATGCTCCAATTTAGGAATGAGAATGATGACACAACTCTTTAAAAGAAAACCTCATTATGCAGTAACCGTCCACTTTCACCCCTAGAAACTAGAGATCCCTCCAATCAAACCTTGTGTGTGCCTTGATACCTATAAAATACTCTGATGCCTTTCAGAAAGATTCCACTTATAGAAATGCCACATACAAACATACATACATAAAGGGATAACAGGTGGCAACGTACAGAAAAAAACACAAAGATGAAAGGTTGTGACAGAAAATGTACACATCCCTGTCATATAATTGAATGCTATTTCTGTTTCCCTTTTATGATTCTTTTAAGAAGTGGCAGTCATTAAGAGGTCCTGTACCGAGGTCACCTTGAACAAACATAAAAGACTTGTAAATACATATTTTATCAAAACATATTTCCATTTAAAATCGTTTTATTTCCCTGGCTTTCCTGTGATAGCTATGACATGTTGACATTAACGATGCCATGTTAACAAAATATTACAATAACTTCTTACATACTGCACTTTGCCAGAAAATGTGAAGGAGGCATTTGTCACTCACTTCAAATAAGGTTTTTTTTACTTGACTTCCTGTGAGCAAGCAAACATCTGAATCAGTTATTAACTCGTAGCAAATAAATGATTACTTATTTATATTGTCTTGCAAAGGACTCACAGTGGGGCACAATATTAAGGGTTTAGGCTAAGGTTATTGTGGTGTTTAGTGTTTCTTTCTGACCTCCATGTTATACCCAATCATTAAAGTCCAGGAGAAATGGAAATAATATCACACAATGATCTCATGATCAGTGCTTTAGATGGACAAGTTCTGCCTGCTACTGAGTACCTGCACTTCTTTAATTTGAAAGAGAGAGAGTTCCTACCATTCTCAGCATTGCTTCAAAACAGAGATCGGCTTTGGGTCAGCTTCCTCAGCCATTGGTGTGTATCCTCTTAGCCATTTCTTAAATAAAGTCTCTTTCAAATTTTAGATTAGGCCATTGGGCTATTGCTGAGGTTTATTTTTTGCAGTTGTGATTGGCAAAGCAGTCTGTCTAATTGATCTGATAAGAACCACTCGTCAGGCACTGCCAGGGAGCATGCCATGGGATGAGCAAACAGGCCTCTGTATGCTGGAGCATCACTCATATTTTGATGAGGCCAAATAACCACATATGAGCATTTACTGCAAAAAATGAACTGTCGCCTAACTCCTGGAAAAAAACAGTAAAATAGCGCCAAACTCAAAAGGGCCCAAAAAAACGTTTTCACACATTTAGCAGGCCCTTGTTACTCATTACCTCAATACTCATTACTCTGCACCCTGGATCTTGCAAATATCAGCTGTTGCATCACCAAAGGCAACTTCCAGGTGAGCTTATGCAACTGCATATAACTCTGCACTCATGCTGTGCTCTCAACAGGTGGGTGCCTCACATCAGGTACAATTATCTAAGGTACCCATTACTTTGACTCCACATATATGGATCCCCTCTCAGACCAAAAAAGGACTTGGCAACATTTCAATCTACACTGCAATGAGGTCTGTGTTGGCTGCAGTGGGTCATGCTATTCAGGATAACTGTTGTCAGGAAGCAAAGCTGAAATGTACAACTAACATTGACTAGCAGGGATAGCAAGCTGGTCTGGAGCTGCATCCTTCCAAGAATCCCTCAGGAGTGTGCAGGATCCATCCTCAGCTGCCGAAAGGGAGCAGATAGATTATGTATGTGACAAGTAAGTTGGAGCCGCTGGATATGAGCTTTTTCCTTGTGACCTATGATGTCTGGTCCCTGGTCCTTGGTACATGACATAATACGGGTTTTTATTATTGCTAAACCCTTTGATTTAACAATACTGTGTACATATAATTGCCATTGCTAGAATTGGCCTTCATACAAGTGGAAGGGAATCCACCTAAAAATGCCCTGCTATTATCTTTGGCAGATCTGAGCAATCTCCCACGGGTGAGCCAGTGAGATTGCTTTCTCCTTTCTGTTGTCTGTGGGCCCCATCATATCTCCAATAGTCCCAAGACCAAGATAAATCTACTTGGAGATCTAGCTGGAAGGCCACTTATTTTGCAGCCCATTAGTGGTGGACAACCTGGTGCCCCTTCTGGTGACCTGAGGCCCCCATCCCCCAAGATCAGTCAAGCAACAGACCGGACTGGACGACTGCCTGGTACGGAAAAAAACCTCCTCTTTGAAAAGGACATATGCACTCCTAATGATTAGAACTTTGATGTAACAAGCTGTGCAACTCACAAATCATGACATCCCATTTACGGTAAGAGAAAATTACTAAAATACCACAGAAAGCTTTTAGTCATAGATTACATTTGTCTCAGTGAAAGTCAATAAAGGGTTCTATACCTGTTATAAGACAGTTAATCCTCAAGCACTCTATGCGCCTTATCAACACCTAGAGGTAACATTTACTTACCAGAGACATATAGAATAGTTCAGGATCTATTGACACATTCCGCGCCTACAGTTAGAATGGATCATCTCATATTAATGGGACAAACCTAGTCAGTTTTCGCAGGGTACTCTCTTCACCCAGAATGGGACTTACAAAATCACTAGTTCACTTGATCAATGTCTGAAGAATTACTTAGGGCCTCATTTTGAGGCTGGCGGTCTTGAGACCACCAGCCTCAGGGTGGCAGTCGGACTGCCGCACTCCAGGAGGTCCGACCGCCACATTACGACCCTGGTGATCAGACAGCCGACCCCACCAGGAACATGGTTCCCGACGGGCTGGTAGTGTTCGGATTCATGGTCAGTCATGGAAGTGCTGAGTTCAGCTCTGCCATGCTGATCACGAGTTCTCTTTCTGCCAGCCTTTTCTTGGCAGTTTAACCACCATGAAAAGGCTGGTGGAAAGTAAGTTCTGTGGGTCCCCTGACCAGCATCCTCGGAAAGTGCATTTTCTGCTTTGTGCATTCCCAGGGAGCTGTTGTGCTATGGTATTGGCTTTGGTTCCCTTAAGGAAGCTGAGACAATACCGTAGCACTGTTCCTGCCGGGCTGTCCGGTGGTAACATTGTAATTCGATGTTCCCACTAGTCAGCCTGGTGAGAACACCGTAATACAGCTGGGGAGGAGGCCGTTGGCTTGACGGTGGTCTCACCCCCACGAGTTTGGCTGTTAGCTCGTCTGACTGCCAAACTCGTAATGAGGCCCTTAATCTCTAGAGGAAGCTGAAACAGTACACCTTAAAGGCAATGGTAATCAGACCATTTGCACCCGATTCTCAGAGCACTCTAATGAAGGACCGGCAGTGAGGAGATGTCTGGAAGGTTTGAGGGAGTGAATGTGTCTGTGCACATGGGCTGGACCTGTGTTGTGGAGTGGTTTGTAGGTATGGGTGAAGACTTTTAAGTGTGTCAATTATACTTCGGGAGCCAGTGGATTTCCTAAGGTGTGGTGTAATGTGGGCTCGGTGTGGGATGGTGAGGAATAGTCTGGCTGCTGCATTTTCGATGGCCTGCTGTCTGCTTATGAGATGGTTAGTAATTCTTGCATACAGGGTGTTCCCATAGTCTAGTCTGCTGGTGATGAGGGCTTTAGTGATTGTTTTCCTGGTGCTGTACGGCAGCCACTTGAAAATTTTGCTCAGCATGGCATTGGCCCTGTGTTGATTATTTTTGGAGTAGATTCTCCTACTTATGATGGCAACTAATATATTAGAATGGGCTCACATTTAACATTATTGGTGGCAATGTCAGCAGTCAACCTAAATTGTTGATGTGTAAATGTCTGGATTGGTGGGCTTTAGCAACCCCTCATTGCAAATGGATTATGTGAATTGACTTTCACTACTTAACTTCTGCCACTAGGGTGTTACGACACCATCCAATTAGTCTGGCGACCATGCAAATACTGATTATATAAATCGTGGCTCTAAATATTTTTTTAATTAGCTTAATCTTGATGATTGTAATAATACATTTTGAGGCCCTCTGATAGTCCCTTCCACTTCATTTCTTTCTCAACAGGTGTGCTAAGGACTTATCAAGGTCACAGATAGTTCTACTTCCTATTTATACTTAAGACTTTAGGAAACTAAGGTGTTAGTTCTCACATTCCTTTTTAGAACTATAGAGAAGCTTATAAACAATGATGGGACCACGTAACTTTATACCAACGCTGGGGACTAACTCTCCCCCATTGTTTTTTTGTGATTACTGTTCATGTTTACTCGGTTTTACCCTGGCCATTCAATTTCTTTAAATATTTATTCACATATTAGGTTCTTTACCACTGCCCTTACTGTGGACTATACGTGGATACTTACAAATACTGGATGGGATCTCTATCTAGAATTACTGTACATTCTGGTATGTCTACGCTTTCTCTCTTTATGGTGGACATTTGCTATCTTGTTGACTATGAGACGCTAGATATATATATATAAAATGTAGCTATTGGTATCCTTCCAATTCCAGAACCTAACCTTACAAAGTCAGGTGAATCAAACTTTTTTTTAACCTGCTTGGACCCTATAGTGTGATGACTTCTTACGAAAAAGCGGAAGCATTGTTTGATAATTTTGGGAAATCATACTGACAACAGGTTCGTTGCTAGAGGTTGGCCCACATTGGCAAGCCATCACAAACATTTCACCACCATTATCTTAGTTTACATATATTGTTTTTTACTTCTTGCTTGGACTTCTCAGCTCTGTCTTTCTCAACTATGCTTGGCTCATTCTCTGAATGATTTGCTTCCCATGACCTACCATCATACTTCCGACAAACACTTTTCCTAGATATAGGCAATTATTTTGCTCTCTGCTTCCTCTCTCTTACGGTGCCGAATGAAGATAAATTATTCAGTTAAAACTTTCTTCTCATATGGTGAAGGTTCACTGTGGAGACTCTTTCTTTCTCTTCTACTATCCACATTCGAATTTCACTCTTGGTGACGGGCATTGCATGAGTGTATTACACCTGATTCTTGTCTTATTCTTTTAAAACTTATCATAGCCTGTGACTCATCTTGGTGTTGGTTTGTTTCAAGGGGCAGGATTTTTATATTTCACCACTAATAAAAAGTGTGATTCTGTGGAAGTCTTTGTTTTTACGGTTTCTAATGCACATGGGTGCTGGTGAACACTATATTACAATACCAACATTTTAAAACACTATCTTATGATGCTTAATTGTGTTTTCTTCTTTTTTTCATTGCCATATCAGCCTTGGAAAAGTCCAAGGCTGGACGAAACACGTCGGCTGAATCATCTGTAACTTGTCATCCCCGGACCAACTGTATTGAATGTCTGAACTTTGATTTTGAAATGAATGAGTAAAGACTAAAACTATTCTATACAACTGTTGTGCCAGTGTTTAGTAGGGTGCTATTTTCCAAATTGACTTGCTCATCGGTACACGTGTGTCCATTATTTTTTTTTGTGAGATACTTGAAACCACACCAGCAGCCCATGATGAACAATGAATTCGTGGGGCTTTAGAATTGACTCCTGCTTGGCCCAAGGCTAAACAGTGGCACCAAGCATTAACTAGGGGTCCCGCAGGTAGAAACTAAGACATTCCAAACTTTCCTTCAGTACTCGTCAATACTATGTGAAAAATAGCAAAGTGATCCATCCTTACAATGGCACCAATCGTAAACTGAGTGTCTTGCAGGCAAAAACTAACACATTGCGAAACTTTCCTTTAATGTTAGTGAATACTACATGAAAACATTAAAATGATACAACCGGACTGAGGCTGAAACAAAGCACCTGTCGATAGTGGCTAACCACAACATCTGCCACATAGACCAGGTCCGACTCTACCACCAGAGCCACTCTGTAATTATGTGTATGTATGCTTGCTGTGGAGATGGAACTAGCGGTGCTGGGTGTGCAGGTAAATGTCATGGGGGCTCCAACTGCTGAGGGCCTGGATTTAGGGGACTGAGGTACAATACATAAACCCCCATGCTTAAAGTAATGCTGGACTGTGACTGAACTTGGTGTGCTGAGGCGTGCCACATTTTACTCACAACTAATGTTGCTTGTGACTTCTATGGCATTGAAAATAGGATCCTAAGTTCTGCCACGCATGCTCAGAATGATGGGGTTTGTGGGGAGTGTTACTGTTGCTTAAAGAAGCTTGAATGCCTGATCTGTACAAGCAGAACCCAGCATTACCTGTGACTGCTTTACAGGGCTGCCTCTAGGGCTGTGCGACCGGTGCCACAGCACCGGGTGCTGACTTTGGGAGGGGAAACCATGTTTGCAAGTATATTATAGTTTTAAAAGCCCCTACTGCAGCGTTCCTTGCTTCCAGCAATTTTCAGGCAGCAATACAAATGTAGATACCTCTGGTGATTAATGTTCTGCCTGGAGAGAGCTGTGAGTTTTCTCTAGTGGAACTTTTAAGGTAGTGCAGGAGGTTGACATGCCAGCTGCAAAGAACATGCACCATGCAGATCACAAAGTACATATAAACACAAATAGTCCAGTGGGTTACCGCTTTTGTTAGAGAGGTCATTTTGTAACTTCTAGTTTATAAGTTAAAATCCTAATGTAGAACAGCAAGCTATCAGCTGTCATCAAAGAACTGCCTGCATTTCACAAGGTATAGATTAGAGCATTATTATTCTTCCCCACTCTTTCATTATACTAATGTTGCAATAGAGGGCTCATTTGGGTATAAATCAATGATTATTACTAAAGAGAACCCCCAAACATGGTATTACATTTTGAATTCTGAGTTTGTGCTTCTCCAGACCTGGCACTCTCAAACTATACCGCCTATCAGTATGGATAACCTGTGACTCCCACATCTTGTAGTGCTCTGTCTTATGTAACATTTTTATACACTGATTTACACACATGATTGATTGTCTCTGTGTAATGTGTGTGCAGTGTAAAGTGCTCTGACATCCTACACTGGTGTGAGTTTCACTATAAAACTAATTAAATGTATCTGAGAGAGAGTGGTTATGGAGACTTAAGGGGCACTGTTAAAGGGTGTTAGGGAGGGACTCAGTGGTGAAGGTGGTCATTAGGGGGCGCCAACAAACATTGTGGCACGGGACGCCTCCAGTGCTCTGGCCCTGATGCTTTATACTACTTTGTGAGTCACCGAGCAACTCTGAAGGAAGCCTAAACACAGTTTGAACACTGAAGAAATGCATACATGCCAACATTTCAGCGCAGTCAAGTGGGAGATTTTGTAAATAAAATTGGGGAAATGTATTTTGTCCTTAGACTTATTTTGAAATAGCTGCAATTTTAGACGGAAGACAGTTGAATTAAAGCTATTTTTTGGCTTTAAAAATCGGGAGTCTCCCGCCTGATTCGGGCGAATTGGCATGTATTCAAATGAGCCACGTGCTTTACTAATCAGTATCCAGGAGTGCCTTGCTGTCACCCTTTGGTGACAGCACAGAAGGGATGGATGCAAATGAATGATTTATTCTGAGCCACTGATGCGTCCAGTCCTTCATTCTCACACATCAGTGGCATAGCAGACGGGGAACAACCACAGGCAAATCGGCCTTGGCCCCGTTCCAAAGGGGACAGTGTGCACTCAACTGCAGGCAATAGTGTCTTATTAGTGCTTGTCAGGGAGGTGTTACTTCTGTCCCTAATGCGCAGAGAGCTCGAGACCCACGTCCGGGGAAGTCCCTACTGCTGAGAGTGATTCTTGTAGAAAATTCACAGGGGTGTAAATGTTATTGTAATTAGCTTGAGTGGATTCATTCCTATGGCTTTTCTCGTGTCTGTGATATTACCGACAGGGTCCCACCAAATGAAAACTAGTCTTGGCCAAAGTTATGGAGGGCAGTCCTGCAAACATTTTTTAAACCATGCCCCTGAACGAAGTAGAAAAACCCTAGACCACGATCAGCTTTTTTGGACCATTGGCAGAAGTGCTAGCAAATATCAGGAAAGTCTCCATTCCAAGAGCAAACTGAGGGCCAGATCTTCAAGAAACTGGTGCAGCGCGGTGCTGGGCCAAAAATAGCAGCATCGCGCTGCATCACTTTTGAAATGCAGGGAAGTGCCATATTTACAAGAATAAGGCGCATCCCTACGTTTTTCCCTGCGCCGTCGTTAAATTAAGCAGCCTGCGCCAAGGTAGGCATCCTTGCACCATAGTGCACGGGTGTCTGCGTTGAGGGGAGTGAGCGTTTATCTGCAGGAAGGTGTCCTTTCCTGCACATAGACAATCTACAATGGCGATTTGGCACTTCTATGTGTGCTACAGAATGCAGCACACATAGAAGTACCAAACCATCATTTTCGAATTATTATTTGTGTGCAGGAAGCACATAAACAACCACTTTTGCTCTTCCTATGTGTGCTGCAGGATGCAGCACACATAGAAAGAGCATGCATGATAGGGATTTACAATCAAATTAAAATTGGGCACACGGCATGCAGAAAGCTTCATGCAGATGATAGGAAATGAAATATCTGCACAAAGACTCACAGCACAAATAATGCTTTCCTGCGGCAAATCCATAACAATTGACATGCTAAAGATGTACATTTAGAGAAATAGATGGCTAGACTATGTGAAGAAAGGCTTTAGAGGGTAATGCTCGGATTACTTACCGATAATCTTCATTACTCGTATTCTCTCTTCCTCGTCCCAGCACGTACACAGTGAGGTTTACCTCATGTATCCCTTTAATGCAGAATGTTCCAAGCTGTTTTCTCTTTGTATTAAATCAATCCCAGACCCTTTTCATAAAATCATCCCTTCCCTAAAGCACTTCCTGAGCCATAGCAAAGCACTGTTATCTACGATAAGAAATCAGAGTAATTAAGATTACTGCTAAATAATCTGAGCATATCCTCATCATCTCTGTCCTTGTCCCATTGCTTATATAGCGATGAAATACCCAAGCATGGGACTTTTTTTCACAAAACTTATGGACAGAATAAAGTCACAAAAACAACTGGAGCTGAAACCCAGTTTATCAAACCGCAGAACTAAATTAATTCCATACAAAAGGAATTATTACTAAAAGAATCAACTATGAAAATTAGAAAGAGTTCAGTGAAATAGCTTTACCAATAACACCATAACTAAACTTTGACTCACTACCCTGGACCACATTAATCCTACAATGAGCGACAATCTAAAGGCCCTGATAGCGGACCATTATAGCTTCAAGGTGAATACCAAAAGCTTTTCATCAAACCTCTCCTTAAGAAAATCCAATTTACTTCAGGGGAACATTACAGAGAGGTCAAGCTCCTCCCCATACAGAATTTATCACAAGAAGTCCAGTGGTGATTGTATGATTCCCTAGTAATCTGATTCCTAGAGGCCTGAATACAAAAGTGAGACAGGCATGGAAATACACTTTCTTAAGAGACCTTTTTAACCCCAAGATGGCAGCCAAAGATGGCGCAGGGACACTACGGCAAAACTGGGTGAATTAATGGAATAGGGGACAAGGGAAGAATCCATTTGTAGTCTATTGCCATGGTGCGATGAAGGAGAAACCAAGTTCTTCTCCGCCAAAAAGGAATCACTAAAATTACATCTAACATTTCTCTTTGGTTTCTGAGTAGGACATTACAGATAAGGGAAAACGGAAGAAAGACATACAGGAGACCCTGAGACCATGGTTGGAGAAGGGCATCGATCCGCAGAGAGTGATTGTTTCCTCACTGGTAAAAAGCAGGGGAACTTGAGTGCTTGAGAGACCTGCAAACAGATCTATGCCCGGAATCCCCCACCTGCTGCATAGAGTTTGAAAAACCAAGGGATTGAGAGAAAACTCCTGTGAACTAGGACATATTCGACTCAATTTGTCTACCTGAATGTTCTGACATGCCTGTGTGTGCTCTGCTGTTAAGGAAAGCAGATCCACCTCCACCCAAGCCATTATCTGTAAGAATATCTGGTTTGGAGAATGATTTCTTATTCCAAACTGTTGATTGATAGAAGCCTTTGCTATTAGATTATCCGTCCTGACCACCAAGGCTGAACCCTTTATCTCTGGAAGAAAGGCACTAAGAGCTGTCTGCACCGCCATCAATTCCCTCCAGTTGGACAAATGGCTGGGCTTCTGAGAAGACTGGAGCCCCTGAGCAAATAAATCCCCCAGAACTGCTTTCCAGCCTGACTGCTGGCATCTATAGTTAGAATCAGATGGTCTGAGAAAGCAAAAGGAGATCCTTGGTCTAAGGCAGTCAATTCCATCCAATAATGCAGATGAGTTCTGGCCATTGAAGTTAGCAAAATGAGCATCCCGTAGTCCTCTGGAGCTGGGAACCAGGGATATGAAAGACTATTTGACCCAGGTGAATGTGAGCCCAGGGAATGGAGAACACCATTGCAGCCTGCAAGAAAAGTTATGGAGGAATTTAGCTTGAGTTCTGCAGAATAGGAAGAGATATAATTACCACATCCCCTTATTTGCAGCCATTCTTTCACTGGAGCCTACTGCCTTGTCAAGATATGATCCAGATGAGCTTGTAGCTTAATTTTTCATGCCGCCAGAAGGAAGAAATCCCCTACATCTGTCCTGGATACTGTCCCAATGTATTCATAATTCTTTGAGGGCACCAGAACCGATTTGTTCCCGTTAATCAGAAACCTAAAGTTCTCCAACTCCTGCCAAACGTACTTATATGTGTCATGGCAAGCATACATAAATAGGACTTGATGAGCACATTGTTGAGGTAGGATTTAATATTTTGTCCCTTCCTGTGGAAGAAGGCCATTACTGGAGCCAGAATTTTGGTAAAAACTCTTGGAGATGTTTTCAACCCCGAAGGAAGGACACAAACCTGCCAATGCTCCTTCTCCACACAAAACGCAGGAGCTATAAGGACATGCAAATACTGTAAATCTGTGGTCAGAATGTTCACCTGAGAGACTTGAGGAATGATTTCTGAAGGGAAAATATTTTGAAATGAATTGGAGGTATGAATTTATTCAGTTCTTTTAAGTCTATGACCATTCTGTATTCCCCTGATGGCTTACGTCCAAGGAAAACCCTGGAGTACCAACCCAAGCTTTGTTGAACCACTGGGACTGGGACTGGGCTATTGCCTTTTTCTTGAAAAGCTCAATAAACTGTCTAGCAAAGCTTCCCTCTATATGATGTTCCCTGGAAGAGGAGTAAATTAAAAATGTAAAATTAGAAGAACAGGGATATGCTGTATCCCCCTGAGATCGCCACTTGAACCCATTTGTCTCCCACTCCTGTGACCCAGTGGGCTGAAAAAAATAAAAGGCGACCCCCAACAGGACAGGGGCACCTGGCATAGTCCAGAACACTGAGAGGGATTGCCCTTAGAACTAAATGGCTAATGAGAGGAATTGTTATTCTGAGACTTATATTGAAATTTCAGCCTGTTAAAAGAACAATTAGGTCTCTTGTCCTTAAATGTACCAAAATCATTCATTTTGCTTATCAAACTCTCTTTGTCCGAACTTGAAAGGCTGCTTATGCTTCTGATGCTTAAATGATTTCTGTAATACCTCCTCTAATTCCTCTCCTACGTTTTATCTGGAAAAGGCATAAGAAAAAGACTATTCTTCTGAGAAGAATGCACTTTCCATCCCCTCAAGTGTAATTGGCATCAAGCCGTCACTATCACTACTCCAGCAGAAGTGATTGCAGAAACTCCTAAATCAATATCCAATAGAAACTTTGCTTGGACTCCATATGTGCCAGCAACTGGGAAATATTTTTCACCTCTTAGATAGCAGAAGAAAAGAGAGAATTCATTAATTAAAGATTGGGAATCTATTTGAAAGACTCAGTCGAGCATATGCCGTTTTCAAAGACCCCTCAGCTTTTTTTGTCCACAACATCAGAGACTACAACCTCCTCATTTAACAGGGAAGGATGACTCACCAAATTTGCCCGCAGTAGGTCAAAAAGCAACTGAGGAAGCTCCATAACTCCCTTAGCAAATTATACAATTTACCGAGAAATCTAGGAACAGCCAGGCTATCAGGATCTCTTCACATCCTTTAGAGTAAATTCTGAATAACAGGGATAACTGGGAGTTTAGGAACCTCAGGGCATTGAAACTGCTGAAAACAGCCCCCACTGGAAGCCAACTGTGCTGAATCTGTTGAAGACTTGTAGACAAATAGGTAATGATTGGTTTAATTTCTACCTTATGAATATATTTCTCCCTTGGAGCAGAAGAGTTGTTAGGAAAACCAAGATCCTCTTCATCATAATCTGGTGAAGCCCAGGAGATGACTGAGGAAGGAGAAGACACCAACAAGGCAAAAGAATCTGAAGAAGAGTGAGAAGGATGAGGAGGATTCACACCACCCCTATATCGCTCATATGACTCTGAGAGTGATTTAACAATCTCCTGTTGTTTTCTGTCCACCACTCTAGAAGAGTGAGGCTTGCAGTGAGAGTTGCCTCTGACACCATGCAGGATCATAAATGCACTGGGCTTACCCATCTAGAAAACCATAAATAGGGATAAAAAGGCTTCAACATAGGTGACCAAAATGCCCATAAAAAATAACCACATTTCTGACCACATATCTTTTTAAATATGTACCAAGATAAACTACATTGATATATAAAATAAATATTCAACATCATGAAATTACTTTCATAGTTCCAACAGGCAAATGAAAAAGACACCTTTAACGAGATCAGAGGACAGTATTGCTATCTACCACTCCCTCATATCTCTCATTAGCACACCTGGACAAACAGCGTGCCTGATATGGGTAAATAAATGTTGAATAGAAATAAATGCTGCCTTACCTTTCTATTGAGCCAATGCATAAATAAAGAACTATAGCAGAGAGCAAGAAGGCAGCCAACTCTGCTAGCTTCAGCACCATGGGGTACCGCACTGCAAATCGTTTCCTCATTTCTCACAGGTTCCCCCATCAAATCACCCCAGAGAGTTAACCCACTTCAGGGACCAGTGTGGCCTCTCCACCCATGCTGAAACTCTGCCAGAGGATGCTAGTGCTGTGTACACATGGAACCGAATCTGCCCCCCAACTCCAAAATCAGCAAATCTAATTCACTAGCTTCTCCTCCTGCTGCAAAAACTCCGAGCCTTGCATTGGATGGACAAGGGAAGGAGAAACATAGATTAAAAAATATCTGCTAAATAATGTTAGAAATTGGGTCTCTAGTTGGCAGAAGTATGCACCCTGTAGGGACCACAATTCTAGTCAGGGTAAGTAATATACACAACCTAAATTAACCTGTGCTCACCCTCTGGAAGCTTGGCACAGAGCAGGTAGGCTTAACTTAGAAGGCAATATGTAAAGTATTTGTGCAACACTTAATTATGGTAAGACAGTGAAAGACACCACAAAAAGACTCAACACCACTCTAGAAATATAGCTAATATTTATCTGATTAAAACATGACCAACACAACAAAATTCTAATAAGTAGATCCTGAGATATGCAATTTTAAAGATTTAGGTAAAAATAGTACATAGAACCACAAAGCACCAATGATGGTTATCTGGTCACGCTAGACTGGGACAAACGCACAATTTCAGGCTGACTTCAATGGAGTACGGGCCAGCTACAGGGACCCACCTGGGCCCACTGAACACAGTACCTTGAATCCTGGTGCTCAGTCCACGCATTGTTGCTTTGTGAGGCTTTGCGTCGTCCGGGATCTAATTCAGGAAGCTGATTGGTGAGGCTTTGCGGGGCTTCACGTTGCTTTGCAGTGGTTCTGATGAAAACCACATAAGGCAGAGCACTTTAGGCCCACTTCCAAGGGTCCAGGACGGAGGTGACACCACTTAGCAGGATAGACTCACTGAAGACAGAGTCCAAGTGAGATGGAGGCAGTCTTTGATGTCCATGAGACTGCAGAAGAATAGATGGCAAGCCAACAAGCCCTTGGAGATTCTTGGGTTCAAAGATGTACAGAGCAAGACCAGTCCCTCTCACTGCAGACAAGAAGTAGCAGGCAGCAGCCCAACAAAGCAAAGCAAGTAGCAAAGTGTCTGTCCCTCCTACAGCGCAGCAAGCAGTAGGCCAACAAGGCAATGCAGTTGGAAAGTGGCAGTCCTTCCTGGCAGCACAGCAGTCCTTCTTCCTGGCAGAGTGTCCTTGGTTCCAGTAGAGATCTGATTTGGTGGGGTTTGAGGTCCAGTATTTATGCTTTGGTTCTGGAAGGTGGAATAACTTCTAGGCCTTCCTCTGAAGTCCACAAAGTCCCTGTCCTGCCCTCCTTGCCTCCAGATACATTAAAAGAGGTTATGCAGCCCTTTATGTGAGGAGAAGCACAGCCCTATTCAGGTGTGTCAGCTTTGCCCATTTATCTAGCCCAGGAAGACCCATCAGCCTGGTGATGAGCCATCAATATGCAAATGCCACACCCAAGCTCCCTTTATGTGTGACTGTCTAGTGTGAATGCACAGAGCCCAGCTGTCATCTACCCCAGAGACAGACAGAAACAAAATGGTTAAAGTAAGAAAATGCCAACTTTCTAAAAGTGTCATTTTCAGACTTACCATTTAAAATCCATCTCTACTAAAAGTTGTGATTTTGAATTCTGAGTCCAGGGACACCAAACAACAAATTTCTATCTCTTCCCACTTTGAAACTACACTTAAAATATGTCTTATGGTAACCCCAATGGTATCCTATGGGAGAGACAGGTCTAGCAATAGTGGAAAAATAATTTAAGAGTTTTTCATTGTCTGGACATCTTAAACTTAAAGTACATGTCTAACTGTTTAAGTACACTGCATCCTGCCCTTGGGGCTTACTAGGGCCTACCTTAGGGATGACTTAGATCTAATAAAAAGGAAGGTTTGGGCCTGGCCAGTGAGTATACTTCCCAGGTTGAAATGGCAGTTTAAAACTTCAAACACAGGTTCTGCAGTGGAAGACCTGAGACATGTTTGAAAGGCTACTGTAGTGGGTGGTACAATCAGTGCTGCAAACCCACTAGTAGCATTTAATTTACAGGCCCTGGGCACATGTAGTACACTTTATTAGGCACTTACAAGTAAATTAAATATGCCAAACATGTGTAACTCAATTATACCATGCTTAGGGGAGAGACCACATGCACCTTAGCACTGTTCAGCAGTGGTGAAGTTCACAGAGTCCTAAGGCCAGCAAAACAAATTCAGCAAAACGTGGAGGGAAAAGGCAAACTCTGGGGATGACCCTTCAGGAAGGGCCATTTCCAGCTCATAATAATAAAGAAGCGCCATAGCAATTCCCTTATCATCTAAAGATAGAATGGGCCAAACAATATAGCACAATAAAAAAAACAGGATGTACTTCGGATAAAGGATGGGTTTATGGGAAGGGCCTAGGGTTGATAAAATAAAAAAAGAAAACAACTTCGAAGATTGTGCATTAAATGGATACATGAGGTAAACCTCACTCTGTAAGGAATGAGATGAGGAAGGGAATGAGGTGGTAACTTAGGCCCATATTTATACTTGGTTTAACTGAATTAGCGTCATTTTTTTACGCTATTTCAGTGCAAACCTAACTCCATATTTATACTTTGGCGCTAAAGTTATGGAGTTTACATAATTTTCTGGAGGGGAAAACCTACCTTGCGTCAATGAGATGCAAGGTAGGCGTTCCCATCCAGAAAAGGACGATATGGCCTTTGTGCCATATTTATCCCTGTGCTAAAATCCAGCACAGGGGGATGGGGTCCTTAAATAATGGTGCTAAGCTTGCTTAGCGCTATTATTTAACACCTGGGTCTTGGCAGGCGTTAGGGGACCTGTAGGCATATTTCCATGGTCAGAGACCATGGAAATTGCCCACGGGTGCCATTTCCTGGCCCCAGAGACACCCCCACCCAGGGACACCCCCACCCATCCCACATCAGGAGGTCACCTAATGATGGGGGACCTATCCCAGATAAGTCAGGGTGAATATTTTATTTCCCCCCAATTTGGGGCCCCCTGCATGGTGCTGGCCCCAATGGCCATGCCCGAGGGATTTGTCCCTTGGGCATGGCCATTGGGGTGGTGAGCATGGCTTCTGTCTTTACTAAGACAGGAGCCATGTCCATCGGGCTTATGTGCCAGAAAGTGGCGCTACACTGCTTAGAGGCATTTTTTTTGCCTCTAAACAGTGTAGCTCCATATGTTGGTGCACAAGCCCTGGTTCCCCTTATGCCTCCCCAGCCCTGTTAGTGTCCCTTCCAAGGGGGGGAGGGGTAATCTTTTCTGTTTTGGTCCACCAGGGGTTTCCTCTTGTTTCCAAACAAGAAAAATGTCTGATAGAACACTCCTCAATAGGGCAGACAGGTTGACTTACTTACACTGGAGCCCCATTTCCATCATGCCAACACTGTAAAGTTTCAGCTTGCAGTGCAGGTGAGGGCTTCACTGGCAGAAACATGATAGTTCACACAAATACAGTAGGTAAACAGGTTAATCCACCATGTAGCCTGTATGCCAAACTCTAAACAACCCCCTTATTAAGCTCTCACTGGATCAAAACAGTCTGGTTCTCAAAGATAAATGCATTACAACGCCTGTCATTACCTCACTTTAAATATTGGACATACACGTCTGGCTGTGGTAATGAATCAATACATCTTTACTTCTGGGCTGCTGTCACTAAACCTTTGGACAAAACAATATGGGCATTGTCACTTGGTATTATACCAACTTTTTACCAATTACAGAAGCCCCTGTGTAAATGGTCACACTGCCCCCAAGTACCACTCTCTCTCAAGTGGGGAATAATTTGACCTATTGCATTCCAAATAAGTGACCCAGTAAGTTCTTCGGTCTAGATCATGTACTACAGTGGCTTAAGCGTGGCCTTTTGAAGGGTAAATCAAGTTTACTAGTATTGTAACCCCCTTAAACCAATCACAGTATAACTCTAAACTTTCCACTCCTACTTTTCTGAAACTGTCATGCACTTTTGGGTCAGAAGTAAACATATTGTTGAGTGGTCCATTCACCTGAAGCACAAGATGTTGAGAGTCAGCGGATTGGGAAGGACATGGCGGGCTGCGTCAGAGCTGTAGCTCGTTAGACGCGCCTTCTGCCGTTCCTGGGGGGCGTGGCCTACACACACAGTGATCGGCTGGATGTGTCGTCTGGCCGCGGTAATTTCGGAAACCCAGCTACTTCGGGGGTCAGGCGAGGCACCCGGCGGGAGACTCCGGCACTGGGGATGTGCCGCGCCGTGTGAAGAGGCTCGGCGAGGATTCGCCTTCGGGGGAATCCGGGCAGTGCCAGCACCAGTAAGGTTCCCAGGAAGGTGTCCCGGTAGCCTGGGAGCGCGGTAACGCGCATGTTTTCGGCGAATCTCGAAGCAGCGAATAAGGCGGTGGGCACAGCTGGGTCCGCAACCAGCTCATGCGGAGGAGATAAGAGCCCTCCCCCGTCCTCCGTTAACTTCTTGCAGGTAGCGGGGCTGGGGTTGAGGGTGGAAAAAAGGGATAGGGCAGTCGGTGGAAGCCAGGGGAAGTCTAAGGGTTAAACTTTGGAACAAGTGAATTATTTATTTTAAAAAAAGAAAGATGGAAGTGAGTGTAGACCAAAAATAAAGCACAGACTCACACCTTCACTAAGAGCCTACTTTAGGGCTAGGCCAGAGGATATTGTGCTGGTGCCGGGGCAAGGAAAAATGGATAACGACATGGTAAAGGACACTGGAAACGGTGGCGAGGGGGTGGAGGATAACTCTCCCCCCCAACTAACAATTTGGCCCACCGAGAGAATATACAAGTTGGTCTTGATGTTTCTATGACGAGTCAAGGCGGCAACCTGTCTACTTCGCGACAGGAGGAAGAAGTTCTGGTAGAATCGGTTGCCAGCCCTTCCCTTGCCCAGGCTCTGGCCCCCGACCTAAGGTATAGCCCTTCTATGGAGGAGATGATCCTCTCCATTTCGGAGGATATAAAAAAAGGCTTTGCAAGTTCGGAGAGCAATCAAGGGGAAATCAGAGAGGCCTGTGAGGCATTGGAAAAAAAGTTGATAACTTGATGGAGAGGATCCAGACATTGGAGGAGACAGTGGGGGGATGAAGGAGAAGCTGAAACTTCATAAGGATGAGATCCGAGACTTGAACGAAAAAGAGAAAGGATTACAAATTAGGATTGAGCAATTGGAGAACTATTCACGTAGGAATAATATAAAGTTGTTGAAGGTCCCAGAAGGAGCAGAAGGGGCCAATTTGAAGTCATATGTGTTTTCCCTAATTAAATCTGTATGTGAGTTGGAAGAGAGTAATGAAGAGATTGAAAAAGATATTCAGAGAGTCCACCGCGACCCCTTTACGAGGCGGCCGAACAGTACAAGACCGAGAAAAATCTTGGTTAATTTCTTAACCTATCATCTAAAGGAAAAAATATTGAGTAGCGCATTAAAACAGAAATCATTAAGGGTGGAAAATGTGACATTTGAGATTAGATCTGACCTATCCAAAATTACAATGGATAGACAGTGGGAATTGGGAAAAAGGTTGGATGAATTTAAAAAGCTTGGAGTCACGGCACAGATGAAGTTTCCGTCATTCTTGCAAATAATGTACAATAACAAAATGTATAACATAAGGGAGATAGATAGGGCGGATGAATTGTTAGATGTTATAAAGAAGGAACAGGCCGGTCATGTGTAATAATTTGTGTAATTTTAAGCCTCCCAGGTAAGCAGGGCGCTCTAAAATTAGGCCCATGGTGGCCGACATTGTGGGGGGGTTCTCCATGGGAGGGAGCAGGGAGGGATGGGCACAAGAAGGGTGGTTCTTTGGGTCGAGCACGAAAATAGTTCCTCATTCACCTAGGCGGAGGAGTGGTGGGTTAGTTTTGAATGGCAAGAATTGGTAAAGGCCAGGGAGATGGGAGGTCTACGATAAAATTTCTTTCTTGGAATATTAATGGCTTGAGGACTAAATCGAGACGGAAGAAAATTCTACAATATTTAATGGATTCGCCGGCACAAATCCTAATTTTGCAGGAGACTCATTTGGCGGCAGACGATGTAAGGAGTTATTTAAGGCCCAAAAATGGGTGCAAATGTGTTTTTGTACCACCCATAATTTTCACACAAGGATAGTAGTTATTTTGGTTAAGCAGGGGCTCCAAGCTAGACCAGAAATTCTCGAAATAAGGGCGGATCAAGCCAGTCATTGGGTCACAGTAAGAGTACAGGTTGATGAGGCAATTCTGGTATTGGTTGGCCCAAACTGGCCCAAACTGTGATGATATCGAACCTCTTAAGAAGGTATTTTCTCAGTTAATCGAATTTTCAGATTCGGTTATTATGATGGGAGATTTTAATGTGGTGTTGGATAATAGACTGGATAGAACTGATACCTGCAGATCCTTAGGCACGCCAAAATCACAACACTACTTAAAGAGAATGATGAAAGATCATGGCTTGTGCGATATTTGGTGAAAGAAGGAAGGGGAGGCTAGAGTCTTCTCCTTTTTTAATAAGAAATATAGCCATGCTTCACGCATTGATTAATTTTTAGTTGATGACAGGTTGTTGGAAAATGTTGATAGGATTGATTATTTACCCTCACATCTATCAAACCATGCAGCTGTAGCATTGCACCTGACTCTCCCTCAGAGAAGAATGTTTAAGAGGTGGACATTGGAGCGTGCACTATTACTGGATGAGGATGTCTTATCGCAACTACGTAGAAAAACAGAGTCTTTTTTTAATATGAATATAGGTTCGGTACCATTGTCAGTGGTTTGGGACACCTTTAAGGCTGTAATACGAGGGGAAACTAAGAGTATCTCATGTTATAAACATAAAGGGGGTCATTACAACCCTGGCGGTCGGTGTTAAACTGGCGGTAAGACCGCCAACAGGCTGGCGGTCTTACTTTGTGGAATCATGACCATGGCGGTTACCGCCATGGTCATCCGCCGGTTCTCCGTTCCGCCCGCCAGGGCAGAGACGACCGCCGGGCTGGAGACCTGGGTCTCCAGCCCGGCGGCCGTCACAATACCGCCGCTGGTATTTTGACCCGGCGTACCGCCGTGGATTTCCAGCGGTAGGAACCGCCATGAAATCCATGGCGGTAAGCACAATCAGTGCCAGGGAATTCCTTCCCTAGCACTGATAGGGGTCTCCCCCAACCCCCACCCCAACCCCGACTCCCTCCCCAACACCCCCCACCACCTCTGCCACCCCCCAAAGGTGGCAGGGCCCCCCTCCCCACCCCGACCCCCGACATTACCTTACTCATACACACCCGACACGCACGCAGGCACCACCAACACACATACACGCGCACACACCGACATACATGCCAACATCCACACACACAGTCAGACACGTACACCCACATTCAAACATACACGCACACATCCATACAGACATACCCACAGACATACACGCACTCATTCCCAAAACATGCAACACCCCCGCAAGCATACACGCACTCACACACCCCCCTACATACACAGACGCACATCCCCATACACCCACACAACACCCACCCGCCACCCTCCCCTAACGGACAATCAACTTACCTGTTCTGTCGATCCACCGGGAGGGGACGGGTGCCATGGGGGCAGCTCCGCCAACACCACACCGCCAACAGAACACCGCCGCGCAGAATTACAGGACGTGATTAGCTGGGCGGTGTTCTGTTGGCGTGGCGGTGGAGGTGGAGCAACCGCCACTTCCCCGCCACCCGCAAGTATGGCTGTTGGCGGCTCTCCGTCGGAAAAACGACGGAGGGCAGCCAACGGTCATAATATGCTGAGCGGCAAACCGCCACTACTGGCGGTCTTCCGCACAGCGGTCCCTCAGCGGTCTTGTTAAAAGACCGCTGAGGTTGTAATGACCCCCAAAGTGTTTAGAGACAAAATAAGCGCTCTAGAACGGGAAATGTTAATAAAAAGCGAGAAGTTGGTTGGTAAAGGTGAAGGGACACAGGAGGAGGTAGGAAGAGTGGAATTGGCCGAGCTAAGAACACAATTGGCAAATATTCTACAGGCGAGAATTGTTAAAAGATGGGAGGTTAGCAAACTAAAACAGTTTGAATATGGGGAGAGCTTGGGGAAACTGCTTGCCAGGAAAGCCAAATCAGATCAGGTTAGGAGTCATATTAAGGAAATAGTGGTGGAAGAAACAGGCGCAAAATTGACTCATAGTGAGGATATTGAACGAGGGTTTCAGGACTTTTATTCATCGCTGTATACAGAACATGCGGAGGGGCGAGAAGAGTTGGTGGAGGACTGGCTAGCTCAGGATGTGCTACTGGAAATTTCGCAACAAACTCAGGAATTCCTTAATGGCCCTATCACGGCTGGGGAAGTGCGGGCAGCTTTATCTGGGGGTAAAGAAGGGAAAGCCCCAGGCCCTGATGGTATTCCGGTGGAGGTGTATAAAGTATTAGGTGATTTAATCACCCCGATTTTGACTGAGCTGTTTGGCAAGGTTTTTTCAAACGAGATAGGTATGCCTTCCTCTTGGAATGACGCAGTTATTACGTTGATTCTGAAACCCGGGAAAAACCCGACTAATTGTACATCTTATAGACCTATCTCATTATTGAATAGCGAATATAAGCGGTTTATCAAAATTCTGGTGGATAGATTAAACAGAGTAGCAAATAGTTTAATACACTCTGACCAGAAGGGCTTTTCGAAGGGTAGATACTTGCATGAGCTGACATATGAATTGATTGGGGCTATAGATATGGCAGTATCTTTTGATTCCCCTTTGGGGATTATCACTATCGATGCAGCGAAAGCCTTTGATCAAGTAAATTGGGGCTATCTAAAACTTTTGTTAAAGAAAGCTAAACTGGGAAACAATTTTTTGTGGGGTAGTAAATCAGATATATAGGGCTCCAACAGCTAGAATACTTGTGAAGGGGAATCTTATTGGTCCGATTGCTATAGCTAGGGGCACTAGACAGGGTTGCCCGTTATCCCCTGTATTATTTAATCTATAAATGGAGCCATTTGCGAGGAAGATTCGGTGGAATACGGTGATCTCTCCTTTCTGTTGCCAGGGTTGGGAGAGGAAACTCGCTTTGTATGCCGACGATCTTTTGGTCTATACAGATAATTTATCAACTGCATTTCCTGAGATTCTTAGGCTGGCTGAAGAGTTTGGCAAGGTTTCTGGTTATCAAGTGAATGTGGAAAAAAATGAGATTATGGCTTGGAATTTGGAATATAAATCTGTTTATTGCAAGAAGGAAATCAGATATTTGGGAATTCTGATACCTCAAAACATTAACCAGTTAGCGGAGAGGAACCAGTTAAAATTGTTACTGGAATGTAAGAGTTTATTACAAGGCTGGACCCATCTTCCCTTAACGACTATTGGTAGGGTTAATTTGGTAAAAATGTCTATCCTTCCAAAGTGGAACTTTTGTTTTCTACTTCTCCACTCCCCATGCAGAGAATATACATAGAAAAAATGCAGCGCCTTATAAACGACTTTATTTGGAGTTCTAAAGGGGTTAGAATTTCTCGGAGGAAGTTGCGTCGGTGTAAGGAAAAGGTTGGTTTGGCATTACCAGAATTGCAATATTACGCTTGGGCTTTTCTTTTGAAAAACGTTAGAGTTTTGTTCCTGGCTTCAGACTCCACGACCACAGGTTTAATGTTCAAGATAATGGCTTCTAATATCAAAGACGCTTCAACTAACTTTATTTTTAAATTTGGGGACCCTAAATTCTTCAAAAAGATAAGGCTGAAAATTATGCGGGGATTGGCAGAAAGCTGGTATCAGATTAGACAATTGGCAAAACTCACCTATTATAACTCTAATACACCTATCTGGAATTCCCCGGGTACCCCAGAATGCTTTCAAGATATTTTAGCGCTACCGATAAAACAAGCAGAGTTTGAGCACTGGGGAGATCTGTTTTTGGAGGGAATTTTTCTTCCCTGGGAAGAATTGGTGCTGAAAACGGGTGGTTCTTTGTCCAGGTGGAAGTTTTTGCAAATAAGGGAATGGGCTCAGGGGATTAAGGAAGGTGTTGGCATGTCCAATTCTTTGAGTGAGATCATTCCGAGCCCATTAGTAGGTCCTCACAGAGTGTCAGCTTGGTATTGGGGGATCCTAGAAGGGGTGGACGGCGAGTTTGAACTTCCCATAAACTTGTGGAGCGAATTTTTCCCAGAAGAGGCAGTTAAGAGGTGGTGGAAAGAGTCACTAGTATTGCTTTTTGGTATTGTGAAACTTGCCGCTCTGAGAAAAAAATCACTATTACACGATACATAGAGTTTATATTTCCCCTGAGAAGTTATCCAAAATGAAAGGAGGGCAGGAGGTGAAATGTCCAAAGTGTGGTTTAATTCAAGCAACAGATATTCATATGTTTTGGGAATGTCCTGATGTTCGAGATTTTTGGGAAGCAGTATGTGAAACAATTTCGAGTATACTGAATCGGGAAATTGAGGCTTCCCTTCACTTAATAATTTTTGGTCAATCTCAAGATTGGCAGGGGTGGCCTGGTCGGGACATATCCATAGATATGAAGTTTGTATTCTATGCAATATTGTTGGGGAGGCGGGAAATATGTAGAAAATTGATTTCAAAGGCCCCTCCAGGCCATTCAGAATGGCTTAGGGATGTTTTTTGCACAGTAGTTTTGGATCAAATAGTGGGGGGAAAGGATAGGATGCGGGGGAATTTTTGGGTACCATTGTTAAATTGGAAATTAGGACATTGATGTATATAATTTTGCTTAATTCAATGCAGGAATTGAAATGGTTCTGTGTTATTTGTCCAATGATTTTACACCCTGTTCTGAAATCCTCATGGAACTGGGACAGTCTGAGGATTGTTTGAGAGGAAAGGGCAACCCCTGGCCGAGAAAAATCTCTTTTGTCTTGGTTGATAAGCAAAGGAGGGTTTCAGATAGCCCATGGGGAATGAGGACAACAAAAAATATAAAATGTTGAGAGTCTACCCAAGCTGTTCAGGGCTCTCCTTTGCTTTCAACCTCACCTGTGTCCCCTGAAGTGAAGCCCACTGAACTATCAAAAAAATCACTACCTTGGGTAACACTAGCCTTGACATCCCTACAGGGAATTTATTTTGGAAAGTGAAGTCTAAAAGTAGAACCTAACTAATCCCATTCATTCACAAACGGGTTGTAATTACTGGGTGATAGAGCAATTATGAAATCTAAAGAGCTTGGAACACCATGTGAAGGCACTGTGGTTCTAAACAATAATATTTTATATTCCATGATTGCTAGAAGGATATATGGCAGCTGATGGCTACCTTCACCCAAGAACGTATTGGACTATGTTACCCATGCATTGCAATTTTGGTTATTAACACATTTACCATTTATAATTTACTAATTGATTTTAACATTTCATTTAGTTTAGTCAAGAAACCACCCTGAAGTATTTTTGTAATAATGCATAATGAAGTGATGCAGGTTAAAAATAAACACTTTTTCTTTAAAAAATGTAACTGGGTAGGGTGTGACTAGAGGCTGAAGATGGTGACCTTTATCTAACTGAACTCTGCGCCGCCCACTTGGAATCATCAGCAACCTGCCTCCACAGACCATGTAATTAGCTCCACATGGGGGCGCAATAATTATGAAGAAACAGGACCCTTAATCGAGGGGATATTTGTCAAATTAGTGGTGCCTGGTGGGCCCAACCAGAGGCCGTGGTTCCAACTGCCATACCCTTCTGATCATCACCAATGGGTACCGATACTGCGGCAGCCCCTGTGCCCCAGCGAATAATCATAGTCTCAAGGCTCAGCTGGCCCTGGTCGAGCGGGCTGCCCATAGTAGCACATAGGATTGAATGCTCGTGGCACGCTACAAAGGATACCAATGGTTTGGAGACTGGCGGGTCCACCTCTGCAGCCCTACTGCCCGCCACTGTGACCCAAAAAGCAATTAACGTGTCAGCACAGTACCTGACACAACAAAAGATAAAAACTCCCACCACCACAATAAATGGGGCACTCTCAACAAATATGCCCACTCTGGGGATTGGCATGGTCTACATCTTGTCCCTGACTGTTGCAGAAGCCCCCATCTGGGAAAAGGGCAGCTTGGATCTTGCCTGTGGTGCACCCGGGGATATATGGCTAAAATCCTGGCTGCCATTGATCAGTTTCAGGAAGGACTGGAAGCGACAATTAGTGCAATGGGAGCAGAATTTATGTTGTTGTGCCAGGACCTCTACCAGGCTGTCAACAAGACCTCTGAGGCTGAAGTTAAAGTATCTGGAGTTGAAGACTCTGTTTCAGAGATGAGGAAGACCACTAGGAGACTGACAACAGTTTCTAATGAACATTCCACAAAAGTGGAGGACACGGAGGGGAGGACGCAGCTGAATATCCTGAGGTTTGTTGTATTTCCTGAGGAACGAGAAGAAGACTCCCCTGAGAGGTTCCTGTTGCTCCTTCCCAAGTCCTCGGTATCACCCTGTTTGATATTGGAGAGAGCTACAGAGTTCTGGCTCAGAAGAAACCACTGTACGTCCCTGCCCACCCCAAGAATGTGCACCTGCTATATTACTCTTTTAGAGACACCATCTTCAGGTATGCACTTTCTCAAGAATGCTTGCTCTTCAAATCATGTACAATTCCCAGATGAGACCAAAATGGTCCACCAGTGGCAGTCCTTTGTGGTACCCAGGAGGAGGCTACAGAAACTTCACTTTAGATACATGATCCTCTACGCTACCAAGCTCAAGGTCATTTACCCGTCACAGTCCCACTTTTTGAGATGCCAGAGGAGGTCTTTTGGTCGTCAGGGTCTGCCCTCATCCACAATCACTGCCAATGCTCCACCGGGCAGGTCCATCCAATCACTTCCTCAAAAATCACAGCCATGCAAACAGAACAGAAATAGCTCCAGATTCTCATTGGGCTACACACAGAACGATCCTAACTCCTCGGAGGAACTTCAGAGGGACAACTTATGCAAATCTGCTGTGGGGGGGGGGTCTACAGGGAACGTCTGGAGGGGGCACCCCCCTCAATCTAAAGCCAGCCACATGGATACAAACCTTTTACACTGCTCCCTGGAGCCTGACTCCTTGGGATCACCCTGGGGACTCTGTACACTGCAGCGTCTTCCGATGACATCCATAATTTGGATCTTGGATACTTCCTACATTGCCTACATGGGTGGGCATCCCACAAGTTCGAGACATGGGGACTCAGTTCCTCATGGGGAATTTGTGCTGTCCAGCTACCCAGAAAAGACTCCACCAGTAGAGCTGCAGACTTACCCCTTGTAGAATGTTTGGATTGGGTATTGTTGGGAGATGGCCCAACTGGCTTCCGGGTGGCACCAGTTCATAGTTGCTTCCACAGCAGATGCTTTATGTTCCCAAAGCAATCGGAGGGAGGGATGGGAAAGTAATAGTTCTATTTTCTTTGCTTTGTTTATATTAAAGGTGCCTGCCAATGTCTCTACTATGATCCTTCTCCCTGGACGTCATGTGTATACCTCCCCAATGCCGATCAATAAAACAGATGGACCCCAGAATGTACCTTCAAATATTATCTCCTGGAATGTAAATGGCCTCCTTGACAAGGTCCAGGGGACGACAGTCCTTCAGACCACAAAAAAAGATGCAAGCAGATGCAAGCAGACATCCTATTTCTCCAAGAGTCCCACTTATTGGGTAACCAGGTTCCTTTTCTAACTCGTTATGGTTTTACCCAAGTATTTCACTCTGGGTTCACAGGCGATCAATGGGCACTGCGATCCTGATTAAAAACCATACACCTTTCATGGTACAGAAAGTATGGACAGACAGGTATCCCTAATGGCTAGCTGTACAGGTAGCCCTTTTCTTCAGTTAATATTCATGCACCTACCCACTATCCCCCTCCTTCCTGGAAGGATTCTTGCTGTTACTGGCCAGACTGCCCCCTTGTAGTTGGGGGCGACTGGAACTGTGCAATGGATGATGCCAAAGACAGGTTTCGGAGCCGGACTGGGATAACCAAACACCGCTGTTTACTAGGACTTTTCATAGCAGCAGTGGTCTTATCAAACATGTGTAATCTCCTCCACCTGACAAATCATGAGCATGCATTCCATTCGGGAGCCACTAACACTCTTTCCCACTTGGTCTATTTGTTTTTTACCCAAAGCAGACATGCAGTGTTGTGGCAGCCCACATGTATCCCTGCTGCACCTGTGCTCATTCTCCAATAGGGATACATATGAAAACAGGACATATGAGATCTCCAGTGCGCTGGAGACTGTCCAGCTTGTCACTTTGAGACCGGACTTTTCGGGATCAGATGAGGGAGGCTGTAGACCTTTATTTCACACAGAACAGTAGGTCTGTTACTCCCCCAGGTCCTATGGAAGGCCTTTAAAGCACCCCTAAAGGTGCGAGGGAGACTAGGGGTGTCATTATTATCTAATCCACAGGACAGAAATGTATGATTGATAAACAACCCACTGTCAAGGAAATCAGGCTCTGGAGACCTGAAGTAGAGATGACTTCTATTCCACAACCACATTCGGAACTTACCCACACCTAGCAGCTGCTGCAGCAAAGAATTCTAGGCAAAGCTAAAAAGGTATGGTTGGCATCACAGGCCCATATCTATCACTGGGAAACAACTCTACCAAGATACTGCACTGTCTCTGTTACAATATTCACCACCATCCTTCAATCCTACAATTGGCAGGCCCTGAGGGTGCTTAGATTAGCAGCAAAAAGGCAGTTGTCACTAATTTTGCATGATAGTACGTGCTATAAATATATATATGATGAGTAGCATTACCCCAGGCTCCGATCAATAATTTTGAGTGGGAGTGCCCCTCCATACCCTCTCAGAAGATGAGAGATAAGACCTTGAGAGAGACCTGACAGCAGAAGAACTTATAACCACACTGACTCTCTTAACCTCAGGTCTATATGCACAAACTGAGTACACCACTTGAACAGATGCTGGTGGAGTCCTGAAAAAACACTAGACTTTCCCAGACCTCCACAGAGCCAGAAAAGTTACTGTTCCAAAACCTGTCCCCCCCCTCCTGCACTGTGCTCCTCTTACCATCTTATTCTCTTCTCAACACTAAAGTGAAAGTCATTGCCAAAGTGTTGGAGAATAGACTGCTGGACAGAATCCTATCATTAGTGCACCCTCGCCCTAGCAGATAAACTGAAATGCCCAACAGTGGTAATGTTGGCAGATGTTGAAAATGTTTTGACTATGTTGAATGGGACCACCTCTTTGCCCACCTCTGACACCTTAACATTGGGCCCAAATTAATGGCCAACATCAAACTATCATACACTGATATAACGGCCTCAGTACGCATGGGTGGTGCCATGTTGGCACCCTTTCCGGTATTCTGAGGGAGGGGACAGGGCTACCCCCTTCTCCCCTTTGCTCTTCACCATAGCAATAGAGCCCCTGGCAGAATATATTGGTATAGATACTCTGATACAAGACTTTGAGTGGAACAGGGGAGCCTCCAACAGAGTCTCCTTTTATGCAGAAGATCCACTGATTTTCCTAACACACACTATGACCACTGGCCCCATTATCCTTCAAATCCTGTGGATTCTTGGGGAAAAGCCTGGGTTGAATCCATGATCTTCCCTGCCAATTCTTACAGCCAAAACTTGGCCTGGCCCGCAGACTTTCAGGTGACCACACAGGGGTTCCAGTACCTAAAAGTATATATTACACCTACCCCATACAGCCACTGATTGTCAAATTGACTTTAGATATCGGATGTGGTCAACCCTCCCAATGCCACTTTTGGGGTGTTCAGCCATTTTTCAAATTGTGTCCCTCCTGTACGATATAACAAGTTCCCTCTTTCATAGAGTCAACATGATTCTCTGTGGCTTCTTGTGGAACAAAGGCCTCCCACCTATTGCCCTGACTAAATGTTTCAAATCCACTTTTGATGGCAGCAACCCAGTTTTTGATATTGAAACATATACAGAATTACATTTAATCATAATCAATGAATGACTGCAAGACACCTAGCTCGACCCTGCAGTGGAAAAGTGGTACCCCCAATCCACACTTATTATACGGCGGCCCCACAACCCTATCCCACCTGTCAGCGTTTGGGTTACCCTCCAGCTGTAGGGGTCTACATTACATCGCTTGTGCAAACAATGAGCTGACAGAGAAGACTCCCTTGTGGGTAGACATAGCCCAGGTCCAGGTAGCTAGTCTTAAGGGCTTTCGGGGTTGGGACCTCATTGGTATCACTACACTATAGGATGCAGTGGAGGGACCTATTCTCAAATCCTACCAAAACCTACAAGTGGAGTTTGACCTCGACCATAGCCAATTATTCCATTATTTACAATTCTGACATGCTGAATCTTGCTAGACAACCTCTAAAGTTGTGGGGAACTAAACTTAGACACCTGTTCGTTTGATAAGGAAGAACATGTTGGTGAAGTAGGAAAGGACTCAGCCATGTGCAGCCACTGAAATGATTTCAAGCTTATTACTTAGTTTGATGTGGGCAAAGGAAGGTATTAAATGTCAGGCGTTATGTATTTATGGTGTCTCAGTGTGAGAAGTGTTTGGGTTTGTGTGTACTATAAGGTATGGGTGGGAAGCCTTATTTGCAGTACACTCAAAAGTCCCATTTCAGGTCCTGTCAGCTACTTTACTTATCCTTAGCTTAAACCTGGGTAGCTGTGGCTTTGAGCAGAAAGGTGTAGCAAAGGAACAAAGTGTAAAGCATTTAACAGCAACTAACAACAGAATAAGAAAGCCACTTTACATGAAAGAAACAAGACACCAATTTATGAAAGTAGAGCAGATTTTTATAAAATTCTAAAGACCTCAATCATCAAAATACACCATAGGGTTCCAGAGGTAGAGATTTTAGACATAATAAATACCATTTATATCAACTGCAAACAAACATTGGCAACAAAAATATTCAAAACTTTCGAAACACGTATAAAAGTTAGTTCAACATCTCCAGCCCAATTTGAGAAACTGAGTACAGCAGTGCAGAGGTCTAAAGGGCCATAAAAGACACTTTAAACAGTTATCTGACCACCAGAGCGTTTTAAGAGCAAAATCCAAACTTTACAGGATGACTGCAATGGACAACAATGGAGTAGTCATGATGCTGAGGAATGCAGGCTGAAGATGTTTAAGGACGCTCATGATGCTGTGCGATCGATGAGAGTGAAGTCCTGTCAAGTCCTCGGTCCCCAGGTGAGTGAGGGCGACTCTGTGCATGGATCTCTAGGTCCAACGAGGTCCTCTATGCAGGGTTCCAAGGGCTGCCGACGCAGACCGTGCACTTTTGCAAAACAGCGGTCACAGTGCAAATCTTTTGTGAAGGTTGGTGTACCTCTTGTCCAACAAATCTTGTCACAATGAACACTCTCAGGTCCATCAGGCATGGGTGCACCTTTTAGCTGTCTCCAAATTGTTCTTTGGGGTGCCCAGCTCCGTTAGTGGCAACATTTCTATAGTAGCTCCCAGAGATGAGACTTGCGCTCTTTCAGCTTTATTGTCTCCAGTGCCATTCAGGGAGGTCAAACAACTGACCCTTTAAGTCTCACAGGAATGGGGCCAGGATTCAGCTTTTTCCTGAGCCAAGCACGCAGAACAGGGTCCAAACTCCAGTAACCTAGAGGGCATCAGGTGCAGTCACTCCGGCGTTACAACCTCTCTTTGTGCACTTCCAATGGTACAAACTTTTCTTCTTCTCATACTCCTTCCAAGCCCAGTGAGTATTGAGGGTCAACGTGCCAGGAGTGCTACATTTATCCCAGGAAAATGCCCTGAGGAGACCACATGATCACTAGCGGATGTGCTACATGGGCCTGAGTGGTGTAACGAAACTTGAGGGGGCCACCCAGGAAAGTACCTTGAGGGGTCTCCCTCACCCCTGGATCCAGTCAGGGGCCTGCTGCTCATGCACAATGTACTGTGCTAAGGAGACCCCCTGGAGCTGGGGGCCCCCATACTGTGGGGGGCCTTTGTTACGCCAGTGACCCTCCTACCTATTGGCGAAGTTCCTGTGATGTGTGGCATCTGGCTATCCCAGAATGCAACATTCTTGCCCCCTTCAAGATGGCACTACCCTTCCTTGGTTCCATGCCCACGGTAAAGCTGGTTTGGGGGCAGGATTGCCTCCTCTCTTCCTGACTCCATGCTGTCTACAGGAACAAAGAGCATCCTGCACAGGGGTGTTGGACCACGTGGCCCAAAAAAGGTGACTTTGAAGCACGCCTCTGGACTAACCTCCTGAGTGGCTGTCCTGGAAAAGGAGGTGACACCTCGCTGTTGCTGCACTGCCTTTGTTCCTGAAACTGGGAGTCATTCACAAATCTCCCCCGCAGTCATAAAGCTGTATTTGTGTGTATGCCTTTGTGAGGCTGCTGGACGAGTAGAACACAGAGTGGGAACTTTCTAAAAGTTGCCTACCTTTAAAAGTGACATTAATTTTGACATGGGCATCAGGTTGCATTTAATGCCACAATTAATTTGATGCCTTACATCAGTGGTTTCCAACCTGTGGTCTGGAAACCCCTGGAAATCCATGAAGCTTCTTCAGGGAGTCTGCAAATGCTTAGAAAATTAAATAATATTAACAGATTAGGTCCCCAGCTTTCAGTAATGACTCTCTGAAGGTCCCCGGATTTCAATAATGATTCAGTGGGGGTTCCTAGGTTCCAGTAATGATGACCCAGTTTGGTAGTCCCAGTTATAAGTTAGCCAGGTTGGGATGCCGCCCGGTAACTCTGTAATAGCCAATGGGGCTACCAACTTTAGCCACAGCAAAATAACAATTTGGAAGTGTTGCTGCTAAGACATATCATAAAACATATGTCTTACTTAACAAAATAAAGCCATCTGCCATAGGACTTTATAGGCCTTTCCTAGGGGAGACTTACATATAACATTAAGGGATAGGGGGGCTTTGCCATTGGTTTAAGTGTCAAAGTCGAACTGGCAGCGAAAAGCAGCAAAAACACTGTACTTCCAGTCTGTGGTGGTAGGCTGGGAGTGATCTTGTACTTTGTCACACAAAGGGTGGTGACCCGGAGTGGACACTCTGGGCTTGATTCAGAGTTTGTCAGATGGGTTACTCTGTCACAAACGTGACGTATATCTCGTCCGCCGTAATGTGATTTCCATAGGCTATAATGGAATCGTAATACGGCGGACAGGATATCCATCATGTTAGCCAGGCCTTGCCACATGCACTTTGTATAAGATTAAAACACTGGAACTGAGGTCTGGTTAGCAGGCCTCAGTGCACTCTCAGAGTCAATAAACCAGCAGCTTCAGTTCAAATATGTGGGAGTGAAAATGCAAAAAGAGACATTTCCTTACAAGAAGCATACAATTTTGGACTCTCTGAAGTCCAGCAAAGATTTTGAAAGGAAGGCCCAGATACATACTCTTGGAATTATGTTCTGGAGAGCACAACTGTTAGGACAAATGTAGTTCTTTGAGGCAGGAATACAAGTGGAAGACTGGTAAACAGACACAGAATTGTGGAAAGATTCTTTGTTACTTATTCAGTTGAGAGATCAATGGCATGTTGGTATCAAGAATAATCCTCAAGTTGTTTTGAGATAGAGTCATTGCAGGGCCGTGGATGGAGGCTAATCAGAAGGGTGTGAGTGTTGCCTCATTCCTACAGACTGGCGGTGATGCCCTATAGCTGCAACCCATTCTAGTGTGTTTACCAAAACTTTTATAGCACCAAACAAGCCACAAAGAGGCACCTTTGTGGCATTTAACCCAGAGAATGAGGAGGTCAAAAGAGTTAGGAGCAAAGAAAAGGGGGCAGCCATATATTTCTGTGTGTTAAACTTTTAAAGGAAGTATTCCTCTACCTTGGAAATACCAGCCTAACTTTTAAAAACATTGACTACATGCAAAGAGCATAACAGAAGTGGCAGTTTCCCTGAACAGGAGGCTTCAAATGTGTGCACATTGGTGAAACAGACCTTCAGTGGTAGATGGGCCGACAGAATAGGTTCCAAAGGTGCGACATCTGTGACTTTGGGTCAGTGTTTTAAATGGAAATACAGAAGGGCTGGTACTCTGTATTCATTTAAAGCATTGCCTGGGGTTGATAATCTTATGACAGCCCTCAGAACAGGACTCTTTAACTGGACTCTGTAGAACAGATACGTGTACCTGAATCTCCTGGGCCTTGCCTGTGCCTTTTCAGTGCATACATTTGTGCACTGGCTGATGGTTTTGAAGTCAGAATTATCTCTGCTGGGGTGGCTACTTGAAATTTGAAGTCTTGGCCGTGTCATGTGGACCACTCAGAGTTGAGTGGGAAGCCTGGGTTTGGACTATGAAGTGTTTTTTTCACCTAGACCATTGGTGCCCAGTGAGGCTCCTACAGTGCTGGTTCATTGGCATGTTTTTGGGCTATGAAAAGGATTCAAATGTATGTTTTTTGGGAATCCGAGGTAGGTCTAGAACCATGTCAGAGTTTCTTGATACCCACATAAGATAAATTAGGTAAAAATAATTTATATAGAACTTATTTACACGGTGGGTACTTTGCAAGCCTGGCATGGGTCTTGCCTGTTTGTAGTCTTATACAAAAAAGGACTTCAGTCATAACAAGACATTTGGGTACAAGCAGTGGTTGGTCCTGGTGGCCACAGTTTGTGAACCGATAGTTCCACTGTTTAAAACATCTCCTGCCCATGGTGTTTTTACCGTTATTGTCCAGGACTGAATTTGATATGTAGTCCTTGGGCTGTGTACCCCTGTAAACAAGCACACATATATTCCTATAGACAAGGGGAGGCATGGTGAAGCACTGACAGGGACACCAGTAGAAGCAGGAGTGAGAAAAAGGCCACTTGATAGAGTCAGAAAGATATTTTCTGACGTTGATTTTCCATAACCATGGCAATCAGAAATAATGCATAGAGTTTATATCAAACAATGCATGGGAACTTAGTTGAGTTGTTACATGAAGTCTGGGGTTTGGTCTGTGACAAACGGTGCCTGAATCATTATTCAAAGGAGTACAGAAGGTGATGAGGAAGTCCTATGCGGTATGACAGGGACTGTGGGGGTATTCGAGGTGGTGCCTCTTCAAACAGAGAAACAGTGCTATTTGAGCGGTGTTTTAGACAGCGCTTCCGGAAGTGGCATCTGCAAGGTTGCAGTAGCTATGGAGGGACTGTCTTCAAAGCCATGACACCAGTGAATTCTGAGAGAAGAAAGTGATTAAGTTCCACTTTTGTGCCCTATGATATGCTGCTCCTCTCACTGTGGCACCCTTGTGTTACCTTCTTTGTGCTGCAAGGTTAGGAAAATGCCTGCCTCTACTAACTAAACTCTATTTGAAGAGGCCCAATTTACATCCAAAGGCTAGATTTTTTTGCTATCAAACTTAAAGCCGTGAAGTGCTTGGGTCTGGAGTCACGACTCCTTTTCCACCATTTTAGACACAACACCTTTCCACATCTTTTTGCCGGGAACTAACTTATGTGCTTGGTTGGTGACACTCTTGAGGTTTTCAAGAGCACGTGCTATCGCCTAGTATTAGCCTCTACTCAAGTCAGTTGGTTAATGCACTTACTGCAGAGGTCTTGACAAACAGAATGAGAATGTCACAGATTACAATCCTGACATAGCCTTTTCACCTCTTCATCTCTGCAACATCGCTGCAAATGAATTATAGCAATTTTGTTAAGAATGACACCTGCTTTGCAGCACTATGAAATGGCAGAACCTGTATTACCAAGAGCTATATAAAAAATAGGTATTCCCATCCTGCCCCAACACGCACCAAGCAAAGAACATAGGAGTGATGATGTGGAGTAAGGGCCAGAGCTGCCGACCCTGGTGCTGGGGAACATGGTTTGAGTCTTGGTGCCGGCTCAACATCCTGGTGTTCTGGTTAAAACTCTTAATCTCCCATTGCTACCAAAAAGTAGCGCGTTCTTGTGTAATGTAACCGGTGTTCATATAAAATGCTGTAATACCTTTATATCAAGTTTGCGCTAAATGAACTCTATTTGAAGAGACCCAATTTACATCCAAAGGCTAGATGTTTTTTGCTATCTAGCTATGAGGCTGTGAAGTGCTTGGGTCTGGAGTCACGACTCCTTTTCCACCATTTTAGAAACAACACCTTTCACCATCTTCTTGCCAAGAAGTAACCTATGTGCTTGGTTAGTGACCCTCCGGAGATTATCAAGAGCATGTGCTACCGCCTAGTGCTGAGCTCTAATAAGGTCAGTTGGTTAATGCACCCACTGCGGTGGTCTTGACAGAATGAGAATTTCACACATTACAATCCTGACCTAACCTTTTCACTTCTTCATCGCTGCAAGGATGAGGCAAATGAGTTATAGCGATTTTGTTAAGGATGGCACCTGCTTTGCAGCTCCATGAAATGAAAGAACCTGTATTACCAAGCATTATATAAAAAAATCTGAGTTATTCCCAGACTGCCCCAACACGCGTCAGGCAAAGAACCCTAGGAGAGAGGATGTGGCTTAAGGTCTAGAGCTCCTGACTTTGGAGCTGGGGAACACGGTTCGAGTGTAGGTGCCAGCTGGTTCTGTCCAAATCACCTAATCTCCCCTTTCTTCCAAAAATGAATGTGTTCTTGTGTAATGAAACTGGTGCTCACGTAAAGTGCTGTAATACCATTGTATTGAGTTAGCGCTTTATAAAACTGCAAAAAAAGAAAGCGCTCCAATACCTTTGTGTCAAGTTTGTGCTACATAAGACTGCAAAAATAACAATAAATTACAACACCCCACATTGCAAAGAAACAGCAAGATGCCTGAAATGAGGAACAAAACAACATACCGCCATGAGCGTGAATTGGCGAGGCAAAAGAAAGCAAGGGGGTACGGGACAGCAGCCGTGGTGGGACAAGCAAGAATACGTCATGGGGGAGTGTGATTTAAGCGCTATGGATGAAACAGTAGGGTGCGTATACAGTTCCCCCGAGCTCAGCATTGTAAGCACAGTGACTCACAGGAGCAGGAAACCAAGAACAAAAAATCCCCCTAAGAACAGATAAACACGACAAAGTGTAATTATACAGTGGTTAGTCCCTGCTCCCAAAGAGAAAAAGGAGGGACAAAGTGGCATGACGGGCCATTAGCAAGCAAGAATTTTTAAATGACACTGAAACAAACAAATGAAATGGCTTTAGGCCTACAGAAGTAAGTATACTAAAAGTATACAAGAGGCTGTACGCTTGCACTCGACCTAAAATGTGGCCCACATTTGCCAATGGGGAAAGTTTTGCAATTTTAAAGGCACAGTGTTTAGGGGTTTTGCAAAGTATGGAACACTGCATGTATTTGTGCTTGCTGCTGGAAATGTTTTCCGTTATATCAGGGAATTCAACAGTAAAAACCGGCACACCCTACCATACACAAACCCACAGACAGGCAAACAAAAACAGTTCACACACTGATCTGTCAGACCAACCCTTCTGGAACTGCCAAACTGCCCGATAAGCCTTACATCTCTAAGGTCTAGATGTATCAAAGCTTTTTCATTCGCAAATGGTGCGAATTGCAAAATTCCACCGTTTGCAAATGCAAAAATGCCTCTCAGAATGTATGAAAGGCATTCGCAGTGCAATTTTAAAGAATTGCCAAAATAGCGATTCCCTGAAATTGCGACCCCATTTAGGGAATTTCATATTGCGATTCCTTAAATAGGTAATCACAAATAGGAAATACCTATTTGCGATTACCAGTGCACATGTATCATGCATTTCCTAAAATCAAATTTGGCATTTAGGAAATGCAATTACCACACATTATATTTTGGTGGTAAGCATGTGCAATTTTTAAAAAGGCATTAAAAATGCATTTTTTTAAATAACATGTAGCGCACACATGCCCCTAGGGTGCTTTACATGTCCACAAATATTTTTTTGGGGTGCATCACAGGGGGCCTTAGGCCCCCAGCACCCTGGGATTTGCATTACCTGATTTGCGAATTCCTGACAGGAATTCGCAAATTCGGAAATGCAAAACCATTCGCACTTATGGCCTACAGGCCCATAAGGATGAATGGAGTCTCATTCCCTAATTGCGATTTGCTAATGGCGATTTCGATTTTTAAGAAGTCGCTATTACCGAATCGCAATTTTATACATCTCTTTTTGCATTTCTCAAATAGCGATTTCTTGAAAATTGCTATTTAAGAAATGCAAACCGGGAGCTTGATACATCTAGCCCTAAGAGTGTGCTGTGTAAATCAAACATCAAATCAAGTAAATCTCTTTCTAATGACATGCCCTAAGCCTATTGTTTCAAGGGATTTATACTTCTCTTGTTTTAAGGAAATGGTCTTACATTGAATAGAAGTGCAAAAAACTTTATTCTGTGGTTCTCAAATAATGAAATTGTTCAGCATTTGGTAATGGTAAGTTTGAAAGATTCACCATTTTTTTCATTTATTCATTTATATTTATATAGTACACACATTACCTCCAAGGAGGTATCCTGGTGCTGAGACAAATGATTGCAATAAGTGAGGAATGAAAGAAGGAAGATAAAGGACATAGGAAATATATTTTGCTAAAGAACTTAAACAATGAGATTAAACAGGTAAGTTTTTCATTGTGTTTTTTAAACAGAGAACGTTCAATTGTGATCTTAAATGTATTTGCATCTTGTTCCATGTCTTAGGAATTAGAACCAATAACAACTGCCCCCCAGTTCTTACTTTTGCAAATTTAGGGACGGTGAGCTGATGTTGAGAGGATGATCTCAATGTCTAAAGCCTGACTGTGCCATGTGTAGAGCATGATTATCCTGGAGAAATGCACTCAATTGTTTGTTTACCACTGCTGTGGTGATTTCCTCTATCATGAGGAGAAATTAGCCATTGTTTCAGGATCCAGTGCCCTTTTTCAAAAATGTAGTGTGACAGTAGCTTCCTTCGAGGATAAGACGTCTATACCTGTCTGTAGAGATTACTAGCAAAGCACTGGATCATGGTCTCTGTGACAGTTTTATCTAGGAGATCAATCATGGATCAGTTGGAGAAGATAATTTTATGTTTTAAATTTTAAGGATGTCTTATTGCATTGTTGGCTGAAAAGCTGATCAGATTGGATCTACCAGAGCTATTAGGCCATGGCAGGAGATATTAGGGCCTTGAACTGGTTTATGTACAAGCTTTCTGATCTTTTATCAAAGAATTTGTCTATCTAATCGCATAACTCTTGTGATGGGAGATGTGGCTAGTTGCATCTGAATGTGCTAGACAGTTTCACATTTTAAAAACCTCTCTTTGGATTTTTCGTCTGTGGTAATGTCCTACTATGTAGTGTGTGACAAACTTTTCGTTGCTTCCAAGTAAGTTTTTATGACTAGGTTTATCGATGTTTGATCCTGTCTTACACCTGCTTTTCTCTGATGTTTTGCTTGATTATTTAGCCTTCCTAACATGCTCATTATACCACGGTGCAAAGGATTTCTATCTAAGGTGTTTTATTGATTTATTGGGATTATTCGATCTAGGGATGAGGTAAGCTGTTCTTGCATCTGATTTGTATTTTCTGTTGGATCTTCTGAATTAAAGGCTGGCCTGGAGTTTAACAGCATTGTGTTCCGTTCTTTTATGTCCAGCTTGCTCAAGTTTCTGGCCTTTTTATGGGTCTCTATCATCCCTAAGTTTTTTGTGGCGTGGCTGGTGACAAACTTAAGAAGGACCAGCCAATGGAGATGGCTTCTTTAAAACATGCTGATGATACATGCCTCTACTTGAAAGTCTCCTCTGCTTCAGACATTCAACACCTTAAACATTGATTACACATTGACCAGACCTGCATGTCTAGTGCTTAACACCACCAAGACAAATTCCTATTATTTCCCAAGAACAACACACAAGATGCAGACCTGACTTATTTGCATGAACCTTGATGGCTTCAAACCCAATCTTTCACTGAATGCCAAGTCACTTGGATTCAACATAGCCCAACCTCACCCTCAAACAACACATTTTCAAAAACATAGGCAGCCTAACAGCAGCTCTCTCTTTTAAAGAAATCAAACCATTTCATCCCCAAATGCACTTCAGAACTTCTGTTCAATTCATCAAACTCTTGCATCTCGATGGTGGTAATGCCATACTTCATGACCTGCAAGACACCACACTGGCACCCCTTAGAAGCATGAGGCAGCATATCCCATTCAGCAAGTGACAAAATATGATCACATCACCCCCATATTGATGAAACACCATAATCTTTTCTTGCTGGCTGCACATCTTCAAAACCAGCTGCATTGTTTACAAATCCACCACGACCAGCAACCCTGCTAGTCTTGCAGACATGCTCACCATCTCTGGTGGATCGTGGCCCAGCCCAGACATCACTAGACTGCAGAATAAGAAGTATAAAAAAGAAAAATCAAGACAGCAGTCTCTTTCCTTCTACCCAACCACGGAATTTAAAAAAACATCCCCATATCCTTCCAGGCCACCCCAAAGCTGCTCCAATTTAGGAAAGAGTTGTAAACTCATCTCCTTGAAGAATAGTACTTCCCAATGCATGAATAAATATTAACCCCTACTCATTATCTTTATGTTTGTCTTTGGCCACATACATCCCTCCTCTGCCTTTCTTTTAGCTAGGTTTGGGCTATAGGAATACCTTATGCATAAGTACATTCATTTTATCGAATTAACTTGAGTTGGTTAATTATAAATGAGTGTGATGAGGGCGGGCTTATCGAGTTTAATCACCTTTGAACTGCAGATTTCTTTCATACTTCCGACGTGTAAATGGGTCAGAATTCTGTGAATTTGTTGGCTCGTTAAGTCAATGGTGTTTAGCAGCAGGATGAGCTGGGAAATTGCAAATATTTTTGTTGTGAGGGACACTCTTCTGAAACTGGGCCTTGCATTGCTCGAAATGTAGCTGGTATTGAGCTTGTGAGGGAGGAGAGGAGGAAGAAAGTGCTCAATTGATGCAAGTTTGGAAATAAACTTTTTTTCAGTCAGAGATGTGCAGGTTACCAACCCTTTCTTTAAGCTATGGAACAAAATAATATTCATGAACTCCAACTGGTATAAGGTCAGTACTCAAACTATTTAAGCAAAAAGCACACAGAGCCCGTTTGCAACACTGATGATGCTTACAATATAGCAGATGATATTGCCATAGCTGTGTTATTAAAAGAAGAACGTCAATTGATATTATGCATTGTCACTTTAAGAGGAGAAAAGATCAACGTGGGATTCTGCAAAGAAAAAAGCTGTACATTAAGTAGCAAATGAAGTATAGGGGTTGTACCGAGTGAAATCATGCACAAAGAAAGTAAGTGCATGAAAAACAAGTAGCCTCCGAAATGAAAAGGGGTTGATGAGGCTTGTGAGGCTTCTTTGCTAGATCATGAGTCTTTAATATTTAAAGAGTGGTCCTTAAAAAATGCATGATGTGGAAAAAGGCAACATTAAACAAAAGCACTGATAAATGTGGCAGTGCTTACTTTCTATGTTTTGACAAATTCACTAGCAATATAAAGGAATTTGACAAGAGATGGATTGTCTGAGGAAGAAAGGAAAACCATATATACATGCTCCGCAAGCACAGTTACAGCAGAACAAAACTACACATTAAGAACTTGATTCGGCAATGCCATTGGTCTGGCTAATAACTTAAAGTGCCTTTTGGGGCACTCAGTAAGCCATCATACACGCAATCTGTCACTATCCCTTGCATTCATACATCCATTCCTCTACCCACTAACTCATTCTTGCAACCACCAACTTATCCCACCGCAATTAAAAACAGAGGTACGACCTGAAATAGCATCTGGATGATAAATTTAAATAAAAGAAGGAAAAAAGAAAACTGCCTAAACGTGGCAGGCATAACCTTGCAATACAAAAGTAAAGTTAAATAAGCAGCGGGTTGCACCTTCTTGTAATGGTATTGTGCATACCAGTGACGGCTGGTAATGTGCCTGAGCAGTGGGGCAGTCCACGCATGTGCACATAAACAAACTCACAAGCACCCTTCCACTCACACCCATCCATTTATGACATTACATACACACGCACACACCCATTCACAACACACATACATACATACACACAGCCAACATTAAAAAAACAAAAACGTACCAGTCTGCGGCAGTAACATCCGGTGGTCAGTGGGAAGATTAGGTGGTGCTTCGAAGCATCTGGCAAGAGAATGCCAAAGATTCTGCTGCTTCCTCTTATTGGCTGGCCTTGTCAAGGGTCAGACAATGAGGGGAGGACCTTCACTTACTGGCCACAGAGTGGGGTGGTTTAATGAGACTTGCCTACCCCACCCCACTTTGTGATGAGGTGTCACTGATAGACAGTCAGCCTTGGGCACTTCAGGGCTGAAACTAAAGTGCCCAGGCCTGATTTGATCAGTGACGTGACCCATCATCATGAGGAGGAGGATCTCAGAGTGCTTTGTTGGGCCTTAGGCTTTTCTTTTAATGCCAAGGAAGGCAATGTGTTTTACGGGATATCATGTTATAGGCCACCGGGTACCCCCAAGTCGCATATCCAGAATTTCCTGGATTTGCTATCAAATATGGCTGTCTCACATTCCAACTTTTTCATCTTAGGTAATCTTTGGCCGGAAAATGAAGTTTGCCATTCTGTGAAAGTTGTTCTGGATCCCTGTGAAATATTAGGACCTTATCAACGGGTTTCAGGCTCAACTCATCAGGCAGGCCATACTTTAGACCTGATGTTTGCTCCAGAATGGCTGATATCTATGAATTATGCTCGCCCTCTGTCTTGGTCTCATCATTCCTTGGTCAGTTTTGATTTAGGAATGAAGGATAGTTTATCTTCTAAACAGCACAGGAAGGATATGAGGCAGGCCAGACTTTGGTATGAGCTTATACAAGCAGGCCGTGGCGGCTGGTGAAGTGTGAGAGTGGCGGGGCTGGGGTTCGCCTTTGATGGGAGGGTCAGGTGGGGGCACATTGGAGGGACACAACAGCATTTTTGGGGAGGCCAGTCACCATTTTCTTGGCAACTCTTATTACAAATAGTATAACACTATGCATTTTCCACTCCTCCAGTTAGGGCAGTCTTCTAGTGCCCATAGGTTGGCAGGGTGTTCTTCTTCTAGTTGACATGTAAACCCTGTAGGTGGCCCAGATTGCTATAGAGCACGGCCTGAGCAACATTAGGAATACCTTCAGGTTGATTTCTTGCAGTCGCTATATAAAAATTGTAATTACTGGCTGATTTGTACAAAGTGAAACCAGACAACATGGATAAATCAGGGCTGCCCCTTTTAAATATGTGGTTTTAGTCAAATATTTTATCTCACCAAATCTCTTTTTCTTAATTTTTGCGTATGAAAGTACTTTCAATCAAATTTGTGCTCTCAGACCGCCAATTGTACAAAAACCATTAGCGCTGCCTTCAGGTCGAGTTCTTGAAGTTGCTATATAAAAACTGCAGAGAAATGCAGAGGTAAAAAATCAAAGCCTTAACTCAAGGAAAGTCTAATAGATACTCAATTACTGGCTGCTTTATAAAATAAAACCAGATAACATGGATAAAACGGGTCTTCCTAACTTAAATTGTGTGATCTTAGGCAAACATTTAATCCCACCAAAACTTTTTAGAAAACAAAATCCATTATTATATGCGTACGAAAGCACTTTCAAATATGTGCGTTCAAAATGCCAGTTGTGAAAAGATCATTATCGCTTCTGAAAAAACTACCAAATGTGACCATGAATTTCAGTTGTACCAAATACATTAGCGCTACCTTCATGCCATCGTCTCCCAGTCGCTATATAAAAATTGCAGAGAATGCACAAAACCAAAGCACACACACAATTGTTGATCAAAATCTTTTCAGTAACAGACGTATAAACATCTAACCTCGTTGTCCACAGGATTGGGGGCTGCACTACACTGTCTGGAGTCTCCAAGCTAGTGAGCCCGTCTGGCCGACTCACACACAACTGCAGTACGCATCAAGCACAGCAGCTAAGAAAACTCGAGTCTGTGCAGTATGTCTTTGACAGTCCTGAATGCAAACTGCGCAGACTCAAATTCTCCCACCTGTTTCTACCCAACCCTTTTCCAACTCGTCGCAGGGTGGGACCACTCCCCTGTGACGAGGTGGGAAAGGGTGGGGTGACTTCCTCCCTATTCTCTGACTGATGTGAAGTCCTTGGTGCTGCAGGGCTTCAGTCTGAAGCGCCCGGGGCTAACTTCATCCCCACGTCATCAGGGGGTGGTGACTGTCCATAAAGGCAATGCAATTGCTGAGCTGATGACCTCACAGACTTCAGGGCTGTGAGATCGTCAGCCCAGCAAATATTGGGGACTTTAAGTTTGCCCAGCTGAGAAGCATCACTCAGAGTCATTGACTCATGGTGACTGGAAGACTGGCAGTGTATAGCAGTCCTGGCAGAAGCAAGAAAAAATAATGACGCTTGCACGCGAGTGCAGTGTGGGATTTTTGGCATTTTAACAACTTACTTTCCTTTTATTTTGGTGATGGCGATGGGGGTGAAAGTAAAGGGGGTGGAGCCCCGATGCCCACAACGAGAAACCGCTGCTGCAAGCAGGTGGGCTGCCACCCCTACTTTTAATCTATCCAATTGCTTTGACCCCGATGAGCCAGTTGAGGATAACTATACATCTTATGAGCAGGCGATTACAAAGGCCTTGGATAGAATAATTCAATTTAACAACATGAAGTGCAGCAGCAGACCATCTGCTCATTGGTATAGCGATTCATTAAAAGCTTTGAAAGGATTATGCAGAAATCTAGACCGTAGTTGGTGTGGGAAGTATGATAACAGTGTGAAGGAAGAGTTAAAAAAAAGTTTTGTGGAAGTACAAGAGTAAAAGCAAAATATTATACAAACGCTATGCTTCCCACAACAAATAGTGCAAAAAAGCGTTCTAAATTCTTTGGGACCTTACTAATCCTGAATGTGTGAGAGTGAAGACTGCCCTCTCTCAAAAGTTGTGTGCTGACCTGGCAAAATACTTTGAGGATAACACCTGCAAGATCCTACTGTAGAAGATATTGAGACTCAATCTGAGCACATAACACCCTCCTGTATTACCTCCTTTAATAGGAATCCCATTGTCTGTGATAAATTGACAGCCAGTGAGAGTGCGTTAATGACCCGTGTGAATAGAGTTAACTGGTTTGAGCCTATGTCTGAGGAAATTTTTCAATCTCTAGCTCGATAGATCTCATTGGGCTCCCCTTTAGACCCTCTACCACTCAAGGTATGGAAAGAGTTGGGGGATTAGCTTGCCCCCGTGATCTGGCGACTGTGTAATCAGTCACTGGAATCGGGAGTGGTTCCCTCAATGTGGAAGAAAGCCATAGTTATTTCACTCCTGAATAAACCATCAGCGGATCCCTCTGTGCTGAATAACTTTAGACCGAAATGACTGCTCCCATTTCCGATACAAAATTTTGGAGCGTTATGTTAGTAAGAAGATCTCACAATATCTAGAAGCACAAACCCTCTTAAAGGAAGAGCAATATGGGTTCAGAGCGGTTCATGGAACGGAGGCTGCCCTTCTTGTCGCTCTAGATGAATTACAGCAGAGAGTGGATAGAGGCCAACTGATAATTTTGGCTATGCTAGATCTGTCGGCGGCCTTCGACATGGTCAACCATAAAATTTTACTCAGAAGGCTGACTAAAATAGGAATAGGAGGACTGGCCCAGAAATGGATTGAATCCTGTTAGACCTGACAGCCTTAGGGTGGTCATCCCCCAACTTTTTGCCTGCCTCCCTCCATTTTTCTGACCCTATTCATGCTGGTTTTAGGACTCTGCACACTTTACCACTGTTGTCCAGTGCTAAAGTGCATATGCTCTCTCTCCTAAACATGGTAGCATTCGTTCCTTCCCAACTGCATATTTAGTTTACCTGTAAGCCCCTAGTAAAGTGCACCACTTGTGCCCAGGGCCTATAAATTAAATGCTACTTGTGGGCCTGCAGCACTGATTGTGCCACCCACATAAGCAGCCCCTTAACCATGTCTCAGGCCTGCCATTGCAAGGCCTGTGTGTGCAGTTTCACTGCCACTACGACTTGGCATTTAAAACTACTTGCCAAGCCTTAAATTCCCCTTTTTCTACATGGAAGTCACCTCTAAGGTAGGCCCTAGGTATCCATAGGGCAGGGTGCTATGTAGGTAAAAATCAGGACATATACTTACATGTTTTACATGTTCTGGTAGTGAAAAACTAATTAATTCGTTTTCCACTACTGTTAGGCCTGCTCCTCTCATAGACTAGCATTTCAGCTACCCTCAGATACTTTTAAGTGGTAATCTGGAAGGAGTAGCCCTGCCATGATTAGTATTGTCAGAATGGTAATAGAAAATCCTGCTTACTGGGAAGTTGGATTTAATATTACTATTTTAGAAATGCCACTTTTAGAAAGTGGGCATTCCTCTGCCTTACAGCCTGTCTCTAATCCACGTCTGGTCTGTGCTGGTTGACAGCTCCCCTTGTGCATTCCACCAAAACAGCCATAAGGACAGGACACTCCGTCACATCTGCATTTATCTGCATACTAACTGGGTCTCCCTGGGCAGGGAGGGTGGAGGAGCTCTCTTACAGTTCAAAGGCTGGCGGCCTGCCCTCACACAAAGGACTGAAAACACCCTACAGGGATCCTGGCAGACAGGACTGGGCACTTTAAAACCACTCTTTGAAGTTTCCCCCACTTCAGAGGAATTTTTGTGTATATAAACTACGTCTCTGACCCCACCAAATCAGACACTTCTGGACCTACACCTGCACTCTGTCAGAGGAACTGCCTGGCTGCCCAAAACACTCATCTGGACTGCTTTGCTGAGAAGGACTGCTACCCTGCTTGTTGCCCTCCTGCCCTGCTGGCCTCTGACCTTGCTGGAAGGGCTCGGCATTCCCCAAAAGTGCTCTCCGAGGGCTTGGATTGAGCTTGCCTCCTGGTCCGAAGTCTCAGGACCAATAAAGACTTCACATGCATAAGGTACACTGTTCCAAAAAAGAGAAGAAAGAAGATACAGGATAACCCTGCTGTTAGAAGCAAAAGCCCTCACACATCCAATTGGATGTCATGCTTCATCATTGGGCATGCTCCACGTCAGACCGGCGCTGCAATTTCTGATGGGCTCCCCATTAAGGGGGCTCTTTGCCGGAGATCTTTTTCTCAATGTCTCAGTAAAGACTTCACCAGCTAGCTTTTAACTAGTTTTCTGACTTCAGCGACACCAAGAATGACTTCAGCGATGCCAGCACGAATGAGAAAGTTGCTCCCACCCCTTTGATCTTGCTGCACGCAAAGACTGCGGCCTGCGACGCAAGTCCAACGTTGCTGCAGCACCTCTGACATCACACAGTGTGATCGCAGCACTGCAAAGTCGACTCATCATGCCTTGACTGACTGGATTCATAGACCCCATCGGGTCAGACGGAACTGGCGCCTCGCCACCAATGCTGCACCAGCTCTCTCTGCAACCAGACGGAGCCGAAGCCTCCCCTGCCCTGCCCCATGGTATGGAACCTAGGCCTCACCTCCCTGGATGCCACAAAGGACTGATGCCGCACCGGCTCCAATGACGCCTCATCTCCATGACTCCATGTAACATCTTTGTTTCTTCTTTTTCAAAGGTACTGTGCCTGGGGGCCCGTGCGACTTTGTGACCAGCGCCTGTGGCGTCGGATTATAGGGAGCAACACCATGAACGATGACCCAGTTGGAGCTATTGAGTTTCTAAGTGCTTTAGTGGGATTTCATCTTTAAAAATTCATAACTTGGCTTGTGTACATTGGATTTTTGTTGTTCCAACCATATTTTATTCAGATAAATATTATCTAGTTTTCGAAACTTGTGTGGTGTATTTTTGTGATGTCTTCACTGTGTTATTGTATGATTTATTGCACAAATACTTTACACATTGCCTTCTAAGTTAAGCCTGATTGCTCAATGCCCAGCTACCAGAGGGTGAACACAGGATAATTTGGGCTGTGTTGTGACTTACCCTGACTAGGATTAGGTCCCTACTTGGACAAGGGTGTATACCTCTGCCAACCACAGACGCAATTTCTAACAAATCCTTTTTAACAGACCATTCCCAGGCTGTTCCTTTACCCCCCTACTGTTCTCATTTTAAAAGTCAATGGTCAGGAGTTCCTCAAGGTTCAGCCTTGAGTCCAATCCTGTTTTAAATATCTACTTGAGACCCCTCATTGCGCTAATATAATCATATATTACATTACTTAATTATGCTGATGATACCCAATTGATCCTTTCCTTGAATGCACATTAGAAAATCACCTTGGAGAATTTGCAAAATTGTATCCTTGATGTTGTTAGGTGGATGAATCAAAGCTCTCTCAAATCAAATGTGGATACAACTGAACTCCTTTGCTGTTCAGCTAACAAAATCCCCATGCAGATTCCCCAAATTTCTGGCCCATTCAGCTGGAGAACGGCCTGTTCCGGCTAGTGTAGTTTGTAATTTGGGGTCCTTTTTAACGACGGGCTGTCTTTGGAGAAGCAAGTTATTAAAGCTTCCAGCATCTGTTTTGCAGTATTAAAGGACCTCAGAAAGGCGCTACAAATTTTGCCCAGTGAATCCCACTTTACTATTATGCGTAGTGTTGTTCTGAGTCGGTTATACATTTGTAAAGCCATCATGCTCAGGGCCCCAAACTCTCTGATCTGCAAATTTCAGAAAGTGCAGATACGAGCAGCAAATCTGGCATTGAATAGACCGCACAGGGTGTCAGCCTCCAAAGCCCTGCAGGACTTTCATTGGCTCTCAGTTGAGCAAAGGATTGTTTGCAAGGCTATGTGCATTGTCTTTAAGGCATTACATCCTCTTCACTGCAGTAGCTGAAATGTTACACCCCTGGTAGATGTCTTCATTTAGCATGGCAAATCTACTTACAGTAAAGAAGTTCTGTAGGGCCAGACGTGGTGGTCTTTATATTACAATCAAGGCAGCACAGATATGGAATAGGCTACACGACCACCTCAGATTAGCCCTGGGATTAAAAACCTGCCTTTTTCCACAGTAGGTGTCCAAGTTGAGTTATGTTTTTGCCCACTTGGTGGCTGCGGTTAAAGTTCTGCGCTTTACAGCTGGATCTCCTTAGTTAGATCAGTGCCATGATGCCAGTGTTTAGTGAAAGGTTGTACTTTATAAAAATATTAAATAATTAAATAAATAAGGTGGTCACTCCCTTAGAGCTGTGAAATCTTCAGCCCGGCAAAGGCTGACTAAGGCAGCAAGTCATCAGTGCATTCAGCGCATGTTCAGGACCTGACTGCCTGACTCGAACATGCAGAGTATCTGTCAGGTTAACCTTTACTCAGTCTGACAGACACTCTATGCCTTGAAAAAAGGTGGAGTGGGGCAGGGCTCTTCTCTCCTCCACGACAAGCTGCAACTGCAATACATTGTATCATTGTTTTAAAGTTCCAACACAGATGCCACATTTAGAAGCAATGCGGTGAAAATAATGATTCACTATGCACAAAAGCATTTCAAGATGGCCACTCAGTAAACAATGTATTAGGGGTCATACTGTCTCACTGTTGTATGGATTCAAGGTGGTCCATGCTATTATTCTAAACAAGTTGGTCATCTTGGAACAGTACAACTATGATACATCATGGACACTTCAATTCTAAGATGGCACCCCAGATTAGAAAAAAGTGGCAGCAGACGATGCAACACACTGTAGATGAAATAAGCAGCAAGTGAGCTGCCCGTTATGACTATTTGGGAAGTTGCAAGATAATCAAAAAATAAGGAAGAGGGAAAGAAAAGGAAATGGAAAGCTATAGGACAGGCACCAGTCCAGACACTGAAGCACACTCATTTTCAGGAGGATCGCCACATGTGATCAGGTAAAATGCTATTACTCACAGTACAAATGAGCCAATGGTAGAATTGGGCTAATCCATTCTCCCACGAGTACGCTGTCATGCTGAGAAGAAGAATGTGAATGATACACAAAAGCCCTCTGTGCCTGTATATTTATGTAGTTTCTTCAATGTTTTTTAATACAAATAACTTCTAGACAACAACACCTGCCAGGCCCTTCCAAGATGGTCTAACAAAGATTGCCACAGTGCAAATGTTATTTCACTGTGGTTTGTCTAAGAAAGCAACCAACATCAAAATCCTTTCTTACCCCAGTAATATATGACATTCCATGTAACCCTTTACCTGTTGGGGGAACCAGCAACAATATACTGTCCTTCTATGGTAATCTGTCGGATTACCATGCTCTGAAAGCAGTGTTATACTGCTATGTATTTTACTAACCAACATCCAAAAGTACTTTACTACAACCCTGGTGAAGGCCTCAATGAGGTAGCCATGTATGCTACAAGGCAAGAAAAGCTTCAGCCTCAGACATACATCCAGTGTTTAAAAATGTAAAACAAATAATTTCAGTGACTGAAAGTTTTTCTAAGAAGCCAACAGTCAGTGCTATCCAATACTAAATACAAAATACCAAAGCTGCCCAGTTTTGAATCCTCATCACTTCTCTTTCTTCCAGCACCCTACAGTTCCTGCCTTTTTATCTCCATCCTGCAGGTCATTTTACATCCCTGCTTTGACGATTATGTCACTGTTTACCTTTGTTTCTCTCCCAACTTCGTCTTTCCTTTTTTGCAATTCTCCCTCTTGCGTCAAAGTAGGATGACGAAAAATATATCTTGGTCACTGTAAATGAGCGCTGGTGCTCAACACCTGCAACCACCAGCTAAAATTAAGGACTGGATACATCAGGGGTACTAACGCTAAGGGTAGTTAGTTGCAATGCTTCATTTGTAAAAGAATGCGTACTGGCGCCCAAAGTTTTGCTCAGAAGCTCGCTGCTGGTACTATTATAAGTTGGCACGCTGAATACCAAGGCTACTTAGCCCTAAATCCCTTTGGCTCCTCCACCTACTATTAGAAACACTCTGCCCCTTTAAATCACTCTTGCAGGTCCCTGCTTTCTCCCCATGTGACGTTTTTGTTCGCTTTTGTCTTCTTACTTCTTTCCCGTGTGTTTGTTTTTCCCTCTCTTCCTCTGGTCAATGTCTGACGAATCAAAATAAATGCCGGTCCCCAAAAATGAGAGCGGCCGATTGGCAACCTCCGGCTCCATGTAAGCACTGGTTAATAGGTTGTTCCATGTTTATGTGAAAGAGCTCGAAATCGGGGGCCTGGGCTCGAGGAATCCAGCGCCCTGTTTTCTGAGCCACAACATTACAGTTCAGAAAATCCATACAATCTTCTCCGCTGCACCTGGGGCAAGACGACCACCAGGGCCTCTAAGATACAATTATCTCAAAACGAAAACAGCAAAGATAGCCTGAACATATTAGGGCAGTGCTCCTAGTCTGAAGAAAAGCACTTCATTTTCACAAACTCGCCGTAGCTGTGCAGAGATCAGGGGGGGTCAATAAAATTCAATATGATATCATAACAAGCAGTGGAAAGGCCTTGTTCCTGCTCCTGCTGTTCAAACACATGCTGGGCTCAGGAAGAGTTCGCAATAACATATTGCTTGTCATGTCTGGAAATATCGATGACCCGGCATATCTTTACCAGCTCCAGCTCTCAGCAGTGCTGTTTTAGAAGAATAACACATGCTGCATCAGATGCGTGGGGCCTACTGGGCGAGTACATAGTATTAAAAGTGAAAGAAATTATGAATGCAAAATGTGGGAGCAACATCTAATGAATAATGCAAGGACTTTATTCCCAGAATGCACCGAAATTACATGCTCTGCTGACAGAGAGCTATTTGGGAACACTAAGGGCCTGATTTATCAAACGTTTGCGCCGCTTTAGCGTTATTTGTTGATGTAAAAGTGACGCAAATTTACAAAATATAATTGTATTTTGTGAGTTTGCACCGCCTTTGCGTCAAAAAAGGACACAAATGCGGTGCAAACTTTTCATAAATCAGGCCCTAGGGGGCATATTTACATGCCCCTAGAGCTTCCTTGCGCCACATTAGCGTCCTTTTCTTTTACGCTAATGGGGTGTTGGAAATGCATTTTTGCCGTTCCGGATTTATTAAGCAGAGCAATGCTTGCATTGCGCCACTTTGCACCCCATTGCGCCACATTGTGTCTGCATCAATCATAATGTATGCAAAGGGGATGTTCCTACAAGATTTCTCTGCGCCATTTTTTCCGTCATTTTAAACGCCTGCTAAGAGCAGCCATTAAAACGTGCCACCCATTGAAATCAATGGGCCTCCCTGCCCTTTGCTGCACTAGTGTCGCAATTTTTGATGCTAGTGCAGCAAAGCGCCACAATAGCATCAAACATTTTGACACTATTGTCCTATCGACTGCCATGGTGTGCCGTATGGTAAATATGGCGCTCCATTGGTGTCGTTGGGTGGGGCAAGAGAGACGCAAGAAAACTGGAGCATCAATGCTGATGCGCCAGTTTCTTGTAAATCTGCCCGTAAGGGCCATATTTACAAGCCCCTCGCTCCACCTTAGCGCTGCCATTGTGTCATTTTTTTTAACGCTAAGGAGGCACTAGGGTGACTTTTCTGCGTGCAATATTTACAAAGTTGCGCAATGCTTGCATTGTGCCACTTTGTAAACCCTTGACGCTAGTGCAGCAAACCACCACAATAGCGTAAAGAAATTTGATGCTATTGTGCTAACGACCGACACGGTGCGCAGTATTGTAAATATGGTGCAACCATGGTGTCGTTAGGTGCCAGTAAGGGGGGAGCAGGAAAAGTGGCACATCATCTATGATACGCCACCTTCTTGTAAATATGCCCCTAAGCCTTATAAAAAGAACTGCTACTGCTGTTCAACACTATAATAAAGGTAAGGGCATCGCAATGCCGATCTGTGAACTGCCCTGTCTTGTTTGAGACAGCTCTGTTGTTTCCACCAAGTACAGAAGGGAAGCAGGGACTTGTAGTTTCATCCTCCACTTTGTAGTTATATTCAGTGACCAGGACTGGCTAGTGAGGGCAGCATCAGTATATTGGGCCCCTGGAGAGCTATGATTAAATGGCTACTCATGTATTATGAGTTATGGGCTACTTACCTACCTTTTTGTTTAAATAAATCCATCTAATTGCTGATATTTAAAAGTAAACAGAGTTTAAGGTGTTGATGCTTTTAACTACCAGTGGTCCTTATCATTTGGCAAGTTAGAGTTTTCAGTAAATAAATGTACATCATCGGGATTAAAATTTGTATGATGTCATTTCCTGTGTTTTTAACACATGAAAAGGAGTGTGATTTAACTTTAACTATCAATGTAATTTGTTGAAATGATTTCACTTAATACTCAGGAAGAGGGCACAGTGAAGATACAGGCCTGTCACTTGGTTGTCCCAGGCGTTGATAGCGACTGGCGGAATATGATGAAACTGTGCACAATGGTTGGTTTGGGAGATTGGTAACAAAAGCTTCAAATCGTGGTCAGTTGCAAAACATAAAGAATGCATTAGAGAGTTCAGCGAGTATTTGAAAGAACTCACCACGATTAAGCAAGAGAAACCATCGAGAGCGCACCTTCAAGAGATTTTCATGCTTTCCTATGTTTTAATCTGCAGTGATTAATAAAACATGAAAATTAAGCAACGGCAAAGCCGATCAATTTGAATTTAGATTTTTAATTTTGAATTTGAATATTGAATGAGTGAGTAGATGAATTTGGTAATGTGCAACCCTTGGCTCGATGGAAAGTGTATGGATGGAGGAATGAGAATATATCGGCAAGGTAAGCATAAAGAGGTCAAGCGCATTGATAGATAAATTATTGAATTAATGGTCGCAGCGCTGGACAAATGGATAAATTGGTGACAACAATTTGACAGATGAGGCCTCAGACAACAGTAATAAATGCGCTTTAAAAATGGCAAGAGTTACTAATATCATACCAATGCCACCAAGGGTGGGCACCATGGTTTTGAGTGTGATTACAGAATGTCATGATTTGCCATATCTAGGCTACCGCAAGCATTCAACATGAGTTGCCACCATGGTGATAAAAATGTTCACCATAAGACATGAATTATCACCAATCTGCATGTTCAAATTTGCCTCCTCCAATAATGCGTATTCTATTTTGCACCATCACTGAGGTATCTTTAATGCTTGCTCGGAAATTTACCCAGAACTCTGAGTGCCAGGCCAGATTTTCTCCTCTACATAGATGACTTGGTTGCATGCTCACATTTGCATGGTCACCCATTAATTCAAACGCAAGTTTAAACTTGCACCATCACTTATTGATCATTAGTGTATGTTGAGATTTTCATCTTCACTACCACTAATTGTACCATCACTCAGTAGTAGTGCAAGCATTTGAAAACAAGCATTTGCAATGCAATTGGGTCTCACGTTTGCTTGAGTTAGAGCTATTAGCATTGTAAATTCCTCACTAGACTTTTCTTGCCACATAAATTGAAAATGAAAAATAGAACAGTTGATCTAAGCAAGCCGATTCAAAGCACCACGGCCGCCATGAGAATAAGCACCAAGCAGAGATACTAAAGAAAAAATAAGTTCACTTGCAGTCAAATATATCAGCAAATGTGCAATTATCCATGTATTAGAGTCGATGGCCAAGGCGGTAACAAAACTGCCCAACGGAGGGACACACATAAAGCATTTACTAATGTCATCGTAGGATTTTTGAAAGGCAAGTCCACGAACGAGTGAAAGTGATGGACGAGGTGGGCGTGGTTAAAAGCCCACATAGATACCGACATGTCAGAAAAGCAGTGCTTGCACGTTGCTATGCTCAACCTAAAAGATGCATTTACTAAGATGTTCATGCCAAGACTCTACACTCCCCTATCCTTCCCCAACAGTGTTTCTTTCCTGCATACGCTGCCAACTGAAAAGAGGTTCAGTACCACAGTTCCACAGCTCATTACTAAGAGTCCAACTGAAGAGAGTTTACAGTGTGCAAGTTGTCCAGGCAGTGAGTAGAGCTACCTCTAAAGACATATGGAAGGATTCAGTGCCTCTAGGTATCACTCTTGGTCCTTCTGAAGGCAGTATAATGTACTACTTACCTTGGGCATGTTGTAGAGGTTGCTCTGAATTAGTGTTACTGGGACAACTTTCAAAGTGGGGGCACTGCCATCAATGTTACATTAGGACAATCTCCAAGAGTCACACAGAGAACAAATGTAGCAAATGTATTCAGCAAGACAGTGGTAAGGGTGTAGTATGTAGCTAGTAGTGCCTTCTAGAGCACTCTGTTGCAAATATATTGCTGAAGAATGGTGTGGTTCCACACTGTCATTTAGACAGCAAGCACGCTTTCCATTGAAATAACACTAAATTTGCACAGACGTAAAGCTTTGTTGATAGAATGATTTACCACACAAACCATAACATGTGGAACTGGAGTTTCAGCGAATACATATCATTTGTACATCACCAAGTAAGTGTATTGATTTGTTTTATTCACATTCAAATCTTTATTTCCATAACATTTAAGAACTACAAAAAATGTGATTTGTTTGTCGTTTCCTAACTTAATATATTCTGAAAGATTTGTACAGTTCATTTACAGAGTTTTTTTTTTTTTGTTGGATATCCTACAGTCCTTCCTTTCAGACACCCTGTACCCCAGCAAGATTGTCACTTTACACTTTACAAAATCCTCTCACTTTGACAAAGCAAATAAACACCAGTCTCCCTGATTTGGCCGTTTTTCAAAATATACAGCCCGACATTTGACCCCTGTCTTTGAAGCACAGCAAATGCAGCAGGATAAAAACATATTCTAAAGGCATCTTTATTGCTCATTCACCTTCTGCACTCCTCTACTTCTAGCGCCTGTGTTCTCAAGGTAGTAGGAAGGAAGCAGAAAGGGTCCTGTTCCTTCTTCAGTTTCTAACTATCCCTCTAAAGTCAGCCAAAGAGTATCGTACCCAGTGCTTAATTTGTAAATAAAAACGTGCCGGCACCTAAACCACTTCGCTTAAACAAGTGCTGCTGCAATTAAATGCGCGAAAACTGAATTCTGAGGCATTGTAATCCTAAAGTCATCTCAGACCTCTTCAACCCATTTAAAGCCACTCCCTGCCCCTTCAGCTCACTCTTGTAGCTTTCGGCTTTCTCCCTTTGTGACGCTTTTTCGTTTTTCTCTTCCTCCGTCTTTCCAATATGTGTCTTTTGCTCGCAGTAAATGCTTGACACAGAAAAATAACGCCGGCCCTCAGAAATAAGTGCCAGTGCTCCGAACTAAAAACAACAATCACAAATTAAGCGCTGATCGTACCATAATAGGTTACCACATGCACTGTGGACAGAAAGCCAAACACCCTACAAATACTAAGAAACCAATCTAGAAAGTAAAATATGTTGTTTGTTCTGCATTGTGTGTCCAATGTCTCCATAACCCTTTAGTGAATAAGAGTTGTATGCACACAGATGCACTCTAGAAACCTGTATCTGCAGGAGCACTTGCCCAGTCATGGAAAGCAGGGCTCACATATAGTGACACAACTTTCTGATGGCTCATGTTTCCAATTGAAACAAAGGACTGAGGGACCATAAAAGTTGTAGAGGGATGGTAGATGTCAACGAGCATAAATATAGATAAGATTGGACTTCAGTATACCCATGATGCTTTTATGTGCCCCTCAGCTTCAATTGTATTAAAATAGAGAAAAACCTTTAGCCGCTGCTGTCAGTTATTTGCTTTGTCAGGTGCGGTTGTATTTTAAAAGATCATTCTACTCTATAAGTACAGGGATATTACTAATAAATAGTAGGTCAATCTCCAGGAAGATACAATTGTATGCTGTTTTTAATACTTTCTATCTACTTCTGAGCCAGCCAGGAGACAGTTATGAAATAACAAAAGATTTTGGATATAGAGAAAGGATAATGGGCCAGAGGTACTAATATTAAGAATAGTGATTCCCTAATTGCGATTCTCTGTGAATCGCAGTTAGGGAATCGTTCTTAATGAATGAAACTCAAGTTTTATTAGCTATTCATAGAGAGTTGCAAATAGACCTACCTCATGTATATTAATGAGTTAATCACAGCGGTAGAGGCCTTCTAGGGTCAGTAGACCACCATGCCTGTGATTCCTTTTGAATAAAGCAGTCTTTGTTAATAAATGTTGCCCGTTCCTTAAACGAAAAAGGGATGTGTTTAAAAAGACAAAATTAAACTTGTTTAGTTTTTTAAGAGTAAGCAGTGGTCCCTGGGACCAACTGCCTGCTTTTGAAATTATTATTATTTACATTCTTAAAGGGGAAGGTGTTACAACCAGTTTTAAACTGGTGTTATTACTGTTTTGTGACTGGAATTCGGTCGCAAGACAGTAATACATACTGTAGGGATTCTGCATTTGTAATGGATGCCCTAAACAGCCCCTTCCAAAAACGCAATAGCAAATACAAAATTTGAACCAGTAACAGTTACCAAATCGCATTTTGCCTTTTGTGCATTACAATAAGCATTTTTTTCAGTCACAAATGGCCTTGTTCACAGAATCAGGCCGTTTGCAACCGGAAAAATGCTTTGTACATCTGGCCCTAATTGTTTTGTAGATGTTGCAGCAGATCTGTTTAACCGTTTTCATGTGTCTGGTGTGCTGTGAATCTGCAGTGTGCAATAGAGCATATCTGAAGCCATATGTATGTAACTTGAGAACTCAACCAGCATCACTACTTTATGTCTTTTGAGTACTGATCCAGTGATTTCCATCCATTTTTAGAGGTGATGGTGTGCCAGAAAATTATTGAGTTGATTTCTTAAGGCCCAAAATGAAACTGTGGGGGGAAACTTTATCTCTCATCGCTCCCAGTGAGTTATGTTCATGTGAATGATGGTGTTAGGAGTTAAAGAAACCTGTAAGAGTTTGTCATCTGTAGATCCAATTACTCTAATCCCTACCTATGTTGTAATAGGCAGCATAATTAATTTTAGAATATCTAGGGCGAGTCATATAAAGCCTTTCATACATTTATTACTTCAGGCCTAAAGACCGAGACTCACAGCATCCCTCTAGCAACCAGACCATCTTGCCTTACCCTATCAAAGTTGCCAGAATCGTTTATATATTTTACATACTTGGTAGTAGATGGAGCAAGGAAGGGTTTCTTCATGCTCAGCTATAGTAGTTGTTAAACAGGACAATAAACAATGCTTTCATTCTAATTTTAGAAAGTTTACAGAAGATGTCACTATATGTTGGAGTGTAAACATTATTAGTAAAGTGTGTCACTTAAACATAATGTTAAGTAATGAAAAAACATGTATTGGGGGCGTGGCCGGGCCACGAAACAAGATGGCCGCTTAGAGCGAGAGCTCCGCGCCGAGGCGGTCCCGGAGGGGCGACGGGGGCGAGAAGACAGCCGGACAACACACTGGGTTCGGTGCCCCTCCACCCCTACAACAGCGGCGACACGGAACCATGTCCGGGGACCCCGTAGGAGCGGGACGCAAGGCAGGAAACTCGCGACTCGCCCCAGGCCGATAAGGCCTGGAGAAAGGGGGCGGAGTCGCGTCTTCGGAAGACCGCGGACGGCGTGCCCGTAGCGGCAAGGAGCAAGCTGAACAGGCCGCAGGGACTGCGGGAGTCGTGACGACCCGCATCCATCTCCCTACAACGCCAACAAACACCCGTGGACCTTCCCCCCCCCCCACAGGGAGACGGGAAGACACAGCAAAGGGGTGCGGCCCCTTCGACAGCCGGGAGAGAAACCCAAAGAGAGGTAGGATCGAATCTCTTCAAAATAAGAACGGCATCGCCGGAGGCAGAGGCACGACTTCTCCCCTCTTTTCCATCACAGAGGGACAACAAAAACCCTCCCGCTGAGATAATAAACTTTCTCCACCCCCCTCCAGACAACTAATACTGAGGAGGGCAGAGGGGCACGACGGGAGGCACGTGGAGGCGAGGGGACGAGAGGGGTGAGCGACTGGGGGGGCACCGGGGATGAGGAGAGCCAGAGGGAGCCAAGAGAACAGAGATACAGGAGAAGGGAGTGGACTGACACCAGTGTAAGCCACCGAACATCTATATCCTTATCGGAATCTCGGGCCCCACGTGGTCAGACTTTGTAGACAATTGAGGCGATGCCCGGCAACAAACCGAACCATAAACCTGTCAGCAAGCCTGCACGACAACTATTATTCTCAGAAGCGCTACAACACAAACGCCTAACCCCCACGAAGATAAACCCTCAAACATCGCCACCTTTAAACGAGTTCACCACGATGCCTGATAAAGATCAACCCACGACTATGGACAGGATACTACAAGAGATCACCACCGTCAGCCGCCGCATAGAGGGGATGGACGCCTCTATAACTTCATTGACACTAGAAACCAAATCCATGCGATCTGACATTGCCGGCTTTCAATCTAGAGTGACAGGGCTAGAACAACGCATGGGATCACTAGAGACGCAGATCAACACGTCTCAGGTGCGAGAACAAGACTTCATCTACCTCAGGAGCAAACTAACGGACATGGAGGACAGGAGCCGGAGAGACAATATCCGCATACTTGGGATCCCGGAAAACGAAGAAGGCTCGGATATGCAGACTTTTCTGACCTCCCCTCTTCCAAAAATGATTTCATTGGACTTTGACCCGCCGCTAGAATTCCAACGGGCACACAGGATAGGCCCAAAACGCTCTGACAACTCCTCAAGGCCCCGCCCAATCATCGCATGCTTGCTGCGGCATAATCAAACCCGACAAATACTCCAAGTAGCACGCAACCACGGCCCTTTCCGAATAGACCAGCACGAGATCCGGATAACCGCCGATTACTCCAAGGAAACCAACGAACGTAGAAAGGCTTTCCTAGCTCTACGACCCCGGCTTCGCAAACTAGAGATGAAATACGGTCTCTTTGACCCTGCAAGAATGTGGGTTACAAAAAATGGAGTATCCAAGGACTTTTATAACCCCGACGAATTGAGACTCTTCCTTGACTCTTTCCAATCCCAGCCTATGGACTCTTACAACACAGACAGTGAGCATGACATTGTAGGAGGCAGTGATAGGGCCGAAACCCCCCACTCGGGAATAGAAAAGGTGAAGACGGCTCTACACGACACCGGAGCCAGTCATAGAGGTAGAGACATGGAGAGACTAACTAGATCATATGATGACAGGGGTCAGATTTTACACGCAGTAGTAACCCACACCCAATTATCGGAAAGAGACAAATCCCGCTCCCCTTTAAAGCCTACAACTGGGTCTTCTTGAGAAGGTAACGCGACAAGACGACTTATGGGACTATCGCCAGAGAGTCGAAAATAACAACTATAGACTCCGCGGAAGGATGAGTACCTTTCCAGATCATATGTGTATTACTATTGTAATTGTCTAAGACTGCTAGTATCAATGTTAAAACCAGATACATGAAAAATATATGCTCTTTATGACTAGAGCCGAGGCCCTATAATGGAAACTACCAGTAAATCGTTATTTGCCCTCAGTACACAACAGATGATGATTACTAGAACAGGGATCAGACCCCACCAACTCACTGTATGTTGAATAAGGGCCCGGTCCCGACCCTATAACCCTATAACAAGGTAACAAGGTAACAGGGGCATTAAACAGATAACAAAAAATAAACACTAATTAACTATCATGGAACTTACCTTACATTCCACACACTACAAAGTATCTCATGGTAGTAAACAACAAAGTATGTGAAACTTTCCTAATACACACCACACTCGACCAGCGCCGACATTAGAACCGTTTAGCCCCCATTATCACCCCAAGGGATGGGACTAGACAACGTAAAGATAAATTAATTCCAATACAGGGACACACAATACGATATAACCTGAAACATATCAAAGCTCCCACTACTTGACTTTACCTTATTCTACAATAAGAAACTGGGGGAAAAAAAAAAAAAAAAAATAGAACACGAGGACATAATACAACATAATACCGCATAACAAAGCGAAATATTATGACATTCTACACTGCCACTCCACACCACATTATAACATCACTATGTAAATTATAAACTATTAGCTATTCTTTTCCCCAGATGTTCGTACCTACCCCCATCCTAATCATTATTACTATCTTAAACTATCACCAACAACAGAACGACTATGATGGTGGCACATACCAAGTAAGACCTTAGTAGGTCAGTATTATGATGTAATAATACACGGCAAGGAGTTAGTAATAGGATGAGATACGCACTATCCTCGCGTAACCCGGGGCTCAGCTACACTCATTACCTATCCTACGATTAATAGAGAGACGTTTGGCATAATGGCTCCTAACATGATAATGTGATAAGATGCCAGGATATGTTATGTTGATCAACCTAATATGTCATTGAACAGTTGTAAGGCGAGATGAGACGAGGCAGTGTTATAGTTGAAAAGAAATGCTCAGGAAGTATTATATTATACTGTATATTGGTATCTTTATGTACCCATGCATACGCGAGAACTATAATACTCTGTTTGAGCTCTCTCCCCCCCCTCCTCTGCCCTGCCCCCCCCCTCCCCTCGCCAGCCGGTCTCGGTCTTTCTGTCTGCCCAGTCCCTACTTTAATTTACGACCCTATCTTATGAACTCCTAAACACCCTACGATACCATACAACATCAAGTACTAGGCACAACATCCTAAACACCATACCCCATCAACACCCGACACCCCCTCCCTCCTCTCCAGCGCCGCTCAGGTACTATAGTTATTAACCGATCATTACTTCTGCCAATATACACTTTAGTTATATAACTAATACACTAGCCACTAACCACCGATGAACAGACCCACTTCCCGATACATAAACATAAGCACTGCTGTGTGCCCCCCCCCCACCCCTCCTTATCACCGACATATCGATAACTGGCTGTCTGCTGTTTCCCCCCTTCGCCCCCCCCGATCGAGACCGCCCGACGGCACGAGAGCTCTGAGAGAAATCGGTCCCGCCGTTTACAGACCTAACGAACGAAGGAGGTTGGACTCCTAACCTCCCTCATCCCTACCCTTCTCCACTTCTTCCCCCAAATTGCACGCTCTCTTGCTATACTCTCAATCTCAACTTCAGCACACGCATCCATCCCTTCCCCCCCTTCTCCCTCTTTTCTTCTCCCTCTCATTTCTCCTTGCCTTCTTTTTCCCTCATATTTCCCCTCCATCTGGCTCTCGTCCTACTTATATTACCTCTCTTCCTTCACCCTCTCCTCTCTCTTCTCTTTCTTCTCCAGAGGATTCCCTTGGCCTCCACCAGCTACTAACCCCCGTATAAAATAAAATAAAATAAAACACCGTATCATATCGAAACACAACTCCCACTCTAACTACTAAGTCAATATCTCCCACCCTCCCTCCCCCCCCCACCAACACCAACCCCGGATCGAGGGTGCTTACTTACTCACAATTATCCAATATGTCGAAGCCCCACCCTCAAGCGACGCGACCATTACGCATACTCTCTTGGAATGTACACGGCATGACGAGCTATGTTAAGCGGAAAAAGATACTGTCCTATCTTCAATCCAAAAAAACAGATATAGCTCTGATTCAAGAGACTCACCTTGACACTCTGGAATCCAGTAAACTTAAACGGGATTGGGTAGGGAGGGTTGCCTTCAGCTGCCGCCCAACGAGTCAGGAATCTGGAAGTAACGGACCCCGCAAATGTGGAGTGGCGATACTAGTGCGTAAATCCCTCCCGGTCACTATCATTAAAACCTGGAATGATACGGAAGGAAGGTATATATTTGCTCAATTAAAACTAGGGGACACTGTTTTATGCGTGGGATCCGTTTACGCACCAACCGGCCCAAAACGCCCATTCCTTCTACAGCTAAATCGCCTCCTGACAGAAATTGGAACTACTCGATACATAATCGGGGGAGACTGGAATCTCGTCCAAGACGCCATAATGGATAGGACAGGCCCTGTCGATGTATGTAACAATCACAACAGAGCGCTTCTGACAGACCTGACCACTGACGTCGGTCTGGTGGACTGCTGGAGAATACAACACCCGAAAGATAAGGAATATACTTTCTTATCCACCGTCCATGGCACCCAATCGCGTCTGGATTATTTCTTAGTATCACACACTGTAATCCCTCATATACAAGACACCTGTATCCTAGACAGTTGGCTCTCAGATCACTCCCCAATACTAATCCGGATCCAGGTGGGACTCTCCTTCTCTGGTCGTAAACCATGGCGATTGGCTGTACACAGATATCGCTCTCCACAAGGGAAGGAACAATTAAAAGCTCATGTAACCACATACATGGCCGAGAATTCAGGCACTGTATCCTCAAAAAGGATCCTATGGGCGACAGCAAAAGCAACCCTAAGAGGGAATATGATGCGAGATGCAGCACTGGCCAACAAAGACAGAATAGCCCGCCAAACCACCTTAGAGACCACGATACAGGACCTCACTAAACAATATACCGCCCAACCATCCCCTAGGCTGCGACACGCCTTAGAACAGGCCCGCATGGCACACAATGAACTCTATACATATCAGGCGGAATACGCACTGCAAAAATTGCGAGGCCGCCATTACGAACAAGGGGAAAAAGCAGGTCGCCTCCTAGCGGCGCAGCTCCGACAAAGAGAGGCAGCCTCTGCCATTGCGGCCATAACATCTTCTTCAGGAGCAGTGCTAACTCGCCCACAAGACATTGTAAACGAGTTCGCCAAGTAATACCGACATTTGTACACTCCTGAAACAACGACAGATCAAACACAAATGGAGACATTCCTTGCCGCGGCCAATCTACCCCGTCTGTCTGAGGCAGGCAGGGCCCTCTTGGACGGTAACATAAGCAAAGAAGAGATAACCCAAGTTATAACAAGCCTCCCCTACCATAAATCACCAGGAGAGGACGGATTCCCTGCGGAATTCTATAAATGGGCTGGGGAGGAGGCAATAACCGCAGTACATGAAGCACTGACGGAAGCATGTCAAGAAGGCTCCCTGGGCGCTCTATCCAATAAAGCCACGATTGTCATCTTGCCTAAGCCAGGGAGAGACCCCCTTCTTTGCGGCAGTTACCGTCCTATCTCCCTTTTGAATGGGGATGTCAAACTCCTAGCCAGTGTTCTAGCAGCGCGGCTCCGCAAGGTGATACCATCGTTGATTCACAATACCCAAGTAGGATTTGTACCAGGCCGTACCTCCAGAAATCATATGCGAACTCTTTGCCATACACTGTTAGAATCCATACAATTACCTGACGAAGCCCTAGCCCTGTCCCTAGACGCGGAGAAAGCATTTGACCGCATTGAGTGGCCCTACCTATTCACAACCATGAAGCATTTTGGCCTGGGGGAACAATTTATCTCTAAAGTACGTTTATTATATGACCACCCCACAGCACAGGTTAACTGTGGGGGCATCATGTCAGACCCATTCCCTATCGGAAGGGGCACACGCCAGGGATGCCCCTTGTCGCCACTTCTATTTTTATTGGCCATGGAACCCCTAGCTGCCACCATACGAAATTCTCACCAAATAAAAGGGATCCATATCAAAGGGGGCATATCCAAAATATATCTCTACGCAGACGACATTCTGTTAACAATGTCCGATCTAGAAACCTCGCTCCCAGCACTACTTTCCACTATAGAAGACTTTGCATCCCTATCCGGATATCGGGTAAACTGGGATAAAAGTGAGGCACTACCATTATCCCGCATAACGACGAGGGCAGCGATACATGGCCTTCAATTCAAATGGACCCCGACCCGCCTAAAATATTTAGGAACGTTTATTAACAGAGGTCTAGAACATATGGTCAGGGACAACATAGACCCCCTTATATCTAAAATGAAACAAGACTTTGCCAAATGGTCCCTACTAGGCCTGTCCATGTGGGGCAGGACACAGGCGGTCAGAATGGTCACCTTACCACGCTTCACATACGTGTTAGGCATGCTTCCCCTACAGATACCTCTTTCCTCACTCCGATTAATAGACGCATCCATAAAGGCCTTCGTCTGGGGCTCCTCACGCCCAAGACTGAAACCTGCAATAATACTGGCACGACGGCTCTACGGAGGATTAGGACTACCCTCGGTAGAACAATACTCTCTGGCCCTACAACTCTCACAGCTAATATATACGCTTCCGGATATAGCCGATCCACCGCAATGGGTGATCACAGAGAAACTCCTATATGGACAGTATACGGAGATGGGAGGAACATACGCCGACCACGTTCCCTTAACTAACCCCATCCTCAAGGCTACAAACACAGCGTGGTGCAGAGCCCATCGACTACTAGGAGTACACCCCTCCCTGCATACTCAGGCTCCCATAGCAGGGAATAAAAGCATTAAAATAGGAGGGACTATTCTTAGATGGCCCCAATGGTCCGAGGCAGGTATCCACAATATATCTCACATAATAGATGGAGATAGCTTCCGCACATTCGCCTCCCTCCAGGAAGAATTCGGTATCCAAAGTAACCAGGAGTGGCGATATCTACAGCTCAAACACTGTATGCGGAGAACATTAGGAACCCCCCGTGGCTGCTCAAAACCTCACCCATCGTCACCTATCTTCAGAAATGGGGCCGACAAAAAGGCGTCTTGGCTGGCCTCTATGCCGAATTAACTAACCACCTTTACTCTCAGCCTTTACTTGAATGACTACGCTTAAAGTGGCAGGACATACTAGAGATAACCTACACGGACGAAGAATGGCCAGACATACTAGAAGCCCTCGACAGGGGCGTACGTGAAGCACGCCTGAAATTTTGCCTATTTAAAATCCTTCAGGGATGGTACTGGACCCCCGTTAAACTCTTCAGGGCAGGGTTGATACCTCACGCGAACTGTTGGAGATGCACAGAGCCATATTGCGACCAACTTCATATTTTATGCCACTGCCCCACGGTACAGTCACTATGGGACGCGGTACGCCTCGCCTTATCGGACTTCATACAGATACCAAAACCGACCCCACCAGCATTTATCATTCTACATGACATTCGCCCGTATCCCTCCCTATCGCGGGCACATAAACGATTAATCCACACGGCGCTAGCCACGGCCAAAATATGCATACTCCGGCACTGGAGATCTAGCATTGCCCCCACACCCATGGAATGGATGACGGCCATGTATCAAACGGCTACCCATGAACGAGTGATTTATAACCTACAGGACCAAGCAGAACAATTTGAGGAGGTCTGGCGCCCATTCTTGAAGAGACCATGAAGCGGCTGGTGGATGACCAACGGATGATCAATGTTCAATGATCAATGATTAGGGAATATTGATTACCAATCACCCTCTGAGAATCCTAGACTCCGGAAACACATTTAATCTCCTACTGCCCCCTCTCTCTCTCCCTAGCTACGCTATCCTCTCTTCTCTCTGTCTTTTTTCTCTCTCTCTATCAATCCACAGGCCTCTAATTTTGTCACATGCCCGAGACCCTGAACTACCCAACATAGTAATACAAGTCGCTTCCTAACACAAACAAGGACTGAGAAATCAACTCATATAAGACGTAGACACTCTCTAACCGACCTTACCATATCTATCATACATATTATCTACCCCTAGATAATAACTTGCTACAGACGGAGAAGTACAGAACGATCTACTCTTAGGCCTGAACAAGCTAGTCTCAGGATACAAAGACCCCCTGCCTACCTCGAGTCTCTCCATTCTACATTCCCCCGCGATTACCCTTCCTCTTTCTCCCTCTTTCTTTCCCTTCTCTCCCCCTCCCCATTTCATATGACTATTTTGCCTCTCCCCTATACCAAGACCAACCCCTCCTACACAACCCTATCCTCGCTCCCCCTCCCCTTACCACCCCCCCCCACCTGTTTTCCACTCTTCTTCAAAATAAGGGTGCACAACTCAACTATGCAACTGGGAATTTTTACTTACCTGACAGTACATGTATATATGCTTACAATGGAAATAATTGTGGTAAACGAACAAAAACAATGTTTTGAAAGCTAAACAGTTTGTTTATATGCTGTATGTACCGCCTTATATATTCTTAATAAAACTTTTGAAACTTAAAAAAAAAAAAAAAAAAAAAAAAAAAAAAAAAACATGTATTAAAAGGCCTAACTCAAAGCTATGTTTCAGAAAATAAATAATGTACTTTGAAATGTGATCACTCTGGTGATAGCCACAATGAAGATCGACATGAAATTAAATAATGACTAATGAAAATGTGTTTTGTTTAATCATAGTTAAAAGTAAAGATTGAGATTCTTCAAGCGTTTGGACAGCCTGTGATGTTTCTGTATTATTATCATTTTGTCTTGCACATGTTTTACGTGATCTTATCATTGTTAATCTAAAGGGCAATACATTTTTAAACTTTATTAAATTGATGTGGTGATTCATGGCCACATAGGTCATGGTGTGTTTAAATTACTAACTCCAATTATGTTGATTATTTGACGTCATATTTGATGATTATTGATTCATATTGTCTCACTGGATGATTTCAAACTCCTGTCTGAGTCAAAACGTCTGAGTCTACCTCTGAGGGTAAAGATGACTTACCCTATACGTGTCACCTTATTATAATAATATAAGAACAAATAAGGTCTAACACGCCCACATATACCATCTCTTCTGTTCCTCTGGTACGGAACCAAACAAGGAATGTAAACTGCTGCAGAAAGTGGAAATTGAGCATATATAATTTGTAAGTCGGCTTACAGCTGAAAGGTCCACTTTAGTGTTAAGCAGGGCTGGCTCCTATGCCCTAAACTGCTGTTATACACTTCAGTGCATTCAATGCACAAACAAGAGCCATGATAATAAACAGCAAGGCCTGGACCGTGGGTAACTTTGCATAAGCATATATTTAAAAAAATGGCACACATGGTTAAAGACATGTTCTACCATAGTCGATACAGATGGATCAAAGCTGCTGGGTGGTCCTAATCAAGAACTGCGATATAGTCCTCGCTGATTTCTGCCATGCAGTTCTATTCCTCTAGCCTCCCTGCTTCTAGGCAGGTGACAGTGGTGGTTTGGGCTTCCACAAATCCATCAAGACGTTTTATAAATTTACTCACTCTAGTCTTGCAAAATTGCAGAACATCTCAGCTAGATTGGTGTTGTCTTTAGGGCGCATTTCGAGTTAGTTCCCAAGGGGTTTTTATGGCTCATTTCAAAGGGCAGTGTTTACTCCATATTAGATGGAACCATTTAGCAGGTTCGAAAGATTTGGTGAGAGTTTTGAATTGTATTATTTTTTCCATGACCGTGGTCGATGTTATATTGGCATGCAGTTAGTTTTGGTACCTGCCTTCATGGCTGGATCAGGTGTGGTGCATTTTGCATTTTTTGTATTGTGCTTTTACAGTTGTTAAGTAGTTGTTAAGTATTAAGCAAGCAATTATTGAGGGAGTGGAGATGAGCTCCTATAGTCTGTAATTGTTGGAGGGACATATGATCAGGATATTCCTTACAGTGCATGAATGTCTGGTACAGCTGACCTGTTTCATCTTGTGCACTTGGATGGGATATACAGACTATGGCCCTGATTTTAAAAAAGTGGCGCTGCACCCAGTGCAGTGCCACTTTTCTGTGCCCCTTAGCGCCCCTCCCCCCCACGCCACTAAGTGTGTGCCATATCTATGATACAGCACACCATGGCAGTAGATAGGGGAACTAGCGTCAACATTTTCAACATTAGTCCTAAGGTTTGCAGGATTAACATAAAAAATGTTGACGCTAATCCTGCAAAGCTCATTGAAAACAATGGCATGCCTCGTTTTAATGCCTGCTCTGAGCAGGCATTAAAAGTGGCAAAATAAATGATGCAATTTGAGCCATTTTTTCGGCCCACTAACGAGGGAACGTAGAGCAAAGTGTTACAAAGTGGCACATTGCATGCATTGCGCCACTTTGTAAATTTGGTGTGGCGATATTGGCCTTGTTGGGCTACACTAGTGTAAAAATATTGAAGTTAATGTGGCGCAAGGAGGCGCTAGAGGGTCTTAAATCAGTCCCCATGTACTGTATGATAAATGGTTTTGGGTGGTGCTGAATCAGTGGGTATTTATTCCTTGCCTGATCTCTATGTAGTCTGTTTCAATGCAGAGATGTTCTGGAAAGAAATTTCATAAGATGGTGCTTTATGAAAATCAATATCTTTCCATCTGAACCCTTGAACGTGACTGAATAGAGTCACAATTACTTTTGTTTATCCAACTTTGCACACTTTTCCGTGGTTAAATAGTTAGTGGGTCACCAAATTGCATGCACTACATTGTATGGCAATATGTCACATCTATTACACTGATCTATTATTACATTGTATGGTAAGTATATAATTATTGTTCTTAATTCATCTTTCCAGGAGTCGCTTCAGTCCTTCACTTGCAAGAGGACCGGGGAGATAGGTCGTGATGTATCCTATTTCAATGGTTGACTTACGATGGCCATTGACAATATTGCACCTCTGAAAGCCTACTGCTCTAAGAGACTTAAGGCCTCTCCACCTGGGTTCTCTGATGCCCTTAAAGCTGAGAAATCTGTGTGTAAAAGGTTAGAAAGACAATAGAGATCTAAATTTAATAAGGAAGCAAAAATGATCTCTGTCCCCTCTCAAAAAGTATCATACGGCCATTCGGTCAGCCCAAAAATCTTTTTTTGCCAAGTCTATTGTACAGGCTGCAAATACTCCTCGAGTGCTGTTCAATATGATCAGTGTGGTTCTCTACCTCATAGCAACCAAAAACGTTCTTTGCGAGGGCCTTTGAGGGCCTTTCTGACTTTTTCTTAGGAAAGTTCAAGACATATAGAAACAATTTTCAGGACATTCCTCCATCAATCTAGGAGCACTATCCCAGGTCCCTTTGGGTCCATCTCTGACCAGATTTGCTCCCATTTCAGTTAATGAATCTGCAACTGAGCTTGCAAAATTGCAAGTCAAGCTCTCTCCTTGATTCCCTAACCCATTCTTCAGCTTGCTGCACCCTTGGTGAATCCTGTCACTAACAGACTGCTTAATGAACCTCTCAACCAGGCGGTAGTTCCATCCAGCTGGAAACAAGCTCTACTGCTCCCCCTACTGAAGAAGCCATCAGCTGGCCCCAGGGTTTTTAGAAACTCTAGACCTATTCCTCTTCTTTCCTCAGTGGCTAAACCTCTGGAGAATAGAGTAAATATGCAACTGACAAACTTTATGGAGTTGAACCTCTTGCTCCATGACTTTTAATCAGGCTTCCGGGTGGGTTACAGCACAGAGACAGCTGTAATTGAGGTCTCTGAATGCATTAAAGGTAATCTAGATTTAAATACTTCCACCATGCTAATGCTTTTGGATCTATCTTTAGCATTCAACACAGTTTCACACACTCAGTTTCGCACACCATTTTGCTGGAGATGCTTGATAAGATCAGTGTCAGAAATCAAGCCTTTCTTTGACTTAAATCTTTTATCAGTGGGTGCTCCCAGGCTATCTTCTTTCACTTCGGAGGCAAAACCCTTAGATTGCAGAGCCCCACAGGGCTCCACTCTTGGCCCTACACTTTTTCATATTTGTATGGAGCCTTTGGCTAAATTAGTTGAATCTTGGGAAGTCAGAGTTATATCCTACGTGGTTGACAGTCAACCAATTCCTTCTGGCGTACCAGGAAAATGCTCCCACATCCTTTGATATCTTAAATCAGTGGTGTGCTGGATGAGCATGAGTTGTCTCAGACTTAATTCAGACATGATTGAGATCTTTTTTCGGCATTAAGTCCACCCTTTCACCGACCTCTTTTGGCCATCGGAAATGGTTGCCCCCCCCTCTTCCTTCCCCGTCGGTAAGGAACCTTGGGGTGAAGTTAAACCTCACTTTCGAACCCCAGATAAAGGCAGTATCTTCGACCTGCTTCTTCATTCTTAGACCTTTGAGAAGGATGTTGCACTCTGTTCCAGTAGAGCACTGTAAGACAATTGTCCATCCCTTGAAAACGTCTATGCTGGACTACTCTAACAGTTTATATTTGGGACTCCCATCCTTTCTGAATTAGCTTCTCCAGACTGTTCAGAATACTGGTGCCTGACTGATTCTTAAAATCCCCCTCCGGGCCTCAGTGTCTAGTCATCTTTGTCAGCTTCACCAACTTCCTGTGAACAAGAGGATCCAGTTCAAAGCACTTATGCTGGCCTTTAGAGCTTACAACTACAAGGGCCCTTTCTATCTTAGACGCCAGTTCAAGTCATATGTTCAGTAGAGATCACTGACATCTAACAATCTCAAACTTCTCCAAATTCCTCGTCTTCATAGGAGAGAAGGAAGATCGTTTATTACCCAGGCCTCCAAGTTGTGGAATGCACTTCTTTTTGCCTTGAGAAACTGTTAGTCTGAAACGTCTTTCAGAAAGTTTTTAAAAACTCTACTGTTTGATTCCTGTATTTGTCTTGATTAGACTCTCCTTGGCTGGGGGTTTTCATGATTTTTTATTTAAATAAATCCATAAAATCATCACAGGTTTGTTGGGTTGCCTGTGTTATGTTTTCAGGACCTTGATGTTATAGATGTCATGACAGATATTGTAAAAGTATTTGCTGTGCTTTAGCATATTCTTTACAGTTTGGGAATTATTTGGTTTGGTTAACTCATCCTTGACATCTCCCATGTGAATTTGGTAGTGTGTCCTACTCACCTCTGCACTGGTTTTGACTTTCTAAACCTAATGATATGAATCACCCTGTTCAAGCTAGACACTTATCAGACTGAACCATTTTGTGACAGCGTTGATTAGTGCTGTTTATTCTTTTGGCAATGTACAAGTGTGCCTAAAGCTTTAACAGGTTTTAGGAATATAACACTGCCTCTCTTGGCATTTCTTTGAATAAGGCGGGGTCTGTGCACACTTGAAATCCTGTAACAAGCCTCATGGGTAATATTTTAATGTTTCTGGTGGAAGACGCAGGAGTTACACTAAAAGAAAGGGTTCTGGCCAGTGAATCTTCAGCACAGGTCAGATGTAGTACTTGTCCTGATTTTGCTAATGAAGATTAGGTGCAGTCTATGGCATACCTATAAGTGAGGGGAATTGATAATTTAGTTGAATGCCTGTAATTCCGTGTTCTCTATTACTTATGCGGCTTTTCGTTTGCCTCTATTGCTTACTTTTGGAGTTAAGAATCCTTAAAGAAGATGTTTTTTTACCCTTGAACAAACATTAAAGGTTCCTGGAAGATAAGATGCCCCGGCCAGAAAGTCTGACAGCCCATTAATGAAGAAGTGTTTGCCAGCAGAATGCTGGCAATAAACAAAAATAAACACAAACACATTAGTAGCTGTCTGAGATTTCTTGGATAGTGCAGACTTTTTCACCTAATTTCACACTTCACCTGATAATGAAGAACCCAAAAATATGTGTTAAAATGTTTTTAATGTGGGATAACGGTGGATGTCCGCCTTTCTGGAAATTGTTTGCCAGAGCCTTGATTTAATACTCCTTGGTTTGTAAGACGCCCTGTATTATAATTAAAGGTAAGCTGTCCTTTTAATCATGCAACTTAAATGTGGACTCCATTTCACCCTGACAACGAGCGATTTTGAAAGATTTTTCATATCCACCTCTTCGCAGGGTCATCAGTCTGCAGAACATCATAAACCCATGAGCAGAAAGCAATGGCCACACATGCGAGAAGTCCAGAGCCTAACCTTAGAAACGAGATTGGCCAGACCTGAACAAAAACAATTAAGACTGTGAAGAAAATGATGCTACATTCCCCCTTTTCTAGTACAAGCAGAACTTCTCAGATTGTTCAGGAAACTGTTACACATTTTGCATTCGGTCTTATAAGTTCATTAGTAGTTTGTAACGCCATATGCTCCTGTTTATTTATTTAGGTTATTCTGTGTAGTGGGAAACAACCCAAGAAGGTATTAGAAGCTTTGTAACAATAACAGGGATTTACCATGCCCATGCTGGTTCAGGACCACCTATCTGTGAAACCAGTTCTTATAATAACCATGACATCCCAATTCTGTACAGTAGGTTATTCTTTTGTAGCTAGATTTGCCCTGTATAAATATATCTAGGTACATACATGAATACATAGAGGAGAGCTGCTGATTAAAGGCTCATCATAAGAATAAGTTCTACAATAAAGCACTATATAAAAGGTATTCGCATTACTTAATGTAATGCTATGAACACGTTTCTATCACTAAGGGATTCATTTTGAAACCTGCTTCGAAATTGTGTGAGGCATTGTGTAATTAAGATGAATGCAGTAGATGAAAAATATCTTCTGGAGGATGGAAGCTGTTCGTGCTAGTGAGACCTTTATCCTCATGTTATTTGAGCCTTTGAAAATGCACACGAATGTCCCATGGTCCCGATTTAAATGATTTTTTTGTTTGATGTATTTCTTTAGCGCTCCATCACTGAGGCTTCAATGCACCTTACAGATGATTTTGCAGTGGGAAAGTATGAAAGGTTGGGCGTATATTACACTATGTGTAAGATATGCAATGTGTAAGATGTAGCAGATGTCTGAAAGCACTGAACAAAACATGGATTAAAAATACATTTTCTCTGTCACATAAATATTTGCCTACAAAATGATTTATCTTCCCCGTCATCTTAGTGAAAAGGGCTTCACTTCCGATTCTTCATATATGGGCATCCGCTCGAAATTTGTTGCAAAAAATGTCAATTCTCCTGTAGGTAAGAACTTGGGGTGCATCCCAAGATTCAAACAGCACCAACATTACACACATTCCCATGCTTCACAAATAGTGGATGTGTGCTCTTAAAGAGCTTTTCAGTGGCATATCCTTCCCATTGTTATGCCTCATTGGTACCTGGCACTGTTAAAGGTCATCTGCGTAAAATGAGCATACTTGTGCACAGAATAAGCATCATCCCATGTCTATTCTGTGTACGCTTCAGTATCTGATGCACATATGTAAGATAATCACAATAAGGTGCAGTGCGTCCTTTTTTGGACCTAGGTTAGTTCTCTATTTCAGCTTTGTTTTACATTTTACACTCTACTCGTTTTAGCTGATATCGATTTTAGCAGTGACATTTTACAAATTTAGGCTTGCATGATATTATTCTTGGAATACTTTGAATCAGTTACTTGTTTTAGTTTACTTTTCACAACATATAATCAATCAATCAATCAGGGAATTTGTAAAGCGCACTACTCACCTGTGAGGGTCTCAAGGTGCGGAGGGGGGGTGGGGCACTGCTACTGCTCGAACAGACCAGTTAAGTAACCAGTACATTATGTTCAAGGCTAGGAACACAGTACAAGATATCCTAGTGCTTGTGTTGCCTGTTCGCCAACAGCTTCTAACACCTAGACAAATGGGGGCATGGCCTGGCCGTCCTGCTAGATGGCCGTTACGCTGTGAGGCTCTGCAGGGCAGGGGTATAAATCCGTCCATAATCCTGATGGATCAGCTGCCTGAGATGCTCTTGTGTACCTGCCTTATGTTTTGAGGCCCGCAGGAACTACGAGTTGCAGGACTGGAGCTGGCCCAGCGGTTGAAGACACGCGGGGCCTGCTCTGATCGCTGGAGGTGGTGCCTGGTCCTGCGCGCAGCTTGTGTGGGCTGCGGCTGAGCGTACCCCGGCAGTGGACGGGAGGAGGTCGCGGGCGGAGTGAGGGACGGTGACTGCCCCCCAGCGGAAGGAGTTTTGGGGCTCTGCAGCTGGATGCATCTTGGCCGCGTGTGAGCCTCCGGCGCTGGACGCCTGTGGGGCCAGATTGGCGGCGATGATCGGGTCGCGGGCCCCCTGGGTGAGTAAGCCAATGGGCTGGGGCCTGAGAACATGGCCTGGAATGAGACCCGCTGCTGGCGCAGCTGCTGATGGCAGACCTGAATTCTTTTTGCTGGGTGCCCCCCCCATCCTCCTGAAGCAGGAGTGCCTCTTTGGGGGCGGGGGGTTACGAGATTGGCTCCAGTCCCCAGCAGGGCCTTATCTGTTCTGTGGCTGTCCAGGGGGGGTGGCGAGGCAAATGGAGTGTGAGCATCCCACCCCCCTCTGCTCCCAGCCTGTACATTTTAGCCACGGAGTGAGTCGGTAAAACCGGGGTCCTGTTGGAGGGGGGTGGCGCCCTGTGCTGATACTCACCTGTGGGTGAGATGGGGTGAGACAGCCCCCCCCCGGCTCGCACTGCTGGACACAACTGGGTGGTGTCTAGCACGTGCTTGGGCGCTATAATAGCAGATTTCGGGCGGCGCCCCCCGTCCGGGGTGAACTCCTGATACGATGGGGAAGGCGGACCAGAAGCAGCCCATACTCACATTTGAGGGGAATAAAAAATGCAGTCAAGCCGGCAAGTCAGCGGACGATCTGCTCCAAGAAGAAGCCACTCAGTCGACCACAGCGAAGGCTATGTTCTTGCATCTTAAGCATAGTCTGGCCAGTATCGACACCAAGCTAGATCACTTGATGGAGCAAATGGATCGTTTAAAAGAAAGGGTGGGCGGCCACAACACTCGTCTTGAGCAGGTGGAATCTCGCACTTTTGATTTGGAGGACGGTCCTTGCGGGGACGGCGAGAGGCTACTGCAAATGGAGCGGGTGTTAGAGGTAACACGGAAAAAAACAAGGACCTTGAAGCCGTCTCTAGACGCAATAATATCTGCATTTTGGGTCTCCCAGAATTGACAACCATGGGGAGCATGGAGGACTATGTGGAGACTATGCTGTCTGCGCTCTTCCCTGGTGAGCTTTCCTAGGTGTTGGTGGTGGAGCGGGCTCATAGGTTGCTTGGGCTGTGGCCGCCGCCTGTGACACCGGCGCGCCCATTCATTGTGCACTTATTGAACTACACGGATAGAGACACAATACTTCTTCTTACTACAGAGTGCCGTCCCGTGGTTTACAATAACAATGAGCTCAACATCTTCCCTGACTATACCGCTGGTGTGCAGGTGGCTCGCAGGGCGTTCCCTCCCGGCTAAGCGCACTCTGAGTCAGACGGATGCCAAATATTCCCCCATCTATCCGGCCAAATTAAGGGTACAGCACAAGGGCAAACTGCATTTTTTACTGGCCTGAAACAGGCAATTAAGTATGCCAAAACCGTCCCCAAAAAAGCAACCTAGGGATGCTCGCAAGATACTGGAGACAGTGGCGACACTCTTAGTGATAATGACTGAGAACAATTGTTTCTGGAAGACACCTGTAGTCCTGAACTGTGATCTGTGTCTTTTTGGGACTCATGGGTGAATTGGACTTCGGTGCAGTCTGGCCCGTGGTATCACTGGTGTTGTGAATTCTCCTGCCACCCACCCATTCCTGGGTTGATGACAGACGGCCACGTCGACGCCCCATCGGATTAGTCCAATCAAGTTGTTTGTTGATATGTGGTAGGATCTGTGTCTGGGTGTGGGTAGGTTTGTAGGGATGGCTCAATTGGGGGGCCAGGGTGGGGGGTCGTTGTTGTCTTGTTGGTTATTGCATTGTATGCTTTCACTTTACCTTTGCCTATCTGTATTTCCTTGTCCTCGCTGCTGTTTCGAATTGTGAATGGATGGGAGATGGCTATAGTGCAGTTGAGGTGTTTGCTATGATGGCTCCTAGGGGGGTGACATATGTGAATTGTTTGACCTGGAATGTCTGGGGGCTGAATGATGGACGAAATATGCAATTGGTACCGGCCTTTAAGCAGCATAATGCGATAGATGTCTGCATGCTCAAAGAAATTCACCTGACTACTACTACAAACCATAGGGTAAGGGTCGGCTGAATTGGGGAGTGTCATGTGGCTGCATATTCGAGCTATGCGAGGGGGGTAGCCATTTTGCAGGGGACTTTTAATAGCGTACTTAGAAAGAAATTATAGACCTGCATGGTCACTATGTCCTCCTGCAGGGTACACTACACGACAGGCTGTTTCGGCTGGTGTCTGTATATGGTCCCAATATGGACGACCCACAGTTCTTAAAGGAGGTGTGGCGCTTAGTGTGCGCCCTGGGTCGCTACTGTGGGGCGGAGGCCTCAATGTGGTTCTGGATAAAGTGGCGGACTGTGAGTCCCGGGCTCGACCCCAGCATGTGGCGGCCGCGGGGCACTTTCTTGAATCATGACGGAGGGTGCTGTGGTGGATTTATGGAGGGTAAACCATGGTGGTGACAGAGAGGGAACATGCATCAACACAGTACATAACAGCTGGCCACGTATTGATAGATGACTTGGCACCAGAGACGTGGAGCTCTGGACGGATCCTATTGAACACATGCCTCGCACATTGTCAGACCATTTTCCAGTTCTTTTGAAGTTGGGAATTCCAGTGGGCGCACGCCGTGATTTCCTGTGGAGACTACCGCGCAATGCATTGAAAGATCAAGCCTTTAGAGAGGAGGTGCGACGGCTATAGTGGAATACTTTATGGTTTGTAAAGTATGGTTTCATCGGCTGGCACTTTGTGAGAGGCTTTTGAAGTGGTGATCTGGGGGATCTGCTTAGCTAAACAACACGGCTTGCTCAGGGTGAAACGTCAGGAATTGGCGGAACTGGAGGCCCAGCTGATCATGCTGGAGAAACGACTATGCACTGGCATGTCTAATGCCCTCCTGGCTGAGATCCGGGAGAAATTGTCAGAATACCAAGAGCTCTATTTTCTACGTAGAGAGGCTAAAGCAAGACGGTATGGAGAGGGTGAAAGGGCTGGCAGAACGTTGGCGGAAATGCTGCATCGGCCTTGGGCTGGGAATTATATAGGGGAGCTGTTAGACTCCTCTGGTGAACGTCGGGCGGGTGCTGATGAGGTGAAGCAGGTTATAACTGAGTTCTATGCCTCCCTTTCTTCTGCTTCGGAGAGGCCGTGCCCAGAGATATATACAGAATATTTTGAGGAAATCAGCCTGCTTTGGCTGGAGAACACGCACAGGCAGTATCTAGACTCGCCATTCTCTGTTGAGGACATCATGCAGGTCATCCGTAGCCTGCCGGAAGATGAGGCCCCTGGCTTGGATGGGCTTATGGTGGCCTTATATAAGAAATATGCAGATTTATTGGCCCCGCATTTATTAGATTGGTATGCCGAGGCGCTGGAGAATGGCATCCTCCCGCCGCCGCTGTGTGAGGCCCTCATAGTTACTATATTGAAGCCAGGTAAAGATCCGTGCCATTGTGACTCATATAGGCAACTATCACGTTTAAATCTGGATAATAAGATATTAGCGAAGCTGATAGCGACGCGTCTACAGCCACTTCTCCTGTTTTTGGTGCTCCCGGATCAATCTGGTTTCGTGCCTGGTCGCTCAACTCTGTATAATCTTCATGCCTTCTTTGCAGTATCTGGAATGTTGAATGCTGAAGACCGTGCTGTGGCTTTTTTTTGGACACCACTAAGGAGTTCGACTCTCTAGAATGGCCATTTATGTGTGGCCCGTTATCTGAGCCCCAGATTCATCCAATTAATCTGTCTGTTGTATTTGGCTCCGGTGGTGAGATTGAGAATTAATGGGGTGACGTTGGATCCCTTTCCGGTGTCTAGGGATACTCGGCAGGGCTGCCCCCTTTCGCCACTGCTATTCGCAGTGGCGATGGAGCCACTTGCCGCTCATTTGAGGCAGCATCATAATCATACGGGCTTGGCGTTTAGACAGCGCCCAATCCTAGTCTCTATGTACGCTGATGATGTTGCTTTATATGTACGGGACCCGCAGGTCAACCTCAACATACTAATAGACGAGATTGCATGTTTTGGTCGGATCTCTGGGATCACAATAAACTGGACTAAGTCTGTGGTTTTACCTTTGTCGGCTATTACGGCACAGTATCGCTCGAGATACCCCCTGAGTTGGGCCGATGGTCCGGTACGTTATTTGGGCATCTGCAGCTCATTCTCTCTATTCAAGACTACGATTGTTTCAATAAATGTATTGAAACCTTATCTCATATTCTTCTTGTGTTTTCCCTGGGCATGCACAATTCTCTTGGGGATCAGAGTGTCATATTTAGGTTTGCATAATCAACTTCCACTCCACTAGGTTTCAGGTTCGGGTGAGACTCTGTGAGCTAGCCAGGAGTTGGGCCAACAGTTCCTGGTTGTGTGGTTGGCCTCAGCCCCCACATTCTGAAGTTCTTTCATCCTAATATGCAGTCCTATTATTCTAGTAGGAACCTTATAACATGGCGCCACCATCGTTCATAGGTCAGTTACTTATTTGTAACAGGTCCCCTGAGTAGTTTTCTTCTGTGTGCCGAAGGTCTCCTATTCACCATAAAAAGAGACGTCCATGGTGTTAGGGCTAAGTTCTCCCCAGCTTTATTGGAAGCACCTCTATTTGTCTCTAGGTGGTTCAAGCTTGAACCTTTAAAAGTATACCTCACCTTAGTACTTCCCTCTCTGAATTCTATACATCGGAATGGTGAATTCAATTATTATTCCTGATAATTGAAGTCATACTATTACAGCACATTTAAATTTACAAGGGCTACCGAATGGGGTGGAGATACTACCTTCGGGTGTGAGGCTCATGATGCATACAAAACTTAAATATTTTACTCACGGGTCATCTTTCATGCAGTCGATGAAATATAAACACATTCCACACATACACTGAGGCTAACACACCAGGCCAATAGAGAACATATCATGACATAGAGATACCATTAACATTTCAGGAACATCAAAATTGGTTCCAAGGTGCCCTACCCCATGTTTTAGAAAACATTAGACTGGATCCCCTCACTAAAGATGGGGTCACATGGCCAGTTCTAGCTGGTTATACTGATATTCTACAGCAACTAGCAATGGGTGATTTACACCCATTATCTAATAATCTAGTTAGATTATACAGACGTTTAGCTCAGTTTGTTATGCACACCATAACAAGTACCCCAGCATGGGCTATTAAAGCTGTCCAACCACAATTGGCTTAACCCTGTAACTATTAATGCTATTATGGTTAAGGTACCCACTAGACAGAGGAAATTTCATTCTGGATAGCACAAAATAAAATCGGCTTAAGGCAGTGTCTCCTTATACAGGACTTAGATACATGCATTTCTCACCATGTGCTTGCCATTCAGGGTGGTTCCCTCCATTGATGACTGCAATCTATACCCTGACTCATGGTAGAGCATCACTCTTTGTTTTGCCTGATGTGCTAAAACAGATTAAAAACAAATATGGGGCTGCCCCTGCTCTCAACTTGGAAATTTAAATTGACTGGGAACTTTGCCACAGTCTGCTCAATTATTTTAGGAAATATCAAAGGGGAAGCCATAGCACTGACAGTAAACCAACGCCTCATGCAGGTCACAGGAGCAGATCAAGAGTGCGAAATACCAAACATTTTGTGGACACTTATACCTCTAAAGGTTGAGATAACTATGGTGACCAAATAAGTCACAGCTTAAGGGTAGTTCTGACAAGGACAATACCAAGCAAGCACCAGAGCTTTCTGAAAAACCCTGAGATAAAAAATAAAAAAATAAAATAAAGAGCAAGATGTACAAAGCCTTTTTGGAGTCGCAAATGGCCCAATTCACAGAATTGGGTCGTTTGTGACCACAAAAATGCATTTTGTAATGTAAAAAGCCCTATTTGCAATTTGTAACCTATTACAGAATCGCAAATTGGGTTTTCAAGTCAGTATTCGGAAGGGGCATGTGTAGGGCGTACCTTCCTAATACTGAAACACAGTGGTATGTGTGAATGTTTTACAACTAAAATGCGGTCGGAAAACAGTCACATTTTACCACTTAATTCAAGTAGGTGGAAACCCATTCGGGGAAGCCGTCACCAAGGGGCCCCTTCCCCTTTGAGGATGTTTGTAAAAACATTTTTAATTAAGAGTAGACAGTGGTCCCACGGATCACTGCCTACTCTTAAAAAAACCTTTTAATTTTCCTTTTATGAAACGCATCTTATTTTCCTTTTTAGGAAAACGGGTTGCATTTCAAAAAACAAAAAAATGCTTTTTTGAAAAGCACTCTGTTGTGGGTTCAGGCACACACATTTTAGCCTAATTTAGGCTTGTAGCCTGTGCCCTTTTACCCAGATATATGCTCTGATTTCAGTCATTCAGTTTAGTTCAGCTTGCTTTCCAGCAAGGATGTTTTATTTTTTCTAATCAGTTGTGATTCTGCGAAAGTGTTGCTATTATTTTTGTGCCCGACATTTCATCATGTTCTTTTGCCCAAGGCTGACAAGAACAGTACATGATAATCTACCTAGTATTGTCTCCACAAGAGTGCGTAAATAGTTTGACACTTAGGCACATGTCACTGTAGGCCTGTTTCACAGAACGTTAACATATTTTCTCACAAAAACATCATACAGGCCAGGGAAGGGAAGAGAGGTAATTCCAGCCTTGATACCCATCCATGCTGTATGCCGTTTCAGTACTGACCTCAGCCTAGTCCCTACAACCAGCAAAGGAGGCAAGTAGATCCCTGTTCTCAGGTAACACAGGTCAGTGCTCCTATCAAGGACTACGTACAGGTAGATTGGGCTATCTCCGCTATAGTCTCGCTCAAAGTTAGGGGTTTGGTATGATTCCCATGTACATGTTATTCCAATATGCTTGTATTGTTTATTTTCTTTTCACTGATTGCAATAATCTTAATCTTGCTATGTCTCATTGCCCTAATATTTGCAGCTCACGTGTTTAATCATAGATTGCAGTCTTTTCAATAAATGCATTGAAAACCATTCTGCATCTTTTCTTTGGCCCATGTGTGTGTGTGTGAGCTTTGCTAACGAGAGAAAGGGGTGAGATTTGTCGACCATGACTTCCCTGAAAGTTCACTTAGGGGCACATTACGTCCCCGGCAGTAAAAACCACCTACCGCCGCAGTGACAGCCGCCGCAGACCGTCACCACAGCTACCATCCGTCCGCCCAATTATGACCACAGACGGAATTCCGCTGGAACGATGGCGGAAATCCGGCTGTGGCCATGCCAGCGGATGACGTTAAGGTGGCACAGATGCCAGCAGAAGCACCACGCCAATAGACCGCCACAGACCATATCATGACCCACGATACGGCCTGGCGGTGTTCTGCTGGCAGACGCAGCTGCTGGCAGCAGCGCCCCATCCCGTCTTCTGCCGGAGGACCCCCTGACAACAGGTAAGTCAGGTGCTCTGACAGGGGGATGGAGGTGTGTGGGGGTGTGTCTGTGCCTGCATGTATGCGGGTGTGTGTTGGGTGTAGTATGTGTGTGCATGTATGGATGCGTGAGTGCGTGTATGTTGTGTTGTGTGAATGCATGTGTGCTTGTATGTATGTCAGTGTGTGTGGATGTGTGTGTGAATGGATGTATGCGTGGATGAATGTGGGAATGAGTGTGTGTATGCGTGTGTTTGTGTGAATGAAGGTGCATGTATGCAGTGGGGGGTCTGGAGAGGTGGAGGGAATCTGTGGAGGAGGAGGGGGGCGGGGAAGAATCCTATCAGTGACAGGGAAGGGATTCCCTGTCATTGATAGTGCCTACCGCCATGGTTTTCGTGGCGGTAAGGTTGCCACGAAAACCATGGCCGTAGGCGGGGTTCTAATCCCGCAGGTGGGCTAGTGACGGCCACTGGGCTGGAGAGTGAAGTCTCAAGCCCGGCGGTCATTACCACCGTGGCGGTCGATGTGGTACATTGGCAGTTTGGCTTTAGCCAAACCGCCAATGTCTTAATATGGAGGAAAGTACCACCAGCCTATTGGCAGTACTTTTCTCCATATTAACGCTGTCTGCCGGGGTCATAATGACCCCCTTAGTGTCATGCGTCAGACTGCCACAAATCACCTTTGCTTTCTATGTTTAGGTGAGGTGCTGCTAGCTAGCTGAAAGGGTTGGGTCGACAGCTGTCAACCGATGTGGGATTAGCTCAGTTACCACAAGCGGTGGTGCTGCTATCCTGAATCCATCAGTCTTGTTCCTATAACATGAGTCCTACCACAAATCACTGGCATGGTTGTTTACTGGCCCCAGCAGGCTGCCTTCCCTGTGATTTTTTCAATTCCCAATGGGTTGCAAAGGGAGACCAACCTCAGTGAATATTAATGAGGTAGGTCTATTTGTGACCCACTGGGAATCGCAGGAAGTGTAAAGCACACTTTCGTACATGGGTGCCTGCAATTACCAAGTAGAGAATCAAAACAATTTGCTATCTGGTAATTGCAAACCTGTCTCTACATACATCTGGTCCATAGTAAAATCACAGGGAGAATCACCACAACTGGAGACCTCTGACAAATGTTATAATTTATGTAACCATGATATATTAAAACATCCAGACAGGTATCAGTACACTGACACTAACCTTTCCTGTTCCTGACAGTACTCATCTGACAAATGGTCTGAGAAAGTGGGGGAGTTAAGAGCGCAGACAAGAAGAGTATGTGAAACCAAAAAAGGAATCACAACGCTTGTGTGACATCATTTTGAAAAAGGAAGAGAAACTTCCTCAATAAAACCCCTATTTAAAAAGAAGGTGGTTGCAGGAATTTCAGCAGAATATGCTTCACATATTGAGAACTCACCTTCAGAACAGGACATGGGCAGTGACTCTGCTAGACAGCACAGCTGAGGTCATGATAGTTTGCCAGAATATTCAACAGTTTCTGGATGTCAAACAACTAACAACCTTATAGATGTCAAAACCCCAGACCAATATATCGCCCCTTCAGACAGATAGTACAAATTGAACATTCAGATTGAGGGTGACTTACAGCGAACAAATTAAAGTAATATTCTGGAAACATTTAACACTTATGTATAAAATTCTCTTGGCTGAACGAGATTGGCCACCAGAGTTTGTTAGAACACTTCCACAGGGGAAGATGTAATAGCACCATCTTTCTCTGCCTTTGTTCCAGAAGAAGTTAAACAAGGGTATGCCACAGAATTGGTTCTTGCACAAGCCTGGGCATTATGCCACAACCATGTAGGCTGAGATAAGGAGTCACCTTATCATGAAATACCCATAAGATCCACCCCACAATTGCAAATACAATATCTATTTAAACCTGAAGCGAAAGCTACAGTGAGAGAAATTGTCTTGCAGTTTCAATACCAGTGAGTACTTGAAACCTGTGTATCTCTTATGAATAACCCTTTGTTTCCAGTAGCTAAACCGGATCACTCCTATAGAAGAGTCCTAGATTATAGACATCTAAAGAGTCATACACGTACATTTGCAATACAAAATTCACACAGTGTGGCTTTAATTAACAATATTGTCCATACAAAATACAAAGCAGCACTGGATATTTCCAGCATTTTCAAAGATGTTTTTATTGGCTCCCTTAAGGGTATAAGAACAGTCCTGGTTTGGTTGTTGCCTGAGTAACATCAATGATTTTGATCCAGAAGCATTGTCCTGTTGATGACATGTAATTCACGGATGATGACTTAAACACACATCTAGCCAAGTAAATAGCATTGTTATGGGATTTGCTGACCATGGTTACAAATTCAATTTAAAAAAATCAAAAATTGCCTTTCTCAGTGTCCTGTTTTTAGGATACAAGTTGTTAAATGAGGGAAATAGCAGATCACCACACTTCCTAGAGAAGCATACCATATTTCAGCCATGAAACATTATTAAAAAACCCAAATCCTTGTCAGGATTCTTCAATTTTGGCAGAATATACATACCAGATTATGCACCATGCAATGCATAAAACTCTTGTACAATTTAATTTGGCCAGATTTGTCGTGTACCATTGGACATCAGAACATACACAAACACTCAGATCACTACAGACTGACATACTTGTAGCATGACACTTACATGCATGTGTCAACAAAAAAAAATGTGGTCATCCGTATATTAGCGGGTGCTACTGGTTTTAACAATGTCACATTTAATTACAGTGACACAGTGCTGATTGCATATAAATCACATCTACATTCTAATGCAGAAAATAATTTTGCATTCGCTGAAAAAATACTCACTATAGTTCAGATGGATGTCATAAAGATGAGACTTCTGGTTCAAGGGAATTGCATAAATGTTGTTGCTCCTGTCCAGACTTAGAGGCTCACAAAGGCCAGCATCCAGAATGCTAGGTGGAAACAATGGGTCACTTCCCTGATGGCTACTGATGTAGCTGTTTGGAGCACAGATCCAGCAGATATCCATTGCCATGAAGATGGAGCTTTAGCGGAGGATCGTGGACCGTGTGAACGCCGAGGGACAGCATCCATGAACAGGGGACAACATCAGGAAGAGGTGGAATGATCTATGGTGGAAGGTATGTTCCATAGTAGCAAGGCACCAGCTCGCTATCCAGAGGACTGGCAGTGAACCCCCTCCTCCTCCCCCACAGCTGACAGCATGGGAGGAGCAGGCCTTGGCAATACTGCATCCTGAGAGACTCACTGGAGTTGCTGGAGGACTGGACACTGGTGAGTCAACAATTACTACCTATCACCCCCCCATACCTGCATGCCACCACCACCCCTCACCCTGTCACCCATCACTCCACTCCATCCCTCACAGTGCACCATCTCAATTAACAAACCTGAATGCCAAGCCTTGCATGCCATACCCACTGCAGGCCCATCCCTTCCAGCCCGCATGTTCACCCACCACCAATGCATGCACAGCATGGAGAACTAACAATCCACAATATATCACCATACACAAACAAAGGTGCCAGGGCAATAGCAACAATATAGGGGAAGCTAGGGATGCAGAATATGTCACAGACATGTAGCATAACACACCACTTACATCACCACAGGTGTCCCAGCCAATCTCAGCGACGAGGAGGTGCCATGGCTACCCAGTCCCCCACCAGAAGATGCCCCCAGTGATGACAGCAACTCTGGAGTTTTGGATCTGAAAGAACTCCCTACCCAATCAGGGACCACTGGTCAGTTGACTACCCCTGCCCACACCCACTCCACCACAGAGCTTCCCCCCTCAGTATCCAACATCACAGCAGCCACCCAACGCCCCCAGACCTCTGTCCCCTGGACACGTCAATCAGCAGTGTGCCCACCTGTATAGGCACCCCAGTTCACACCTCACAGGCAAGACAATGAGGATCCTGGGGTCAGTGGCAGTGGGCACACCTTCAGGAGACACATCCACAGGTGGCCAGGGACACTTGGAGGACAGCTGTGCGCCATGGGGAAGACAGGCCCAGGGAACCGACTGTCCAGGGGACACTCACTAATGTCCTCGGGGCTTACCATCAATCCCAGGACAAGATGGGTCAGGTGATAGACATCATGCAGGAGAACCAGCAGCTGCAGGACAAAGACCACCAGGAGATCAAGAAAGAATTGCAGGCCCTGAACGCCACCATGGTCTCCATTGCAGGGGTGCTGGGTGATGTGGCCAGCATCATGACGGAGTATACATCACACCAGTGGGCCCCTTTCACTAGCCAGTCAACTGACAAGCCCTCCACATCTGCTGCAGCTAGTGGACAGGAGACCCTGCCACAGGACCCACAGGCCACCAGCACCCTCCCCCTGCAGAAGGAGAACCACCCCGTAAAAGTTCCCTGCGACCCAGACAGACACCAGAGACACGTGTCAAGACCACGACCACTGCCAAGAAACGAGCCCCTCCTGAATGTCCCTCTTGTGTTCCACTGTGCCACCTTGTCCACTTTGAACTGCCATTGCTCCCCTTCCTATGGCCCCTTGGACAGTGGACCTGTGCTACAAACAGACTGGACCACTACCCTGTACTATTCCCAACCTTCACCCCACTCTATTGCACTTCCCTTGTAGAACAATTTTCAGTAAACACCCTTGGACACAACTTGAGTAATAGTGCTTTATCTACAGGTAATGTACAATGTAATGAACTGTAATGAACTGCATGATCATGTGTAAGTGTTCAGTAATATATTGATTCATTCAACAAAAGTGTCTCAGCAGCCTGTACACATAACAGCAGTAGACTGTTGTAACAACACCAACATTTGCAATAAGGGAAGGCATAGCTGACAGTCAGGTGGGATGCAAAGGGATTGACTGGCATTATGCTGCAGTCACACAGTACAACACTAAAATGTAGAAATGTTTAGTTCAACAGTCTTACCTGAGTGTCATTGGAAGTACTGCTGGATCAAATGTGGCCTGTTGTCCACATTGTCTTCCTCTTCCTCCTCCTCACTGTCCTCAGTGTTTACTGCTGCCTCTGCTGCATTGTCACCCCCCTCCTCCTGCAGATAGGATACATGCCATCTAAGGGCCAAATTGTGCAACATGCAGCACACAACAATGATTCTGCAGACCTTCTCAGGGGAGTAGCATAGGGATCCACCTGACTGATGGAGGCACCTGAACATAGCCTTCAGGAGACCGGAGGTCCTTTCTTCAATCCTCCTGGTATGCCCATGAGCACCATTATACCTATTTTCATCCCCTGTTCTTGGAGTCCTAACAGGGGTAATGAGCCATGACAGGTTTGGCTAGCCGGAATCACCTACAAGGAGTAAGGGACACACATTAGCCCTGCACAATGGCATGGGCCATGACTCCTCAAGGCATACACTCACAAACATTGGGTGGGGACACAAGGTCACCTATTAGCCACACGCTGTGCCTCTATAGTTGTGCCATCAGCTGTGGGACACTGCTATTCCTCAGGACAAAGGCATCATGCACCGACCAGGATACCTGGCAGTGACATGGGAGATGTACTGGTCAGCTAGGCACACCATCTGAAGATTGAGTGGGTGGAAACTCTTCTGATTCCTGTACAGTTATTCATTGGCCCTGGGGAGGGGAACTAAGGCAATATGGGTTCCGTTGATGGCCCCAATAACTTGAGGTATATGTCCCATTGCATAGAATCCAGCCTTCACAATGGGTAAATCATCTACCTGGGGGAATGCGATGTAGCTGTACATGTGTTTGAGCAAGGCAGACAAAACCCTTGCAAGCACAATAGAGAACATTGGATGTGACATCCCGGCACCCAAGCCCACTGTCACCTGGAAAGAGCCTGTTGCCAGGAAATGGAGCACTGGGAGTACCTGCACAAGAGGGGGTATTGCTGCGGTGCTACGGGTAGCAGGTAGCAGATCAAGCTCCAATTGTTTACACAGCTCTGTGATTGTGGCCCTGTCCAGACAATAGGTCAGTATGATGTGCCGGTCCTCCAGTGTAGCCAAGTCCACAAGGGGTCTGTACACGGGTGCTTGCCACCTCCTATTCTTCCACATTGGTTGGTACTTAAGTGACCCAAATGTAAGAAAGGAGTGAGAACAGGAACCATGAACAAACTACAGCAGTGTACACAGAGCACGTGTGTATGTTGGAAACTGGAACTGTGTAGGTGAGTACATTCGACTACAATGATGCACTAATTAATCTGTACATGTGCACCAGCATTAGAAAATGGCACCCGCCTGTCCTGTATTCAGGGACAGGTGGAAGTGGCCTCACACCGCTGCCATTGGAGTCATGGCGAAAGGCGGTCCGCACCGCCGTGCAATTCCTCATTGGCTAACATGGCCCTCTATGGATGATGGGAACTAATGATGATCAATGCAGGCAGTGACCGCCATTTCCTTTCTACCACTTCTCTTGATTCCTGACTTTCCACAGAAGGACACCTCCCCTGTATGTGCTGCTGTGACCTGTGTCTGGAACCTGCCATGGCTCGTGCTACAGGGGAAAGGGCCCCATCCTTCACGTCGGAGGAGTTGGAGTGCCTCGTGGACGGGGTCCTACCCCAGTATGGCCAGTTGTATGGGCCTCCAGAACAACAGGTGAGTACACCATGGGTGCGTTGCTTGCGACATGACTGCATGAAGATGTGTGTGTGTACTGGCAGTGTGTCAGGTGGGGGGGTATGGCTGGTGGCAGTGTCAATGCAGGGGTACGGGTCATGTGTGTGCCTAATGAGGGGAAATGCTTTTTGTGGGCCATGTGTGTGACAGGCTGGATTGTCAGGTTCATGGTGTCCCGCCTTCGTGTTTCCTCTGCAAGTCAGCGCCCATCAGAGGAAGGGATTGTGGTGTGCCATCGCCAAGGGCGTGCGGACCCTGGGGGTCTATTTCAGGCAGAGTACCCACTGCAAGAAACAGGGGGAGGACCTGAGACGCTGGACCCTGAAGACTGCAGAGGCCCAGCTGGGGATGGCCTCCCAACGAGAGAGGGGCGCCCATCGGAACCTGACCCTCTGATGGCCCACATACTGGCGGTGGCCTACCCAGAGCTGGATGGGCACTTGGGGGCATCACAGCAGCCACAAGGGGGTGAGTACAGAATGTTTTCAACCATCTCTGTTTCCTGGCATGCGATTTGGGAGAAGGATACTAGTCAGTGGATGCTCCAATATGCCTGGAAAACATGTATTAGATAGCTAGGTAGGTGGCTATCCATATCAAACAGGGCTTAGCTGGTCCCAGTTGGTGTGTAGCTGACAGAGTTTGGCTCCTGCTGTGTGCTGTGGTACTTAGCCAATGGTATGCCAGTGTGGTCCATACTGCCCATTCTCAGTCTCAGTGTGTGACAATGATGTTGGTGCTGAGATTGACCCTGTGCTCCCTTTCTCTCTCCCCCCTCTCTCTCCTTTTGTCATCCTGTCCATGTGTGCATTAGCATCATCTGGCGAAGGAGCAGGGATACCAGCGAGTGAGGGAGCTGCAGCTCACGGCAACCAGGAGGCAGAGTCCACTGATGTTGAGCGGACCAGTGGGACGGAGGGTGAGGGGAGCACCACAGCGGGAGCAGGAGGTGACACCACTGACTCTGATTCATCCTCCGATGGGAGCTCCCTGGTGGTGGCAGACCCCTCTGGGACCACCCCAGCCACGGGTTCTACCCCCACCTCTGTACCAGCACGGCCCTCCCAGTAGCCCCCCACCGAGTTGCCCGTGTCCGCTCTCCCAGGAGGGTGGGCACCTCCTGTGCCCCAGGCACCTCAGGTCCTGCCCCAGTTAGCCCTGCTGCCCTCAGTGAGAAGGCTATTGACCTCCTGAGATCCATCTCTGTACGGCAGTCAACAATTGTGAATGCCATCCAGAGGCTGGCAACCCAGATGCAGCAATGCAATGCCTTCCTGGATGGCATCCACGGTGGGCTGGCATCCCTACAGAGATTGTTTCAAGCTCTGGCCTCTTCACTGATGGCAGCCAGTGTCACTGTTTCATCCGTCCCCCCTCCAAGTATCACTACCCAGTCCCAATCTCCTCACCCCCAACCCATCCCACGCACACATTCTGACAAGCATGCACCCAAAACAACACACAAGACTCACAAGACAAACACAATCAGCACACTTCAGTCCACAAGCACCCACACTGCCAACAGACAGATGCTCCTCTCCTCCTCCTCCCTCACAGGCACATCCGCACTCACACCTGCATGCACTGCATCATCAGTCCCAGATCCTGCCACCTGCACAGCCTTACCCACAGTCACCACAACAGCAGACCCGCAGACATGCACCCCACACACCATATGCACAGTCACCACCACCACCTCATGCAGCACACCCACCTCACTTGCAGACACCACCAAAACATCCATCCATTCGTCATGTTTGCCCTTCCCCACCCTGTCTGGCCCCCTCCGTAACACACACACGCTCACACTCAGACCCCCAACAGCCATACACCTCCCACATACCACCTGCACCCAAGTCAGTACACCTCCTCCTCCTACAACCACTCCCTCTACCTCCACTCCCATCCCTCCTCCCACATACCACCCCATTGTTCCTAAGAAGCTTTTCCTTGCCCACCTTGACCTCTTCCCTGTCCCCCTGGTGGTAAGAGGAAGGCCACACCACCCCAGCCCAGTACCTCAAGCACTCGGTCTAACACAGCTCCACCCCAAAGTCTTCAGCTGCCACTAAGGGGCACATGAGTGAGAAGCTGGGCCCCTGCAACAAGGACACTCCCACCCCCCCAAAACCGAGGGCTAAAGTGCCACCCCCTCCCAAACAGACTGGTTCAACCATGGGACCACCTCCAAAACCCAGGGCCAAGGAGGCCCCAGTACAAATTCCTGCCCAAGAAGAAGCCACAAAAATCAAAGGCCAAGAGGCCCCCCAGAAATCGAAGGCCAAGGAGGCCCCCCAAACATCCAAGGCCAAGGAGGCCCCCCAGACATCCAAGGCCAAGGAGGCCCCTCAGAAATCAAAGGCCAAGGAGTCCCCCAGAAATCAAAGGCCAAGGAGGCACCAACGAAATCCCTGCCCAAGAAGGCCCCCCAGAAATCTAAGGCCAAGGAGGCCCCCCCAAACATCCAAGGCCAAGGAGGCCCCCCAGACATCAAAGGCCAAGGAGGCCCCCCAGAAATCAAAGGCAAAGGAGGCCCCACATAAATCACTTGACAAGGAGACCCCACTCAAAATTGTGGCCAAGGAGCAGCATCCGGAACCAGATGCCAAGGAGCAGCATCTGGAACCAGAGGCCAAGGAGCAGCATCAATAACCGGTGAGCAGGAAGCCCCCTCCTCATTTGGTGGGCATGAAGCCCCCTCCTCATCATGTGGGCAGACAGACCCCTCCAGAACCAGAGGGCAGGTAGCACCCACCTCAACCTGTGGGCAGGAAGCCCCCTCCTCATCCTGGATGCAGACAGCCCCCTCCAAAACCAGTGGGCAGGCAGCTCTCTCCTCAACCTGTGGGTAGGAAGCCCCCTCCTCATCCAGTGGGTAGACAGCCCCCTCCAGAACCAGTGGGAAGACAGCCCCCTCCTCAACCTGTGGGCAGGAAGCCTCCTCCTCATCCTGGTGGCAGGAAGCCCCCTCCTCAACCTGTGGGCAGGCAGCCCCCTCCTCGACCTGTGGGCAGGAAGCCCCCTCCTCATCCTGTGGGCGGACAGCCCCCTCCAGAACCGGTGGGCACGAAGTCCCCTCCGGAACCAGAGGACTAGGAGCCCCCTCACAATATGTTGCAAACCCCCACCAACACCAACACCCTGCCCCCTAAGGTGCCTGCCCATTTCCAACATGATGCCCATGAACAGTGGAGTCCCGATGTTGTCAGGAGTAAAGTTGGGGCTTGGACTTTGCCCTGTGAGCATTAGTGACTTTGGACTGGACCTTGGGCCTGTATTTATTTATTTATTTCTGCAGTTGTGCATGTTTTTGTATTTTACATATTCATACAAAAGGAATACAGTGGTTGGAACTGTGTATGTGTCCTGGGTTTATTTACTCTGGGGTTCTGTTACTGTTAAATTCCTGTGTTTCTAGGTCTGTGGTGTGTGTATGGTGTGTGTTTTGCGTGTGTGTGTCACTCCCCCCCACCCTTGTGTGCTAGGCGGCTGTACTCACCATTGTCATCTTCGTCTGTGTTGGTGCTCCAGGACGGCCATGGCATGGTACAGCATCGGGAATACTTGCAGTTCTGGTTTCATGGCGTCCGCGGACTCCTGTGTGTTCGCTGGAGGTGAGTGTCTCCTTTTAAATGATGTGTTTCCGCCAGGCTTTTAGTGTGATTCCTACCGCTCCGGAAATCGTGGCGGTGTGCTATGTCATAGTATGGTGGGGGATCCTTGTCTTCCATCTGCCTGTAGGTGGCTACCGCCATGTTCGGTGTTGTACCGCGCTGGCGGTTGGTGTGGTACATTGGCTGGCTATGGGAGGGATCATGCTATGGTCATAATTTGACAGTCATTACCGCCAGCCTGTTGGTGGTGATACCGCCACGTTAACCCTGGCTGTCAGTATACCGCTATGGTCATAATGACCACCTATGTTTTTTACCCTACTTTACAAACTCAAGAATTTCTCCAATATAAACAAGAATGACCATGCCCACTAACATAATGCCTCTAGACCAGTTTAAATATATAATATATACTGATGGTTCATCCCAGGCTACTACAGGCACTAAACACCAGCTGTAGATGGAGTCAATCAATCAATAAATCAGTACTTGCAAAGCGCAACTTATCACCCATAGGATCTCAAGATGCTGTAGTGGGCATGCTGATCATTCGAAGTGCCAGGTCTTGAGGTCCTTCTTTAATTGCTTGAGTGATGCAGCCTATCTGAGGTTGAGAGGGAGTGTATTCCATGTCTGGGCTGCGAGGTAGGAAAAGGATCTGCCTCCAGCTGTGCTTTTCCTGATTCTGGGGATGGCGGCGAGAGCAAAATGGATCGCAGTTGCCTGACAGGAGTGTAGAAGGTCAGGCGGTGGCTGAGGTAGTCTGGTCCAATGTTGGGAAGTGCCTTATAGATGTCAGTAGCTTGAAGGTGATGCGTTTGTTAACCAGGAGCCAGTGGAGGTCTCTGAGGTGGTCGGAGATGTGGCTGTGGGTGGGATGTCCAGGATGAGTCTGGCATAGGTGGAGTGATGAAGGATGGAGAATTCCACCCTCAGAAAACTCTCACAAAGTCCCTAGGGGATTGGACTGCACAAGATGCTGAACTAAAACCTTTGATTCTGGCACTAGAACATCCGGATCCAGAGTTCCCCACACTGGCAGTGGGGAATAATTCCCTAACCTCTCCCACTACTCTACAGGATATACATCTACAAGTTCTGAACCACACCATTATTGTTTCTCCCAGGTTGAGGAGAGAAGAGAATTAACTTTTGTTGAATCCTGTTACCGCTGCACATCAAAGAAATACATCAGACGAGGGTCTACAGCTTTCTGCTGTTACTCAAAGCAACAGAGTTGTTTAGGATGAACCAGCATTGGAGGTGTCTACCAGTTCTCTTTTACCTGCTGAGGCTCCTGTCTTCACACAGACTACTTCTGGCTATTTTGTCGACTTTGATTACTTTTCTTCTGATTCTTCTCACACTTCACTTTATGATGTACGTGATTTTCTTCATTGGTTGAAACACATTTATCTGATTCATCCATGGTCGTACTTGTGGATTGCACTTGCATTACTTTCTCTGGTTTTGTGGATTGGATTTGTAACTGTGTTCTTCTTGCTTATAAATGGACATTATCTCCCAGTGCTCTGCTGTTGAACTGGTAAGTGGGATATTGAAACATCATTTGTCTTCTCACAAAGTGGGAAGAGTCCTGTTCCTTGTGAACATGTCTGCTTTTCCAGTTTCTGGTGGAAGTCTGTGGGATGAGGTCCCATATGATATTTTTGGTCCTACAGAGACTTTACAAATTCCTTATGTTTTTAAAGTTGCAATGCATGACAGCTTAACCCCAATTGTCACTTCTGATTAATGATATGTTTAAACAGTGAGTTCAGTGTTGTCTGAACTTGAATAGTATACTGAATTTGAAAGTGAAGATATGTACCTGAATTCAGCCAATTATGGTGAGATGTATTGTTACCATTACAATTCCCATCACTATTTACATAGAGCTAGTACACCCAGTATAGTTTTCAATTATACACAATGGGAACACTGTCCAACACCACCATTGGAGAGTGCAAAAACACACCCAAACAAATTCATATACTTTTCTGAGCATGATACTTCAGGTCCAGTATTTTATTACTACAAATTGACACCTTCAAAAGCATGGAAGAATATGCTGACCTAGACAAAATTAACATACTCAAATGTCTTCATTTATCAACTTGCAATTAAAGGCTCTGAATATTGGAAAGAAACAAAACATTGGCAAGTGCTTGGCGAAGATGTCTTATTTAAACTTTGTCTAATTTAAATACATATTATTTTTCTGGATGACACAGTTCAGCAGACTACCTGCTTGGGTCTAACATAAATTAAATACATTAATGTGTATGTAACTCTCTGTTTGCACAGCAGTTTTGAATCAGTCTTTAGTTCACTTAGAAAGTTGCTCTCACATTGGTTAGGGCAGTACAACACACACACTGTGCTTAACAGTGCACAGCAGTATGATCAGTTTTGGTTACTTATGTTGTAGGGAAGCAATAAGCAACATTATGAGTATAACACACTGTGTTAGGCAGACAATACAGTTAGTAAATGCATGCATCACTCTTCCTAAGTACACCACTAAGCACACTTTTCCTTGAGGTGTGTTCTATATGGAGGGATTCCCCCTTTTTTTTCTAGTAAAACCAGTTTAATGTGCAGGAACTTATGCTCACTCCACTGAAAGAGGTTTGTTAAGCTTGATGCTGCACAGCAGCGACTAGAATCTGATGAGAAGTTCAACACGCTAAACACACTTCTCAACAAATACCTTCTGACTTTGATTTCTCTCAGGAACTAGGAACGATGTGCTGAAAATACTTGATCTTGTTTCCTTTCTGTTTTTGTTACAGGTCTGGGACCTTCTATGCTGAGCACTTCGTCAAGTAGGAGGAGGACAGGACTTTTGCTGTTCGGGAGCCAGAGCTGGAAACAGGTGAGTGATGTAGTCCTATGAGGCCAAGCACATTGCCCTAAGCCGGGCGGTTTAAATAACCGCGTCTGCACCTGGAGGGCGTGGTGATGCCTGTCAAGCTGCTGGTTCTCATGTGAGTAGCACATGCCTCCCTTACAATGTCAATAGAGCTGCCTTGTCCACATGTATCTCATGTGCTGGATGGTTTGTATGTTGCAAAGAGAATACCACCAGAGAAAAAGCAGAATAACAATGTGTGCATGCATAAAATAATAACACATAAATAACATGCATGCTGACAGCAGTATGGCGTGAATTTAAATATCACAAGTGAAAAAGCGCATAATCACAAACAGTGCACAATGAACATTGGGGATGGGCGCCACTTAACACAATGAAGAACATGCTGTTGAGCGTGGGCACGAGGTCATGACATTGAGTCTGGCTTTGTCAACATGTTCCAGACTGTTTTTGGAGTGATACCATCTTTTATACACTCTTTGTTATCAAGTGTATTTGAAGGCATACCACTTGTGATATTCCTGGTTGGTGGTATTTTGGCCCTATTTTTGCTGCTCTGCAATGGATGTCCCACTTCGGGGCCAAATGGTGACGCAGCTACCACACGTCCAACTGTGTTATGAATACATGATACAGTACTTTGGAGTATCTTTACTGGAGGAACTGAGTGACAACTGGTTCTTTCTATATGGCTAGTATGGCTCCATTGTGTTCACCCTGTGTTCCGCTGTCTTTTGTGCAGTCCCAAGTGTGCACTTCACATTTATCTTACAATGCAATTGGTATAATCTATGGACATGGATTTGTAGATGTCCCCATTGAGGGCTAATTTTCGGTGTTGTCTCATGAGCCTGCCATAGCTTAAGGATGCCTTCTATGAGCCATTCTATTCTTTGGATATTGATTCTGCGGCTGCAGGATTCCTTGATAGTGGCTCTCTTGATGCAAGCACTGCATATGATGCATCAACCTTGGCGGTGGCTGAGGGTACCGACCTTGGATTTACTCACAGAGGCCACTGTGGTTCTGTAGAAGCAGGGTCCATCCTGGATTCAACTGATATTGACCATATGACATTTTGGAAGCCTCCTCTAATTTAAAAATGTTGCCCTTGTTTTAGCAAAATTATTTTATTTGGTTTTATGCTTACATTGATGTTTTATTCTTACTGGCTTGTTTGCTTTGCTTGTTGGAGTGGACATTTTTATTTCTTTTATTTTAGCTACATTTTATTAGAATCTATCTTTCATGGCCACGGTGAGGGTGTAGTGAAGTTCTTTTTGGACCTAGGTTGGTTCTCCATTTTAGCTTTGTTTTATATTTTACACTCTACATGTTTTAGCTGACGATGCATTTAGCAGTGACATTTTACTCACTTACACATTTAGGCTTGCACCATATTATTCTAAGAATATATTGCACGTGTTGCTTGTTTTAGTTAGCCTTTCTTCTCATATAGTCAGTACATTCTGTTTAAGGCTAGGAACACAGTACAAGATATCCTAGTGCTTGTGTTTCCCATTTGACGACAGCTAGACATATAACGACATCAGAGCTATGCCTCTAACACAGTATGGCTTTTAGTATATAAATGATGGCCTGACCAGGAAGGGACAGAGTAGCAATCCAGCCACGACCGTCTCGGGATGAATGCTGTGTTCATCATGCAGATCTACTGGTTCTGATCTTCCAGTTTTGAGAAAGGATTGCCTTTCACGCTACAGGCCGATTCCTGATTCAGTTCTTCAGGTATGGGGGCTAAGGCTAACCTCTTAGATTGAGTGAAAGCAGAAGGTATGTTCACTATGCTATCAGTATAGGGTCAGTGACCAGTAGAAATCCATAGAAATCATTTGCCATGGTTGGATTGTTTATTCTCTTTACCATGTACATAATGCTGATAACATTCTTTTGTTTCATCTGCCTAATTGTTGCAGCTTTTTCTCTCTATGCATGACTACGATTGTTTCAATGGCTGTATTGAAAACTTATCTCATATTCCTCTTGTGTTTTCTTGGGGCATGCATGAGTAAGACAACAAAAGGGTAACATCTGTTTCCACGATTATCCTGGTGATCAGAATGTCCTGTTCAGGTTGCCATATTCATCTTCCACACTGAGAAGGTTAAGTGGCTTGGGTGAGGAATGTGAGCAAGCCAGGAATTTCTGACAGTGTGGATGGAGTCAGTCCCCACATTCTGAAGTTCTGTCGTCCTGATACACAGTCCTATTATTCTAGTAGGAACCGCGTAATAAAGAATTCATAATGGCATGCAAACATCATAAGATACATATTTCAAATGATTATTTGAGAGTTGTTTATCACAATCATATGGCATTTTGCATATTATAAAAAAACAACAGGAGCAACTAAAGGACTTTTTCAGACTTAAAACTTAAGATTTACATGTGAAATGAAACAGCCCTTTAGTGATTTGTCTATGTTCTAATTCAAATTATTATTAATGTTATGTTATGTTCAATTTGTTATGAAGTGCATTAGCATTTTAATGCATTTTATTAGCCTGCACTCATGTTTTCTTCAGCTGCAAGTTTCTCCCCACACCTGCCAGCTTAAATTTCACAATTGATCCTTTTACATCAACCAGAAGCCTGGCTGGCAGAGCAGTGGGCGGTTCTGCAATGCTGCCTTCTATTTACCTTTTCTTTTTCATTATTTATTTATTGAAAAGCAGAAAAACGTGCCAATAAGAAATCCAATGCGTAGCAACATTTACATGATTCAAACAGTTATGAGTTAGGGTGGGAAAATATTTAGCAGTGTTGGAAATGGCATTCCTTTCTGTGACATTACCCCAGAAGTTGCCTTGCTGGTTTTGTTGCTGTACTCCCCCTTTATACACGATGAAATTGGTGTACGCATGATAGGCATATATAAATTACCTACATAGCCCTAGTATATGTTATAAAGTATACTCAGGGTCTGTAAATTAAATGTCACTAGTGGGCTGCAGCACCCATTGAGCTTCCCACTGCAGAGACACAGCAAACCCATACCCAGACCCACCATTTTGGCCTGGCTGTGCCGTTTTAAAATTGCCACTTTGACCGGTAGAGAAGAACCCTATTGCCAGGTCTAGAACATCGTTTTACATAATAATAACTCACCCCTAAGTTAGGCCTTAGTGCCCATAAAGCAGGGTGCATAATATTTAAAGGTAGGATATGTAAAGGTTTAATGTTACACCTGAAGTTACAGTGCAAAAGCCTAAAGGCTAATTTCATTGTAACAAGACTGGCTGCTTCAATGGGAAAACACTGCATTGCATTATTAGCTCTGATAATGCTAAATTTAGGTTGGAAGCAGATAGAAAAATATTTCAAGAACTCTCTTTGAAAATCCAATTTAATGCTAAAGTCGGATTTTGTCTACCTATTAGGGAAAAGCCATTTGCTAAAAAGTCATCTTTCCCTTCCCAAATCCTCTGGAGGCCTTTCTCTATTTCAACTATCACTTCCCTGCTGATGGCTTCCCCTCTGTGAGGTGTTTACTGCTCCCAGTATCGGGGCAAATTTACTTGGGTGTGGGGAGGTTGATCCTTCACTTGACAGGATGATCTGGGGACAGTGCTGAGGACCTTGAGTAGCAATAAAGGATGTCCACCTGTCACCGGCAGATGTAGCTCACAACGGGGCCTGTCCCCTCTATTGTCTTCCAAGTCAGGTTTGCTCCAATGGCAGCGGAAAGGGGAGCTGCCCTAGAACTGCGTTAGAGTGATGTCAGGAAAAGGGGGTGCCCATTTCCATAGCCACACCTCCAGGTGTGTACAGAGATCCCTGAATGCGAGGAGGGAGGTTCTGCCTTGATGAATTGCAGAAGAAAAGGGCACTGTGGGATTGTTTACAGTAGAGCACATTTGTAGTGCTTCAAAAATGGGTAGAGTCATCCCTTAGAACTTGTACTCCATTGGTTAGGGAGTGTCCAGGATTTTCCCCCCACCCCCTTAGACTCGTACTTGGCATAAATGTGGCATCTCCAGTAACCTCCTCTGAATACTGCTGGATCTGAGGAAAATTTAGACTAGGATGCCCCTGCTATCTGAAGAGCCAAGAAAACTAGACCTGCTTTCCTTGTAGCCAGGATTCTAGAAATTATTCTAGGTTCATTTATTACTGTTTTGGTACAGCTTTAAGAACCTTAAACATTGCCTCTGAGTAAAGCCTGTCTGCTCTGTGTCATAGATGCCAGGGGGTTGAGCTCAGATTTATTTAGTGACTTTAATGGTTCACGCTGACAAGGATTGTAATTATTTCTTGAGGTTGGCACTTGGCCCTTTCAACTATTAACCCACTCTCTTACAAACATGTTATGAAATGGATGGGTGGTCAATGCTTACTGTATTAGATGACAAACACAAGTGTCATATATGTACATATTTAGAGTTCCAATTAAGGGGGTCAGTTAGAGATGGCATCACTACTGCCTATCAACAGTCCTCCGGGCGCATCAAACTCACGCTTCCCCCAACCACATTTAAAGGTGTGTATACAACATGCCTTCTGATGGCAAAGCCCCAGCAGGTGTGCCACAGTGCCTCAGTTCATAGTCGTGGTCCACTCCTCTCTATTTAAGGTGAGCAGCCCATCACTAGACGTCCCTACTTGGAAATTAAAACATTGACCCCAATGTACAGAAATAAAATCCAACAAATGAGGGGCCTTTTTCCAACGTTGAGAGTTTGTTTCTTGACAGGAGGCAAACCTTTCCCAAGTGTGCAGAGCACACAAGACACACATTCGACTAAGCTGAGTGCCTTCAGTAGAACCTCTAAGGCTCCAGTGCAGGCACAGAGAGTAGCTTTTTAGTGAATACATAGCAGCAAAAAAGAACAGGCCAATTACTTGAATGTGGACAATGGTCAGTGGGTTTTCTGATCAATTTATTATGTGCTGAACGAAGCTGGTGCTGAAGAGATTTCCCTTTGGGAAGGGTGAGTTTTGCATTCTGCAGTACATAAACTCTAGTAGACAGATTGCTGCCTTGGTTACTATGTTAACAATATGGAGTAAGTCTGTTTTTCATTTCCTCTTTTTATTGTGTTCATAATGAGAGCAGCCCTCTTAAAGTTGTTTTGAAATATTTGACATGGTTTCGTGGCCTCCATAATTTACCTTGTGCAGGCTGTAATACATGTCAGTGTGTAATTGCTGTATAAACACGCAGTACTAATTTTGTTTTTACATTCTGTAGTTTTGTTGTGATATCACTATGCAAATGTAAAAAAATGGCATAGCTACTCTACAAGTTGATTTGTGAAGTTACACCGTTCATTACTAGAGGTGGCAGATTGTGAATAAAGGCTTCCTTGCAGAACCGTGTACAGTCAGGTAATTGAAGAGGAAAGTGGCTTTTGAGACAGTTATTCTAAATCAACCAACACCTGCTCCAGAGCCAACTCTTTCCATGGGCAGTGTGTACTGAAATGTGTAGTCCATTGTGAGGTGGTAGGAGACATCCAGACATGATACTATCCATGTTGGACCACTTTGGGCCAAAGGCACTGCACTGGCAGCACTGTCATAATCCAGAATTGTGAGGCCATGTCCGCACTCTGCCACAGGATACAGCAGAGATGCAAACTAATGCTTGCACAGCAGTGAACATCTGCACTCTGCCACAGGATACAGCAGAGATGCAAACTAATGCTTGCACAGCAGTGAACATCTGCACTCTGCCACAGGATACAGCAGAGATGCAAACTAATGCACAGCAGTGGAGGATGCAGATCAAGCTTCTCCAACGAGTTGCGTATGAGCTACTCGTAGCTCTCTAGCCACCTAGGTAGCTCTCCATTCTGCAGCTCAGCTTGCTAAATTAGCTGCTTATGCTTGGCTGGATATACATATGAATACCAAAATTGGAACATGACTGGATGAGAGTTACATGTTTGGGTTTTCAGAACACATAAGCTGATATGTAGAAAGAAATCGTAGGTTTTTCAAAATATATTGACATTTTAGTGATAAATCATGTGGTGTTGGGGAGACCTATTACTGATATTTTACACTGCTGCATTGTCGATATGGCTGTTCTGTATTGTCCATTCAACGGCATTTCAAATTAGCAATACGTTTTTCCATTTATTGCTCGCAACCTTGCCTGATGCACTGAGGTGATCACTTCCGATAATGTTGAGGAAGGGGGGCACTAATGTAACCTTTTCTGATGGGGGAGTCACTATTACAGCCTAAATAATATTACTAGCTCGGGATGGTTTTCATTGAACACAAGTACCTCATATTACAGAAAAGGTGGGTGAGCCCTGATGTATATCATGGAGGCAAGGCATGGTCAACAGGCATAGCATGTGCAGCATGGCAACTGTTATCTGGGACATTAAGTTGACAAGAGTTGAGCGGCAGATGTTTCTGGCCTCACAAATGCCATGCACCCAGAATCACACTCTCTCTTCCTCCTTCCAAGTCTTCCCCTTCACGTGCCTCACGGGCAGTGCCATCCACGCAGGCTACATAGGAGGTCGTCGCGGTCAACGCACCTCATAGAGGCTGAGTAAATCCCTGCATGAAGTCTTCTGTGGGGTGAGAAGTTTATTTGGGTAAGATGGGTCAAACAGGGTGTAGCCAAAGTAGGTTTAGGGTTCCGTCCTAGGATTTCTAAGGGTGAGGATCGGGTGTGACAACATGGGGCACAGGAAGTTCAGATTAGGGTGAGTGTGGGAGGAAGGGTGGGTCAGGCAGGAGAGTGGATACAATAGTGTTAAGTTTCTTTTCTCTGTTTCTTGGGAGTGGAAGAGGTAAGGTTGTGCTGCCAGGGAAAAAGAGAAGTTAGGATTAGTGTGGAAGACAGGATGGGGCAGCTAGGGGGTGTGAATAGTGTTATGTGTCCATTCAGGGGGCTCTTGGTTAGTCGGTGACGGTAGGATTGTGCTGTCAGAGGGCAGAAGATGTAGGATTGAATGGAGGGTAGGAGATGAAATGCGGCAGTCAGGGTTATAGATAGAGTACTGTCTGGGTTCCTTCCAGAGGTTTTTATGGGGGCAGGAGGGGAGCGGGATGGGTGATCGCAGGACTGTGGTGCCGTATGGTGGTGGGTAGGACAAGAGACGTAGGATGGGGAAGACAGAGATGTTGATGGTAGTATTCGGTTTCATTTTAGAGGTTTGTTGGGGAAACGGTGGGGGAGGTGAATGCCATCAGGGGACGGGGGAATTTGGGGTTAGTGTGAGGTAGAATGGGGCAACTAGAGCTGGAGATTGAGTGTTGGGTTCCTTGGGGTCAGCTGTTTTTGGAAATAAAACAATTAGACCATATGTTGTGATGTGAAGTTGATCATTGCAGGAGCAGCTCTGGCATCCAACAGCTGGCATAGTTATACATCCCTGAGCTGCTTTGCGATGCAGCATGCAACAGAGGGTAATCTGACACCTGCTTGGGGGATATGTATGAGGCCTCGCCAGTGCGGTGTATGCATCTGAATTATCCCTTTATATTACAAAGGCTCGCGCCATTATATTTCATGTCCTCACATGAGAGATGTCATTAGCCAGGCCCACAGTACATAGCCAGAGTTGCCTAGGGAAGTGCAAAAGGTGTGTGAAGGTCGTGTCTGGAACAGTTATTTGTGTACAGGCTTTCGACATTTTCTTGACATCAGACATCCCCCTACCAGGCCTACGTGCCATCCCCCCAGCCAACTGCTTTGGTGCCCTGGCACCATACACCGTCCACATGCGCGGATTCAGTTGTGTAGTATGTAACTCAGGCTAGGCGATCTTTTGTCAATTATCCACACAGTTACATCTCACCCCCAACAGACAACATTCCTGTGTGCATTTAGAGTGAGGTGTTGCAAGCGATGGGGGTCATGTTGATTTCTACCATTGTCTCTTGCACTACTCTGTTTTACTTTTGCCCTTTTTGCGCCTGTGTTCACATTACTTACTGAATATCTGTTTTCTGATATCCACAGCCTTCCCTGCAGGCCGGATTCACAAAAGATAGACAGATATTTACTCTGGTAGGCGTACACCTGCATCTAGAGTCAATGCTGACTATTATGTACACCACAAAAGATTCCAGGAATATTCTCTTTGACAAGTTACAGATTTCTTTCTAGCAGTGATTCTTGAACACCCACGATCCACCCATGTGAGAAGCATTATTCGCTTACAATGATGTCATGCTTATGTAATTCTTACATAGGGGAGGGGGGCTGGAGCATTTACGAATTCAAGTAGAATGAATCATAAGTCTGGGTTTGCCCTCATAAATAATTATATTTGCAAATCTATGTCCGACTTAGCTATTTGTAAAGGGTGCAGAGAGTGGACCTCGAACATCGACATGCAGGCGCAGGGGCGTAGCGTCAGTGGGGGTGTATGGGATGTTACACTCTCCCAATAAATGTCTTTTCTGATTAATAGTTGTGTACAGTAGCTTTAGCAGTAGATTAGTAGTCGGGTATGGTGACGTGTCTGTCGGATTTTCCCTAGGATTTATGCACACACACACTAACACACACTCCCCTCTCGGTTTTGAAAGCCCTAAAATGTTCCTTATTTTACAAAATATTATGTTTCTCTCACTTAGTACTCCTACCAATTTTCATACCTCTTCCTTTTCACTGCCTCTTAAGCTCCTCTGGTGCACCTTGCTTGTTGCATAATGTATTTTGACATCAGTCAATGCTTACAAAGCACGGATACTCACTCCCTCTTGAGGGTCTGAAGGCACTGGGAAGGGAGGGACCTCAACCAAAGCCGCCAGGGTTCCTAGAGTTGGGCGCTGTCCAGACGTGGTCGGGCGCAGACGGGCTTGCCTTTGGCAGGTGTGCGTAAATTATTGCTATGTCTTGAAAGAGGGCTAGTGAGCTGCTTTGATAGACGGATAGGCTGCCTCGACCCCACCTTGTCCCTAGAGCCCGTTTTTTTCCTGGGTTCTGCAGTACAGTGCTGGTTTAAAACAGTTTTGTTAGGGGTGGTTTTGGGTGCCAGTGCGGCCATGCGAAACTAGGCATTTCCAGCCTAGTGAGGGATGGTGGGTAACTGTCCAAGCTGGTCTTCTGCACAGTAACTGTGGGAGCAAAATAAAATCACCTACAAGGTTTAGACAAATTCGCCAGTATGACTCATTTTCTTTTCCAAGTAGTGCTACTTTAACAGACAGAGCCGCATTGCGTGCTCCGGTGACAATGCAATGCTCAGCGTTTAATAATATATTTTTCATTCATTTTTTTCAGTTTCTAGTTTAATTGATTTTGTGCTTGTTTCAGCAACTTCTCCTGGGCGGCTTGCCCTATGCACTATCACTTGCTGCTCACAGATATGTCAAGCAAAGGGAAATGTAGGTACTTATTGCTCAGACTAGTAACTGTTCAGTTTTGTATACTTATTTGCATTTTCGGGGGGCTTGTAACATAAAGCCCTGAAGCTCATTCATTGCGTGTGAGAAATTGCTGAATTTGTTCTAAAATAACCGGTGGGCACTTGCACTCATTTTTAGAGGCCCCGTCTTATTTGTTCATCATCAGATGTGAACCAGAGCAAGAAAAAGAAAAGAAGGTAGGGAAAAACAGTGACAAAGGGAGTAAGCAGAGATGATCTGCAAGAATGTTATAAAAAAATAGCACGTGTAGGGTGGTGAAAGAAAGATGCATTAGGTGGAATCAGGGCTAAGCAGCCTTCAGAGGCGGTGCTCGGTCGTGGGAATACGTCCTCACCCTGAGGGAGGTCTGAGGAGAAGGCAATCCAAACGGGCAGCGTTGCCGTCCACGGTGGTGAAAAAGCGCAGCTTGGCTGTGCCACTACATCTGTGGGAAAAAGAACGTGAAGGGGTGATCATTTTCTGGTGGTCACAATATGGTGGCCACCTTTTTTGTAACATTTAATTTGATTAATATAATTCCTGCACTGCAAAGCATGTGAGTGGAGTGCATCTTTGTTTATGGCATATATTCAACGTTATATGATTATCTTTTTGAGTCTAACAGTTTAATGGTATTATTTTGCATACCCGTCTTATATGTTCTTATATGTAGTGTTTATAATTCATGTAATTTGAAAATATATACATTTTTTATTAACTTGGCTGGAGTGAAGGACTACACATATAATTTTCTTTTTCAATTTAACATTTAATATGGAGTTATTTTTATAAATGTTTCTTTAGAGATGCAGGTGTTAAGAGTGGAGATAGAGTCAACAAAAAGCTCATTGTGCGTGAAAGATAAGAAAGCCTCGGATGAACTATTCAAGGGCGAAGAGAGGAGTGTTCTGAAAGCTTGGCAGTCATAACTCTTTTGAATTTGCTGAGACCGAAGAGTATCAAGATGGGATGCGTCAGGGGTTGGAAATTGTAACTTACAATTAAAGTTAATTAGGGGTTCATTCGAGAAGCTTCGCCTGTGATGTCATCGTCCTGGGAAATTGTGATTTCAGGAGAGTTTAGTTAGTTAAGATTCAGACCCTTTCCTATCTTTAGAGCTGAACGGACCCTTCTGAGGTAGAGACCTCATACTTTGTGTGTCTTCATGCCATCACACCTCTCTCAACAGAATATTCTACAGAATCTCTGTTTGCAGACCTTTCTCAAATCTTTTTAGTATTAGGATTGTTTGGGTATAGTTTAAATGGTTATGCAGGAGAGTTTGGTTCTCGTGACAAAGAATCATATGCTTTTCCTGATCTTTTTTATTGTTGCACTAGAAGCTTTAGTCTTATATATGCTAACTATGTTTAACATTGTGTGGCGCTTTAATTCTCCTTTAGTCATACTATATGTTTATAATATGATTTTGAGATTCATCAATGTAATTTTGAGTCTGTAATAAACTCATTTAACCTTATGAACTGACTCTGAGTGTTATAATGTGACATTTGGGTTATAAAGAAACTGTTTGATGAAATTGAATCTGGTTACTCTTCATCCCTCAGAACTCAAAAGAAAAGATTAATCGGACCCCAGAATTAGAGAAAGGGCCCCCAGCTCTATCAGCGGGGTACAAAGCTCCACTACAGGAAAAAAGGGTGAGGCGACCTTCAGAGATTCAGACTCTGGGAGTTTGGACTATATGCCCCTGAGACACGGTCTGGAAGAGCCTGGATTCAGATTCCCCGAGTGTCCCTGGGCTGTTGACTGATGTGAGCAAGGCAGACCCATAGTGCGCTCACAACGTGCAAGTTGCAGGACTTACCCCCTCCCCCACATAACCATCTCATTCCCAAGATGAGTGAGAGACATAATCCAATTGTCTGGTATCATCAAGACGTAGCTGTTCAATGGAGCCAAATACCATTAGCAAATGAAATGGCAGTCATATAGGCACTATGGGGGTCATTACAACCCTGGCGGTCTTTGATCGCCAGGGCTTTTTTGGAGGAAGCACCGCCAACAGCCTGGCGGTGCTTCCAGGGGAATTACGACCGCGGCAGAAGCGCTGCGGTCGCACCGCTGGGACTGGCGGTTTCCCGCCACATTGGTCCCAGCGGTTTAAATCCCCCAGCGTTGCCCAGGGGATTACGAGTCCCCCTCCCGCCAGCCTTTTCATGGCGGTAAGAACTGCCATGAAAAGGCTGGTGGAAAGGGGGGTCGTGGGACCCCTGGGGGCAGTCGTGGGGCCACTGGCATGGGCAGTGCAGGGGCCCCCTGCCACGGCCCCATGCAGCTTTTCACTGTCTGCTATGCAGACAGTGAAAAGCGCGACAGGTGCAACTGCACCCGTCGCACAGCCGCAACACCGCCGGCTCCATTTGGAGCCAGCTCCCGTGTTGCGGCCGAGATCCCCGCCGGCCCAGCTGGGATCTCATAATAGACCCCGCGGGAGTGCAGCTGCATTGGCGGCCGCCCAGCGGTTCAACCTTGGCGGGCGGCTTCTGCCGCCCGCCAAGGTTGTAATGAGGGCCTATGTCTAAACGCACGGGAACAAGGAAGGCCACACAGAGATGGTACAGCAAACAACTTGAGAAAAATAAACCAAAATACATTTATCCATGATTTCTCAGTCCAATGATAAACAGTTCACAAATGTATTGTAGCCAGCAGATGCTTTCTATATGCATCCTTGCACTTGATGTCAACAATTCTCATTCCCCAACAAAGGTTCTGGGGAAACAAATGTCATCAATATTCATTTATACAAGCTTTCACCTCTGACTAGGCGACGTATGGAAAATACATAGCGTACAACTCCAGGGCACTGCATAACACATCGTCCTTGAAGGGGTACCTCCAAGTGAAGCCCCTATTCATAATCAACTCCAGGCGACCCTGGGTAGGGCTGAAAGGTCCAGGACCACCTGCAGGTCAGTCCTCCCTCCAGCCAGCCCTGTACCCCACAGGATCATTACCCCACCAAAGGGTCAAAGCCCACGAGTCAGTCTAATTTGTATGGTAGAATGCTTCTGCTCAGATTTCCTCCTTATTCTTCAGGTGTGGGTAGGTGGGAGTTCACCTAGGATGTGGCTCCCACCGCAGGTCTGCAGTCTCTAGAGATATTAACTGTTGTGTGGTCATGGGACAAAGAGGAAGCACTTTGGGCCCACCATCTTCTTAAAGACCCTGCTTCTTTGGCACCCCTGGATGATGTCAAACCTCTTGCGAGAAGGGAAGCCACTGGAGACCCCCATGGTAAGCTCCTGCCCATGGCACTACTAATGGTGTCCTTCTGCTATGAGCAGAGTGCGCTGGCTCATTGTCACTTCATGCTTGATCACTAGAGAGAGAGACTGTCCAGCGAGCCAGCACCAACCGAGAGCCAGGTTACTCACCGCTGGATGGACAACATCAGGCAGGAGTGCAGCATAACAGCAGAATGGAGACCTGTATATTGAGGCCTAGACGCTGACCTCCACAAGTGATGCAGGGTCATCAGGGTAGTTCAGAGTCACACTGTGTGAGCAGGTGGCAAAAGGGGACGACCTAGGGCTCCCCTGCTGGGACCCAAGCAACAGATCCCATTGAACCACTGCAAAGAACCAAATGGATATTGTTGGCTGGGTCGAGTCACGGGCCTCTGGACCTGAACTTGTGAATTTGTGAAAGACCCCTTCCCATCGCTGAGTGCTAAGATGATAAACAAGGCCTACTTACAACATTGACCACAACACGGTCTTCAAAAGCATTCAGTAGAACTGTCCACATCGCAACCACAAAGGTAGAAATAAAACCAAGTCTGGCATTGTGTGAAAGACTCTCTGAACATGGGGAGTTGTAGACTTTAAAATCTGTGAATCACTATAACCAATCAAAGGACTTATGGCCCTTCTGTGGCAGGAACCTGTCAAAGATCCTGCCCTTTATGAGTAAAAAGGGGAATGAAAATATCACTAAACCTCCCTGTCACACACAAATGAGACAACATGTGGCCCAGAGCAAGCCGGGGTGTTACCTACTTCAAGCATAAGATTCTATTGCTTGTGCCATTCAGCAGGCCAGCACTACAGGATTCCACCATGTTACTGATCAGCTGAAGGTAGATGTCATATCCGATAGACATGTGGGAAGGGGGAAGTTCAGGAGGAAAAGGCATATCGAGATCTCCAGCCATAACCTTCGGCAGTCAAACAAATGGCCCAAATAATGCAGACATCAACCTCAAGAAAGTGTGAGTTCTGGTTGCCATAATGTGCAGGGCCTGCCCTGAATCCACTGAGGAGATCTCAAATAGAGTGCAAAGGAAACATTTAGCATACGTCTTTATCCAAGCCAGCATAGCAGGGGCCTGATAACATGATGCTACTGTGGACGAGAATTTGCCAGTGCAAAATATACCCCATACCCAAGCTGTCATTCTCAACTCACGGATGGAAAAATCATCCAGCATCAACATATCCATGGGAAAGATTGCCCCAAGGCTGCAAAAAGTCTCAGAGGGGATGAAATATTTGCTGTCGGACCTAAACTCCTTCATTACAGAAAGGGGGGTAGTAACCACACTAGACCATATACCTCACTGGGGATGAGAATTGTGGGAATGAAATGCAAGATTATTGATTTGGAAACCAGATTCCCTTGGAACAATGTTAGATTTTATGGCAAACCGTAAAAAGGCAGAACAAGATGATCTTTTTTGATATCTGAAAAAGGTAATCCCCAGAATCCAAAAAGTGGCGGTGTGGACTCACCATGATGTCAAAGAGTGCACAGAATACAACAGTGGAAACAATTACTTTGAAATTACCACAGCTGATAATTGCAACAGCATGTGAGAGTAATTTTATAGATGGTGAATAAAATAAATTGCCTATTTACGTTGGACAACCCCCTGACACATGCCCCAGCAGACTACTGTTTTGAAATTACCTCAATCAGGAGATGCATCATTGTGCTCTGTCCGAAAGGTAGACAATGGAATACCAACTACAGCCTTCTACAAATATGCAGCAATGGTAATCAAACTAGATGGTAGGACGACAGACTATCTGGAAGAATTCAAAACATTCCTGGACAATTTTGTACTTATCTTCATGAAAACTCAACCGTCCACCATAGCGCAAACCCAGCAAAAAGCAAATACACTCCTGAAAAGGACTCAAAAATACATCCAAGGACTTATGGGGAGCCAATCAGAATGGAAGTTGTTGATCCTATAAAGAAGGTTTGCCCCTAATAGTAACATGATTGAACATGATTGAACAAAGAAAAGCACAAAACCAGATCACCACTAAAAGGAAACATGCAGGCTACAACTTTGATGAAGATTCCCTATGTTGAAGGCCCCAAGCATTTTGGGTGGAATCCCTGAGGGTGCAAAGAACTATGTAAGAGTTTGATTATGGACTGAGTTTACCCTGGCCAGAGACCTGCCTCCAGAGGTCCCAGAGGTATGAGACTGTGTGCCCAAAATCCAGGTACTACAATTCTTTATGGGATTAATTCAGGAGACTTAAAATGGTTCAGTGAATGAAAACAGGAATGCGGTGTGCTTGATTTGAATTTAGGTGTTAAGCCCACACGTCTTAAGAACAAGTAGACCATGGGAAAGACAGAGTGCTATCCTCATATAAGAGAATTCCGAGGGGGTGAACAAGACTTGCCATCCATACCTCCCAGGCTGAAAGAAATCCTATGTTCAGAACAGTTAAATCCCCTCACTCTTACTTCTTCATTTATTCCTTGTCTTATGAAGACACATGAGACACAACCTCAAACAAAATGGACAGTTTACTTGTCTCTACTACAAATCTCTGGGGATCCTCAAGCATAAATACACCTCAGTCAAACTCCTATTCACCTCTCAGACTGATCCAAATCCAGAAGCCATTCCTCACTACTACAGGGTTATATCCTGCAGATAAAAGTTAGAAAGTGAGATTTGTCTGGTGGTCAGTTACACTACCCTGACACAATTGAACTAACAACAGGATCAATTAGAGATGCTATTCACTCATGTTGGATTTAGCACCCTCTGCAGGGTCGCTCCCAAACATTTTGACTTCACCCACCCTGTTTTCTGACCCCTTTTGAGTTGGCTTTGAGGACTCTGAGCACTTTACCACTGATAAGTGGTGCCAGAGTACTCTCTTCTATCAGCATGGTAAATTTGGCTTACACCCAATTAGCCCATTTAATTTACTTATACATCCCTAGTGAAGTAGAACTACATGTAATGATACAAGTGAGCCTGCAGCACTTATTGTACCCCCAACTCAAGTAGCACTTTAAACATGTCTCAGACCTGCCACTGCAGCCTGTGTGTGCAGTTTCAAACTGACATTTCAACCTGGCAAAATAAACCTTTTGTTAGACTCAAACCTTCCTTTTTAATACATATGTTACCAACCCATAGGATAACATTGGGGTTATTTTATTACATTTAATATGCTGTAACTTCCAAATGGGAACAGATACTTTTTTCATGGTTGGTGTCTGAATTGTAATGAAAAATCTTAATTTATGCTGAAGTCAGATTTTAAATTACAATTTTGAAAATGCCACTTTTGGAAAGTTGGCATTTTCCTGCCTTAGCTATTTGGTGCCTGAAGCCTGTCTCTGGGTTACATGATTGGGTGTAGTTGACAGTTGAGCTTTGTTTATTCTTCCTAGAAATACGCACACATTAGGGGCCCTTAGTCCATGGGCCATGATTGTCAGGATGGGAGGAAGGAGCTGGGTCTAGCCCAATTTACACTTGAATAGGCTGAGTCCTGTCTCACCCACAGAGGGCTGCATACACCCTGTAGTTAGTCTGGAGTCAGTGCAAGGATGGCAAGGCACCTGTACACTTCAAAGGCATGCCTCTGGAAGTTTTGCACACTTCAAAGGCAGAACTGGGTGTGACTATTGAACAAGACTTCGCATTGCAAGACCTCATCGACATTGTCCTGGAAAATGATGTAGGACCTTGCATCACAGCCTTTCCACATCCTGGAACCGACGCACTGCTCCAACTGCGTAACACTTCTTTGATGGGGACCCTCACAAAGCTCCACAAACCAGGATTTAAGGTATTTTGGTGAAAGGGCCTAACTGGGTCCCTGTAGCCTGCCCACGCTCCATTACGGTCGGCTTGTACTTGTGACTTAGTCCTGGTCTGGAGCAACTAGATATCTACAGTTGCCACTTTGTGCTTTTTGGCACCATCTTCACTGAAATCGTCAAACATGCATATTTCTGGTTCTACTGGTTGAAGTTTTGACACTTTGGTTTTGTTTTATTTATTAAAACTAACTGGGGGTGTGGGTACCACCTGAGGAAAATGGCCACCTAATCGGAGAGCTCTGCCATACCGAGAGAGAAAATGGACCGCTCTGCTGACACACTGCCCCCACAGACACTTTAAACAGTGCCCAGCTTAAAGGAAGGTGTGGTGCTTTCAGAGACCCACTTTTGGCAAAAAAAAACTTTGAGAGAAACACCTCTTATGACCAAGTGCTCCAGAAGCTTCCTCACAATGCCTGACCCTAAAATGGTTAATGCCTGGACTTCACATGGATGATTCTCTACTCGACTACCCCAGTGTCACTATGAACATACTACCCCTAAAGGTGAGCAGTTACTGGTGCTACTCTACAACGCTCTATAAAGATAGGAACCTATAATATATAAAACTAACCTACCAATGTGAGCAAATATGCCACGGGCCCTCCCATCCTATGTCTGACCCTAAGATGGCCACCTCCCTTTAATACAACTCTCTCTAAACTATGCTCCAGAACTTTCTTACTTCTAAACTAGAAAAATTGTGATCCAGAATTTCTCCACCTCAACAGCAACCCAAATTGCAGACAGAAGGGGGCTAGGAATAATCCCTTACACTCCAAAGTGGTGTACCTTGCTATTCAACAATCTGCATCGGTGCACCATATACAATTATTTAAGTGTTACTAACCCACAAAAAATACTGAGTTATGCACCTCACCCTACCATCTAACATTCGGCTCCTCCATCAAACATCTCAAGGACTACCAAAACCCCACTAGGTGCACCCAACCCGAAGTATACAGTAAGATCCGCTTTCAAAATGGCAGACTCCAAACTACACGAACACAAAAAAGTGAGGGTAGGTCTGAAAGGCACCAAACCAGCACAAAAAAGACACAAGCAGGACCCCCTGGCCCCCGACTCCCCTTTAAAATCTAAATCTGAGAACTCCACAACTCTAGACCTAATGATGCAGAAACTTGACATGCTGCACACGCTTGCTCAATCAACAAAATCCACCACAGAAACTATACAGAGGGGCTTTGCATCTTTGAAACAAGAAATGATACAACTGGGTGGCAAAGTGTCTAAAACAGAATCACGAATAAATCTCCTGGAAGACCACAAACACAACTCTTCTAAAACTCTATCAACCACCACCTCAAGACTGACTTGACTGAAAAGGAACATCACAAGCTCAATTTAGAAATAGAGGGGGCAACTTGTGCACTTTTGGACTCCCTGAAGGTAGTGAAAACCAAGCTCTTTCCTATGCACCCTTCTTTGAAAAATGGATCCCCTAAGTACTCAATATAAATGTAAACAAGGACTTTGAAATAACCCTAGTGCACAGAGTACCCACACATCACCCTGCAAACAGCGAAGCTCCAAGAGCCCTCATTTTCAGACCCCTCTGCTACTCACATACTGAAGCTATCATCACACAAATGAAGAAAATGCAGAGAATTAAGTGGCAAGGTGCTTCTATTGGGATCTCTCAAGATTGCTCCAAAGACACTGTCAAGAAACGAAAGGCGTTCCTTTCCCAAAGGAAAATTCTGAAAGATCTGCTAATACAATTTTCGTTTATTGGTCCTGCACGAATAAAAGCAACTTGCAATGGCAAAACCATCATTTTTGAAGACGCTAAGGAACTAGACTCCTATGTTGCGGAAATCTAAGACCTGAAAATGAATTCTTAAAAACACGGAAGGAATGGCTAACACTTAACACGAATCCTTCCTACTAACTTTCACTACTTTTTTCTCACTTATTAACATACAATAATCAAGGCTGCCCATAAACAGCCTAAACAAAACCCAATTCACGTTCTTCTCATAACACGGCAGAACTCTGATCAACCCATGTTATAATAAATATAACAGGCTGAAATATTTGTTTGAGTTGCTTCTACTTCTTCAAACTAAGACAGAATAAATAAAGTGGTCAGCAACCTACAAAACCTTAACTAAACTAACTAACTAGCACCTACTGGCCTACTAATAACCTAACAATAAACCTAACAACCTACTATTAACTCTGACAAATGGTAAGATTTATCTTCTCTTCTTCAATGACTGGTACTGTATCTCTAGAAGGACTTTCATTCAACCTGCTCTGGTTAAATAGATGTTTTATAATTTCCTTCAACCTGATGCCGGATTTATTGCATTTCATCTTCTCACTTTCAACATAAATTAGATTTAAAAACATTTAAAACAGACCCGTCAGAAGACAAGAATAAGGTCTAAAACCAACAACTCTTGCAAAGAAATCATAACGCGATCAAAACAATGAAAGCCAGGAAGGCTCAGAGCCCAGACGGCTTCCCAGCATCATTCTATCAAACTTTGGGTACCTCCCTAATCAGCCTCTTAGAAAACGTATTCACCCACTTCTCCTCCTCTGGCTCCGTTGAGGAATACGCCGCAGAGGCAACCATATTTTTTATACCCCAAGAAGGGAAAGACCCATTCAATCCCAAGAACTACCGACCACATGCCTCATACACACAGACTGCAAAATATACTCAAAGATCCTAGCCCTCAGAATAGAGACCATTCTCAAAAACATAATACAGCCCTCTCAATAAGGGAGAATAAAAGGGAGATTCAGCGCAGATAACATCAAACTTTTTAGCCATGCCATTGACATAGGCAAACTCCTGCACCAACCAATCTGCATCTAGATGTAGAGAAGGCGTTTGATAAGGTATCGTGGACCTTCCTCCAAGCCTCACTCACCTCCTTCAACTTTGGCCCTGCTCTCTCAAAAATGATCCTTTATCCAGACAAATAACTGAAAGCTAGAATAAACATCAATGTAAAGTTGTCCTTTTTGACCTCCAACGAGAAACCAGACAAGGATGCCCTCTTTCATGTAAGGATAGATTTGATTAGTAAATATGGGAGAGACACAAGGGATTAGGGTGGAAAAAAGGCAGACTTACTACTAAAGCAAATGGAATTTGAGAGGAGTAAAAGGGGTTTAGTGAGGGCTAGAGAGAGGATTAGGGAGGGAAGTCCTCAAACCACACAAGGGTAAGACAATTGTATTACTCTGGGGTTGGAGACATAACTTACACTTTTGCAGTACGTTTACAGTCTGAGTTTGTGAATACCAAAAGTAGTAAACTAACTACAAAGTGGTAAACTTACTCAGAAGTGTAATTTACCTATGTAAATCAGGCTCATGTGTCATAAAAAGTGAAGTGTACATTTTTATGGTAAACCAAATTAAACTATTGATTGGTTGAATTTTTATTTAATAAAAACATGAACATTTCTAATGTCTTATCTTGGTGAAGTATGAGACCATTCCATGTAATGAACATTGTGGGTTTTATATAACGGAAATAATGTGAAAGCTTTGTTAATCCAAGAGTTTCAACACTTTGCGTCTGATTCACAAAGGCAATTTATACTTTTTAGAAAGTTGACACTTTTGAGTCTGTTTACTACTTTTCAGGATTCACAAATTGCACTTTTGTAATATCTTAAACTTTTGTAGTAAGTACAGCACTACATATGACCAACCACTGGTACTTCAGCACCCTTCCTTAAAAACTAATGGTAGAAGGGAATTACTACAAGGTGCAAGTTACTACAAAAGTGTACATATATAAGAAAAGTGGTGCGGCACCCAATGCAGCAATACTTTTCTTGGGCCCCTAAGCACCCCCCTACCTACACCATGTGTGTGCTGTATTTAAAAGCCACTATTGATGTACTCTGCAGTTCTGGTGCTACTCCTGGTGAGTACATGGGGCCCATTGTAATCAACGGTATGTCCCTTTTTAACACCTGCTCAGAGCAGGTGTTAAAATTGCCAAAACAGTGATGCAAGGAAATCTCTTAGATTTCCTTGCTCCATTTTTAGCCGCCCCTAATGGGGGAACACCCCCTTTGCATACATTATGCCTGGTGCAGGCATAATGTAGCGCAAAATGTTACAAAGTGACGCAATGCATGCATTGCGCCACTTTGTAAGTATGGCACAGTGTTTTTGGCCTTCTAACACCACATTAGCATAAAAAACTATGCTAATGTGGCGTTAGAATGGCACTAGGGGCTCTTAAATATGCCCCTTAGTTGCTACAAAAGAGCATTTCGTGAATACCTAAAAGTACCCACTCAAAGGTGTAAGGTAATACAAAAGTGCAGTTTTTGAATAGCACTTTGTAGTGCGTTTTGGAATACTACTCTAGTACTAAAAAACCTTAACAAAAAGTACTGTTTATGAATCAGGCCATTGATACGAACGAAAGCAACACTTAAAATGTATAGACTAATAACAAGATATTGTATTTTTTCAGGTAAGGAGGCAACTCTCTTACTTATGACCCTAGCAGTAGCTCTGACTTGGAGTGATTTCACGGGCAAAGGCAGTATGCTGCATAGGAAAATACAAAATGGCTTCTCCACCAGCATGGAGGCCCAGTCCTAGCACATTATGTAAAGATAGCACTCTATCTAGGTCAGTGGTCTCCAAACTTTTTAATGCCGTGCCCCCCAGTTGAAAAATAAAAATCATTGGGCCCCCCTCCGAATTTTTCACAAATATTTTATAAAGACGGCAATGTATAAATATATCTAGAACTATTTAAACATTGCAGGTAACTACTGTTAACTTTTTAAAAATGAAATAACATGCTTCTGCTTAAAACAAACGCCTGTTATCTGTAGAATGCTTCTTTTGGCCAGAGTCTGGAGCCCTTCCCCCATCACTTGAGGCCCCCTTAGGGGGCCACGTCCCCCAGTTTGAAGACCTCTGTTCTAGGTCTTTATTAGGACTCCTTTGTTTTTGCAGCTTGGGCTTGAAAAATGTAATGCTGTGCAGTTAAGACCGTCCAAATCTCTCTAACATAGACTGAAAATAGCCCCCAGTTTATCATAGTATCTTCACTCGCATCCTTAATTAAGTTCATCAGCACCAGCAGGGACAGTGTTTTTCCGCTGTTGTCTCAAGTGATTTACATATCTGAGTTTAACAGCGTTCTTTAAGGCGGTTGGTTGCTCATTCCTGTATCTCTCCGAGTCGCGTGCCAAAGCAAGACCTCTGACTCGCGCCAGTGGGTTAAATTTAAGTATTGGACTGGAAATAAAATGGAGCCCACTAACTGTGCAGTTTCCCTGCTTAAAAAAAAAGTCTCCTAAGGCGGAAAGCGTGACTGCACAATGTACAGTCCAGTGAGTTCAGGGGAGATGGCATATACATTTAATTATGGATAGTATGCAGTAGCCAGAATCCTTTAGATCTGCTCGGAGACTGGCTGGCTCTGCTGCTCTTCTGCTTACATGAATATCCCGAGCACTGTAATCTTTCCCTGGTCCGTCTGTGTTCAGATAGCATCTCAGGGCGTTCTTGCATGCCAAAAAGTCCTTCTTTAAAAAGACTGGGTTTAAATGCTGCCCTCCCTCATCCCCATCTAGTGGACGGCATCAAAAGAGATGACGAATTGTCTTCTGGCAGTTTGTGCAAAGTCCGCGGTGACATGAGTCATGTACCTATGAGGTCCAATGTCTTCCATATTTCTAATTAGAAAAAACTGAAACCACATTCCGTTCCGTGCTTCATTGTAGTTGGCCTGAACTTGTGACTATGTCCTAGTCTGGCGCGACCAGATACTCACAGTTAGTGCTTTGTGCTTTTCAGCATTATTTTTTATCGAAACCTCTAAAATTACTGATCTCTGTGTCTACTAATTGGATTTTAGTTGTTTTGTTTTCAAATTATTTATTAAATTTTACTCTATTTTTCAGAATTGATGTGAGATTTTTTCTTGTGTGGTGTTTTCACCTCATTACTGTTTGAAGTGCTGCCATTATACTTTACACTTTGCCCCTAAGTTAAGCCTGACTGATTTTGTGCCAAGATACCAGAAGGCTGAGCGCAGGTTAATTTGAGGTTTGCTTATGTTTCACTCTTACAAGAATTGTGGTTGCTGCTGGAGTACGGTGTAACCCCCTTTAGCCAGTAACTCAATTTCCTACACTCTGTCAGAATGAGGGGGGAGGAGCTTTCAACTACCACATTTGCACATCATCAAGACTTGCCTCAGCACACTCACAAAGGGTATAACACTAATCTTTTGTGCCCCAGACAAACTTGGGCCAGAGCATGGAGGAAGGAAACTTCAAACACCTCTACAGTAGAAAGCTCTAAAAACGTCTCCTTCTTCTGTAGTGTGGTCAGTTTTACGTATATTTTGCGCATTAGCTTCAGGCCTTAGGCCTCTGTGCACTTTGCCCTCAATATATTTTATTCATTTGCTAACTGCTTAGAGCCTCTGTGCACTTTACTCTAAATGCTTTCTATTAGGCTTTGTACTGTTATTTTACAGAATAGCCAGTTCTACGGTGTTGTTTTTTATTCATATCACACTGTTTTGCCTACTTCAGCACTGGAGTTCTTCATAACATATTCACTCTGTGCTTTAGTCAAGGATACAGTCTGGTACATTGCCGATAGACGTGGTAGGAGTCTAGACTTGCCATTCCTGCGCAGGAACATTTTGTGATCACGATGACATGTTAGTTATAAAATCACTTCCTTGTCCCAATACATCAAGAGGGAGATTCCGACCAGGGAACCACAACTAGACGCTGACTGCCTCGTTGCAGATGCTGAACCAGATCACAGGCCTTTGCTCAGGTATGAGTGTGTCCGTCTCCCTAGTGATACAGAAAGGCAAGCTGAAAGCTTAACATGCTGTGCTCTAAATAGAACAAGCAGAGGGAGAGTAGAAACGGTTAGGAATTATGATAGCTTTATTTCTATGTTTTACTCTCCTGGTTACTATATCAATCCTACTATGTTGTATGGTTCTGGTTATTGCGGCTCACGCCTTAATATCTAAATACAGTTGTTTTATTAAAACATTATATAAAACTTATACTGTCTTTGTCATTTGTATATGAGACCATATTGTGAATGAGAGAGTTGGTTTGGATCTGAGTGACCACGACTTCCCTGAGAAGCTCCTAAGATGTCATGCGCTCGGCTGCCCAATCATTTCTTCCCCGTGGGAGAAATGAGGCACTGCTAGTTAGCCGGAGCAACAACCGGATTTAGGGTGACAGAGTTCCTTACACGTGGGTCAGACTCAGTCCCCCACATCGTTATCGATCCTGCTGCCTAGAAATCCAGTAGTCTCATTAAGAATAATGAGAGCCCACGCGACATGGCGCCGCCAACGTTTGGTCTGGCTCTAATGTTTGGGTCCGACTGACTCTCTCGGTCTCGTATATATTTTGACTCCTCGGTTCCGTATGCGGAGACGTCCGTGGGGCTGAGGGTTTCCGCCACCACGGGTTGGGTACATCCTCGTACTTTGTGGTTGGTTGTTCAAGCTTGAACTTTGAAAGGAAATACCCCGATATTGGTGTGCCTTCTCTGTCCTAGAGCTATTATTGTTATACTAATGGCGAATCCAGTTGTAGTAGATATACCGCTTAATATGCGATTTCCGCTCACGGGTCATCTGATAGCACATGGACTGACGGTCCAGGGTGGTCCGGTCACTTTTGTGGTGGACGCCCATGCAGCCTATAGATCAGAACTTTTTTATTCTTGGGTCGTATTTCCAGCAGCTGATGGGGGTACAAATACTTTTCACGAATATACTGTTGCAAATGTCCCTGGACAATACAGGGCTTATGCATACTTAGAAATACCTTTATCTTATCAAGAACACCATAATTGGCTTGATGGCACCCTCCCACATTCAGTAACACCAGTAAGGTTAGGTCCGTTGAGTAATGATGGTCCGACCTGGCCTTTATTGGCTACATATACACCATATCCTGGAGTGGCAAATGTGGCAGTGGCTGAAGTGCGTCGTTTATATGTGGAATTAACTGCAACGTACAGACGATTAGTTCAGTTTGTGATGCAGACATTAAATACTAATGCAGCGCGTGCTGCTCCAGCTCATCCACATGCGGTGGTGCCGGGAATAAATCCGGCCACTGTACACTCTGTAATGGGCAAGGTACCGGCTAAACGTGAGGAGACTCCATTTTGGCTGGCGCAAAAAATTAATAAGCTGGAAGCAGTATTTCCCCATACGGGACCTCAGGATAAGCATAGAATTTTGACGATGTGTTTGCCGTATGGGATGGTTCCTACGGTGGATCTTTGTAATACTTGGGGCACGGTGTTTGCCGTTCTCTATACTACAGCACACGGTACACCGACTTTGGCAAATTTGCCGGAGGTGCTTAAACAAATTCAGGATGAATATGGGGCTGCCCCTGCCTTGGATTTAGGCATGCAATTGATGGGTAATTTTGACGCGGTTTCTTCTATTATTTTGAGTAATCTCAAGGGGGAGGCTGGAGCACTAGCGGTGCGAATGCGTCTTCGGGACGTTCCGCAGATTAATCAGGAGCGGGAACTTCCGAGAATAATAGCTGAAACATATTCTAGTATTGGTCGTGATAGCCTAGGGGGTCGACCGCAGAAACCACAATTGCAGGGTAAAAATAATAAGGATAATTCTAAGCAACAGCAACCTGAGGGTGCGAAAAAGCGCTGGGATAAGAAACAGCAAACACCTAAGAAAGATGGTGGGCAGTCTCCGCAACCGGAGACCCCACAAAATAAGTATAATCTCAGGAATAGGGATACTTTGAAGACGCCTGATAGATATCAATATACTGATACGCGCCAATCTCGTTCCTTTCAGGACTCCTCGGAGAAAAGAAGTGAGAGAGGTGGGCGGTCAGAGCGGAGGACGGAGTACGTGAAACCGAGACAGGATTCACAACGCTCAGCGGAGGTTTCTATTAAACAAGAAGAGAAACCGCTGCAACAAAAACAGCAGTTTAAAAAGAAGAAAGTGGCAGCAGTCTCAGTTAGACATGCCGCTCAAGAAGAGAGTTCTCTTGACGAACAAGACATGGGCGTTAGCGCTGTTAGACAGAGCAGCAGAGGTCACAATAGTTCGCCGGAGTCTTCTAGAGCATCTGGAGGCGAAAGCAACTGATGACTTCATACAAGTCGAGACGGCGGATATGCGAGTCTCTGATCCTGATCAAGTATATCTTGTGACTCTACGATTAGAAGGGGACATTGACCGTGTTGTACACGCCATCTTTTGGGACCATATGGTGAAATCATATGATGTCCTGTTGGCCGAACAAGATTGGCCACCTGACTTTGTTCGCAACTGTCCAGTTGGGGAGGAGGTTATTGCGCCTTCCTTTTCACCACTTGTTCCGAGAGAACTAGCGGAGTCATATGGTAAATCATGGGCTCTAGCACAAGCCCCCGCCCTATATAGAAATAATGTGGGGTGGGATAAACAATCACCTTATCATGTCATTCCCATTAAAGGAGAACCTCAGCCACAGCCGCAATATCCTATTAAATTTGAAGCAAGGGCATCGGTTCGGAAAATTCTTACACAATTGGAGTACCAAGGTGTGATTGAGCCTTGTGTCTCGCCGATGAATAATCCCTTATTTCCGGTTGCTAAACCGGACCATTCCTATAGGATAGTGGTGGATTACAGACATTTGAATAGTCATACACGCACATATGCTATACAGAATTCACATAGCGCTGCGCTTATGAATAATATAGTGCGTAAAAAATACAAAACAACATTGGATATCTCGAATGGATTTTTCTGCCAGAATATAGCACCCGAAAGTCGGGACTATACCGGGTTCAGTGCGTTTGGCTCTCAGAAAAAGTTTTGTCATTTACCTCAGGGGTATAAGAATAGCCCAGGACTGTTCTCGGCTCGTGTGACTGAACTTCTGCACGAGTTGGACCCTGAGGCGTTATCATATGTTGATGACATTTATTTGACGGATGATGAGATTCTACAACATCTCAGTCGCGTATCGCGCATTGTTGTGGGTTTTGCTGATATTGGTTATAAGTTTAATTTTAAGAAATCGAAGATTGCCTTCCTCAGTGTTATTTTCCTGGGATATGAGTTATCGAGTGAGGGCAAGAGCCTGGCGCCACATTTTTTGGAGAAATGTGCTTTACTTCAGCCTCCTAATATGGTTCGGAAGCTCCAGTCTTTGTTGGGGTTTCTGAATTTTGGCAGAACTTACATTCCTGATTATGCTACACGTATAAAACCCTTATATGAACTGATTCGCCCGAATTTTTCAAGTAGATTTTGGACGATTGAGCATACACACATACTGCGAGAGCTGCAGAATGATCTCTTAGCGGTTAAACATTTACACACGCGGGACAATAAAACTCATTTGGTCATCAGGGTGATTCCTGGGGCTGTTGGATTTACGTATGTCACCTTTAATGAAGGGGAGACAGTCCCGATAGCATACAAGTCCCACTTGTATTCTGCTGCAGAACAACGTTTTGCACAGACTGAGAAAATTCTCACTGAAGTACAGATGGCTGTGATCAAAGAAAGACCGCTAGCCCAGGGCCACCGCATTATTGTCGTTTCCCCAATTCCGGCCTTGGAGGCTGTTACAAAAGCGAGTGTTCCTAATTCGAAAGCTTTACACCCGCGGTGGATACAATGGTCTACGTCTTTGACGGCCACTGATGTGGATTACATATTTGACCCTAAGCTGCAGACTCAAGAATTTCTTCAATATGAAATAGAGTACCCGGTTCCTGCTGGCACATTACCTATTGACCAATATGAAGTGGTCATGTATACCGATGGCTCTGCGCAACCGGCGGTTGGGACTAAACAACAGTATTCTGCTGCTTGTGCGGTGGTGAGCGGGACTATGGAGGGGGGAGTTTTCTGCCCCCGACATACTTATACTAAAACCTTGGGAGATTGCACGGCGCAGCTGGCTGAGCTCAAAGCTCTTTTGTTAGCGTTGGAGCATGCAGAGCCGGCGATATTGACCTTGCTAGTCTGTGACTCCTACTACTGTGTGCAATCCTTCAATGAATATCTGCATTATTGGAAAATGAATGGGTTCAGAGATTCTAAAGGCAACACCATTAAACATAAATTGTTGTGGGGTAAGGTTGCGGGTCTGAAAGAGACGCTTCCTAAAGTCCATGTTGTACATACACTTGGACACCAGCGCGTTGGAATACACGTTGCTGGGAATACTTTGGCTGATGAGGCTGCAAAGTCGGCAGTGGCTATCGCTACTGTAGCCGCGGTAACTCGTTCGAGTTCAAAACCAGACATAGAGATTTCGGCTGCCATAAAAGCTACGGCTGATGGCACGCCATTTCCTAAAGGATTCCCTTCTAAATATAGTTACTGCTTGAGTAGTGCACTAAATGCTGTTGTTCATATTCCAGGCGTTGGTGTACGTGAGTTACCGAATAAGATTGAGAGACCTCGATTAATTTCTGCAGCGCATGAAGGGGTGGCATCTCCGCATGCTGGTGTGGCTGCCACGATTTCACTATTACAGGCCCGTTATTGGTGGCCTGGTCTCTATAAGGAGACAAAGCAGTATGTCCTTTGTTGTGACGTCTGTCAACAAATTAAAGTATCGTCGGCTAGACGCCCGCAGCAGACTCCTCTTCTGATATCAAATAGACCATTACAGTGTGTGTACTTGGACCATTGTGGTCCACTGACACCAGATAGTGCATACAAATACATATTGGTTGCAGTAGATTCGTGCTCCAGATTTGTGTGGGTCTGGCCACAGCGCTCGGCTGACGCTCAGACTGTTATTAAAGATTTGCGTATCTTTGTCGATACATTTGCAGTTGCGGCTTTTCATTCGGACCAGGGCCCTGCTTTTGCCTCTAAGGCATTCAGGGACACCATGGCTTCGTTGGGGGTCCAACTCCAATTCTCGTCTCCATTTCATCCCGAGGGAAATTCTGTTGTGGAGCGTTTAAATCGTGATTTAAAGCAATCCTTAACAGCCAGGGTTATAGGTACGGGTCGTAGTTGGCTAGCCCACCTGTATGGAGTACAGAGAGCACTTAATAACTTGCCTAGAAGGTCACTGGGGGGTCGTACTTCATATGAGTGCCTGTTCGGAACACGAATGTATGTTCCTGATCTAGATGGTCCTGCAGTGGAGGCGGCAGAAACGCCCTTTGACATAAATTATCGTGTCACTGTTTTGCAGGATTTACAACGATTCCGTGAAGATAACTCTTCTGCGAGTGCTGCCTCCTCTGGAATTAAGGATGAGCCAGTAACACCTACTGGTTGGATACCCAGGATTGGGGATCTAGTGCGTGAAAAAGTCGCGGTAAAGAAAGAATTTGGTCCTTCTTATCGAGCACCTGTCCCGGTGTTGGGGGTGAGCGGCACGAGAACTGTGATTTTGCCGCCGCTGCAAGGGGCCAAAGGAAATCGTTTTGTTTCCATTGATCATGTCAAGTTACAACATGTGGCCGATTCTGCACAGCAGACCAAGAGGGACACCCAGTAGTTCCGGCATCCCTCTCACTACTGGGGAAGAAGTCCCGCTGCAGGTGATTAGCACCGACCATGTTTCCTCTCCGAGCTTGGGGAGGGTGGAAGATGATCTTGCGATTGTTCCACAGTCAACGATTGATATCGATTCTTTTTCTCAAGTTGCTGTACGTTCTACTGATGTTTCTGAACATGTGATTTATAGCGTGCCTAGGAGAGAACCTCCATCAGCTTCCTTGTTCACTGTTGCACCTTTTGCAAGAACTGCCTCTGGCTGCTTCAACGACGCGGATGCGGCTGTATCCAGCTCTTCGTCTTCGCTGTCTTCAATCCGAGGTCCACGTAAGCTACTAAGTTGGCTTAAACGTACATATTTTGTTGTTCCTTGGAACTATTTGTGGCTTTTTATGGCTGTACTGACTATTTTTTTATGGTTGGGATTTGTGGTTACCTTTTTTCTGGTAATACATGGTCATTTTCTTCCGGATCGATCAGACATTGAGCACGTGGAGACTGTGTTGAGACCACATTTTTCGTCTCATATGGTTCGAAGAGACTTATCCCATGTGAACATTTCTGCAATACCGATTCCGGATGGAATTGTGTGGGATAAAGTAATGTTTGAAATATATGGTCCCACTGAATTGATTCAAATACCGTATGTTCTTAAGTTATCAATGAATGATATTGTTATTCCAGGCATTGTTTCTGATGATTGGGATGTGAAGACAGTAGATGCTATGCTAAAAGATTTGCAATATTATACTGTCTATGACGATGAAGATGCTTACCAATTTAAAGATAATCATGGTGATATGTTTTGCTACACCTATTATGGACACCACTTTATTCACAAAGCGAGTAGCCCTAAGTCCATCTTTAATTATGTACAATGGGAACATTGCTCGACTCCTCCACAAGGGAGTTCGAAAACGTATAATGATAAATTTGCATATTTTTCTGGGCATGATCAGCGAAGCGCTAAGTCTTACTATTTTAAAGTGACACCGTATTCTAATAAGCAGATTTTGTTGACCGATACTAAATTACTGTATTCTAATTCGTTTGTATCTAAACTTTCGGTCGAAGGATATGAATACTGGTTGAAGACTGTTGACTTGAAAAGTGTTTGGGGTACGAAAAATTGGCAGATGCAAGGCACAGATACATTATTTCGAGCATGCATTATCCCTGTGCAAATGATTTTCCTCAATGACACAGTACAACAGACTAGTTGTTTGGGCTTGGCGTCGATTAGAGAATTTACTTTGCCTAGCATACCTGTCCCTTCTAAATTAAATAACTGGCAGCACTATGTGAATGCTACTTTTAGTGAATTTACGCATTGGGTCCAGAATGGTACGCTTAACGCTTCATCGTTACATCCGGGCGGGTGGTTATTGTGGCCTGTATACACTAATCAGTGTCATCAACGTTTTGTTACCTCTTCTGGGGGGTTCAGGACTAGTAGGGCATTTCACCAGAACATGCAGATATAATAACTACATACAGTGTGGGGAAACTTTGTCAACAATGGTTGAAGTACTCCACGCTGGGTGCAGTTAAGTCACACCTCAAGTTACTGTCTAATGGTACTGATTTACAAGATTTTTTGTCAGGTCCCACGGTGCCCCGGAGAAAAAGGTTCTTATACGAAGTGTATAATGAGTTTTGGAAACTTTCCCAGCAGGAGGCTGCAGCCAGGTTAAGACAGATTGATCGAGAAAATCTGCTGCAGACTTTGTCTGTTGTTGATAATGGCATGCATACCCTTTCTGACCGTGTTTACACGATTGACAGCATTGTCTCTTCTGCTATTGACATTATAAAATCAGACATGTCTTCTTTATATCATGGGCAGAGTCAGACACGATCTATCATGCAGCTGGGTTGGACTCTTCAGACCTTGAAGGCGGGTCGCGTTCCATGGCAGCACATTCGTGTGAGAGAGATCTTTATCTCCTTTAATTTAACTCGTCAACAACAATTGATGGCTAAGAAGGAAGCGACGTATGTTATGTTAAATATTGAAAAATTGGAGAAACTGCCTTTTACGGTGGCTGAGATTATGTCAGCTGAGTGGTTGATTCATGGGGTTATTAATTTGCCTATCTCCACTCTGCAATTTACTTCTTGTTTGAAGCACATTCCGGTGGGAAGATATGAACTATTGGGTGACAGTTACATACACGAGGTGTGGGAGCTTCCTTTTCAGTACAGATGTGTTAATGGTTTGCAGGAAGTTTTTCTTAGCGGTAGCTAACCATTCCATGGTTTGTAAACAGCTGTCCTTGCACGGAGCGTGTAATGCTTCGATTGCTAACTTAGCTTGTTATCTGAAGGGAGTTCCGGTCCCGGTAATTAAAAACACTTTCCAGGTGCTTTCTAACGGCAGTTACATTGTTCTTAACAGCGAACGCTGCTGTGGCATGCGTGCCGGAATAGTTTACATCGTCGTTGTCAACAAGGCCGTTACGTGCTGCGGGAATGTGTTGTTTCCCCCTACTGAATTTAGGGAGGTAGCGGACATCTGGCCTCATATTGCTACTTCCAAGGTTGATTTCGACAAGTTGAGTCGGCTGAAAGCTTTATTGTTTCAAAAGCATGTGGCCCTTACATCTGCTAGCGAGACCTACGCACTTCAAGTGGCAAGGTCATCGGCGGAGATACAGTCCCTTTTGAATACTAACTTTCCGAGTCACTTCGGTGAACTTGTGGGACGTATATTTAATGCATCCAGCACTGCTGGTATTGCTCATTTTTTCAAAGCCGTTGGTGTTGGTTTCGTTCACACCTTCTCTTCCATATTCGGTTTGATACCTTCGGCTATACACTCTATTTTCGGAAGCATTTTTGGGGGTTTCCCAATTACTTTGGCTTTATTGGCTGGAGTTTTGCTGTTGTTGCTGTTTTTCACACTTCAAAGAGGGCATCAAGTATAACTATTGGAGCCTCAGACCCCACTATGCAGTCCACATCTGGACCTGTGAAAGACTTAGAAGAAGAACTGCTGTGCTGATCTGCTGCAAGACAGACTGCTACTCTGCTGCCCTGTAACTCTGCTTCCCTGCTGCCTCAGTGAGAAGGACTTACCAGCATCATGAGCTCAGGACCAGCAGAGTGATTCCAAGGGCTAATTAGCCAGCTTCCTGATCAGAGCCTCAATGACAGAAAGGCTCCAAGCACATTGAACCCTGCACCTAGACTCTGCCTGCTATGAGTCCTGCCCTCAAGTGGTAGACCCCAGTCCTGGACCCTTGGAAGAGGGCCTGAAGGTGCACTGCCAGCCTAGCTGTGGTCGTAGTAGAATTCGATGCTGCGCATCGCATCGCTTGGCAGCTCCACGTCGGAACCTCGATGTGTCATGCATCCCCAATGCAGGACCTCGCAGCTCCTTGGAAACTCCATTGCACAACACATCCTTGACACAGGACCTTGTATCGCAGCTCTGCAGTTCCCCAGAAGCGCCGATGCACACACATCCTTGACAGGGGATCTTGCGATGCTCTGCAACCAGGACTCAAGGTGCTTTGTTCAGCAGTCCTAACTTGAGCATTGTATTTGGCCCATGCTCCATTGTAGTTATCTGAACTGGTGACTTTTGTTGGTGTTTGTGCTTCTAAGTACTTGTAGCACCTAAACCCTTAACATTGCAAATCTCTAGTTCTACTAGTTAGATTTTTGTTGTTTTGGTCTCAAATTATTTATTAAGTTTTACTCTATTTTTCTAAATTGTTGAGAAATTCTTCTTCTATGATGTCTTCACTCGATGTTGTTTGAAATGCTGCATAAATATTTTACAAATTGCCTCTAAGTTGACTGCTTTTGTGCCAAGCTACCAGAGGGTTAAGCACAGATTAATTTGCGGTCTGCTTCTGTTTCACCCTGACAAGCAACGTGTTTGTTGCTAGAGTAGGGTTTTACCCCTTCAACCAATAACTCCATTTCTCACATATGTTTACTATTGACTTGTCAAATAAGTAAATTAATAACCGCATATAGGACTGATTCCTCTGGTGAGGTGAAGATTGAGACAGCTTTTCCTTCAGGTCAGCAGGTTAGTCCTCCCAGTATTTCAAAGGTATAGGGATGGTATGAACTCTTTTCAGTAAGGCAGCCAGCCCCTATTTGGCAGGATATGTGGTCTGGTGACTAAGGGACTGATTTAGAATTTGGTGGATGGGTTACACCGTCAGAAACATGACGGTTATCCGCCCACCATATTGCAAGAGCCACTGGATATAATGCACTTGTAATATGGCAAGCAGGATATCATTCACATTTGTGATGAAGTACACCTTCCGCCAAACTCTAAATCAGGTCCTAAATTAGTGACTGTGATCTGACCTGTGTTGTTATCCTGGTTGAACATTCTGACCATTTTGTATGATACTGAGCAAATAACCACCTTTCTTCACTTCATTTCCTTTATCCACAAATGTCAAGGGGTTTAATAATAATCTAAACACCAGCATTTAGTAATGTTTTAAACATTTAGGGGAATATTTACAAGCCCCTAGCACCACCGGAGCATCGCTTTTCGTGACACCCTTGTGGCGCTGTGCACTCTGCCATATTTACAAGACGGTGTTAAGCCACTTTTTGTGGCTTAACGCCACCTTGTAAATACGGTCCCTTCAGACGCAGCACTTTGCATGGAAGGGGCGTGCAATGGGTGTTGCTGTGGGCGTTCCACAGCAAAACACCCATTGCCTTTTGACGCTGCCCCAGACTTACAAGATTTTGTGAATCTGAGGCAGCGCTAAAACCTAACACCAGCCCCGGGGTGGCATTAACATGGCGCAAACGAGGAGAAATGCCTTCATTTCCCCTTGTTTAATGCTCTTTCTATTTGTGCTGCATTCTGCGGCATGCATAGAAGGAGCAAATCGCCATTGAAGATTGTTTTTGCGCAGGAAGGTGTCCCTTCCTACACAAAATAATCTTCCTGCAACGCAGCCATCCTTGCACTATGACGCAAGGGTGGCTGCATTGCGCTTTGCAGCAAATTTAGCGCCGGCATAGGAAGAAACACAGGGGTGGGCCATATTCTTGTTAATACTGCACATCCCTGTGTTTCTAAAGTGACGCAGGAAGGCACTGCCAATTTTGGAGCAGCATCTCTCTGTGCCACTTTATTGTAAATCTGGCCCTTACTGTTTTACATTGACTCACTCCTAACAAAAAAAGTAGCTTTACTGTCCACAATCACCCAGAAGAGCACGAAATGGAGTGTAGAAAAAATTCAGGGATTACACCGTAGAAGAGGGCATCTTAACACATAGAACTATTGAATTTTAAGTTTCTTTTGTATGAACACCACATGCATTAATTAATTCATTAAAACGTTATTGGCTCTTGCTGAAGTAACTTTCTTTTATATATATTGCTTTATGTGCATGATGCCACACAGCAGAGACATCTAGGGCTCAATCTGTAAGATTCAAATACAGTCCTTCCTCTCTCCACCAGCGTGATGATTTTGACCTTCCGAAAGAATTTTCTTCTTTTTTCAGCTTGCTTATTTCACAGTCATGTATATCCTCACTTCATTGTATTACAAAGGTTTATAGTCAATATGTTGTTTTCTTCTTTTGCCTGTGTGTCTTATCTAATAATTTAAAGTTTAGTCAAATAAGACATGTTTTCCTTTTTAAGAGGCTCATTGGAACAAAGCAGTGCAGGTCTCATGTTTCTGATGATAGAGCAACATTATACGCAATTCTCCCATTTCATATCTTCATTCTTCACTTGTGTGGAATGACAAAACCTGTTGAGGAAAGTAGTGAATAATGAAAAAACAAAAAACTTGGGGGCATATTTAAGAGCCCCTAGCATCATTTCAACGGCACATTAGCGTAATCATTTGGTGGTGGTGTTAGAAGGCCAAGTACGCCGCACCATATTTACAAAGTGGCGCAGCGCCTGATTGCGCCACTTTGTAACCCTTTGCGCTACATTATGCTTTGTGCTACATTATGCCCCCCGTTAGGCGGGCCTAAAAAGTGGTACAAGGAAATCTTAAAGATTACCTTGTGGCATTTTTTTCTGCACTTTTAATGTCTGAATTTTTTACACTAATCCTGCAAAGCGCCAGACTAGCATAAAAAGTTCAGCCGCTAGTCCCCTAACTACCGCCTTGGTGCGCAGTATTGTAAATACAGCGCACACCTGGTGGTGTTAAGGGGCGCAAGAAAAGTGCACTGCACTGTATGCAGTGCTACTTTTCTCTAAGATGCCCCTTGGCTTTTAAAGGTTAAGCCAGTCGTAGCAGTTTATTCTGAAATTCCGGTAAGTCGTCACAGTGGAAAAGACAGGGAGTGTTGCCCTATATAAATACAGCAAATAATAAATAAATAGGGAGGAGGTAATCTCAGAACTGTATTTGCTGGCTTGTGTTACTAACGATACTATGGGGCATATTTACACGCCCCTAGCACCACCGGAGCATCACTTTTTGTGATGCTCCGGTGGAGCTGGGCACTGCGCTATATTTACTAGGCAGCGCTAAGCCAGTTTTTGTGGCTTAACACCACCTTGTAAATATGGGCCCCTCTGCTGAGGGTGTGCAATGGGTGTTGCAGTGGGCGTGCCACCGCAACACCCATTGCTTTTGATGCTGCCCCTTATTTACAAGGAATCGTAAATCTGAGGCAGCGCCAAACACTAACGCCACCCCAGGTGTGCCGTTAGCATGGTGCACCGAGGGGAAAAGTGCCAAATTGCCATTGGAGATTGTTTATGTGCAGGAAGGCACACCTTCCTGCTCATAAACAATCAGTCACTTCAATGCACTTTGGTGCAAGGATGCCTGCGTTAGAGCTGGCAGCTAAATTTAGTGGCAGTGCTAGGGGAAGCACAGGGGTGCGCTGTATTTTTGTAAATGCGTGCATCCTGGCATTTCAGAGCTGACGGAGCACTGCCAGTTTTGGCACAGCACCGTGGAGCATCAGGTCCTTATCTGTTCCTATATTTTCTCCCAGAATGACCCTAAGGTGTGTGTCAGTCACAGGTGCATGTCAATCAAAAGTAGAACAGTAAAATAAGTAAAACCGTGGACCACTGCTCTATCACATTTGTCATGGAATAGTGTACTCTTCCATCACTAGCCGATTCCCCTCTGGTACATTTGTTGGCAATACCCTACTTGTGACCTTAAAGGGACATTAACCTTCTACTGTTTGTAAGGGTGAGCCATATGGGGAGGGCACTTAGCCGGCACAGACCTGCGACTGAGATTTTAGAGACCTCAAAAGTTCATTTTTCTAATCAGTTTTAATATCTTTAGAGTTTCACTGAATTCAGGTAAGTGCTTGTGTGTTATATAGTAACACCTGTTAGCTGAAACTGAGAGACCAGATAAAGAATGTGCAAGACATGAAGTTCCCCAACTCACCCATTAAACAGTTGCATCGATCCCAGAATTTGCAGGAGCAATAACCCTGATGGGATGCCTAAACAAATCCAGGTCAACAAGTCCTCAATGCACTGCATCCCAAACTACTCAAGGGCAAAGGATAGCATTTCCATTACAACATAATAGTTAAGGACACACCTCAGCACTAAAAATAATGATTCAATGTTCAAAAGATCCAGAGGTAATGACACTGTTCGGTGTGAAATCTGCATGTTCTGGACAAAATTAGGCCTGTACGAAATTGTAATTATGCCGGAGTAATCAGAATATTTTCAGTAATTATGCATTACTCTTGGGATGGGTAATTACCGAAATTGTAAGTTCACCATTTTTCACATAATCACTTGGCTGAATGTAGGTGTTTTAGGTGTATGTGTTCTGACATTAAAACATTTGTCTTGATCTACATTTTAGGTATTTTTAAATACAATGTATAGACGCACTATACTAAAATATGTTATAGTTCAATTAAGTTGTGAGGAATGACTGATGACTGCGGTTAGCCTTGGTGCCTTTCTTATTATGTATCATAATCTAGCAGGTGAGGTTTGTGTTGGCTGTGTGCTGTAGTGGCCCAGCCTTTCCATGTTTTACATGGGCCCAACCCTATTTTGTTGATTGAAATGAAATCTTGGGAAAGCTGAACTATAGACACATTTGCCAGTATAGCTGTTAAAATCTCAACTGAGGGTGTTTTCAAACACAATTGGTGAATGTTATGAGTTGGTGTGTATATCTAAGCTATAGTCATTCTGTAAAGCTAGCAAGAACTGCAGAAAGTTTTTGGTGGGATCAATAAAGTTAGAGGCTGGAGATGACTGAAAACTATGTGTGCCAGTTGGCAGTTAGTTCAGAGTTGAAGGGAAAAGGCAAGAAAGCTTAAAGATCAAAGATAATCTACTAGGGTCCGAAAAGCTCAAATAACTCATTCTCCTTGAATGATAGTGTTGGTGCACAATTCATTTGCAAATTCTAGCTCATGGGGCACACCAGTGGCTAGGACTGGAGCTATGTAGTCCCGATACGGACTTTGGTGCTCCCTGACTGCAATCATCATTATTTCTAGTTAGGTAAATTCTGTGAATATGTTGTAATATCCTCTTAAGAATGACAGACAAGGGTTGTTATTTCAAAGCTTAATATAAAGAATTAATAGGCAGATTACAATAAACATACCATAAGAGAGCTTAGCAGCAAAGCATGCAAATCATAAGTTAAAAGAAGGGGGTGCAGTTCTAAGTGAAATTTGGCATAGATTCACCTTCTAAAGGTAGGAAAGGGGGTTCTCCCAGTTACAGAATTCCACATACTTTCATAGGGCTTTAGACAAAGACTTTCGTACGATCTGTGGGAACACATAGTTCTCAGGGATTGTAGCAATAGGAAACAGACTAGAAGAAACATTTTACCACAGAATACATTTAATGATTCTCTCATGACATTAATACATCAGGAGTTAGTCATTCTCACGGCTGTTGCTAAATGGATGAACAGATGCATGGTTTCAGCAAGAGCCTGGGATGGTTGAAAAAGTCCTTGGTTTGGTACAGTGAGAAGATTTCTCTGAGGACACTCTCTTCTTACTCATGTGAATATTAGTGATACTTTATTTAGAACAGAAATCAGCAATAGCCATCATGTAGTATATTGTGACGTTGAGGAAAGATGGATGACACCGTAAACACAATCTAATGTTAGCATAAGCTTAGTTCATAATGCTCTTTATCGACAGAAAATCAACTCCCATAGTTCTCCCCTGATAATTTTAAATGATCACTTCAGTTCCTTATTACAACACAACATTCATCCACTTTGGATTCTTTTGCTTGGTCTCCCCTGATCCTTTAGAGGGTCGTAAAGTTTGCTTTGCATCTCTTCAACTTTGACATAAAGGGGCATATTTATGGAAAAGTGGTACATCATTCATGATGCGCTACTTACTAGCACCCATTGCGTCCTCCTAATGACACCATGTGTGCGCCGTATTTACAGTACGGTGCACATGGTAGTCGTGTCCACATTAGCATCATAATTTATAGAGCTAATGTGCCACTTTGCTGGATTAGTGCCATAATGCAACAAAGCACAGGGAGGCCCAATGTTTTCAATGGGAGCGTCAACTTAATGCATGCTTTTGGACAGGTGTTAATAATGACACTAAAAAATTTCACTGTGCCATTTTTCTAGGCCTCCCTATGTGGGAACGCCCCCATTGATACATTATGCCTGGCGAAGGCATATTGTGGCGCAAGGGTTTACAAAGTGCCATTGCGCCACTTTGTAAATATGGTGCGTGGAAAATGCCACCTTAACGCCACATTTGTGTAAAAAAATGACACAAATGTGGTGCAAGGTGGCACAAGGGGCATCATATATAAGCCCTCAAATCTTTTCCGCTATCTTCCTCTCATTGCTGACAGCATCTTATACCCACAATTCATCCCCTTCATTGCTGAAATTACTTTGCAAAACTTAAAAGAAATGAGCACACAGTTAGAAATTGGGTCTATGGTTGGCAGTCAGGTTACCCCCTGTCCAAGCAAGGATCCTCACTCTAGTCAGAGTAAGTCACACACAATCCAAATTATCCTGTGTCCACCCTCTGGTAGCTTGGCACTGAGCAGAGGGTGGGCACACGATAATTTGGATTGTGTGTGACTTACCCTGACTAGAGTGAGGGTCCTTGCGTGGACAGGGGGTAACCTGACTGCCAACCAAAGACCCCATTTCTAACATTGGTGGCAGCGGTGGGTTAGGACTTGTATTTGTGCAGTAACATACAGTAGCCAGGTATTTCACTACCCACCCACAGTTGAAGGTCAACTTGATTTTTATCTTTTTTTCTGTAATTTCATTTTTCCTGTCAATTGTTTTTCACCAAAATCCTCACTCAACATGTCTCAGGCTGGGTCTCAAGCAGGAGATTTTGGCCTAGCCCTGTTGGAGACATATACTGTCAAACAGCTGAAAGGGTTCTGCAGGGATATGGGAGTACCCACCCAAGGTGCCTCCAGAAAGGAGGAATTTCAAATGGCGCTGAGGGCCTGGGCAGAAGCCCATTCAGAGGAGGATGCTGAGGAGAAGGATCCAGTGGATGGCTCCTCAGAGGATTTTTTGCAATCAGTGGATGATGTTACCACTGCATTTGTGCCCCCTGCCAAACCAGGGAGCAGTGTCTCTGTTCAAAGCCTGACCGCAGAGGGAAGGAGAGAGGAGAGAGAGTTTCAGTTGCAATTGGCAAGGCTAAAAATTGAGGCTCAACAGGAGGAAAGGAGGGCAGAGAGAGAAGCCAAGCAAGCTGAAGCTGAAAGAGCAGCCAAACAGATTGAAGCTGAAAGAGCTGACACTGCAGCTGAGAGAGCCTTGACTGAGAAAAAACTATTCTTGGCTCATGAACTGAGTCTCAAGGAGCTGGAGATCAAGGCGAGACAGTCTGAGTCCAGCAGTAATGGTGGCAGCATACAGGCAGGACCTGCTGGAGAAAAGAAGGTTTGTATACCCAAAAATGTGGTGCCCAGTTTTGTGGTGGGAGATGACATAGATAAATGGCTAGCTGCTTATGAAGTTCCACTAAGGGCTCATGAGGTTCCTGAAGGGAAATGGGGTACAGCTATGTGGAGTTATGTGCCAGCACTGGGGAGGGACACACTTCTCACACTGAACCCAAGGGATCAAAACACATACCCACTTCAGAAAGCCATTTTACTTGCCAAGTTTGGGCTGACCCCTGAGAAATACCGTCAGAGGTTCAGAGACACCCATCAGTCCACACAAACATGGGTAGATTTCTTTGACTTTTCCAGTAAGGCACTGAATGGATGGGTGCGGGCAGCAAAGTAGATGATTATAAAGGGTTATATGACTTGATTCTGAGAGAGCATATACTCAGTATTTCTTTTACAGAGTTGCACCAGCACTTGGTAGATAGTAAGCTGACTGACCCCAGGAAGCTTTCTGAGGAGGCGGACCTCTGGGTTAGCACCAGAGTGTCCAAAAAGGCATCTGGGGGAACTACCACAAAGGTGGTCAGGGTTCTCAACAGAAGAAAGAGGGGGGAGAAAAACTTAAAGAAAAGGAGTTCTCAAAAGGCCCCCAAAAGAATTCCCTGGGGGGTGGATACCATTCCTCTTCTAGGTTTGCAAAGAAGCCAGGGTATTTTGAAAAAACATTAGGGAAATTCATCCCCAAATGCTTAGAGTGCTACCAGCATGGACATTCTAAGGGCAACTCCCAGTGCCTCAAGAGGGCACAGTCCATCACTGGACAGACACCTGGGTTGGATAGTGTAGTGCTCGGGGGGGGAGACAGTCCCAGTTAGCTTTGGGGAGCAGGCAGAAGGGGAGAAAGAGAGAAAGAGAGCTGGTGCCTAAAGCCTACATGCCAGAAAATAGTTCAAAGTATAGGCAGTGGGTCACCATTGATCGACAAAGGGTGGAGGCTCTGCGTGACACAGGAGCCAGTATGACTACTGTCAAGAGACAGCTGTTGTCATCAGAGCAGATAGTCCAAGATGCATTCCACCAGGTCATAGTTGCTGACAATCGCGAAAGTCACCTACCGGTGGTTCTGGTTCCCTTTGAGTGGGGGGTTCTCTGGTACTCTGAAAGTAGCTGTGAGTCCTGCCATGCCTGTAGATTGTCTGTTAGGCAATGATCTTGAGCATACTGCCTGGAAAGAGGTAGAACTCAGATCCCACCTGGAGATGTTAGGTTTGCCTGAGTGGGTCTGCATGACCACACGGTCCATGGCTGCCTGGGAAGGGAGTCAAGAGAATCTGGAGCCTGGAACAATGGCCCAGACAGCTGCAAAGAGGAAGGGCAAGAGGCGCGGGAAACCCACCTCAGATGTTCCCACGGTGGTGGACGGGGCCCCTGAGAAGGAGGAGGCCCCAGAGCCAACTGGGGAGGACATAGCTAACCTGGGTAACCTACCTGAACTTGCTGGCTGGCAAGTAGAGGGTGGGCCCAGCAGGGAAGAATTCTGCAAGGTGCAGAAGGAATGCCCCACCCTTGAGGGTCTGAGGCAACAGACCACAGCCCAAGCAGCAGGTGATGCCTTTGGCACTCACCATATTTACTGGGAGAATGATCTCGTTTACAGTGAGCCCAAGGTTTCAGGTCCTGGGGCAGCACTTGTGCTGGTGGTCCCCCAGTGTTACCGGGCCTTCCTACTGGGTCTGGCTCACGACATTCCCCTGGCAGGACATCTGGGCCTTTGGCTTGTCACCCACTTCCATTGGCCCAGAAGGAGGTTAGCCGCAGATAATTTCTGCAGATCTTGTCCCACCTGCCAGGCTAGTGGGAAGACAGGGAAAAATCTTAAGGCTCCTGTGCTCCCACTCCCCGTCGAAGGCACCCCCTTTGAAAGGGTGGGCATCAACATTGTTGGTCCCTTGGATCCCAAAACTGCCTTGGGCAACAGGTTTATCCTGGTTTTGGTGGACCATGCCACCCGCTATCCAGAGGCAATCCCTCTGAGAACAGTGACTGCACCGGTGGTGACCAGAGCCCTGTTGGGAATATTTACCCGTGTGGGATTCCCTAAGTAGGTTGTGTCTGCGTACATGAACTCCATGTGCGCAGACTTTATGTCTGCGTACATGAAGTCCATGTGGCATGAGTGTGGAGTGACCTACCGGTTTACCACCCCTTATCATCCTCAATCCAATGGGCTTGTTGAGAGATTCATGAAGGGCATGATTAATGGCCTGACTGAAGCCATGAAGTGTAAGTGGGACGTCCTCTTATCATGACTGTTGTTTGCTTACAGAGAGGTGCCCCAGAAAGGGGTGGGGTTGAGCCCCTTTGAGCTTCTCTATGGTCACCCTGTCAGGGAACCTCTAAGCATTGTTAAAGAGGGCTGGGAGAAAACTCCCAAGACACCTCCCCAGGATGCGGTCAGCTATATGTTGGCCCTCCGCAACCAAACCCAACGCTTCTGGAAGCAGGCCAAGAGTAACCTCGAGGCCAGTCAAGAGGGGATGAAGGAATGGTATGACTGGAAGACCACTCTGGTTGAGTTCTCACCTGGAGAAAAGGTTTGGGTGATGGAGCCAGTAGAGCCCAGGGCTCTCCAGGACCGCTGGACTGGCCTCTTTGAGATCAAGGAGCGTAAAGGGGAGGCCACTTACCTAGTGGACCTCAAGACCCCTAGGCACCCCCTAAGGGTCCTCCATCACAACAGTCTCAAACCTCACTTTGAGAGGTCTGAGATCAGTATGCTCCTGGTCACAGATGAGGGCATGGAAGAGGAGAATGAGCCTCTCCCGGACCTCCTCTCTGCCAAAGAATGTGATGGGTCAGTGGAGGGTGTCATTCTCTCTGACTCCCTGACTCTAAACCAGAGAGGGGACTGCTATGAGCTGTTAGAGCAGTTCTCCTCCCTGTTCTCCCTTACTCCTGGACTGACCCAGCTATGTGTTCATGACATTGACACCGGTGACAGTCCCCCTGTGAAGAATAAAATGTACAGGTTATTGGATAAACTGAAGGCCAGCATCAAGGAGGAGGTTTCCAAGATGTTGACTTTAGGGGTTATTGAGAAATCCAGTAGTCCCTGGGCCAGCCCTGTGGTGCTGGTTCCTAAGGCTGCTGCCCCTGGTGTGAAGCCAGAACCTAGGTTCTGTGTGGACTACCAGGGTGTCAATTCAGTCACACGGACTGATGCTCATCCTATCCCCCGAGCTAATGAGCTCGTTGAAAGACTAGGCGCTGCCAAGATCCTGAGTACGTTTGATCTTACTTAAGGGTACTGGCAGATCGCACTGACTGAGGGGGCCAAAGAGAGATCAGCATTTTCTACACCTGATGGCCATTACCAGTTCCGGGTGATGCCATTTGGGTTGAAAAATGCCCCCGCTACCTTCCAACGGTTGGTTAGCGGGGTCCTAGCTGGCAAGGATGCCTACTGTGCAGCCTACCTGGATGACATCGCTGTCTACAGTTCCAGCTAGGAGGAACACCTGCTCCACCTCAAGGAGGTGCTTCTGGCTTTGCAACAGGCAGGCCTGACCATCAAGGCTAGTAAGTGCCAGATTGGGCAGGGTTCCGTGATGTACTTGGGACAACTAGTAGGTGGTGACAAGGTGCAGCCACTCCAGGCCAAGATCGAAAATATCAAGGCCTGGCAAACACCTAGAACACAGACTGAAGTGAGAGCCTTTTTAAGCCTCACTGGATACTACCGCAGATTCATCAAGGGCTATGGTACCATTGTGTCACCCTTGACAGAACTCACTTCCAAGAAACAACCTAGGTTGGTGAATTGGACAGAGTCTTGTCAGAAAGCCTTTGATTCTCTGAAGGAAGCCATGTGCACGGCCCCCGTGCTCAAGGCCCCTGACTACTCCCAGAAATGTATTGTGCAGACAGACACTTCAGAGCATGGCATAGGGGCTGTTCTAGCACAGCTAAATGAGGAGGGCTCAGACCAACCAGTAGCCTTTATTAGCAGAAGGCTATTACCACAGGAACAGAGGTGGAGTGCTACTGAGAGAGAAGCATTTGCTGTGGTCTGGGAACTGAAGAAGTTAAGACCCTACCTGTTTGGGACTCACTTCCGAGTTCAGACAGACCACAGGCCCCTCAGAGGGCTCATGCAGATGAGGGGTGAGAATCCAAAACTCTTGAGGTGGTCCATTTCCCTACAGGGGATGGACTTTACGGTGGAGCATCGCCCGGGGATTGACCACGCCAATGCTGATGGTCTCCAGATACTTCCGCCTTAGCGATGAGAGCTCCGAGGAGGTTGGGTAGCTCTCCCCACTTTCAGTTGGGGGGTACATATGTTAGGCCTGACAGCCTTAGGGTGGTCACCCCTAACTTTTTGCCTGCCTCCCTCCACTTTTTGGACACAGTTTTTGCTGGTTTGTGGACTCTGCACACCTTACCACTGCTAACCAGTGCTAAAGTGCATATGCTCTCTCCCTTTAAACCTGGTAACCTTGGATCATACCCAATTGGACTATTTAATTTACTTATAAGTCCCTAGTAGTGTGCACTATATGTGCCCAGGGCCTGTAAATTAAATGCTACTAGTGGGCCTGCAGCACTGGTTGTGCCACCCACTTAAGTAGCCCCTTAACCTTGTCTCAGGCCTGCCATTGCAAGGCCTGTGTGTGCAGTTTCTCTGCCAATTCGACTTGGCATTTAAAAGTACTTGCCAAACCTAAAACTCCCCTTTTTCTACATATAAGACACCCATAAGGTATGCCCTAGGTAACCCATAGGGCAGGGTGCTGTGTAGGCAAGAAGCAGGACATGTACCTATGTAGTTTACATGCCCTGGCAGTGTAAAACTCCCAAATTTGTTTTTACACTGCTGTGAGGCCTGCTCCCTTCATAGGCTAACATTGGGGCTGTCTTCCTATATTGTTTGAGTGGTAGCTGATAATCTGAAAGGAGTTGGAAGGTCATATTTATTATGGCCAGAATGGTGATATAAAATCCTGCAGACTGGTGAAGTTGGATTTAATATTACTATTTTAGAAATTTCACTTTTAGAAAGTGAGCATTTCTCTGCACTTGAATCTTTCTGTGCCTTACAATCCACGTCTGGCTAGGTTTAGTTGACAGCTCCTTGTGCATTCACTCAGACACACCCCAAACACAGGATACTCAGTCTCACTTGCATACATCTCCATTTTGAATGGTTCTTCCTGGGCTGGGAGGGTGGAGCTCCTGCTCTCACACAAAGGACTGCCACACCCCCTACTTGGACTCTGGCAGACAGGATTGAACTGAAAGGGGACCTGGTGCACTTCTAAGCCACTATTTGAAGTCTACCCACTTCAAAGGCACATTTGGGTATATAAACAGGGCCTCTACCCCTTTCAACTCAAACACTTTCTGGAGAAGAAACTTGTAACCAGAACCTTCATCCTGCCAAGAAGAACTGCCTGGCAGCCCAAAGGACTCATCTGACTGCTTTCTGTGAAGGACTGCTGCCTTGCTGTTGCCCTGCTGCCTTGCTGCTCCCTGGCTGTGGTGAAGAAGTGCTCTCCAAGGGCTTGGATAGAGCTTGCCTCCTGTTCCCTGAAGTCTCAGGACCAAAAAGACTTCTCTCTTGCAACTGGATTCCTTGTGTGGCGAAAATTTGACGCACAGATTGCTAAAACCGAGGCACAGCCTGCCCCGCGGTGAGAAATTCACTGCATGCTGAAACCGGAACGACGCAGCACTTGTGACTTTGCTCCACAAGCCCAGGATTCCACACACAGACCCCGGGGTGTCTGAAAACCCCGCAGCCCAAAGAGGATCCATGACCGAGCACCAGAAATCGATGCACAGCCGTCCCTGCGTGGAAACTAAACAACGCATCACCGTGTGCGGCCCCAGAAATCGACGCACACCCCCTTTATTTCCATGCTTCTCCTCCTCTGCGGCCCATTGCAGAGATTGTTCACGCGAACCAGGTGCTTTGTGCTTAAAAGGGAATTTGTTTACTTTAAAAAGACTTAAGACACTTTGGGGGACATTACGACCCTGGCGGCCGGCGGTAAGTTGGCGGTAACACCGCCAACAGGCTGGCGGTGTTCCGCCAGCAATTATGACCGTGGCGGAAAAGCCACGGCCATACCGCCGGCCCCTCCACTTTCCCGCCAGGTTTCCGCCTGGCGGTCATAATCCCCGACCGCCAGCCTGTCCGTGGCGGTAAACACCGCCATTGAAAGGTTGGTGGTAAGGGGACTTGGGGTGCCCCTGGGGGCCCCTGCACTGCCCATGCACTTGGCATGGGCAGTGCAGGGGCCCCCAGGCATAGCCCCGTCGTGCATTTCACTGCCCGAATTTCGGGCAGTGAAATGCGCGACGGGTGCTACTGCACCCGCTGCACATCAGCATTGCCGCCGGCTCTATTACGAGCCGGCTGCAATGTTGATGTGACATTTCCGCTGGGCCAGCTGGACCACTGTTACGCCGAGGTCGTAATGACCCCCTTTATATCACTTTTCAGTGATATCTCTACATTTACTTATTGCATCTTTGATCGTTTTGACCTGCAAATACCCAGATAAATATTATATATTTTTCTAAACACTGTGTGGTGTATTTTTGTGGTGCTATAATGGTGGTATTGTATGATGTATTGCACAAATACTTTACACATTGCCTTCTAAGTTAAGCCTGACTGCTCAGTGCCAAGCTACCAGAGGGTGGGCACAGGATAATTTGGATTGTGTGTGACTTACCCTGACTAGAGTGAGGGTCCTTGCTTGGACAGGGGGTAACCTGACTGCCAACCAAAGACCCCATTTCCAACACAATTCCAATTAATATAATCAAGAGAGGAGTTAAAAGCAACTTCAGAATGCCTCCTCCTACCCCACCAAGCCATTCTCCTATTTTAGCAAACCCTTTACCAATTGATCCAAAGATTGATCCTAATCCCGCCCAGGCACCTGATTCTTCCAGCTCAGTTAATTTATGTGTTATGTTCTTAATGTTAGTAATATAGCTGCCAAGCTGCTTATCTATGCAGGGAACATATACACAACACTCCAGAGCGTGAATGACTTTGCAAACTCCGCCTTCTTACACAATGAGTAATTCCAGCTCAAGGCGGTTGTGCATAAACCTAGCTCTCATTACAAGTAATTCTTTATTAATTGCTGTCAGTGCACCTGCTGTGTTAGTTGCACGTCGGTCAAAAAAAGAAGACAGTTTTCTAATCTTTACATTGTTCAGGGCCACTCCTATAGAAGTTATAAGTGCTCCAAAGAGATCACTAAGAATTGGCTTAAAGCTTTGCTTGCTTCGCCTAATGTACTGCTCAAGAGAAGACTCTACCTCATTGGTATGGTAGATCCTGAGGAAAGCTAAAGCGGCATACAGCTGCTTACCGAATTGTGTGGTAGCTGGAAATAAGCTGATTTACCACACATATAATAAATGCCCTTAATGCCAACCTCTAAATGAGAAAACGTTTTCCCTTTTACTAAATAATTATGCTCATATTCGCTCCATCCTAATTTCTCTAGTTGTCGTATTATACATAAGATCCTTTCTTGGTGACTTTAATGCTTAACCTTGGAGGTGGTTCCTTTAAGATCTCCTTACCCTTCCCAATAATATGCTCTGCATTCGTCTTCTTTTCTTGTCTCTCCTCAACTATTCTTATCCTTTCATTCAATTCATTCACAAACATTTGTTCATCTTGATTAACTTTGGAAGTTATATCATGCAGGCTATCATTAGTAATGTTGATGTTAGTCACTGAATTAAAGAATTTAATCATATACTCAACCCGATCCCTTGATTTTGAGCCTTTGTAAAAGAGAGAAATTTGTTTAGGAACCCACATATACAGATTTTGTCTAATGACAATCTGTACATTTTCTAAAGGACCATTACATAGTGTAATAGAATTTTGCTGGTAAAAAATGTTTAAGAAGACAGAGCAGGAAATCGAGTATGACAAAGGTAAGTGAAATTAAGCTGCTCCTTCAACTGCAGAAGCCCGAAAAATAAGAGCCGACAAAATAGTCCTCTATCTCCATTATCTCTACATATTCAGACAACATCTCATAATATGCATTACAGCTATACACACACACTCATGCTGTAGACGGTGTGAAACCAGTATTGTAACAAAACTTGATAGGGCCCATCAAAAAGTACTTGGAGGGGCTCCCTCTCCCCTGGACCAAGTCAGGGACCTGTCTCCTGTGCCCAATGTACTGTGCTGAGGGGATCCCCTGGAGCACGGGGGCCTTTGTTATACCACTGTGTGAAACCTTAATCTCAGGCAAGAGAAGTTTGTCTACAGTTTTAAGGGTGAAATTGGTTGGAACGTGAGGATTTTCCCCCTAGCAAGTAAGCATCCAACAGCAATCCAAACACAGAAACTGAAATGGCAACTGCCAGATTTATAATCAAACTTTTCTGCAGTGTAGCTGCACCAAATGTAGCTTAAATCAGATCAAGGAAACCTCCGATAAAGGATTTAGTACTCTAGTTATTATCATATTGCCTGTACCCTAGTTAGAAATCTATCGGGTTTTTTATTCTATGTTAGCTAGAGGCCTATAGGAGCTATCATCCTCTGACTTTTACCCTAACTGTCTATTCATCCTTTTCAAATTTGTCAGTTTCCAATGTGAAGAGGTTTTCATCACCACAACTCCTTAATCTTAGGGAGACTCATCAGGGTCAATCAAGCAGTCTTCAGTATAAAACTTGATCTTTGTGAGATAAGTCCAGGATGAACTTGAATAATTTTGATTGACCTTTCTTTCTCTCTTTTAGTTCATTTTGTGTTGCTCAACTCCATGTCAACATCAGGGCAGTGCGCGCTCTACGGGCGACTAGAATGAAAAAACCTAACAATTTCAAGCTAACATAATTTATGCATTGTGCTGATCTGATTTTGTTTAACCTTTTGCATTGCAGAGTTTAATCCTGAGAACTTATGTTCAGCATGCATATAAATAATGTTTACATGTAATGTACTGCTGCAGGCTTTCAGACTGTGTCAGGGTGTGGTCCCCTTCCAGGGCCTTCTAGAAGCCTTCCCTACAGCATGCCTGGGTGTGGTTGTTGGGCTGGGCTAGGACTCTATAAAAGGGAGCCAGCCCAGCTCCACGTGCTCAATATTCAGAGGTCCCGGTGTAGAGCAGCAGCAACTTCCTGAGCTCCAGTTCCGGAGGCCTACTTTGATCTTCCAGGCCTCGCCCTTTCACTTGGCTGGTTGATTCTTGATCAGGGCGGTAAGACGGAGGTCGGGCTGGGCCCCCGATCCCGTTCTCGAAGTATTTCTTAACCCTTGATATTCATTGTGCGCTACCATTCCTTGGCAGTTACATGGTGGCATTCGAATCAACAAGATGCGCGATTCATTTCTTGTGCTTTAACCCTTGATATTCATTGTGCGCTACCATTCCTTGGCAGTTACATGGTGGCATTCGAATCGGCAAGACGCGCAATTCATTTCTCGTGCTTTAACCCTTGATATTCATTGTGTGCTAACATTTCTTGACAGTTACATGGTGGCATTCGAATCGGCAATACGCGCAATTCATTTCTTGTGTGTACTTCATGTTATTCATTGTACGTTACCATTTTCTGACATTCATATGGTGACCTTCGAATTGGCAAGCGGCGCGATTCCTTTTCTGTGTTTAAAAATCACGGTGTTTATTATGCGCTACCATTTTAAGGCATTGGTGGCTTTCGAGTTGGCAAGACGTGTGATTTATTTCTCGAGTCTAATTCATGTTATTCATGGTGCACAATCATTCTATGGTAGTTACAACCTTTGTACAAATCTGCAATGTGCGCAATTCATGTCCCGGCAATTTTGAGAGAACAAAAAAGCTAGAGTTCTAGATGTAATGTTGTGTGCACATAATAAATTTCTCAAACATGATTCATATGATGGATTAGAAATCATTCAGATTATTTCCTGATCCTCATGCAAAAGATAATATTTGAATTTGAAAGTTGCATTTAACCTTTCTTAATTCCCTCACAGGTATCCAGTCATCTTGAAGCCTAGTCATTTTAAGTCTATTCTTAGTTTGTCCATGTTTTCAGAATGACAATGCTTAGAGTCATAGTCTAGTATTGATTAATATGATATAATCTTGATATTGTGTGTTTTAACCTTTTTGCTTCCTACAGGTCTCCTTCCCAGCTGTTCCCTTCCTAATCCCCTTTTCCCCACTTGGACTCTCTTAGACTCTGTGACAATTCTAATCAGAGTATTGGAGCTGTCTTGTGGTGGAAGTGTTGGGAACGTGCACAGACCCCGAGGATCTGGTGACTCTGACAGAATAGTGAGCCCACAAATTATTATCCTCCTGGTTTGTGTATGTTTTCAACATGACCACACTGGACGAGCTAGTCAAGGCTATCACTCAGCTCCAAGCAGAGGTGGTATCATCAAAAGATTTGGCAACTAGCCTAGCTGAGAGAGTGAGTCAGTTACAGGATAAGGTAGAGAAGAAGGAACAAAATCCCACAGGTGTGTCTTGGCCAGGTCCTTCTTCTCAGACTTCTGGAGGTAATCCGACAAACATTTCCCTCAATGTTCCTTCAGCCATTCCTTTAGCTCCCCCAGAACGTTTCTCAGGCGACTCCTTGAAAGTGCAATCTTTCCTGCTTCAAGTGGAATTACACTTCACCTGCAGACCACATACTTTCCCCAATGCCCAGTCCAAAGTAGCTTTCTTGTTCTTATATCTGACTGGAGATGCAGCTACCTAGGCTATCCCTCTTGTGCGTAAAGACAGTCCCCTGCTGTACAATTGGAGAAATTTTGTTCGCTAGTTTGAACGAGTTTTTGATCGGAGAACTGTAACATTGTCCGCAGATCATGAATTATTAGACTTACGACAAGGGAATCAGGACTTAAGCCCTCATTACAACATTGGCGGTAAAAGCCGCTTACCGCCGTGCAGAAGACCGCCAACACACCGCTGCGGCCGCGGAATTCCGCCACGGTCATTATGACCCAAAGGCCGGAATCCGCCAAATTCTAGCCATCCACACAAGTCCGCCACACCAAAGGTCAGTGATAAACTGGCAATAAGAAATCCTCCACCGTCACGCCAACAGGAATACGCCAACACTATCACGACCCACAAATCCACGCAGCGGTCTTTCAACCGTGGTATTCCATTGGCGGTACACACCGCCGCGCTCAAAATACACACACATATACAAAACACATCCACATTGGACAATTCGAAATACACACACCTGATACACATACACACACCACTCCCACACACCCAATACAACATAAAACACACACCCACATTACCCACAAACCCTTACGACCACAATTGCGACTGAAGGCCACAGAGAGACACCACCATCTACCAACGAGTATCCACAGGCACTCAACACCATCACCCACATAACATCCACGCACGTCATACAACACACCACTAAATATCACCCCACACATCACAACACACACCACCCCACACATCACCCACACCACCCCATGGCACGGCAAAGACACACCAGGTTCTCTGAGGAGGAGCTCAGGGTCATGGAGGAGGAAATCATCCGGGTAGAGCCACAGCTATTTGGATCACAGGTGCAGCACACCTCCATAGCTAGGAAGATGGAGCTATGGCGAAGAATCGTGGACAGGGTCAACGCAGTGGGACAGCACCCAAGAAATAGGGATGACATCAGGAAGAGGTGGAACGACCGATGGGGGAAGGTGCGTTCCGTGGTCTCAAGACACCACATCGTGGTACAGAGGACTGGCGGCGGACCTCCTCCTCCTCCTCCCCCACAACTATCAACATGGGAGGAGCAGGTCTTGGCTATTCTGCATCCTGAGGGCCTCGCAGGAGTAGCTGGAGGAATGGACTCTGGTAAGTCAAATCTTTACTATTACATCCCCCACCCTACCTGCATGCCATCACATACCCCAACCCTCGCCCTCACCCCCATCACTCCTACTCCTCACACATGTCCCAATATCACAAACCACCCATCCCAACACCAAGCCCTGCATGTAACACCAAAGCATGGACACCCATCACCAAAGCATGGCCACTGCACATACCCATACACCCCCCGAAACCATCATCACACAAGGTCCTACACAGGAATGCAAGCACTGGGGTACACGGTCACCCACCCATTGTACACCATGGCACACGCAGATGCAATAATCATGCTTTTACACCCCTGCAGGACCCGTACCCAACGTCACCGGACAGGAGGGTGCAGACATGTCCACTTCACCCACAGAAGAGGCCCACAGTGATGACAGCAGCTCTGTCCAACTGGATCTAGACGACCAGCCCGGCCCATCTGGGACCACGGGACAGTCGGTTCCCCTCACACTGGCACAGGCCACTACAGAGCTTCCCCCCTCTGGAAACACCAGCACAGCACACACCCAGCGGGCCCATACTTCTGTCCCCCGGACACGTCAAGCAGCAGTGTGTCCACCACTACAGGGAACCCAGGGTAACCCACCACCCCAACAACACCAGGGACCTGGGGTCAGTGGCAGTGGGCACACCATTCAGGGGACAGAGGCCCAGGAACACAGGGGAACTGGGAGGGCTGCTGTGCGACAGGGAGAGGACAGGCCCAGGGAACCCACTCTCCACAAGGCCCTCTCCAACATCATGGGAGCCTACCACCATTCCCAGGAGACGATGGCAACGATACTGGCCACATTTCAGGAGACCCAGCGGCTGCAAGAGGAACAGTATTTGGGCTTCAGGGAGGAACTCAAATCCATCAATTGTACCCTGGGCACCATTGTAGGGGTGCTGAAGGAACTCCTCAACACCAGGAGGGACACTGTGGCACAACAAGGGGCCCCTGACACTAGCCTGGACGATGAACTGCCCACCACCTCCGCTGGCGCTAGTGGACAGGAGGCACCGCCACAGGACCACCACACCAGCACCCCACCACCTGCAGAGGGAGAACCACCCCGCAAACGGTCCCTGAGATCCAGGAAAAAGACAGAGAACGATGCCAAGACCCCCGCCAAGAAATGAGACCACCCTGATTGTCATCCATTTGTCCCACCTTGTCACCCTGTCCATACTTAAACTGCCCCAGCTCCACTTCCCATGCCCCTTTGGACAATGCACCTGTGAGACTAATAGACTGGACTCTGCCATGGACATTCCTCCACCATCACCCCTCACCATTTTACAACACCCTCTAATATTGAGCACTTAAATAAACTCCCTTAAATCACAAAATAATCTGGAGTCTGTCTGTGATTTCAAAATAGTGTATTAGCAATTACAGTGCCAAAATGCTCTTTCAAATGTAATGTCAACATACCTCTGTCACACAGCTCTAGTCCATGAGGAAACAAGGCAGATGTCACACAGTGGGACCCACATCTGTGAAATCGTAAGGGAAAGTCTCAACTCAGTGACAATACACTGGGTGAAAATGACAGACATTAGAGAGGTAGTCGATTTAAATTAGATGTAGCAGGCAGGTTTGTCTTCTTACCTGTGTCTCACTGGAAGTATTGCAGGATCACTGTGTTCCTGTTGTCGATGTCCTCTTCTTCTGCTTCCTCGTCTTCACTGTCCACAGGCTCCACAGCTGCCACAACACCTCCATCTGGACCATCCTCCTGCAGAAAAGGCACCTGTCGTCACAAAGCCAAGTTGTGAAGCAGGCCACGATGATCTGGCACACCTTCTTTGGTGAGTAGAATAGGGAACCACCTGTCATATCGAGGCACCTGAACCTGGCCTTCAGGAGGCCGAAGGTCCGCTCTATAATTCTCCTAGTTCACCCATGGGCCTCACTGTAGCGTTCCTCTGCCCTTGTCCTGGGATTCCTCACTGGGGTAAGTAGCCATGACAGGTTGGAGTAACCAGAGTCACCTGCAAATGGCGAGGGACAACTGTTAGACACACTAACTCATAGGGACATCCACAGACCCAGACAACTATTCCCACTGATTTGGGTCCAGGTGCTCACCTAATAGCCACACCCGGTGCCTCTGTAGTTGCCCCATCACATAAGGGATGCTGCTATTCCGCAGGATGTAAGCGTCATGCACTGAGCCAGGGAATTTTGCATTAACATGGGAGATGTACTGGTCTACCAAACACACCATCTGCACATTCATCGAATGCTAACTCTTCCGGTTTCTGTATACCTGTTCACTCCTGCGGGGGTACCAAGGCCACATGTGTCCCATCAATTGCACCTATGATGTTGGGGATATGTCCCAGGGCATAGAAGTCACCTTTCACTGTAGGCAATTCCTCCACCTGAGGGAAAACGATGTAGCTCCGCATGTGTTTCGGCAGGGCAGACAACACTCTGGACAACACGTTGGAAATCATAGGCTGGGACATCCCTTATGCTATGGCCACTGTTATTTGAAAAGACCCACTTGCTAGTAAATGGAGTACTGACAGCACCTGCACTTGAGGGGGGATTCCTGTGGGATGGCAGATAGCTGACATCAGGTCTGGCTCCAACTGGGCACACAGTTCCTGGATTGTGGCACGATCAAGCCTGTAGGTGATGATCACATGTCTTTCTTTCATTGTCAATAGGTCCACCAGCGGTCTGTACACCGGAGGATGCCGCCATCTCCTCACATGCCCCAGCGGACGGTGCCTATGGAGGAGAACAGCGAGCACAGAGTCAACCAACTCTGAGGTACGTAAACACAGCTTACTCTGAGCATATTCATAAACTGAAATTTGCCTGTATGAGTGGTTAGGCAAGGCCTAGGTATGTGTGACGTAGTGAAAAATAAAGCCATGTGGCCCCCTGAAATGGCGGCTGCCTGACCTGTACGGTGGGACAAGGGGATATGAGGTAACTGCGCTGGCGTTGTACACCGTCGCGGTAGGTGGTCGAAGACTGCAGCGCAATTCTTCATTGGTTACCATTGGACCCTATGGGTCCCAGGAGCCAATAATGATGTACGCCGGCGGTGACGGTACGCAAAGCGGCGGACATGACCGCCATTTTCTCTCTGTTCAATCACTAGATACCTGATCTTCGACAGGAGAGGACCTACACTGCAAGTGCTGCTGTGACCTCAGTCTGGAAGAGACAATGGCTTGTGTGTCTGGGGAAAGGGCCCCTGCTTTCAGCATGGAGGAGTTGGAGAAACTCGTGGATGGGGTCCTCCCCCAGTACACGCTACTCTACGGTCCTCCAGACAAACAGGTAAGTACACTGTGAGCATGCTGTATGGGCAATGCCTGTGTGGAGTGGGGTGGATGAAAGATAGGGGGAGTGAGAATGAGGCGTGCATGAAATGACGGTGAGTGCATGTGCGTCATGGCAAGGGTAGGGATGCGGGCCAATGACTGTGACGGTGCAGTTGGTAATTACTTCTCTTTTCCCCTGTACAATTCCTGTAGGTCGACGCCCACCAGAAGAAGGACATCTGGCGTGCCATCGCCAAGGAAGTCCGGACCCTGGGGGTCCACCACAGCACCCACTGCCAGAAAAGATGGGAGGACATTCGCCGCTGGAGCAAGAAGACGGCAGATGCCCAGCTGGGGATGACCTCCCAACGTGGGAGAGGGGCCCGTCGCACCATGACCACCCTGATGTTCAGGATCCTGGTGGTGGCTTATCCAGACTTGGATGGGCACTTGAGGGCATCACAGCAGCCACAAGGGGGTGAGTACATTCTCATTCTGTTGATTCAGCGTGCATTTTAGGTGTCTGGGTGGGGGAGGTGGGCTGTGGGTTCCCCTAGGCCAGGGCGAGTTTGCTAGTTAAGTTCCCTTCTTCAGGCAGGCCCTCTGGCACCTCACCCCACCTGTGTACAGTGCCAACTACACCTAGTCAGGCTCCTGTGACATCCATGTGTGCAGAAATCGGCCATAGCCTTGTAAGCCATGTCCCTGGGATTGAATAGTGGACCCCAAGTGTGCGGCGTAGTGCAGGGGGCTTCTGTGACTGTCGTGTCCGCCAACGGTAGCGGTATTGCATGCACTGAACATGTCTTTCTTCTGTCTCCCCCCCTTTTTGTGGTCTCCCTGTACTTGTGTGCATTAGCATCATCAGGCGGAGGAGCAGTGGCACCGGAGCAGGAGGGAGCTGCATCCCACATGGCCCTGGAGGGCAACACTACAGACTCCGAATAGCGATACGGACTCCTCCTCTGATGGGAGCTCCCTTGCAGTGGTGGCCCCATCTGTGCCCCCCGCATCTACAGGTACAGCCGCCACCCCCCCTACCAGCACCGCCCTCCCAGCAGCCCCTCAGCCTTTGCCCCGTGCCCGCTCACCCAGAAGGGTGGGCATTACCTTCGCCCCAGGCACTCAGCCCCTGCCCCTGTCACCCCTGCTGCCCTCAGTGAGGAGGCCATTGACCTCCTCAGGTCCCTCACTGTTGGGCAGTCTACCATTTTGAATGCCATCCAGGGTGTAGAGAGGCAGTTGCAACAGACGAATGCATACCTGAAGGGCATTCATTCTGGTCAGGCAGCCCTTCAGCGAGCTTTTCAGACTCTGTCCTCAGCACTGATGGCAGCAATTGTCCCTGTCTCTAGCCTCCCCCTCCAACTTCATCCACCCAGACCCACACCCCTGTACCTCAGCCTATCCCAAGCATACCATCAGACCAGCATGCACACACGTCAACACACAAGGGAAGCTCTGGCAAACATAAGCACTACACATCCCACAGGCACTCACGCAAGCATCACACACATGCAGACACACCAACATCCACTGCCTCCACTGTGTCCCCCTCCTCGTCTCCCTTCTCCCTCCCAGTCTCGTCTCCACTCACACCTGCATGCACTACATCTACAGCCACTACGTCCATCACCAGCACACATACCCCGCTCACGTGCAGTCACCAGCCCCACTACCATTCACACGTCCCCTGTGTCCTCTCCCAGTGTGTCTGTGACGCCACTTCCCAAGATACACAAACACAGGTACACACCCACCCAACAGCCATCCACCTCACGACAGCCTCCAGCCCATGCACCTTCACCCAAAGTCAGCAAACGTACACCTCCTACAACCACAACCTCTTCCTCCACTCCCAAACCCCCTCCAGCTACCCGTCCCAGTGTACCTAAGAAACTTTTCCTGGCCAGCTTTGACCTCTTTCCGTCACCTCCCCCACCCCGTCAGTCTCCTAGGGCCCGACTCTCCAGGTCCCAACCTAGCACCTCAGCCACAACATCGGCGGGACCAGTGGTGCCAGTAGTCACCGGATTATGGAGTGCACCAGGCAGCAGGGCAGCCAGTGTGGCAAGGAGCCACAGCACGGACAGCCCCCACCTGTCAAGCATCAAAAGTTGGCCAGTGCCCGGTGGGAGAGGGGAAAGAAACCAGCCACCAAAGCCGCTCCCAGGGGTACAGTTGGGAGTGTGGAGGCAGCTGCGACATCATCCAAGGTGGGAAAGGGGCACAGTAAAACCGGCAAGTCTGGGAAGATCAGCACGGCGGACAAGACCGCCAGCAGCCAAATTGCCCAGGAGAAGACCGCCAGCAGCAGCCCCGCTGCCCAGGAAGCGACCACCAGCAGCCCCGCTGCCACAGACAGGACCGCCAGCAGCAGCCCCGCTGCCCAGGAAGTGACCGCCAGAAGCCACACTGCCACAGACAAGACCGCCAGCAGCAGCCCAGCTGCCAAGGAAGCGACAGCCAACAGCCACACTGCCACAGACAAGACCGCCACCAGCTGAACCGCTGCCCAGGAAACCGCCGCCAACAGCCCAGCAGGCCAGGACAAGACCGCCACCAGCTGAACCGCTGCCCAGGGGGTGACCGCCAGCAGCCCCGCTGCCTAGGAAGCGACCGCCAGCAGCCCTGCTGCCACAGACAGGACGCCAGCAGCAGCCCGCTGCCCAGGAAGCAACCACCAGCAGCCCCGCTGCCACAGACAGGACCGCCAGCAGCAGCCCCGCTGCCCAGGAAGTGACCGCCAGCAGCCAAACTGCCACAGACAAGACCGCCTGCAGCAGCCCCGCTGCCCAGGGGGCGACCGCCAGCAGCCCGCTGCCTAGGAAGCGACCGCCAGCAGCCCTGCTGCCACAGACAGGACCGCCAGCAGCAGCCCCGCTGCCACAGACAGGACCGCCAGCAGCAGCCCCGCTGCCACAGACAAGACCGCCAGCAGCAGCCCCGCTGCCCAGGAAGCAACCGCCAGCAGCCCTGTAGCCACAGACAGGACCGCCAGCAGCAGCCCTGCTGCCACAGACAAGACCGCCAGCAGCAGCCCGCTGCCCAGGGGGCGACCGCCAGCAGCCCCACTGCCCAGGAAGCGACCGCCAGCAGCCCTGCTGCCACAGACAGGACCGCCACCAGCAGCCCCGCTGCCCAGGAAGTGACCGGCAGCAGCCCCGCTGCCACAGACAGGACCACCAGCAGCAGCCCCGCTGCCACAGACAAGACCGCCAGCAGCAGCCCCGCTGCCCAGGGGGCGACCGCAAGCAGCCCGGCTGCCCAGGAAGCGACCGCCAGCAGCCCCGCTGCCACAGACAGGACCGCCACCAGCAGCCCCGCTGCCCAGGAAGTGAGCGCCAGCAGCCCCGCTGCCACAGACAGGACCGCCAGCAGCAGCCCCGCTGCCCAGGAAGCGACAGCCAACAGCCACACTGCCACAGACAAGACCGCCACCAGCTGAACCGCTGCCCAGGACACCGCCGCCAGCAGCCCAGCAGGCCAGGACAAGACCGCCACCAGCTGAACCGCTGCCCAGGACACCGCCGCCAGAAGCCACGCAGGCCAGGACAAGACCGCCACCAGCTGAACCACTGACCAGGACACCACCGCCAGCAGCCCCGCAGGCCAGGACAAGACCGCCACCAGCTGAACCGCTGCCCAGGACACCCCCACCAGCAGCCCCGCAGGCCAGTCAGCGCCAATGATTCCGACGCTACTGAGTCCGCCACGGGCAGTATGATGCACTCTGGGCACAAGGCCCCCTCCAGAACCAGTGGAGAGATGCATCCACTACCTGAGTCCTTGGCAGGATGAAGCACTCTGGGCACAAGGCCCCCTCCAGAACCAGTGGATTATCACATCCACTACCTCAGTCCTTGGCAGGATGACGCACTCAGGGCACAAGGGCCCCTCCAGAACTAGTGGAGTATCACAACCACTACCTCAGTCCTTGGCAGGATGAAGCACTCTGGGCACAAGGCACCCTCCAGAACCAGTGGAGTATCACATCCACTACCTCAGTCCTTGGCAGGATGAAGCACTCTGGTCAGAAGGCCCCCTCCAGAAACCAGTGGAGACTGTTATCCACTAGAGAGACTGTGGCTTGCCACTCCCCAGGATTGAACAGTGGGAAACCCACCCACTGTAGAGACTTGAGAGACTGTGGCTTTGCACTCCCCAGGATTGCACATTGGGCAAACCAACCACTGTAGAGACTTGAGAGACTGTGGCTTTGCACTCCCCAGGATTGCACAGTGGGCAACCCACCCACTGTAGAGACTTGAGAGACTGTGGCTTTGCACTCCCCAGGATTGCACAGTGGGCAAACCACCCACTGTAGAGACTTGAGAGACTGTGGCATTGCACTCCCCAGGATTGCACAGTGGGCAACCCACCCACTGTAGAGACTAGAGAGACTGCGGCTTGGCACTCCCCAGGATTGAACAGTGGGCAAACCACCCACTGTAGAGACTTGAGAGACTGGGGGTTTGCACTCCCCAGGATTGCACAGTGGGCAAACCAACCACTGTAGAGACTTGAGAGACTGTGGCTTTGCACTCCCCAGGATTGCACAGTGGGCAACCCACCCACTGTAGAGACTTGAGAGACTGTGGCTTTGCACTCCCCAGGATTGAACAGTGGGCATGGAGCCAACTCGTGGATCTGGCATTGTGCACTCAACCGCCTGAGGTGCCCCCCTTCCCTTCCCCCTGAGGTGCCTGTTTTATTTCTATCTGATGCCCCTGCAGTGTTCTCTCCGTTTTGATTGGGTATTGAGTGTGGTCCTCGCCCATGCCTTTTGGGCCCAGTGATCCACAGACTATGATGGTGGAATCCCTTGGACTTGTGTTCTTGGTGTATAGAATTGTATATAGTATAAGTGTATGTATTTGTAAATATTTTTGATGTATGTAATTGAATATATCACAATTATTCGACTTATTTCCTTTTGTCCTTGCATTCTTCTGGGGGGTTGGGGGGTGTAATTGTTATGTATCACTATGTATTAGCGTGTGTGTTGTAGTGGGTGAGGGTGGGGGTGTTGCGTGTGTGTGTCACTCTCTTTTCCCTCCCCCCTCCCCTGTGTCGTAGGTGCAGTACTCAACGTTGTCTTCGCCGCTGGCGTTCATGCTCCTGGTAGAGGAGCAGGAAGATAAAGGCTGGCAGGATCTGGAGCTCGGGTTCCATGGCGTCCTGATTCCTTGTGGGTTGCGTAGAGGTGAGCGTTTTCCCTTCGAAGTCCTATTTCTGCCGTGTTTTTGTTCGCGGGGAATCCGCTCCGGAAAAGGTGGCGGATTGGTGGGTTGTAATAGCGTGGGCGGTACATTGTCCTCCGCCTGTCTGTTGGCGGTTACCGCCGCAGTGTTTGTTTATACCACCGTGGCGGTCAGAGTGTTAAAGCGGCTGTCTATGTTGGCGGTTTCCACCATGGTCGTAATTCCTTTTTTTTTTCCGCCGGCCTGTTGACGGTTTTACCGCCGCTTTAACACCGACCGCCAGGGTTGTAATGACCACCTCAGTGTCATATTTAGCCAACTTTAATCGGCTGGTCACCAAGACATCCTGGCCTGAAGAAAAACAAGCGGCCTTGTTCTACAAGGGACTCAAAGAGGAGCTAAAAGATATCCTAGCTCAAATAGACCCGCAGCCTACAGACTGTCAAGAATTGATAAACCTTGTCTTGAGACTGGATCATCGTTTAGCAGAACGAAAAGGAACACGCAAAAAGACTGAAAAATATTCCTGGTGTGTTCACGATAATAGAGACTCAAGAACTCCGAAAGAAAGAACGCCGGAACCGATGGAAATTGGAACCATCTGGAGACCTTTGACCAAAGACGAAAAGGACCTACGTAGAAAGAATGGACAATGTCTCTATTGTGGGCGCAAGGGTCATTTTGCCAAACAATGTCCAATCAAACCAAAGAGCAAAAGAGGTCCGGTTCAAAAGGTAGCAGCCAATGCACAAGTCGAGTCAGAAAATTAAAGCACCCAAGATGCAGAGAAGGGTTGCTCTTGGGTGTCACCGTGGACCCTTCACAATCTAGACATCTCAAACTGGGTATCAAAGTTCAGGTAAAGAAAAAGACCTATTTCAAGAAGGCTCTAGTCGATTCTGGGGCTACCGGGAACTTTGTTGACGCCCAATTGGTTTGTGCATGGGGGATCCCATGTATTGAAAAAAAGACCCCAGAAATCATCCAGGCAGTCGATGGAAAACTCTTGACTGGAGGTCCGGTAACTCTTCAGACTGTCCCCTTTTCGGTAATTTGTGAAGATAAGAATCAAAGAAAGAAACATAAAGAGAAACTCATCCTTGACGTGATCCATGCTCCCCAGTATGGAATTATCCTTGGCTTAGCATGGTTAACTCATCACAATCCAGAGATTAATTGGGCAGAACGAAAGGTTGAGTTCTCATCTGCGCTATGTAAAGAACAATGCCTGCAAAAGTATCAAGTATCAAAAGTTTGCAACTCTTACATAGCCACTGCCGCGGAGAAAGAAGTTAAATTGCCCAAACAGTATTCATCTTATGAAGATGTATTCGATGAGAAAGAAGCAGAGAACTTACCTCCTCATAGATCTTATTGCTGTCAAATTCATCTAGTTCCAGGTGCGATACTTCCCAGCTGTCGTGTATATGCCCTGTCAGAACATGAAAATCAACATTTACAAAAGTATCTAGATCAATTCTTGGAGAATGGTTTCATTCGCCCTTCTAAGTCTCCTGCAGCTTCTCCTTTGTTTTTTGTTCCGAAGGCGAATGGAGAACTTCGATCTTGTATCGACTATAGGGGATTGAACACCATCACCATCAAGAATAAATATCCTTTGCCCCTAATTCCGGTCTTGCTGGAACAAGTAAAGAAAGCAAAAATCTACACAAAGCTTGATGTTCGAGGTGCTTATCATTTGGCCAGAATGAGAGAGGGCGACGAATGGAAAACAGCGTTCAAGACAAGATATGGCCTCTTTGAATACACCGTCATGCCTTTTGGTCTGAGTAATGCTCCAGCAGCATTTCAATTTTTCTTGAATGACGTTCTTAGAGAGTACCTCGACATATTTGCCATAGTCTACATCGATGACATTTTGATCTACTCAGACAATGAAAATGAACATGTACAACATGTCAAGAAAATTCTTGCAGCCCTTCCAAAGCACCATTTATATTGCAAACTAACCAAGTGTGAGTTTCATGTTACCACAGTTGAGTTTTTAGGGGTTATCCTTACCCCTCAAGGTATGGTGATGGCAGAAAAGAAAGTAAAAGCTGTATCTGATTGGCCCACCCCAAAGACTGTTTGTGATGTACAATGTTTCCTGGGGTTTGCAAATGTTTACCGGAGGTTCATAAATCATTTCTCCCAGACAGTGGCTCCAATCACTAAGCTATTAAGAGAGAAAGAAAAATGTGTATGGTCCCCAGAAGCTGACCAAGCCTTTTCAACTATGAAGGAAGCTTTCTCAACTGCCCCAGTCTTGACTCATCCTGATGCGGATCGACCCTTCATAGTGGAAGCTGATGCTTCAGATGTGGCAATAGGAGCAGTCTTGTCGCAACGAAATAAAGACACTGGTCAACTTCAACCTGTAGCTTACATGTCTTGGAAGTTGAACGAAGCCGAACAGAACCATGTCATTGCTGAAAAAGAGCTTCTGGTGATTCGTGACGCCTTTAAAGAATGGAGACATCATTTGTTGGGTGCCAAATACACTGTCACGGTATATCCTGATCATAGCAATCTTCAGTTCATGAGTTCCGCCAGACTTTTGACTCCTCGGCAATTACGCTGGATGCTGTTTTTTGCCGAATTTGATTTTGTGGTAACTTTCCGGCCTGGTAAAGACAATTGCAAAGGTGACGCCTTGTCCCGCCAAGAGTCTACCATGTTGCCTGCAGTTCAAACCTCCAGAGCTATCATTGCTCCAGACAAAGTCCTAAGTATCATAAAAACTGAAGATTTCTTTAAAGACATCCGCAATTCTTTCACTGTTGAGAAATGGCAGACATGGGCCCAAGCAGATCCCAAAAGGTCAATCAAGCAAGGATTACCTTTTCATGATGCTCATTTGTTCGTGCCCACTACCAAACTTCGCAAGATAGTGTTTCATTGGTTGCATGTTATACCTACGGCAGGTTATCCAGGTACTCCTAAAACTCTTGCATTAATCCAACGCTATTTTTGGTGGCCTACCCTAACAAAAGATGTCAAAGCGATGGTAAACAACTGCGAAGTCTGTGCTCGCACTAAAACAAGCCATTCAAAACCAAAAGGGTTGTTGCATCCACTCCCAACTCCCAGTCGTCCTTGGGAGCACATTTCTTTAGACTTTATTACAGGTCTACCAGTGGTTCAACAACATTCAGTAATCCTGGTGGTAGTAGATAGTCTCACGAAATATGGACATTTCATTGCCTGTAAGAAATTGCCCACCTCCAGTGAACCAGCAACTATTTTACTGAATAGAGTGGTTCGTTATCATGGACTGCCAAAAATGATCCTCTCCGATCGGAGGTCGCAATTTGCCTCCAATTTCTGGAAGACATGGTGCAAAACACTCCAAGTGACATCTACACTATCTACTAGCCACCATCCTCAAACAGATGGTCAAACGGAGAGACTAAATCAGACTTTGAAGCAATACCTACGTGCTTACGCTGAAAAAGCACTTCATTCTTGGACATAAATGCTCTGGTTAGCTGAGTTAGCCTACAATAACTCATTCCACACTTCTACTGGCGTTACACCTTTTTTTTGGCTTGTTTGGCTATCATCCTGACACCTTGCCCATCACAATCCCTCAAGAAAGTTCTCTTACTCCAGCTGTGTCAGAAACCATTCAACATCTGCATCAAACCCAGAAATTGATTCAACAGCATTTGGAAAATACCAAACAAAAAGACAAAAAGCATTATGACAAGAAACATTGTGAGGGACCGCAGTATCAACCAGGTGATAAATTGTGGCTTTCCACAAAACATATAGGCGGTCATTCTGACCGCGGTGGTCGGCGGTCGCCGCCGGCCAAGCGGTTCCCGCCGAAAGACCGCACCGCGGTCAAAAGACCGCAGCGGTCATTCCGGCTTTCCCGCTGGGCCGGCGGGCGACCGCCAGAAGACCGCCGGCCGGCCCAGCGGGACAGTCCCTTCAGCAATGAAGCCGGCTCGGAATGGAGCCGGCGGAGTTGAAGGGGTGCGACGGGTGCAGTGGCACCCGTCGCGATTTTCACTGTCTGCTAAGCAGACAGTGAAAATCTCTGTGGGGCCCTGTTAGGGGGCCCCTGCACTGCCCATGCCAGACTGGCGGGAAGGGGGTCGGAATCCCCATGGCGGTGCTGCAAGCAGCGCCGCCATGGCGGGTTCCCTGGGCCAGCGGGAAACCGGCGGGAAACCGCCGGCTCCACTTTTCCGACCGTGGCTTTACCGCTGCGGTCAGAATGGCCCAGGAAGCACCGCCAGCCTGTTGGCGGTGCTTCCGCCGCACTCCGCCATGGCGGTCATGGACCGCCAAGGTCAGAATGACCCCCATAGACTTAAAAAAGAAGCGCATGTTCAACCCCAAATTCGTAGGTCTTTACACTGTCCTTCAGCAAATCATTCCTGTGACCTCTAAACTGCAATTGCCAAGATCATTACGGATTCATCCAGTGTTCCACACTTCCCTCTTGAAAAAGGCAGTCCAGAAGATCCGCCCTCATCCAACTCCAGTTCTAGTAAAGGGGAAAGTAGAATACGAAGTCAAGAAAATGTTGGATTCTAAACTGAGAGGGCATAACCTATGGTACTTAATCTCATGGAAAGGTTATGGCCCTGAAAGTAACTCATGGGTTTCCGCATCTGATATCCATGCTCCAGTACTTGTGAAGCGTTTTCATTGTCTCAATCCAGACAAACCAGCCCCTAGAGCGCGCCTGGGAGAGGCGAGTACTGTCAACATCAGGGCAGTGCGCGCTCTACTGGCGACTAGAATGCAAAAACCTAACAATTTCAAGCTAACATAATTCATGCATTGTGCTGATCTGATTTTGTTTAACCTTTTGCATTGCAGAGTTTAATCCTGAAGACTTAGGTTCAGCATGCATATAAATACTGTTCACATGTAATGTACTGCTGCAGGCTTTCAGACTGTGTCAGGGTGTGGTCCCCTTCCAGGGCTTTATAGAAGCCTTCCCTGCAGCATGCCTGGGTGTGGTTGGTGGGCTGGGCTAAGACTCTATAAAAGGGAGCCAGCCCAGCTCCACATGCTCAATATTCAGAGGTCCCAGTGCAGAGCAGCAGCAACTTCCTGAGCTCCTGTTCCGGAGGCCTACTTTGATCTTCCAGGCCTTGCCCTTTCACTTGGCTGGGTGATTCTTGATCAGGGCGGTAAGACGGAGGTCGGGCTGGGCCCCCGATCCCGTTCTCGAAGTATTTCGAGTTCTTGGGCCTAGTTAGTATGATAAATCTATTTGCTCTTGTGCGTGTGAAAGTGCGCTTGATATTTAATGGCATTTACATGCTGACATTTGAATCGGCTAGACCCGCGATTCTTTGCTTGTGTGTAACGCTTGATATTCATTGTGCGCTACCATTTTATGGCATTTACAAGGTAGCATTTGAATCGGCAAGACGTGCGATTCACTTCTCGTGCTTAATTCATGTTATTCATTGTGCGCTACCATTCCTTGGCAGTTACATGGTGGCATTTGAATCGGCAAGACGTGCAATTCATTTCTCGTGCTTTAACCCTTGATATTAATTGTGCACTACCATTCCTTGGCAGTTACATGGTGGCATTCGAATCGGCAAGACGTGCAATTCATTTCTCGTGCTTTAACTCTTGATATTCATTGTGCGCTACCATTCCTTGGCAGTTACATGGTGGCATTCGAATTAGGCAAGACGCGCGATTCATTTCTCGTGCTTTAACCCTTGATATTCATTGTGTGCTAACATTTTTTGACAGTTACATGGTGCCATTCGAATCGGCAAGACGCGTGATTCATTTCTTGTGTGTAATTCATGTTATTCATTGTACGCTACCATTTTCTGACATTCATATGGTGACCTTCGAATCGGCAAGCCGCGCAATTCCTTTTCTGTGTTTAAAAATCACGGTGTTCATTATGCGCTACCATTTTAAGGCATTTACTTGGTGGCTTTTGAGTTGGCAAGACGCGTGATTTATTTCTCGAGTCCAATTCATGTTATTCATGGTGCACAATCATTCTATGGTATTTACAACCTTTGTACAAATCTGCAATGTGCGCAATTCATGTTCCGGCAATGTTGAGAGAACAAAAAAGCTAGAGTTCTAGAAGTAATGTTGTGTGTACATAATAAGTTTCTCAAACACGATTCATATGATGGTTTGGAAATCATTCAGATTATTTCCTGATCCTCATGCAAAAGATAATACTTGAATTTGAAAGTTGCATTTAACCTTTCTTGATTCCCTCACAGGTATCCAGTCATCTTGAAGCCTAGTCATTTTAAGTCTATGCTTAGTTTGTCCATGTTTTCAGAATGACAATGCTTAGAGTCATAGGGCCTGATTCTAACTTTGGAGGACGGTGTTAAACCGTCCCAAAAGTGGCGGATATACCACCTACCGTATTACGAGTCCATTATATCCTATGGAACTCGTAATACGGTAGGTGGTATATCCGCCACTTTTGGGACTGTTTAACACCGTCCTCCAAAGTTAGAATCAGGCCCATAGTCTAGTATTGATTAATATGATATAATCTTGATATTGTGTATTTTAACCTTTTTGCTTCCTACAGGTCTCCTTCCCAGCTGTTCCCTTCCTAATCCCCTTTTCCCCACTTGGACTCTCTTAGACTCTGTGACAATTCTAATCAGAGTATTGGAGCTGTCTTGTGGTGGAAGTGTTGGGAACGTGCACAGACCCCGAGGATCTGGTGACTATGACACTCCAAGACTACTTCTGTAATGTCATCCTGGTCCGATTGTTCTTGCTCTTCTAACTCACTTTCTTCCCTAATCATCTCTGGTCTTGTCTTGGGCGTTGGGTGGTGGTAGTTCTTAGCCAACCTTCCTTGGAAGTGCTTGAGATTTCTGACTCTAATGGGACTTTCTGATGATCAGCTTCCTTGTTCTTCCCCAGCCTCCACACCTTTGGAGAAGTTGCTGCGACAAGTTAATCGCAGTCTTCTATGAGTTTGCACTGTCCAGGTGAATGCATTTTCTCAATCCAGACATTGGTGTCACAGTGGTTATTGGAGTGATAGGATTTTCATCAATCTCTGTTTCTGTGATACTCGTCCAATGAAGATTGTGAATCTCTGATCTGGTCTTCCTCTTCTTCTTCTGAAGCCTCAGGCGCCTCAAGCCTGGGACGACTGGAGGAATTGGCAAATGTTGACTCCACTTTTTATCTGCTTTCCTTGACCTCTTGATATCAGAGGCATGCATCTAATTTGGCAGACCAGCAAATAGAACCAACCACAGCAGACAATCCTTTGCAGTACTAGAAGACCATGTCATCTGTGATATACACAAAAATAGCTGCAACAACAGAGGTTATTCGCATGGGTCTACCCATCAACACTTCGTGTGGAGACAATTCAGTTCATTTACAAGGGGTACTTTGGAATCTGATGAGTGATAAAGGAAGGGAATCATGCCATTTATGTGATGTGGAGTCACAATCTTTAGCCAACTTAGTTTTGATGGTCCTATTTAGTCTCTCTATGATTCCTGATGCTTCTGGTCTGTAGCTGCAGTGGAACCTTTGGTCAGTCCCTAGATCTGTACATAATAACAGCATGAAGTTCCTTGATCCAATTCAAGATGAATTGACATCTCGAATTGCAGTATTAAGTGCTGCAACAAAAGTTTGGCAAATGTTAGACTCTCACATCTCCGGGTGGGATATGCCTAAATCCATTGTGAGAGCAGACACACAATGACAAGGATGTATCTCAACTGATTGCATCATGGCATTTCCACGAAACCAATCTGAAGACAGTTGAAAGGGCCATCAGATTTTCTAATATGACTCATGGTCACCGCAACTCTTTGCCCACATTTTGCTTTTGCCAGGTCGTGCATCAATGACATAAATCTTCTGTCATCATTCTGAAAAGAGGATTAAACTAACATGAGCAGAAGGTGAATATCGTTCTGTCTCTTTCTATATAAGTTGGACCATGCATGCGCCTCACCATCGCTGGCAGGAGGGAATCAGAAAGAGCTGGTTTTCCCTCATTGGACACCCAAATGTCACTAGCATCTCTCACACATCCCATCCTTCCCCCTTTGGCCTTTTCTATCTCTGGGACAGTGTGTTGCAATTCCCTTTGCTCGTTGAAGGTGTGCACAGTATTCAATAACATATCGGACACAGTCTTTCCCTCAGTTTTACATGGTTCATCTAGGTGGAAGGTATTTCAAGAACGCAGTATCAAGCAACTTCATCCAAGTAACAATTGCCTCTGGTGACAAAGTCACTGCCACTCTTGTGTGCAGCACCCTTCACTACAGCAATTTCCTTTGGCATTTGGATAGCATTAGGCAAATTTGAAACATACAACCCATTTCAGATGGGAGTGCCAGCTGAAGCCAGAAGCCCTTGCTGAAACCATAACTGGCTGACATCATGCACAACTCCAAACCCATGCTGGCTGTCAGTATGAATAGTGACTCGCAACTCTACTGAGGTACAGCAAGCTTGGGTAAGGACAAATAATTCAGCTACTTGTGCACAGGTTGCATGGCATAAGTAAGACGCTTCCACTACTCTCCTCAATGTACATATGGCATAAGCAGCTCTCAGTATGCCACGTCGGTCTCTCAAACAAGACCTGCCAACAAATAGGATATGGTCAGATTCAGGAAGGGCAAGATCCAGTTTGTCGGGCCTTTGTTTTGTGCATAACATAGTTTTACTGACACAGTCGTGGTCAAAGCCATCTTCATCATCTCCCTCTGGGGTTGGTTATAGAGAAGTAGGGTTCACTGTGTTACATCTCTGAATGGAAACATTTTCAGCTGCTAAAAAGATTCTCCCATAGCGGGTTAGGTGGCTATTTGTTAAGTGCTAAGTTCTAGTACGAGTCATGAGGATCCCAATAGAATGCAGCACTATCACAATTAAAAGGTAGCCCATCATGATCCCATCGGTTTGCTGTATGCTAAGGCTAATCGCCCTAACCGCTTTGAGACAACCTGACATCACTGTGCCCACTGGATCAAGAGTAGCTGAAAAATAGCTGATGGGATGCTTGGTGTCCCCAAGGGCTTGTGTTAGTACAGACAGTGCACACCCATCTCTTTTGTGACAAAAAAGCACAAATCCTTTTGTGTAGTCTGGTATTTCAAGAGCGGGTGTGGTGCAAATTTTTGAGTCTTGGAAGGCTTCCATGCTTTCATCATCCTTTGATACTGGGTCGTTGACATCATTGTGTATCATCCTTATCAAAGGTTTGCCTCAAAGGAAAAGTTTGAGATCCATGGGCCGCAGTAGCCAACCATGGCCAAAAATGTCCTCACCTCTCTCTGACTATTTCGAACTTCATTTTAAGAACAGTTTCTATGCATTTGTGGAATACTTACCTCACTCCCTCTTCTATCTGATGTCCCAGATACATCACTTCTCTTGGCAGTATTGCAATTCCTCAGGTGAAACCTTATGCCCATTTTCAGTCAAATGGTTGAGTAAGGCAATGGTGTCCTGTTTGCAAGCTTCCTTAGTAATTGAGGTGGTGAAGAGATCATCTATATATTCAATTAATGTTGAGCTACACATCAACTGCTGGGATTCTATATTCTTTTTAAGAATCTGGTTGAAATAGGAGGGCCTCTCTATATACCCTTGTGTGGTGAGGCACCACACAAGGGACTTCTCTTGGAACCAGAATGTGAAGAGGAACTGACTCTCTTCATGGAACAGAAACAAGAAAATCCTGACAAAGACCATTGACAGAGAACTACTCAGAGAACTACTCAGCTTCTGAAGGAATTTGGAATAGAACCGTGTCAGGGTTCAGTACCACAGGATAGCATGGAACGACAATTCGGTTAATCTTTTGGAGACCAGGAATGGAGCTCCACTTTTTATTTGACTTCTGTAAGACCATGTTTGGGAAGTTACACGGATTCCCGATAACTTCTTTCGGGATGCCTTGTTCTATCCAGCTGTCAATGACAGGGGTGATTCCTGGAATGGCTTCTGAGGTCGTTTTGTATGGACGAGTCTTGGGGTAAACATCATTGGGTTGGAGGGCAATCTTTAAGGGCTTAGTGACTTTCAATAGACCATTCGCCTTTCCTGTAAAACCCCAGACCTCTACCTTGAATGTCTCTCTCATGTCTATTGGAAAATCCTCTGAAATGATGACTGGATACAGCCTATATATATATGATATATGATGCAGTTGAGTTTGCAAAGGAGATGATAACCTAAAAGGTTTACAGGACTGGAGATAGAGGTCACAAATTGGTGTTGCTCTCTAATGTCTCTTATTTTTACTGCTACTGGGGCAGTAACTAGGTTGACATGCTACTGATTTTTAATGCACACAACCTTGACTTTGTTTCCCAAGAGGGGTATGATAGGGACCTCAGCAGTTCTAACCGTCAAACTAGTGTCTCTTGTGTCTATTAGGAAAGATATGGGATGTCCATTAACCTCTCCGTGCACACACAGTCCACTCTGTTCCACCTTTAAGACTGCACCAAGCATGCACTCTTTCTCTCTCCTCAGGCACCGTTATTGCTCCTGATCTATGGAAGTTTCAAACATCATGGAGACTGAGCTTCTTTGCAGCATCATTGGGTTTTGGGGTACCCTGAGATTTGACAAAAGAGGTAGAATAAATCCCTGCATCTGCATTTTGTTGAAGGTGATGGGCAAAACTCCAGAATTTGGAACTTTCTGGGAGGCCATACGAGCTCTAGGTATTGGGGAAAGCTATCCCCATCCTCCTGAGATCATTCCTTGGGAGTCTATCACAATTCAGTCTAGATTGTACCTGCACCGCATTTTCCAGTGAGCTACCCTGTTGAAAATGTGGTAGTGGGTAACCTTCTTTAGGGCATTTATGCTTGGTCCTAGTGTGTTTCCCCAACCTCACCCAGGATTATTCCCATCATAATCTGAAGAAATCCCTTGCATTACCATTCCAAAACTGGGATCTAATTCAGGCCCTTGGAATGGGATCTTGAATTCTTTAGATCCTACATTATGGGATAGATGCATTTGGGCTATCATAAACCCATGTTTAATCTCCTTCCTCTTTGCCGCTAGCATTTCAGTGCAATAGTATGTGTACTGGAGGATCCATCACAGGCCTGTTCTGTCAATGAAAGACACCTTGAATTATTTGATTACTGATCTCTGGCCTTAGCCCATACACAAAGGAAGCTAGAAACCCTCCCATGTTCTCTCTTAATGGATCATTCATGACACTGTGCTCCTATACACCTGCACCAATCTCTGAAAGTTAACGTTCACTGATTCCTTGGGCTCTTGAGAGGTTTTGGTAAATTTTATGCCAATTAACCTCTCTTTGGGGGACTTTAAACTTTAGATATCTTATGACTTCATTGTATTCGACCTTGACAATGGGTGAAATGACATCATCCCTGGCAATCGTCCCTGCCAGTCGAGGCGGTTCTTGTGTAGGCTACTCAACAGCTCTCTTACATTCTGCCCCCAGATCCTTTGGGACCACTACCTCAAATAACACATCAAGGTTCTCCCACAAAACCTAGGAGCCGGGCACAATTTGCTCCATCTGGGTTTACCATTTAGCAGGATTAGCTCTAAGCTTTGGAAGGGAGTTGGTAAAATGGAAAAGATCTGATCGCAACTATGAGACATGTACATACGCTCCTCCTTGCACTTCGCACAAGAGGAATGCTAATACCTCTCTCTCAAAGGCACATTCCTCACCTTCCTTTCCCTTTTGCTTTAACTTAACCTTCTCCTTCTCTACCACAACTTTCGCTGTCATTCCAAACCTTAATGTTTTCTATCAACTCCCTCACATGTGTTCTCAGCCCTTTCAACTTCAATATCACTAATTCTTTGTCATTAGGCTCCATACTAGCATTCTTCTTTGCTGGGTAATATCAATGACATATCCATCCTCTAACTTCTCTCTTGCCACCCTTGCTGCCACTTTACTTGTGTAATGCAACTCATTCTCTCTATAATGTCCTAGGTAGTCAATACCCACACTTCCCTTCAAAATGTTTTCAAATTCTGTTTTTAGCTTTGCAAGATTGAACTGCGGGGTGATTTGACCTGCACCTGATGAGCTGACTGAGAAATCCGTGCTGGTTGTTTGGCCCACTATTTTCCAAGTGACCACATTCCCTCCTTGGTAAGGAACTATTGCCATACTTCCTGTGATTGGTGCCAAGTCCTGATGTGAACTGAGGACAAGTTGCCTCAACCAGGGAAATTATACTTGGCAAGGGAGGGGTTTTTATTGCAACAGACACAGGGGTCTTAGTGATGGTTGGAACTGTTGTCTCTATATAACTTAGGAGTGTGCAAACCTCTGTTAATGGTCCTGCAGCTATTGCTGTCTCGGGCGACACTAGCACAGTATCACTTGGTGCATCCGCTGCTGCTGCATTATATGGGGATAGTTATGTACTAAGGAGCTCTTCTATGAGGGCATCTTCCTCCTCGCTTCCTATGTATGGCTCCTTCTTTGACTTTTCCTTTTCCTCATTCTCTAGCACAGGATAGACCCCAATGGTCTCAATGACTTCCTCCCTTTTATGCTTTTCCTCATCCTGCTCCCTTCTCCATGAATGAGCCCTAATACAGATTTTAAATTTAAACTGTTTATATTTATTTTCACTTGCCACTTCTTCCCAAATATTTAATGCCTCAGATTGTGTGGGGATGGGTTTTGGTTTTAAATCATACATCCTCCTCCTCAAATTCTCCATTTAGGGAATGTGGAAAAATCCACTCAATGGGAATCAACTCTCCCCATCTTTGAATGTTTATCTGTGCCATTTGTTAAGCCACATGCACGTGTGTAACCCGTGCTTCCTTATTCATGTCCTTCTCCTTTTTTGACAATGCATTACTCATTATAATAATCTCAATCAATCCTGGTTCAAATTCTCGCTTCTCTCACACCAGTAATCACTCTATTCATCCACTAATCCCGCAGTGTCTCTGTTAAAGGTCACCCTATCACAGTGCAGCCACAGTATCTTCCAGTCAGTCACTGTGCAGGCCCCTAGTAATTGAACACTCCAAACCACTTCTTAGTCCCTTTACAGTCTTTTCATCGTTTGCCTGCTACAACTACACAAAATGTTTCAATGACGAAAAGAATGCTAATTACTTCCATAGAATAGTGAGCCTTCAACCTGCGAGAATCACTACACTCAGCACGTCTACTCCCCATGCACTAGGAGTGAGCCGCCACCGAGCTCAGTTAGTACATTTATGCAGAAAAAGGTTACATTTCTACTTTGGTGTGACTGATAGTGCCTCACAGTACAGCTCCACCTCTCCCAAGAGCCAAGTTCACTAGTTCAGTATTCAACTTGAGGTACCTCTCTTCAAAAGTTTAAGAAAATCATCAGAACCACAAAAATGATCGCTCCAACAAATCAGACAATCAGAGCCACATAAAATGTGTTCTCAGCTATAGTCCACTGCATCCCCTCACTCTGCGCTTACTACAACTCCAAGCATGCACTGCTCTACACCTCCTTCATTTCTTCATTTCACATGCAATCCCTACTGATATTCATGTTGTTGTTCTTACTCAGTCACCTCGTCTCTCCAGGACCAGGATCGGATTGAGACTGGGTCAATTTAAATCTCAGGATAAACCATCTGGACCATAAGGTATAATGTTTGATTCTAGAGCCACTACATTTATCAGTTTATGGGTCAGCTCTAATCAGAACCAACGCCTCTGCTACCAGATCTATCAGTGCATAATTTAGTCTCAAATTCAACCTCATGGGGCACGTCAACGGTTAGGACCAGGAGCAGTGTAGTCCCGATATGGACGTTGGTGCTCCCGACTGGAACCTTTGCTATTTCTAGTTAGGTACCTTTGCATAGATATGTTGAAACATTCTTGTAAGAATAACAGACACAGGTTATTATTTCAAAGCTTTATATTAGGATTTAATATGCAGATTACAATAAACATGCCATAATAGAGCTTAGCAGGAAAGCAAACAAATCATGAGTACAAAGAGCTTGGTACAGCTCTAAGTGAAGTCCAGCATTGATTCGCCTTCTAAAGGTGGGGAAAGGGGGTTGTCTCTTTAAAGAAATCCACATACTTTTGTAGGGTTTTAGACAGTGACTTTCGTTAATTCTGTGGAATGCATGGTTCTCAGGCTTCGCACCAATAGAGAACAGGCTATAAAAAACATTTTACTACAGAAAATATTTGAGTATTCTCTCATGACACTAAATGCATTGAGGTTTAGTCATTTCCACAGCTTTAGCTAAATGGTTGAACAGATACATTGATTAACAAGAGCCTGGGATGGTTGAAAATGTCCTTGGTTCAGTACAGTGACATAAATTCTCTAAAAACAATCTCTGCTTAGTGATATGGACACCAGCAATACTTTATTTAGAACCAAAATCAGCAATAGCATTCATAGGGTATGTTGTGATGTTGAGGGAAGATGGAGGACAGCGCAAACACAATGTAATGATAGCATAAACGTAGTTTGTAATGCAATTTATTGACTGAAAATCAATTACCACAATAGAAAAGGGAAAAGGTGAAGCTAATCACTCAGGGTCTGATTTAATTTAGTCAGATGGGATATCTGTCATCATTGTGATGGAGCAACCTGTCCGCCGAGATTCAAATCAGGCCCTTAGTTAGAGGTTATAATCAAGGAAACTCTTTCATGACATGCCCACACACCTGCAGCATGAACAAAGAACATTACAGACAGAGGAATAATAGATTTAATTTGAGCATTCATACTGTACTAAATAAGAGCTGCAAGTGCGGTAATCAATGACAACTGTGCTAAAATAAAATGCTGAAATCCTCCAAGTATAGGTTAAGATATATGGCATGTGAAAGCAAGTGAAAATCTGAACATGACTGTAAGGAAACTGGTTTATTATATAGTATGGTTGTGCAACCTCACCGTGTAATAAACTCAAAAAACAGTATTGGGTCCTGTCAGGTTTGTTTGCGAGACCTTAGCTCAACTCTGGGTAGCTGTGGCTTTGAGCAGTCAGTCTTTGTCAATGGAGCAAGTGTAAAGCATTTAGAAGTAACAAAACAGACACACAACACAAATAAAATCTGATTCCAACATAACAATAACTCTATTTTTTATTAATTTTAGACACTAAAACAATTAAAATCCACTAGTGGGTTCTGCATATACAGTGATGGGACACCTCTTGGTCCATGAACACAGTAGGAAACCTTTAGCCACAGAGGTCGATGTCCCTTGAAGTCTGGTTCAAGTCCAGCCAAGAACCAGTTGCCCCTGGATTGCTATTCTCTGGTTACAGCAAAACCAGCAGCTCTTTTTAACTGAGACTAGTGTCCATCTTGGGAGATCAACTGCACTCACACGACTCTCTTGGGTCCAGCAGACTGGGTGCAACTTTTGAGCCCTGAGACTCGGTCTCGCAGGCTGTGCTTCAGTGGTCAGTGGTGATCAAGCAATTGTGGCTACCACCCCGCCAAGGCAGGCTTCTTCAGCTTTTGAGGCCCTGTAGGAGCCAACTGCTTCCCCTTTGAAGCTCCCCTTTTGTGGTCACACCTTGCTTGACCTTCATGCCGGGGAAGGGCACACCTCCTGCCTTGGCACATCATTTGTTATTTCTTCCTGAGAGTCTTTCCCCAGAAGAGCAGAAGGCTCCCTCAAGGACATTAGATTGTGGACAACAACAACAGTCACTGGCAAACTTGGACAAAGGAGTGTCTTCTAAAGTTGAAATTTGTTCAAAAGTTACATTAAAATTGACTTAAGCAAGAGGCTGAGTTTAATGTAACCATTCTTTTGATACCTTGAAGTACCAACTTTAATAGCCCCAATAGCAATTTAGCAAAGTTGAGTTGTCAGTGTTTAACCCTGTACTCACCAATGGAGCTACTTTTATTGGGCAAATGGCCAAAACACTCCCAAGAGGCTCCTCTCTGTTCAGGTTGACAGGCTGAAGACTCGGCTAGGGAGGGAAGAAGGGCTAGGGAGGGAAGACCAGTGCCCAAATCAGTTTTCTCATGGGTGTGTTACCACCATGTTTCCACACCTCTAGGTTGAGCTACTAAGATCCTCAGAGTCAAGGGAAGGTTCAGACATCTTGAGTGTGGCCAGAATAGCGCACCTTGGAATTGCCATATGCCACACTTTGCTAGAAATTCATCACCTAATGGGAGGGGACCTGGTAGCCCTTTAGCTGTGGCCTAGTGGTCCCCTCTGGACACCTTCCTGGGATAAATATGGCACCCCTGGCACCCTGAATCTCAGATCACACTGGAACTGGATAAAGGACCAAAAAATGACTGCCCTGTTGCCCTTGGACCTGCACAAAGCAAGGCTGCACTGTTTGCTGGACTGCATCTGCTTCACCTGCTGCACCTTGGGCTGGTTGACAGCATGACAACAGTGTCTGAATTGGTTAGGGAGTTCTTAGATTCACAGTCTTCGGAAGAACAGCGAGGAGAACGTTGAGCCCATGGGTAAGTACAATTTAATTTTATTAAATGATTATAAAATGTGTAATGCATATACCTTAGCTTGTGTTTGTTTGGTTTTGGAGGGAGGAGTTGTTTTTATTTGGGCTCTTTAGGGAGTTTTTTGTTTAGTATGGACTTATGTAGGGAGGGAAAATGTGTTTTTGTTTTTTTGGTGGTGTCAGGGCACTTCAGTTGCCCCACCATTTCGAAAGCTCAAAAGCCGCTCCTGCTAGTAGCCTAGCTCAAAGAGGACTCTGTGGGACCCTGACCTCTGTTGTCAAAGTTGCTTCACCACAAAGGAACCCTTGGCGACCGAACAGCAACCGGAGCATCCTTGAGCATCTTTTCATCTTCCATCTCCAGCATTAGGACCACTCTATTATAGTGTATGGCTGTTGTGTTGTAAAGTTTGGAACTGGACTGGAAAAGGATCTGGTGGCCAGGTAACTGTTCAAACATACCCTATTGGCAGGAGTAGCCAAATTACTTTTTACAAACTTTTGAAAAGTTTCAACATTTGTGTTGACCAATGCTTGTTTGTGGTTGGATTAAAAAGTGTAAATATCTTGAAAGATCTGTATCTCTGGAACCCTCAGATGGATTTTGCTGAACAAGGTCTCTAAAAATTCATAAAACTAAAATCAATGTTTACATATTTGTGTGCCGGTTCCTTCATGTTGTGCGACTTTCTTATTTCGTTGCTTGGTACTGTCACAAGCTTTAAACTGAGGGCCAGATTTACAAGGCCCTAGCGCTTCCTTGCACCACACTAACGTAATTTTTTACGCTAATGTGGCCAAAGGAGGCAATTATCACCATGCCATATTTACAAAGTGGTGCAATGCATGCATTGCACCACTTTGTGACCCCTTGCGCCACTTATGCCTGCGTCAGGTATAATGTATGCAAGGGTGGCATTCCGGCATTAGGAGGCCCGCAACAATGACGCAGAGAAATCTACAAGATTTCACTGCTCCATTTTGGTGTCATTTTTAACACATGCTCAAAGTGGGCGTTTAAAGTGACGCACCCATTTTAATCAATGCGCCTCCTTGCACTTTGCTGCACTAGCATCAACATGTTTTAAGCTAGTGCAGCAAAGTGCCGCAATAGCATAAAAAATGTTGATGCTATTGGCCTAACGTTGCTGTGGTGCACCGTATTGCAAATATGGTGCACCCATGGTGTTGTTACGTGGGGTAGGGGAGACGCAAGAATACTGGCGCATCAGCACTCATGCACCAGTTTCTTATAAGTATGCCACTAAGTTCCTTAATGCAAGTCCTGCTGCTGGAAAGCCATAGCTACCCATGTTGAACTTAAGGTTGTTCAAATGAGCTTGACTGGACTCAGTACAATTTTTGTGAGTGTGTTCCACGACAAGGCCCCATAGACATTTCATATAATGCACCCAACTCCTCACACAAACATATTCCATTTGTTCCATATTTGGCCATCATAAATATAGTTTACTTTGTTGACATGCACATTCCCCCTGAAACTGCCTCATATGTAAGTGCTAAATTCAAGTCTCAATATATTTGTGTGAAGAGGGCCAAATTTCTATTGATAATCCACTTAAGTAAGTGATTAATGTATCATCAGAATCTGGTGGCTGTGCAATTACCATAAGTGCAAAAGCTGATGCTGTTCTCTGTTGGCACCTAACGTTGCCACTGTATTAGCTAATGCTTGCAATGTTAACATATCTGTTACCCACGTTGGACTCTTACACAAATGAATGGTCAAAATGTACAACTGATGAAGATGAAATACGATACTCAAAAGATGATGGAATGTGCAAATTCCCATGACAACCCATTTGTTACCTCCCATGAAGTTTTTGCATCTATTTATTGTCGAGCCAACTGGTAAGAACAAATACCATCTGTTCTTGGAGAAGTGCCTGCAGAAGCAAACAAAATATCCTTTAACCCCATCTGTCCTTCAAATCTGAAAATCTTTAAAAGCTTGATGGTGAAGCATAATAAGAACATTTTTAAAGGAATCACGTGATGCACTCTATCTCATCATTTAACAGGTTGATTAATTTAGCATCAGATAAAGGACATAGCATGAAGACTCTCTCTAGCTTGGAAGTTCTGGATGTGCCTGCTTGCATCGATCTGATAAATGGTTCCTTTTAGGCATCTCTGAAATAACAGCTGTTGAAAAAACTAAAGAGCCGCTGTGAATCCATTATAGGCTTACCTGAAGCATCTATTAACAGAACTGCCTGCATCACTGATGGTAAGGCCACAGACCACAGGGTAGGGATAAACTGTTGCAAGATATTTGTTCCTTACTTAGAGGGGACTGGTTATAATAAATCTGTAAAAAATTCAGATCAGCCTTCTGCACTTCCAGCATTATATCTGCCTGAATCTGTGTTTCTCAAATATGGAAAATACTACCAGCGGAGACCGTCTACTGTCTAGTGTCTCCATTGGGTCCACCAAGCTATTTGCGTGACTGCCAGAAATGATGGAGAATCAACCACTCATTCCAAAGGAGATGCTCCACCACTAAATCTGGTGGAAACATCAACATGAAAGACCACCGTGGAAAGGATTGCAGACATTAAAGCAAAGATAAGTAAAGTGACCATACCATGTAGGCAAACACTGAAGAGGTAGGTGGATACTGATGACATACACAAACTTTAGGCATGCATTTTCAGTATCCACATTAGTAGCACAACTTTTGTCAGCGGAGATGGGGATTAGTGGATTTTCCACCAGTGGTTTTCTCCTCAGAGTGGCTGCTCCAAGTTTCTGTCCTTGAGAGATTTCTACCTTCCTGGTATATTAAGCAAAATATGCGAGATTTTCTGCTACTGCCTCACCAGGGGTAGAAATTAAGCCACCTTATTGGACAGAAAGTCTTCTAAATAAACTCTAAAATAATCCCTTAAGGACTTAGTTGAACACTATTCTAAAGGTCTTTATGAAATCAAAATCACATTAAAATGATTTAGAAACTATTCATTGTAATACAGTGCTTATTTGTAAAAATAAAAAATAGGTGTCAGCCACTCTCCAAAGATATTCACCCACTTAGCATCTACTGCAGGTGCAAGACAGTCTTTTATGTAGAAATCGTTGGATTCATCTTTCTAGCACAGTGGTACTAGAGATTCCACAATGTTAATCCCCAGTCAAGGCCAGCTTGTCCAGGATAGTAGTTCACAGACCAGTGTGCGCCGATGAAACGTGCGTGCCACTGCAATCATACAAAGGGTATGTTTCAACACTCCATGAGCACTCCCCCTTCCATAGTCCAGTGAGTAGAGAACACTTAAGCTCCAGTAACATTGACTGTACCATATAAATTGGCATCCATGATCGGATACAGGTTCTCCTTTAGACACTATGATGAAGGTCCCTGGAAGCACATACAAGGGCTAGTTTAAGGGCTGCCTCAATCTTTCTTTGGGTGTTTGATTTTATAGACATGATTTATCGTAGCAGGTGACAGGGTGTAGTAGCCCTGGCCACCTTCCTTTAACTACAGTCACCCACAATTTCTTCATACTAAAGCTTAAAGCACCATGAGCGGCAGTATTTTCTCTCCTTTCTAAAGAAAACTAAACTCAAGTACTTCCAAAAGACGGGGTGGGGCGGGTGTTACTCACACATTTCCTGTAATTTAGCATTTGACATAGGCTTTGAGGTTAAATAAGAAATTCGGCGTTAGAAATTACTTTTGGTCCGTAACTCTGACCCAAAAACAGAGCTAGGCGCGTCTGATTTTCTTTCTAGATCTGTGTTTCAGTGTACATGTTTTACTTACCTGCAAATAAACTCCTTTTCCTTTCCGAGGTGAGGAATTGTTTCAGCATTCTAGCTATTCAGTGCATTTAAAATGTCAAACTTTTCGTGTGTCTATAGCCCCTCCTGGAGTAAACCTTGGCTGCTGCACCCCTTAGAGAATCAAGACTGAAAAGAGAACACTTGGGGACATATTTATACTTTTTAGTGCAAAACTGCACTAACGCAGTTTTGTACCAAAACGTTTAGCACTGGCTTGCACCATTCGTGAGCACCAGCCGGGCACCATATTTATAGAATGGCGCAAGCCGATACAAAGGGTGGGCTACCGTAAAAAGAAATTACATTAGCCAGGTGGGGCTGGCAGGATGGGAGAAGGGGGTTTTGCACCAAAAAATGACGTTAGGCTGGTTAGAGTAAAAAAAGATGACTCTAACCAGCTTAGCATCATTTTCTGATGCAAAACCATCCATACCACATGACTCGTGTCTTAGAAAAGACAGGAGTCATGTTCACCACCCCAATGGCCAGCACAGGGGAGGTCTCCTGTGCATGGCCATTGCACCATGTGCCATGCAGGGGGCCCCAAGTTGGGCTCTCGATGGCACTTTAAATAAAAAAACAATTACTTACCCATACTTACCTTGCTTTTCCTTAAATGGGGTCCTCCATCCTCAGATGTCCCTCTGGTGTGGTTGGGGGTGTTCCCGGGGCTTGAGAAGGGCACAGGTGGACCCATTCCATGGTGTTTAGCCATGGAATGGGTCCACAGGCCCCTTATGCCTGGTCTGACCCAGGCATTATTAAGCCCCGACTCTCACCAGTGCATCGTTTTAGCATGGGGGGATAAATATGGGGCTAGCACAATTTTTTAGACGGGAATGCCTACCTTGCATCTCATTGACGCAAGGTGGGTTCACGCATCTAAAAAATGGTGCAAACTCCAATATTTTGACGTTAGACGTGTCTAACGTCAAAATATAAATATAGAGTTAGTTTTGCGCCAAATTTGCATCAAACAAAATGAAGCAAATTTGGGGCAAATGGGGTAAAACTATGCTCCTTGGTCCCTCAGGGTGAGTGCAAAATCATTGTCGTCTAAGGACTCCAGAGGTAAACAATATCCTGGTCAGCTATTGTCCATTGCCTTCAGACAGCCCTGGGATTCGAGGAAAAAGTCTTGCATTGGTGAGCAAGTGGTGGGACTTTTTCCTCATCTGATAGAATTTAAAGAGTGAGCTAAAATGACAGGAAAGCTTTAAGGGGAATCTAAGCTAAGAGACCTGGCTGCAGAAGACTGAATAAAGTTGTAACCAGATGTACGACCATTTGGTTTTGAAACTTGCAAAACAAAATGTACCAGTGTCAACCACACTGTTTGTGATTCACAAATGGGTCGCAAGAGACCTGCCTCATCAATATTCATGAGGCAGGCTCCAAATTGTGACTCATTTGTGAATGGCAACAATCACAGGTATAGTGGCCTGCTGGAGGTCAGCAGACCACCACGTCTGTGATTGCTTTGTCAATAGAGCATTTTTTTAAATGCAGCCAGTTTTCCTTAAAGGAAAACGGGATGCATTTTAAAAGCGAAAACGAAAAGTTACCTTTTCATTTTTTCAGGATAGGCAGTGGTCCGTGGAACCCCTGCCTGCTCTAAAAACATCTCGGCACCCACATTCACAAAGAGGAAGGGTCCCTTGGTGATTCCTTTTTGTTTGCAAATAGATTACCACCAATTTGAAATTGGTGATAACTGTGATTGTTTTGCGACTGCATTCACCATCACAAAACAATCATATATAGGTCTGCGAGTCGCAATTAGGAAAGGATGCCCTTGGAACGCCCCTTCCTAATTGCAAGCTGCAATCTCTATTTTGTGAGTCTGTAACAGGATACCGGCTCACAAAATAGGGATGGTATATCCAACACGGCCATTTTGCTGTCTCAAGAGGTGATTTTTGCAGTTTGCGCCAGCAAAATTGCTTCATACATCTGGCCCTTAGTTCTTCCAAGGGACTCACCCCTTGCGAGAACAGATGGGCTTTAGGGGGACAGCATTTCTGAATCTGTGATTAGAGTTAGTATGCAGAAAACAGTGCTCCCTACCGAGATTAGCCCACGCATGACCCTCAGGGCAGACGTCACTGAATTATCACTGCCCCTGCTTACCCCTTCTAGGTCTCCAGTGGCTCAGTTTTAGATGAAGCTCCAGAGCTCTAGAAAATGGAGCTAACCCTACTAGGAGCAAACCTTTAGCAAAATAAGGAGCATTGTTATCCCCAGCTGCAGTGATTAGTCGAATAGTCATTAATCTGTCCGGGATGAGCGTTCCCAAGGAGACTGCACCCTTCAACATCATCACTGCAGATATTTTAAACCTGACCTCCAATCTTGCAAGACAGGCTGCAACTTTAGTGACTCATTGCCCCACATATGGATGTGAAGCTATCCTTCAAATAAGTGAATAATTGCAATTCAAATTTACGACTGAGTATTCTTGAATCTGCAAATATTTTACAGCCCCAGTCTGGAATATTGTGAACTTTAGGAAGTTCAAGAGGGAGCAGGAGGTCTCTCATTGGGCCTGATTGTCTGTCTTGAATCAGAATTGGGATGGATGAGTCGTAGGTAAAGAGACAATAGACTGCGATTCCTTCAACATCATTTTGCTTGCTGACCAATTCATCAGCATAGTGCCCAGCAGACGTCACTTAGGGCCTCATTACAACTCTGGCGGTCAAAGACCGCCAGGGCTGTTTTGGTGATTGCACCGCCAACAGGCTGGCGGTCGCACCGCCAGGACCGGCGGTTTGCCGCCATGGTTGTCCCAGCGGTTTTAATCCTCCAGGGCAGCGCTGCCCAGGGGATTACGAGTCCCCTTCCCACCAGCCTGTCCGTGGCGGTAGAGACCGCCATGGAAAGGCTGGCGGGAAAGGGAGTCGCGGGACTCCTGGGGGGCCCTGCACTGCCCATGCACTTGGCATGGGCAGTGCAGGGGCCCCCAGGCACAGCCCCACACTGCTTTTCACTCTCTGCACAGCAGACAGTGAAAAGCGTGACGGGTGCAGCTGCATCCGTCGCACGGCCGCAACACCACCGGCTCCATTAGGAGCCGTCTCCCATGTTGCTGCCGACATCCCCGCTGGGCCGGCGGGCGGAAACTCTGTGTCGCATTGGCGGCCGCATGGCGATTAAACCTTGGCGGGCGGGTGGCGTTGTAATGAGGCCCATAGTGTTTCACTGACTTGAAATAAAAAGACCCCATGCTTCTTGTTGTGGCTACAGATAAGTGGATATCAAACCTAGTTGGACAGAAGGAATAGGTGATTAGTGACTCTAAGCCCAAAGGAAAAGAGGGTTCATGGCAGAATGGTCAGCAGCCAAACGAACCCGATATGATAACTCCCATGGTCCTCAGCAGATGCCCAAGGAAAATGGCCCTCGGGACAGGACCACAAGAAGCGGAATTGAGGTAAGACTTTTTCCGCCAGCTCCAAGACCAGTCGGTGTTTCAAGTGTGCCAATTAAGATCACTTTGGGGGTCATTACGACCTTGGCGGGCGGCAAGATCTGACCGCCATGCGGCCGCCAATGCGGCCGCCCCCCTGCCGCGGCAATTTCGAGATCCCCGCTGGGCCGGCGGGTGGAAACCTGGTTTCCGCCCGCCGGCCCAGCGGGGATCACGGCCGCAACATAGGAGCCGGCTCCAAATGGAGCTGGCGGTGTTGCGGCCGTGCGACGGGTGCAGTTGCACCCGTCGCGCTTTTCACTGTCTGCACAGCAGACAGTGAAAAGCCGCATGGGGCCCTGTCAGGGGGCCCCACGACTCCCCGTACCGCCAGCCTTTTCCTGGCGGTTACATCCGCCGGGGCCATTGTGGTGGAAAACCGCCGGCCCCGGCGGTGCGACCGCGGCGCTACCGCTGCGGTCAAAATACGCCGGGAGGCACTGCCAGCCTGTTGGCGTGCTCCCGTCGTTTTGGCCCTGCGGTTGTAATACCGCCAGGGTCATAATGACCACCTGAGTCTGTTAATCTATCATGGGATGTTTACTCTCCACCACAGAAGACAGTGAGGGCCAAGCTGAACTGCCCATAGTCGCCTTACGTATCTGGGAGAGAGAACCACCCGCCTTGAAATATACACATGCTAATTCAATGTGATTAGGATAGATGGCCCAAATTAGCAATGCAAAAGTAGCCCCTGCCATGATAAATACTGCAGCTTCCAGAACTACGGAGGAGAGGACATAATAAAGCCACGATGAGATTGTCCCTACCTTTAGGACACTGGATTGTGGCACCTTTGACAAACAATGTGGTAGACCTCAAAGTAAATGGCACAAAGAATATTCCACTTCACCACATTTACCTGCCCCACCTCCCCCAGCCCAATGGTCTTGTTGCAAAGATTTTAACAAGACCATGAAAATCATGATGAAAGACCTGGAAGTGGCTCTGTGGGACATCTTCCTACTATTCCTAATGTGTGACAGGAGGGAGGTACCCCTTCAGTTAGAAGGGAGTGCTTCAGGTTGAGCTTCAATTATTGTTGCCCCGGAAGGACAGTGGTAAATAATATTAACATTAGTAGCTACTGCCCCTAACTTCTGATCACCTGGTACTCAAAGAAAAAGCCTCACACGACTTGTAAAAATATAAATATATTAATTGATTTTGCCATTTGTTTCATTGAAGCATCTACAATTAGAAATAGAATGGTCTCGAGTTCCTCCATGCCTGGCTTGAGAGTCTATCCGTGTGTTGTTTCTTCTTTACATTCTGTTATCTGTAGTCTATCATTTATAATGCAAAATAAACTACCACTACTATAATTCAGTGAAGAAAGCATTGGTCGATAGGTTACTTGCCTGCCTGTCTTAAGCTGGGATTCTAAATCTAAATCTGGCCATGCCAATGCCAGCTGACCCCACGACATTGAATGTTCAAGGAGGAGGCATCCAGGGAGTACATCTCATCTCATTCTCTTTAAGATAGCCAGTATGAGCCAATCCAGTGGTGTTCTCTGCTTGGGAGTGTGGTGGACTAGGGAGCAGCCGTGAGTGCAGATGGTGCCACTGTCCTGTGCTGTGGCAGCAGAGCCATTCTTGAAATAAAAACCTGTAGCACTATTAGCAGTGCTAATGCAGCCGCAAAATGTCTGTCATGCAACATTTAAACCTGTCTGACTAAAGTTCAGTCAGTGCAACCATAAAAACAAGCTGGATTCTCATTAAGCCGTTTTCATGCTTTCCTCTTGATGGGACAGGTTCTGCAATAAAAAATATCACTGTATGATTTTGAATGCAGAGATAGTGGCTGCTGACCCTGCTAGGCCTGAACCCCTGCACTCACAGGCCCGTATTTATACTTTTTTTGCGCCGCATTTGTGCCATTTTTTTACGCAAAAGCAGCGCAAACTTGCAAAATACAATTATATTTTGTAAGTTTGTGGCACTTTTGCGTCACAAAATAGCGCAAATGCGGCGCAAAAAAAGTATAAATACGGGCCACAGCATATCGATAGGATTTTCAGACAGAATCCTACCTCGTTAATATTAATTGGTCGGGATTCTGTGAATCCTGTTACAGCACAAAATATCCAGCTCCAGATATCAAATCAGCACTGTGCAAAAACGACGACTACTCTGCAGCCTAGGGCTTATTGCGGCCTGCTTTGGTGCTTTCTGTTGATATATGCAATGCTAATGCTTTGCCATTGCTTCCCTGTTTGGTTTCCCTCGCCCGCCTTTCAATACTTTGTTTCTCTGCCTAAACCTATACAATCATTCATTCATTTATTCTTTATTTCAAATATTCATACATTTGTTTTCCAGAGGGAGTGCCCCCATGTCATCACAGTCTTTTCTGCAACAGTGTAACAGCTCCCAATGTAATAGCTCTCAAACAACAAAATCTGTCATGCGCCAGCTATGATCTGCACCAGGTAGGCGCATGCGTTATAAGGATCTAAGGCCCATGTTCATGGGTTTTGTGGTGCAGAGCAGCGCAGCAAGTCACAGGGAAAGGGCAGGCAGGTGCCGTATTTGTGCAATACTGTGCATTCCTGTCCTTTCCCCCTGCACTGGTGTCCTTTTGGCAGCCTAGCACCAATGCAGGTATGCTCACACCATGGTGCAAGGGTGCCATGTTGCATGCAGGATAGGTTTTGTGCAGGTAGAGGCACCTTCCTGCACAAAAACAATCCAGAATGCTGCGCACGCAGAAAGAGGCAGAAATTAGGAGAAACAAACATATTTCTCCTCATTAAATGTCTCTCCTGGGAAGGTGTATCTTTTTGACACCTTCCCAGGTTTACCAGGTTTGGTAAATCTGGAAATGCATCAAAAACCATGGGAGTTCAGCGGGAACACCCATGCAATGCCCGAGGAACGCTTCCCTTGCACAAGGCAATGCAGCGATTTGCCCTGCCTTGCCTTACTCCATATTTTTTAAGCCATTCAAAGCTACAAAGTAGCTTTGCGTGACTTCAAAAATATTAACGTAGTGGCTTGCACCACGCATGTACCACATTGGGTAGTGTAAGCATGGCACAAACCGCTCATAAATATGCCCCTAAATGTCTTGTGCCAGGAACAAAGTTAAATGTTAATGTGCACAATGTTCATTCTTAAATGTGTTATTCAACTGCAAGATGATTCTTTGCATGTTACCTCAATTCATCCAGTGGTGTAACAAAGGGTACAGGGACTGAGGTGGGGCCCAGAGCTCTAAGGGCCCTCCTCAGCACAGTACATTGTGCATGGGCGGCGGGCCCCTTGCTGGCTCCAGGGGGAACGAGCTCCCTACAGTTACTTTGCAGGGGGGCCCCCTTAAGTTTTGTTACGCCACTGTACTCATTTGTTCCTTACTGATGAAATTGCAGCACACTGTAAGAAAGTCAAATAAGATAATTTCCTAGCTGCAAATGGTGGATACCATCTTGTAAAGTTTCTTGTGGTCCAGAGTGTCGTTGATAGGGCATTAGGATACATAGTTGCTCCAGTCAGGACCTTTTTGTCAGACCTTTGAAACTTTGCAAATTGTTGTTCCAGGGAAAGTGTCTGCAAGGCTGCATACAGAGAAGTATCATAGGACAATACTTATGTTTTATGGATTTAGAGGCATATTTACAAGCCCCTAGCATCCCCTTGTGCCACCCTAGCGTAATGTTTTTTTAAGCTAAGGCGGCATTAAGGAGGCCTTTCTCCCACGCTGTATTTACAAAGTGGCGCAATGCTTACATTGCGCCACTTTGTAAAGCTGTGCGTCACATAATGCTTGCGCCAGACAAAAAGCGTGCAATAGGGTGCGTTCCAATGCAGGGAGGCACGAAAAATGGCACAGTTACAGCATTTCACTGCACTATTTTTTTTTCTTCATTTTTAATGCCTGCTCCGAGCAGGCATTAAAATGACTCACCCATTTTAATCAAAGGGCCTACCTGTGCTTTGATGCTCTAGCGGGAGCGATGCACCACTTTCTTGTAAATATGCCCCTTAGACTCTGCAATTGAGAACTATTCTCAGGAGTCACTCCTTGAAGATTCCGAACTCTTAGATTTGTAACTTGTTCTTTCCTTTAGAGGAGCAAAAAGGATCCACATCTTTGTACATACTTTTGGTAACCTTTCTATTCTATGGTGTCAACAGAAATGGGGTCGTGATAGCTGGATGTTAGATGAACACTATAATACTTATGCATATTTATTATGTTGCAAATTACAAACCTGTCAGATTGAATATAATTGAATATAACTTGAATTACAAAGCATATTCGTGTGTCACTGAATGTCGTTTTCTATAGTAAGAAACACACAATAGGGGAAAATATTTTTTGTATATGTTACATAGATAAGTGTGTTTTATCTTCAGAAAGACACAGAGGGCCTGATTACAACTTTGGAGGAGGTGTTAATCCGTCCCAAAAGTGACGGTAAAGTGACGGATTTACCACCAGCCGTATTCCGAGTCCATTATATCCTATGGAACTCGTAATACGGCTGGTGGTATATCCGTCACATTTGGGACGGATTAACACCTCCTCCAAAGTTGTAATCAGGCCCAGAGTTTCCCCAGAGCACACAGAGTTAGAATCAGAGAGATTCTTAAAATGTCAATACGAGGAACTATGCAGTGGATTTAGAAAGATAAAATTATTCAAAGCTTCTCATTGTCTTTAGATATCAACACTCCTACAGTGAAGACTGTGCCCAGGGGTAAGATCGGACAAAGTGACAATAGCCAGTGTCTCTACTTCGCTCTTTTTAATGAATTCCCCTTTCCCCAGGTTTACTTGTTGTAATCCATTTATTTTTCTGTGTATTTTTGACAATGACTTTGGAGAGGTGGCTGAGCACACATCACTTCTGTTCGAAGTGGATGGCAGTCCCGGCTCGTAGTTCCTAAAAGGGGTGGGGCGGGTGCGGCGTGACAGGGAGGGGGAGACAGGGAGAGGTGGGAGCGGGGAGGAATACATTACATTATTTAAAAAACAAAAAATAAAAAACATACCTTAACTCGCCACGCCTCCGTCTGTGCTGCCTTCTGCTGCAGGCACAGGCTCCCAGCCTGTCCTGCGCCAATCGCCAGTCAGGGCGCTCCCAGGCAGACTGGGAGCCTGTGCAGGCTCTGTTGCCGGGCTGGAGACAGCCTACTGCGCATATGTGTTTGGCCAGCCAAAGAAGGCCAGCCAAACACACATGCGCTCTGAGGGAGATTGCTGAGTACTCTCCCTCAGTGCACGTCACCCCCAATGCCCCGCCCCTTTCAGAACGAAAGGATGATAAACTCGGTTTATCATCCTTTCGTTATCAAAGGTTTGCTGCTTCTGCTGCTGGTGGGGGAGAGGAAGGGACACTCCTCCGCCCATATGGAGGAGCCGCCCCTGGTGGATTGCATTGCAAGTGCATTCTGACAATTTCTGAACCACCATTTGAGATTGTGTTCGCCATCTCGAAATAAATCGACATGACAAATAAGACCAAGTGCTTTTTTAAAGTGTGTCTTTCCTTTATGATGTAATTTAATGAGTGCCACAGAAAGGATGGGGAGCCGCCATTTTGAATTATGGCCTGCTTGTTGAAATCAGGCTGCCTGACTAAATGACAATATCACTTTTCGAAATCCCCCACATAACAAACATCTAACAGAGTACATCCAGTATATTTTTGCGCCGTTCAGCCCTATACTCTAATGACTAAAATATGGTGGCATTCCTCTAATTACATTTGAAATATTATTTTTCATTAAGATTTTTGTTGATTTTTCAGGCCATTTCGTGCATATTTCAGAGGACACTGTATACACTATGGTTATGTCTCGCAATGCAGGTTAACATTCTGGTGTACTCTCCTTAAACTCCAGTGAGATTCTTCAAAACACATTCATGGTTTCTAGAATTTTGTATTTCGATTAACATAGTAAATTCTACATGATTATGGATGGAGGCAATAATATAAATAACCATTTAACACAATACAATCTACCTTGCTTTTTGAGGAAGTATCAGAACATGTACACTTTCTGAATATCATGACACTGCTTTGTTGCCCATTAGATCACTCTCAATGGTCATCTGGGAATTATAGGTGTCAAGGCAATTAGCCATTGTCCCAGTGGTTTTACAAAACTTCAGGGGGCCGTCCTGCAAGGTACTGCCAGGGGAACAGACAATAATCACCTCCTTCCCACCATTTTCAAGCACCTTGTCCTTGCAACCTACCACCATCATATCAGCAGGAGTTTAGTGACACAATTAGCTTCAAGGAGATCAACATGTTCTCCTGGAAAGGGAGACAAGAGGGTCAATCTGCAGGGCACCAATGGATGTTGTGACAGGCATTTTCTTTCAGATTTTACAATTCCATCATTCTGCGTCTACCTTTCATTCCTCGGTCTCATTATTCAATCACTGTTTCTGCCCCCAGCACATCATCACCCAGTCTCTCATTCTTCTGCTACTTCCACCTGGCAAACATATTTAAGCATCCCTAAGTTGCACAGCTCAGCTCCACCTCTATCATTATCATTTATATCTTTCCCAGTTTTCCTTCCTCCCCTTCGTGTTCTCTCCCTTTAAGTTTCCTTCCTAATATTTTATTAATTTACTCCGGTTTGCCCGTCGCAGCCATTCTCATGCCTCTAGCATGTTCCCACACAACTCCACGCCTTCTTTTCTTGCATCTGTCACAGACTATTCTGCCCTCTCCTCTATTTCTCCTGGGTTTCACCTCAATCTGTGTCTTCCAGCTTGTTGATTACCTCCAAAGCTCAAGCGTTCCTTCTCTATACTCTCTCCCTGTACCGCACTCCCAATGTCAATCTCACCCACAACTCTCATGCTCCACTCTATCCTGTTTTCCTTCGCCTGCGCACTTCACGTTTTCTAATTTCTATAGAACCACTCTCCCTGTCACACTGACTTCACTTAACCATAAATATCTCTGTCTCTGCAGTTCATCTGTTTTTGGTCAGCTTTATTCTGTTCATTCTCCCACTATGATCACTTAATGCCACTTTCAAAATCACCACTCTCTGTAAGCTTGTTCTGCGTCCACAGTATCCCAGCTACCTCCAACTTCAACCCTCTTTCTCATTTTCATACAACTTTCATATTGGTGGTTCTCTTCACTTCAATCTCTCTCATTCTCTCATGTGCATCTGCCACCTTCCTGTTTTCATTCCCTGTTTTCCTTTCAGTTCACTCAACTCCCTTTGCCTTCCCTCATTTCTCCCCCTATTAAGTTTATTATTTAAACCTCTGTCATTTCTGTTTCCTATTACATCAAACCATTCAACCATTCATCCTACAACATCCAAGTCGACCCCATCTGAACTCCGTAACCACTTACAGTGGAGATCTCCCTCCCTTTCCTTTTGCCTCCCACACTTTCACAGCCTCCTTCTCATTCTCTTTGCCATTCTTTAGCATTTAATATTTCTCCTTTAGTCTTTCTGCCGCTTGCTTCCTTTTTTCAAGCCATCTATACTTTTACCACAAGTTCTTTTCTATGCAAGCGAGTTTTTTTGCCTTTTATTATATCTCTTTTGTTATTGCTGGGAAATCTAATTTTTCATTGTGACCCACTTTCTTTCTAATTCTAAGTACTTCAATCCCTTGCATTTTCTCCCATAGTTTTCTTTCTTCCATCTTACTTTTTCCCTGATTTTCTCCCTTGGCCTCCACTGAATCGCTCCTTCTCATTTGCTCTTCCTTTACTTCACCCTCTCTTCTTGTTCTTCTTTTGCTGTAGGATTCCTAGTACTCCTGTTACAATGCTGAATCCTAATACCCCTTCAGCCCCTATCAGGTTTTAATCCACATTGGGTCGTTTATGACCCTCTGCCTCCATGCATATGATTTACTTCAACACTTGTCATAGATATCAATAACAAAATGAGCAGCAGAACATGATTCTCAGAGAACAGGTCCCGAGCAGGCGGGAGCTGATCAAATCACTCACAATAGGTAGGTGATTAGCAGCAGCAGCAGAGTAACCTTTGCTCACAAACCCACAACTGCTCTAAGCATTGTAAGAGTCACTCACACTCACATCCATACATTCATTCACACAAACACACACACACACACACCTCTCACCCCACACTGGGTTTATTAGTATTTTAAGATAAGAAATGCAATATTCTCCTACTGCGAATAGGTACAACAAAGGCAGCACCAGTGTAAGAATGCTTGAAACAGGTGGAGAAGAATAGCACTTACGGCTAAACTGCAAGCTTCTCTGATGCAAAACAGGCATGGCAAAAGCAGCAGCTGTGCAGGCTTCCTTCACACACTGAATGGGCACAAGACAAGAAGCAGCAGCGGTGCAGGCTTCCCTCACACACTGAATGGGCACAAGACAAGAAGCAGCGGTGCAGGCTTCCTTCACACACTGAATGGGCACAAGACAAGAAACAGGGGTGCAGGCTTCCCTCACACACTGAATGGGCACAAGACAAGAAACAGGGGTGCAGGCTTCCCTCACACACTGAATAGGCACAAGACAATACGCAGCGGTGCAGGCTTCAATACACACACTGAACAGGCACAAGACAAGAAGCAGGGGTTCAGGCTTCCCTCACACACTGAATAGGCACAAGACAATGAGCAGCGGTGCAGGCTTCCCTCACACACTGAATGGGCACAAGACAAGAAGCAGGAGTGCAGGCTTCCCTCACACACAGAATAGGCACAAAACAAGTAGCAGCAGTGGTGCAGGCGTCCCTCACACACTGAAGGGTACAAGACAAGAAGCAGCTCTGCAGGCTTCCTTCACACACTGAATAGGCACAAGACAAGAAGCAGGAGTGCAGGCTTCCCTCACACACAGAATAGGCACAAGACAAGAAGCAGCAGCGGTACAGGCTTCCCTCTCACACTGAAGGGTACAAGACAAAAAGCAGCGGTGTAGGCTTCCCTCAAACACTGAACAGGCACAAAACAAGAAGCAGCAGCAGTGCAGGCTTCCTTCACACACTGAATAGGCACAAGACAATAAGCAGCGGTGCAGGCTTCCCTCACCCACTGAATGGGCACAAGACAAGAAGAAGCTGTGCAGGCTTCCTTTACACACTGAATAGGCACAAGACAAGAAGCAGGGGTGCACCTTCCCTCACACACTGAATGGGCACAAGACAAGAAGTAGGGGTGCAGGCTTCCCTCACACACTGAATAGGCACAAGACAATAAGCAGCGGTGCAGGCTTCCCTCACCCACTGAATGGGCACAAGACAAGAAGCAGGGGTGCAGGCTTCCCTCACACACAGAACAGGAACAAGACAAGAAGCAGCGGTGCAGGCTTCCCTCACACACAGAACAAGCACAAAACAAGAAGAAGCAGTGTTGCAGGCTTCCCTCACATACAGAACGTGCACAAGGAAAGAAGCAGGGGTGCAGTCTTCCCTCACACACTGAATAGGCACAAGTCAAGAAGCAGCGGTGCAGGCTTCCTTCACACACAGAATAGGCGCAAGACAAGATAAAGCAGCTGTGCGGGCTTCCCTCACACACTGAACAGGCACAAGACAAGAAGCAGGGGTGCAGGCTTCTTTCATACACAGAATAGGTACAAGACAAGAAGAAGCAGCTTTGCAGGCTTACCTCGCACACTGAATAGGCACAAGACAAGAAGCAGCAGTGGTGCAGGGTTCCTTCACACACTGAATAGGCACAGGACACGAAGCAGGGGGCAGACTTCCTTCACAGACTGAATAGGCACTTGACAAGAAGCAGCAGCGGTGCAGGCTTCCCTCACACACAGAATAGGCACAAGACAAGAAGCAGGGGTGCAGGCTTCCCTCACACACAGAATAGGGACAAGACAAGAAGCAGCAGTGGTGCAGGCTTCCCTCACACACTGAATGGGCACAAGACAAGAAGCAGCAGTGATGCAGGCTTTCCTCACACACTGAATAGGCACAAGACAAGAAGCAGCGGTGCAGGCTTCCCTCACACACAGAATATGCACAAGACAAGAAGCAGGGGTGCAGTCTTCCCTCACACACAACAGGCCCAAGACAAGAAGCAGCAGCGGTGCAGGCTTCCCTCACACACAGAAGAGGCAAAAGGCAAGAAGAAGGGGTCCAGGCTTCCCTCACACAGAGAACAGGCACAAGACAAGAAGCAGCAGCGGTGCAGGCTTCTCTCATACACAGAACAGGCACAAGACAAGAAGCAGCAGTGGTGTAGGCTTTCCTCACACACTGAACGGGCACAAAACAATAAGCAGTGGTGCAGGCTTCCCTCACACACAGAATAGGCACAAGACAAGAAGCAGTGGTGTAGGCTTCCCTCACACACTGAATGGGCACAAGACAAGAAGCAGGGGTGCAGGCTTCCCTCACACACTGAACAGGCACAAAACAAGAAGCAGCAGCAGTGCAGGCTTCCTTCACACACTGAATAGGCACAAGACAAGAAGAAGCTGTGCAGGCTTCCTTCACACACTGAATAGGCACAAGACAAGAAGCAGGGGTGCAGGCTTCCCTCAGACACTGAACGGGCACATGACAAGAAGCAGGGGTGCATGCTTCCCTCACACACTGAATAGGAACAAGACAATAAGCAGGGGTGCAGGCTTCCCTCACAAACAGAATAGGCACAAGACAAGAAGCAGCAGCGATACAGGCTTCCCTCACGCACTGAAGGGCACAAGACAAAAAGCTGTGGTTCAGGCTTCCCTCACACACTGAACAAGCACAAGATAGGAAGCAGGGGTGCAGGCTTCCCTCACACACTGAACAGCAACAAGACAAGAAGCAGCGGTGCAGGCTTCCCTTACACACAGAACAAGCACAAAACAAGAAGAAGCCGCAGTGCAGGCTTCCCTCACATACAGAACGTGCACAAGGCAAGAAGCAGGGATGCAGGCTTCCCTCATACACTGAATATGCACAAGACAAGAAGCAGTGGCGCAGGCTTCCCTCACGTACAGAACGTGCACAAGACAAGAAGCAGGGGTGCAGGCTTCCCTCACACACAGAATAGGCACAAGACGAGAAGAAGCAGCGATGCAGGCTTCCCTCACACACTGAATAGGCACAAGACAAGAAGCAGCAGTGGTGCAGGCTTTCTTCACACACTGAATAGGCACAAGACAAGAAGCAGGGGTGCAGCTTCCCTCACACACTGAATGGGCACAAGACAAGAGGTAGGGGTGCAGGCTTCCCTCACACACTGAATAGGCACAAGACAATAAGCAGCGGTGCAGGCTTCCCTCACCCACTGAATGGGCACAAGACAAGAAGCAGGGGTGCAGGCTTCCCTCACACACAGAACAGGAACAAGACAAGAAGCAGCGGTGCAGGCTTCCCTCACACACAGAACAAGCACAAAACAAGAAGAAGCAGTGTTGCAGGCTTCCCTCACATACAGAACGTGCACAAGGAAAGAAGCAGGGGTGCAGCCTTCCCTCACACACTGAGTAGGCACAAGACAAGAAGCAGCGGTGCAGGCTTCCTTCACACACAGAATAGGCGCAAGACAAGATAAAGCAGCTGTGCGGGCTTCCCTCACACACTGAACAGGCACAAGACAAGAAGCAGGGGTGCAGGCTTCTTTCATACACAGAATAGGCACAAGACAAGAAGAAGCAGCTTTGCAGGCATACCTCGCACACTGAATAGGCACAAGACAAGAAGCAGCAGTGGTGCAGGGTTCCTTCACACACTGAATATGCACAAGACACGAAGCAGGGGGCAGACTTCCTTCACAGACTGAATAGGCACTTGACAAGAAGCAGCAGCGGTGCAGGCTTCCCTCACACACAGAATAGGCACAAGACAAGAAGCAGGGGTGCAGGCTTCCCTCACACACAGAATAGGGATAAGACAAGAAGCAGCAGTGGTGCAGGCTTCCCTCACACACTGAATGGGCACAAGACAAGAAGCAGCAGTGATGCAGGCTTTCCTCACACACTGAATAGGCACAAGACAAGAAGCAGCGGTGCAGGCTTCCCTCACACACAGAATATGCACAAGACAAGAAGCAGGGGTGCAGCCTTCCCTCACACACAAACAGGCCCAAGACAAGAAGCAGCAGCGGTGCAGGCTTCCCTCACACACAGAAGAGGCAAAAGACAAGAAGAAGGGGTCCAAGCTTCCCTCACACAGAGAACAGGCACAAGACAAGAAGCAGCAGCGGTGCAGGCTTCCCTCATACACAGAACAGGCACAAGACAAGAAGCAGCAGTGGTGTAGGCTTTCCTCACACACTGAACGGGCACAAAACAATAAGCAGTGGTGCAGGCTTCCCTCACACACAGAATAGGCACAAGACAAGAAGCAGTGGTGTAGGCTTCCCTCAGACACTGAATGGGCACAAGACAAGAAGCAGGGGTGCAGGCTTCCCTCACACACTGAACAGGCACAAAACAAGAAGCAGCAGCAGTGCAGGCTTCCTTCACACACTGAATAGGCACAAGACAAGAAGAAGCTGTGCAGGCTTCCTTCACACACTGAATAGGCACAAGACAAGAAGCAGGGGTGCAGGCTTCCCTCAGACACTGAACGGGCACATGACAAGAAGCAGGGGTGCAGGCTTCCCTCACACACTGAATAGGAACAAGACAATAAGCAGGGGTGCAGGCTTCCCTCACAAACAGAATAGGCACAAGACAAGAAGCAGCAGCGATACAGGCTTCCCTCACGCACTGAAGGGCACAAGACAAAAAGCTGTGGTTTAGGCTTCCCTCACACACTGAACAAGCACAAGATAGGAAGCAGGGGTGCAGGCTTCCCTCACACACTGAACAGCAACAAGACAAGAAGCAGCGGTGCAGGCTTCTCTTACACACAGAACAAGCACAAAACAAGAAGAAGCCGCGGTGCAGGCTTCCCTCACATACAGAACGTGCACAAGGCAAGAAGCAGGGATGCAGGCTTCCCTCATACACTGAATATGCACAAGACAAGAAGCAGCGGCACAGGCTTCCCTCACGTACAGAACATGCACAAGACAAGAAGCAGGGGTGCAGGCTTCCCTCACACACAGAATAGGCACAAGACAAGAAGAAGCAGCGGTGCAGGCTTCCCTCACACACTGAATAGGCACAAGACAAGAAGCAGCAGTGGTGCAGGCTTTCTTCACACACTGAATAGGCACAAGACACGAAGCAGGGGGCAGACTTCCCTCACAGACTGAATAGGCACTTGAGAAGAAGCAGCAGCGGTGCAGGCTTCCCTCACACACAGAATTGGCACAAGACAAGAAGCAGGGGTGCAGGCATCCCTAACACACAGAATAGGCACAAGACAAGAAGCAGCAGTGGTGCAGGCTTCCCTCACACACTGAATAGGCACAAGACAAGAAGCAGCAGTGGTGCAGGCTTCCCTCACACACTGAATAGGCACAAGACAAGAAGCAGCGGTGCAGGCTTCCCTCACACACTGAAGAGGTACAAGACGAGAAGTAGGGGTGCAGGCTTCCCTCACACACTGAGCAGGCACATGACAAGAAGAAGCAGTGGTGCAGGATTCCCTCACACACTGAATAGGCACAAGACAAGAAGCAGCAGTGGTGCAGGCTTCCCTCACACACAGAATAGGCACAAGACAAGAAGCAGCAGTGGTGCAGGCTTCCCTCACACACTGAATAGGCACAAGACAAGAAGCAGCAGTGGTGCAGGCTTCCCTCACACACTGAATAGGCACAAGACAAGAAGCAGCGGTGCAGGCTTCCCTCACACACTGAAGAGGTACAAGACGAGAAGTAGGGGTGCAGGCTTCCCTCACACACTGAGCAGGCACATGACAAGAAGAAGCAGTGGTGCAGGATTCCTTCACACACTGAATAGGCACAAGACAAGAAGCAGGGGTGCAGGCTTCCCTCAGACACTGAACGGGCACATGACAAGAAGCAGGGGTGCATGCTTCCCTCACACACTGAATAGGAACAAGACAATAAGCAGGGGTGCAGGCTTCCCTCACAAACAGAATAGGCACAAGACAAGAAGCAGCAGCGATACAGGCTTCCCTCACGCACTGAAGGGCACAAGACAAAAAGCTGTGGTTCAGGCTTCCCTCACACACTGAACAAGCACAAGATAGGAAGCAGGGGTGCAGGCTTCCCTCACACACTGAACAGCAACAAGACAAGAAGCAGCGGTGCAGGCTTCCCTTACACACAGAACAAGCACAAAACAAGAAGAAGCCGCAGTGCAGGCTTCCCTCACATACAGAACGTGCACAAGGCAAGAAGCAGGGATGCAGGCTTCCCTCATACACTGAATATGCACAAGACAAGAAGCAGTGGCGCAGGCTTCCCTCACGTACAGAACGTGCACAAGACAAGAAGCAGGGGTGCAGGCTTCCCTCACACACAGAATAGGCACAAGACGAGAAGAAGCAGCGGTGCAGGCTTCCCTCACACACTGAATAGGCACAAGACAAGAAGCAGCAGTGGTGCAGGCTTTCTTCACACACTGAATAGGCACAAGACAAGAAGCAGGGGTGCAGCTTCCCTCACACACTGAATGGGCACAAGACAAGAGGTAGGGGTGCAGGCTTCCCTCACACACTGAATAGGCACAAGACAATAAGCAGCGGTGCAGGCTTCCCTCACCCACTGAATGGGCACAAGACAAGAAGCAGGGGTGCAGGCTTCCCTCACACACAGAACAGGAACAAGACAAGAAGCAGCGGTGCAGGCTTCCCTCACACACAGAACAAGCACAAAACAAGAAGAAGCAGTGTTGCAGGCTTCCCTCACATACAGAACGTGCACAAGGAAAGAAGCAGGGGTGCAGCCTTCCCTCACACACTGAGTAGGCACAAGACAAGAAGCAGCGGTGCAGGCTTCCTTCACACACAGAATAGGCGCAAGACAAGATAAAGCAGCTGTGCGGGCTTCCCTCACACACTGAACAGGCACAAGACAAGAAGCAGGGGTGCAGGCTTCTTTCATACACAGAATAGGCACAAGACAAGAAGAAGCAGCTTTGCAGGCATACCTCGCACACTGAATAGGCACAAGACAAGAAGCAGCAGTGGTGCAGGGTTCCTTCACACACTGAATATGCACAAGACACGAAGCAGGGGGCAGACTTCCTTCACAGACTGAATAGGCACTTGACAAGAAGCAGCAGCGGTGCAGGCTTCCCTCACACACAGAATAGGCACAAGACAAGAAGCAGGGGTGCAGGCTTCCCTCACACACAGAATAGGGATAAGACAAGAAGCAGCAGTGGTGCAGGCTTCCCTCACACACTGAATGGGCACAAGACAAGAAGCAGCAGTGATGCAGGCTTTCCTCACACACTGAATAGGCACAAGACAAGAAGCAGCGGTGCAGGCTTCCCTCACACACAGAATATGCACAAGACAAGAAGCAGGGGTGCAGCCTTCCCTCACACACAAACAGGCCCAAGACAAGAAGCAGCAGCGGTGCAGGCTTCCCTCACACACAGAAGAGGCAAAAGACAAGAAGAAGGGGTCCAAGCTTCCCTCACACAGAGAACAGGCACAAGACAAGAAGCAGCAGCGGTGCAGGCTTCCCTCATACACAGAACAGGCACAAGACAAGAAGCAGCAGTGGTGTAGGCTTTCCTCACACACTGAACGGGCACAAAACAATAAGCAGTGGTGCAGGCTTCCCTCACACACAGAATAGGCACAAGACAAGAAGCAGTGGTGTAGGCTTCCCTCAGACACTGAATGGGCACAAGACAAGAAGCAGGGGTGCAGGCTTCCCTCACACACTGAACAGGCACAAAACAAGAAGCAGCAGCAGTGCAGGCTTCCTTCACACACTGAATAGGCACAAGACAAGAAGAAGCTGTGCAGGCTTCCTTCACACACTGAATAGGCACAAGACAAGAAGCAGGGGTGCAGGCTTCCCTCAGACACTGAACGGGCACATGACAAGAAGCAGGGGTGCAGGCTTCCCTCACACACTGAATAGGAACAAGACAATAAGCAGGGGTGCAGGCTTCCCTCACAAACAGAATAGGCACAAGACAAGAAGCAGCAGCGATACAGGCTTCCCTCACGCACTGAAGGGCACAAGACAAAAAGCTGTGGTTTAGGCTTCCCTCACACACTGAACAAGCACAAGATAGGAAGCAGGGGTGCAGGCTTCCCTCACACACTGAACAGCAACAAGACAAGAAGCAGCGGTGCAGGCTTCTCTTACACACAGAACAAGCACAAAACAAGAAGAAGCCGCGGTGCAGGCTTCCCTCACATACAGAACGTGCACAAGGCAAGAAGCAGGGATGCAGGCTTCCCTCATACACTGAATATGCACAAGACAAGAAGCAGCGGCACAGGCTTCCCTCACGTACAGAACATGCACAAGACAAGAAGCAGGGGTGCAGGCTTCCCTCACACACAGAATAGGCACAAGACAAGAAGAAGCAGCGGTGCAGGCTTCCCTCACACACTGAATAGGCACAAGACAAGAAGCAGCAGTGGTGCAGGCTTTCTTCACACACTGAATAGGCACAAGACACGAAGCAGGGGGCAGACTTCCCTCACAGACTGAATAGGCACTTGAGAAGAAGCAGCAGCGGTGCAGGCTTCCCTCACACACAGAATTGGCACAAGACAAGAAGCAGGGGTGCAGGCATCCCTAACACACAGAATAGGCACAAGACAAGAAGCAGCAGTGGTGCAGGCTTCCCTCACACACTGAATAGGCACAAGACAAGAAGCAGCAGTGGTGCAGGCTTCCCTCACACACTGAATAGGCACAAGACAAGAAGCAGCGGTGCAGGCTTCCCTCACACACTGAAGAGGTACAAGACGAGAAGTAGGGGTGCAGGCTTCCCTCACACACTGAGCAGGCACATGACAAGAAGAAGCAGTGGTGCAGGATTCCCTCACACACTGAATAGGCACAAGACAAGAAGCAGCAGTGGTGCAGGCTTCCCTCACACACTGAATAGGCACAAGACAAGAAGCAGCGGTGCAGGCTTCCCTCACACACTGAAGAGGTACAAGACGAGAAGTAGGGGTGCAGGCTTCCCTCACACACTGAGCAGGCACATGACAAGAAGAAGCAGTGGTGCAGGATTCCCTCACACACTGAATAGGCAGAAGACAAGAAGAAGCAGCTGTGCAGGCTTCCCTCACACACTGAATGGGCACAAGAGAAGAAGCAGGGGTGCAGTCTTCCCTCACACACTGAACATAGCACAGGACAAGAAGCAGGGTTGCAGGCTTCCCTCATACACTGAATATGCACAAGACAAGAACCAGCAGTGGTGCAGGCTTCCTTCACACACTGAATGGGCACAAGACAAGAAGCAGGGGTGCAGGCTTCCTTCACACACTGAATATGCACAAGACAAGAACCAGCAGTGGTGCAGGCTTCATTCACACACTGAATAGGCACAAGGCAAGAAGCAGGGGTGCAGGCTTCCCTCGCACACAGAATGGGCACAAGACAAGAAGCAGGGGTGCAGGCTTCCCTCACACACAGAATAGCCTCAAGACAAGAAGCAGCAGAGGTGCAGGCTTCCCTGACACACTAAATAGGCACAAGACAAGAAGCAGGGGTGCAGGCTTCCCTTGCACACTGAGCAGGCACAAGACAAGAAGCAGCAGTGGTGCAGGCTTCCCTCACACACTGAATAGGCACAAGACAAGAAGCAGCGGTGCAGGCTTCCTTCACACACTGAATAGGCACAAGACAAGAAGAAGCAGCTGTGCGGGCTTCCCTCACACACTGAACAGGCACAAGACAAGAAGCAGGGGTGCAGGCTTCCCTCATACACTGAATATGCACAAGACAAGAAGCAGCGGCGCAGGCTTCCCTCACGTACAGAACGTGCACAAGACAAGAAGCAGGGGTGCAGGCTTCCCTCACACACCGAATAGGCACAAGACAAGAAGCAGCGGTTAAGGCTTCCTTCACACATGGAATAGGCACAAGACAAGAAGAAGCAGCTGTGCAGGCTTCCCTCATACACTGAATGGGCACAAGACAAGAAGCAGGGGTGCAGTCTTCCCTCACACACAGAACATAGCACAGGACAAGAAGCAGGGGTGCAGGCTTCCCTCATACACTGAATATGCACAAGACAAGAACCAGCAGTGGTGCAGGCTTCCTTCACACACTGAATGGGCACAAGACAAGAAGCAGGGGTGCAGGCTTCCTTCACACACTGAATATGCACAAGACAAGAACCAGCAGTGGTGCAGGCTTCATTCACACACTGAATAGGCACAAGACAAGAAGCAGGGGTGCAGGCTTCCCTCACACACAGAATGGGCACAAGACAAGAAGCAGGGGTGCAGGCTTCCCTCACACACAGAATAGCCTCAAGACAAGAAGCAGCAGAGGTGCAGGCTTCCCTCACACACTGAATAGGCACAAGACAAGAAGCAGGGGTGCAGGCTTCCCTTGCACACTGAGCAGGCACAAGACAAGAAGCAGCAGTGGTGCAGGCTTCCCTCACACACTGAATAGGCACAAGACAAGAAGCAGCGATGCAGGCTTCCCTCATACACAGAATATGCACAAGACAAGAGGCAGGGGTGCAGGCTTCCTTCACACACAAACAGGCACAAGACAAGAAGCAGCAGCGGTGCAGGCTTCCCTCACACACAGAATAGGCACAAGACAAGAAGCAGGGGTGTAGGCTTCCCTAACATAGAGAACAGGAGCAAGACAAGGAGCAACAGCCGTGCAGGCTTCCATCAGACACAGAACAGGCACAAGACAAGAAGCAGCAGTGGTGCAGGCTTCCTTCACAAACTGAAGGGCACAAGACAAGAAGTAGGGGTGCAGGCTTCCCTCACACACTGAACAGGCACAAAACAAGAAGCAACAGTGGTGCAGTCTTCCTTCACAAACTGAAGAGCACAAGAAAAGAAGCAGCTCTGCAGGCTTCCTTAACACACTGAATAGGCACAAGACAAGAAGCAGGAGTGCAGGCTTCCCTCTCACACATAATAGGCACAAGACAAGAAGCAGCAGCGCTACAGGCTTCCCTCACACACTGAAGGGTACAAGACAAAAAGCAGTGGTGCAGGCTTCCCTCATACACAGAATAGGCACAATACAAGAAGCAGCGGTGCAGGCTTCCTTCACACACTGAATAGGCACAAGACAAGAAGAAGCTGTGCAGGCTTCCTTCACACACTGAATAGGCACAAGACAAGAAGAAGCTGTGCAGGCTTCCTTCACACACTGAATAGGCACAAGACAAGAAGAGGCTGTGCAGGCTTCCTTCACACACTGAATAGGCACAAGACAAGAAGCAGGGGTGCAGGCTTCCCTCACACACTGAACGGGCACATGACAAGAAGCAGGGGTGCGGGCTTCCCTTTCACACTGAATAGGAACAAGACAATAAGCAGGGGTGCAGGCTTCCCTCACACACAGAATAGGCACAAGAGAAGAAGCAGCAGCGGTACTGGCTTCCCTCAGACACTGAAGGGCACAAGACAAAAAGCAGCGGTGCGGGCTTCCCTCAAACACTGAACAGGCACAAGATAGGAAGCAGTGGTGCACGCTTCCCTCACATACTGAACAGGAACAAGACAAGAAGCAGTGGTGAAGGCTTCCGTCACACACAGAACAAGCACAAAACAAGAAGAAGCAGTGGTGCAGGCTTCCCTCACACACTGAATAGGCACAAGACAAGAAGCAGCGGTGCAGGCTTTCTTCACACACTGAACAGGCACAAGACAAGAAGCAGGGGTGCAGCCTTCTTTCACACACAGAATAGGCACAAGACAAGAAGAAGCAGCGGTGCAGGCTTACCTCACACACTGAATAGGCACAAGACAAGAAGCAGCAGTGGTTCAGGCTTCCTTCAAACACTGAATAGGCACAAGACACGAAGCAGGGGGCAGACTTCTTTCACAGACTGAATAGGCACTTGACAAGAAGCAGCAGCGGTGCAGGCTTCCCTCACACACAGAATAGGCACAAGACAAGAAGCAGGGGTGCAGGCTTCCCTCACACACAGAATAGGCACAAGACAAGAAGCAGCAGCAGTGCTGGCTTCCCTCAAACACTGAATGGGTACAAGACAAGAAGCAGTGGTGCAGGCTTCCCTCACACACTTGACAGGCGCAAGACAGGAAGTAGGGGTAAAGGCTTCCCTCGCACACTGAGCAGGCACAAGACAAGAAGCAGCAGTGGTGCAGGCTTCCCTCACACACTGAATGGGCACAAGACAAGAAGCAGCGGTGCAGGCTTCCTTCACACACTGAATGGGCACAAGACAAGAAACAGGGGTGCAGGCTTCCCTCACACACTGAATGGGCACAAGACAAGAAACAGGGGTGCAGGCTTCCCTCACACACTGAATAGGCACAAGACAATACGCAGCGGTGCAGGCTTCAATACACACACTGAACAGGCACAAGACAAGAAGCAGGGGTTCAGGCTTCCCTCACACACTGAATAGGCACAAGACAATAAGCAGCGGTGCAGGCTTCCCTCACACACTGAATGGGCACAAGACAAGAAGCAGGAGTGCAGGCTTCCCTCACACACAGAATAGGCACAAAACAAGTAGCAGCAGTGGTGCAGGCGTCCCTCACACACTGAAGGGTACAAGACAAGAAGCAGCTCTGCAGGCTTCCTTCACACACTGAATAGGCACAAGACAAGAAGCAGGAGTGCAGGCTTCCCTCACACACAGAATAGGCACAAGACAAGAAGCAGCAGCGGTACAGGCTTCCCTCACACACTGAAGGGTACAAGACAAAAAGCAGCGGTGTAGGCTTCCCTCAAACACTGAACAGGCACAAAACAAGAAGCAGCAGCAGTGCAGGCTTCCTTCACACACTGAATAGGTACAAGACAATAAGCAGCGGTGCAGGCTTCCCTCACCCACTGAATGGGCACAAGACAAGAAGAAGCTGTGCAGGCTTCCTTTACACACTGAATAGGCACAAGACAAGAAGCAGGGGTGCACCTTCCCTCACACACTGAATGGGCACAAGACAAGAAGTAGGGGTGCAGGCTTCCCTCACACTGAATAGGCACAAGACAATAAGCAGCGGTGCAGGCTTCCCTCACCCACTGAATGGGCACAAGACAAGAAGCAGGGGTGCAGGCTTCCCTCACACACAGAACAGGAACAAGACAAGAAGCAGCGGTGCAGGCTTCCCTCACACACAGAACAAGCACAAAACAAGAAGAAGCAGTGTTGCAGGCTTCCCTCACATACAGAACGTGCACAAGGAAAGAAGCAGGGGTGCAGTCTTCCCTCACACACTGAATAGGCACAAGTCAAGAAGCAGCGGTGCAGGCTTCCTTCACACACAGAATAGGCGCAAGACAAGATAAAGCAGCTGTGCGGGCTTCCCTCACACACTGAACAGGCACAAGACAAGAAGCAGGGGTGCAGGCTTCTTTCATACACAGAATAGGTACAAGACAAGAAGAAGCAGCTTTGCAGGCTTACCTCGCACATTGAATAGGCACAAGACAAGAAGCAGCAGTGGTGCAGGGTTCCTTCACACACTGAATAGGCACAGGACACGAAGCAGGGGGCAGACTTCCTTCACAGACTGAATAGGCACTTGACAAGAAGCAGCAGCGGTGCAGGCTTCCCTCACACACAGAATAGGCACAAGACAAGAAGCAGGGGTGCAGGCTTCCCTCACACACAGAATAGGGACAAGACAAGAAGCAGCAGTGGTGCAGGCTTCCCTCACACACTGAATGGGCACAAGACAAGAAGCAGCAGTGATGCAGGCTTTCCTCACACACTGAATAGGCACAAGACAAGAAGCAGCGGTGCAGGCTTCCCTCACACACAGAATATGCACAAGACAAGAAGCAGGGGTGCAGTCTTCCCTCACACACAACAGGCCCAAGACAAGAAGCAGCAGCGGTGCAGGCTTCCCTCACACACAGAAGAGGCAAAAGGCAAGAAGAAGGGGTCCAGGCTTCCCTCACACAGAGAACAGGCACAAGACAAGAAGCAGCAGCGGTGCAGGCTTCCCTCATACACAGAACAGGCACAAGACAAGAAGCAGCAGTGGTGTAGGCTTTCCTCACACACTGAACGGGCACAAAACAGTAAGCAGTGGTGCAGGCTTCCCTCACACACAGAATAGGCACAAGACAAGAAGCAGTGGTGTAGGCTTCCCTCACACACTGAATGGGCACAAGACAAGAAGCAGGGGTGCAGGCTTCCCTCACACACTGAACAGGCACAAAACAAGAAGCAGCAGCAGTGCAGGCTTCCTTCACACACTGAATAGGCACAAGACAAGAAGAAGCTGTGCAGGCTTCCTTCACACACTGAATAGGCACAAGACAAGAAGCAGGGGTGCAGGCTTCCCTCAGACACTGAACGGGCACATGACAAGAAGCAGGGGTGCATGCTTCCCTCACACACTGAATAGGAACAAGACAATAAGCAGGGGTGCAGGCTTCCCTCACAAACAGAATAGGCACAAGACAAGAAGCAGCAGCGATACAGGCTTCCCTCACGCACTGAAGGGCACAAGACAAAAAGCTGTGGTTCAGGCTTCCCTCACACACTGAACAAGCACAAGATAGGAAGCAGGGGTGCAGGCTTCCCTCACACACTGAACAGCAACAAGACAAGAAGCAGCGGTGCAGGCTTCCCTTACACACAGAACAAGCACAAAACAAGAAGAAGCCGCAGTGCAGGCTTCCCTCACATACAGAACGTGCACAAGGCAAGAAGCAGGGATGCAGGCTTCCCTCATACACTGAATATGCACAAGACAAGAAGCAGTGGCGCAGGCTTCCCTCACGTACAGAACGTGCACAAGACAAGAAGCAGGGGTGCAGGCTTCCCTCACACACAGAATAGGCACAAGACAAGAAGAAGCAGCGGTGCAGGCTTCCCTCACACACTGAATAGGCACAAGACAAGAAGCAGCAGTGGTGCAGGCTTTCTTCACACACTGAATAGGCACAAGACAAGAAGCAGGGGTGCAGCTTCCCTCACACACTGAATGGGCACAAGACAAGAGGTAGGGGTGCAGGCTTCCCTCACACACTGAATAGGCACAAGACAATAAGCAGCGGTGCAGGCTTCCCTCACCCACTGAATGGGCACAAGACAAGAAGCAGGGGTGCAGGCGTCCCTCACACACAGAACAGGAACAAGACAAGAAGCAGCGGTGCAGGCTTCCCTCACACACAGAACAAGCACAAAACAAGAAGAAGCAGTGTTGCAGGCTTCCCTCACATACAGAACGTGCACAAGGAAAGAAGCAGGGGTGCAGCCTTCCTTCACACACAGAATAGGCGCAAGACAAGATAAAGCAGCTGTGCGGGCTTCCCTCACACACTGAACAGGCACAAGACAAGAAGCAGGGGTGCAGGCTTCTTTCATACACAGAATAGGCACAAGACAAGAAGAAGCAGCTTTGCAGGCATACCTCGCACACTGAATAGGCACAAGACAAGAAGCAGCAGTGGTGCAGGGTTCCTTCACACACTGAATATGCACAAGACACGAAGCAGGGGGCAGACTTCCTTCACAGACTGAATAGGCACTTGACAAGAAGCAGCAGCGGTGCAGGCTTCCCTCACACACAGAATAGGCACAAGACAAGAAGCAGGGGTGCAGGCTTCCCTCACACACAGAATAGGGATAAGACAAGAAGCAGCAGTGGTGCAGGCTTCCCTCACACACTGAATGGGCACAAGACAAGAAGCAGCAGTGATGCAGGCTTTCCTCACACACTGAATAGGCACAAGACAAGAAGCAGCGGTGCAGGCTTCCCTCACACACAGAATATGCACAAGACAAGAAGCAGGGGTGCAGCCTTCCCTCACACACAAACAGGCCCAAGACAAGAAGCAGCAGCGGTGCAGGCTTCCCTCACACACAGAAGAGGCAAAAGACAAGAAGAAGGGGTCCAAGCTTCCCTCACACAGAGAACAGGCACAAGACAAGAAGCAGCAGCGGTTCAGGCTTCCCTCATACACAGAACAGGCACAAGACAAGAAGCAGCAGTGGTGTAGGCTTTCCTCACACACTGAACGGGCACAAAACAATAAGCAGTGGTGCAGGCTTCAGTCACACACAGAATAGACACAAGACAAGAAGCAGTGGTGTAGGCTTCCCTCAGACACTGAATGGGCACAAGACAAGAAGCAGGGGTGCAGGCTTCCCTCACACACTGAACAGGCACAAAACAAGAAGCAGCAGCAGTGCAGGCTTCCTTCACACACTGAATAGGCACAAGACAAGAAGAAGCTGTGCAGGCTTCCTTCACACACTGAATAGGCACAAGACAAGAAGCAGGGGTGCAGGCTTCCCTCAGACACTGAACGGGCACATGACAAGAAGCAGGGGTGCAGGCTTCCCTCACACACTGAATAGGAACAAGACAATAAGCAGGGGTGCAGGCTTCCCTCACAAACAGAATAGGCACAAGACAAGAAGCAGCAGCGATACAGGCTTCCCTCACGCACTGAAGGGCACAAGACAAAAAGCTGTGGTTTAGGCTTCCCTCACACACTGAACAAGCACAAGATAGGAAGCAGGGGTGCAGGCTTCCCTCACACACTGAACAGCAACAAGACAAGAAGCAGCGGTGCAGGCTTCTCTTACACACAGAACAAGCACAAAACAAGAAGAAGCCGCGGTGCAGGCTTCCCTCACATACAGAACGTGCACAAGGCAAGAAGCAGGGATGCAGGCTTCCCTCATACACTGAATATGCACAAGACAAGAAGCAGCGGCACAGGCTTCCCTCACGTACAGAACATGCACAAGACAAGAAGCAGGGGTGCAGGCTTCCCTCACACACAGAATAGGCACAAGACAAGAAGAAGCAGCGGTGCAGGCTTCCCTCACACACTGAATAGGCACAAGACAAGAAGCAGCAGTGGTGCAGGCTTTCTTCACACACTGAATAGGCACAAGACACGAAGCAGGGGGCAGACTTCCCTCACAGACTGAATAGGCACTTGAGAAGAAGCAGCAGCGGTGCAGGCTTCCCTCACACACAGAATAGGCACAAGACAAGAAGCAGCAGTGGTGCAGGCTTCCCTCACACACTGAATAGGCACAAGACAAGAAGCAGCAGTGGTGCAGGCTTCCCTCACACACTGAATAGGCACAAGACAAGAAGCAGCGGTGCAGGCTTCCCTCACACACTGAAGAGGTACAAGACGAGAAGTAGGGGTGCAGGCTTCCCTCACACACTGAGCAGGCACATGACAAGAAGAAGCAGTGGTGCAGGATTCCCTCACACACTGAATAGGCACAAGACAAGAAGCAGCAGTGGTGCAGGCTTCCCTCACACACTGAATAGGCACAAGACAAGAAGCAGCGGTGCAGGCTTCCCTCACACACTGAAGAGGTACAAGACGAGAAGTAGGGGTGCAGGCTTCCCTCACACACTGAGCAGGCACATGACAAGAAGAAGCAGTGGTGCAGGATTCCCTCACACACTGAATAGGCAGAAGACAAGAAGAAGCAGCTGTGCAGGCTTCCCTCACACACTGAATGGGCACAAGACAAGAAGCAGGGGTGCAGTCTTCCCTCACACACTGAACATAGCACAGGACAAGAAGCAGGGGTGCAGGCTTCCCTCATACACTGAATATGCACAAGACAAGAACCAGCAGTGGTGCAGGCTTCCTTCACACACTGAATGGGCACAAGACAAGAAGCAGGGGTGCAGGCTTCCTTCACACACTGAATATGCACAAGACAAGAACCAGCAGTGGTGCAGGCTTCATTCACACACTGAATAGGCACAAGGCAAGAAGCAGGGGTGCAGGCTTCCCTCACACACAGAATGGGCACAAGACAAGAAGCAGGGGTGCAGGCTTCCCTCACACACAGAATAGCCTCAAGACAAGAAGCAGCAGAGGTGCAGGCTTCCCTGACACACTAAATAGGTACAAGACAAGAAGCAGGGGTGCAGGCTTCCCTTGCACACTGAGCAGGCACAAGACAAGAAGCAGCAGTGGTGCAGGCTTCCCTCACACACTGAATAGGCACAAGACAAGAAGCAGCGGTGCAGGCTTCCTTCACACACTGAATAGGCACAAGACAAGAAGAAGCAGCTGTGCGGGCTTCCCTCACACACTGAACAGGCACAAGACAAGAAGCAGGGGTGCAGGCTTCCCTCATACACTGAATATGCACAAGACAAGAAGCAGCGGCGCAGGCTTCCCTCACGTACAGAACGTGCACAAGACAAGAAGCAGGGGTGCAGGCTTCCCTCACACACCGAATAGGCACAAGACAAGAAGCAGCGGTTAAGGCTTCCTTCACACATGGAATAGGCACAAGACAAGAAGAAGCAGCTGTGCAGGCTTCCCTCATACACTGAATGGGCACAAGACAAGAAGCAGGGGTGCAGTCTTCCCTCACACACTGAACATAGCACAGGACAAGAAGCAGGGGTGCAGGCTTCCCTCATACACTGAATATGCACAAGACAAGAACCAGCAGTGGTGCAGGCTTCATTCACACACTGAATGGGCACAAGACAAGAAGCAGGGGTGCAGGCTTCCTTCACACACTGAATATGCACAAGACAAGAACCAGCAGTGGTGCAGGCTTCATTCACACACTGAATAGGCACAAGACAAGAAGCAGGGGTGCAGGCTTCCCTCACACACAGAATGGGCACAAGACAAGAAGCAGGGGTGCAGGCTTCCCTCACACACAGAATAGCCTCAAGACAAGAAGCAGCAGAGGTGCAGGCTTCCCTCACACACTGAATAGGCACAAGACAAGAAGGCGGGGTGCAGGCTTCCCTTGCACACTGAGCAGGCACAAGACAAGAAGCAGCAGTGGTGCAGGCTTCCCTCACACACTGAATAGGCACAAGACAAGAAGCAGCGATGCAGGCTTCCCTCATACACAGAATATGCACAAGACAAGAGGCAGGGGTGCAGGCTTCCTTCACACACAAACAGGCACAAGACAAGAAGCAGCAGCGGTGCAGGCTTCCCTCACACACAGAATAGGCACAAGACAAGAAGCAGGGGTGTAGGCTTCCCTAACATAGAGAACAGGAGCAAGACAAGGAGCAACAGCCGTGCAGGCTTCCATCACACACAGAACAGGCACAAGACAAGAAGCAGCAGTGGTGCAGGCTTCCTTCACAAACTGAAGGGCACAAGACAAGAAGTAGGGGTGCAGGCTTCCCTCACACACTGAACAGGCACAAAACAAGAAGCAACAGTGGTGCAGTCTTCCTTCACAAACTGAAGAGCACAAGAAAAGAAGTAGCTCTGCAGGCTTCCTTAACACACTGAATAGGCACAAGACAAGAAGCAGGAGTGCAGGCTTCCCTCTCACACAGAATAGGCACAAGACAAGAAGCAGCAGCGCTACAGGCTTCCCTCACACACTGAAGGGTACAAGACAAAAAGCAGTGGTGCAGGCTTCCCTCATACACAGAATAGGCACAATACAAGAAGCAGCGGTGCAGGCTTCCTTCACACACTGAATAGGCACAAGACAAGAAGAAGCTGTGCATGCTTCCTTCACACACTGAATAGGCACAAGACAAGAAGAAGCTGTGCAGGCTTCCTTCACACACTGAATAGGCACAAGACAAGAAGAGGCTGTGCAGGCTTCCTTCACACACTGAATAGGCACAACACAAGAAGCAGGGGTGCAGGCTTCCCTCACACACTGAACGGGCACATGACAAGAAGCAGGGGTGCGGGCTTCCCTTTCACACTGAATAGGAACAAGACAATAAGCAGGGGTGCAGGCTTCCCTCACACACAGAATAGGCACAAGAGAAGAAGCAGCAGCGGTACTGGCTTCCCTCAGACACTGAAGGGCACAAGACAAAAAGCAGCGGTGCGGGCTTCCCTCAAACACTGAACAGGCACAAGATAGGAAGCAGTGGTGCACGCTTCCCTCACACACTGAACAGGAACAAGACAAGAAGCAGTGGTGAAGGCTTCCGTCACACACAGAACAAGCACAAAACAAGAAGAAGCAGTGGTGCAGGCTTCCCTCACACACTGAATAGGCACAAGACAAGAAGCAGCGGTGCAGGCTTTCTTCACACACAGAATAGGCACAAGACAAGATGAAGCAGCTGTGCGGGCTTCCGTCACACACTGAACAGGCACAAGACAAGAAGCAGGGGTGCAGCCTTCTTTCACACACAGAATAGGCACAAGACAAGAAGAAGCAGCGGTGCAGGCTTACCTCACACACTGAATAGGCACAAGACAAGAAGCAGCAGTGGTTCAGGCTTCCTTCACACACTGAATAGGCACAAGACACGAAGCAGGGGGCAGACTTCCTTCACAGACTGAATAGGCACTTGACAAGAAGCAGCAGCGGTGCAGGCTTCCCTCACACACAGAATAGGCACAAGACAAGAAGCAGGGGTGCAGGCTTCCCTCACACACAGAATAGGCACAAGACAAGAAGCAGCAGCAGTGCAGGCTTCCCTCAAACACTGAATGGGTACAAGACAAGAAGCAGTGGTGCAGGCTTCCCTCACACACTTGACAGGCGCAAGACAGGAAGTAGGGGTAAAGGCTTCCCTCGCACACTGAGCAGGCACAAGACAAGAAGCAGCAGTGGTGCAGGCTTCCCTCACACACTGAATAGGCACAAGACAAGAAGCAGCGATGCAGGCTTCCCTCATACACAGAATATGCACAAGACAAGAGGCAGTGGTGCAGGCTTCCTTCACACACAAACAGGCACAAGGCAAGAAGCAGCAACGGTGCAGGCTTCTCTCACACACAGAATAGGCACAAGACAAGAAGCAGAGGTGCAGGCTTCCCTCACACACAGAATAGGCACAAGACAAGAAGCAGCAGCAGTGCAGGCTTCCCTCACACACTGAATGGGTACAAGACAAGAAGCAGTGGTGCAGGCTTCCCTCACACACTGAACAGGCACACGACAGAAAGTAGGGGTGCAGGCTTCCTTCGCACACTGAGCAGGCACAAGACAAGAAGCAGCAGTGGTGCAGGCTTCCCTCACACACTGAATAAGCACAAGACAAGAAGCAGCGATGCAGGCTTCCCTCATACACAGAATATGCACAAGACAAGAAGCAGGGGTGCAGGCTTCCTTCACACACAAACAGGCACAAGACAAGAAGCAGCAGCGGTGCAGGCTTCCCTCACACACAGAATAGGCACAAGACAAGAAGCAGGGGTGCAGGCTTCCCTCACATAGAGAACAGGAACAAGACAAGAAGCAACAGCGGTGCAGGCTTCCCTCACACACAGAACAGGCACAAGACAAGAAGCAGCAGTGGTGTAGGCTTTCCTCACACACTGAACAGACACAAATCAAGAAACAACAGTGGTGCAGGCTTCCTTCACACACTGAAGGGCACAAGACACGAAGCAGCTCTGCAGGCTTCCTTCACACACGGAATAGGCACAAGACAAGAAGAAGCAGCTGTGCGGGCTTCCCTCACACACTGAACAGGCACAAGACAAGAAGCAGGGGTGCAGGCTTCCCTCATACACTGAATATGCACAAGACAAGAAGCAGCGGCGCAGGCTTCCCTCACGTACAGAACGTGCACAAGACAAGAAGCAGGGGTGCAGGCTTCCCTCACACACAGAATAGGCACAAGACAAGAAGCAGCGGTTAAGGCTTCCTTCACACATGGAATAGGCACAAGACAAGAAGAAGCAGCTGTGCAGGCTTCCCTCACACACTGAATGGGCACAAGACAAGAAGCAGGGGTGCAGTCTTCCTCACACACTGAACATAGCACAGGACAAGAAGCAGGGGTGCAGGCTTCCCTCATACACTGAATATGCACAAGACAAGAACCAGCAGTGGTGCAGGCTTCCTTCACACACTGAATTGGCACAAGACAAGAAGCAGGGGTGCAGGCTTCCTTCACACACTGAATATGCACAAGACAAGAACCAGCAGTGGTGCAGGCTTCATTCACACACTGAATAGGCACAAGACAAGAAGCAGGGGTGCAGGCTTCCCTCACACACAGAATGGGCACAAGACAAGAAGCAGGGGTGCAGGCTTCCCTCACACACAGAATAGCCTCAAGACAAGAAGCAGCAGAGGTGCAGGCTTCCCTCACACACTGAATAGGCACAAGACAAGAAGCAGGGGGCAGACTTCCTTCACAAACTGAATAGGCACTTGACAAGAAGCAGCAGCGGTGCAGGCTTCCCTCACACACAGAATAGGCACAAGACAAGAAGCAGGGGTGCAGGCTTCCCTCACACACAGAATAGGCACAAGACAAGAAGCAGCAGCAGTGCAGGCTTCCCTCAAACACTGAATGGGTACAAGACAAGAAGCAGTGGTGCAGGCTTCCCTCACACACGTGACAGGCGCAAGACAGGAAGTAGGGGTAAAGGCTTCCCTCACACACTGAGCAGGCACAAGACAAGAAGCAGCAGTGGTGCAGGCTTCCCTCACACACTGAATAGGCACAAGACAAGAAGCAGCGATGCAGGCTTCCCTCATACACAGAATATGCACAAGACAAGAGGCAGTGGTGCAGGCTTCCTTCACACACAAACAGGCACAAGACAAGAAGCAGGGGTGCAGGCTTCCCTCACACACAGAATAGCCTCAAGACAAGAAGCAGCAGAGGTGCAGGCTTCCCTCACACACTGAATAGGCACAAGACAAGAAGCAGGGGTGCAGGCTTCCCTTGCACACTGAGCAGGCACAATACAAGAAGCAGCAGTGGTGCAGGCTTCCCTCACACACTGAATAGGCACAAGACAAGAAGCAGCGATGCAGGCTTCCCTCATACACAGAATATGCAGAAGACAAGAGGCAGTGGTGCAGGCTTCCTTCACACACAAACAGGCACAAGGCAAGAAGCAGCAGCGGTGCAGGCTTCCCTCACACACAGAATAGGCACAAGACAAGAAGCAGAGGTGCAGGCTTCCCTCACACACAGAATAGGCACAAGACAAGAAGCAGCAGCAGTGCAGGCTTCCCTCACACACTGAATGGGTACAAGACAAGAAGCAGTGGTGCAGGCTTCCCTCACACACTGAACAGGCACACGACAGAAAGTAGGGGTGCAGGCTTCCTTCGCACACTGAGCAGGCACAAGACAAGAAGCAGCAGTGGTGCAGGCTTCCCTCACACACAGAATAGGCACAAGACAAGAAGCAGGGGTGCAGGCTTCCCTCACATAGAGAACAGGAACAAGACAAGAAGCAACAGCGGTGCAGGCTTCCCTCACACACAGAACAGGCACAAGACAAGAAGCAGCAGTGGTGTAGGCTTTCCTCACACACTGAACAGACACAAATCAAGAAGCAACAGTGGTGCAGGCTTCCTTCACACACTGAAGGGCACAAGACACGAAGCAGCTTTGCAGGCTTCCTTCACACACTGAACAGGCACAAGACAAGAAGCAGCGGTGCAGGCTTCCTTCACACACGGAATAGGCACAAGACAAGAAGAAGCAGTTGTGCGGGCTTCCCTCACACACTGAACAGGCACAAGACAAGAAGCAGGGGTGCAGGCTTCCCTCATACACTGAATATGCACAAGACAAGAAGCAGCGGCGCAGGCTTCCCTCACGTACAGAACGTACACAAGACAAGAAGCAGGGGTGCAGGCTTCCCTCACACACAGAATAGGCACAAGACAAGAAGCAGCGGTTAAGGCTTCCTTCACACATGGAATAGGCACAAGACAAGAAGCAGGGGTGCAGTCTTCCTTCACACACTGAATATGCACAAGACAAGAACCAGCAGTGGTGCAGGCTTCCTTCACACACTGAATGGGCACAAGACAAGAAGCAGGGGTGCAGGCTTCCTTCACACATTGAATATGCACAAGACAAGAACCAGCAGTGGTGCAGGCTTCATTCACACACTGAATAGGCACACGACAAGAAGCAGGGGTGCAGGCTTCCCTCACACACAGAATGGGCACAAGACAAGAAGCAGGGGTGCAGGCTTCCCTCACACACAGAATAGCCTCAAGACAAGAAGCAGCAGAGGTGCAGGCTTCCCTCACACACAGAATAGGCACAAGACAAGAAGCAGAGGTGCAGGCTTCCCTCACACACAGAATAGGCACAAGACAAGAAGCAGCAGCAGTGCAGGCTTCCCTCACACACTGAATGGGTACAAGACAAGAAGCAGTGGTGCAGGCTTCCCTCACACACTGAACAGGCACACAACAGGAAGTAGGGGTGCAGGCTTCCTTCGTACACTGAGCAGGCACAAGACAAGAAGCAGCAGTGGTGCAGGCTTCCCTCACACACTGAATAAGCACAAGACAAGAAGCAGCGATGCAGGCTTCCCTCATACACAGAATATGCACAAGACAAGAGGCAGGGGTGCAGGCTTCCTTCACACACAAACAGGCACAAGACAAGAAGCAGCAGCGGTGCAGGCTTCCCTCACACACAGAATAGGCACAAGACAAGAAGCAGGGGTGTAGGCTTCCCTCACATAGAGAACAGGAGCAAGACAAGAAGCAACAGCCGTGCAGGCTTCCCTCACACACAGAACAGGCACAAGACAAGAAGCAGCAGTGGTGCAGGCTTCCTTCACAAACTGAAGGGCACAAGACAAGAAGTAGGGGTGCAGGCTTCCCTCACACACTGAACAGGCACAAAACAAGAAGCAACCGTGGTGCAGGCTTCCTTCAGAAACTGAAGAGCACAAGACAAGAAGCAGCTCTGCAGGCTTCCTTCACACACTGAATAGGCACAAGACAAGAAGCAGGAGTGCAGGCTTCCCTCACACACAGAATAGGCACAAGACAAGAAGCAGCAGCGCTACAGGCTTCCCTCACACACTGAAGGGTACAAGACAAAAAGCAGCGGTGCAGGCTTCCCTCATACACAGAATAGGCACAATACAAGAAGCAGCGGTGCAGGCTTCCTTCACACACTGAATAGGCACAAGACAAGAAGAAGCTGTGCAGGCTTCCTTCACACACTGAATAGGCACAAGACAAGAAGAAGCTGTGCAGGCTTCCTTCACACACTGAATGGGCACAAGACAAGAAGAGGCTGTGCAGGCTTCCTTCACACACTATATAGGCACAAGACAAGAAGCAGGGGTGCAGGCTTCCCTCACACACTGAACGGGCACATGACAAGAAGCAGGGGTGCGGGCTTCCCTTTCACACTGAATAGGAACAAGACAATAAGCAGGGGTGCAGGCTTCCCTCACACACAGAAGAGGCACAAGAGAAGAAGCAGCAGCGGTACTGGCTTCCCTCAGACACTGAAGGGCACAAGACAAAAAGCAGCGGTGCGGGCTTCCCTCACACACTGAACAGGCACAAGATAGGAAGCAGTGGTGCACGCTTCCCTCACACACTGAACAGGAACAAGACAAGAAGCAGTGGTGAAGGCTTCCGTCACACACAGAACAAGCACAAAACAAGAAGAAGCAGTGGTCCAGGCTTCCCTCACATACAGAACGTGCAAAAGGCAAGAAGCAGGGGTGCAGTCTTTCCTCACACACTGAATAGGCACAAGACAAGAAGCAGCGGTGCAGGCTTTCTTCACACACAGAATAGGCACAAGACAAGATGAAGCAGCTATGCGGGCTTCCCTCACACACTGAACAGGAACAAGACAAGAAGCAGGGGTGCAGCCTTCTTTCACACACAGAATAGGCACAAGACAAGAAGAAGCAGCGGTGCAGGCTTACCTCACACACTGTATAGGCACAAGACAAGAAGCAGCAGTGGTTCAGGCTTCCTTCACACACTGAATAGGCACAAGACACGAAGCAGGGGGCAGACTTCCTTCACAGACTGAATAGGCACTTGACAAGAAGCAGCAGCGGTGCAGGCTTCCCTCACACACAGAATAGGCACAAGACAAGAAGCAGGGGTGCAGGCTTCCCTCACACACAGAATAGGCACAAGACAAGAAGCAGCAGCAGTGCAGGCTTCCCTCACACACTGAATGGGTACAAGACAAGAAGCAGTGGTGCAGGCTTCCCTCACACACTTGACAGGTGCAAGACAGGAAGTAGGGGTAAAGGCTTCCCTCGCACACTGAGCAGGCACAAGACAAGAAGCAGCAGTGGTGCAGGCTTCCCTCACACACTGAATAGGCACAAGACAAGAAGCAGCGATGCAGGCTTCCCTCATACACAGAATATGCACAAGACAAGAGGCAGGGGTGCAGGCTTCCTTCACACACAAACAGGCACAAGACAAGAAGCAGCAGCGGTGCAGGCTTCGCTCACACACAGAATGGGCACAAGACAAGAAGCAGGGGTGCAGGCTTCCCTCACACACAAAATAGCCTCAAGACAAGAAGCAGCAGAGGTGCAGGCTTCCCTCACACACTGAATAGGCACAAGACAAGAAGCAGGGGTGCAGGCTTCCCTTGCACACTGAGCAGGCACAAGACAAGAAGCAGCAGTGGTGCAGTCTTCCCTCACACACTGAATAGGCACAAGACAAGAAGCAGCAATGCAGGCTTCCCTCATACACAGAATATGCACAAGATAAGAGGCAGTGGTGCAGGCTTCCTTCACACACAAACAGGCACAAGGCAAGAAGCAGCAGCGGTGCAGGCTTCCCTCACACACAGAATAGGCACAAGACAAGAAGCAGAGGTGCAGGCTTCCCTCACACACAGAATAGGCACAAGACAAGAAGCAGAGGTGCAGGCTTCCCTCACACACAGAATAGGCACAAGACAAGAAGCAGCAGCAGTGCAGGCTTCCCTCACACACTGAATGGGTACAAGACAAGAAGCAGTGGTGCAGGCTTCCCTCACACACTGAACAGGCACACAACAGAAAGTAGGGGTGCAGGCTTCCTTCGCACACTGAGCAGGCACAAGACAAGAAGCAGCAGTGGTGCAGGCTTCCCTCACACACTGAATAAGCACAAGACAAGAAGCAGCGATGCAGGCTTCCCTCATACACAGAATATGCACAAGACAAGAAGCAGGGGTGCAGGCTTCCTTCACACACAAACAGGCACAAGACAAGAAGCAGCAGCGGTGCAGGCTTCCCTCACACACAGAATAGGCACAAGACAAGAAGCAGGGGTGCAGGCTTCCCTCACATAGAGAACAGGAACAAGACAAGAAGCAACAGCGGTGCAGGCTTCCCTCACACACAGAACAGGCACAAGACAAGAAGCAGCAGTGGTGTAGGCTTTCCTCACACACTGAACAGACACAAATCAAGAAGCAACAGTGGTGCAGGCTTCCTTCACACACTGAAGGGCACAATACACGAAGCAGCTCTGCAGGCTTCCTTCACACACTGAACAGGCACAAGACAAGAAGAAGGAGTGCAGGCTTCCCTCACACACAGAATAGGCACAAGACAAGAAGCAGCAGCGGTACAGGCTTCCCTCACACACTGAAGGGTACAAGACAAAAAGCAGCAGTGCAGGCTTCCCTCATACACAGAATAGGCACAAGACAAGAAGCAGCGGTGCAGGCTTCCTTCACACACTGAATAGGCACAAGACAAGAAGAAGCTGTGCAGTCTTCCTTCACACACTGAATAGGCACAAGACAAGAAGCAGGGGTGCAGGCTTCATTCACACACTGAAGGGGCACATGACAAGAAGCAGGGGTGCATGCTTCCCTCTCACACTGAATAGGAACAAGACAATAAGCAGGGGTGCAGGCTTCCCTCACACACAAACAGGCACAAGACAAGAAGCAGGGGTGCAGGCTTCCATCACACACAGAATAGCCTCAAGACAAGAAGCAGCAGAGGTGCAGGCTTCCCTCACACACTGAATAGGCACAAGACAAGAAGCAGGGGTGCAGGCTTCCCTTGCACACTGAGCAGGCACAATACAAGAAGCAGCAGTGGTGCAGGCTTCCCTCACACACTGAATAGGCACAAGACAAGAAGCAGCGATGCAGGCTCACCTCATACACAGAATATGCACAAGACAAGAGGCAGTGGTGCAGGCTTCCTTCACACACAAACAGGCACAAGGCAAGAAGCAGCAGCGGTGCAGGCTTCCCTCACACACAGAATAGGCACAAGACAAGAAGCAGAGGTGCAGGCTTCCCTCACACACAGAATAGGCACAAGACAAGAAGCAGCAGCAGTGCAGGCTTCCCTCACACACTGAATGGGTACAAGACAAGAAGCAGTGGTGCAGGCTTCCCTCACACACTGAACAGGCACACGACAGAAAGTAGGGGTGCAGGCTTCCTTCGCACACTGAGCAGGCACAAGACAAAAAGCAGCAGTGGTGCAGGCTTCCCTCACACACTGAATAAGCACAAGACAAGAAGCAGCGATGCAGGCTTCCCTCATACACAGAATATGCACAAGACAAGAAGCAGGGGTGCAGGCTTCCTTCACACACAAACAGGCACAAGACAAGAAGCAGCAGCAGTGCAGGCTTCCCTCACACACAGAATAGGCACAAGACAAGAAGCAGGGGTGCAGGCTTCCCTCACATAGAGAACAGGAACAAGACAAGAAGCAACAGCGGTGCAGGCTTCCCTCACACACAGAACAGGCACAAGACAAGAAGCAGCAGTGGTGTAGGCTTTCCTCACACACTGAACAGACACAAATCAAGAAGCAACAGTGGTGCAGGCTTCCTTCACACACTGAAGGGCACAAGACACGAAGCAGCTCTGCAGGCTTCCTTCACACACTGAACAGGCACAAGACAAGAAGCAGCGGTGCAGGCTTCCTTCACACACGGAATAGGCACAAGACAAGAAGAAGCAGCTGTGCGGGCTTCCCTCACACACTGAACAGGCACAAGACAAGAAGCAGGGGTGCAGGCTTCCCTCATACACTGAATATGCACAAGACAAGAAGCAGCGGCGCAGGCTTCCCTCACGTACAGAACGTGCACAAGACAAGAAGCAGGGGTGCAGGCTTCCCTCACACACAGAATAGGCACAAGACAAGAAGCAGCGGTTAAGGCTTCCTTCACACATGGAATAGGCACAAGACAAGAAGAAGCAGCTGTGCAGACAAGAAGCAGGGGTGCAGGCTTCCTTCACACACAAACAGGCACAAGACAAGAAGCAGCAGCAGTGCAGGCTTCCCTCACACACAGAATAGGCACAAGACAAGAAGCAGGGGTGCAGGCTTCCCTCACATAGAGAACAGGAACAAGACAAGAAGCAACAGCGGTGCAGGCTTCCCTCACACACAGAACAGGCACAAGACAAGAAGCAGCAGTGGTGTAGGCTTTCCTCACACACTGAACAGACACAAATCAAGAAGCAACAGTGGTGCAGGCTTCCTTCACACACTGAAGGGCACAAGACACGAAGCAGCTCTGCAGGCTTCCTTCACACACTGAACAGGCACAAGACAAGAAGAAGGAGTGCAGGCTTCCCTCACACACAGAATAGGCACAAGACAAGAAGCAGCAGCGGTACAGGCTTCCCTCACACACTGAAGGGTACAAGACAAAAAGCAGCAGTGCAGGCTTCCCTCATACACAGAATAGGCACAAGACAAGAAGCAGCGGTGCAGGCTTCCTTCACACACTGAATAGGCACAAGACAAGAAGAAGCTGTGCAGGCTTCCTTCACACACTGAATAGGCACAAGACAAGAAGCAGGGGTGCAGGCTTCATTCACACACTGAAGGGGCACATGACAAGAAGCAGGGGTGCATGCTTCCCTCTCACACTGAATAGGAACAAGACAATAAGCAGGGGTGCAGGCTTCCCTCACACACAAACAGGCACAAGACAAGAAGCAGGGGTGCAGGCTTCCATCACACACAGAATAGCCTCAAGACAAGAAGCAGCAGAGGTGCAGGCTTCCCTCACACACTGAATAGGCACAAGACAAGAAGCAGGGGTGCAGGCTTCCCTTGCACACTGAGCAGGCACAATACAAGAAGCAGCAGTGGTGCAGGCTTCCCTCACACACTGAATAGGCACAAGACAAGAAGCAGCGATGCAGGCTCACCTCATACACAGAATATGCACAAGACAAGAGGCAGTGGTGCAGGCTTCCTTCACACACAAACAGGCACAAGGCAAGAAGCAGCAGCGGTGCAGGCTTCCCTCACACACAGAATAGGCACAAGACAAGAAGCAGAGGTGCAGGCTTCCCTCACACACAGAATAGGCACAAGACAAGAAGCAGCAGCAGTGCAGGCTTCCCTCACACACTGAATGGGTACAAGACAAGAAGCAGTGGTGCAGGCTTCCCTCACACACTGAACAGGCACACGACAGAAAGTAGGGGTGCAGGCTTCCTTCGCACACTGAGCAGGCACAAGACAAGAAGCAGCGATGCAGGCTTCCCTCATACACAGAATATGCACAAGACAAGAAGCAGGGGTGCAGGCTTCCTTCACACACAAACAGGCACAAGACAAGAAGCAGCAGCAGTGCAGGCTTCCCTCACACACAGAATAGGCACAAGACAAGAAGCAGGGGTGCAGGCTTCCCTCACATAGAGAACAGGAACAAGACAAGAAGCAACAGCGGTGCAGGCTTCCCTCACACACAGAACAGGCACAAGACAAGAAGCAGCAGTGGTGTAGGCTTTCCTCACACACTGAACAGACACAAATCAAGAAGCAACAGTGGTGCAGGCTTCCTTCACACACTGAAGGGCACAAGACACGAAGCAGCTCTGCAGGCTTCCTTCACACACTGAACAGGCACAAGACAAGAAGAAGGAGTGCAGGCTTCCCTCACACACAGAATAGGCACAAGACAAGAAGCAGCAGCGGTACAGGCTTCCCTCACACACTGAAGGGTACAAGACAAAAAGCAGCAGTGCAGGCTTCCCTCATACACAGAATAGGCACAAGACAGGAAGCAGCGGTGCAGGCTTCCTTCACACACTGAATAGGCACAAGACAAGAAGAAGCTGTGCAGGCTTCCTTCACACACTGAATAGGCACAAGACAAGAAGCAGGGGTGCAGGCTTCATTCACACACTGAAGGGGCACATGACAAGAAGCAGGGGTGCATGCTTCCCTCTCACACTGAATAGGAACAAGACAATAAGCAGGGGTGCAGGCTTCCCTCACACACAAACAGGCACAAGACAAGAAGCAGGGGTGCAGGCTTCCATCACACACAGAATAGCCTCAAGGCAAGAAGCAGCAGAGGTGCAGGCTTCCCTCACACACTGAATAGGCACAAGACAAGAAGCAGGGGTGCAGGCTTCCCTTGCACACTGAGCAGGCACAATACAAGAAGCAGCAGTGGTGCAGGCTTCCCTCACACACTGAATAGGCACAAGACAAGAAGCAGCGATGCAGGCTCACCTCATACACAGAATATGCACAAGACAAGAGGCAGTGGTGCAGGCTTCCTTCACACACAAACAGGCACAAGGCAAGAAGCAGCAGCGGTGCAGGCTTCCCTCACACACAGAATAGGCACAAGACAAGAAGCAGAGGTGCAGGCTTCCCTCACACACAGAATAGGCACAAGACAAGAAGCAGCAGCAGTGCAGGCTTCCCTCACACACTGAATGGGTACAAGACAAGAAGCAGTGGTGCAGGCTTCCCTCACACACTGAACAGGCACACAACAGAAAGTAGGGGTGCAGGCTTCCTTCGCACACTGAGCAGGCACAAGACAAAAAGCAGCAGTGGTGCAGGCTTCCCTCACACACTGAATAAGCACAAGACAAGAAGCAGCGATGCAGGCTTCCCTCATACACAGAATATGCACAAGACAAGAAGCAGGGGTGCAGGCTTCCTTCACACACAAACAGGCACAAGACAAGAAGCAGCAGCAGTGCAGGCTTCCCTCACACACAGAATAGGCACAAGACAAGAAGCAGGGGTGCAGGCTTCCCTCACATAGAGAACAGGAACAAGACAAGAAGCAACAGCGGTGCAGGCTTCCCTCACACACAGAACAGGCACAAGACAAGAAGCAGCAGTGGTGTAGGCTTTCCTCACACACTGAACAGACACAAATCAAGAAGCAACAGTGGTGCAGGCTTCCTTCACACACTGAAGGGCACAAGACACGAAGCAGCTCTGCAGGCTTCCTTCACACACTGAACAGGCACAAGACAAGAAGCAGCGGTGCAGGCTTCCTTCACACACGGAATAGGCACAAGACAAGAAGAAGCAGCTGTGCGGGCTTCCCTCACACACTGAACAGGCACAAGACAAGAAGCAGGGGTGCAGGCTTCCCTCATACACTGAATATGCACAAGACAAGAAGCAGCGGCGCAGGCTTCCCTAACGTACAGAACGTGCACAAGACAAGAAGCAGGGGTGCAGGCTTCCCTCACACACAGAATAGGCACAAGACAAGAAGCAGCGGTTAAGGCTTCCTTCACACATGGAATAGGCACAAGACAAGAAGAAGCAGCTGTGCAGGCTTCCCTCACACACTGAATGGGCACAAGACAAGAAGCAGGGGTGCAGTCTTCCCTCACACACTGAACATAGCACAGGACAAGAAGCAGGGGTGCAGGCTTCCCTCATACACTGAATATGCACAAGACAAGAACCAGCAGTGGTGCAGGCTTCCTTCACACACTGAATGGGCACAAGACAAGAAGCAGGGGTGCAGGCTTCCTTCACACACTGAATATGCACAAGACAAGAACCAGCAGTGGTGCAGGCTTCATTCACACACTGAATAGGCACACGACAAGAAGCAGGGGTGCAGGCTTCCCTCACACACAGAATGGGCACAAGACAAGAAGCAGGGGTGCAGGCTTCCCTCACACACAGAATAGCCTCAAGACAAGAAGCAGCAGAGGTGCAGGCTTCCCTCACACACAGATTAGGCACAAGACAAGAAGCAGAGGTGCAGGCTTCCCTCACACACAGAATAGGCACAAGACAAGAAGCAGCAGCAGTGCAGGCTTCCCTCACACACTGAATAGGCACACAACAGAAAGTAGGGGTGCAGGCTTCCTTCACACACTGAGCAGGCACAAGACAAGAAGCAGCAGTGGTGCAGGCTTCCCTCACACACTGAATAAGCACAAGACAAGAAGCAGCGATGCAGGCTTCCCTCATACACAGAATATGCACAAGACAAGAGGCAGGGGTGCAGGCTTCCTTCACACACAAACAGGCACAAGACAAGAAGCAGCAGCGGTGCAGGCTTCCCTCACACACAGAATAGGCACAAGACAAGAAGCAGGGGTGTAGGCTTCCCTCACATAGAGAACAGGAGCAAGACAAGAAGCAACAGCCGTGCAGGCTTCCCTCACACACAGAACAGGCACAAGACAAGAAGCAGCAGTGGTGCAGGCTTCCTTCACAAACTGAAGGGCACAAGACAAGAAGTAGGGGTGCAGGCTTCCCTCACACACTGAACAGGCACAAAACAAGAAGCAACAGTGGTGCAGGCTTCCTTCAGAAAGTGAAGAGCACAAGACAAGAAGCAGCTCTGCAGGCTTCCTTCACACACTGAATAGGCACAAGACAAGAAGCAGGAGTGCAGGCTTCCCTCACACACAGAATAGGCACAAGACAAGAAGCAGCAGCGCTACAGGCTTCCCTCACACACTGAAGGGTACAAGACAAAAAGCAGCGGTGCAGGCTTCCCTCATACACAGAATAGGCACAATACAAGAAGCAGCGGTGCAGGCTTCCTTCACACACTGAATAGGCACAAGACAAGAAGAAGCTGTGCAGGCTTCCTTCACACACTGAATAGGCACAAGACAAGAAGAGGCTGTGCAGGCTTCCTTCACACACTGAATAGGCACAAGACAAGAAGCAGGGGTGCAGGCTTCCCTCACACACTGAACGGGCACATGACAAGAAGCAGGGGTGCGGGCTTCCCTTTCACACTGAATAGGAACAAGACAATAAGCAGGGGTGCAGTCTTCCCTCACACACTGAACATAGCACAGGACAAGAAGCAGGGGTGCAGGCTTCCCTCATACACTGAATATGCACAAGACAAAAACCAGCAGTGGTGCAGGCTTCCTTCACACACTGAATGGGCACAAGAGAAGAAGCAGGGGTGCAGGCTTCCTTCACACACTGAATATGCACAAGACAAGAACCAGCAGTGGTGCAGGCTTCATTCACAGACTGAATAGGCACACGACAAGAAGCAGGGGTGCAGATTTCCCTCACACACAGAATGGGCACAAGACAAGAAGCAGGGGTGCAGGCTTCCCTCACACACAGAATTGCCTCAAGACAAGAAGCAGCAGAGGTGCAGGCTTCCCTCACACACAGAATAGGCACAAGACAAGAAGCAGAGGTGCAGGCTTCCCTCACACACAGAATAGGCACAAGACAAGAAGCAGCAGCAGTGCAGGCTTCCCTCACACACTGAACAGGCACACAACAGAAAGTAGGGGTGCAGGCTTCCTTCGCACACTGAGCAGGCACAAGACAAGAAGCAGCAGTGGTGCAGGCTTCCCTCACACACTGAATAAGCACAAGACAAGAAGCAGCGATGCAGGCTTCCCTCATACACAGAATATGCACAAGACAAGAGGCAGGGGTGCAGGCTTCCTTCACACACAAACAGGCACAAGACAAGAAGCAGCAGCGGTGCAGGCTTCCCTCACACACAGAATAGGCACAAGACAAGAAGCAGGGGTGTAGGCTTCCCTCACATAGAGAACAGGAGCAAGACAAGAAGCAACAGCCGTGCAGGCTTCCCTCACACACAGAACAGGCACAAGACAAGAAGCAGCAGTGGTGCAGGCTTCCTTCACAAACTGAAGGGCACAAGACAAGAAGTAGGGGTGCAGGCTTCCCTGACACACTGAACAGGCACAAAACAAGAAGCAACAGTGGTGCAGGCTTCCTTCAGAAACTGAAGAGCACAAGACAAGAAGCAGCTCTGCAGGCTTCCTTCACACACTGAATAGGCACAAGACAAGAAGCAGGAGTGCAGGCTTCCCTCACACACAGAATAGGCACAAGACAAGAAGCAGCAGCGCTACAGGCTTCCCTCACACACTGAAGGGTACAGGACAAAAAGCAGCGGTGCAGGCTTCCCTCATACACAGAATAGGCACAATACAAGAAGCAGCGGTGCAGGCTTCCTTCACACACTGAATAGGCACAAGACAAGAAGAAGCTGTGCAGGCTTCCTTCACACACTGAATAGGCACAAGACAAGAAGAAGCTGTGCAGGCTTCCTTCACACACTGAATAGGCACAAGACAAGAAGAGGCTGTGCAGGCTTCCTTCACACACTGAATAGGCACAAGACAAGAAGCAGGGGTGCAGGCTTCCCTCACACACTGAACGGGCACATGACAAGAAGCAGGGGTGCGGGCTTCCCTTTCACACTGAATAGGAACAAGACAATAAGCAGGGGTGCAGGCTTCCCTCAGACACAGAATAGGCACAAGAGAAGAAGCAGCAGCGGTACTGGCTTCCCTCAGACACTGAAGGGCACAAGACAAAAAGCAGCGGTGCGGGCTTCCCTCACACACTGAACAGGCACAAGATAGGAAGCAGTGGTGCACGCTTCCCTCACACACTGAACAGGAACAAGACAAGAAGCAGTGGTGAAGGCTTCCGTCACACACAGAACAAGCACAAAACAAGAAGAAGCAGTGGTGCAGGCTTCCCTCACATACAGAACGTGCAAAAGGCAAGAAGCAGGGGTGCAGTCTTTCCTCACACACTGAATAGGCACAAGACAAGAAGCAGCGGTGCAGGCTTTCTTCACACACAGAATAGGCACAAGACAAGATGAAGCAGCTGTGCGGGCTTCCCTCACACACTGAACAGGCACAAGACAAGAAGCAGGGGTGCAGCCTTCTTTCACACACAGAATAGGCACAAGACAAGAAGAAGCAGCAGTGCAGGCTTACCTCACACACTGAATAGGCACAAGACAAGAAGCAGCAGTGGTTCAGGCTTCCTTCACACACTGAATAGGCACAAGACACGAAGCAGGGGGCAGACTTCCTTCACAGACTGAATAGGCACTTGACAAGAAGCAGCAGCGGTGCAGGCTTCCCTCACACACAGAATAGACACAAGACAAGAAGCAGGGGTGCAGGCTTCCCTCACACACAGAATAGGCACAAGACAAGAAGCAGCAGCGGTGCAGGCTTCCCTCACACACTGAATGGGTACAAGACAAGAAACAGTGGTGCAGGCTTCCCTCACACACTTGACAGGCGCAAGACAGGAAGTAGGGGTAAAGGCTTCCCTCGCACACTGAGCAGGCACAAGACAAGAAGCAGCAGTGGTGCAGGCTTCCCTCACACACTGAATAGGCACAAGACAAGAAGCAGCGATGCAGGCTTCCCTCATACACAGAATATGCACAAGACAAGAGGCAGGGGTGCAGGCTTCCTTCACACACAAAGAGGCACAAGACAAGAAGCAGCAGCGGTGCAGGCTTCGCTCACACACAGAATGGGCACAAGACAAGAAGCAGGGGTGCAGGCTTCCCTCACACACAAAATAGCCTCAAGACAAGAAGCAGCAGAGGTGCAGGCTTCCCTCACACACTGAATAGGCACAAGACAAGAAGCAGGGGTGCAGGCTTCCCTTGCACACTGAGCAGGCACAAGACAAGAAGCAGCAGTGGTGCAGGCTTCCCTCACACACTGAATAGGCACAAGACAAGAAGCAGCGATGCAGGCTTCCCTCATACACAGAATATGCACAAGATAAGAGGCAGTGGTGCAGGCTTCCATCACACACAAACAGACACAAGGCAAGAAGCAGCAGCGGTGCAGGCTTCCCTCACACACAGAATAGGCACAAGACAAGAAGCAGAGGTGCAGGCTTCCCTCACACACAGAATAGGCACAAGACAAGAAGCAGCAGCAGTGCAGGCTTCCCTCACACACTGAATGGGTACAAGACAAGAAGCAGTGGTGCAGGCTTCCCTCACACACTGAACAGGCACACAACAGAAAGTAGGGGTGCAGGCTTCCTTCGCACACTGAGCAGGCACAAGACAAGAAGCAGCAGTGGTGCAGGCTTCCCTCACACACTGAATAAGCACAAGACAAGAAGCAGCGATGCAGGCTTCCCTCATACACAGAATATGCACAAGACAAGAAGCAGGGGTGCAGGCTTCCTTCACACACAAACAGGCACAAGACAAGAAGCAGCAGCGGTGCAGGCTTCCCTCACACACAGAATAGGCACAAGACAAGAAGCAGGGGTGCAGGCTTCCCTCACATAGAGAACAGGAACAAGACAAGAAGCAACAGCGGTGCAGGCTTCCCTCACACACAGAACAGGCACAAGACAAGAAGCAGCAGTGGTGTAGGCTTTCCTCACAAACTGAACAGACACAAATCAAGAAGCAACAGTGGTGCAGGCTTCCTTCACACACTGAAGGGCACAAGACACGAAGCAGCTCTGCAGGCTTCCTTCACACACTGAACAGGCACAAGACAAGAAGAAGGAGTGCAGGCTTCCCTCACACACAGAATAGGCACAAGACAAGAAGCGGCAGCGGTACAGGCTTCCCTCACACACTGAAGGGTACAAGACAAAAAGCAGCAGTGCAGGCTTCCCTCATACACAGAATAGGCACAAGACAAGAAGAAGCTGTGCAGGCTTCCTTCACACACTGAATAGGCACAAGACAAGAAGCAGGGGTGCAGGCTTCCCTCACACACTGAACGGGCACATGACAAGAAGCAGGGGTGCAGGCTTCCCTCTCACACTGAATAGGAACAAGACAATAAGCAGGGGTGCAGGCTTCCCTCACACACAGAATAGGCACAAGAGAAGAAGCAGCAGCGGTACTGGCTTCCCTCAGACACTTAAGGGCACAAGACAAAAAGCAGCGGTGCGGGCTTCCCTCACACACTGAACAGGCACAAGATAGGAAGCAGGGGTGCAGGCTTCCCTCACACACTGAACAGGAACAAGACAAGAAGCAGCGGTGCAGGCTTCCCTCACACACAGAACAAGCACAAAACAGGAAGAAGCAGCGGTGCAGACTTCCCTCACATACAGAACGTGCACAAGGCAAGAAGCAAGGGTGCAGTCTTCCCTCACACACTGAATAGGCACAAGACAAGAAGCAGCGGTGCAGGCTTTCTTCACATACAGAATAGGCACAAGACAAGATGAAGCAGCTGTGCGGGCTTCCCTCACACACTGAACAGGCACAAAACAAGAAGCAGGGGTGCAGGCTTCTTTCACACACAGATTAGGCACAAGACAAGAAGAAGCAGCGGTGCAGACTTACCTCACACACTGAATAGGCACAAGACAAGAAGCAGCACTGGTGCAGGCTTCCTTCACACACTGAATAGGCACAAGACACGAAGCAGGGGGCAGACTTCCTTCACAGACTGAATAGGCACTTGACAAGAAGCAGCAGCGGTGCAGGCTTCCCTCACACACAGAATAGGCACAAGACAAGAAGCAGGGGTGCAGGTTTCCCTCACACACAGAATAGGCACAAGACAAGAAGCAGCAATGGTGCAGGCGTCCCTCACACACTGAATAGGCACAAGACAAGAAGCAGCACTGGTACAGGCTTCCCTCACACTCTGAATAGGCTCAAGACAAGAAGCAGCGGTGCAGGCTTCCCTCACACACTGAACAGGTCCAAGACAAGAAGTAGGGGTGCAGGCTTCCCTCACACACTGAGGAGGCACAAGACAAGAAGCAGCAGTGGTGCAGGCTTCCCTCACACAATGAATAGGCAGAAGACAAGACGCAACGGTGCAGGGTTCCTCACACACAGAATATGCACAAGACAAGAAGCAGGGGTGCAGGTTTCCTTCACACACAAACAGGCCCAAGACAAGAAGCAGCAGCAGTGTAGGCTTCCCTCACACACAGAACAGGCACAAGACAAGAAGCAGCAGTGTTGTAGGCTTTCCTCACACACTGAACGGGCACAAGACAATAAGCAGTGGTGCAGGCTTCCCTGATTCACAGAGTAGGTACAAGACAAGAAGCAGTGGTGCAGGCTTCCCTCACACCCAGAATAGGCACCAGACTAGAAGCAGTGGTGCAGGCTTCCCCAACACACTGAATAGGCACAAGACAAGAAGCAGGGGTGTAGGCTTTCCTCACACTCTGAACAGGCACAAAACAAGAAGCAACAGTGGTGTAGGATTCCTTCACACACTGAAGGGCACAAGACAAGAAGCAGCTCTGCAGGCTTCCTTCACACAGTTAATAGGCACAAGACAAGAACAGGAGTGCAGGCTTCCCTCACACACAGAATAGGCACAAGATAAGAAGCAGCAGCGGTGCAGGCTTCCCTCACACACTGAAGGGTACAAGACAAAAAGCAGCGGTGCAGGCTTCCGTCATATACAAAATAGGCACAATACAAGAAGCAGCGGTGCAGGCTTCCTTCACACACTGAATAGGCACAAGACAAGAAGAAGCTGTGCAGGCTTCCTTCACACACTGAATAGGCACAAGACAAGAAGAAGCTGTGCAGGCTTCCTTCACACACTGTATAGGCCCAAAACAAGAAGAAGCTGTGCAGGCTTCCTTCACACACTGAATAGGCACAAGACAAGAAGCAGGGGTGCAGGCTTCCCTCACACACTGAACGGGCACATGACAAGAAGCAGGGGTGCAGGCTTCCCTCTCACACTGAATAGGAACAAGACAATAAGCAGGGGTGCAGGCTTCCCTCACACACAGAATAGGCACAAGAGAAGAAGCAGCAGCAGTACTGGCTTCCCTCAGACACTGAAGGGCACAAGACAAAAAGCAGCGGTGCAGGCTTCCCTCATACACAGAATATGCACAAGACAAGAAGCAGGGGTGCAGGCTTCCTTCACACACAAACAGGCACAAGACAAGAAGAAGCAGCGGTGCAGGCTTCCCTCACACACAGAATAGGCACAAGAGAAGAAGCAGGGGTGCAGGCTTCCCTCACATAGAGAACAGGAACAAGACAAGAAGCAACAGCGGTGCAGGCTTCCCTCACACACAGAACAGGCACAAGAAAAGAAGCAGCAGTGGTGTAGGCTTTCCTCACACACTGAACAGACACAAATCAAGAAGCAGCAGCAGTGCAGGCTTCCTTCACACACTGAATAGGCACAAGACAAGAAGAAGCTGTGCAGGCTTCCTTCACACACTGAATAGGCACAAGACAAGAAGCAGGGGTGCAGGCTTCCCTCACACACTGAACGGGCACATGACAAGAAGCAGGGGTGCAGGCTTCCCTCTCACACTGAATAGGAACAAGACAATAAGCAGGGGTGCAGGCTTCCCTCACACACAGAATAGGCACAAGAGAAGAAGCAGCAGCGGTACTGGCTTCCCTCAGACACTGAAGGGCACAAGACAAAAAGCAGCGGTGCGGGCTTCCCTCACACACTGAACAGGCACAAGATAGGAAGCAGGGGTGCAGGCTTCCCTCACGCACTGAACAGGAACAAGACAAGAAGCAGCGGTGCAGGCTTCCATCACACACAGAACAAGCACAAAACAGGAAGAAGCAGAGGTGCAGGCTTCCCTCACATGCAGAACGTGCACAAGGCGAGAAGCAAGGGTGCAGTCTTCCCTCACACACTGAATAGGCACAAGACAAGAAGCAGCGGTGCAGGCTTTCTTCACATACAGAATAGGCACAAGACAAGATGAAGCAGCTGTGTGGGCTTCCCTCACACACTGAACAGGCACAAAACAAGAAGCAGGGGTGCAGGCTTCTTTCACACACAGATTAGGAACAAGACAAGAAGAAGCAGTGGTGCAGACTTACCTCACACACTGAATAGGCACATGACAAGAAGCAGCAGTGGTGCAGGCTTCCTTCACACACTGAATAGGCACAAGACACGAAGCAGGGGGCAGACTTCCTTCACAGACTGAATAGGCACTTGACAAGAAGCAGCAGCGGTGCAGCCTTCCCTCACACACAGAATAGGCACAAGACAAGAAGCAGGGGTGCAGGTTTCCCTCACACACAGAATAGGCACAAGACAAGAAGCAGCAGTGGTGCAGGCGACCCTCACACACTGAATAGGCACAAGACAAGAAGCAACACTGGTGCAGGCTTCCCTCACACTCTGAATAGGCTCAAGACAAGAAGCAGCGGTGCAGGCTTCCGTCACACACTGAACAGGTACAAGACAAGATGAAGGGGTGCAGGCTTCCCTCACACACTGAGCAGGCACAAGACAAGAAGCAGCAGTGGTGCAGGCTTCCCTCACACAATGAATAGGCAGAAGACAAGATGCAGCGGTGCAGGGTTCCTCACACACAGAATATGCACAAGACAAGAAGTAGGGGTGCAGGCTTCCTTCACACACAAACAGGCCCAAGACAAGAAGCAGCAACGGTGTAGGCTTCCCTCACACACAGAACAGGCACAAGACAAGAAGCAGCAGTGGTGTAGGCTTTCCTCACACACTGAACGGGAACAAGACAATAAGCAGTGGTGCAGGCTTCCCTCTCACACAGAATAGGCACAAGACAAGAAGCAGTGGTGCAGGCTTCCCTAACACACTGAATAGGCACAAGACAAGAAGCAGGGGTGTAGGCTTTCCTCACACACTGAACAGGCACAAAACAAGAAGCAACAGTGGTGTAGGCTTCCTTCACACACTGAAGGGCACAAGACAAGAAGCAGCTCTGCAGGCTTCCTTCACACACTTAATAGGCACAAGACAAGAAGCAGGAGTGCAGGCTTCCCTCACACACAGAATAGGCACAAGACAAGAAGCAGCAGCGGTACAGGCTTCCCTCACACACTGAAGGGTACAAGACAAAAAGCAGCGGTGCAGGCTTCCGTCATACACGGAATAGGCACAATACAAGAAGCAGCGGTGAAGCCTTCCTTCACACACTGAATAGGCACAAGACAAGAAGAAGCTGTGCAGGCTTCCTTCACACACTGAATAGGCACAAGACAAGAAGAATCTGTGCAGGCTTCCTTCACACACTGAATAGGCACAAGACAGAAGCAGGGGTGCAGGCTTCCCTCACACACTGAACGGGCACATGACAAGAAGCAGGGGTGCAGGCTTCCCTCTCACACTGAATAGGAACAAGACAATAAGCAGGGGTGCAGGCTTCCCTCACACACAGAATAGGCACAAGAGAAGAAGCAGCAGCAGTACTGGCTTCCCTCAGACACTGAATGGCACAAGTCAAAAAGCAGCGGTGAGGGCTTCCCTCACATAGAGAACAGGAACAAGACAAGAAGCAACAGCGGTGCAGGCTTCCCTCACACACAGAACAGGCACAAGACAAGAAGAAGCAGTGGTGTAGGCTTTCCTCACACACTGAACAGACACAAATCAAGAAGCAACAGTGGTGCAGGCTTCCTTCACACACTGAATAGGCACAAGACAAGAAGAAGCTGTGCAGGCTTCCTTCACACACTGAATAGGCACAAGACAAGAAGCAGGGGTGCAGGCTTTCCTCACACACTGAACGGGCACATGACAAGAAGCAGGGGTGCAGGCTTCCCTCTCACACTGAATAGGAACAAGACAATAAGCAGGGGTGCAGGCTTCCCTCACACACAGAATAGGCACAAGAGAAGAAGCAGCAGCGGCACTGGCTTCCCTCAGACACTGAAGGGCACAAGACAAAAAGCAGCGGTGCGGGCTTCCCTCACACACTGAACAGGCACAAGATAGGAAGCAGGGGTGCAGGCTTCCCTCACGCACTGAACAGGAACAAGACAAGAAGCAGCGGTGCAGGCTTCCATCACACACAGAACAAGCGCAAAACAGGAAGAAGCAGCGGTGCAGGCTTCCCTCACATACAGAACGTGCACAAGGCGAGAAGCAAGGGTGCACTCTTCCCTCACACACTGAATAGGCACAAGACAAGAAGCAGCGGTGCAGGCTTTCTTCACATGCAGAATAGGCACAAGACAAGATGAAGCAGCTGTGCGGGCTTCCCTCACACACTGAACAGGCACAAAACAAGAAGCAGGGGTGCAGGCTTTTTTCACACACAGATTAGGCACAAGACAAGAAGAAGCAGCGGTGCAGACTTACCTCACACACTGAATAGGCACAAGACAAGAAGCAGCAGTGGTGCAGGCTTCCCTCACACACTGAATAGGCACAAGACACGAAGCCGGGGGCAGACTTCATTCACAGACTGAATAGGCACTTGACAAGAAGCAGCAGTGGTGCAGGCTTCCCTCACACACAGAATAGGCACAAGACAAGAAGCAGGGGTGCAGGTTTCCCTCACACACAGAATAGGCACAAGACAAGAAGCAGCAGTGGTGCAGGCGTCCCTCACACACTGAATAGGCACAAGACAAGAAGCAGCACTGGTGCAGGCTTCCCTCACACTCTGAATAGGCTCAAGACAAGAAGCAGCGGTGCAGGCTTCCCTCACACACTGAACAGGTACAAGAGAAGATGTAGGGGTGCAGGCTTCCCTCACACACTGAGCAGGCAGAAGACAAGAAGCAGCAGTGGTGCAGGCTTCCCTCACACAATGAATAGGCAGAAGACAAGACGCAGCGGTGCAGGGTTCCTCACACACAGAATATGCACAAGACAAGAAGTAGGGGTGCAGGCTTCCTTCACACACAAACAGGCCCAAGACAAGAAGCAGCAGCGGTGTATGCTTCCCTCACACACAGAACAGGCACAAGACAAGAAGCAGCAGGGGTGCAGCTTCCATCACACACTGAATGGGCACAAGACAAGAAGTAGGGGTGCAGGCTTCCCTCACACACTGAATAGGCACAAGACAATAAGCAGCGGTGCAGGCTTCCCTCACCCACTGAATGGGCACAAGACAAGAAGCAGGGGTGCAGGCTTCCCTCACACACAGAACAGGAACAAGACAAGAAGCAGCGGTGCAGGCTTCCCTCACACACAGAATAAGCACAAAACAAGAAGAAGCAGTGTTGCAGGCTTCCCTCACATACAGAACGTGCACAAGGAAAGAAGCAGGGGTGCAGTCTTCCCTCACACACTGAATAGGCACAAGACGAGAAGCAGCGGTGCAGGCTTCCTTCACACACAGAATAGGCGCAAGACAAGATAAAGCAGCTGTGCGGGCTTCCCTCACACACTGAACAGGCACAAGACAAGAAGCAGGGGTGCAGGCTTCTTTCATACACAGAATAGGCACAAGACAAGAAGAAGCAGCTTTGCAGGCTTACCTCGCACACTGAATAGGCACAAGACAAGAAGCAGCAGTGGTGCAGGGTTCCTTCACACACTGAATAGGCACAGGACACGAAGCAGGGGGCAGACTTCCTTCACAGACTGAATAGGCACTTGACAAGAAGCAGCAGCGGTGAAAGCTTCCCTCACACACAGAATAGGCACAAGACAAGAAACAGGGGTGCAGGCTTCCCTTACACACAGAATAGGGACACGACAAGAAGCAGCAGTGGTGCAGGCTTCCCTCACACACTGAATGGGCACAAGACAAGAAGCAGCAGTGATGCAGGCTTTCCTCACACACTGAATAGGCACAAGACAAGAAGCAGCGGTGCAGGCTTCCCTCACACACAGAATATGCACAAGACAAGAAGCAGGGGTGCAGTCTTCCCTCACACACAAACAGGCCCAAGACAAGAAGCAGCAGCGGTGCAGGCTTCCCTCACACACAGAAGAGGCAAAAGACAAGAAGAAGGGGTCCAGGCTTCCCTCACACAGAGAACAGGCACAAGACAAGAAGCAGCACCGGTGCAGGCTTCCCTCATACACAGAACAGGCACAAGACAAGAAGCAGCAGTGGTGTAGGCTTTCCTCACACACTGCACGGGCACAAAACAATAAGCAGTGGTGCAGGCTTCCCTCACACACAGAATAGGCACAAGACAAGAAGCAGTGGTGTAGGCTTCCCTCACACACTGAATGGGCACAAGACAAGAAGCAGGGGTGCAGGCTTCCCTCACACACTGAACAGGCACAAAACAAGAAGCAGCAGCATGCATGCTTCCTTCACACACTGAATAGGCACAAGACAAGAAGAAGCTGTGCAGGCTTCCTTCACACACTGAATAGGCACAAGACAAGAAGCAGGGGTGCAGGCTTTCCTCAGACACTGAACGGGCACATGACAAGAAGCAGGGGTGCAGGCTTCCCTCACACACTGAATAGGAACAAGACAATAAGCAGGGGTGCAGGCTTCCCTCACAAACAGAATAGGCACAAGACAAGAAGCAGCAGCGATACAGGCTTCCCTCACGCACTGTAGGGCACAAGACAAAAAGCTGTGGTTCAGGCTTCCCTCACACACTGAACAAGCACAAGATAGGAAGCAGGGGTGCAGGCTTCCCTCACACACTGAACAGCAACAAGACAAGAAGCAGCGGTGCAGGCTTCCCTTACACACAGAACAAGCACAAAACAAGAAGAAGCCGCGGTGCAGGCTTCCCTCACATACAGAACGTGCACAACGCAAGAAGCAGGGATGCAGGCTTCCCTCATACACTGAATATGCACAAGACAAGAAGCAGCGGCGCAGGCTTCCCTCACGTACAGAACGTGCACAAGACAAGAAGCAGGGGTGCAGGCTTCCCTCACACACAGAATAGGCACAAGACAAGAAGCAGCAGTGGTGCAGGCTTTCTTCACACATTGAATAGGCACAAGACAAGAAGCAGGGGTGCAGCTTCCCTCATACACTGAATGGGCACAAGACAAGAAGTAGGGGTTCAGGCTTCCCTCACACACTGAATAGGCACAAGACAATAAGCAGCGGTGCAGGCTTCCCTCACCCACTGAATGGGCACAAGACAAGAAGCAGGGGTGCAGGCTTCCCTCACACACAGAACAGGAACAAGACAAGAAGCAGCGGTGCAGGCTTCCCTCACACACAGAACAAGCACAAAACAAGAAGAAGCAGTGTTGCAGGCTTCCCTCACATACAGAACGTGCACAAGGAAAGAAGCAGGGGTGCAGGCTTCCCTCACATAGAGAACAGGAACAAGACAAGAAGCAACAGCGGTGCAGGCTTCCCTCACACACAGAACAGGCACAAGAAAAGAAGCAGCAGTGGTGTAGGCTTTCCTCACACACTGAACAGACACAAATCAAGAAGCAGCAGCAGTGCAGGCTTCCTTCACACACTGAATAGGCACAAGACAAGAAGAAGCTGTGCAGGCTTCCTTCACACACTGAATAGGCACAAGACAAGAAGCAGGGGTGCAGGCTTCCCTCACACACTGAACGGGCACATGACAAGAAGCAGGGGTGCAGGCTTCCCTCTCACACTGAATAGGAACAAGACAATAAGCAGGGGTGCAGGCTTCCCTCACACACAGAATAGGCACAAGAGAAGAAGCAGCAGCGGTACTGGCTTCCCTCAGACACTGAAGGGCACAAGACAAAAAGCAGCGGTGCGGGCTTCCCTCACACACTGAACAGGCACAAGATAGGAAGCAGGGGTGCAGGCTTCCCTCACGCACTGAACAGGAACAAGACAAGAAGCAGCGGTGCAGGCTTCCATCACACACAGAACAAGCACAAAACAGGAAGAAGCAGAGGTGCAGGCTTCCCTCACATGCAGAACGTGCACAAGGCGAGAAGCAAGGGTGCAGTCTTCCCTCACACACTGAATAGGCACAAGACAAGAAGCAGCGGTGCAGGCTTTCTTCACATACAGAATAGGCACAAGACAAGATGAAGCAGCTGTGTGGGCTTCCCTCACACACTGAACAGGCACAAAACAAGAAGCAGGGGTGCAGGCTTCTTTCACACACAGATTAGGAACAAGACAAGAAGAAGCAGTGGTGCAGACTTACCTCACACACTGAATAGGCACATGACAAGAAGCAGCAGTGGTGCAGGCTTCCTTCACACACTGAATAGGCACAAGACACGAAGCAGGGGGCAGACTTCCTTCACAGACTGAATAGGCACTTGACAAGAAGCAGCAGCGGTGCAGCCTTCCCTCACACACAGAATAGGCACAAGACAAGAAGCAGGGGGGCAGGTTTCCCTCACACACAGAATAGGCACAAGACAAGAAGCAGCAGTGGTGCAGGCGACCCTCACACACTGAATAGGCACAAGACAAGAAGCAACACTGGTGCAGGCTTCCCTCACACTCTGAATAGGCTCAAGACAAGAAGCAGCGGTGCAGGCTTCCGTCACACACTGAACAGGTACAAGACAAGATGTAGGGGTGCAGGCTTCCCTCACACACTGAGCAGGCACAAGACAAGAAGCAGCAGTGGTGCAGGCTTCCCTCACACAATGAATAGGCAGAAGACAAGATGCAGCGGTGCAGGGTTCCTCACACACAGAATATGCACAAGACAAGAAGTAGGGGTGCAGGCTTCCTTCACACACAAACAGGCCCAAGACAAGAAGCAGCAACGGTGTAGGCTTCCCTCACACACAGAACAGGCACAAGACAAGAAGCAGCAGTGGTGTAGGCTTTCCTCACACACTGAACGGGAACAAGACAATAAGCAGTGGTGCAGGCTTCCCTCTCACACAGAATAGGCACAAGACAAGAAGCAGTGGTGCAGGCTTCCCTAACACACTGAATAGGCACAAGACAAGAAGCAGGGGTGTAGGCTTTCCTCACACACTGAACAGGCACAAAACAAGAAGCAACAGTGGTGTAGGCTTCCTTCACACACTGAAGGGCACAAGACAAGAAGCAGCTCTGCAGGCTTCCTTCACACACTTAATAGGCACAAGACAAGAAGCAGGAGTGCAGGCTTCCCTCACACACAGAATAGGCACAAGACAAGAAGCAGCAGCGGTACAGGCTTCCCTCACACACTGAAGGGTACAAGACAAAAAGCAGCGGTGCAGGCTTCCGTCATACACGGAATAGGCACAATACAAGAAGCAGCGGTGAAGCCTTCCTTCACACACTGAATAGGCACAAGACAAGAAGAAGCTGTGCAGGCTTCCTTCACACACTGAATAGGCACAAGACAAGAAGAATCTGTGCAGGCTTCCTTCACACACTGAATAGGCACAAGACAGAAGCAGGGGTGCAGGCTTCCCTCACACACTGAACGGGCACATGACAAGAAGCAGGGGTGCAGGCTTCCCTCTCACACTGAATAGGAACAAGACAATAAGCAGGGGTGCAGGCTTCCCTCACACACAGAATAGGCACAAGAGAAGAAGCAGCAGCAGTACTGGCTTCCCTCAGACACTGAATGGCACAAGTCAAAAAGCAGCGGTGAGGGCTTCCCTCACATAGAGAACAGGAACAAGACAAGAAGCAACAGCGGTGCAGGCTTCCCTCACACACAGAACAGGCACAAGACAAGAAGAAGCAGTGGTGTAGGTTTTCCTCACACACTGAACAGACACAAATCAAGAAGCAACAGTGGTGCAGGCTTCCTTCACACACTGAATAGGCACAAGACAAGAAGAAGCTGTGCAGGCTTCCTTCACACACTGAATAGGCACAAGACAAGAAGCAGGGGTGCAGGCTTTCCTCACACACTGAACGGGCACATGACAAGAAGCAGGGGTGCAGGCTTCCCTCTCACACTGAATAGGAACAAGACAATAAGCAGGGGTGCAGGCTTCCCTCACACACAGAATAGGCACAAGAGAAGAAGCAGCAGCGGCACTGGCTTCCCTCAGACACTGAAGGGCACAAGACAAAAAGCAGCGGTGCGGGCTTCCCTCACACACTGAACAGGCACAAGATAGGAAGCAGGGGTGCAGGCTTCCCTCACGCACTGAACAGGAACAAGACAAGAAGCAGCGGTGCAGGCTTCCATCACACACAGAACAAGCGCAAAACAGGAAGAAGCAGCGGTGCAGGCTTCCCTCACATACAGAACGTGCACAAGGCGAGAAGCAAGGGTGCACTCTTCCCTCACACACTGAATAGGCACAAGACAAGAAGCAGCGGTGCAGGCTTTCTTCACATGCAGAATAGGCACAAGACAAGATGAAGCAGCTGTGCGGGCTTCCCTCACACACTGAACAGGCACAAAACAAGAAGCAGGGGTGCAGGCTTTTTTCACACACAGATTAGGCACAAGACAAGAAGAAGCAGCGGTGCAGACTTACCTCACACACTGAATAGGCACAAGACAAGAAGCAGCAGTGGTGCAGGCTTCCCTCACACACTGAATAGGCACAAGACACGAAGCCGGGGGCAGACTTCATTCACAGACTGAATAGGCACTTGACAAGAAGCAGCAGTGGTGCAGGCTTCCCTCACACACAGAATAGGCACAAGACAAGAAGCAGGGGTGCAGGTTTCCCTCACACACAGAATAGGCACAAGACAAGAAGCAGCAGTGGTGCAGGCGTCCCTCACACACTGAATAGGCACAAGACAAGAAGCAGCACTGGTGCAGGCTTCCCTCACACTCTGAATAGGCTCAAGACAAGAAGCAGCGGTGCAGGCTTCCCTCACACACTGAACAGGTACAAGAGAAGATGTAGGGGTGCAGGCTTCCCTCACACACTGAGCAGGCAGAAGACAAGAAGCAGCAGTGGTGCAGGCTTCCCTCACACAATGAATAGGCAGAAGACAAGACGCAGCGGTGCAGGGTTCCTCACACACAGAATATGCACAAGACAAGAAGTAGGGGTGCAGGCTTCCTTCACACACAAACAGGCCCAAGACAAGAAGCAGCAGCGGTGTATGCTTCCCTCACACACAGAACAGGCACAAGACAAGAAGCAGCAGGGGTGCAGCTTCCATCACACACTGAATGGGCACAAGACAAGAAGTAGGGGTGCAGGCTTCCCTCACACACTGAATAGGCACAAGACAATAAGCAGCGGTGCAGGCTTCCCTCACCCACTGAATGGGCACAAGACAAGAAGCAGGGGTGCAGGCTTCCCTCACACACAGAACAGGAACAAGACAAGAAGCAGCGGTGCAGGCTTCCCTCACACACAGAATAAGCACAAAACAAGAAGAAGCAGTGTTGCAGGCTTCCCTCACATACAGAACGTGCACAAGGAAAGAAGCAGGGGTGCAGTCTTCCCTCACACACTGAATAGGCACAAGACGAGAAGCAGCGGTGCAGGCTTCCTTCACACACAGAATAGGCGCAAGACAAGATAAAGCAGCTGTGCGGGCTTCCCTCACACACTGAACAGGCACAAGACAAGAAGCAGGGGTGCAGGCTTCTTTCATACACAGAATAGGCACAAGACAAGAAGAAGCAGCTTTGCAGGCTTACCTCGCACACTGAATAGGCACAAGACAAGAAGCAGCAGTGGTGCAGGGTTCCTTCACACACTGAATAGGCACAGGACACGAAGCAGGGGGCAGACTTCCTTCACAGACTGAATAGGCACTTGACAAGAAGCAGCAGCGGTGAAAGCTTCCCTCACACACAGAATAGGCACAAGACAAGAAACAGGGGTGCAGGCTTCCCTCACACACAGAATAGGGACACGACAAGAAGCAGCAGTGGTGCAGGCTTCCCTCACACACTGAATGGGCACAAGACAAGAAGCAGCAGTGATGCAGGCTTTCCTCACACACTGAATAGGCACAAGACAAGAAGCAGCGGTGCAGGCTTCCCTCACACACAGAATATGCACAAGACAAGAAGCAGGGGTGCAGTCTTCCCTCACACACAAACAGGCCCAAGACAAGAAGCAGCAGCGGTGCAGGCTTCCCTCACACACAGAAGAGGCAAAAGACAAGAAGAAGGGGTCCAGGCTTCCCTCACACAGAGAACAGGCACAAGACAAGAAGCAGCACCGGTGCAGGCTTCCCTCATACACAGAACAGGCACAAGACAAGAAGCAGCAGTGGTGTAGGCTTTCCTCACACACTGCACGGGCACAAAACAATAAGCAGTGGTGCAGGCTTCCCTCACACACAGAATAGGCACAAGACAAGAAGCAGTGGTGTAGGCTTCCCTCACACACTGAATGGGCACAAGACAAGAAGCAGGGGTGCAGGCTTCCCTCACACACTGAACAGGCACAAAACAAGAAGCAGCAGCATGCATGCTTCCTTCACACACTGAATAGGCACAAGACAAGAAGAAGCTGTGCAGGCTTCCTTCACACACTGAATAGGCACAAGACAAGAAGCAGGGGTGCAGGCTTTCCTCAGACACTGAACGGGCACATGACAAGAAGCAGGGGTGCAGGCTTCCCTCACACACTGAATAGGAACAAGACAATAAGCAGGGGTGCAGGCTTCCCTCACAAACAGAATAGGCACAAGACAAGAAGCAGCAGCGATACAGGCTTCCCTCACGCACTGAAGGGCACAAGACAAAAAGCTGTGGTTCAGGCTTCCCTCACACACTGAACAAGCACAAGATAGGAAGCAGGGGTGCAGGCTTCCCTCACACACTGAACAGCAACAAGACAAGAAGCAGCGGTGCAGGCTTCCCTTACACACAGAACAAGCACAAAACAAGAAGAAGCCGCGGTGCAGGCTTCCCTCACATACAGAACGTGCACAACGCAAGAAGCAGGGATGCAGGCTTCCCTCATACACTGAATATGCACAAGACAAGAAGCAGCGGCGCAGGCTTCCCTCACGTACAGAACGTGCACAAGACAAGAAGCAGGGGTGCAGGCTTCCCTCACACACAGAATAGGCACAAGACAAGAAGCAGCAGTGGTGCAGGCTTTCTTCACACATTGAATAGGCACAAGACAAGAAGCAGGGGTGCAGCTTCCCTCATACACTGAATGGGCACAAGACAAGAAGTAGGGGTTCAGGCTTCCCTCACACACTGAATAGGCACAAGACAATAAGCAGCGGTGCAGGCTTCCCTCACCCACTGAATGGGCACAAGACAAGAAGCAGGGGTGCAGGCTTCCCTCACACACAGAACAGGAACAAGACAAGAAGCAGCGGTGCAGGCTTCCCTCACACACAGAACAAGCACAAAACAAGAAGAAGCAGTGTTGCAGGCTTCCCTCTCATACAGAACGTGCACAAGGAAAGAAGCAGGGGTGCAGCCTTCCCTCACACACTGAGTAGGCACAAGACAAGAAGCAGCGGTGCAGGCTTCCTTCACACACAGAATAGGCGCAAGACAAGATAAAGCAGCTGTGCGGGCTTCCCTCACACACTGAACAGGCACAAGACAAGAAGCAGGGGTGCAGGCTTCTTTCATACACAGAATAGGCACAAGACAAGAAGAAGCAGCTTTGCAGGCTTACCTTGCACACTGAAGAGGCACAAGACAAGAAGCAGCAGTGGTGCAGGGTTCCTTCACATACTGAATAGGCACAAGACACGAAGCAGGGGGCAGACTTCCTTCACAGACTGAATAGGCACTTGACAAGAAGCAGCAGCGGTGCAGGCTACCCTCACACACAGAATAGGCACAAGACAAGAAGCAGGGGTGCAGGCTTCCCTCACACACAGAATAGGGATAAGACAAGAAGCAGCAGTGGTGCAGGCTTCCCTCACACACTGAATGGGCACAAGACAAGAAGCAGCACCGATGCAGGCTTTCCTCACACACTGAATAGGCACAAGACAAGAAGCAGGGGTGCAGGCTTCCCTCACACACTGAACGGGCACATGACAAGAAGCAGGGGTGCAGGCTTCCCTCTCACACTGAATAGGAACAAGACAATAAGCAGGGGTGCAGGCTTCCCTCACACACAGAATAGGCACAAGAGAAGAAGCAGCAGCAGTACTGGCTTCCCTCAGACACTGAAGGGCACAAGACAAAAAGCAGCGGTGCAGGCTTCCCTCATTCACAGAATATGCACAAGACAAGAAGCAGGGGTGCATGCTTCCTTCACACACAAACAGGCACAAGACAAGAAGAAGCAGCGGTGCAGGCTTCCCTCACACACAGAATAGGCACAAGACAAGAAGCAGGGGTGCAGGCTTCCCTCACATAGAGAACAGGAACAAGACAAGAAGCAACAGCGGTGCAGGCTTCCCTCACACACAGAACAGGCACAAGACAAGAAGCAGCAGTGGTGTAGGCTTTCCTCACACACTGAACAGACACAAATCAAGAAGCAGCACCAGTGCAGGCTTCCTTCACACACTGAATAGGCACAAGACAAGAAGAAGCTGTGCAGGCTTCCTTCACACACTGAATGGGCACAAGACAAGAAGCAGGGGTGTGGCTTCCCTCACACACTGAACGGGCACATGACAAGAAGCAGGGGTGCAGGCTTCCCTCTCACACTGAATAGGAACAAGACAATAAGCAGAGGTGCAGGCTTCCCTCACACACAGAATAGGCACAAGAGAAGAAGCAGCAGCGGTACTGGCTTCCCTCAGACACTGAAGGGCACAAGACAAAAAGCAGCGGTGCGGGCTTCCCTCACACACTGAACAGGCACAAGATAGGAAGCAGGGGTTCAGGCTTCCCTCACGCACTGAACAGGAACAAGACAAGAAGCAGCAGTGCATGCTTCCATCACACACAAAACAAGCACAAAACAGGAAGAAGCAGCGGTGCAGGCTTCCCTCACATGCAGAACGTGCACAAGGCGAGAAGCAAGGGTGCAGGCTTCCCTCACACACTGAATAGGCACAAGACAAGAAGCAGCGGTGCAGGCTTTCTTCACATACAGAATAGGCACAAGACAAGATGAAGCAGCTGTGTGGGCTTCCCTCACACACTGAACAGGCACAAAACAAGAAGCAGGGGTGCAGGCATCTTTCACACACAGATTAGGCACAAGACAGGAAGAAGCAGTGGTGCAGACTTACCTCACACACTGAATAGGCACAAGACAAGAAGCAGCAGTGGTGCAGGCTTCCTTCACACACTGAATAGGCACAAGACACGAAGCAGGGGGCAGACTTCCTTCACAGACTGAATAGGCACTTGACAAGAAGCAGCAGCGGTGCAGGCTTCCCTCACACACAGAATAGGCACAAGACAAGAAGCAGGGGTGCAGGTTTCCCTCACACACAGAATAGGCACAAGACAAGAAGCAGCAGTGGTGCAGGCGTCCCTCACACACTGAATAGGCACAAGACAAGAAGCAGCACTGGTGCAGGCTTCCCTCACACTCTGAATAGGCTCAAGACAAGAAGCAGCGGTGCAGGCTTCCGTCACACACTGAACAGGTAAAAGACAAGATGAAGGGGTGCAGGCTTCCCTCACACACTGAGCAGGCACAAGACAAGAAGCAGCAGTGGTGCAGGCTTCCCTCACACAATGAATAGGCAGAAGACAAGACGCAGCGGTGCAGGGTTCCTCACACACAGAATATGCACAAGACAAGAAGTAGGGGTGCAGGCTTCCTTCACACACAAACAGGCCCAAGACAAGAAGCAGCAAAGGTGTAGGCTTCCCTCACACACAGAACAGGCACAAGACAAGAAGCAGCAGTGGTGTAGGCTTTCCTCACACACTGAACGGGAACAAGACAATAAGCAGTGGTGCAGGCTTCCCTCTCACACAGAATAGGCACAAGACAAGAAGCAGTGGTGCAGGCTTCCCTCACACACAGAATAGGCACCAGACTAGAAGCAGTGGTGCAGGCTTCCCTAACACACTGAATAGACACAAGACAAGAAGCAGGGGTGTAGGCTTTCCTCACACACTGAACAGGCACAAAACAAGAAGCAACAGTGGTGTAGGCTTCCTTCACACACTGAAGGGCACAAGACAAGAAGCAGCTCTGCAGGCTTCCTTCACACACTTAATAGGCACAAGACAAGAAGCAGGAGTGCAGGCTTCCCTCACACACAGAATAGGCACAAGACAAGAAGCAGCAGCGGTACAGGCTTCCCTCACACACTGAAGGGTACAAGACAAAAAGCAGCGGTGCAGGCTTCCGTCATACACGGAATAGGCACAATACAAGAAGCAGCGGTGCAGGCTTCCTTCACACACTGAATAGGCACAAGACAAGAAGAAGCTGTGCAGGCTTCCTTCACACACTGAATAGGCACAAGACAAGAAGAAGCTGTGCAGGCTTCCTTCACACACTGAATAGGCACAAGACAGAAGCAGGGGTGCAGGCTTCCCTCACACACTGAACGGGCACATGACAAGAAGCAGGGGTGCAGGCTTCCCTTGCACACTGAGCAGGCACAAGACAAGAAGCAGCAGTGGTGCAGGCTTCCCTCACACACTGAATAGGCACAAGACAAGAAGCAGCGATGCAGGCTTCCCTCATACACAGAATATGCACAAGATAAGAGGCAGTGGTGCAGGCTTCCATCACACACAAACAGACACAAGGCAAGAAGCAGCAGCGGTGCAGGCTTCCCTCACACACAGAATAGGCACAAGACAAGAAGCAGAGGTGCAGGCTTCCCTCACACACAGAATAGGCACAAGACAAGAAGCAGCAGCAGTGCAGGCTTCCCTCACACACTGAATGGGTACAAGACAAGAAGCAGTGGTGCAGGCTTCCCTCACACACTGAACAGGCACACAACAGAAAGTAGGGGTGCAGGCTTCCTTCGCACACTGAGCAGGCACAAGACAAGAAGCAGCAGTGGTGCAGGCTTCCCTCACACACTGAATAAGCACAAGACAAGAAGCAGCGATGCAGGCTTCCCTCATACACAGAATATGCACAAGACAAGAAGCAGGGGTGCAGGCTTCCTTCACACACAAACAGGCACAAGACAAGAAGCAGCAGCGGTGCAGGCTTCCCTCACACACAGAATAGGCACAAGACAAGAAGCAGGGGTGCAGGCTTCCCTCACATAGAGAACAGGAACAAGACAAGAAGCAACAGCGGTGCAGGCTTCCCTCACACACAGAACAGGCACAAGACAAGAAGCAGCAGTGGTGTAGGCTTTCCTCACACACTGAACAGACACAAATCAAGAAGCAACAGTGGTGCAGGCTTCCTTCACACACTGAAGGGTACAAGACACGAAGCAGCTCTGCAGGCTTCCTTCACACACTGAACAGGCACAAGACAAGAAGAAGGAGTGCAGGCTTCCCTCACACACAGAATAGGCACAAGACAAGAAGCAGCAGCGGTACAGGCTTCCCTCACACACTGAAGGGTACAAGACAAAAAGCAGCAGTGCAGGCTTCCCTCATACACAGAATAGGCACAAGACAAGAAGAAGCTGTGCAGGCTTCCTTCACACACTGAATAGGCACAAGACAAGAAGCAGGGGTGCAGGCTTCCCTCACACACTGAACGGGCACATGACAAGAAGCAGGGGTGCAGGCTTCCCTCTCACACTGAATAGGAACAAGACAATAAGCAGGGGTGCAGGCTTCCCTCACACACAGAATAGGCACAAGAGAAGAAGCAGCAGCGGTACTGGCTTCCCTCAGACACTTAAGGGCACAAGACAAAAAGCAGCGGTGCGGGCTTCCCTCACACACTGAACAGGCACAAGAAAGGAAGCAGGGGTGCAGGCTTCCCTCACACACTGAACAGGAACAAGACAAGAAGCAGCGGTGCAGGCTTCCCTCACACACAGAACAAGCACAAAACAGGAAGAAGCAGCGGTGCAGACTTCCCTCACATACAGAACGTGCACAAGGCAAGAAGCAAGGGTGCAGTCTTCCCTCACACACTGAATAGGCACAAGACAAGAAGCAGCGGTGCAGGCTTTCTTCACATACAGAATAGGCACAAGACAAGATGAAGCAGCTGTGCGGGCTTCCCTCACACACTGAACAGGCACAAAACAAGAAGCAGGGGTGCAGGCTTCTTTCACACACAGATTAGGCACAAGACAAGAAGAAGCAGCGGTGCAGACTTACCTCACACACTGAATAGGCACAAGACAAGAAGCAGCACTGGTGCAGGCTTCCTTCACACACTGAATAGGCACAAGACACGAAGCAGGGGGCAGACTTCCTTCACAGACTGAATAGGCACTTGACAAGAAGCAGCAGCGGTGCAGGCTTCCCTCACACACAGAATAGGCACAAGACAAGAAGCAGGGGTGCAGGTTTCCCTCACACACAGAATAGGCACAAGACAAGAAGCAGCAATGGTGCAGGCGTCCCTCACACACTGAATAGGCACAAGACAAGAAGCAGCACTGGTACAGGCTTCCCTCACACTCTGAATAGGCTCAAGACAAGAAGCAGCGGTGCAGGCTTCCCTCACACACTGAACAGGTCCAAGACAAGAAGTAGGGGTGCAGGCTTCCCTCACACACTGAGGAGGCACAAGACAAGAAGCCGCAGTGGTGCAGGCTTCCCTCACACAATGAATAGGCAGAAGACAAGACGCAACGGTGCAGGGTTCCTCACACACAGAATATGCACAAGACAAGAAGCAGGGGTGCAGGTTTCCTTCACACACAAACAGGCCCAAGACAAGAAGCAGCAGCAGTGTAGGCTTCCCTCACACACAGAACAGGCACAAGACAAGAAGCAGCAGTGTTGTAGGCTTTCCTCACACACTGAACGGGCACAAGACAATAAGCAGTGGTGCAGGCTTCCCTGATTCACAGAGTAGGTACAAGACAAGAAGCAGTGGTGCAGGCTTCCCTCACACCCAGAATAGGCACCAGACTAGAAGCAGTGGTGCAGGCTTCCCCAACACACTGAATAGGCACAAGACAAGAAGCAGGGGTGTAGGCTTTCCTCACACTCTGAACAGGCACAAAACAAGAAGCAACAGTGGTGTAGGATTCCTTCACACACTGAAGGGCACAAGACAAGAAGCAGCTCTGCAGGCTTCCTTCACACAGTTAATAGGCACAAGACAAGAACAGGAGTGCAGGCTTCCCTCACACACAGAATAGGCACAAGATAAGAAGCAGCAGCGGTGCAGGCTTCCCTCACACACTGAAGGGTACAAGACAAAAAGCAGCGGTGCAGGCTTCCGTCATACACAAAATAGGCACAATACAAGAAGCAGCGGTGCAGGCTTCCTTCACCCACTGAATAGGCACAAGACAAGAAGAAGCTGTGCAGGCTTCCTTCACACACTGAATAGGCACAAGACAAGAAGAAGCTGTGCAGGCTTCCTTCACACACTGTATAGGCCCAAAACAAGAAGAAGCTGTGCAGGCTTCCTTCACACACTGAATAGGCACAAGACAAGAAGCAGGGGTGCAGGCTTCCCTCACACACTGAACGGGCACATGACAAGAAGCAGGTGTGCAGGCTTCCCTCTCACACTGAATAGGAACAAGACAATAAGCAGGGGTGCAGGCTTCCCTCACACACAGAATAGGCACAAGAGAAGAAGCAGCAGCAGTACTGGCTTCCCTCAGACACTGAAGGGCACAAGACAAAAAGCAGCGGTGCAGGCTTCCCTCATACACAGAATATGCACAAGACAAGAAGCAGGGGTGCAGGCTTCCTTCACACACAAACAGGCACAAGACAAGAAGAAGCAGCGGTGCAGGCTTCCCTCACACACAGAATAGGCACAAGAGAAGAAGCAGGGGTGCAGGCTTCCCTCACATAGAGAACAGGAACAAGACAAGAAGCAACAGCGGTGCAGGCTTCCCTCACACACGGAACAGGCACAAGAAAAGAAGCAGCAGTGGTGTAGGCTTTCCTCACACACTGAACAGACACAAATCAAGAAGCAGCAGCAGTGCAGGCTTCCTTCACACACTGAATAGGCACAAGACAAGAAGAAGCTGTGCAGGCTTCCTTCACACACTGAATAGGCACAAGACAAGAAGCAGGGGTGCAGGCTTCCCTCACACACTGAACGGGCACATGACAAGAAGCAGGGGTGCAGGCTTCCCTCTCACACTGAATAGGAACAAGACAATAAGCAGGGGTGCAGGCTTCCCTCACACACAGAATAGGCACAAGAGAAGAAGCAGCAGCGGTACTGGCTTCCCTCAGACACTGAAGGGCACAAGACAAAAAGCAGCGGTGCGGGCTTCCCTCACACACTGAACAGGCACAAGATAGGAAGCAGGGGTGCAGGCTTCCCTCACGCACTGAACAGGAACAAGACAAGAAGCAGCGGTGCAGGCTTCCATCACACACAGAACAAGCACAAAACAGGAAGAAGCAGAGGTGCAGGCTTCCCTCACATGCAGAACGTGCACAAGGCGAGAAGCAAGGGTGCAGTCTTCCCTCACACACTGAATAGGCACAAGACAAGAAGCAGCGGTGCAGGCTTTCTTCACATACAGAATAGGCACAAGACAAGATGAAGCAGCTGTGTGGGCTTCCCTCACACACTGAACAGGCACAAAACAAGAAGCAGGGGTGCAGGCTTCTTTCACACACAGATTAGGAACAAGACAAGAAGAAGCAGTGGTGCAGACTTACCTCACACACTGAATAGGCACATGACAAGAAGCAGCAGTGGTGCAGGCTTCCTTCACACACTGAATAGGCACAAGACACGAAGCAGGGGGCAGACTTCCTTCACAGACTGAATAGGCACTTGACAAGAAGCAGCAGCGGTGCAGCCTTCCCTCACACACAGAATAGGCACAAGACAAGAAGCAGGGGTGCAGGTTTCCCTCACACACAGAATAGGCACAAGACAAGAAGCAGCAGTGGTGCAGGCGACCCTCACACACTGAATAGGCACAAGACAAGAAGCAGCACTGGTGCAGGCTTCCCTCACACTCTGAATAGGCTCAAGACAAGAAGCAGCGGTGCAGGCTTCCGTCACACACTGAACAGGTACAAGACAAGATGAAGGGGTGCAGGCTTCCCTCACACACTGAGCAGGCACAAGACAAGAAGCAGCAGTGGTGCAGGCTTCCCTCACACAATGAATAGGCAGAAGACAAGATGCAGCGGTGCAGGGTTCCTCACACACAGAATATGCACAAGACAAGAAGTAGGGGTGCAGGCTTCCTTCACACACAAACAGGCCCAAGACAAGAAGCAGCAACGGTGTAGGCTTCCCTCACACACAGAACAGGCACAAGACAAGAAGCAGCAGTGGTGTAGGCTTTCCTCACACACTGAACGGGAACAAGACAATAAGCAGTGGTGCAGGCTTCCCTCTCACACAGAATAGGCACAAGACAAGAAGCAGTGGTGCAGGCTTCCCTAACACACTGAATAGGCACAAGACAAGAAGCAGGGGTGTAGGCTTTCCTCACACACTGAACAGGCACAAAACAAGAAGCAACAGTGGTGTAGGCTTCCTTCACACACTGAAGGGCACAAGACAAGAAGCAGCTCTGCAGGCTTCCTTCACACACTTAATAGGCACAAGACAAGAAGCAGGAGTGCAGGCTTCCCTCACACACAGAATAGGCACAAGACAAGAAGCAGCAGCGGTACAGGCTTCCCTCACACACTGAAGGGTACAAGACAAAAAGGAGCGGTGCAGGCTTCCGTCATACACGGAATAGGCACAATACAAGAAGCAGCGGTGAAGTTTTCCTTCACACACTGAATAGGCACAAGACAAGAAGAAGCTGTGCAGGCTTCCTTCACACACTGAATAGGCACAAGACAAGAAGAATCTGTGCAGGCTTCCTTCACACACTGAATAGGCACAAGACAGAAGCAGGGGTGCAGGCTTCCCTCACACACTGAACGGGCACATGACAAGAAGCAGGGGTGCAGGCTTCCCTCTCACACTGAATAGGAACAAGACAATAAGCAGGGGTGCAGGCTTCCCTCACACACAGAATAGGCACAAGAGAAGAAGCAGCAGCAGTACTGGCTTCCCTCAGACACTGAATGGCACAAGTCAAAAAGCAGCGGTGAGGGCTTCCCTCACATAGAGAACAGGAACAAGACAAGAAGCAACAGCGGTGCAGGCTTCCCTCACACACAGAACAGGCACAAGACAAGAAGAAGCAGTGGTGTAGGCTTTCCTCACACACTGAACAGACACAAATCAAGAAGCAACAGTGGTGCAGGCTTCCTTCACACACTGAATAGGCACAAGACAAGAAGAAGCTGTGCAGGCTTCCTTCACACACTGAATAGGCACATGACAAGAAGCAGGGGTGCAGGCTTCCCTCTCACACTGAATAGGAACAAGACAATAAGCAGGGGTGCAGGCTTCCCTCACACACAGAATAGGCACAAGAGAAGAAGCAGCAGCGGCACTGGCTTCCCTCAGACACTGAAGGGCACAAGACAAAAAGCAGCGGTGCGGGCTTCCCTCACACACTGAACAGGCACAAGATAGGAAGCAGGGGTGCAGGCTTCCCTCACGCACTGAACAGGAACAAGACAAGAAGCAGCGGTGCAGGCTTCCATCACACACAGAACAAGCGCAAAACAGGAAGAAGCAGCGGTGCAGGCTTCCCTCACATACAGAACGTGCACAAGGCGAGAAGCAAGGGTGCACTCTTCCCTCACACACTGAATAGGCACAAGACAAGAAGCAGCGGTGCAGGCTTTCTTCACATGCAGAATAGGCACAAGACAAGATGAAGCAGCTGTGCGGGCTTCCCTCACACACTGAACAGGCACAAAACAAGAAGCAGGGGTGCAGGCTTTTTTCACACACAGATTAGGCACAAGACAAGAAGAAGCAGCGGTGCAGACTTACCTCACACACTGAATAGGCACAAGACAAGAAGCAGCAGTGGTGCAGGCTTCCCTCACACACTGAATAGGCACAAGACACGAAGCCGGGGGCAGACTTCCTTCACAGACTGAATAGGCACTTGACAAGAAGCAGCAGTGGTGCAGGCTTCCCTCACACACAGAATAGGCACAAGACAAGAAGCAGGGGTGCAGGTTTCCCTCACACACAGAATAGGCACAAGACAAGAAGCAGCAGTGGTGCAGGCGTCCCTCACACACTGAATAGGCACAAGACAAGAAGCAGCACTGGTGCAGGCTTCCCTCACACTCTGAATAGGCTCAAGACAAGAAGCAGCGGTGCAGGCTTCCCTCACACACTGAACAGGTACAAGAGAAGATGTAGGGGTGCAGGCTTCCCTCACACACTGAGCAGGCAGAAGACAAGAAGCAGCAGTGGTGCAGGCTTCCCTCACACAATGAATAGGCAGAAGACAAGACGCAGCGGTGCAGGGTTCCTCACACACAGAATATGCACAAGACAAGAAGTAGGGGTGCAGGCTTCCTTCACACACAAACAGGCCCAAGACAAGAAGCAGCAGCGGTGTATGCTTCCCTCACACACAGAACAGGCACAAGACAAGAAGCAGCAGGGGTGCAGCTTCCATCACACACTGAATGGGCACAAGACAAGAAGTAGGGGTGCAGGCTTCCCTTACACACTGAATAGGCACAAGACAATAAGCAGCGGTGCAGGCTTCCCTCACCCACTGAATGGGCACAAGACGAGAAGCAGGGGTGCAGTCTTCCCTCACACACAGAACAGGAACAAGACAAGAAGCAGCGGTGCAGGCTTCCCTCACACACAGAATAAGCACAAAACAAGAAGAAGCAGTGTTGCAGGCTTCCCTCACATACAGAACGTGCACAAGGAAAGAAGCAGGGGTGCAGTCTTCCCTCACACACTGAATAGGCACAAGACAAGAAGCAGCGGTGCAGGCTTCCTTCACACACAGAATAGGCGCAAGACAAGATAAAGCAGCTGTGCGGGCTTCCCTCATACACTGAACAGGCACAAGACAAGAAGCAGGGGTGCAGGCTTCTTTCATACACAGAATAGGCACAAGACAAGAAGAAGCAGCTTTGCAGGCTTACCTCGCACACTGAATAGGCACAAGACAAGAAGCAGCAGTGGTGCAGGGTTCCTTCACACACTGAATAGGCACAGGACACGAAGCAGGGGGCAGACTTCCTTCACAGACTGAATAGGCACTTGACAAGAAGCAGCAGCGGTGAAAGCTTCCCTCACACACAGAATAGGCACAAGACAAGAAACAGGGGTGCAGGCTTCCCTCACACACAGAATAGGGACACGACAAGAAGCAGCAGTGGTGCAGGCTTCCCTCACACACTGAATGGGCACAAGACAAGAAGCAGCAGTGATGCAGGCTTTCCTCACACACTGAATAGGCACAAGACAAGAAGCAGCGGTGCAGGCTTCCCTCACACACAGAATATGCACAAGACAAGAAGCAGGGGTGCAGTCTTCCCTCACACACAAACAGGCCCAAGACAAGAAGCAGCAGCGGTGCAGGCTTCCCTCACACACAGAAGAGGCAAAAGACAAGAAGAAGGGGTCCAGGCTTCCCTCAGACAGAGAACAGGCACAAGACAAGAAGCAGCACCGGTGCAGGCTTCCCTCATACACAGAACAGGCACAAGACAAGAAGCAGCAGTGGTGTAGGCTTTCCTCACACACTGCACGGGCACAAAACAATAAGCAGTGGTGCAGGCTTCCCTCACACACAGAATAGGCACAAGACAAGAAGCAGTGGTGTAGGCTTCCCTCACACACTGAATGGGCACAAGACAAGAAGCAGGGGTGCAGGCTTCCCTCACACACTGAACAGGCACAAAACAAGAAGCAGCAGCATGCATGCTTCCTTCACACACTGAATAGGCACAAGACAAGAAGAAGCTGTGCAGGCTTCCTTCACACACTGAATAGGCACAAGACAAGAAGCAGGGGTGCAGGCTTTCCTCAGACACTGAACGGGCACATGACAAGAAGCAGGGGTGCAGGCTTCCCTCACACACTGAATAGGAACAAGACAATAAGCAGGGGTGCAGGCTTCCCTCACAAACAGAATAGGCACAAGACAAGAAGCAGCAGCGATACAGGCTTCCCTCACGCACTGAAGGGCACAAGACAAAAAGCTGTGGTTCAGGCTTCCCTCACACACTGAACAAGCACAAGATAGGAAGCAGGGGTGCAGGCTTCCCTCACACACTGAACAGCAACAAGACAAGAAGCAGCGGTGCAGGCTTCCCTTACACACAGAACAAGCACAAAACAAGAAGAAGCCGCGGTGCAGGCTTCCCTCACATACAGAACGTGCACAACGCAAGAAGCAGGGATGCAGGCTTCCCTCATACACTGAATATGCACAAGACAAGAAGCAGCGGCGCAGGCTTCCCTCACGTACAGAACGTGCACAAGACAAGAAGCAGGGGTGCAGGCTTCCCTCACACACAGAATAGGCACAAGACAAGAAGAAGCAGCGGTGCAGGCTTCCCTCACACACTGAATAGGCACAAGACAAGAAGCAGCAGTGGTGCAGGCTTTCTTCACACACTGAATAGGCACAAGACAAGAAGCAGGGGTGCAGGCTTCCTTCACACACTGAATAGGCACAAGACAAGAAGCAGGGGTGCAGGCTTTCCTCAGACACTGAACGGGCACATGACAAGAAGCAGGGGTGCAGGCTTCCCTCACACACTGAATAGGAACAAGACAATAAGCAGGGGTGCAGGCTTCCCTCACAAACAGAATAGGCACAAGACAAGAAGCAGCAGCGATACAGGCTTCCCTCACGCACTGAAGGGCACAAGACAAAAAGCTGTGGTTCAGGCTTCCCTCACACACTGAACAAGCACAAGATAGGAAGCAGGGGTGCAGGCTTCCCTCACACACTGAACAGCAACAAGACAAGAAGCAGCGGTGCAGGCTTCCCTTACACACAGAACAAGCACAAAACAAGAAGAAGCCGCGGTGCAGGCTTCCCTCACATACAGAACGTGCACAACGCAAGAAGCAGGGATGCAGGCTTCCCTCATACACTGAATATGCACAAGACAAGAAGCAGCGGCGCAGGCTTCCCTCACGTACAGAACGTGCACAAGACAAGAAGCAGGGGTGCAGGCTTCCCTCACACACAGAATAGGCACAAGACAAGAAGAATCAGCGGTGCAGGCTTCCCTCACACACTGAATAGGCTCAAGACAAGAAGCAGCAGTGGTGCAGGCTTTCTTCACACACTGAATAGGCACAAGACAAGAAGCAGGGGTGCATCTTCCCTCATACACTGAATGGGCACAAGACAAGAAGTAGGGGTTCAGGCTTCCCTCACACACTGAATAGGCACAAGACAATAAGCAGCGGTGCAGGCTTCCCTCACCCACTGAATGGGCACAAGACAAGAATCAGGGGTGCAGGCTTCCCTCACACACAGAACAGGAACAAGACAAGAAGCAGCGGTGCAGGCTTCCCTCACACACAGAACAAGCACAAAACAAGAAGAAGCAGTGTTGCAGGCTTCCCTCACATACAGAACGTGCACAAGGAAAGAAGCAGGGGTGCAGCCTTCCCTCACACACTGAGTAGGCACAAGACAAGAAGCAGCGGTGCAGGCTTACTTCACACACAGAATAGGCGCAAGACAAGATAAAGCAGCTGTGCGGGCTTCCCTCACACACTGAACAGGCACAAGACAAGAAGCAGGGGTGCAGGCTTCTTTCATACACAGAATAGGCACAAGACAAGAAGAAGCAGCTTTGCAGGCTTACCTCGCACACTGAAGAGGCACAAGACAAGAAGCAGCAGTGGTGCAGGGTTCCTTCACACACTGAATAGGCACAAGACACGAAGTAGGGGGCAGACTTCCTTCACAGACTGAATAGGCACTTGACAAGAAGCAGCAGCGGTGCAGGCTACCCTCACACACAGAATAGGCACAAGACAAGAAGCAGGGGTGCAGGCTTCCCTCACACACAGAATAGGGATAAGACAAGAAGCAGCAGTGGTGCAGGCTTCCCTCACACACTGAATGGGCACAAGACAAGAAGCAGCACTGATGCAGGCTTTCCTCACACACTGAATAGGCACAAGACAAGAAGCAGGGGTGCAGGCTTCCCTCACACACTGAACGGGCACATGACAAGAAGCAGGGGTGCAGGCTTCCCTCTCACACTGAATAGGAACAAGACAATAAGCAGGGGTGCAGGCTTCCCTCACACACAGAATAGGCACAAGAGAAGAAGCAGCAGCAGTACTGGCTTCCCTCAGACACTGAAGGGCACAAGACAAAAAGCAGCGGTGCAGGCTTCCCTCATTCACAGAATATGCACAAGACAAGAAGCAGGGGTGCATGCTTCCTTCACACACAAACAGGCACAAGACAAGAAGAAGCAGCGGTGCAGGCTTCCCTCACACACAGAATAGGCACAAGACAAGAAGCAGGGGTGCAGGCTTCCCTCACATAGAGAACAGGAACAAGACAAGAAGCAACAGCGGTGCAGGCTTCCCTCACACACAGAACAGGCACAAGACAAGAAGCAGCAGTGGTGTAGGCTTTCCTCACACACTGAACAGACACAAATCAAGAAGCAGCACCAGTGCAGGCTTCCTTCACACACTGAATAGGCACAAGACAAGAAGAAGCTGTGCAGGCTTCCTTCACACACTGAATGGGCACAAGACAAGAAGCAGGGGTGTGGCTTCCCTCACACACTGAACGGGCACATGACAAGAAGCAGGGGTGCAGGCTTCCCTCTCACACTGAATAGGAACAAGACAATAAGCAGAGGTGCAGGCTTCCCTCACACACAGAATAGGCACAAGAGAAGAAGCAGCAGCGGTACTGGCTTCCCTCAGACACTGAAGGGCACAAGACAAAAAGCAGCGGTGCGGGCTTCCCTCACACACTGAACAGGCACAAGATAGGAAGCAGGGGTGCAGGCTTCCCTCACGCACTGAACAGGAACAAGACAAGAAGCAGCGGTGCATGCTTCCATCACACACAGAACAAGCACAAAACAGGAAGAAGCAGCGGTGCAGGCTTCCCTCACATGCAGAACGTGCACAAGGCGAGAAGCAAGGGTGCAGGCTTCCCTCACACACTGAATAGGCACAAGACAAGAAGCAGCGGTGCAGGCTTTCTTCACATACAGAATAGGCACAAGACAAGATGAAGCAGCTGTGTGGGCTTCCCTCACACACTGAACAGGCACAAAACAAGAAGCAGGGGTGCAGGCATCTTTCACACACAGATTAGGCACAAGACAGGAAGAAGCAGTGGTGCAGACTTACCTCACACACTGAATAGGCACAAGACAAGAAGCAGCAGTGGTGCAGGCTTCCTTCACACACTGAATAGGCACAAGACACGAAGCAGGGGGCAGACTTCCTTCACAGACTGAATAGGCACTTGACAAGAAGCAGCAGCGGTGCAGGCTTCCCTCACACACAGAATAGGCACAAGACAAGAAGCAGGGGTGCAGGTTTCCCTCACACACAGAATAGGCACAAGACAAGAAGCAGCAGTGGTGCAGGCGTCCCTCACACACTGAATAGGCACAAGACAAGAAGCAGCACTGGTGCAGGCTTCCCTCACACTCTGAATAGGCTCAAGACAAGAAGCAGCGGTGCAGGCTTCCGTCACACACTGAACAGGTACAAGACAAGATGAAGGGGTGCAGGCTTCCCTCACACACTGAGCAGGCACAAGACAAGAAGCAGCAGTGGTGCAGGCTTCCCTCACACAATGAATAGGCAGAAGACAAGACGCAGCGGTGCAGGGTTCCTCACACACAGAATATGCACAAGACAAGAAGTAGGGGTGCAGGCTTCCTTCACACACAAACAGGCCCAAGACAAGAAGCAGCAAAGGTGTAGGCTTCCCTCACACACAGAACAGGCACAAGACAAGAAGCAGCAGTGGTGTAGGCTTTCCTCACACACTGAACGGGAACAAGACAATAAGCAGTGGTGCAGGCTTCCCTCTCACACAGAATAGGCACAAGACAAGAAGCAGTGGTGCAGGCTTCCCTCACACACAGAATAGGCACCAGACTAGAAGCAGTGGTGCAGGCTTCCCTAACACACTGAATAGACACAAGACAAGAAGCAGGGGTGTAGGCTTTCCTCACACACTGAACAGGCACAAAACAAGAAGCAACAGTGGTGTAGGCTTCCTTCACACACTGAAGGGCACAAGACAAGAAGCAGCTCTGCAGGCTTCCTTCACACACTTAATAGGCACAAGACAAGAAGCAGGAGTGCAGGCTTCCCTCACACACAGAATAGGCACAAGACAAGAAGCAGCAGCGGTACAGGCTTCCCTCACACACTGAAGGGTACAAGACAAAAAGCAGCGGTGCAGGCTTCCGTCATACACGGAATAGGCACAATACAAGAAGCAGCGGTGCAGGCTTCCTTCACACACTGAATAGGCACAAGACAAGAAGAAGCTGTGCAGGCTTCCTTCACACACTGAATAGGCACAAGACAAGAAGAAGCTGTGCAGGCTTCCTTCACACACTGAATAGGCACAAGACAGAAGCAGGGGTGCAGGCTTCCCTCACACACTGAACGGGCACATGACAAGAAGCAGGGGTGCAGGCTTCCCTCTCACACTGAATAGGCACAAGAGAAGAAGCAGCAGCAGTACTGGCTTCCCTCAGACACTGAAGGGCACAAGTCAAAAAGCAGCGGTGAGGGCTTCCCTCACATAGAGAACAGGAACAAGACAAGAAGCAACAGCGGTGCAGGCTTCCCTCACACACAGAACAGGCACAAGACAAGACGAAGCAGTGGTGTAGGCTTTCCTCACACACTGAACAGACACAAATCAAGAAGCAACAGTGGTGCAGGCTTCCTTCACACACTGAATAGGCACAAGACAAGAAGAAGCTGTGCAGGCTTCCTTCACACACTGAATAGGCACAAGACAAGAAGCAGGGGTGCAGGCTTTCCTCACACACTGAACGGGCACATGACAAGAAGCAGGGGTGCAGGCTTCCCTCTCACACTGAATAGGAACAAGACAATAAGCAGGGGTGCAGGCTTCCCTCACACACAGAATAGGCACAAGAGAAGAAGCAGCAGCGGTACTGGCTTCCCTCAGACACTGAAGGGCACAAGACAAAAAGCAGCGGTGCGGGCTTCCCTCACACACTGAACAGGCACAAGATAGGAAGCAGGGGTGCAGGCTTCCCTCACGCACTGAACAGGAACAAGACAAGAAGCAGCGGTGCAGGCTTCCATCACACACAGAACAAGCGCAAAACAGGAAGAAGCAGCGGTGCAGGCTTCCCTCACATACAGAACGTGCACAAGGCGAGAAGCAAGGGTGCAGTCTTCCCTCACACACTGAATAGGCACAAGACAAGAAGCAGCGGTGCAGGCTTTCTTCACATACAGAATAGGCACAAGACAAGATGAAGCAGCTGTGCGGGCTTCCCTCACACACTGAACAGGCACAAAACAAGAAGCAGGGGTGCAGGCTTTTTTCACACACAGATTAGGCACAAGACAAGAAGAAGCAGCGGTGCAGACTTGCCTCACACACTGAATAGGCACAAGACAAGAAGCAGCAGTGGTGCAGGCTTCCCTCACACACTGAATAGGCACAAGACACGAAGCCGGGGGCAGACTTCCTTCACAGACTGAATAGGCACTTGACAAGAAGCAGCAGTGGTGCAGGCTTCCCTCACACACAGAATAGGCACAAGACAAGAAGCAGGGGTGCAGGTTTCCCTCACACACAGAATAGGCACAAGACAAGAAGCAGCAGTGGTGCAGGTGTCCCTCACACACTGAATAGGCACAAGACAAGAAGCAGCACTGGTGCAGGCTTCCCTCACACTCTGAATAGGCTCAAGACAAGAAGCAGCGGTGCAGGCTTCCCTCACACACTGAACAGGTACAAGACAAGATGTAGGGGTGCAGGCTTCCCTCACACACTGAGCAGGCAGAAGACAAGAAGCAGTAGTGGTGCAGGCTTCCCTCACACAATGAATAGGCAGAAGACAAGACGCAGCGGTGCAGGGTTCCTCACACACAGAATATGCACAAGACAAGAAGTAGGGGTGCAGGCATCCTTCACACACAAACAGGCCCAAGACAAGAAGCAGCAGCGGTGTATGCTTCCCTCACACACAGAACAGGCACAAGACAAGAAGCAGCAGGGGTGCAGCTTCCCTCACACACTGAATGGGCACAAGACAAGAAGTAGGGGTGCAGGCTTCCCTCACACACTGAATAGGCACAAGACAATAAGCAGCGGTGCAGGCTTCCCTCACCCACTGAATGGGCACAAGACAAGAAGCAGGGGTGCAGGCTTCCCTCACACACAGAACAGGAACAAGACAAGAAGCAGCGGTGCAGGCTTCCCTCACACATAGAACAAGCACAAAACAAGAAGAAGCAGTGTTGCAGGCTTCCCTCACATACAGAACGTGCACAAGCAAAGAAGCAGGGGTGCAGTCTTCCCTCACACACTGAATAGGCACAAGACAAGAAGCAGCGGTGCAGGCTTCCTTCACACACAGAATAGGCGCAAGACAAGATAAAGCAGCTGTGCGGGCTTCCCTCACACACTGAACAGGCACAAGACAAGAAGCAGGGGTGCAGGCTTCTTTCATACACAGAATAGGCACAAGACAAGAAGAAGCAGCTTTGCAGGCTTACCTCGCACACTGAATAGGCACAAGACAAGAAGCAGCAGTGGTGCAGGTTTCCTTCACACACTGAATAGGCACAGGACACGAAGCAGGGGGCAGACTTCCTTCACAGACTGAATAGGCACTTGACAAGAAGCAGCAGCGGTGCAGGCTTCCCTCACACACAGAATAGGCACAAGACAAGAAACAGGGGTGCAGGCTTCCCTCACACACAGAATAGGGACAAGACAAGAAGCAGCAGTGGTGCAGGCTTCCCTCACACACTGAATGGGCACAAGACAAGAAGCAGCAGCGGTGCAGGCTTCCCTCACACACTGAAGGGTACAAGACAAAAAGCAGCGGTGCAGGCTTCCGTCATACACAAAATAGGCACAATACAAGAAGCAGCGGTGCAGGCTTCCTTCACACACTGAATAGGCACAAGACAAGAAGAAGCTGTGCAGGCTTCCTTCACACACTGAATAGGCACAAGACAAGAAGAAGCTGTGCAGGCTTCCTTCACACACTGTATAGGCCCAAAAAAAGAAGAAGCTGTGCAGGCTTCCTTCACACACTGAATAGGCACAAGACAAGAAGCAGGGGTGCAGGCTTCCCTCACACACTGAACGGGCACATGACAAGATGCAGGGGTGCAGGCTTCCCTCTCACACTGAATAGGAACAAGACAATAAGCAGGGGTGCAGGCTTCCCTCACACACAGAATAGGCACAAGAGAAGAAGCAGCAACAGTACTGGCTTCCCTCAGACACTGAAGGGCACAAGACAAAAAGCAGCGGTGCAGGCTTCCCTCATACACAGAATATGCACAAGACAAGAAGCAGGGGTGCAGGCAAGAAGCAGGGGTGCACGCTTCCTTCACACACAAACAGGCACAAGACAAGAAGAAGCAGCGGTGCAGGCTTCCCTCACACACAGAATATGCACAAGACAAGAAGCAGGGGTGCAGTCTTCCCTCACACACAAACAGGCCCAAGACAAGAAGCAGCAGCGGTGCAGGCTTCCCTCACACACAGAAGAGGCAAAAGACAAGAAGAAGGGGTCCAGGCTTCCCTCACACAAAGAACAGGCACAAGACAAGAAGCAGCAGCGGTGCAGGCTTCCCTCATACACAGAACAGGCACAAGACAAGAAGCAGCAGTGGTGTAGGCTTTCCTCACACACTGCACGGGCACAAAACAATAAGCAGTGGTGCAGGCTTCCCTCACACACAGAATAGGCACAAGACAAGAAGCAGTGGTGTAGGCTTCCCTCACACACTGAATGGGCACAAGACAAGAAGCAGGGGTGCAGGCTTCCCTCACACACTGAACAGGCATAAAACAAGAAGCAGCAGCATACAGGCTTCCTTCACAAACTGAATAGGCACAAGACAAGAAGAAGCTGTGCAGGCTTCCTTCACACACTGAATAGGCACAAGACAAGAAGCAGGGGTGCAGGCTTCCCTCAGACACTGAACGGGCACATGACAAGAAGCAGGGGTGCAGGCTTCCCTCACACACTGAATAGGAACAAGACAATAAGCAGGGGTGCAGGCTTCCCTCACAAACAGAATAGGCACAAGACAAGAAGCAGCAGCGATACAGGCTTCCCTCACGCACTGAAGGGCACAAGACAAAAAGCTGTGGTTCAGGCTTCCCTCACACACTGAACAAGCATAAGATAGGAAGCAGGGGTGCAGGCTTCCCTCACACACTGAACAGCAACAAGACAAGAAGCAGCGGTGCAGGCTTCCCTTACACACAGAACAAGCACAAAACAAGAAGAAGCCGCGGTGCAGGCTTCCCTCACATACAGAACGTGCACAACGCAAGAAGCAGGGATGCAGGCTTCCCTCATACACTGAATATGCACAAGACAAGAAGCAGCGGCGCAGGCTTCCCTCACGTACAGAACGTGCGCAAGACAAGAAGCAGGGGTGCAGGCTTCCCTCACACACAGAATAGGCACAAGACAAGAAGAAGCAGCGGTGCAGGCTTCCCTCACACACTGAATAGGCACAAGACAAGAAGCAGCAGTGGTGCCGGCTTTCTTCACACACTGAATAGGCACAAGACAAGAAGCATGGTTGCAGCTTCCCTCATACACTGAATGGGCACAAGACAAGAAGTAGGGGTGCAGGCTTCCCTCACACACTGAATAGGCACAAGACAATAAGCAGCGGTGCAGGCTTCCCTCACCCACTGAATGGGCACAAGACAAGAAGCAGGGGTGCAGGCTTCCCTCACACACAGAACAGGAACAAGACAAGAAGCAGCGGTGCAGGCTTCCCTCACACACAGAACAAGCACAAAACAAGAAGAAGCAGTGTTGCAGGCTTCCCTCACATACAGAACGTGCACAAGGAAAGAAGCAGGGGTGCAGCCTTCCCTCACACACTGAGTAGGCACAAGACAAGAAGCAGCGGTGCAGGCTTCCTTCACACACAGAATAGGCGCAAGACAAGATAAAGCAGCTGTGCGGGCTTCCCTCACACACTGAACAGGCACAAGACAAGAAGCAGTGGTGCAGGCTTCTTTCATACACAGAATAGGCACAAGACAAGAAGAAGCAGCTTTGCAGGCTTACCTCGCACACTGAATAGGCACAAGACAAGAAGCAGCAGTGGTGCAGGGTTCCTTCACACACTGAATAGGCACAAGACACAAAGCAGGGGGCAGACATCCTTCACAGACTGAATAGGCACTTGACAAGAAGCAGCAGCGGTGCAGGCTTCCCTCACACACAGAATAGGCACAAGACAAGAAGCAGGGGTGCAGGCTTCCCTCACACACAGAATAGGGATAAGACAAGAAGCAGCAGTGGTGCAGGCTTCCCTCACACACTGAATGGGCACAAGACAAGAAGCAGCAGTGATGCAGGCTTTCCTCACACAGTGAATAGGCACAAGACAAGAAGCAGGGGTGCAGGCTTTCCTCACACACTGAATAGGAACAAGACAATAAGCAGGGGTGCAGGCTTCCCTCACACACAGAATAGGCACAAGAGAAGAAGCAGCAGCAGTACTGGCTTCCCTCAGACACTGAAGGGCACAAGACAAAAAGCAGCGGTGCAGGCTTCCCTCATACACAGAATATGCACAAGACAAGAAGCAGGGGTGCAGGCTTCCTTCACACACAAACAGGCACAAGACAAGAAGAAGCAGCGGTGCAGGCTTCCCTCACACACAGAATAGGCACAAGACAAGAAGCAGGGGTGCAGGCTTCCCTCACATACAGAACAGGAACAAGACAAGAAGCAACAGCGGTGCAGGCTTCCCTCACACACAGAACAGGCACAAGACAAGAAGCAGCAGTGGTGTAGGCTTTCCTCACACACTGAACAGACACAAATCAAGAAGCAGCAGCAGTGCAGGCTTCCTTCACACACTGAATAGGCACAAGACAAGAAGAAGCTGTGCAGGCTTCCTTCACACACTGAATAGGCACAAGGCAAGAAGCAGGGGTGCAGGTTTCCCTCACACACTGACCGGGCACATGACAAGAAGCAGGGGTGCAGGCTTCCCTCTCACACTGAATAGGAACAAGACAATAAGCAGGGGTGCAGGCTTCCCTCACACACAGAATAGGCACAAGAGAAGAAGCAGCAGCGGTACTGGCTTCCCTCAGACACTGAAGGGCACAAGACAAAAAGCAGCGGTGCGGGCTTCCCTCACACACTGAACAGGCACAAGATAGGAAGCAGGGGTGCAGGCTTCCCTCACGCACTGAACAGGAACAAGACAAGAAGCAGCGGTGCAGGCTTCCATCACACACAGAACAAGCACAAAACAGGAAGAAGCAGCGGTGCAGGCTTCCCTCACATGCAGAACGTGCACAAGGCGAGAAGCAAGGGTGCAGTCTTCCCTCACACACTGAATAGGCACAAGACAAGAAGCAGCGGTGCAGGCTTTCTTCACATACAGAATAGGCACAAGACAAGATGAAGCAGCTGTGTGGGCTTCCCTCACACACTGAACAGGCACAAAACAAGAAGCAGGGGTGCAGGCTTCTTTCACACACAGATTAGGCACAAGACAAGAAGAAGCAGTGGTGCAGACTTACCTCACACACTGAATAGGCACAAGACAAGAAGCAGCAGTGGTGCAGGCTTCCTTCACACACTGAATAGGCACAAGACACGAAGCAGGGGGCAGACTTCCTTCACAGACTGAATAGGCACTTGACAAGAAGCAGCAGCGGTGCAGGCTTCCCTCACACACAGAATAGGCACAAGACAAGAAGCAGGGGTGCAGGTTTCCCTCACACACAGAATAGGCACAAGACAAGAAGCAGCAGTGGTGCAGGCGTCCCTCACTCACTGAATAGGAACAAGACAAGAAGCAGCACTGGTGCAGGCTTCCCTCACACTCTGAATAAGCTCAAGACAAGAAGCAGCGGTGCAGGCTTCCGTCACACACTGAACAGGTACAAGACAAGATGAAGGGGTGCAGGCTTCCCTCACACACTGAGCAGGCACAAGACAAGAAGCAACAGTGGTGCAGGCTTCCCTCACACAATGAATAGGCAGAAGACAAGACGCAGCGGTGCAGGGTTCCTCACACACAGAATATGCACAAGACAAGACGTAGGGGTGCAGGCTTCCTTCACACACAAACAGGCCCAAGACAAGAAGCAGCAACGGTGTAGGCTTCCCTCACACACAGAACAGGCACAAGACAAGAAGCAGCAGTGGTGTAGGCTTTCCTCACACACTGAACGGGCACAAGACAATAAGCAGTGGTGCAGGCTTCCCTCTCACACAGAATAGGCACAAGACAAGAAGCAGTGGTGCAGGCTTCCCTCACACACAGAATAGGCACCAGACTAGAAGCACTGGTGCAGGCTTCACTAACACACTGAATAGGCACAAGACAAGAAGCAGGGGTGTAGGCTTTCCTCACACACTGAACAGGCACAAAACAAGAAGCAACAGTGGTGTAGGCTTCCTTCACACACTGAAGGGCACAAGACAAGAAGCAGCTCTGCAGGCTTCCTTCACACACTTAATAGGCACAAGACAAGAAGCAGGAGTGCAGGCTTCCCTCACACACAGAATAGGCACAAGACAAGAAGCAGCAGCGGTACAGGCTTCCCTCACACACTGAAGGGTACAAGACAAAAAGCAGCGGTGCAGGCTTCCGTCATACACGGAATAGGCACAATACAAGAAGCAGCGGTGTAGGCTTCCTTCACACACTGAATAGGCACAAGACAAGAAGAAGCTGTGCAGGCTTCCTTCACACACTGAATAGGCACAAGACAAGAAGCAGGGGTGCAGGCTTTCCTCACACACTGAACGGGCACATGACAAGAAGCAGGGGTGCAGGCTTCCCTCTCACACTGAATAGGAACAAGACAATAAGCAGGGGTGCAGGCTTCCCTCACACACAGAATAGGCACAAGAGAAGAAGCAGCAGCGGTACTGGCTTCCTTCAGACACTGAAGGGCACAAGACAAAAAGCAGCGGTGCGGGCTTCCCTCACACACTGAACAGGCACAAGATAGGAAGCAGGGGTGCAGGCTTCCCTCACGCACTGAACAGGAACAAGACAAGAAGCAGCGGTGCAGGCTTCCATCACACACAGAACAAGCGCAAAACAGGAAGAAGCAGCGGTGCAGGCTTCCCTCACATACAGAACGTGCACAAGGCGAGAAGCAAGGGTGCAGTATTCCCTCACACACTGAATAGGCACAAGACAAGAAGCAGCGGTGCAGGCTTTCTTCACATACAGAATAGGCACAAGACAAGATGAAGCAACTGTGCGGGCTTCCCTCACACACTGAACAGGCACAAAACAAGAAGCAGGGGTGCAGGCTTTTTTCACACACAGATTAGGCACAAGACAAGAAGAAGCAGCGGTGCAGACTTACCTCACACACTGAATAGGCACAAGACAAGAAGCAGCAGTGGTGCAGGCTTCCCTCACACACTGCCCAAGACACGAAGCCGTAGGCCCAAGACACGAAGGCCCAAGACACGAAGCGGGGGCAGACTTCCTTCACAGACTGAATAGGCACTTGACAAGAAGCAGCAGTGGGGCAGGCTTCCCTCACACACAGAATAGGCACAAGACAAGAAGCAGGGGTGCAGGTTTCCCTCACACACAGAATAGGCACAAGACAAGAAGCAGCAGTGGTGCAGGTGTCCCTCACACACTGAATAGGCACAAGACAAGAAGCAGCACTGGTGCAGGCTTCCCTCACACTCTGAATAGGCTCAAGACAAGAAGCAGCGGTGCAGGCTTCCCTCACACACTGAACAGGTACAAGACAAGATGTAGGGGTGCAGGCTTCCCTCACACACTGAGCAGGCAGAAGACAAGAAGCAGCAGTGGTGCAGGCTTCCCTCACACAATGAATAGGCAGAAGACAAGACGCAGCGGTGCAGGGTTCCTCACACACAGAATATGCACAAGACAAGAAGTAGGGGTGCAGGCATCCTTCACACACAAACAGGCCCAAGACAAGAAGCAGCAGCAGTGTATGCTTCCCTCACACACAGAACAGGCACAAGACAAGAAGCAGCAGGGGTGCAGCTTCCCTCACACACTGAATGGGCACAAGACAAGAAGTAGGGGTGCAGGCTTCCCTCACACACTGAATAGGCACAAGACAATAAGCAGCGGTGCAGGCTTCCCTCACCCACTGAATGGGCACAAGACAAGAAGCAGGGGTGCAGGCTTCCCTCACACATAGAACAAGCACAAAACAAGAAGAAGCAGTGTTGCAGGCTTCCCTCACATACAGAACGTGCACAAGGAAAGAAGCAGGGGTGCAGTCTTCCCTCACACACTGAATAGGCACAAGACAAGAAGCAGCGGTGCAGGCTTACTTCACACACAGAATAGGCCCAAGACAAGATAAAGCAGCTGTGCGGGCTTCCCTCACACACTGAACAGGCACAAGACAAGAAGCAGGGGTGCAGGCTTCTTTCATACACAGAATAGGCACAAGACAAGAAGAAGCAGCTTTGCAGGCTTTCCTCGCACACTGAATAGGCACAAGAAAAGAAGCAGCAGTGGTGCAGGGTTCCTTCACACACTGAATAGGCACAGGACACGAAGCAGGGTGCAGACTTCCTTCACAGACTGAATAGGCACTTGACAAGAAGCAGCAGCGGTGCAGGCTTCCCTCACACACAGAATAGGCACAAGACAAGAAACAGGGGTGCAGGTTTCCCTCACACACAGAATAGGGACAAGACAAGAAGCAGCAGTGGTGCAGGCTTCCCTCACACACTGAATGGGCACAAGACAAGAAGCAGCAGCGGTGCAGGCTTCCCTCACACACTGAAGGGTACAAGACAAAAAGCAGCGGTGCAGGCTTCCGTCATACACAAAATAGGCACAATACAAGAAGCAGCGGTGCAGGCTTCCTTCACACACTGAATAGGCACAAGACAAGAAGAAGCTGTGCAGGCTTCCTTCACTCACTGAATAGGCACAAGACAAGAAGAAGCTGTGCAGGCTTCCTTCACACACTGTATAGGCCCAAAACAAGAAGAAGCTGTGCAGGCTTCCTTCACACACTGAATAGGCACAAGACAAGAAGCAGGGGTGCAGGCTTCCCTCACACACTGAACGGGCACATGACAAGATGCAGGGGTGCAGGCTTTCCTCTCACACTGAATAGGAACAAGACAATAAGCAGGGGTGCAGGCTTCCCTCACACACAGAATAGGCACAAGAGAAGAAGCAGCAGCAGTACTGGCTTCCCTCAGACACTGAAGGGCACAGGACAAAAAGCAGCGGTGCAGGCTTCCCTCATACACAGAATATGCACAAGACAAGAAGCAGGGGTGCAGGCTTCCTTCACACACAAACAGGCACAAGACAAGAAGAAGCAGCGGTGCAGGCTTCCCTCACACACAGAATATGCACAAGACAAGAAGCAGGGGTGCAGTCTTCTCTCACACACAAACAGGCCCAAGACAAGAAGCAGCAGCGGTGCAGGCTTCCCTCACACACAGAAGAGGCAAAAGACAAGAAGAAGGGGTCCAGGCTTCCCTCACACAGAGAACAGGCACAAGACAAGAAGCAGCAGCGGTGCAGGCTTCCCTCATACACAGAACAGGCACAAGACAAGAAGCAGCAGTGGTGTAGGCTTTCCTCACACACTGCACGGGCACAAAACAATAAGCAGTGGTGCAGGCTTCCCTCACACACAGAATAGGCACAAGACAAGAAGCAGTGGTGTAGGCTTCCCTCACACACTGAATGGGCACAAGACAAGAAGCAGGGGTGCAGGCTTCCCTCACACACTGAACAGGCATAAAACAAGAAGCAGCAGCATACAGGCTTCCTTCACACACTGAATAGGCACAAGACAAGAAGAAGCTGTGCAGGCTTCCTTCACACACTGAATAGGCACAAGACAAGAAGCAGGGGTGCAGGCTTCCCTCAGACACTGAACGGGCACATGACAAGAAGCAGGGGTGCAGGCTTCCCTCACACACTGAATAGGAACAAGACAATAAGCAGGGGTGCAGGCTTCCCTCACAAACAGAATAGGCACAAGACAAGAAGCAGCAGCGATACAGGCTTCCCTCACGCACTGAAGGGCACAACACAAAAAGCTGTGGTTCAGGCTTCCCTCAAACACTGAACAAGCATAAGATAGGAAGCAGGGGTGCAGGCTTCCCTCACACACTGAACAGCAACAAGACAAGAAGCAGCGGAGCAGGCTTCCCTTACACACAGAACAAGCACAAAACAAGAAGAAGCCGCGGTGCAGGCTTCCCTCACATACAGAACGTGCACAACGCAAGAAGCAGGGATGCAGGCTTCCCTCATACACTGAATATGCACAAGACAAGAAGCAGCGGCGCAGGCTTCCCTCACGTACAGAACGTGCACAAGACAAGAAGCAGGGGTGCAGGCTTCCCTCACACACAGAATAGACACAAGACAAGAAGCAGCAGTGGTGCAGGCTTTCTTCACACACTGAATAGGCACAAGACACGAAGCAGGGGGCAGACTTCCCTCACAGACTGAATAGGCACTTGAGAAGAAGCAGCAGCGGTGCAGGCTTCCCTCACACACAGAATTGGCACAAGACAAGAAGCAGGGGTGCAGGCTTCCCTCACACACAGAATAGGCACAAGACAAGAAGCAGCAGTGGTGCAGGCTTCCCTCACACACTGAATAGGCACAAGACAAGAAGCAGCAGTGGTGCAGGCTTCCCTCACACACTGAATAGGCACAAGACAAGAAGCAGCGGTGCAGGCTTCCCTCACACACTGAAGAGGTAGAAGACGAGAAGTAGGGGTGCAGGCTTCCCTCACACACTGAGCAGGCACATGACAAGAAGAAGCAGTGGTGCAGGATTCCCTCACACACTGAATAGGCAGAAGACAAGAAGCAGCGGTGCAGACTTCCCTCACAAACAGGATATGCTCAAGACAAGAAGCAGGGGTGCAGTCTTCCTTCACACACAAACAGGCCCAAGACAAGAAGCAGCAGCGGTGCAGGATTCCCTCACACACAGAAAAGGCACAAGTCAAGAAGCAGGGGTGCAGGCTTCCCTCACACAGAGAACAGACACAAGACAAGAAGCAGCAGCGGTGCAGGCTTGCCTCATACACTGAACAGGCACAAGACAAGAAGCAGCAGTGGTGTAGGCTTTCCTCACACACTGAACGGGCAGAAGACAATAAGCAGTGGTGCAGGCTTCCCTCACACACAGAATAGGCACAAGACAAGAAGCAGCGGTGCAGGCTTCCCTCATCCACAGAGTAGGCACAAGACAAGAAGCAGTGGTGCAGGCTTCCCTTACACACTGAATGGGCACTAGACAAGAAGCAGGGCTGCAGGCTTCCCTCACACACAGAATAGGCAGAAAACAAGAAGCAGCAGTGGTGCAGGCTTCCTTCACACACTGAAGGGCACAAGACAAGAAGCAGCTCTGCAGGCTTCCTTCACACACTGAATAGGCACAAGACAAGAAGCAGCAGCAGTGCAGGCTTCCTTCACACACTGAATAAGCACAAGACAAGAAGAAGCTGTGCAGGCTTCCCTCACACACTGAATGGGCACAAGACAAGAAGAAGCTGTGCAGGCTTCCTTCACACACTGAATAGGCACAAGACAAGAAGCAGGGGTGCAGGCTTCCCTCACAGACTGAATGGTCACAAGACAAGAAGTAGGTGTGCAGGCTTCCCTCACACACTGAATAGGCACAAGACAATAAGCAGCGGTGCAGGCTTCCCTCACACACTGAATGGGCACAAGCCAAGAAGCAGGGGTGCAGGCTTCCCTCACACACAGTATAGGCACAAAACAAGAAGCAGCTGTGGTGCAGGCTTCCTTCACACACTGAATAGGTACAAGACAAGAAGCAGGGGTGCAGGTTTCCCTCACACACAGAATAGGCAGAAGACAAGAAGCAGCAGCGGTACAGGCTTCCCTCACACACTGAAGGGCACAAGACAAAAAGCAGCGGTGCAGTCTTCCCTCACACACTGTACAGGCACAAGATAGGAAGCAGGGGTGCAGGCTTCCCTCACACACTGAACAGGCACAAGACAAGAAGCGGCGGTGCAGAATTCCCACACACACTGAAGGGCACAACACAAAAAGCAGAGGCGCAGGCTTCCCTCACGTACAGAACGTGCACAAGACAAGAAGCAGGGGTGCAGGCTTCCCTCACACACTGAGTAGGCACAAGACAAGAAGCAGCGGTGCAGGCTTCCTTCACACACGGAATAGGCACAAGACAAGAAGAAGCAGCTGTGCGGGTTTCCCTCACACACTGAACAGGCACAAGACAAGAAGCAGGGGTGCAGGCTTCCCTCATACACTGAATATGCACAAGACAAGAAGCAGCGGCACAGGCTTCCCTCACGTACAGAACGTGCACAAGACAAGAAGCAGGGGTGCAGGCTTCCCTCACACACAGAATAGGCACAAGACAAGAAGCAGCGGTTAAGGCTTCCTTCACACATGGAATAGGCACAAGACAAGAAGAAGCAGCTGTGCAGGCTTCCCTCACACACTGAATGGGCACAAGACAAGAAGCAGGGGTGCAGTCTTCCCTCACACACTGAACATAGCACAGGACAAGAAGCAGGGGTGCAGGCTTCCCTCATACACTGAATATGCACAAGACAAGAACCAGCAGTGGTGCAGGCTTCCTTCACACACTGAATGGGCACAAGACAAGAAGCAGGGGTGCAGGCTTCCTTCACACACTGAATATGCACAAGACAAGAACCAGCAGTGGTGCAGGCTTCATTCACACACTGAATAGGCACAAGACAAGAAGCAGGGGTGCAGGCTTCCCTCACACACAGAATGGGCACAAGACAAGAAGCAGAGGTGCAGGCTTCCCTCACACACAGAATAGCCTCAAGACAAGAAGCAGCAGAGGTGCAGGCTTCCCTCACACACTAAATAGGCACAGGACAAGAAGCAGGGGTGCAGGCTTCCCTTGCACACTGAGCAGGCACAAGACAAGAAGCAGCAGTGGTGCAGGCTTCCCTCACACACTGAATGGGCACAAGACAAGAAGTAGGTGTGCAGGCTTCCCTCACACACTGAATAGGCACAAGACAATAAGCAGCGGTGCAGGCTTCCCTCACACACTGAATGGGCACAAGCCAAGAAGCAGGGGTGCAGGCTTCCCTCACACACAGTATAGGCACAAAACAAGAAGCAGCCGTGATGCAGGCTTCCTTCACACACTGAATAGGTACAAGACAAAAAGCAGGGGTGCAGGTTTCCCTCACACACAGAATAGGCAGAAGACAAGAAGCAGCAGCGGTACAGGCTTCCCTCACATACTGAAGGGCACAAGACAAAAAGCAGCGGTGCAGGCTTCCCTCACACACTGTACAGGCACAAGATAGGAAGCAGGGGTGCAGGCTTCCCTCACACACTGAACAGGCACAAGACAAGAAGCGGCGGTGCAGGCTTCCCACACACACTGAAGGGCACAACACAAAAAGCAGAGGCGCAGGCTTCCCTCACGTACAGAACGTGCACAAGACAAGAAGCAGGGGTGCAGGCTTCCCTCACACACTGAGTAGGCACAAGACAAGAAGCAACGGTGCAGGCTTCCTTCACACACGGAATAGGCACAAGACAAGAAGAAGCAGCTGTGCGGGCTTCCCTCACACACTGAACAGGCACAAGACAAGAAGCAGGGGTGCAGGCTTCCCTTATACACTGAATATGCACAAGACAAGAAGCAGCGGCGCAGGCTTCCCTCACGTACAGAACGTGCACAAGACAAGAAGCAGGGGTGCAGGCTTCCCTCACACACAGAATAGGCACAAGACAAGAAGCAGCGCTTAAGGCTTCCTTCACACATGGAATAGGCACAAGACAAGAAGAAGCAGCTGTGCAGGCTTCCCTCACACACTGAATGGGCACAAGACAAGAAGCAGGGGTGCAGTCTTCCCTCACACACTGAAAATAGCACAGGACAAGAAGCAGGGGTGCAGGCTTCCCTCATACACTGAATATGCACAAGACAAGAACCAGCAGTGGTGCAGGCTTCCTTCACACACTGAATGGGCACAAGACAAGAAGCAGGGGTGCAGGCTTCCTTCACACACTGAATATGCACAAGACAAGAACCAGCAGTGGTGCAGGCTTCATTCACACACTGAATAGGCACAAGACAAGAAGCAGGGGTGCAGGCTTCCCTCACACACAGAATGGGCACAAGACAAGAAGCAGGGGTGCAGGCTTCCCTCACACACAGAATAGCCTCAAGACAAGAAGCAGCAGAGGTGCAGGCTTCCCTCACACACTAAATAGGCACAAGACAAGAAGCAGGGGTGCAGGCTTCCCTTGCACACTGAGCAGGCACAAGACAAGAAGCAGCAGTGGTGCAGGCTTCCCTCACACACTGAATAGGCACAAGACAAGAAGCAGCGGTGCAGGCTTCCTTCACACACTGAATAGGCACAAGACAAGAAGCAGCAGTGGTGCAGGCTTCCCTCACACACTGAATAGGCACAAGACAAGAAGCAGCGGTGCAGGCTTCCCTCACACACTGAAGAGGTAGAAGACGAGAAGTAGGGGTGCAGGCTTCCCTCAGACACTGAGCAGGCACATGACAAGAAGAAGCAGTGGTGCAGGATTCCCTCACACACTGAATAGGCAGAAGACAAGAAGCAGCGGTGCAGACTTCCCTCACACACAGGATATGCTCAAGACAAGAAGCAGGGGTGCAGTCTTCCTTCACACACAAACAGGCCCAAGACAAGAAGCAGCAGCGGTGCAGGATTCCCTCACACACAGAAGAGGCACAAGTCAAGAAGCAGGGGTGCAGGCTTCCCTCACACAGAGAACAGGCACAAGACAAGAAGCAACAGCGGTGCAGGCTTGCCTCACACACTGAACAGGCACAAGACAAGAAGCAGCAGTGGTGTAGGCTTTCCTCACACACTGAACGGGCAGAAGACAATAAGCAGTGGTGCAGGCTTCCCTCACACACAGAATAGGCACAAGACAAGAAGCAGCGGTGCAGGCTTCCCTCATCCACAGAGTTGGCACAAGACAAGAAGCAGTGGTGCAGGCTTCCCTTACACACTGAATGGGCACTAGACAAGAAGCAGGGGTGCAGGCTTCCCTCACACACTGAACATAGCACAGGACAAGAAGCAGGGGTGCAGGCTTCCCTCATACACTGAATATGCACAAGACAAGAACCAGCAGTGGTGCAGGCTTCCTTCACACACTGAATGGGCACAAGACAAGAAGCAGGGGTGCAGGCTTCCTTCACACACTGAATATGCACAAGACAAGAACCAGCAGTGGTGCAGGCTTCATTCACACACTGAATAGGCACAAGACAAGAAGCAGGGGTGCAGGCTTCCCTCACACACAGAATGGGCACAAGACAAGAAGCAGAGGTGCAGGCTTCCCTCACACACAGAATAGCCTCAAGACAAGAAGCAGCAGAGGTGCAGGCTTCCCTCACACACTAAATAGGCACAGGACAAGAAGCAGGGGTGCAGGCTTCCCTTGCACACTGAGCAGGCACAAGACAAGAAGCAGCAGTGGTGCAGGCTTCCCTCACACACTGAATGGGCACAAGACAAGAAGTAGGTGTGCAGGCTTCCCTCACACACTGAATAGGCACAAGACAATAAGCAGCGGTGCAGGCTTCCCTCACACACTGAATGGGCACAAGCCAAGAAGCAGGGGTGCAGGCTTCCCTCACACACAGTATAGGCACAAAACAAGAAGCAGCCGTGATGCAGGCTTCCTTCACACACTGAATAGGTACAAGACAAGAAGCAGGGGTGCAGGTTTCCCTCACACACAGAATAGGCAGAAGACAAGAAGCAGCAGCGGTACAGGCTTCCCTCACATACTGAAGGGCACAAGACAAAAAGCAGCGGTGCAGGCTTCCCTCACACACTGTACAGGCACAAGATAGGAAGCAGGGGTGCAGGCTTCCCTCACACACTGAACAGGCACAAGACAAGAAGCGGCGGTGCAGGCTTCCCACACACACTGAAGGGCACAACACAAAAAGCAGAGGCGCAGGCTTCCCTCACGTACAGAACGTGCACAAGACAAGAAGCAGGGGTGCAGGCTTCCCTCACACACTGAGTAGGCACAAGACAAGAAGCAACGGTGCAGGCTTCCTTCACACACGGAATAGGCACAAGACAAGAAGAAGCAGCTGTGCGGGCTTCCCTCACACACTGAACAGGCACAAGACAAGAAGCAGGGGTGCAGGCTTCCCTTATACACTGAATATGCACAAGACAAGAAGCAGCGGCGCAGGCTTCCCTCACGTACAGAACGTGCACAAGACAAGAAGCAGGGGTGCAGGCTTCCCTCACACACAGAATAGGCACAAGACAAGAAGTAGCGCTTAAGGCTTCCTTCACACATGGAATAGGCACAAGACAAGAAGAAGCAGCTGTGCAGGCTTCCCTCACACACTGAATGGGCACAAGACAAGAAGCAGGGGTGCAGTCTTCCCTCACACACTGAAAATAGCACAGGACAAGAAGCAGGGTTGCAGGCTTCCCTCATACACTGAATATGCACAAGACAAGAACCAGCAGTGGTGCAGGCTTCCTTCACACACTGAATGGGCACAAGACAAGAAGCAGGGGTGCAGGCTTCCTTCACACACTGAATATGCACAAGACAAGAACCAGCAGTGGTGCAGGCTTCATTCACACACTGAATAGGCACAAGACAAGAAGCAGGGGTGCAGGCTTCCCTCACACACAGAATGGGCACAAGACAAGAAGCAGGGGTGCAGGCTTCCCTCACACACAGAATAGCCTCAAGACAAGAAGCAGCAGAGGTGCAGGCTTCCCTCACACACTAAATAGGCACAAGACAAGAAGCAGGGGTGCAGGCTTCCCTTGCACACTGAGCAGGCACAAGACAAGAAGCAGCAGTGGTGCAGGCTTCCCTCACACACTGAATAGGCACAAGACAAGAAGCAGCGGTGCAGGCTTCCTTCACACACTGAATAGGCACAAGACAAGAAGCAGCAGTGGTGCAGGCTTCCCTCACACACTGAATAGGCACAAGACAAGAAGCAGCGGTGCAGGCTTCCCTCACACACTGAAGAGGTAGAAGACGAGAAGTAGGGGTGCAGGCTTCCCTCACACACTGAGCAGGCACATGACAAGAAGAAGCAGTGGTGCAGGATTCCCTCACACACTGAATAGGCAGAAGACAAGAAGCAGCGGTGCAGACTTCCCTCACACACAGGATATGCTCAAGACAAGAAGCAGGGGTGCAGTCTTCCTTCACACACAAACAGGCCCAAGACAAGAAGCAGCAGCGGTGCAGGATTCCCTCACACACAGAAGAGGCACAAGTCAAGAAGCAGGGGTGCAGGCTTCCCTCACACAGAGAACAGGCACAAGACAAGAAGCAACAGCGGTGCAGGCTTGCCTCACACACTGAACAGGCACAAGACAAGAAGCAGCAGTGGTGTAGGCTTTCCTCACACACTGAACGGGCAGAAGACAATAAGCAGTGGTGCAGGCTTCCCTCACACACAGAATAGGCACAAGACAAGAAGCAGCGGTGCAGGCTTCCCTCATCCACAGAGTTGGCACAAGACAAGAAGCAGTGGTGCAGGCTTCCCTTACACACTGAATGGGCACTAGACAAGAAGCAGGGGTGCAGGCTTCCCTCACACACAGAATAGGCACAAAACAAGAAGCAGCAGTGGTGCAGGCTTCCTTCACACACTGAAGGGCACAAGACAAGAAGTAGCTCTGCAGGCTTCCTTCACACTGAATAGGCACAAGACAAGAAGCAGCAGCAGTGCAGGCTTCCTTCACACACTGAATAAGCACAAGACAAGAAGAAGCTGTGCAGGCTTCCCTCACACACTGAATGGGCACAAGACAAGAAGAAGCTGTGCAGGCTTCCTTCACACACTGAATAGGCACAAGACAAGAAGCAGGGGTGCAGGCTTCCCTCACACACTGAATGGTCACAAGACAAGAAGTAGGTGTGCAGGCTTCCCTCACACACTGAATAGGCACAAGACAATAAGCAGCGGTGCAGACTTCCCTCACACACTGAATGGGCACAAGCCAAGAAGCAGGGGTGCAGGCTTCCCTCACACACAGTATAGGCACAAAACAAGAAGCAGCCGTGGTGCAGGCTTCCTTCACACACTGAATAGGTACAAGACAAGAAGCAGGGGTGCAGGTTTCCCTCACACACAGAATAGGCAGAAGACAAGAAGCAGCAGCGGTTCAGGCTTCCCTCACACACTGAAGGGCACAAGACAAAAAGCAGCGGTGCAGGCTTCCCTCACACACTGTACAGGCACAAGATAGGAAGCAGGGGTGCAGGCTTCCCTCACACACTGAACAGGCACAAGACAAGAAGCGGCGGTGCAGGCTTCCCACACACACTGAAGGGCACAAGACAAAAAGCAGAGGCGCAGGCTTCCCTCTCGTACAGAACGTGCACAAGACAAGAAGCAGGGGTGCAGGCTTCCCTCACACACTGAGTAAGCACAAGACAAGAAGCAGCGGTGCAGGCTTCCTTCACACACGGAATAGGCACAAGACAAGAAGAAGCAGCTGTGCGGGCTTCCCTCACACACTGAACAGGCACAACACAAGAAGCAGGGGTGCAGGCTTCCCTCATACACTGAATATGCACAAGACAAGAAGCAGCGGTGCAGGCTTCCCTCACGTACAGAACGTGCACAAGACAAGAAGCAGGGGTGCAGGCTTCCCTCACACACAGAATAGGCACAAGACAAGAAGCAGCGGTTAAGGCTTCCTTCACACATGGAATAGGCACAAGACAAGAAGAAGCAGCTGTGCAGGCTTCCCTCACACACTGAATGGGCACAAGACAAGAAGCAGGGGTGCAGTCTTCCCTCACACACTGAACATAGCACAGGACAAGAAGCAGGGGTGCAGGCTTCCCTCATACACTGAATATGCACAAGACAAGAACCAGCAGTGGTGCAGGCTTCCTTCACACACTGAATGGGCACAAGACAAGAAGCAGGGGTGCAGGCTTCCTTCACACACTGAATATGCACAAGACAAGAACCAGCAGTGGTGCAGGCTTCATTCACACACTGAATAGGCACAAGACAAGAAGCAGGGGTGCAGGCTTCCCTCACACACAGAATGGGCACAAGACAAGAAGCAGGGGTGCAGGCTTCCCTCACACACAGAATAGCCTCAAGACAAGAAGCAGCAGAGGTGCAGGCTTCCCTCACACACTAAATAGGCACAAGACAAGAAGCAGGGGTGCAGGCTTCCCTTGCACACTGAGCAGGCACAAGACAAGAAGCAGCAGTGGTACAGGCTTCCCTCACACACTGAATAGGCACAAGACAAGAAGCAGCGGTGCAGGCTTCCTTCACACACGGAATAGGCACAAGACAAGAAGAAGCAGCTGTGCGTGCTTCCCTCACACACTGAACAGGCACAAGACAAGAAGCAGGGGTGCAGGCTTCCCTCATACACTGAATATGCACAAGACAAGAAGCAGCGGCGCAGGCTTCCCTCACGTACAGACCGTGCACAAGACAAGAAGCAGTGGTGCAGGCTTCCCTCACACACAGAATAGGCACAAGACAAGAAGCAGCGGTTAAGGCTTCCTTCACACATGGAATAGGCACAAGACAAGAAGAAGCAGCTGTGCAGGCTTCCCTCACACACTGAATGGGCACAAGACAAGAAGCAGGGGTGCAGTCTTCCCTCACACACTGAACATAGCACATGACAAGAAGCAGGGGTGCAGGCTTCCCTCATACACTGAATATGCACAAGACAAGAACCAGCAGTGGTGCACGCTTCCTTCACACACTGAATGGGCACAAGACAAGAAGCAGGGGTGCAGGCTTCCTTCACACACTGAATAGGCACAAGACAAGAAGCAGCGATGCAGGCTTCCCTCATACACAGAATATGCACAAGACAAGAGGCAGGGGTGCAGGCTTCCTTCACACACAAACAGGCACAAGACAAGAAGCAGCAGCGGTGCAGGCTTCGCTCACACACAGAATGGGCACAAGACAAGAAGCAGGGGTGCAGGCTTCCCTCACACACAAAATAGCCTCAAGACAAGAAGCAGCAGAGGTGCAGGCTTCCCTCACACACTGAATAGGCACAAGACAAGAAGCAGGGGTGCAGGCTTCCCTTGCACACTGAGCAGGCACAAGACAAGAAGCAGCAGTGGTGCAGGCTTCCCTCACACACTGAATAGGCACAAGACAAGAAGCAGCGATGCAGGCTTCCCTCATACACAGAATATGCACAAGACAAGAGGCAGGGGTGCAGGCTTCCTTCACACACAAACAGGCACAAGGCAAGAAGCAGCAGCGGTGCAGGCTTCCCTCACACACAGAATAGGCACAAGACAAGAAGCAGAGGTGCAGGCTTCCCTCACACACAGAATAGGCACAAGACAAGAAGCAGCAGCAGTGCAGGCTTCCCTCACACACTGAATGGGTACAAGACAAGAAGCAGTGGTGCAGGCTTCCCTCACACACTGAACAGGCACACGACAGAAAGTAGGGGTGCAGGCTTCCTTCGCACACTGAGCAGGCACAAAACAAGAAGCAGCAGTGGTGCAGTCTTCCCTCACACACTGAATAAGCATAAGACAAGAAGCAGCGATTCAGGCTTCCCTCACACACAGAATATGCACAAGACAAGAAGCAGGGGTGCAGGCTTCCTTCACACACAAACAGGCACAAGACAAGAAGCAGCAGCAGTGCAGGCTTCCCTCACACACAGAATAGGCACAAGACAAGAAGCAGGGGTGCAGGTTTCCCTCACATAGAGAACAGGAACAAGACAAGAAGCAACAGTGGTGCAGGCTTCCCTCACACACAGAACAGGCACAAGACAAGAAGCAGCAGTGGTGTAGGCTTTCCTCACACACTGAACAGACACAAATCAAGAAGCAACAGTGGTGCAGGCTTCCTTCACACACTGAAGGGCACAAGACACGAAGCAGCTCTGCAGGCTTCCTTCACACACTGAACAGGCACAAGACAAGAAGCAGCGGTGCAGGCTTCCTTCACACACGGAATAGGCACAAGACAAGAAGAAGCAGCTGTGCGGGCTTCCCTCACACACTGAACAGGCACAAGACAAGAAGCAGGGGTGCAGGCTTCTCTCATACACTGAATATGCACAAGACAAGAAGCAGCGGCGCAGGCTTCCCTCACGTACAGAACGTGCACAAGACAAGAAGCAGGGGTGCAGGCTTCCCTCACACACAGAATAGGCAAAAGACAAGAAGCAGCGGTTAAGGCTTCCTTCACACATAGAATAGGCACAAGACAAGAAGAAGCAGCTGTGCAGGCTTCCCTCACACACTGAATGGGCACAAGACAAGAAGCAGGGGTGCAGTCTTCCCTCACACACTGAACATAGCACAGGACAAGAAGCAGGGGTGCAGGCTTCCCTCATACACTGAATATGCACAAGACAAGAACCAGCAGTGGTGCAGGCTTCCTTCACACACTGAATGGGCACAAGACAAGAAGCAGGGGTGCAGGCTTCCTTCACACACTGAATATGCACAAGACAAGAACCAGCAGTGGTGCAGGCTTCATTCACACACTGAATAGGCACAAGACAAGAAGCAGGGGTGCAGGCTTCCCTCACACACAGAATGGGCACAAGACAAGAAGCAGGGGTGCAGGCTTCCCTCACACACAGAATAGCCTCAAGACAAGAAGCAGCAGAGGTGCAGGCTTCCCTCACACACTGAATAGGCACAAGACAAGAAGCAGGGGTGCAGGCTTCCCTTGCACACTGAGCAGGCCCAAGACAAGAAGCAGCAGTGGTGCAGGCTTCCCTCACACACTGAATAGGCACAAGACAAGAAGCAGCGATGCAGGCTTCCCTCATAGACAGAATATGCACAAGACAAGAGGCAGGGGTTCAGGCTTCCTTCACACACAAACAGGCACAAGACAAGAAGCAGCAGCGGTGCAGGCTTCCCTCACACACAGAATAGGCACAAGACAAGAAGCAGGGGTGTAGGCTTCCCTCACATAGACAACAGGAGCAAGACAAGAAGCAACAGCCGTGCAGGCTTCCCTCACACACAGAACAGGCACAAGACAAGAAGCAGCAGTGGTGCAGGCTTCCTTCACAAACTGAAGGGCACAAGACAAGAAGTAGGGGTGCAGGCTTCCCTCACACACTGAACAGGCACAAAACAAGAAGCAACAGTGGTGCAGGCTTCCTTCACAAACTGAAGAGCACAAGACAAGAAGCAGCTCTGCAGGCTTCCTTCACACACTGAATAGGCACAAGACAAGAAGCAGGAGTGCAGGCTTCCCTCACACACAGAATAGGCACAAGACAAGAAGCAGCAGCGCTACAGGCTTCCCTCACAAACTGAAGGATACAAGACAAAAATCAGTGGTGCAGGCTTCCCTCATACACAGAATAGGCACAATACAAGAAGCAGCGGTGCAGGCTTCCTTCACACACTGAATAGGCACAAGACAAGAAGAAGCTGTGCAGGCTTCGTTCACACACTGAATAGGCACAAGACAAGAAGAAGCTGTGCAGGCTTCCTTCACACACTGAATAGGCACAAGACAAGAAGCAGGGGTGCAGGCTTCCCTCACATAGAGAACAGGAACAAGACAAGAAGCAACAGCGTTGCAGGCTTCCCTCACACACAGAACAGGCACAAGACAAGAAGCAGCAGTGGTGTAGGCTTTCCTCACACACTGAACAGACACAAATCAAGAAGCAGCAGCAGTGCAGGCTTCCTTCACACACTGAATAGGCACAAGACAAGAAGAAGCTGTGCAGGCTTCCTTCACACACTGAATAGGCACAAGACAAGAAGCAGGGGTGCAGGCTTCCCTCACACACTGAACGGGCACATGACAAGAAGCAGGGGTGCAGGCTTCCCTCTCACACTGAATAGGAACAAGACAATAAGCAGGGGTGCAGGCTTCCCTCACACACAGAATAGGCACAAGAGAAGAAGCAGCAGCAGTACTGGCTTCCCTCAGACACTGAAGGGCACAAGACAAAAAGCAGCGGTACGGGCTTCCCTCACACACTGAACAGGCACAAGATAGGAAGCAGGGGTGCAGGCTTCCCTCACGCACTGAACAGGAACAAGACAAGAAGCAGCGGTGCAGGCTTCCATCACACACAGAACAAGCACAAAACAGGAAGAAGCAGCGGTGCAGGCTTCCCTCACATGCAGAACGTGCACAAGGCGAGAAGCAAGGGTGCAGTCTTCCCTCACACACTGAATAGGCACAAGACAAGAAGCAGCGGTGCAGGCTTTCTTCACATACAGAATAGGCACAAGACAAGATGAAGCAGCTGTGTGGGCTTCCCTCACACACTGAACAGGCACAAAACAAGAAGCAGGGGTGCAGGCTTCTTTCACACACAGATTAGGCACAAGGCAAGAAGAAGCAGTGGTGCAGACTTACCTCACACACTGAATAGGCACAAGACAAGAAGCAGCAGTGGTGCAGGCTTCCTTCACACACTGAATAGGCACAAGACACGAAGCAGGGGGCAGACTTCCTTCACAGACTGAATAGGCACTTGACAAGAAGCAGCAGTGGTGCAGGCTTCCCTCACACACAGAATAGGCACAAGACAAGAAGCAGGGGTGCAGGTTTCCCTCACACACAGAATAGGCACAAGACAAGAAGCAGCAGTGGTGCAGGCGTCCCTCACACACTGAATAGGCACAAGACAAGAAGCAGCACTGGTGCAGGCTTCCCTCACACTCTGAATAGGCTGAAGACAAGAAGCAGCGGTGCAGGCTTCCGTCACACACTGAACAGGTACAAGACAAGATGAAGGGGTGCAGGCTTCCCTCACACACTGAGCAGGCACAAGACAAGAAGCAGCAGTGGTGCAGGGTTCCCTCACACAATGAATAGGCAGAAGACAAGACGCAGCGGTGCAGGGTTCCTCACACACAGAATATGCACAAGACAAGAAGTAGGGGTGCAGGCTTCCTTCACACACAAACAGGCCCAAGACAAGAAGCAGCAACGGTGTAGGCTTCCCTCACACACAGAACAGGCACAAAACAAGAAGCAGCAGTGGTGTAGGCTTTCCTCACACACTGAACGGGCACAAGACAATAAGCAGTGGTGCAGGCTTCCCTCTCACACAGAATAGGCACAAGACAAGAAGCAGTGGTGCAGGCTTCCCTCACACACAGAATAGGCACTAGACTAGAGGCAGTGGTGCAGGCTTCCCTAACACACTGAATAGGCACAAGACAAGAAGCAGGGGTGTAGGCTTTCCTCACACACTGAACAGGCACAAAACAAGAAGCAACAGTGGTGTAGGCTTCCTTCACACACTGAAGGGCACAAGACAAGAAGCAGCTCTGCAGGCTTCCTTCACACACTTAATAGGCACAAGACAAGAAGCAGGAGTGCAGGCTTCCCTCACACACAGAATAGGCACAAGACAAGAAGCAGCAGCGGTACAGGCTTCCCTCACACACTGAAGGGTACAAGACAAAAAGCAGCGGTGCAGGATTCCGTCATACACGGAATAGGCACAATACAAGAAGCAGCGGTGCAGGCTTCCTTCACACACTGAATTGGCACAAGACAAGAAGAAGCTGTGCAGGCTTCCTTCACACACTGAATAGGCACAAGACAAGAAGAAGCTGTGCAGGCTTCCTTCACACACTGAATAGGCACAAGACAGAAGCAGGGGTGCAGGCTTCCCTCACACACTGAACGGGCACATGACAAGAAGCAGGGGTGCAGGCTTCCCTCTCACACTGAATAGGAACAAGACAATAAGCAGGGGTGCAGGCTTCCCTCACACACAGAATAGGCACAAGAGAAGAAGCAGCAGCAGTACTGGCTTCCCTCAGACACTGAAGGGCACAAGTCAAAAAGCAGCGGTGAGGGCTTCCCTCACATAGAGAACAGGAACAAGACAAGAAGCAACAGCGGTGCAGGCTTCCCTCACACACAGAACAGGCACAAGACAAGAAGAAGCAGTGGTGTAGGCTTTCCTCACACACTGAACAGACACAAATCAAGAAGCAACAGTGGTGCAGGCTTCCTTCACACACTGAATAGGCACAAGACAAGAAGAAGCTGTGCAGTCTTCCTTCACACACTGAATAGGCACAAGACAAGAAGCAGGGGTGCAGGCTTTCCTCACACACTGAACGGGCACATGACAAGAAGCAGGGGTGCAGGCTTCCCTCTCACACTGAATAGGAACAAGACAATAAGCAGGGGTGCAGGCTTCCCTCACACACAGAATAGGCACAAGAGAAGAAGCAGCAGCGGTACTGGCTTCCCTCAGACACTGAAGGGCACAAGACAAAAAGCAGCCGTGCGGGCTTCCCTCACACACTGAACAGGCACAAGATAGGAAGCAGGGGTGCAGGCTTCCCTCACGCACTGAACAGGAACAAGACAAGAAGCAGCGGTGCAGACTTCCATCACACACAGAACAAGCGCAAAACAGGAAGAAGCAGTGGTGCAGGCTTCCCTCACATACAGAACGTGCACAAGGCGAGAAGCAAGGGTGCAGTCTTCCCTCACACACTGAATAGGCACAAGACAAGAAGCAGCGGTGCAGGCTTTCTTCACATACAGAATAGGCACAAGACAAGATGAAGCAGCTGTGCGGGCTTCCCTCACACACTGAACAGGCACAAAACAAGAAGCAGGGGTGCAGGCTTCTTTCACACACAGATTAGGCACAAGACAAGAAGAAGCAGCGGTGCAAACTTACCTCACACACTGAATAGGCAGAAGACAAGAAGCAGCAGTGGTGCAGGCTTCCCTCACACACTGAATAGGCACAAGACACGAAGCCGGGGGCAGACTTCCTTCACAGACTGAATAGGCACTTGACAAGAAGCAGCAGTGGTGCAGGCTTCCCTCACACACAGAATAGGCACAAGACAAGAAGCAGGGGTGCAGGTTTCCCTCACACACAGAATAGGCACAAGACAAGAAACAGCAGTGGTGCAGGCGTCCCTCACACACTGAATAGGCACAAGACAAGAAGCAGCACTGGTGCAGGCTTCCCTCACACTCTGAATAGGCTCAAGACAAGAAGCAGCGGTGCAGGCTTCCGTCACACACTGAACAGGTACAAGACAAGATGAAGGGGTGCAGTCTTCCCTCACACACTGAGCAGGCACAAGACAAGAAGCAGCAGTGGTGCAGGCTTCTCTCACACAATGAATAGGCAGAAGACAAGACGCAGCGGTGCAGGGTTCCTCACACACAGAATATGCACAAGACAAGAAGTAGGGGTGCAGGCTTCCTTCACACACAAACAGGCCCAAGACAAGAAGCAGCAGCGGTGTAGGCTTCCCTCACACACAGAACAGGCACAAGACAAGAAGCAGCAGTGGTGTAAGCTTTCCTCACACACTGAGCGGGCACAAGACAATAAGCAGTGGTGCAGGCTTCCCTCTCACACAGAATAGGCACAATACAAGAAGCAGTGGTGAAGGCTTCCCTCACACACAGAATAGGCACCAGACTAGAAGCAGCGTTGCAGGCTTCCCTAACACACTGAATAGGCACAAGACAAGAAGCAGGGGTGTAGGCTTTCCTCACACACTGAACAGGCACAAAACAAGAAGCAACAGTGGTGTAGGCTTCCTTCACACACTGAAGGGCACAAGACAAGAAGCAGCTCTGCAGGCTTCCTTCACACACTTAATAGGCACAAGACAAGAAGCAGGAGTGCAGGCTTCCCTCACACACAGAATAGGCACAAGACAAGAAGCAGCAGCGGTACAGGCTTCCCTCACACACTGAAGAATACAAGACAAAAAGCAGTGGTGCAGGCTTCCGTCATACACAGAATAGGCACAATACAAGAAGCAGCGGTGCAGGCTTCCTTCACCCACTGAATAGGCACAAGACAAGAAGAAGCTGTGCAGGCTTCCTTCACACACTGAATATGCACAAGACAAGAAGAAGCTGTGCAGGCTTCCTTCACACACTGAATAGGCACAAGACAAGAAGAAGCTGTGCAGGGTTTCCTTCACACACTGAATAGGCACAAGACAAGAAGCAGGGGTGTAGGCTTCCCTCACACACTGAACGGGCACATGACAAGAAGCAGGGGTGCAGGCTTCCCTCTCACACTGAATAGGAACAAGACAATAAGCAGGGGTGCAGGCTTCCCTCACACACAGAATAGGCACAAGACAAGAAGCAGGGGTGCAGGCTTCCCTTGCACACTGAGCAGGCACAAGACAAGAAGCAGCAGTGGTGCAGGCTTCCCTCACACACTGAAAAGGCACAAGACAAGAAGCAGCGATGCAGGCTTCCCTCATACACAGAATATGCACAAGACAAGAGGCAGGGGTGCAGGCTTCCTTCACACACAAACAGGCACAAGACAAGAAGCAGCAGCAGTGCAGGCTTCCCTCACACACTGAATGGGTACAAGACAAGAAGCAGTGGTGCAGGCTTCCCTCACACACTGAACAGGCACACAACAGAAAGTAGGGGTGCAGGCTTCCTTCGCACACTGAGCAGGCACAAAACAAGAAGCAGCAGTGGTGCAGGCTTCCCTCACACACTGAATAAGCAGAAGACAAGAAGCAGCGATTCAGGCTTCCCTCACACACAGAATATGCACAAGACAAGAAGCAGGGGTGCAGGCTTCCTTCACACACAAACAGGCACAAGACAAGAAGCAGCAGCAGTGCAGGCTTCCCTCACACACAGAATAGGCACAAGACAAGAAGCAGGGGTGCAGGTTTCCCTCACATAGAGAACAGGAACAAGACAAGAAGCAACAGTGGTGCAGGCTTCCCTCACACACAGAACAGGCACAAGACAAGAAGCAGCAGTGGTGTAGGCTTTCCTCACACACTGAACAGACACAAATCAAGAAGCAACAGTGGTGCAGGCTTCCTTCACACACTGAAGGGCACAAGACACGAAGCAGCTCTGCAGGCTTCCTTCACACACTGAACAGGCACAAGACAAGAAGCAGCGGTGCAGGCTTCCTTCACACACGGAATAGGCACAAGACAAGAAGAAGCAGCTGTGCGGGCTTCCCTCACACACTGAACAGGCACAAGACAAGAAGCAGGGGTGCAGGCTTCTCTCATACACTGAATATGCACAAGACAAGAAGCAGCGGCGCAGGCTTCCCTCACGTACAGAACGTGCACAAGACAAGAAGCAGGGGTGCAGGCTTCCCTCACACACAGAATAGGCACAAGACAAGAAGCAGCGGTTAAGGCTTCCTTCACACATAGAATAGGCACAAGACAAGAAGAAGCAGCTGTGCAGGCTTCCCTCACACACTGAATGGGCACAAGACAAGAAGCAGGGGTGCAGTCTTCCCTCACACACTGAACATAGCACAGGACAAGAAGCAGGGGTGCAGGCTTCCCTCATACACTGAATATGCACAAGACAAGAACCAGCAGTGGTGCAGGCTTCCTTCACACACTGAATGGGCACAAGACAAGAAGCAGGGGTGCAGGCTTCCTTCACACACTGAATATGCACAAGACAAGAACCAGCAGTGGTGCAGGCTTCATTCACACACTGAATAGGCACAAGACAAGAAGCAGGGGTGCAGGCTTCCCTCACACACAGAATGGGCACAAGACAAGAAGCAGGGGTGCAGGCTTCCCTCACACACAGAATAGCCTCAAGACAAGAAGCAGCAGAGGTGCAGGCTTCCCTCACACACTGAATAGGCACAAGACAAGAAGCAGGGGTGCAGGCTTCCCTTGCACACTGAGCAGGCCCAAGACAAGAAGCAGCAGTGGTGCAGGCTTCCCTCACACACTGAATAGGCACAAGACAAGAAGCAGCGATGCAGGCTTCCCTCATAGACAGAATATGCACAAGACAAGAGGCAGGGGTTCAGGCTTCCTTCACACACAAACAGGCACAAGACAAGAAGCAGCAGCGGTGCAGGCTTCCCTCACACACAGAATAGGCACAAGACAAGAAGCAGGGGTGTAGGCTTCCCTCACATAGACAACAGGAGCAAGACAAGAAGCAACAGCCGTGCAGGCTTCCCTCACACACAGAACAGGCACAAGACAAGAAGCAGCAGTGGTGCAGGCTTCCTTCACAAACTGAAGGGCACAAGACAAGAAGTAGGGGTGCAGGCTTCCCTCACACACTGAACAGGCACAAAACAAGAAGCAACAGTGGTGCAGGCTTCCTTCACAAACTGAAGAGCACAAGACAAGAAGCAGCTCTGCAGGCTTCCTTCACACACTGAATAGGCACAAGACAAGAAGCAGGAGTGCAGGCTTCCCTCACACACAGAATAGGCACAAGACAAGAAGCAGCAGCGCTACAGGCTTCCCTCACAAACTGAAGGGTACAAGACAAAAATCAGTGGTGCAGGCTTCCCTCATACACAGAATAGGCACAATACAAGAAGCAGCGGTGCAGGCTTCCTTCACACACTGAATAGGCACAAGACAAGAAGAAGCTGTGCAGGCTTCGTTCACACACTGAATAGGCACAAGACAAGAAGAAGCTGTGCAGGCTTCCTTCACACACTGAATAGGCACAAGACAAGAAGCAGGGGTGCAGGCTTCCCTCACATAGAGAACAGGAACAAGACAAGAAGCAACAGCGTTGCAGGCTTCCCTCACACACAGAACAGGCACAAGACAAGAAGCAGCAGTGGTGTAGGCTTTCCTCACACACTGAACAGACACAAATCAAGAAGCAGCAGCAGTGCAGGCTTCCTTCACACACTGAATAGGCACAAGACAAGAAGAAGCTGTGCAGGCTTCCTTCACACACTGAATAGGCACAAGACAAGAAGCAGGGGTGCAGGCTTCCCTCACACACTGAACGGGCACATGACAAGAAGCAGGGGTGCAGGCTTCCCTCTCACACTGAATAGGAACAAGACAATAAGCAGGGGTGCAGGCTTCCCTCACACACAGAATAGGCACAAGAGAAGAAGCAGCAGCGGTACTGGCTTCCCTCAGACACTGAAGGGCACAAGACAAAAAGCAGCGGTACGGGCTTCCCTCACACACTGAACAGGCACAAGATAGGAAGCAGGGGTGCAGGCTTCCCTCACGCACTGAACAGGAACAAGACAAGAAGCAGCGGTGCAGGCTTCCATCACACACAGAACAAGCACAAAACAGGAAGAAGCAGCGGTGCAGGCTTCCCTCACATGCAGAACGTGCACAAGGCGAGAAGCAAGGGTGCAGTCTTCCCTCACACACTGAATAGGCACAAGACAAGAAGCAGCGGTGCAGGCTTTCTTCACATACAGAATAGGCACAAGACAAGATGAAGCAGCTGTGTGGGCTTCCCTCACACACTGAACAGGCACAAAACAAGAAGCAGGGGTGCAGGCTTCTTTCACACACAGATTAGGCACAAGGCAAGAAGAAGCAGTGGTGCAGACTTACCTCACACACTGAATAGGCACAAGACAAGAAGCAGCAGTGGTGCAGGCTTCCTTCACACACTGAATAGGCACAAGACACGAAGCAGGGGGCAGACTTCCTTCACAGACTGAATAGGCACTTGACAAGAAGCAGCAGTGGTGCAGGCTTCCCTCACACACAGAATAGGCACAAGACAAGAAGCAGGGGTGCAGGTTTCCCTCACACACAGAATAGGCACAAGACAAGAAGCAGCAGTGGTGCAGGCGTCCCTCACACACTGAATAGGCACAAGACAAGAAGCAGCACTGGTGCAGGCTTCCCTCACACTCTGAATAGGCTGAAGACAAGAAGCAGCGGTGCAGGCTTCCGTCACACACTGAACAGGTACAAGACAAGATGAAGGGGTGCAGGCTTCCCTCACACACTGAGCAGGCACAAGACAAGAAGCAGCAGTGGTGCAGGGTTCCCTCACACAATGAATAGGCAGAAGACAAGACGCAGCGGTGCAGGGTTCCTCACACACAGAATATGCACAAGACAAGAAGTAGGGGTGCAGGCTTCCTTCACACACAAACAGGCCCAAGACAAGAAGCAGCAACGGTGTAGGCTTCCCTCACACACAGAACAGGCACAAAACAAGAAGCAGCAGTGGTGTAGGCTTTCCTCACACACTGAACGGGCACAAGACAATAAGCAGTGGTGCAGGCTTCCCTCTCACACAGAATAGGCACAAGACAAGAAGCAGTGGTGCAGGCTTCCCTCACACACAGAATAGGCACTAGACTAGAGGCAGTGGTGCAGGCTTCCCTAACACACTGAATAGGCACAAGACAAGAAGCAGGGGTGTAGGCTTTCCTCACACACTGAACAGGCACAAAACAAGAAGCAACAGTGGTGTAGGCTTCCTTCACACACTGAAGGGCACAAGACAAGAAGCAGCTCTGCAGGCTTCCTTCACACACTTAATAGGCACAAGACAAGAAGCAGGAGTGCAGGCTTCCCTCACACACAGAATAGGCACAAGACAAGAAGCAGCAGCGGTACAGGCTTCCCTCACACACTGAAGGGTACAAGACAAAAAGCAGCGGTGCAGGATTCCGTCATACACGGAATAGGCACAATACAAGAAGCAGCGGTGCAGGCTTCCTTCACACACTGAATTGGCACAAGACAAGAAGAAGCTGTGCAGGCTTCCTTCACACACTGAATAGGCACAAGACAAGAAGAAGCTGTGCAGGCTTCCTTCACACACTGAATAGGCACAAGACAGAAGCAGGGGTGCAGGCTTCCCTGACACACTGAACGGGCACATGACAAGAAGCAGCGGTGCAGGCTTCCCTCTCACACTGAATAGGAACAAGACAATAAGCAGGGGTGCAGGCTTCCCTCACACACAGAATAGGCACAAGAGAAGAAGCAGCAGCAGTACTGGCTTCCCTCAGACACTGAAGGGCACAAGTCAAAAAGCAGCGGTGAGGGCTTCCCTCACATAGAGAACAGGAACAAGACAAGAAGCAACAGCGGTGCAGGCTTCCCTCACACACAGAACAGGCACAAGACAAGAAGAAGCAGTGGTGTAGGCTTTCCTCACACACTGAACAGACACAAATCAAGAAGCAACAGTGGTGCAGGCTTCCTTCACACACTGAATAGGCACAAGACAAGAAGAAGCTGTGCAGGCTTCCTTCACACACTGAATAGGCACAAGACAAGAAGCAGGGGTGCAGGCTTTCCTCACACACTGAACGGGCACATGACAAGAAGCAGGGGTGCAGGCTTCCCTCTCACACTGAATAGGAACAAGACAATAAGCAGGGGTGCAGGCTTCCCTCACACACAGAATAGGCACAAGAGAAGAAGCAGCAGCGGTACTGGCTTCCCTCAGACACTGAAGGGCACAAGACAAAAAGCAGCCGTGCGGGCTTCCCTCACACACTGAACAGGCACAAGATAGGAAGCAGGGGTGCAGGCTTCCCTCACGCACTGAACAGGAACAAGACAAGAAGCAGCGGTGCAGACTTCCATCACACACAGAACAAGCGCAAAACAGGAAGAAGCAGTGGTGCAGGCTTCCCTCACATACAGAACGTGCACAAGGCGAGAAGCAAGGGTGCAGTCTTCCCTCACACACTGAATAGGCACAAGACAAGAAGCAGCGGTGCAGGCTTTCTTCACATACAGAATAGGCACAAGACAAGATGAAGCAGCTGTGCGGGCTTCCCTCACACACTGAACAGGCACAAAACAAGAAGCAGGGGTGCAGGCTTCTTTCACACACAGATTAGGCACAAGACAAGAAGAAGCAGCGGTGCAGACTTACCTCACACACTGAATAGGCAGAAGACAAGAAGCAGCAGTGGTGCAGGCTTCCCTCACACACTGAATAGGCACAAGACACGAAGCCGGGGGCAGACTTCCTTCACAGACTGAATAGGCACTTGACAAGAAGCAGCAGTGGTGCAGGCTTCCCTCACACACAGAATAGGCACAAGACAAGAAGCAGGGGTGCAGGTTTCCCTCACACACAGAATAGGCACAAGACAAGAAACAGCAGTGGTGCAGGCGTCCCTCACACACTGAATAGGCACAAGACAAGAAGCAGCACTGGTGCAGGCTTCCCTCACACTCTGAATAGGCTCAAGACAAGAAGCAGCGGTGCAGGCTTCCGTCACACACTGAACAGGTACAAGACAAGATGAAGGGGTGCAGGCTTCCCTCACACACTGAGCAGGCACAAGACAAGAAGCAGCAGTGGTGCAGGCTTCTCTCACACAATGAATAGGCAGAAGACAAGACGCAGCGGTGCAGGGTTCCTCACACACAGAATATGCACAAGACAAGAAGTAGGGGTGCAGGCTTCCTTCACACACAAACAGGCCCAAGACAAGAAGCAGCAGCGGTGTAGGCTTCCCTCACACACAGAACAGGCACAAGACAAGAAGCAGCAGTGGTGTAAGCTTTCCTCACACACTGAGCGGGCACAAGACAATAAGCAGTGGTGCAGGCTTCCCTCTCACACAGAATAGGCACAATACAAGAAGCAGTGGTGAAGGCTTCCCTCACACACAGAATAGGCACCAGACTAGAAGCAGCGTTGCAGGCTTCCCTAACACACTGAATAGGCACAAGACAAGAAGCAGGGGTGTAGGCTTTCCTCACACACTGAACAGGCACAAAACAAGAAGCAACAGTGGTGTAGGCTTCCTTCACACACTGAAGGGCACAAGACAAGAAGCAGCTCTGCAGGCTTCCTTCACACACTTAATAGGCACAAGACAAGAAGCAGGAGTGCAGGCTTCCCTCACACACAGAATAGGCACAAGACAAGAAGCAGCAGCGGTACAGGCTTCCCTCACACACTGAAGAATACAAGACAAAAAGCAGTGGTGCAGGCTTCCGTCATACACAGAATAGGCACAATACAAGAAGCAGCGGTGCAGGCTTCCTTCACACACTGAATAGGCACAAGACAAGAAGAAGCTGTGCAGGCTTCCTTCACACACTGAATAGGCACAAGACAAGAAGAAGCTGTGCAGGCTTCCTTCACACACTGAATAGGCACAAGACAAGAAGAAGCTGTGCAGGGTTTCCTTCACACACTGAATAGGCACAAGACAAGAAGCAGGGGTGTAGGCTTCCCTCACACACTGAACGGGCACATGACAAGAAGCAGGGGTGCAGGCTTCCCTCTCACACTGAATAGGAACAAGACAATAAGCAGGGGTGCAGGCTTCCCTCACACACAGAATAGGCACAATAGAAGAAGCAGCAGCAGTACTGGCTTCCCTCAGACACTGAAGGGCACAAGACAAAAAGCAGCGGTGCGGGCTTCCCTCACACACTGAACAGGAACAAGACAAGAAGCAGCGGTGCAGGCTTCCCTCACACACTGAATAGGCACAAGACAAGAAGAAGCAGCGGTGCAGGCTTCCCTCACATACAGAACGTGCACAAGGCAAGAAGCAGGGGTGCAGGCTTCCCTCACACACTGAATAGGCACAAGACAAGAAGCAGCGGTGCAGGCTTTCTTCACACACAGAATAGGCACAAGACAAGATGAAGCAGCTGTGTGGGCTTCCCTCACACACTGAGCAGGCACAAGACAAGAAGCAGGGGTGCAGGCTTCTTTCACACACAAAATAGGCACAAGACAAGAAGAAGCAGCGGTGCAGGCTTACCTCACACACTGAATAGGCACAAGACAAGAAGCAGCAGTGGTGCAGGCTTCCTTCACACACTGAATAGGCACAAGACACGAAGCAGGGGGCAGACTTCCTTCCAGACTGAAAAGGGACTTGACAAGAAGCAGCAGCGGTGCAGGCTTCCCTCACACACAGAATAGGCACAAGACAAGAAGCAGGGGTGCAGGCTTCCCTCACACACAGAATAGGCACAAGACAAGAAGCAGCAGTGGTGCAGGCTTCCCTCACACTCTGACTAGGCACAAGACAAGAAGCAGCAGTGCAGGCTTCCCTCACACACTGAACAGGTACAAGACAAGAAGTAGGGTTGCAGGCTTCCCTCACACACTGAGCAGGCACAAGACAAGAAGCAGCAGTGGTGCAGGCTTCCCTCACACACTGAATAGGCAGAAGACAAGAAGCAGCAGTGCAGGCTTCCCTCACACACAGAATATGCACAAGAGAAGAAGCAGGGGTGCAGGCTTCCTTCACACACAATCAGGCCCAAGACAAGAAGCAGCAGCGGTACAGGCTTCCCTCACACACAGAATAGGCACAAGACAAGAAGCAGGGGTGCAGGCTTCCCTCACACAGAGAACAGGTACAAGACAATAAGCAGCAGCGGTGCAGGCTTCCCTCACACACAGAACAGGCACAAGACAAGAAGCAGCAGTGGTATAGGCTTTCCTCACACACTGAACGGGCACAAGACAAGAAGCAGGGGTGCAGGCTTCCCTCACACACAGAATAGGTACAAGACAAGAAGCAGCAGTGGTGTAGGCTTCCCTCACACACAGAATAGGCACAAGACAAGAATCAATGGTGCAGGCTTCCCTCACACCCAGAATAGGCACCAGACTAGAAGTAGTGGTGCAGGCTTCCCTAACACACTGAAGAGGCACAAGAGAAGAAGTGGCGGTTGTAGGAGGCTGGCCTGGCTTATAGTGGGTACCTTGTGGTACTAACACTTTGTGCCAGGTCCAGTTATCCCTTATTAATAGATTAGTAGTGTTCTAGCAGCTTAGGCTGATAGAGGTAGCTATAGCAGAGCAGCTTAGGCTGAACTAGGAGACATGCAAAGCTCCTACCATACCACTTATATCATATAACACTATATCATAAGAAACACAATACTCAGAGTTGCTAAAAATAAAGGTACTTTATTTTAGTGACAATCTGCCAAAAGTATCTCAGAGGATATACTCCCTTAGGAGGTAAGTAAAAGACACAAAATATACATGCAAACCAAAATCAGATAAGTAAACAGTTAGAAAAGTAGTGCAAACACTGTAGAATACAATAGAATGCAATAGGACACAATAGGCCTAGGGGCAACACAAACCATATACTATAAAAGGGGAATGCGAACCACAAATGGACCCCGGGCCTAATGTAGTGTGTAGAGGGTCACTGGGAGTGTTAGAAAACGCTAAGGGAGTCCAAGATATCCCACCCCAAAACCCTGAAAAGTAGGAGTAGAGTTATCCTACTACCCCAGAAAGACAGTAAAGTCGAGATAGGGGATTCTGCAAAGACAAAAACTGACTGCAAAGCACTGAAGACGGATTCCTGGACCTGAGGACCTGCAAAGGAAGGGGACCAAGTCCAAGAGTCACGCAAGTGTCCAGGGGGGGCAGGAGCCCACTAAACCACAGATGAAGGTGCAAAAGGGCTGCATCCAGGTAGAAGAAGCCGTAGATTCTGCAACAACGGAAGGTGCCAGGAACTTCTCCTTTGGTCAGAAGATTTCCCATGGCGTGCTGGAGGATGCAGAGTTGTTTCCACGCAGAAAGACCACAAACAAGCCTTGCTAGCTGCAAGAGTCGCTGTTGAAGATAATGGATGCTGCCCGGGGCCCAGGAAGGAGCAGGAGGTTGCCCCTTGGAGGAGGAGACAGAGAGAGCGCTCAGCAACAGAGAGAGGCCACACAGAAGCAGGCAGCACCCCAGAAGCACTTGAACAGCCGTTCAAGAAATCTGAGCACTGCGGTCCTCTCAACACAACAAAAGAGGGTCCCACGAAGTCGGTGGTCAACTCAGCGAGTTGAGCAATGCAGGACGGAGTGCTGGGGACCTGGGCTGTGCTGTGCACGAAGGAATCCTTGCAAAGGTGCACAGAAGCCCTAGCAGCTGCAGATCACACAGTACACAGGATTACTGTCTGGCGTGGGGAGGCAATGACTTACCTCCACCAAGTTTGGACAGAAGGACCACTGGACTGTCGGGGTCACTTCAATCCTGCTCCTGTGTTCCAGGGACAATGCTCATCAAGATGAGAGGGGACCCAGAGGACCGGTGATGCAGAAGTTTGGTGCCTGCGTTAGCAGGGGGAAGATTCCGCCGACCCACAGGAGATTTCTTCTTGGCTTCCAGTGCAGGGTGAAGGCAGACAGCCCTCAGAGCATGGACCACCAGGAAACAGTTGAGAAAGCCGGCAGGATTAGGCGCTACAATGTTGATGGTAGCCGTCTTGCTACTTTGTTGCAGTTTTGCAGGCGTCCTGGAGCAGTCAGCGGTCGATCCTTGGCAGAAGTCGAAGAGGGAGATGCAGAGGAACTCTGGTGAGCTCTTGCATTCGTTATCTGAAGAGGAACCCACAGGAGAGACCCTACATAGCCCTCAGAGGAGGATTGGCTACCTAACCAGGTAAGAGCCTATCAGGAGGGGTCTCTGACGTCACCTGCTGGCACTGGCCACTAAGAGGTCTCCATTGTGCCCTCACACCTCTGCATTCAAGATGGCAGAGGTCTGGGATACACTGGAGGAGCTCTGGGCACCACCCCTGGGATGGTGATGGACAGGGGAGTGGTCACTCCCCTTTCCTGTGTCCAGTTTCGCGCCAGAGCAGGGGCTGGGGGGATCCCTAAACCGGTATAGACTGGCGTATGCAAGGAGGACACCATCTGTGCCCTTCAAAGTATTTCCAGAGGCTGGGGGAGGCTACTCCTCCCCAGACCTTAACACCTATTTCCAAAGAGAGAGGATGTAACACCCTCTCTCAGAGAAAATCCTTTGTCCTGCCTTCCTGGGACTGGGCTGCCCAGACCCCAGGAGGGCAGAAACCTGTCTGAGGGTTGGCGGCAGTGGTAGCTGCAGAGAAAACCCCGGAAAGCTAGTTTGGCAGTACCCGGGGTCCATGCTGGAGCCCCGGGGATGCATGGGATTGGCACCCCAATACCAGATTTTGCTTGGGGGGACAATTCCACGATCTTAGACATGTTACATGGCCATGTTCAGAATTACCATTGTGAAGCTATACATAGGTATTGACCTATGTGTAGTTCACGCGAGTAATGGTGTCCTCGCCCTCACAAAGTCCGGGGAAATTGCCCTGAACAATGTGGGGGCACCTTGGCTAGTGCCAGGGTGCCCTCAAACTTAGTAACTTTGCACCTAACCTTCACTAATTGAGGGTTAAACATATAGGTGACTTATAAGTTACTTAAGTGCAGTGTAAAATGGCTGCGAAATAACGTGGACGTTATTTCACTCAGGCTGCAGTGGCAGTCCTGTGTAAGAATTGTCTGAGCTCCCTATGAGCGGCAGAAGAAACGCTTCAGTCCATAGAGATCTCCTGGAACCCCAATACCCTGGGTAACTAGGTACCATATACTAGGGAATTATAAGGGTGTTCCAGTGTGCCAATCAGAATTGGTGAAAATGGTCACTAGCCTGCAGTGACAATTTTAAAAGCAGAGAGAGCATAAACACTGAGGTTCTGGTTAGCAGAACCTCAGTGATACAGTTAGGCACCACATAGGGAACACATATAGGCCACAAACTATGAGCACTGGGCTCCTGGCTAACAGGGTCCCAGTGACACATATCAAACACACTGACAAATAGGGTTTCCACTATGAGCACTGGGGTCCTGGCTAGCAGGATCCCAGTGAGACAGTAAAAAAACCCTAACATATACTCACAAACAGGCCAAATGTGGGGGTAACAAGGCTAGAAAGAGGCTACCTTCCTACAGTGGTGCAGGCTTCCCTCACACACTGAATAGGCACAAGACAAGAAGCCGGGATGCAGGCTTCCTTCACACACTGAACAGGCACAAAACAAGAAGCAGCAGTGCATGCTTCCCCCACACACAGAATAGGTACATGACAAGTAGAAGGGGTGCAGGCTTCCTTCATACACAGAATAGGCACAAGACAAGAAGCAGTGGTGCGGGCTTCTCTCGCACACTGAACAGGCACAAGACAAGAAGCAGCACTGCAGGCTTCCCTCACATGCAGAATAGGCACAAGACAAGAAGGAGCAGCGGTGCAGGATTCCCTCACTCACAGAACGGGCAAAAGAAGGAAGCAGGGGCACAGGCTTCCTTCACACACTGAATAGGCACAAGACAAGAAGAAGGGGTGCAGGCTTCCCTCACACACAGAACAGGCACAAGACAAGAAGCAGGGGTGCAGGCTTCTCTCACACACGGAATAGGCACAAGACAAGAAGAAGCAGTGGTGCAGGTTTCTTCACAGAATGTTCACAAATCCAGAAGCACTGGTGCAGGCTTCCCTCACATACAGAACAGGCACAAGACAATAAGCAGGGGTGCAGGCTTCCCTCACATACAGAACAGGCGCAAGACAAGAAGCAGCAGCGGTGCTGGCTTCCCTCACACACTGAATATACACAAGACAAGAAGCAGCGGGGCAGGCTTCCCTCACACAGAATAGGCATTAGACAAGAAGCAGGGGTGCAGCCTTCCCTCACACACTGAACAAGCACAAGATAGGAAGCAGGGGTGCAGGCTTCTCTCACACACAGAATAGGCACAAGACAAGAAGCAGCGGTGCAGGCTTCCCTCACACACAGAACAGGCACAAAACAAGAAGAAGCAGCGGTGCAGGCTTCCATCATATACAGAACGCGCACAAGACAAGAAGCAGGGGTACAGGCTTCCTTTACACACGGGATAGGCACAAGACAAGGAGAAGCAGCTGTGCAGGCTTCCCTCACACACTGAATAGGCACAAGACAAGAAGCAGGGGTGCAGGCTTCCCTCACACACAGAATAGGCACAAGAGAAGAGGCAGGAGTGCAGGCTTCCCTCCCACACTGAATAGGCACAAGACAAGAAGAAGGGGTGCAGGCTTCCCTCACACACAGAACAGGCACAAGACAAGAAGCAGGGGTGCAGGCTTCCCTCACACACAGAATAGGCACAAGACAAGAAGAAGCAGCAGTGCAGGCGTCCCTCACACACTGAATAGGCACAAGACAAGAAGAAGCACCTGTGGAGGCTTCCCTCACACACTGAATAGGCACAAGACAAGAAGCAGGGTTGCAGGCTTCCCTCACACACAGAATAGGCACAAGACAAGAGGCAGGGGTGCAGGCTTCCCTCACAGAGAATAGGCACAAGACAAGAAGCAGTGGTGCAGGCTTCCCTCACACACAGAATAGGCACAAGACAAGAGGCAGGGATGCAGGCTTCCCTCACACACAGAATAGGCACAAGACAAGAAGCAGTGGTGCAGGCTTCCCTCACACGCAGAATAGGCACAAGACAAGAGGCAGGGATGCAGGCTTCCCTCACACACAGAATAGGCACAAGACAAGAAGCAGTGGTGCAGGCTTCCTTTACACACTGAATAGGCACAAGACAAGAAGCAGGGGTGCAGGCTTCCCTCACACACAGAATAGGCACAAGACAAGAAGCAGTGGTGCAGGCTTCCCTCACACACAGAATAGGCACAAGACAAGAAGCAGGGGTTCAAGCTTCCCTCACACACATAATAGGCACAAGACAAGAGGGCGGGGTGCAGGCTTCCCTCACACACAGAATAGGCACAAGACAAGAAGCAGGGGTGCAGGCTTCCCTCACACACAGAATAGGCACAAGACAAGAAGAAGCAGTGGTGCAGGCCTCCCTCACACACTGAATAGGCACTTGACAGGAAGCAGGGGTGCAGGCTTCCCTCACACACTGAATAGGCACAAGACAAGAAGCAGCAGTGGGGCAGGCTTCCCTCACACACTGAAGGCACAATACAAGAAGCAGGAGTGCAGGCTTCCCTCACACACAGAATAGGCACAAGACAAGAAGCAGGGGTGCAGGCTTCCTTCACACACAGAACAGGCACAAGACAAGAAGCAGCAGAGGGGCAGGCTTCCCTCACACACAGAATAGGCACAAGATAAGAAGCAGTGGTGCAGGCTTCCCTCACGCACAGAATGGGCATAAGACAAGAAGCAGCAGTGCAGGCTTCACTCACACACAGAACAGGCACAAGACAAGAAGAAGCAGCGGTGCAGGCTTCCCTCACACACTGAATGGACACAGAGACAAGAAGGAGCGGTGCAGGCTTCCCTCACACACTGAATAAGCACCAGACTAGAAGCAGCGGTGTAGGCTTCCCTCACACACTGAATAGGCACAAGAGATGAAGTACTGGTGCAGGCTTCCCTCACACCCTGAATAGGCACAAGACAAGAAGCAGGGGTGCAGGCTTCCTTCACACACTGAACAGGCACAAGACAAGAAGCAGCTGTGCAGGCTTCCCTCACACAAGGAATATGCACCAGACAAGTAGAAGGGGTGCAGGCTTCCCTCACACCCTGAATAGGCACAAGACAAGAAGCAGCGGTGCAGGCTTCCCTCACACACTGAAGAGGCACAAGACAAGAAGCAGCGGTACCGGCTTCCCTCACACGCTGAACAGGCACCAGGCAAATAGAAGGGGTGCAGGCTTCTTTCACACACAGAATAGGCACAAGACAAGAAGCCGAGGTGCAGGCTTCTCTCACACACTGAACAGGCACAATACAAGAAGCAGTGGTGTAGGCTTCCCTCACACACTGAACAGGCAGAAGACAAGAAGCAGCGGTGCAGGCTTCCCTCACACACTGAGGAGGCACAAGACAAGAAGCAGCAGCAGTGCAGGCTTCCCTCACTCACAGAATGGGCACAAGATAAGAAGCAGCAGCGGTGCAGCCCTCCCTCACACACTGAATAGGCACCAGACAAGTAGAAGGGGTGCAGGCTTCCTTCACACACAGAATAGGAACAAGACAAGAAGTAGCTGTGCAGGCTTCCCTCACACACTGAACAGGCATAAGACAAGAAGCAGCGGTGCAGGTTTCCCTCACACACTGAATAGGCACAAGACAAGAAGCAGCAGTGCAGGATTCCCTCACACACTGAACAGGCACAAGACAAGAAGCAGCAGTGCCGGCTTCACTCACACACTGAACAGGCACCAGACAAGCAGAAGGGGTGCAGGCTTCCTTCACACACAGAATAGGCACAAGACAAGAAGCAGTGGTGCACGCTTCTCTCACACACTGAACAGGCACAATACATGAAGCGGCGGTGCAGGCTTCCCTCACACACTGAACAGGCACAAGACAAGAAGCAGCGTTGCAGGCTTCCCTCACACACTGAGCAGGCACACGACAAGAAGCAGCAGTGCAGGCTTCCCTCACTCACAGAATGGGCACAAGATAAGAAGCAGCGGTGCAAGGTTTCTTCACACAGAAAAGGTACAACCTGGTTAGGAGCTTTGAAAACTGCTCTCAAACAACTTGTGCATAACAGTGACAGCAGTATAAGCCTCCCTGCTTACTGGGCAGTAGTTATGCAAGCTTCTCTTGTACTGAACAACAAAACCAGCAGTAACATCTGTAGAAGGGTCCCTCTTAAAACAGATACATTGCCAGAAAGAAGGAGCACTACAGGCATCCCTCACAAATGTGATGCACCTTCGGAAGCAAGGAGCAATGAGAGCTGCTTTCACTAGAGAGGTGTAATATGGGTGGCAGCTGTGAAAGCCCCACTCAACAAAACGGGTGGAATACCACAGCAGCAGAGCAAGCTTATCTCATCAAACAAGTGGTGCTGGAGCAGCATGAGTGGATAGGCGGGCAGGTACCAAGTGGCAACATATCATACGTGACCTTCAACAATTCCTGCTTTTTCATCCAAAATCACTGTGCAAACAGGAATGTTTAATGCAGCAAAAGTGGTAGGTGGTGGGCTGGGGAGGAGGGCCCCTTCTATCTACTTTGCAGGGGAGGGAGCTCACGTTTTGTTACGCCTCTGGTCTAATGCCATTTTTAACACATATAAAAAACAATCTACAAGTACCAGAATGCACAGTTATGTTGGCTAAAAACCTAGTAATAGCCTGAGGTTTCATGTTTGGCATGTGTGGGTGTGTGTACACGTGTGTATCAGTGCGCATTTGTACATGCATACTCCTCTCTCAAACGTTCTCGGAACTAATCCTAAAAGGTAACTAAATACACTGCTGCACTTAGCAGTAAGTCTCAGTGTGGTGTTAGGTGCAGTCCAGTTAGGTACTTTAAGGTGTATGTTTTTAATTTTGGCAGTGACACTCTGAAAGCTGTATTTTACAGGGTGCTGAGAAATCTATGGTATCAAATCCACTTATACTCCTGCTCCATTGAAGTGTTCTCTTCAGGTACTACTGGTATTTACTACACACCCCTGCAACACCACGTAGGCCTCAGCTGGCCCCCCTCTCCATGCAACTTTTACGTTGCTATTTAGTTAATTTACAACCTGCCTGCTGGAACTGTAGGGAACCCTCTAACACGGAAAGTCTAGGTGCCCGCCACACCTCAGGGGTTGCCGGCAGTGGTTAATTTGTAAAACAGGAAGTTCCAGGGCCCTCGTCAGGAGGGCACGGCAAAGCAGAGCCCCAGCCAGCGCTGCAAATTACAGTACCATCACAACTACTAACCATCACACTCCTACAAGTACTTCAATTCATACTATTCAAGGCCTTCAGAGCTAAAAGAATTGCTTGGGTGGCACAAATTAGTGATTATTAATGTGTATTAAATTATTAAACAGCTGTTGTGGGGGCGTGGCCGGACCGAGATCAAAGATGGCCGCTTATCCACGGAGCTCCGTGCCGAGTCGGACACGAGGGGGCAGCGGGGGCCGAACGGCAGCAGCTAACACCACCCATCGCCCATCAGGTGTCCCCTGAGACCTGAGGGCCTCAAATGTTTCCGCGACCAGACCCGGAGAATCGGAGGAGAGGGAGATCCTGAGGCCGCAACGCAACTGGGACCGCGAGGCCTGAGCCAGGGGCGGAGTTGCATCCTGGCATCCGGTGAGGCCCAGTGAGAGTCGGCCTAGCAGGGAGACCTGCCTCACCGCTCCGCCGAGACTGCAGCAAGATCGGACTAGGAGGTACGGAGCGCGGGCGGCGGGGGAGCCCGCCGCGTGCTTTTGTAGACGGGGCCTGCTCTGCCCCGAAGATGAAGGAGCGTCTCCCGGGTTCGGAGGAACGCAGCCCAACGGGGTGAGGGAGGCGCCCCGCTTGTTTTCAACCAGAGGGCTTTTACAAGACTTTGAGAGACCACACAGCGTGATCTCCTCTGGGCGCGGGGCTTCCCCCCCTCTCCCCCAGTTTTCCTCTCTTATCGGCGGCTTTTCTTCTGACACGCCCACCCCGGAGCTTGCCTATGAGGAGCAGAGGAGGGCAGACAGTAAAAAACGAAAGAAATCTTCTCTGGTGCCCTCCCCACACGCATAAGGAAAAGGCTGGAAAACCTTACAGAAAAGAGGGAGAACCAAACACAACAAAACGAGTAAGGACTATTAAAACAACCAAAAACAACTAACAACGCTCAGGGGAGGGGAGAGAGGAGGGAAGAGGGGCCCCTACCACTTCTTTACACCCTAGGAGGCTCTAGCCTCAAGAGCAGCGACACAGACCCTGGCCAGGGGGGGCCCTTGAGAGGAGAGACCGGGAGCAAGGAAACTGCCACAAACCCAGAGGCCGAAACAAACTCGTCCTCCAAGAATGGGGATCATTGCCCTCTCTCAGCACCAGCTGCATATCCCAGCACAATCACCAGATACTTCCTCCCCCCCCCAGCAGTGACTTGTAATAGGCGACCAGAGAGGGTAGGGATAACCACCCTCATGGAGACCCGGGAGTGTCGGAGCCGCCTAGCAAAACATTGACCTCTCCTCACGGCACCTCAGCCTCTCACACAACTATAAGGGCACTATTCTTACTCCGCGACCAGAACCCTCACATCTTGCCATTGTTGTTATCACCATGGCTTTTACGCGGCGAGCAAAGCACTGTCATTAAGGTCCACCAAAAACAAGACAAGAAGAGGACCCTCTGAATGCCCCTGGGTAACTGCACACAGTTAAAAACAAAAAAAAACAAAGGGGAAAAACCCAAAAATAAGACTACTATCCAACACAGCCCCAATGAGGAGAACATAATCCTGTAACGCACAAAGGGGGACCGAACACGGGCCAGGCCACGCTTCTCCGCCCAAAGAGGCAGAACAGAAGGGACAAGGATCCAAGAACCTACAAGGCCCTCCCTACAGTTTAACACTGAGATGCCCGGAGGCAAATCTGGTCAAAAGCCAGTAGGTAAACCAGCACGTCAACTATTATTCTCAGAAGCGCTCCGACACAAATATACATCAGAACCGGCTGCGGCCCCAAAGCCAAACCCACCTCCAGCGATGACAGACGGGGACCAACCTGTGACTATGGAATAGATACTGCAGGAAATCACAGCTGTCAGCCGCAGGATAGAGGGAATGGATGCTTCCATCTCCCCCCTGACACTGGAAACTATGTCTATACGGACCGACATCACAGGCTTTCATTCACGGGTGATAGGGCTGGAGAGCCGTGTGGAGACCCTGGAGACTCACATGTCCACAATACAGGATAGAGACCAAGACATTTCTTATCTACGAAGCAAAGTGACTGACCTGGAAGACAGAAGCAGGAGAGATAACATCCGCCTCCTCGGAATCCCAGAGAATGAAGAAGGCACAGACGTTCAGACCTTCCTCAGCTCAACCACCACTGGAATTTCAACGAGCACACAGAGTGGGCCCGAAGCACCAGGACGGAGCCCTGAAACCCCGGCCGATCATTGCCTGCCTGCTACGTCATTCCCAGACCCGCAAGATCGTTCAAGCTGCACAAACCCACGGGCCCTTTCGGATGGACAAGCTCGAGGTCCGTATAACAGCCGACTACTCTAAAGACACCACCGAGCGCAGGAAGGCTTTCTTATCCTTAAGGCCTCGACTTCGTCAGCTGGAGGTGAAATACGGCCTCTTTGACCCCGCGAGAATGTGGATCACTAAAAATGGGATCTCCAGAGACTTCTATAAACAAAGGACCTAAGACTCTTTTTGGACTCCCTTCAGACTCAGATCAAGCAAGCAACTGCTCTGAACTGGTCACACGACACTATGGAAGAGGACGGACACGCAGCCTCCCCTGGGCCTGAGAAGGGAAACATGGAATGGCACGACCTAGCCACCTGTCCCAGAGGCAGAGAACTGGAACGACTAACCAGGGCTCATGACGACAGAGGTCAAGTCCTGTAAGCCGTGGTGACACACACTCAGCTTTTGGAAAGAGACAAGTCTAGTTCGCCATTGAAACCGGCTCTTACACCCCCGTGAATGCACTTTTATTTCATCTCAGGGGCAACAGAGGGGTCTAGCCGAAACAACGAGAAGGGTCAAGGAGCGAGAAGAACGCCTACTCAGCGGACAGGTGAGTATTTGTTTGAACTATGTGTAGTTATTTAGCATATCCCTCACAGCCGTTGATGCAAATGATAGCATGTTGTTAATAAGTTTTCCCTGGTCTAGAGTGACAAGAGGCCTTGCGGGGCAATGTTCGAATGTCAAAATGTCAGAAAGTTAGCAGGTCATAATGTATCTCTCCATGGTTTGCCCTAGTAAAATTATTATTAGTAAACAGGCTAAGGCTAAGGTTCGCAGCTATCGATTACCCAAATACAGACTGAGATTTGCCAGACACGGAAACGCCAAACGTGTAACCAATTTGCCAAAGTATTCCCCCTCCTGAAGCGAAGTAAGAAACAGGCCATAACAGTAGTATAGTAGAAACTCCCATGCCCTCAAACCTGCCCTTTACTGCTTATATTAAACTCACAAAACAGGAACCTCCAGAAACTGTATGTAGACCATTGAAATACATACTAAAAGGTTCTTTAAATTCCTTTATGGGGTCCACTCAGGGAGACATTGCAAGTATAAGATGAGGCGCAGGGGTACGATCGGCCCTAGAAGGAAAGTATGCTTCTGCAACATCCAAGTCAGGCCATAGAAGTAACCACATCCCATTTATATTACAGTATTATGGACTACATTCGGCAGAGACCACGGTATACTATTGGTCGATAGCCCCTATCTTTTCTTTTATTCTCAAAATAGTATGAGGTAATACTGTAGTAGAACTTATTTATGTCTTATAGAGGAGTTAAAGATGAAGATACAGTTACAGTTAAAGTTGTTTACATCGTTCACACTGCATATATCATGATTTAGAACTGATGTGCCCTCCACGGCTCATATAACCGCCTACGGGCCTCGGATAGATGGATAGATTATGAAACCCAATGCTATGCATACAAAGCTAGGATAATAAGAAACGACAGTCAAATGCTATTGGTATGGGATGTATTGCAAAGAATATATGTAAGTGACTGCCTGAATATCCTGTAACCCCCACTTTTTTGTTCTATTGCTAGACTAATTCGCTCTCCCTATCCTACCCCCTCACCCCCTCCTCCCTTCCCCGCCCCTTTCCTCTCCCCCTATTAACCATGTTACCTGCATAACATAGAACTCATACAAAAACAATGCAAAGACGAAAAGAAGATCACGCATCCAGACCAAGGTGCATGTACTCACATAGAAATTGTTCCCCTTCATCATTGACATAGCTCTCATATCTCATTTTAGATCACACCTAGCTATTCCCTCCTCCCCCCTCGTCATTGATATTAAAAGACCCTAATCGGATAGCACCCCCGGAAACATATATGCCCCCCTCCCCTTTACTGGCCCCTCCTTCCCCTCCTCCCCCCCCACTCCTCCCATCAACAAAAAATTGATCAACGACACCAGCATGACCACCTCCCCATATGCTCCAGTCGTGCACTCCACCCTTATCCCCGTGTGTCAGATAGGAGACCTCCCAGTAAAAGACGGAAGTGCCGCACCTTGACCCCCCTCACCCTCCCCCTCGATAGTTGCCCGACCAACGGCATCAGGAGCCCCTATAGGAAAAGAAACCGTACCCTATAGATCAACCTCCCTAGGGGATTTTTTTCTTCTTTACCCCCAACTGTCCTCTTCTTTTGTTCCTCACTTAGACCTTTGATTCTATTCTCCTTTAACCCTTTTTCCATACCCTCTAGCCCCCTTCACCCCCCTACTCCTCTCCCTTCCCCTCCTGAGTATTTTTCCTGGCGTCCACCGGCTGTCCCCCTCCTCCCTTCCCCCCTAAACTATAAATATTACAGCCACCCGCCTTCCCTTTTCCCCCTCACGACCTGAACATCCCCTAACATTCTGTGTTGCACTGGTGAATCTTCACAGCCATATCTGATATGATGGGGGTTGCTCCCGGTGCGAACCCCCCATTACGAGTCATCTCATGGAACGCACATGGTATGACACATTATATAAAGAGGAAAAAAGTATTATCCTTTCTCCAAACAAAAAAAGCAGACATAGCCCTGATACAGGAGACACACCTGGACAACTAGCAAGCCAGTAAGCTTCGCCAAGATTGGGTGGGAAGGGTCTCCTACAGTTGCTGCTCAGTGGAACAAGAACCCGGAAGTGGCACCCCCGTAAATGTGGAGTAGCGATTTTGATACGAAAGGTCCTCCCAATTACAAATATTAAAACATGGGATGACCCGGAGGGGAGGTACGTATTTGCAAAACTGAAGATAGGAGATACATCCCTATGTGTAGGCTCAGTCTACGCCCCGACTGGCTCTAAGCGATCCTTCTTCCTACGGCTCAACTGCCTATTGTCGGAAATAGGGACCACCCGTTATATTATAGGAGGGGACTGGAACCTAGTCCAAGATGCCATCTTGGATAGAACGGGACCTATTGATACGGGCAATAACCATGATCGAGCATTGCTCACAGATATCATCACAGATGCAGGCTTGACGGACTATTGGAGATTATTGCATCCAAAAGACAAAGAATGTACATACCTGTCCTCAGTCCACGGCACCCAATCCCGACTAGATTATTTCCTAGTGTCACGAAATTCTGTCCCCCAACTTCACGATTCTAGAATACTTGAAAGCGGATTCTCTGACCATTCTCCCGTCCTCCCCCAGATCCGGACAGGTCTTGCCTCCCCTGGCCGTAAACCATGGCGCTTCGCGATACATAGGTACCGCTCCCCACAAGGAAAAGAACTCCTGAGGACCCACATATCCACCTATATGACTGACAACGTTGGCACCGTGTCCTCTAAATGGGTTCTATCGGCCGCGGCAAAAGCAACAATAAGAGGTAGCATGATGCGCGATGCAGCTCTAGCTAACAAAAAGAGGCAATCACGCCAACGAACCCTTGAGGAAGACATCCAGAGACTCACCAGACAATACACGGCACAACCATCCTTAGCACTTCGTCGCTCTTTGGAACAAGCCCGCATGAATCATAATGAACTATATACCTCACAGGCGGAATATGCACTACAAAGATTACGTGGTCGTCATTACGAGCAGGGTGAGAAAGCGGGCAGACTCCTGGCGGCACAACTCCGACAGCGAGAAGCTGCCTCCAGCATCCCGGCGATTACGTCTCCATCAGGAATGGGGATAACTCAACCACAAGACATAGCAAACGAATTTGCGGCCTTTTACCGCCACCTTTATACCTCCGAAACAGCGACTACTACTGAACAAACAGAGGCCTTTCTTGCTGCGGCAAACCTACCTTACCTCTCGGAAGCAGGCCGGGCTCTCCTGGAGGGTGATATAAGCAGGGAAGAAATAGCACAAGTTATCAAAACCCTCCCCTACCACAAATCCCCGGGCGAGGATGGCTTCCCAGCCGAGTTCTACAGATGGGCAGGAGAGGAGGTGATCACTGCAGTGCACAAAGCCATCACGGAAGCGTGTGAGGAGGGCTCTCTCGGTGCCCTCTCCAATAAAGCCACCATTGTTGTCCTGCCTAAGCCAGGCAAAGACCCCTTACTATTCGGTAGCTACCGCCCTATCTCCCTCCTAAATGGGGATGTTAAGCTTCTGGCCAGTGTGCTGGCAGCCCGCTTACGGAAAGTAATACCATCTCTGATCCATAATACACAAGTGGGATTTGTACCGGGCCGCACCTCCAGAAATCATATGCGCACCCTTTGCCACACCCTTTATGAATCTCTCAACATGCTGACAGAAGCCCTGGCCCTACCCTGGATGCAGAGAAGGCATTCGATCGCATTGAATGGCCTTATCTCTTTGCTACCATGAAGCATTTCCGCCTCGGAGAACAGTTCATTTCCAAAGTCCGCCTATTATACGACCAACCCACAGCACAAGTAAATTGCGGAGGGTTCATATCGGACCCATTCCCCATTAGCAGAGGCACGAGGCAGGGCTGACCCCTGTCACCACTATTGTTCTTACTGGCTATGGAACCCTTAGCGGCTACCATACGAAATTCTCCACAGATACAAGGCATCCCCTTAACAGGAGGAATCTCCAAAATATATCTTTATGCGAATGATATCTTGCTCACCCTATCCGATTTAGATAGCTCTCTCCCAGCACTGCTCTCGATCATAGGGGATTTCGCATCCCTGTCAGGATACCGCGTGAATTGGGATAAGAGCGAATCACTACCACTCTCTCGAATGACAACGAGGGCTGCAATTCATGGGCTACCATTTAAATGGACATCGTAACATCTCATATACCTGGGGACGGTTGTCAACCGAGGTTTGGAACATATGATCAAGGACAACCTAAACCCCCTTATACACAGAATGAAACAGGACTTCGCCAAGTGGTCGCAACTAGGACTCTCAATTTGGGGCAGGACACAAGCGGTCAGGATGGTCACCCTCCCACGCTTCACATACATGTTAGGCATGCTTCCTCTACATGTTCTTCTGACCCTACTCTGGGGAATAGATGCCTCAATAAGATCCTTCGTATGGGGCTCTATGCGCCCGAGACTGACACCAGCAAAAATACTAGCACGGAGGTCCCACGGTGGTTTGGGCCTCCCATCGGTGGAGAATTACTCGCTGGCCTTACAACTATCACAACTGGCATACCTACTCCCCGGAACTACCGACCCCCCACAATGGGTGATCATAGAGAACCTCCTACGAGGAAACAGCGAGGGGCTGGGAGGAGTGTATGCAGACAGCCCTAAACGGCCAAATCCGGTTCTTACAGCAACAAATGCAGCATGGCGCAAGGGCGCACTGCTCTCTGGGAATACACCCCTTTTTACATTCACAATCCCACATAGAAGGGAACAAAGTCATCAAAATCGGGGGCAAAACCCTAAAATGGCCCCAATGGAATAATGTTGCATTACCAACATAGTCCAACTCGTAGATGGGGACCAACTCCGATCCTTCGCCACTTTAAGAGCCGAGCATGACATACATAAGAGTCAGGAATGGCGATACCTACAGCATAAGCACTGTCTACACAAAATACTGGGAACCCCCCAAAGGGAAATCAAAACCTCACCAATCATCGTTTACCTACAGAAGTAGGGCCGGCACAGAGGTGTAATGGCAGGATTGTACGGAGTGCTAGTCAATCATTTGTATTCGCAACCACTCCTCGACGGCCTGCGCCGCAGATGGCAAGATCGGCTGGGAGCGACATACACTGAGGAAGAGTGGTCTGTTATACTGGAATCACTTGATAAAGGCGTACGAGAAGCCTGGCTGAAGTTCTGTCTCTTCAACATCCTACAGGACTGGTACTGGACCCCTATGAGGCTATGCAGGGCACAGGCAAGCTGTTGGAGATGTACGGACCTACAATGCGACCTAGTGCACATATTATGTATCTGCCCCTCGACGCAACCCCTGTGGGATACAGTGCGCCATACTCTATAGAATACCCTTCAGATACCACACCCATTTCCATCGTCCCTTATCCTCCTCCACAACATGCGCCCTTATCCTTCTATATCACGCCCACAGCAAAGATTACTGCACACTGCGCTGGCCACAGCCAAGATCTGTATACTTCGACATTGGAGATCAAGTGTTGCCCCCGCACCTGCAGAATGGATGACGGCTATGATACAAACTGCCATGCATGAACGTGTAATCTACAACCTGCAAGATCAAGCGGCACAATTCATGGAAGTCTGGAATCCCTTTCTATCAGGATCATAGAGGTCCTCACTGTCGGTGTAGCCTCCATCCCCCCCATCCCATCTAGGAATACGGAGGAGTGGTGACAGCTGATGGAGGCCAACATATTTTATTTTATTTTATTTTATGCTCCTTTCCCTCACTCCCCTCTTGCCCTCTCTTCTCCCTCAGAACTGCTGAACCCCCTCCCCCTCTCCCCAAGCTCCTCCTCTTCCCACACTTAATCCATTTGCAGATATACCAACATTATCCGATAGGATCAATACACAAGCACACTCGTACTTTGCACGATTTGAAGGCACACGTGTAGGCTTAGTTCGATCATCTCCCCTATCACTGCTCTATTTCTCCACTTCGAGCTCTATTTTTCTTTTTCTCTACACCATAAATAACTACGCCTACTCTGATATTATAGTCTCTATGGCAGCCTACACCGCAACAGAAACGAACGGAAATTAGTATTACATTCTCTATGTCTTTTTGCTGTGTACGTATCTCTCTGTTCAATGGACCCCTTCCTCCTTCCCTTCCCTCCCCTTCCCCCTCTCCCCCGCGCCCTACCATCCCCCCTCTATCCCACCTTCTCACTACCCCTTTATTTGATTTGATTTTATTGTATCCCTACCTTTTCCCCTCCCTACACGGCCCTTTACTCTATTTTATTTTATTTTATGTTCTATGTTCTGTATTTTGAGACACAATATATTCAATGTACTTGCTTTATCTCTGCTAAAACAATGGACATGTCAATTGAGAATTTAACCTATGTCAAACCCAAATGGAAGTTGTCCTGTACTGTGTACAGTATCTCATATAGTTTTGTACTTCTTCTTAATTCTCAATAAAAAAATTGTAAAACTGCTGTTGTGCTCATACACAAATTTGGCAGACAGTCCCACCATGTGGCAGACTGCCATAAGCGCCCGTGCTAAGAATTAAGTGCTGGTGCTGAATACCGGAAACCACTGGCTCAAACTAAGTACATGTTGTGGGGGCCTCAGTTATGTCCCTGTATGTATCCCATCAGGGCTAGAGATTGTAGAGGCTTTGGAAACTAAAAATAGGACGCACACTAGACGGCTAACTGATTGATACCATTAGACATTCTCTTGTTGGGGAATAATGCACTTCCTGGGCACTGGGCAGCAGTGACAGTATATAAGGCTGTGTCTGGAAATATATTGTTAGATTTTGTGAACCTCCACTTCATGCAAATTCACTATTCGTGATCATGTTTTTTGTTTTCTCCTCCGCAGTTCCCATGGATTTGCTCATATATTCCACTAGCATGCTGGGACAATAAAAATGGTTGGAATGAGTCATAGAAAACCGCATAGTGTAATAAGGGCTCATCCATGACATCATGTGTCCATTTTAGGTGACATTCTAGCAGCCCTAGGCATGAGTGGCCAATATACTTTAAATATTGGAGGATTTGTTGGGGACATTCTGGCTATCCCTAGATTTGGGTGGGTCATTTGTGACATATTGTGGATTTTGGGGACATTCTGTCAAACATAATATTGGCCGACACGTTTTTCTACGATATTCCTTCTTTCTAGCTCTGTGTATTACAAAAGTGGCACATTCGTCAGATGCTGTGGTCATTCTTGACAAGGTTCAACAGCATTTACATGCCTATTCCTGACATATTGTGGGCATTTTTGCCATTTTATTGCCACTAACTCGAAGATTAGAGGCTCATTCTTGCCATTTTGATAATTCTTGCCATTAGGCTGTCCCCAGCATAATGGTTTCCATGTTTGACACATGGTGGATGTAGAGGTGTGGGACATTTGGGTATTTTCCTTTTGGGTACTTAAGAGAAATGCCAGACAAACTATGCATTATATAAGTCCCACATTTTGGCCCACATTCTTGTAGGTGACATGCAATGCAGCGCAGTACCCAAAGTTGCTGCACTGTGTGACAAGGAGCGAGCAGGAGAGCACCATATTCTCATAGAAATGGCACTCTCCTCCCCTTTTCCTAGTGCTGGCGCTGTTTTCAGCTGCTGTGAGCCACACACACCTTAGCGCCATAGTGCTAAGGTTGTGCGTGAGTCTAGCATAGGTTTTGAACAGGAAGGATATCCTTTCTGTACAAAATACTATGCCTAGACAAGTGCAAATGCTTTTCCCACTTTAAACCCTTTCTTCTGATGTTTCAGAATCGGGTTTAGCCTCAAAAAGCATGGGTGGTAGCATGGGTACACCCATGTACACCCAATGTAACCCCCTTGATGCAAAGTAACGCAAAGCAGTGTTTTGTGCTGCTTTGCCAGACTAACCAGCTCAAATATCGAGTTTAGCATTAAAAAAATAAGGCCCTCATAATGAACTTGGCAGTAATCACTGCTGACGGTGAACAGAAGACCGCCAGTGGCGGTAGACTGCACACCGCCAAATAATTATGCCAAAAAAGTAAAACCTCCATAAATCCTGCAACCTTCACCCACCGCCAGAGCGTCCAACTGTGGAAAGGCACTACACCCCATCACGCCACCGCCATGCAGACAAATCCTCCGCCCACCAAATAATGAAGCACAAATCAGCGTGGCGGATAGTGAATGCTGAATGACCACTGGCGGTACAGACCACCAGGAATGGGACCCACTAACAACAAAAGCAGACATTGGCAACTTTGAAACCCACACACCTGACACACATCCACAACACTATAAAACACTCACACACATACCCCACAATCCTTTGAATCGCCAATAGCACAACAGAGATTGAAAACACAACATGTATACACTGAACCCAACATCACACAAGTCTCACACACAAATACACCACCAAAACACATACAGACCCCAAACACCTCTACAAGCCACACACAACCACACAACAGCACCCTCACCAATACACCCACAACACACCACCCACAACACACACTATGGCACCCCGTAAGCACCCCCGCTTCACAGATAGGGAGCTAAGGACCATGGTGGACTAAATACTCAGGGTCGAGTCACAACTATTCGGGGTACAGGTGTAGCAGACATCCATGGCCAGGAAGATGGAGCTATGGCAGAGGATAGTCAACAAGGTCAATGCAGTGGGAAACTATCCATGCACAAGGGATGACATCCGGAAGAGATGGAACGACCTGCGCAGGAAAGTTCGGTCAAGGGCATCCAGGCACAACATCGCAATACAGAAGACTGGTGGCAGTTCCCCACCTACTCCCCCTGAATACACCGACTGGGAGGAGAAGGTCCTGGCTATCCTGCACCCAGAGGGCCTCACTGGACTCACAAGAGGACTGGACTCGGGTAAGTCAACTACAATACCTCAACAGTCACCCAGCCTATAATGCATGTATCACCACACCCCTCTCACTACCACCAGGACCCCATCCCCTACCCAGTCCACAACGCCCACATCGAACTCCCCTGCATGCCCACTATCCCACAAACAGACCTCCATCCAGCCCCCTGTGCACAGTCACCTACCCCTGCATGTATTCCCAGTGACACTTCAGCACCCACAATGCACATCAACCCCCCCACATAAAATGCAAAGAAATGTACACGAAGGGACATTGCAATCCACAACAGTGGAATATAACCATGACATAGGACACAGCAGTGCAGCAATTGCCGAAAAGTAACTGACACCCACATGTCCATTCCACCCCCCACCAAAGGGACCACCACCCATGCCACCCAGACGGAAACGCCACGGAGTGCCAGCGCCCCACCTGAAGACAGAGGCCCACTCAGGAGAGTGCAGAGGGATGTCTGGAAATAGAAGAACTCTCTGGCCCATCACACAGTACTGGACCGTCACCCTCCAGCAGCCCCACCCAGGATACCACTGACAGCCCTACCACCAAGCCACCTTCATCAGTCCTGGCAAAATGATCAAACACCAGTGTCTCCAGGGCACGGACTGGTGGCCCACATGTACAGAGGCCAGAGTCTCCACCCACCAACAGGCAGGATGATGAAGGATCAAATGCAAGTGGGACTACCAGACCTGTGCAGGGGACACAGGCACAGGGGGCTAGGACCAGTGGGAGGGCATCAGTGGCCCAGGGAGGTGGCCAAAGGAGGGATGCAGCATCCCAGGAGGTGATATCTGAGGTCCTGGGAGCATAGCACCATACCCAGGACAGGATGGGCCAAATCCTGGCCACCTTGGAGCAGAATCAGAGGCTGCAGGTAGCACACCACCAGGAGGCCATGGCACAATGGAAACAGCTCAATGCCACCATGGCCTCCATTGCTTGCAGAGGTGCTGCAGCACCAGTACCACAGCCAGCCTGAGTCCTCCACCCACCTGCAAGCCCCAACCACTAGCCAGGACACTGCCCTTCCCTCTACATCTGCAGCAGCAACTGACTGGGGCACTGTGAGAGGACACAAAAGAAACCAGCACCCCTACCCCTGCAGCCCAGCTCCAGCTTCACAAACTTGCCCTCAGAGCCAGACGCCACTGAAACACCAGCCAAGACCAAGCCCAGCGCTAGGAAGTGACTCTGCCCTTAACTGTCTCCCTTGTGTGCCACTGTTCTACCTTGTATGTGCACTATGTGCCCCCTCCCTTTCACTGTCCCAACACTTATGTATATTTTGCCATTCAATAAATACACCTATGCTCTCAAATCGTATGTCCCTCGTCAATATGAGATATGAATTGTGAGTGTGTATGCATTAGCCAGTCAATTTCCTAATCATACCTTTATTGCAGGAAGGGATCCAACGGACTGTAGTGTCTGAAGTATGTCACACCGTACATAATGTTGGGTTTCCTGGCACATGCCACTTCAATTATCAGTTAGCGTTGTCACTGACTATAGACACCACATTACTAATTACATGAGTCAGACTGAAACTATGCAGTGAATACATCAGCATCATTGAACAGTACCTTAGAGTCACTGAAAGTATAGGCGGATTAGCTGGGTCCTGGAGTTGAGATCTTTCCCCTCTTCTTCATCACCATCACTCTCATACCCTCTCTGAGGTTGCTGGGCTGATTGGACAGCACCCTCCTCTTCCAGAAGGGGGATAGCTTTCCTCACAGGCAAGTTGTGCAGCATACAGCAGGCCACCACTATCTTACACACCTTGTCAGGGACATAGCACAGGGATCCCCCAGAGAGATGGAGGCAACAAAATCTAGCCTTCAAGAGACCTACAGGGTGCTCAATCACCCTCCTAGGACGTCCATGGGCCTAATTATAATTCCTCTCTACATCTATCCTGGGATTCCTCACAGGTGTCAGGAGTCATTGCAAGTTGGGGTAGCCAGAATCACCTGCAAAAGAGGGCGAAACAGGACCTTAACAAACTCACTTTACTTGCATATAGCCTGGCTATCAGCTATGTACTGATCCAGTGTCATACACACTCGCCCATGAGCCATCCTCTGTCCCCTTGTAGTTGTTCCATCATGTGTGGTACACTGCTGTTTCTCAGGACAAAGTGGACTGAGCCTGGGAACCTAACATTGACATGTGATATGTACTGGTCAGCTGTACACACCAATTGTACATTCATGGAGTAATAATTCTTCCGATTCCTGTACATCTGTTCATTCACTCCGGGGGGTATGAGAGCTATGTGGGTTCCATCAATGGCACCTATCACATGGGGGATATTAGCAAAGGCATAAAATCCAGATTTAATGGCGTGAAGTTCAGCCCTTTGGGGAAATTCAACACATGTTTGCAAGTGTTGAACGTAGGCATCCAGGAATTTTGACAGGATGAGGCTGAACATTGGCTGTGAGACCTCTGCACCCATGCCCACTATCACCTGAAATGAGCCCGTAGCCAAAAAATGGAGTACAGATAGCACTTGCACAGTTGTAGGGATGGCATGCTGATTTTGATTTGCCGGTTTCAGTACAGGATCCATTAAATCACAGAGGTCAAGGATAGTAGCTCTATTGAGTCTGTAGGTGATAATGATGTGAGGTTCCTCCATAGTTTCCAGATCAACCAGGGGTCTGTATGCAGATGGGGCACTCCCTCGCCACATAGGCCTGTACCTATGGGGGAGGAAAGAACACAATCTGAGTGTCAACTTACACTTGCATCCCATGGTGTCACTGTATTTTGTAAGTGTGACAGGTAGGAAACACACACAAATGCAAAGTATGAAGTACACCATCAGGCAAATGAGTTAACTCTGTCATAATGGCCTCCCAGGGTGGACACACTTCCAAAGATGGGTACATGTGAGGATCATAGACTCATGTCAGAAAGTAATGAAGGGCGGATAGTTTGAGGCCCTGGATGAGGCTCCTGGCCAGGCTCTGATGACGTGGTGGTAGCAAAATGGCAGCCTCCTGCCATCCAGGTATGATAGATTGGAAGTCACTTCATTCCACTGGTGTTAGTCGTCATGGCAGAAGGCGATGTTCACCGTCGGGCTCCCGATCATTGGATTACATGATTGTCAATGGAGAACCTGGGCCAATTCTGATCACTGCTGGCGGTGACGGAGCACACCGCCACTGTAGCTAAGCCATTTTGTTATACCCTTGACACTTGAATCCTGATTCCCGTGCAGGGTAGTACTCCACTGCGTGTGCTGCTGTGTCCAGACTCTGGTCCCTGAGATGGCACAGGTTACAGGGGAACGGGCCCCGGACTTCACCGCAGAGAAACTGGAGAAGATGGTGGACAGGGTCTTACCCCTGTATGTGAAGTTGTGTGGGTGACCAGAGGAGTAGGTGAGTTGGCATCTGTCATCCTTAGATGTGTGTGATTGTGGCGGATGCCTGTATGCATGTGGGTTTGATGTGTAACTGCCCAGCAGTAGACTGTCTGGCATGTACTGTATGTGAGTTGAAAACATGCCTTTCAACAATGGCCTTTCCTTAGGGAACAACATGTCATCTGTATTCGGTGCACACAAACTGATGTCTGTTTTTTGTGTACTGTGTGTCCGATGCAGGTCAGCGCCCATCAAAAGAAAGGCCTGTGGCAATCCATCACCAAGGAGGTGCGGACCATGGGGGTCTACAACTGGCGGAGCACCCACTGCTGCAAGCGGTGGGAGGACCTGAGGCGCTGGGCCAGGAAGACCGGAGAGGCCTAGCTGGGGAAGGCCTCCCAATGAGGAAGGGGTGTCTGTTGAACCCTGACCCCCCTAATGGCCCGCATTCTGGCAGTGGCCTATCCAGATTTGGATGGGTGCTTAAAAACAGCACAGCAGCCACAAGGGGGTGAGTACCAAAACTGTTGTGATACTACTTTCATGGATGTATGATGGTGCTGTGGCATGTCTGCATTCTAGTGCCAGGCATGTGGACAGGTGTGTTCCTGCATTCCTGCCTCCTCAAAGTCCCTGGGATGTGTGAGGGCTAGTTTTGGCGGTCTCTATAGGCCCATGGGGGGTCCCCTTTCTGTCATCTGGTATGCTTTGTGGCCTCATGGACTTGTAAGTGCATTGGCTGGGCATGGTTTCTCATAGGTGTACTTCACACAGTGTATCAGGTCCGTGTTTCGTGTGGGTTATGTGGTGTATTCTGGGGTAATGGCCACTAGTCAGGGGCACAATCATTACGTATGTTGTATGTGCTGCGTGTAAGTGTGTGACCTGGATGGGAGTGTGTGTGAGCCAGAGATGTACATATATTCAGGATTTGACAAAGTTCTCCCTTGTTTTGTCTCTCCACCCCTGTGCTCTTGTGTCCTTTGTGTACATCAACATCATCTGGTGAGGGAGCAGTGGCCCTGGTGAGTGGGGATGCAGCATCCCCCAGTTCCATGGAGGTGGAGTCGACGGACGCCTTGGGGACCAGTGTGTTGGAATGTGAGGGGAGTTCCACGGGGGAGGCAACTACCACTGGAGATAGTGACTCTGATTCGTCTTCCGATGGGAGCTCCTTGGTGGTGGTGGAACCTACTGGGCACACCCATTCTATACCATGTTCCACCACCCCCCATGCCATCACCGCCCTCCCAGTTGCTCCCCACTCAGTTGCCCGTGCCCGCTCACCTAGGAGGGTGGGTATCTCCTTCGCCCCAGGCACCTCATCCCCTGCCCCAGTCAGCCCTGCTGCCCTCATGGAGGAGGCTATTGACCTCCTAAGACCATCTCCGTAGGGCATACAACCATCGTGAATGCCATCCAGGGGCTAGCATCCTAGATGCAGCAATGCAATGCATACCTGAAAGGCATTCACGGTGCCATGTCTGGCCTACAGAGATCTTTTCAGGCTCTGGCCTCCTCTTTGATGGCAGCCAGTCTCCCTGGTCTTTCCGTCCCCCCTCCCACTACCTCTACTCCTTACAGCACCCCACTCCTTTTTCCCATCGCAAGCATGCATAAAGACAGCCATGCGCACAGATCAACACACAAAAAGCACACTGACAAACACATGCACCACACTTCCCACCACAAACAAGCACACACCCAACACACCAAAGCACACACAACAACATCCAATTCCCACAGTGTGTCAACCTCTTCCGCCACCCTGTCTGTCAGCTCACCATGCACACCCACATGCACTGCACCCTCAGTCACTGCTGCTGCCCCCATTCATGGAGTCACCACAACATCTGCCATCCAGAATGCACCCCATCACCACACCTGCACTCACCACAACTACACTGACAGACACTTGCAGCACACTCACCATACCTGCAGACACCCAGACAACATCCATATACACTGGCAGCCTGTCTTCTCCCACTGTGTCCATCCCCTCCTCCTCTAAAAAACACTCAAACATTCACACACATCCATAACACACACATCCACCACACATCAGCATACTTTACAGGCACCTGCATCAACATCCGGCACATCTACACCTGGTATAAGCACTCCCTCAACCTCCACTCCCAGACTTGCCTCCAAATCCCCTCGAACTGCCCCTAAGAAGCTTTTCCTCTCCCGTGTTGACCTGTTCGAACCCACTAGCCCACCGCATCTTGTCCCTAAACATGCCCATCTCCTTGCCCAGTCCACTCCTTTCTCGTCCAAGTCCACCCTGGTCCGCCATTCTCATTCCTGTGCCCCTTCCCCAGGGAGGAAGAAGCCCCGTGTTGCCCCAGGTCCTTCTGCCACCCCCCAGTCCAATCCCACTCCCCCTCCTTCCAAGGGCAAGCCCAAACCCCCTCCACCTCCCAAACCTAAACCAAGCCCCCCCTCCAGACAGAAGTACCCACCCCCACCACCCCAGCCCCTGTTCCCCGAGGTGCCTGGCTGCCCCATTGATGCCCCTTTTGAGTGGAGTACCCTTTGCACATGTTAGAGCCAAGTTTGGCCAGTTTTGCCTCTTCAGGCTATTTGTAATGGACTGGCCAATGGCCTTATTTGGACATGACGTAATGTCTTTGTAAATAAAGTTTCAGTGCCCAGTAGTGCTGTTGGCGCAATATGGTGACGTTGTTCAGAAGTTCACTATGGAGGGGTGATGTGCACATGTGTGTACTTTGGTGCTGTGCATTTTGTGTAAGTACATTTTGTTATGGTATGTGTGGCTTGGGATGTGGGAGGGGTTGGGAGTGTGTTGCAGGGGGGGTGGGGTGGGAGTGTAACTGTGACCTTTCTTCCCATGTGTACTAGGCTGCGGTACTTACCGTCGTCGTCGTTCCCAGTCCTGGAGGTATATGGCAAGGAGCAGCACTGGCATTATTTCTAACTCTCTCTCCATGTCTGCATCGGTGTGTGCGTCTCCGGTGAGTGTGTCCTTTTATGTTGTTTGTTTCCACCATGCTTTGCCTGGTTGAGGTTCCCACCCCAGAAATGATGGCGGTCTTGTGTTTCATTATTTGGTGGGCGGGCAGGACCTTTCCGCCGGCCTGTGGGTGGCCTCCTCTGTCCTCCTCAGGACTACAAAGATGGCGGTGTGTGGATGGACCGCTACTTGTTTTTCATTTGCTTCATTATTTGGCGGTCCGGACTGCCAGCCTGTTGGTGGTAGTTAGCGCCACCTCCGGCAGGCGGTGTTTACCGCCATGTTCATAATGACCACCTAAATCTTTGAGAATCTGGGCCTTAGCGCTATATTTTAGCTCAATATGCGTCACTGTGCCTGTTTTGGATGAAAGGATGTGTTTTTTGCTAAAATAAAAAAAGGAGCCCAAAATAAATTAGTGCCTGTAAAACAGCTGCTCGCCTTCTGGTTGTTATATACTGGTTGTGTATGATACTCCTATGGTCTTGTGTTGGGATTTTTCACAAAAGCAACATGAAAATTACGCCATGTGGCATAATGCTGTGACTTTTCGGAATAACAAATTCAACACGAATGTCAGAAGTTACGAGAGATTACATTGTCGTAATGAAGATTTTGCCCGGCCTAATGTTCTTGAAATCATTGCAGGTGTACTTTGCATAGTGGTGGCCAGGTACAACACTGCTCATCCATGACCCTTTATGGCCATTTTACACATAGGTCTGGCTATCTCTGGCATATGTTGGATCCATATTATGGGCTCCCCTGCTATTTGGGTGATGGTAGTAAATGTGCGAAAGGCATTATCTGTCAGGGTGGAAAAAGGAAGTGAAGAAAGATGATAGTTCCATCTAAAATAATGAACAGTGTCCATTCAATAACCAGATTTTTTGACTGCAGATTTACATATAAATCAAATCAAATCATTAACATTTATAACGCGCGCTACTCACCCGTGCGGGTCTCAAGGCGCTAGGGGAAAAGGGGGGGTTATCGCTGCTCGAACAGCCAGGTCTTTAGGAGTCTCCGGAAAGCGGAGTGGTCCTGGGTGGTCCTGAGGCTGGTGGGGAGGGAGTTCCAGGTCTTGGCCGCCAGAAAGGAGAAAGATCTCCCACCCGCCGTGTAGCGGCGGATGCGAGGGACAGCAGCGAGTGCGAGGCCAGAGTAGCGGAGGAGGCGGGTGGGGACGTAGAAGTTGAGGCGGCTGTTGAGGTATTCCGGTCCCTTGTCGTGGAGGGCTTTGTGTGCGTGGGTGAGAAGTCGGAAGGTGATCCTTTTGCTGACTGGGAGCCAATGCAGGTGTCTCAGGTGTGCGGAGATGTGGCTGCTGCGGGGTACGTCGAGGATGAGGCGGGCCGAGGCGTTTTGAATGCGTTGCAGGCGATTTTGGAGTTTGGCTGTGGTCCCGGCGTAGAGGGTGTTGCCGTAGTCCAGGCGGCTCGTGACGAGGGCGTGGGTCACGGTTTTTCTGGTGTCGGCGGGGATCCAGCGGAAGATCTTGCGGAGCATGCGGAGGGTGAGGAAGCAGGCGGAGGACACGGCGTTGACTTGCTTGGTCATGGTGAGAAGAGGGTCCAAGATGAAGCCGAGGTTGCGGGCGTGGTCTGTGGGGGTCGGTGCGGTGCCGAGGGCCGTGGGCCACCAGGAGTCGTCCCAGGCGGACGGGGTGTTGCCGAGGATGAGGACTTCCGTTTTTTCAGAGTTCAGCTTTAGGCGGCTGAGCCTCATCCAATCTGCGACGTCCTTCATACCCTCTTGTAGGTTGGTCTTGGCGCTGGCGGGGTCCTTGGTGAGGGAGAGGGAGAGTATAAGTTGGGTGTCGTCGGCGTAGGACGCCTACGCCGACGACATATAACAATTTAGAAAACAGGGTAGGGGCATTGTGCTGTAAAATCTAATACTTTACCACCATTTTTGCAACGCTTGAGCCCCAACTTTCCTGGACAGAGTATGGCTTTGCTGGGAGAGGGTGGAGTCAGGCTTGTTGGCTTCAATTGCTCACCCAATGCCATCTGCAGTAGGTATTTACCTCCCACAGCTTTCAAAATTCACCGACCTCCAGTGAATTTATCCGCTACATGATGTTAGCTTTTATTTTTTATAACTGATCTGTATTTTTTTCATTTAAACCTTGAAAACCGCTATATTTTCACGAGTTTGTTGACAACACTATTGTTGATGGGATATCGTTTTCTTTGTCTAAGAGCTCGTTTACTTATTATGCATTTTGCAGACTATTTTTGTGCTAAAGAAATTTAACTGAACACAGACAATAGACAATCACTGACTACCCCATGCTAGGTTATGAAATACATTACCAAGATTTGTAAAATCTCCACTCGACCTGACTATATTCACTGATACCTAACACCACCTTATGTTAGAAATGTGTGTGCTAACTGATCTTTATTGTTTTGTAAATTAAACCTTACAAATCGCTACATTTTCACGAGTTTGTTGATAACACTATTGTTTATTGGATACAGATGTCTTTGTCTAAGAGCTCGTTCACTTATTATGCATTCCCAGACTCTTCTTGTGGGGGGTTTGGTGTATTCATTTCAGTAATGTTTTCTTGGGATATTTTATAACCACCACCTTATGTTAGAAATGTGTGGGCTGTCTCATCTCTGACACCAAAATTTCAACTGTTGTAGTTTAGTTCTCATTCGGGAAGTCATGCGGGCATGCTGTCATATTTGTTTCTACTGAGCTTGTTTAGCAATAGGTCATCCTATTTATGAGCTATAGGGATTTTTCTTAATTCTTTTGTTCTTCCCTCTGAAGTGAAGTACTTTCCGCTGAAGCGCAATGCTTGTGTTGTGCGCAATTTAGTGACGGAGGAGCAGAGGCCTTCCAAGACATAGGGGGTTATTCTAACTTTGGAGGAGTGTTAATCCGTCCCAAAAGTGACGGTAAAGTGACGGATATACCACCAGCCGTATTACGAGTTCCATAGGATATAATGGACTCGTAATACGGCTGGTGGTAAATCCGTCACTTTTCCGTCACTTTTGGGACGGATTAACACCTCCTCCAAAGTTAGAATAACCCCCATAGTATTGGCTCTCCTTGCCAGCAATAAAGCTAGATCTAAAAACTTTAGTTCTACTCAGTGGCCTTTGAGGTTGGAGAAAAGTTCTAAAATACATCCTGATATATTAAGCATCTCTATCCGTTGTAATATATTGGCTAGCGCCTCCCCAACTAATATCCAATATTTTGTAAATACTGGACAACTCCATATCATCTGGCAATACTTGGCGTGGGTTTCATGGCATCTGAGACAGTTAGAGGACACTACTGGGTTTATTTTATTACTCTGTCTTGGGGTCAGGTAAGCCCTATGTTTAAAAATTAAAGTGGATGTATTTAAAGTTGGCATTTAGGGGCATTTTCTATGGGTAAACCTATGAACTGTTCCATACACCTTTATTGAGTTCCCTTCCAAAGTCAGTTTCCGATTTTTCCTTTAGGCTAGATAAAAATGTTTCTGTGTGTTCTAAAATTTCATTATAAACCAACTAATCACGCTCCTGCCATCTCCCCTTGTGTACATGCTGTTAACTATCTATGTTGTGACTGGTGCCTGCATTTCTTCATAGATGGATGGAGCGCGACAGACAGCACCCAACAAGTGCATCCATAGTAAGACTTGGTCTTGACACTATTGAAGAGCAGCAGAAGCCTATGGGCAGATGTGAGGATCAGCTTCTCTCTAAATTGCTGTACATGGCCAGGGTTATATTCACATATGAGACATCCAGAGGCCTGTAACACTGTCACCCATGGATCTCAGGAATATAAAGTAGGTACTTGGAGTAGCTACATTCCTGTTCTGCAATACTTCAATGAGGGTAGATGTAAGTGGTGATCTGGATCACTCTCCTCTCTCTTGATAGATGACTACACACTCGCATAGTCATCTATCAAGTTGTGCCACTGGTCCTAAGGACATTTGATTGTTGACTGGAACTGTATGAAAGAAGCTGGCATCAGCACAAAATTACCATTACAGTAAAACTATTTGGCTCCACAAAGACAACAGAGAGGATGGTCTTGAAACCATGAAGGTTTAACAACTGTAGTCAAAGTTACAAATCAATCAAACAGTAAATCGATTTATCAAATAGGATTATATATTGATTTGGTCATACAATCTAAATTTGTATATTATGAAGAAGATACAAAATATAATGATGTACAGAATACAAAACAGGAAATGTGTAAGTTCCATGAATTAACTTCCCTAAGCCAAATAAGACATCATAATTGGCAAGGGAAAATTCTAAGCGGAAGGGGTCAGCATCTGTTTAACAATGTTATGGTTCAGGCGCAAGTTCAACCCTGAAGCATGAAGCTCACACCACCGGTAGGGGAAATCAGCAGAGTACAAGAAAATTCTTCCCTCAGCGAAGTGAGGTCAGGATCTGCTCAACTACATATATACTGGGAAGATTCTGGAATATTCAGCCACCAACTCCATCTGTATTGGCCAATCAGGATACACTGTCTCATGGGAGCAGGCACACTCCCCACGTTCCCATCACCGAACAAAGATGCCCACAGCTGCACGACCTTAGGAAGTATTGATGGTCCAGTCTACTTTGTCCAGGAGGCTCTCTCCCATTCCTACACACTGCATCGCCATAGCCAGGTTTCAATTACTGCTCACTAACTTAACAGTTCTCAGCATGAAAAAATGCTATTCTAACTAATGAAGTAGATAGGACACCCGAAACTGAGAGAAAACATAAGAATAGTTTAAGAAGAACTTTACATTTAGAATACAAGACAGATTTTAAAAGGGTTTGTTCAGGCTTAAGACCTACTCACAGTCGTCTAAGGGTTACAAAGCTCAATTATGGTATCAACTATGTTATAAGTAATACATTCATTATTCTTCAATTATATGAATGCTAGCTAATTATTGCATTATGCTGCTACAGACTATTACACATATGTTAGACTTGGCATTCTTAGGGTGGTCTTTCCCCAGACTTTTACATCTCCTGTTTTTTGCTGTATCTTTTTGTTGGCCATAGGACTCTGAGCACATTACCACTGCTAACCAGTTCTAAACTGCATGTGACTCTTCCCTAAACAAAGTAACATTGGTGTAGCCACAATTGGCATAGTTAATTAACTTGTGAGGCCCTTGTAAAGTGGTATACCATACACCCAGGGTCTGTAAATTAAGTGCTACTAATGGGCCTGCAGCACTGATTGTGCTGCCCACTCAAGTAGACCGGTAAACATTTTTCAGGCCTATCATTGCAGAGCCTGTGTATGCAATTTAACTGTCACTTCAACTTGGCATTTAAAACCTTTTGTCAAGCCTTAAACTCCCATTATACTAAATATAAATCACCCCTAAGGTAGCCCCTCTGTAGCCCATAGGGCAGGGTGGTATGTCAGTAAAAAGAAGGACATATACTTTTCAGTTTTACATGTCCTGGTAATGAAAAACTCCCAAAGTCGTTTTTCATTACAGTGAGGCCTGCTTCTCTCATGGAACAGCACTAGGAATTCCTTAATATACTTTTAAGCTGCAATTCCTGATCAGAAAGGAATGGCTACAACGTGTTTCAAATCATTGTAATGATAATGATAAATCTTCTTTACTGATAAAGTCAGATTTATTATTACTATTTTAGAAATGCCACTTTTAGAAAGTGTAGAAGTACTCACAAAAGGACAACCCAATACCCCCTTCTCGGCTTGGGTACGAATATGAAACAAGTGAAAGTGACAACAAGGGACCTGCTTAAAGCAGAATATTTTTTGTAGATTCTAGTAATTTTAGGGTGTTCAAAAAGTAACATCAAAATGAATTAAACCAATGTTCAATGTCGTAAAAATCAAACAGCAAATTAAGACAACAGGTGTATAATTTGAACCGTCATATATTTTCACAAATATAAACATATCTAAGGTTGACTTCAAGGGGTACAAGAATAATGACTTCAGGAGTACATTTGAATGCAAGTTAATCTTCAATCAGGAGCAACTTTGGAAAAATGCAATCAGATTGTGGCGCCGTTTTATAGATGATGTCCTCCTGATACGGAGAGGGGACTCACAATCCCTTGATCAATTCTTGAAATGGCTTAATGAACGGAATCCACACCTGTTTTTAAATGCTACAATCATGAGAGACTCTTTACCCTTCTTGGACTTGGACATTTGACCAGAAAAAGGAAAATTGTCCACAAGGGTTTACCATAAACCTACAGATATAAATAGTCTACTCTTGTTTAAAATTTGCATCCTAGGTCATTAAGAGAGAATTTACCCTATGGACAGTTCCTCCGAATCTGGAGAAATTGCTCCAATTTGGCAGGTTTTAAACAGGAATCACAACAGAAATTGATGGACCAAGACTACCCGTTGGCAATCGTGAAAAGTGCAAGAAAGAGAGCAAGTAACTGTGCTAGGGAAGTACTTTTGGAGGAGAGAAGAAAACTGGCAGTGGACCGACCTACCTGTGTCACAACCTTCAACACAGCCTCCAATGAAGTGAAACGAATTATCAATAGAAATTGGAGAATCATTAACTCAGGCAGCCTTCAATTGGAAAAAACAATGTTTTCTTTCAGGAAAAGTGTGAGTATTCGGGACCTCAGTATAATATGCAGAACCATCTGATCATGGGAAGAGACCACTAAGATGGCCACCATGACTGGGAGTATTGGTGGGTGTCGCTATGTACATTATGGCGACCATCAGTGAGCACGAAGTTGTGCCGGAAATACAGTCCAGTTTTAACTTACATATATTTATATACAAAAATGTTTTGCCTTCGTAGGTTGCACTATATATGGTATTTGTGCATTAACATCAAGTGCATTTAGAGAATGTTTATTTTCAAGTCGCACAAACAGGTGTAATATAAATGCGGAAGCATTTGATGGCAGTACACAATCCACTGAGATGGCCGCCACCAGTGGGTATGGGATTTGTTCCAGTATATCTAACATGGTGGACATTTACGGACATATATTGGCACATAGGCAGAACAGTCTAGCTGTTTTCAGGCAACATGCGATCACCTGATCGCGTAGTGGGGAATGAAAAGATGGAGCCATGAACAGCTCTTTTACCTTCACGGAATCACATGTTGCAGAGGGGCCGCACCGATCTCTTGACGAGGTGAGCAGAGAGGGGCGACAAAGAGACCCTCAGAGAACCAAGGATGTGGGGGACGGTTTTAAGAGTACCTTTTCACATCGTCCTCTGCTTACATTTAGTGTTTGACTACAGGGAGATGCTCCCACCAAACTCCAGTTTTGGAGGTTGACAATGATAACTCGGTAAGTGAAATTGTTCACGTATATTGAGGAACCTGCTGTCGGGGTCACTGCGTGGGGTAATGAGTGCTTTAGAAGGATGTCTTTGCATTGAGATTGGATTAAAATTCCCGATTTGGGAGAAGTCTGTGCCTGGAGTGCCTGGCATAACTGTGGGACGAAGGGCACAGGGGTATAAACACAGAAATACAAGGGAGGAAGAGGCAATATGTGGATTAAGTAGTCTTTATGCAAATTTTAAGTTTGTCTTTGTATTATCTTGTAGGTAATCCTGAGTGTGTGTACTGTAAGGGGACAAATGAACCCAAACGCATCTGTTGATTAAAAATTGGGTGCACTACAGGTAGGGTATTGAATGTTAAGGGGATCGATGGTCCTGCTGAAGGCTGAGCGACCCATATGGGTGATGGAAACGGCCGAAACATGTTGACCCTTGTACAGATACTTGGGGTGAAGGGGTGATTACATCCCCATATCACCACCTTCTCTCTAATCTTTTTAATCCTATCCAGTGAATCCCAGAATAAAGATTAATTGTGGATTCACTTGAGACAGTTTTAATTACTGAGTGAGGAGTTCTCTATGTTTGATCCCCGTCTGTCGTTTTATGTTTTTTGTTCCCCCTCACTTTTGCTCCATTCCTTACGTTGGCTAGCATGGGAATGTGTCAGCATCGCCCTATGATGAAGCATGCCACTATTAGTGGGTGAGGGCAGTTTTTGTAAACTAATATGCTGTGTCTCTATCCGGTGGGATCATTCTTGGGGTCTCCACTTTGATTGCTTGTCCTTTGTGTGTTGCTGTTCAGGAGTACATTGTAATTGTGAGTTTTATAATCCAAACAATGTTCTATCACTATATGTCTGTGTATATATAACCCACTCAAAAGCATATCACAGGAATTGTCCAAGAGTAACGATCCACAGCTCACAATTGACTTGAAATGTTAGCAATGAATTGGGTTGTTTGTCTGCTTTAAATAAGTCCCTTGTTGGCACTCTCACTTCTTTCACTTTTAGAAAGTAAGCATTTCTCTGATCTCATTGATCTGTGTGCCTTACAGCCTGACTCCAGTACATGTCTGCACTGGGCTGGGTGACAGCTACATGTGTGCATTCCCTCCAGACAGCCACAACACAGGACACTCAACTACATCTGCATTCATCTGCATACTGATGGGTGTTCGTGGCACACTTCAAAGGGTAGTGGCCTGAGCCCCACACAAAGGGCTCATTACCCCCAACTGATAGTCAGGAGCCAAGGCTGGGATGAAAGGGGGGCCTGTGTACTTCAAGGAGCTGCTGTGACGTCACCCCCACTTCAAAGGCACTGTTTGCTATAGGTACTGGGGCTCTGACCCTAGCAAATCAGTACACTTCTGGACTTGGAAAGACCTCTGCTGGAATAAAGACTGCTGTGCTGCAAGTATTGCCAACTTGCTTGCTTCTCTGCTTTGCTGAGCTGCCCTGATGCCTGCTGATCTCTGTCCTGCTGAGGACAAGGACTGGGCCCATCTTGCTGAACCCAGAGTGACTCCACAAGCCTGCTGGATTGCCCCTCGTTCTTCTGCAGTCTCAGGGACACAAAAAAACTGCTTGCAACACTCATGGTGCTGCTGAAATCTGACACCTGTGAGCCTACCTTTGCCTGAGGTTCCTCTTCCAGCCCTGGGTTCTGCAGCTGATTCCTGCAAATGCGGCGCGGAGGTTGCTTGACGATATCGGTTCAACTGCCTGTGCGGCTCGACAATGAAGCTCGGTGGGGTCAACGACCACACATTGCATTGATTTCAAAGGAGCTCGAAGATGATGTGGGACCCCGTTTGCATGGCTTCATGGTGACGCCGTCAATTCTCCACATCGACCAAATCTCCATCCAAGGTAGTTTGTTAGAGGGACCACCATCTGGGTCGGCCTGAACTTTGGATTTGTACCTGTCCTTCGCGACCTCAAGTAATCTTTTGACTGCTAGTGACTTCTAAGCACTATTTCACATTTAGGGGATCATTATGAGTTAGACTGTCTTTTGGGAAGACGGCTACAATGGCAGCTGCCAAAAGACCACCATGTTGGTGGTAATCTGACCGCCGTATTAAGAGTTACACTGTGAAGTCTGCCAAAAAACAGCCAATTTTTAGAAACCGCCAGGACACTGGAGGACCGAAAAAAGGTGGTTCCACCACCAGCACTGCCAGCCTGACAAAAATCCTCCCATCAGATTACGATCCACAAATCACAACAGCGGTTCTTCCAAGACGGAAAACCATTGGCAATGTGAACCGCGGCAGTCTCAGCTCACATCACACTGAACACAACACCACATTACACACATCCACACACTCAACACATCTACACAATCCACTATATAAAACACCCCCTACACAAACTACAATTCTTTGCAAACAAAACGCCATACACAGCCACAGAGGAGCAATAACCAACGCAGATTTCCCAAAACAGCTTCTGGCACCTATACACATTTCACCACGCATACATCACACACTTGCACAACACACAATTTACTCATACACACAAAACACAACAAGCGTCACCCACTCACATCACAGCACCTACACCTCATGGCTAATGTTTTATTCAGCCTTTTTCTTTTACCACTACCTGACCATCTTTACCACCACTACCATGTCCCCACAAAAACACCTATGTTTCACTGATGATGAGTTGAGGGTCATATTGGAAGAAATTGTCAGGGTAGAGCCACACCTGTTCAAAGCACAGCTCCACCAAACATCCATAGCCAGGAAAATGGAGTTGTGGCAAAGAATAGTCGACAAGGTCAATGCTGTAGGCACCTGTCCATGCAAAAGGGAGAACAATAGAAAGAGGTGGAAAGACCTCCGAGGTAAGGTGTGCTCCATGGCAACCAGGCACCAGCTGGTGGTACTGAAGACTGGTGGTGGGCCCTCAACTCCTCCCCCTACTTTCACATCTCGGGAGGAGAAAGTCTTAGACACACCATACCCTGAAGGTCTGGCAGGAATACCTGGAGGAGTAGAGTCGGTAAGTCCCCACAACATTAGTTGTGTGTCTGTATGTGTGTCTGCGCTGCTTGGGCTACCTGTGTTGTTTAGCCAGTATGTGAGGTTGTGTGCAGTGCTTTTGACAGAGTGTGTGTTGTGTGATGGACAATTGTGTGCTCAAGATTTTTGTGTTGTGTTGGTATTGAGTGTTGTTTGTGTTGCGATGTGTTTGTTGGTGTGTTGTGTGGCTTTGTGTGCTTTGACTGTGCGTGTGCATGTTTTGTGCATAGTATTTTAGATATGTTGTCCATGTAAGTCGATTGGTAAGTAGTAGGGCTGTGTATTTGTGTGTATTTTTTGCCTCTTGGTATTACATTGTGATGTATGTGTGATGTGTCCCTGGGTAGTGTCCCCTGTGGGTCCCTCCCAAGAGATTGGAGATGGTGCGGTTGTGTAGTGTTTGTGATGTCATGAGGTGTTGTGGGGTACTGTGTGAGTGTGTGCCTGTGTAGTGTTTCTGTGCATACCTGTGTGTGTTTGTGATGTGTGTAGGCGTGTGTGTGGTGGCCGTAGCATGGTTGTTGTGTATATGTGAGTGTGTGTGGCTGTATGTGAGTGTACGTGTAAGTGTGCTGTTACGTGTGAGTGTCACCCTCACACCTCCTTCCTGAATGTATGTAGTGTGGGTGTACAAAAATTTACAATCTACAACAGTACAAGGTAAGTGTGTGTACTTACAGTTGCTGTAGTTGTCTTCATCACAGATTCCGGAGTCTTTAGGCGAGCAGGAGCAGCGGGAAGACATCTAGTTCTGGTTCCATGGCAGCTCCAGGCGAGTATGGATCCTGAAGGTGAGTGTCTCTTTTTATGCAGTTGGGTTTTCGCCTGGAGGATTTCCATGGAAGTGCGACCGTAGCATAAACCTTGGCAGTGTGTAACCTCGTAATCTGTCCGGCAGAGACATGGTCTCCCTCGGCCTGCAGGTAGCTACCGTCATCCGTGGCGGCCAGACCGCAGTGGCGGTGCCGGCGGTGCTTTGGCTGTATTCTGTTGGGAATACCGCCATGGTCATAATTTGGCTGTCTTCTCTGCCAGCCTGTTGGAGGTGTGACCATACCTCTAACAAGGCAGCCCTGAAACTGCCAAACTCGTAATGAGGCCTTCGTCTTTAGAAATTAATATCTCAACTTCTAACAATTGGGTTTTTGTCGCTTTGGTCTTGTTTTAATCAGTTAAATAATCTTTATCTCTCTAACCCTGTGTGGAGTCTTTTTATGATGCTTTCATTGTGTTACTATGTGTGTTTGTGTGTTGCACAGATACCTTAGACATTGCCTCTTCAGTTAGGCCTGTCTGCTCCGTGCCAAGCTACTGGAGGGTGAGCACAGCTAAAGTGCGCATCTGACTTACCCTGACTAGGATAGTGGTACCTACTTGGACAAGGCACATACTTTCACCATCTAAAAACCCAATTTCTAACATTACTGATCAGCGGTGAGGATGGAACTTGTGTTTGTGTAGTACCATATAGTAACTCAGTGTTCACTACAACTCTGCTTTAAGACCAGTTCGTACGTGTACTAATTATCATTTTTTAATTTTCAGTTCTCTCTGCTCTGATATCTTTTGATTTTTCCAAAGTCCTTTTTGCCCATGTCTCATTTTCTCTGCAATGTCTGTGGTCCTGCCTAGCAAAAAGGAATTTGAGCTGGCCAACTGGGAGACCTATACAGTGGACCAGCTCAAGGGGTTCTGCAAGGAGAGAGGGGTGTTCCACAAGGGAAGTGTCAAGAAGGCAGAGTTTCAGAAAGCATTGCGAGCATGAGCAGAAGCCACCAAGAGGGAGATGTGGATGATGAGGGATCTGTGCCTGAGGATGGATCAGAGCAGGACCTGACAGAGGATCCTGTCATGCAGCCTGAGGAGGGGTGGCAACCTTCTCCCAGAACTGAAAGTCTACTCAAGAGCAGGCAGCAGTGTGTCTTCAAGAAGCCTGTCTGCAGAGGAGCTGGCAGACAGGAGGGAGGAGAGGAAACTCTGGCTTGTGATTTCCAAGATGGAGAAGGACAAGGAGCATACTGTTGCCCTTGCTAGGCTTGAAAATGAGCAAGCTCTTGAGAAGAAGAGGCAGGCCATAGAGAAAAGGAAGATGGCCCATGATCTAAGTCTCAGAAAGCTGAATATTAGAGCCCTCCAATTTGGGTCCAGCAGTAACAGCAATAGTGGCAGCAACCTTGCGGTTGTCCACTGGTGAGTCCATAGTAAGGATACCAAAGGATTTGGTGCTCAGTTATTAGGTGTGGGATGACATAGACAAATGATTTGCTGCCTATGAAGTGGCTCTGAGAGTGCACAAGTTCCCAGAGGAATTCTGGGTGGTAGTCTATGGAGGTATATTCCCCAGGTGGGAAGGGGGAACACTCCTTACACTAGAAGTAGAGACCAGGCATGCTATACTGCATTGAAAGCCATCCTAGTCAAGAAGTTTGGACTGACCCCTGAGAGGTATAGGCTCAGATTCAGGGGCAGCCACAAGATCTCATCACATAGGTGGAGTTATTGGATTATGCCAGTAAGCCACTGAAGAGCCTGGTGAGGGGCAGCATGGTTGATAATTATACAGGACTGTACAACTTCATTTTAAAGGAGCACCTGCCTGATACTTCTTTTCCAGAGGTGCTCCAACACCTGGTTGATAGCAACCTTACTGACTCCAGAAAGCTTTCTGAAAAGGCGGACATGTGGATCAGCACCAGAGTGTCCAACAGGGTATCTGCTGGGGACCCCAAAAAGATAGTCAGGGTTCCCAAGAGAAGAAAGAGGGGAACGATTAAAAGAAAGAGTTCTCCAAAGACCCCCAAAACAACTCACAAGGGAAAGGCTCTGGTTCTCATTCCCAATCTGGCCACCAGAAGCAAACTATCCTGGCAAGAGTCAGCAGCCCAAAATTCCAAAGTGCTATGAGTGCAGCAAGTATGGACACTTAAAGGGGGACCCTGAGTGTCCAAAAAGAGCACACCCTCCCACCGGAGGTAAGAACCCAGGGCTGGCTAGTGTAGTGCTGGTGAGGAGGAGTTTGTCCCAGTTAATGGAGAGGAGTTTAGTTGGGTTACACTAGTGTCCCTGGGCGACAGTGAGATAGTTCCTCAGATGCATGTGGATTCAAATACTACCAAGTATAGGCAATAGTTCACCACCAATGGCAAGGTGTTGAGGCTCTGAGGGACACAGGTGCCAGTGTGACTATGGTAAAGAGTCAGCTGGTGTCCCTAGATCAGGTGATTCCCCATGCATTCCACCAAGATGTAGTGGCTGACAACAGAGCAATAAATTTCCTGTGGCCCTTGTTCCATTTCTGTGTGGGGGGGGTCAGGATTTCTGAAGGTTGCTGTGAGCTCTGCCATGCCTGTGGACTATTTGGTGGGTAATAATCTTGAGTCCTCTATCTGAAAGGAAATGAAACTCAAGGCTCGTGTTGGGGTTGACTGATTAGAGCTGTGCAATGACAAGGTCCATGGCTGCCAGGGAGGGGAGTCAAGAAGGGCTGGAGGCTGGAACAATGGCCCAGCCAGCTGCTAAAAAAAGGAAAGGCAAAGGTCATGGAAAACCATCCCCTTAGCGTAACCCCAGTGAGCTGGATGGGGCAACTGAATTGGCCACCCCAGGGTCTACTGAGGAGGGCACTGCTCCCTTAGTGACCTGCCTACACCTGCTAACCAGCATATAAAAGCAAGACCCACCAAGGAGTTCTGTAGGGCACAGAGGGAGTGTCCAGCCCATGAGGGTATGAGGAAACAGGCCGAAGCTCAGGCAGCAAGTGGTATCACTGGGAGCTATGACATTTACTGGGAGAATAACCTCCTTTACAGTGCGCCTTAGGGTCCAGTACAAGTGACAACAAGGGCCATGGTGGTCCTGCAATGCTACAGAGCATTCCTACTGGAGCTGGTTCACAAGATACCCCTGGCAGGACACTTGGGTCAAGACTAGACCTTTGCAAGGCTTGTCCCCCACATTTTATTGGCCTAAGATCAGGATTTCCTCAGACACGTTCTGCAGGGCCTGTGTAACCTGCCAGACCAGTGGAAAGACAGGAAAAAAGCTAAAATCTCCCCCAGGACCACTACCCGTCCTTAGCACCCTCTTTGGAAAGGTGGGCATCAACATTGTTGGGCCAATGGATCCCCAGACTACTTTTGGTCAGAGGTTTATCCTGGTTTTAGTGGATTATGCTGCTCTATATCCAGAGGCTATCCCTCTAAGGACCACCACTGCACCTGTGGCGGCAAAGGCTCTGATGGAGATTTTTACCCGGGTAGGGTTCCCCAAGGAAGTTGTGCCTGACAGGGGCACAAACATATATCCACATATATGCAGTCCATGTGGAAAGGGTAGGGAGTAACTTACAAGTTCTCCACTCCTTGCCACTGCAGAACCAATTGGCTGGTTGAGAGGTTCAACTAGACCCTGAAAGGCATGATCAGAAGTCTGCCTGAGGGCCCAAGGAAAAAGTGGGATATCCTCTTGCCCTGCCTGTTGTTTGCATAAAGGGAGGTACCACAGAAAGGAGTGGACTTCAGCCCTTTGAGCTTCTTTACAGGCACCTTGTAAGAGGAATTCTCAGTTTGGTGAAGGATGCGTGGGAGCAAGCTCCCAAGAATGTTCACCAGAATGTAGTGAGTTACATGCTAGCCTTCCAAAGCCAAATAGCTAAGTTGTGGAAGCAAACTCCTGACAACTGAGAAGCCAGTCAAGCTGTGATGAAGGAGTGGTATGACCAAAATACCACTGTGGAGTTACAGCTGGAACTTGTGGAGCATAGTGCCCTTCAAGACTGATGGACTGAGGTGACGTCGAAGATGGGTAAGGCCACCTACACAGTGGGTCTTAAGGCCTCCAGGCAACCCCACAGAGTGCTTCATATCAATCACTTCAAACCACACTTTGAGAGGTCTAAGCTCACAATGCTTTTGGTGCCTGATGGACCTGAGGAGGAGGGGGGTGAACCTCTCCCAGACCCCTTAGCCTCAAAGGAGAAGGATGGGTCTGGGGAAGGAGTTATCCTTTCCCCCACTCTGACTCCTGAACAGCAGAGGGACTGTTGCAAAGTGCTGGAACAGTGCTCCTCTCTTTTATCCCTTACACTGGGGATCACCCAGATGTGTACCCATGATTTGGACACAGCGGACAACCTTCCTGACAAGAATAAATCTTACTGATTGCCAGATAAGTCTCCCACTCTGACTCCTGAATAGCAGAGGGACTGTTGCAAAGTGCTGGAACAGTGCTCCTCTCTTTTATCCCTTACACTGGGGATTACCCAGATGTGTACCCATGATTTGGACACAGGGGACAACCTTCCTGACAAGAATAAATCTTATTGGTTGCCAGATAAGTTGAGGGTCAGCAGCAAGAGCAAAGTCTCCAAGAAGCTGGAGATGGGGATAATAGAACCCTTCAATAGCCCTTGATCCAATCCTGTGGTTCTGGTACCAAAATGCCCCACCGGCACCACCCATGAACTGAGGTTCTGTGTGGGTTATAGAAGACCAAACTCTGTGAAAAAAGACTGATACTCACCCCATCCCCTGGAAGGATGAGCTCATTAACAGGTTAGGGGCTGTCCAGTACTTAAGTACCTTTGATCTTACATCACTGTAGTGGCACAGATCACCCTAACAGAAGGGGCCAAGGAGAGGTCAGCCTTCTTCACCCCAGAGGGCCACTATCAGTTTAGAATGATGCCTTTTGGATTAAAGAACACTATTGCCACCTTCCAGAGGTTGGTGAACCAGGTCCTTGCTGGGTGGAGGACTTCTCAGCTGCTTATCTGGATGACCTCACTGTCTTCAGTAGCACCTGGGAGAATCGCCTCTTACACCTCCAAGAAGTGCTTCAAGTGCTGACTATCAAGGCCAGATTAGACAGGGGTCGGTGGTACTTGGGACACCTGGTCGGCAGGGATAAGGTGCAGCCACTCCAGACCAAGACTGGAACTATCATAGCCTGGAAGCCCCTCAAAACCCATACTGAGGTCTGAGCATTCTTGGGCCTCACTGCATACTATATGTGGTTTGTCAAGGTATATGGCATCATTGTTGTCCCCTTGACTGAGTTGACTTTTAAGTAGCTACCCAAAAAAGTGATTTGGACAGAGACATGCGGAAAAGCATTTGACTCCCTGAAGCAAGCTATGTGCACAGCCCTTGTGCTCAAGGCCCTTGACTTCTCCAAGGAGCTTGGCATTCAAACAGATGCCTTAGAGCATGGCATAGGGGCAGTTTTATCACAGCTCAATGAAGAAGGCCTGAAGCAACCTGTAGCCTTCACCTCTAGGAGGTTACTTACCGTGGAGCAGAGGTGGAATGCTATTGAAAGAGAAGCTTTTACTGTGGTTTGGGCCCTGAGGAAGTTGAGGTCAGACCTGTTTGACACTCACTTCCTGATTCTGGTTGACCACGGGCCCCTCAGGTGGCTAATGAAAATCAGGGGTAAAATGCCAAAACTGTTGAGGTGGTCCATTTCCCTACATGGTATGTACTTTAGAGTGGAACACAGACCTGGGGTAGACCACGCCAGTGCTGACTGTCTATCAAGGATTGTCCTCCTTAGTGATGAGAACTCCTGAGAGCAGTGGTTCTCAACCTTTTGACTTCTGTGGACCCCCAGTTTATTGTTACTGGAACCCGGGGACCCCCACTGAATCATTATTGGAATCCGGGGAACCCCTTCCCCCATTGAGTCATTACTGAAAGCTGGCGACCCAGACTTAAACATTGTCAATTTGAACAGCAAAACAATACACACAAAAATACAGAAATAGGCATTTCAAACAACACATCCACAAAAGATGACACATTTTATTTAATTTGCAAACAAATAAAATATTTTGTTTTAGTTTTCTTAGGAAGGTTGGAGCTTTTCTACATTCAATTGAAGCCACACATATTGCATACTATGTTCTGTCTGATGCAACTGCACTGCCTCCATCAATCAATCTAAGGGTACTAATTTAATTTTTAGCCTCAAATTTTGAATTCCTTAACATTTACAGTATGTTTCAATTGTTCATTTAGCCACTTTAGTTATACACATTTGAGCTGTTAATAGTCATTTTTCCAAGCAGTCACTGACCCCCTGAAGAGGCGTCATGTACCCCCAGGGGTCCCTGGACTACAGGTTGGGAACCACTGGCCTAGACATATGACAGCTCTCCCCACTTTTAGCTGGTGGGACATAAGAGAATTGTCATTCTTAGGGTGGTCTTACCCCAGACTTTTTGACTTTCACTTACTGTTTTTTGCTGTATCTTTTTGTTGGCCTTAGGACTCTGAGCACTTTACCACTGCTAACCAGTGCTAAAGTGCATGTGCTTCTCCCTTAAACATGGTAACGTTGGTGTATGCACAATTGGCATATTTAATTAACTTGTGAGGCACGTCTAAAGTGGTATGCCATATTGCCAGGGCCTGTAAATTAAATGCAACTAGTGGACCTGCAGCACTGATTGTGCTACCCATTCAAGTAGCCCTGTAAACATGTCTCAGGCCTGCCATTGCATAGCCTGTGTGCGCAGTTTCACTGCCACTTTGACTTGGCATTTAGAACCTCCTGCAAGCCTTAAACTCTCATTTTACTACATATAACTCACCCCTAAGGTAGGCCCTATTTTGCCCATTGGGCCGGGTGCTATGTAAGGAAAAGGCAGGACATGTACTTTTGATTTTACATGTCCTTCCAATGTAGTTTTTCATTAGTGTGAGGCCTACTGCTCTCATAGACCAGCCGCAGTAATTCCTTAATATACTTTTAAGCTATAATTCCCGATCAGAAAAGAGTAGCTACATCACGTTTCATATCATTGAAATGGTAATGATAAATCCTCTTTACTGATGAAGCCGGATTTATTATTACTATTTTAGAAATGCCACTTTTTACAAAGTGGGCATTTCTCAGCTCTTACTACTCTGTGCCTGACAGCCTGTCTCCAATACAAGTCTGGACTGGGCTGGGTGCCAGTTATGTTTGTGCAGTCCCTCCAGACAACCACAACACAGGACGTTCAACTACATCTGCATTAATCTGCATACCGAAGGGTCTCCCTGGGCAGGGAGGATGGAAAGGGTTCACACTTACACTTTAAAGGGTAGTGGCCTCACACAAAGGGCTGATTACTCTCAACTTATAGTCTGGAGACAGGGCAGGAATGAAAGGGGGCCTGTGCACTTCAACAAGAAGCTTTGAAGTCACCCCCACTTCAAAGGAACTTTTTGTTATAAGTACTGGGGCTCTTACCCTAGCAACTCGGTATACTTCTGCACTTGGGAAGAACTCTGCTGGAGTAAAGACTGCTGTGCTATAAGGATTGCCACTTTGACTGGACTGACTGCTGCAAGGAACGGGTTCTCTGCTTTGCTGAGCTGCCCTGCTGCTTGCTGATCTCTGGCCTGCTGAGGAAAAAGACCATATCCCTCTTGCTGAACCCAGAATGACTCCAAGGGCTTGCTGGCTCCCCCCCCCCCCATTCTTCTGCAGTATAAAGGACATCAAAGACTGCTTGCAACTCTCCTGGTGCTGCTGAACGCTGCCATCTGTGAGTTCTACCCTTGTCTGAGGTACCCCTCTCTAGTCCTGTGCCTCGGGAGTGGGTTCAGCAGCTGATTCCTGCAAAAATGGACGTATTGCCTCAAGTGCATGTAGAATTTTGATGCATCACCCTTCAAGACTGACGCAGAGGCTCCTCGATGCCATCGGATCCACAGCCTGCCCTGCTTGATAATGATGCTTTGCGCTACTCTACGATGACGCATTGCATTGACTTCATCGGAGCCTGAGAATGATGCCGGACACCCTTTGTGGGGCTCAATGGCGTCACAGTGGATTCTCAATGTCAACCAAAGCTCCATCCAAGGTACTTTGCTTGCAGGACCTGTCTGTGTGTCTTTTGTGTCCTGTAGCTGCCCTACCCTCCATCGTAGTCAGCTTGAACTTTAGATTCACACCATTCCCTTGCAACCTCAAGGAACCTTTTGACTGCTAGTGACTTTCAAGCACTATTTCACATTTAATCTTTAAAAAATAATATATTGACTTCTACTGATTGGATGTTTGTCATTTTGTTATTGTTTTACTCAGATAACTATTCTCTGTTTTTCTAAACCTGTGTGGAGTCTTGTTGTGGTGTTTTCATTGCGTTACTGTTTGGGTGTGTTGCACAAATACTTTACACATTGCCTCTTAAATTCACTTTCACAAGCACTCTTCCTGGTAATCTCCCCACAAGAAGTATAACCAAGCCATGGGGTAGCCTCCTAATGCAGACCAAATTGCGGGTTTAGTAGAATCCTTCACATGGAACCATGCATATTCTTTCTCCTAATATGGGTGCTCCTATTTTCAATAAAAACCCAGATCTTTGACCATTTAAAAATAAAATAGTGCTGCTCCTGTCTAGATAGATTTTCTGCTATTTTGTGGGGTCTTTGCCAGAAAACATATTTAGGTCATATGCTGTCTGCTCCAGAGGAAGCATTAAAGGAAAGGTGGATAACTGGAGAGCTAGCCCTAGAAAGGGTCCCTTGAAAAATAACATAGGTGGTCTTGCAGCATAGAACAAGACAATAAAAGTGAGAGTACAGTATAGTTCACTGATTACTTGTTGCAGCACGATCAGAATTAGCATTTCACTCAGGTGGTGTGCTCCTCCAGGTGCTCATCTGGTGACCTTATTGGAGACCACTTTGATTGGGGAACCAACCTTTCCTCGGTATGTATGTATTGCCATTTGTAGAGCATGAACCTAGCTAGAAAGCAACAGATTGCTGAACAAGGGCAGGAGCACTGAGTTACAGTTCTGGATCTTTTACAAAGAAGCAGGATGTGTTCTGGAGGCGAATGATTTCATGTGCAGATGTAGCATTCCTAAAGGCACGGGCAGCTCCTAGAAAGCATTAATAATGTTGCTGGGAGCAGTAGGCATTTATGATGTTGCTGGGGGTTTTGTTCTAAGGGAAACAGAATAAACCTTTAAGAAAATATAACTACAAAGCCTTGAAAGGGACCCCCATATAGTCCAATGACAACTTTCTAACAGCATGCAAGAACAAATATTTCATTATTTTCAACTAGAACACATTTTTCCTTGCAGATTCTAGTGTTTCCTTTAAGTTCTGAAGTCATTTTACTCCATCAAGATCCAAATTATGGTGCGGGTTATAATATATGTGTAGAAATAAGTACACTTTAGAATATTTTTACCTGGACCATCCTTGTCTTTTCTCTGTGAAGATGTCACTTGGGAGCACCCTTTACTGTAATTTCTCCAAAAGGGTAACTTTAGGAAGAGGACGGCAGTTTTCTTCCATATAACAATAGAGCTACTACCCTGGTATACGCTCCTAAACGCAAACTTCATCTGATTAAGACCTTGATTCTGTACTTGGTGACCTTGCCAATAAGTGGAAGGCTGGTTCCTCAGCGGGGACTCCTGGTTTTAGGAGAATGCGGATTTCACATCTTCTGGCATAGACTACTTGTCACAAGAGCCTGGCGGCATGTTGACTTGAGAGAACAATCTCCAAGTGGCTTAGCGAGGACTGCCGAGAAGATGCATGTTTATCTAATACCATTAAAGGCTTGAAGAGGCTTCTCCACATCCCTGACATCATTGAGAGAGTCATAATTAAGGACTAACATCACTTGTTAATCTGAATTGACAGAGACGTGGTTCTCGTGGACTCCAGCTTTGCCTCTATGAAGCTTTCATAGCAGGGGCCAATCGCCACCAAGGATCTTTCAATTGGGGAATCTTTGAAGTGAAACCGCGTTTTCTTGAGGGAACAAAGACTGCTCATGAGGCAGGTCATTGAGTGTGTGCTAGGTCATTGCGTCAGCGCTAATCTGCTGCTGAACTGATTTTTATACTGCTTCTAGGAAGCACAAACAAATGGCAAAATATTGCCTTCAATAGGACTTTCTTCAATAGGCTTGTCAAATTCTGTTGACCTCTTCACCAATTGGAGAATTATTTATTCCACGTACTTCTTAACAGCTGTGTCATTCTAATATTCTGTGTAAATACTATTCAGGTTCCATGATCTCTGCAGCCCAAAAGGGCCCTGCCGAGCCGTACCTCCAGGTGTGGGCTCCGTTCCTCGAGGAGGGCAAGGGTGGGGATGGTGTCTAGGCACTCGGGCGGGCCTGCTATCTGATGATGTTCCTCGTTTGATGTTTTTTACTAGGCCGCTGTGTCCGGGGCAATAGTCACCACAGCCGGGTCGATCTCACTGTTCCTCTGTCTTCATTGTCTCCACTGCTCCTGCAGACTGCGTTAGCCGCTGAATGAGGGAGCCTTGGGTGCCCCTGGTCCCTACCCCAGCACCCCCTTCTTCTCACCCTCTCCCTCCCATCCGCACACCTCTCCCAGAGTGTTTGTATGTGAGAAAAAGAGTCCATGTTGGCGACAAGTCACACAATAGACATCTGAGACAGCTCATTTGAACCGTGTGCTCAACACACGTTTTCACTATTTTTATTGGGGCACATAATCAGGGTAATTATTCTGTCTTGTACTAATTTGTTTTTAACATAGTGCTGGCCAGGGGTACCGTTAGCTTATTTAATAGCATTCGATGTTTCTACCTAGGATGGTTGAGAGTTTAAGGTGGCCCTGCCAGACTCATTGACTCAATTCACAAAAATGCCAGGGTTAGCGGAAGTGACATCACACGCCCTTTGACCTCCACTTTCGCTGTAACACCTACTTACACATGCACACAAATTCCCACTTACATACACGCTCTCTCACATAAACACACCCACAAGCACGCACACAACATACATTTAAAAGCATTTGTTACTTACCTCAAGTGCCATGGAAGGACATATTCAGCTAATTGTACTCCGTTATTACACTAATGGTGATTAATATATTATTATTCACTATTAGCGTGATATAAATTTGACAGAAAACAAAGAGAGAGGAGCCACAACTGACGTCCATTGCTCCCACAGAGATCCTGGCACTGAAATTGCACCCTCTGAGGCCAGGGGTCGCAAAGGCAGTGCCAGGTGTCGCAAGGGGCAAGCCAGAAGTCGCAGCTGCAACCCCTGGCGACCCCTAAATGACGTCCATGGTCAGGATCCGGAGTCGTTACTTGCGGTTCACGCATAGAAGTCCGTAGGTGCTCGCGGAGGAGTCTTGCTCGCACACGTTTTATCAGTCAGATTTCTCCTCTGTCTACCTTTACCAATAGTGTCTGCTCAGATCTCAGGAGGAGCAGCACCTGGCCGGCTCACGCAGGTTTCAGCTGCTCCATCTCAGAAGGATGTGTCTCCTGTAACTAATAAATTGACGCCCCTAACTTTTTTACGACCATTGAAGGCTCGCCTGTGTTTGATAGGTAAATGAAATCCTCTCACGTAGGCCAGAGCCGCTTTGAATCTCCCATCTGCCAGCCCCGGGGATCAATAATACATCCTTTGAATAACATGTATCTAATACAAGGGAGCATACCCTCATATATCTTCTGTTTCCGAAGAGAATATTAATCTGTCGGCTGCAGAGATGGCGCAGGCGCAGTAGGAAGCTGAGGCAGCAGATGAAAAAACACTGTATACACACCGCGGCAGAAGCTGCCCTTGTGAAGACTGAATGATGTTACCAACTGCCCTGGTGGCTTGGTGGCTCTGTGTTGGACCAAATGAGAGCAGGTTTGAGAGGTCCATTCAAAGGACGAAGATGCTATCGGCAAATGTGCCTGTTGCGTACCACCAGTACGTACAATTGTATGGTTCCCAGGGGCATCCCTCACACCTTTTACTCGAAGCGACCCCTGCCGGCTCCCAGTATTCAGAGCACAGACTCTAGTAGCCCTAGCCTTCCTGCCCCACCCTCTGCAGCAAAGAAGGGCTGATCTAAACCCTAGCTCTCCTAAGGGAAAGCAACCCCCTCCCACCTTCCACTTCGCTTTGTTATTGAGCAGTTGTTCCCCTAGCCTCTGAGAGGCCAAGCACTGGTCCTTCTAAACCAAACAATATGGAAACAAGCATCAGCAAAACCAATATGACTCGACTGAGAAACCTATTTCTTGCCCACTGCTGTTTGTTTTTGTACTACCTGACCGCCAGGAATGCACATGTATTTGTGGTGTCTATTTGTGATTAAGATTTGTTAAAATATAATACATTAATTAAAAGGCATCCACAGGTCATGCATACCCATCAGTGCACCTGGGCACAAGCAGGTAGCCAAATCCATTCTAAAATATAAGCCTGTCGATAACGCAACACATAGTTAAAAGAACCAGGATACCGGGTTGACAGGGATAGTGGCCACTGGATGGGAATGACAAAAGGGATGGGGGCAGTGGGAAAGCAGAGAGACTGGGATAAAAAAAATAGTCTCTCTCCTACACTGCAGTGTAAGGTCTGACATCTCCAGTGGAAGGATACCTGAACCAATCAAAACCCTATCAGGCTGAAATGCAACAGGGTGGGACAAAAAAAGAATGGGGAGTGTTAGACTTCTCAGCCTCAGGTGGTCATCCCCCCAAACATTTTGCCCACTCCTCCATTTTCGCTGATACTGTTTTCGTTGGCCTTAGGACTGCTAACCAGTGCTAAAGTGCATGTGCTCTCTCCTTTAAGCATGGTGAAATTAACTTGCACCCAACTGGCACATTTGATTTACTTATAAGTCCCTTGGAAAACGGCACCTACATGTACCCAGGTCCTGTAAATTACATGCTAATAGTGGGCTTGCAGCACTGATTGTGCCAGCTTCTTTAGCACTATAAACAAGCCTTAAGCCTGCCATTGCAGCCTGTGTGTGTAGCTTTAATGGCCATTTCGACTAGGCAAAATAAACTTTTTGCCAGGCCTAAACCTTCCTTTGTAAAGCATGTGGCTCACCCCAAAGGTAGGCCCTAAAAAGCCCATAGGGCATGATGCATTGTATTTAACACGTAGGACATGTCCTGCTAGTAAAAAACACCTAAATTCATTTTTCACTACTGTAAGGCCTACATTCCCCATAGGATAACATTGAGTTACCTTATTACACTCAACAAGTGTTAACTTTAATTTGGAAGCAGGTAGGAATATTGAGTCTGGTGTCTAACAAAAATTGTAATTTAAATACCTCTTTAATGGTAAAGTCAGAGTTTAAGTCACAAGTCTGAAAATGCCAAGTTTAGAACATTGCCATTTTCTTATTTTTTATTGTCTTAGCCATTTAGTACCTCCAGCCTGTATCCTGGGTCACATGACTAGGTGTAGCTGGCAATTGGTCTTTGTCTATTGGTCCCAGACAATGAGACAAAGAGGGGAATAGGTGTTGGCAGGATGAAACATCTCTGAATTCATGAGGGAAGGAGCTGTCACCTCCCACACTTGCACATCACAAAGCCTCTCCATGAGCACCCTCACAAAGGTTTTGACACTAGTCTTTTGTGGCCCCAGACAAGCTCGGGCCAGGGTAGGGAGGCAGGAAATTCCAAACACCTCTGGGAGTGGAAACCTCCAAAACCTCTACTTCAAACTGGCACCAGGTGTAAATATTGGACCCTGAGACTCAACTGTTCAGTACACCCCTAGACCTGTGGAAGACCCAGAATGACTTTGGCGCTGCTGTGAAAGAAAAACTGCTATTTTGTTGTCCTGCCACCTGAGTGGAAAGGATTGGACCTGCATCTTGAACCAAGCACCACCAGAGTGACTCCAAAGGCTGGTCGAGCGATCTCGTGATCATAGTCTTAGTGACAAAAAAGGCACCAATCACCTTGAACCCAGTACCCGGTCTCAGTCTGCTGTGACCCCCAGTTGGTGCTGCTGAAGTCATGGACCCTTAGAATTGGGCTGAGGGTGCTCTGCCAGCCCAGCTGCAGTCCTGTGAGCAGAACAGACGCAGGGCGATGCATCTCCTTGCACCCACATCAGAACTGCTGCTGTGCAATCCATCCCCGAATCAGGGCCTCTTATCATAGTTCACAACTTCCTTGGAATCACAGTTGGGCTTCACATCCTCGACACATCCCAGATTCAAGACCTCACATCGCAGTCTGTACCTTCGTTTGAATTTCTGCTGTGTGACAAATCCTTGATGCATCCTTGATGCATCCTCAATGCAGTACTTCGCATTGTCAGTGACTCATCAGCGGCATCCTTGATGATGGTGCAGGACTTTGCATTGCAGCCCTGCAGCTTTATCTTAACTGCAGCTGCACAATGCATCCTTGACCCTGTACTTCGCATCACAAGCCCCTCCTCAACAGACTCCATGGCGAAGATGCAAGACTTTTTTTGGCAGCCCCATAGCTTTTTCTGAACTGTCGCTGCATGACTCATCCTCTTGCAACACTCTGCAATCCAGACTTAAGGTACTTTGTTCAGCAGGCCTAATTTGGTCCGTGTATCAGACCTGGGCTCCATTGTGGTCGGCCTGAACTTGTGACTTTGTACCGGTATTGTGTGACCAGATAACCACAGTTTGCCCTTTTGTGTTTTTACTTGTTGTTTTTTAAATTGCATATCTCCAGTTCTAATGATTGGATTTTTGTTGTTTGATCTTGAAAAATGTATTAAATTTTACTATATTTTTCTAAATTGTTGTGGGATTTTTCCTGTGTTGTGTTTTCACTTTATTAATGTTTGAAGTGCTGCATAAATCCTTTGTGCCTTGCCTCTAAGGTAAGCCTGACTGTTTTGTGCCAAGCTACCAGGGGGTTACGCACAGGTTAATTTGGGTTTTACTTGTGTCTTCACCCTGACAGAAATTGTAGTTGCTGCTTCAGTAAGGTTTCACCCACAAACCCATCCCCCCCAACCAGTAAACCAATTTCCAACTGGGAGGAAAGCCATTAACTCATGACCAGGGAATTGAAATGGACACCAAAGTCATCCAATCATGAACAAAGCGGTGACTCAATGCCCACTCTTAGTATTTGTTAATTGTAATCATAAGAAAGGGATTTTACCTTTAATCTGTTGAATATCATCCCTCTTTCATGATCATGAATGAATATGGAACATTCCAAACGTATCAATGCAGCACTACAAATTCTCATAACATAGGATTTTTCTTTTCCACTCTTTACAAAGTTAGGCATGCATGTGATTTCCATTCGACAGGCTGGCCAGGTACATAACAGTTACGAACCTCTGCGCTTCTGCTCTTGATTATACATCTGGAAGCCTTTCATTTTTCAAAAATATAAAAAAAACTTTAAAATCCAGGAATGCTTTGAAAGTGTCCATTTTTGCAGTCAATTATCATAATGATAGACTAATGGAAAGCAGTAGGGGTGCTGAATTTGAGGTCCTGTATTGGTTTACAATAACTGAAAAGGCTGAAATGGAGTTCAATCAAACTCAACTGGCTAAGCGCCTAAAGGAAAAATCGCAAGACGTCTTCAGTGGTTTTCTCCCCTCCACCCCCTCACCTGATCTCGTGCAGGAGTTATGCCAATTTGTGGACTGAGACAGTAGCCTCCCTAATTCACTATAGCTTGGAAGACAAACCAAAGAGAGCATTAAAGTGTTAACCAAGAAAAACAAATAATTCATGGTTTACCAATTAAATTAGAATGCAGAAAAGGGCATCAGATAGGGTATTTCATCAAATAAGGTCAAACGCAAGAAGTACAGATAACCCTAAGGGGAAACAGCTGGAATATTTCAGATGCCATGATGGCGGTACCTGTCAGTGTAGGGAGTCGCTCGCAGGGCCAGTACAACTCTGAATTTGGAAGAGGGAGGTCCCGCTGGATAGCCGAGGTACTCTCCTCCACCATCCTGATGGAGTATACTTCGTTCACCAGACAATTAATCGGGCCATTAGCTCTAGTCAAAGTATTATTTTGCAAAGGATCAAAACAACCGATTTCTATTTCAAAGAAAGTTTGAATGAAATTATTTGTATTAACATTTTATTCAATTTCTTTATTTAACTTTCCTCACCCTTCGCCTGTTATCAACACTAATCCTTAACTTCATCCTAATATATGCCATAAACTAAAACAACCATAGTTCTAACTCCATCCCTCTACCTCACCCGAACTGTAATTGTACCCCCAGCCCAAAACTATTATGTAACCACAATCTTATTCTGCATTTTTATGTATTGCTTTCTTGTGTAGCGCAATAAAAGATCCTTTACTAGGGGCCACTTTGGAAAACATTGTGTAACATCAGGTGAGGTGGAAGGAAACAGGAAATGCATCGTACAGATTTGGTACTGACAACATTTCTAACAGTTTACACAAAGGTAAGAGTAGAGAATTTTCAAAGTGATATAGATATTTCATTTGTATATGCTGGTAAGCTGTAGTAGCAGCAGGTGGCTAGAAGATGGATCTTAATGCCAGTTTTGCACTCTCTAAGGGACGCTGCCAGGCATATCATGGTTGGTGGTGAGTTCCGAATTTTAGGGGTGTTGCCTGAGAAGAAGAACTTCATGGTAGATCTTTCCTTGAATTTGGGGATAGTGCTGACTGTTACACTAACCCTAAAACACACCTTCAGAGTGTATGCCTCTAATACTCACTCTAACTTTCGTAGTAACCGTACCAAACTCTCACCTTAGACTTAAAGATGCCTGTCCTATGTTCAGTGTGAAAAAAAATACTTCATTTTATTTCACTTTGTGTTCAAAGAGTTTTATTGCATTTTTAAAAAGAAAAACATTATGAATCACGTTAAGCGATTCATACAAAGTTGACAATGTAAATAATAAAAGAATTGGTAAATATGCTTATATCGAAAGTATTGCAAAATCTTAAGTAAATTGATAAAATTCCGAGCCTATATATAACTCATGTCGCTACTGCATATCTAAAAAGTGTATTGCCAAAAACACAGTGTAACCCACTAACCTAACCAACAAATTTATTTCAGTTTAACCTTAATTTTGAAAAGAAAAAAAAATGTATACATTATTCAAGGATATTATAAAATACCTAATTTTATTAACATTTAGAACACTCTGTTATCCCAATACTGTAAATGCAAACTTTTTGTACGTCGGCCAAGCAACGCACAAATGCTGCCACTGATGGTGAGGACCTCTGCACATCATCCATGACCAGTATCAATTCAACTGGCAAGAGCGCAGCACTGAAATTGTGTCTTTCTATTCTTTCTTATAATGAGGGACGTCAATTACGTCAGCAAAGGTTAAAGTCATGCTCATTCTCTTCTCTTTAACTTCTCTACGAGCATTAGTTGTCCTGTTATCATACGTCTGCTCAGGCACCATTTGTTCACCTTTTCTTTTTATTAGGCTTCCAAGTGTCCCTAATTCGTGATGCTCTTGTTGAACGTCTCGCTCTGCTTGAAACTGTTTTTTATTCTCTTACAGGTGCTCTCCCGTGGATCATTACTGCTTGCAGAGAGGGTCTGATCACATTTCTCATTTGCTGAGTGGAGCAGCTTAGTCTCATGATATCCTTCGTGCACTGACTGAAGCTGACAATCTCAACCAGCTCCCAAGGACGCCTCTACTATGTTGTGAAGGGGATACTGGGGGAGCAGGAATGCTGCAGGATGTGGTCAGCTGGTGCTATAGAATTTACCTTGCTGTGTCCCTAATTACCTTATTTGGATTTGTACCACTTCCCCTTAAAAGTCTGCTGGGGCAGCATCCTCATGGGAGATCCCTCTCTGGCTGAATACGCGTGGCCGGGAGTTCTCCCTCGCATGATTACTGGATGCGGGAACGCTGGGGCAGAGGGATGCAGCACCCCGGAAACATGAGTGCGAGTCTGGGCAGGCCAGGCCTGCAGGGGAAGCACCCCTGGTCTCTGCCCGGCACGCGCCTGCAGCAGGCGAGGACAAGGGGCTCTACCCCCGCCTGCTGCCAGCCTCCTTTGGCCGCGGATGCCACCCCAGTGTCGAGCAGGGATCTCCTGCTGTAATTTAAAGCAGGTGGCGGATGGGACTAGAATGGGCTCATTATTCAGCCGGGACCTGGGATCCACATGGAGTTTTCGACTCGGTAAACCCAGTTTGGCGTTATTTCTCATTCTGAACTGAATAGCTCATCATTGCTGGATTTAGGCGCGAGGAAATCCGCCAGAAAAGGCCCATTGTCAGAACGACATGTACTTCAAGCCAAATGATGGAAACTGCCTCTAACACAACTTTACAGGCCCAAGCACAGGATAAACGAGGGCCCTTTGATATACAGAAGCGAGAAAGATAGCGCCTTACCCCTTCAGACACTCCACCATCTTGTCATGGACAGAAGTTTTGCGTATATTAGTTGATTCCTCTTCTGCTACGACCCCCATTACTTACGCTTCTGATTTACCGCATTGCGGCCTAAGTACACAAGCGCTCAGGATTCCGTTCCCGAGACTGGTATGTTGTTTTACAGAACACAAACATTTTCCTGGCATCGGACAGCGCTAATTCCAATTCATGGGGGAAGGTTTAGTGAACAGCTTGCGCTGACTTTCCCCAGCTGGACCACAGAAAGCTCTCTTCCTCGCATCTGTTCACTGCGCTCAGTATGCTTTGTTAGCCCCCACTTCTGCCTGAGCCTAGGTACCAGGCAGCGCCCGCCCGCTGTATCCCGGGCCTGGCATAGTACTTTATTCTGTGATAGATTTAAAAGGGGGGGGGGGGTGGTATATATATATATATATATATATATATATATATATATATATATATTTTACAGTTTTATAAAGCGCGAATTCGATATATATATATATATATATTTTTTTTTTTTCTTGCTGTTTTATACAGCGCGAACTCGACCCGAAGTAAGGAGCGCGTTCCATGAGCACCATTTACTTACACAAGGACACATTCGTTTATTTTTGGGAGACACTCAGATTTTAAGTGATTTACCCAGAATCACAGGCTGTTGAGCCGAAACAGAGATTGGAACCTGGTTCCCCAGCTCTAAAGGTGGCAGTTCTGGCCCGTACCCCACACCCTCTCCCCTTACCTGTTATTTTGTTCCAGCAGGACTGGAGTAAATGGTAGCTAGTGATAAATTAAGTTTTTCCAGGAGGAAACTCGTAGAGTTTCATTTTATGAATGGCAGATGCGCCAGCCTTTCTGGCAATTCAGATGCCCACTGAGAAAGGAACTGCAATATTTTGGGACAGGATGAAAACAAGGATGTTTGGTTTTTAAACATTATTGATGTTGTTATGTTTTTTGATTGATGCTATCAGATTAAAACGTTTTTGCTCTAAAAAGGCAAAGGGCATAGGGTTTGATTGAAAATGTTAATGGAAAAAATGTAATTTTCTGTAAGAACAATCTAACATGATAAATGCACCATGACCAAAGGGCAGGGAGAGATGCAAACCTCTGCACGCGGACAGTTTAAGGACAACAACCCCTCTATTCCTTCTGTGTACGGGTCCCTCAGAACAACTCTTATTTAAACCCTACACACACACACAAATCATAATTCTGTTTCCAAACAGAATAATCTTGTACATATTTGCTTCTTTACTTTTTATGACTAGACAAATATGTAGTTCGATTTAGATTTGACCTGTTACTCTGTTTTCTTCTGTGTGGAAGTTAGCACAGGAATTCGAAAATAATATTTGGATGAAAGTTTAAATTTTGAACGAAAAAATTAGAGGAAAACGCCGAGAATTTCAATCAGATGATGAGATGGAAAAATAAAAGACCTGTGATCTGGTATGCAAAATATGCTATTTCCTTTCAGCAGATGTTTGGCTGTTTTGTGTTTCTACGCAGACTGTTTCTGCTTCCTAGTACAGAAGTCAGACGGACTAATTTACATAATGTATTTCCCCTGAATGCATCTATGTATTGTTTGGAAGGCATGTCATTTTCCTTGATTATTTTAATTGTTTAAACTTTGCGCGCTTGTTAGGTAAAAGAAATTGTGAAGAGTTTTTGAGCCTCAAGCTGAACTGACAACACCATATGAAGCTGAGGAGGGGATGCATGCTAATCGAAGCCATCATCTCTGTCATTCTCCTCCTTCTATTTGCAGAAAACAGGAGCAGCAGAGACCCGGTGAATTGCCTCAGCTCTGAATAGCCAAGATTTGGCAAATTGGCTCAAGCACGTAAAACACATCTAAGGGCTTTCGGTGATCAGAGCTGTGCTTAAGTTGGACGGAGTTTGCCGGTACTGAGCACTGCACTCAATTTTAAATCCTCTGACTTTGACTACGAGAGGATGGTCGAGAAATACAGCAGAGGGAGAAAGATAAAAAAACAGTGAGAAAGCAGAGATGAAAAACAACATGCAAGGCTGAGATGAAGTGGTAGGAAGTGTAGATGGTGAAAGAAGGAGGCGTGAGGTGGAGTCCAGAGTAAGCAGACTTACGGGAATATTTATGAAGGTTCTGCGTCGTCGTTGCGTCATGCAAGGGAGCGCATGCGTCATGCAAGGTAGCACAAACCAAAGTCGGCTTTATCAAGCCATACAAGGTCACCTTGCGTGGCCCTGCATGGCTTGGCACATAAGAGTAACGCAGATTGCTGCACTACGTTACACTGCCCCAGGGAGACGATGGGTGTCCCCATGCATCCATCCATGGAATTTGGGGCATTCCCAGATTTACCGGCACTGGTAAACCTGGGAATGTGTCAAAACGCTATGCCTCCCCAGGGGAGGCATAACGAGGAGAAATATCTTTATTGCGCCTCATTTCTTCCTCTCTCTATGTGTGCTGCATTCTGCTTCTAGTGCCGCTACAGGTGCCAATTGTAGACTCTAGTCCACCTAAGAGATACACTACAACTATTAAAGGGGACATCCAGTGAAAAGAAAAAAGTTTTCTTTTCATTGTCCAGAATTGCTAAAATCCGCAAAAAGATGCGTTCTAGAACAGTAATTTTTTTAACATGCCTATGTGTGTTTTGAGACATATTGAGACATCATTTCCCAGATGTCCCCTTTAAAGCTGTATGAAGAGTGTGGGGTGCCAGCAACATACCCAACCCCACTTGGCAAAAACACAGTTTAATGCGGAGGCTCTGTACTCCATTATGCCCTTTCCTCCCTGTGTCCCTCATCCATTATCTCTCTTCATCTCCCCCTCCCATTCCTCTTCTTGCGCTCTGCCTCCCTTTCACTCTCCCCTCCCCTCCCCCTCTCTCTCTTCCTCTCTCACTCTCTCCCACTCACCTCCTCCCCCTCTCTGTCTCTCTCTCCACCCTCTCTCTCCCTCTCCCTACACCCCTCTCCGGCTCTCATTCTGAGTAACTTCTGCTGATTGGGGCAGCAAGGAGGGTCAGGCTGTTCTAGATCCAATCAATGCATCCTCCAGTGGCAAAACTAAGTGATATCGCTCTTGTGTGCAACACTTAACCAGAGAGTTTCTTCAAGGCCACACTGGTGCTGTATTCTGAGGCTTAGTGCACCATGAAAAGCCACAGACTGCAGACGAAACCACCAGAATTTACACTGCCCATAACAGAAACATATTTTAGAAACTATGCGCCTGGACTGACACACAGCAAACACTCCCTAAAAACCAAACTATGATAGACTACTTAAACTACCCCCACTATATGACCAGCGACCTAGGTTACAATTTATGGATGAGTGAGGTAGCCAGTTTTCTTAACTAGGCCATTCACGCTTCCGTCTGTTTATTTTCTCACTCACTGAATTGAATAACATAATGGTGGTTCTAAGAAAAGGTTCCTAGGTATAGAGACTGTAGCCAATCAGGCAGAACAATACATTGTAATTGCATTTATATAGCACTTACTACCCCTGACGAAGCATTGAAGCGCTTTAGTTGACAGCATGCTGCTCCAAACACAATTTTAGTGATTGTTATTCCTTATTGTTAGTCAATGGCAGTAGTCTTGTGTGCTCAGCAAACCATTCCATGCATTTGTTCCAGTTTTGTTTTGATAGATTACATTAACTGGAGCTAGGTGGGAACGTTAGTGGTGTGGAGATATGTTAGTTCATGCAGATGGTTGGTAGGGTTATTAGAAGAGCTTAAGGATTTCAGATATTTGTAGGTTGCAGGAGTATGATGTTGACAGAAGGAGAGGTTGTGATCTTTGATATAAGTTGTAGGCACTTTTCAGAGATATAATCATATAGATTAAGGCAATCATGCATGAGATTAAGAGTAGGTTTGCTCAAACTGAGAAGACATGTAGAAGTTGAAAAGTAAAGAGAGAGCCATTGGAAAGAAAATGAGAGCTGATAGAAGTTGGCTCAGTTTTCAATACTGACATTGCTTTTTGAGAAGGCATGAATTTTGAGGATGCAAGGCTGTAGAAGGAAACAGCATAACTTGTATTAGACAATAGTGATCTATCAGGTACTTTTGATAGGGACTAGTATCAGAAGACAGTCTGTCCATTGCTGGGGTATGACTAGATGACCGCTCCAGTAAAGCCAGGAAAGCATAACGTAATGTAATGACTAAACGCGTGTACCAGGAAATATCAACAGCTTTATGCTCTGCTCAAAGGAATCTGTAAGCTCATGATAACAGCAGTGTGAGAAGGTTTATGGGTAAGTAGTGCTAGGATTGAAAGAAGTTTCTGCAAATGGTGGAGTGGATGTCTGGTTGTGTTTATCCTCCACTGTGGCTCAAGGTATTATTTATAAGTAGGACTCCCGGTTTTATGGTATATATTGTTTCTTACATTTCCATCTATATTTATCCATATGCATGTTTTGCTCATTTTATCTGTATTTATCCATATTTATTTTGTGTTTTGTCTGAAAAATGAAACTGCACTGGGTATTTTTCCACATTTATTTAGCCAACAAATGTATCCACGTTTGAATGCCCCATAAGCTTTAGCCTTTCAGTAGAATATAACATTTAAAACGTTTTGGGTTATAGAACAGCTTAAACTGCCCTACTGCTGCTCTTACACTTGGTGTGTGCAGATGAAAGTGCATTTGTCTTCTGTCCGTTCAATCCCATCTCACCCTCGGGGCACTGCGAGACTCGCTTGCAAGCAAATATCAAGTTATTTCCCCGATGAAAGAGAAACTGCTTCACCATCTGGAGGCAGCTTTTCCTTTTATTTTCAGACGTTACTTCAGGGGAATCCTTTTTGTACCGAGCACTAAGTACTTCTTGTGTGTTTTTAATTCCTAATATTCATTGTTTGCAGTTTCCCCTGTTTGTGTTTTGTGCCAGGTGAATTCCGAGCCAATTTGTTGTATCTTGCTCAGTATGAGCTGCCGGATATGACGGTGAGTTAACCCTGTGTTTAGCATCATCAGGGCAGTTGATCACATGATGAAACTTGTATTTTACGACCCAAAGGTCTGTCCTAACTTTTCTAATGCTAACTGAAGAGAGAGGGAGAGCAGGAGACGGGTCTTTGCAGAATAAATCTTTCCCTGGTGCAGGGAGGACCTGGAGTGCGTTGAGAAGGATGAAGGCTGGTGAAGCTTCTCACACTCACTCACTCACTCCTTGTAGGTCAGCGGTAGGGGGCTATGAAGTAATATTTCTCAAACACGCCAAAAGCACATGGCAATTACATACCTCAAGGGGACAGCAGTGAATTAACTTTTAAACGTGCCTAGGACTCATGCAGGGGAGTAATTTATACATCGAATATTGTTACAGAAAGGCTTAGTGAGACTTTGAGGGGACTGAACGCCTCACAAAAGATTGTAGTAATTGGTATGAGAATGTAAGTATCCTTTTCTGGCTCTTATTCAGACACAGCCTTTGGCAGCGATGCCCCTCAGCAGGGTATTGTCCTGCCTAAAGCACACACAAAGAGGTGTGAGGTCTCTGCATCTGCCTGTGAGCAAGAAAAACAAAAGAGTTGTCCCCACCTAAAGGGATACTTTTAACTGTGTACAACAGTCTAAAGTCTAACCGGCCCCAAACCATTCACCATAGGTCGGTGCGACAGGAAGTTTAATCACCAAGTTCTTATTAACAAAGGGACTGATTTAGAGTTTTGCGGACGGGTTACTCCATCACAAACGTGACGGCATCCGCCGTATTATGATATCCATGGGATATAATGGCATCGTAATACGGCAGACAGGATATCGGTCACGTTTGTGACGGAGTCACCCCATCCACCAAACTCTAAATCAGGCCCAAAGTCTTCATTTCATTTCTGAAGGGAGCCCAGTCACCATCCCCTCCCCAAGGTGTCTGGATCTCCAGCCTCAGGAATGAAGACAGTACACTTCTCCTGTCTGGGGAAGTTGTCCATGCTACAAACAAAGGGCATCCAAAGGGATCTTGCTTTGCTTCTTATCAATCAGACTCCCAGTTGTCTGTTTTGGTGATTTGTACAGATAAGTACAGGCAGCAAACAATATATTTTCCTGCCTATTTTTATTTTTGGATACGCATACGCATGGAAAATGTGTTTTCTTTTGGGTGATTCTTACTACTGTCACGAGTGCTAGGTCAACCCCTGTGCAGGTAAACAGGTAGGGAAGATAAAAGTAAAAAATGTTCCTAAGAGATTTCCTGACCAAGTAACACTTGAAAATAAAACAAAAAGTTGACCCCGGCTGCTCAAGCAGTTCCTCTTTGATCCTGGAAATAACTTGATAAATACAAGCGACTCTCCCAGAGCCCTCATTGGTGAGATGGGATTGAACGGACAGCATTTAGTGGATAATTGCACTTTCACCTGTATGCACCTAGTGTGAATTGAGCCCCATCCCTTCAGTGCATTCTAGCAGTATCATGTAGTCAGACACTGCATTTTTGGCTGCACATGCCTAGTGTGGAGTAGAATCTCCATCCCTTCAGTGTCATGCTAGTGTTTTCACAATAAACACACAAGAATAGTGAGCATGCACATCCACGTGCAAACAAAAGTCTAGTGAACACCCATGCACTGAACATAAACCAGCTAAATATGCCTTTCTTGAAAATATACTTCTCACCTGACCATTTCAATCTATTTGAGCTGAAATAAACAGGTGGTGAATTATGTGGTAACAATGGTAAGTCCATAATTATGCAGGAAACACCATGGCAGTGAAATCACATAATTCATGTAGCCCTGGCCTACAAGAAGCAGAGTTTGTTGCTCAGAAACAAGCCTCCACCTCCATATCACCTGACAAGGAGCTTGCGTTACAACACAATAGAATTTGATTGGTCACTTACAAGTGCAGACATTACCAAAGCACAATTCTGTATAAAATATTTTTGAAGTTGAGTTTTCAGTTCACCATTATCAACCGAAAGAAGCAAAGAAACGAAATGAGAAAGAGAGGAATTCAAACAAAGAGAAGGGGAAAGAATGGAGCATGAGGGTGGTGGTTCTCTGCGGTGTAGGTTAAATACTGCCTTATCTCCACAGGGGCACACCTCAAGGTCAGGGTGTCTTTTGCAAGGCCCTGTCACATAGTCCTTCTTTCTTTTCCATCTCAGTTTTCAGTCCAGATCTTCAACTTTAGTTGATTGCTTATCTTTTCAGTGCCATTGACGCCTTTTCAATCTCTCTGAAACATGATCTACCCCATTACAGGCAAGGATCACCCAGGAATCACCCACACCAAAGGCACTGGAAACTCAAAAATCTTCAGTTGCCTCAGAGCCGTTATGGATGACATGGAGCCATCTTAAATTGAATGCTTCTAAAATTGAAATACTCCCATGTGGCAATTGGGAAATGTATGACCCAGTCTGTGCCTGGCAATCTGGGACCACCTCCTAAAGTATCTGAGGAAGTAAGAAATCTTGGAATTACCATGGACACCAAGTTAGCAATGAATGCCCAAGTGGACAAATTGGCAAGATCAAGCTTCATTACTATACAATCTCTGCGGCGCCCCTTCCCCTACCTGGAATTTCCACACAAGGTCAGGCTACTATCTATGTTGTACTGTCTAAACGTGATCACGGCAATGGTCTCTACCACGGATCATCCTTATCAACTATGAAAAGAATACAATGGATTCAGAACTCTGCTGCCAGACTACTATTTAAAAAGCCACAAACCCCCATCTCCCCTGCCTTGAGGGCCCTACATCGGTTACGGGTTGCCAGAAGGTCCACCTTCAAACTGCTTTGTATCATCCCTAAAGCAATAGATGGAACAGAACCACTTTTCGTCAGGAATAAAGTCACCAAACACATTAAACAAAGGAACTCTGCTCCAGATTGGCACCTCGCCTCAAAACCCCACCATACAAGGAAAACAACATAGGTGGTACATCTTTCTCTGTTCAATCAGCCAAACTATGGAATTCATTACCCTCGTACATAAGATCCATGGATAACGATTTTATCTTCAGAAGACTGTTCAAGAGTTGGCTCTTTCCTACATAACCACCGTACTCAAACAATAAGGGGCAGCATATCTTATGTGTATATAAACATATATAATTTGGTTTTATGTTTGCATCTAGATATGTATATTTCTTTGTTCAAATATACATAACTGTATTTATTATTATATATTATTTAGGGTTTTATATATATATATATATGTGTGTGTGTGTGTATATATATATATACTGTATATCATTCTATGCTTACATGTATATAGGTTACTGCATAGCAATCATATAGGTTATTTGATTAGATGCTTATGAATCTGTTTTTTTATCCATCACAATATGTAAATATTATTGTAACTATTTGATCTACAAGTGTTTTGCTATTGAAATATAGAAAAAATATAACATTGAAATAAAAAACAAATCGTTCTAAAAATACACAAAATAGGTTCCAGTACAGCAACACTTGAAAGTATGAGTTTATATAATACACCTTTAAATCTCAATACATTATCTTCCTTATACGTGTATACACTTTCTATATACTTGTGTAACCTATGCATCTATATATTTATTACTCACTCCTAATGTAGAAGAAAGAAAACCCCTTTGACTCTCTCCAATGCACTACTTTATGTCTCACCTTATACCTCTCTCAATATGTCCTCTACCTCCAGTCTCTGGTTCATCCCAAAGCTCATTCTAGCATTATAGGCTCCAAAATAACCGTTTCTAGAATCTTCTCCCCTCTATCCCGCTTAGGCTCACCCCAGACCTCATTTAACTACTATGATCTCCCAAACAACCTTTTTGAGATTTTTCCATCATGTATTCCTCCTTTGACTCATACCACACCTCATTCTACTACTATGATCTCCCTAATCCATTTCTAGAGACTCTTTCCTCCTTCATCTCTCCTTTTACTCATCCCAAACCTCATCTTACTACTATGATCTCCCAAATAACACTTTCTAGACTCTTACCTCTTCTAACCCTCCATTATCCTATTCAATCAGACTAACAGACTTCCATGTCTACTGCTCAAATTGACTCACATTTCCCTATACTAACCCACCACTAATGCTACTCGCTGAAAAGCGCTTCAACGCCTCGTCAGGGGTAGTAAGAGCTATGTAAATACAATTACAATTACACCTTCACCCTTCATACATGACTGAATGATTTTGCCTCTCCACCATTGGTCAATACCTTCCATGAAATACATATAAAGCAGCATTTCCTTGTTAAAATGGTTTACACATGACATAACAGGATTAATACATTTTGGGCCAAACCAAGTGAGGCTCACAATAAGTAAGCTTTGATAGAGATGAAAGTGCTGTGTTATTTGTGATGAAAATTTACAATAAAAGGAACTGTGTCAATGCTATGAATGTAGGGAGAAAGAGCAGCTGCTGAGAACAGAATCATCCCTCCACCCCAATTGAAGGTTCAAATGTTGTATTGACTGCTCCCTCCCTGTCAGGCATGGTCCACGTTTTTGTGCGACCTGGGTCAACAAACTCACAGCAGCTGGCGCCATCTACTGTTATTAGCTAAAGTATTTACTATTCCATTAATTAATAAATAGAGCATGTTGGACTTGGCCCACTATACATGGTCACCCCCAGACATTTTGCCTTCCTCCTCCTAATTTATTTGAATTCATGTTTTTGGCCTTAGGGCTCTGTGCATTTTACCACTGCTAACCACTGCTAAGGTGCTTGTGCTCTGTTCCAAAAACATGGTGACATTGACTTATACCCAATTGGTATATTTAATTTATGTATAAGTCCCTAGTAAAGGGGCACTACATGTGTCTAGTGCCTGTAAATTAAATGCTACTAGTGGGTCTGCAGCAAGTAGCCCCTTAAACATGTCTCAGGCATGCCATTGCAGAGCTTGTGGGTGCAGTTTTGAACTGCCCTGTCATTCCGGGCAAAATAAATCTTTTGCTAGAACCAAACCTTCCCTTATTATACATGTAATTCACCCCTAGGGTAGGCCCTGGACAACCCAGAGGGCAGGGTGCAGTGTATTTTAAAAACAAATAGACAATTACTTTTAAGTTTAACATGTAATGGTAGTAAAAAAACTCTTATATTTGTTTTCCACTACTGCTTCCCATAGGGTAACAGTGGAGTTACCTTATTAATTTTTATTACTGTAAATTCCAAATGTGAAGAAATAATCTCTTCAAGTTTGGTGTCTCTGGAACCACAATTTAAAATCCTAACTTATGGTGAAGTCAGATTTTAAATTGAAATTCTGAAAATGCCACTTTTATAAAGTTAGCATTTACTTGCATAGCCATTTGGTGCCTGCAGCCTGTCTCTGATCACATGGCTGGGTGTAGTTGGCAGCTGGGCTTTGTGTCTTCCTCCAAGACTGCCACACACAATGGGAGGAAAAGTGTGACTGGATGGGCCCTAACTGGCAGAATGGGAGGGAGGAGCTGGGCTCATCCTCACTTACACCTGAATAGGCTGTGTCTGGCCTCCACACAAAGAGCCTAACGATCCCACATTGTTACTGTAGCCAGCTTGGAGCCACGGCAGATTAGATAGGGAATTCCATGCACTTCAAGGACACGGTCTAGAAGCTTCTCTCACCTTCCAGAACCAGGGTAACACCAGGGTATAAGAACGGACCTCAGGCACACAACTCTTCAGTATACTTCTGGACCTGTGGATACTCTGCCAGGAAGGACTGCTGTGCTGCGGAAAGGGCTGCCACTCAGCTAGACTGGTACTCTGAAAGAGCTGCTGCCTTGCTGTTCTGACCCACTACCTGCTGACCTCTTGCTTGTAGTGGAAGAGTTGGACCTGCAACCCATCTTGAACCAAGGACCACATAAAGAATTAAAGGGCTAGTCAGCAGGCCTCCTGATCTGAGTCTCAGGGACATAACAGGCTCCCCACAGCTCCTGGACCCATCATCAATGAGCTCCTGATGCCCTAGAGGTGCCTCTTTGTTCCTGGATCCTTGGTGGGACTCTTGACCTCTTAAATTCAAGGTTTTGGGCTCTTTATGTAAAGGGACAGTCCCCTTTACTCCTGAACCATGCTGTTCTCACCAAAAATCAGAGTGAGCCCCTGCAAGCCTGTTCCTTTGCACAGCAAGCATCCATCGCCACGGAGGACTGCCAAGATGAAGTCCTACCTACCCGTCCGTGATGCCCAGTCTGCTTCTCGTGTCACACTAACCACTGCCAATGATGCGCTCTTTGCTCCCTGCGACCCTCTCCAATGAGAACAGGACTTTTGACACAAAACTCGAGAAGGTACTTTCAGCTGGACTAATCTGAGAAGGTATACAACCCGTGCTCCATCGTGGTCGGCTTCAACTTCTGACTTTGACCAAGTCCAGCATGACCAGATCGTCGCAGTTGTCACTTTATGCTTTTAGACAATATATTGCAGTTTATTATTTAAAAATTCAGAGCTCCGGTCCTACTGATTCAATTTCTGTTGTTTTGGTCTTGTTTTAATTATGAAATTCTGCTTAATTAATCTAACCTGGTGTGGGATCGTTTTGTGCGCTCTTTTCGCTGTTTTACTGTGTTACACTAATACTTTACACATTGCCTCTAAGTTAAGACTCACTACCAGGGGGTGAGCACGGGTTCATTTGGGGTTTTCTTTTGCCTTACCCTGACTAGTATTGTGGTTGCTGTTGAACAGGGCTCAAACCCCAGTCAACCAGTGGTCCAATATCTAACAGAGGGGTTACTCTAATATCTACAACTGTATGATGTAGCACAAGTAAAAAGCTCAGGGAATTATCATTCCTCCTCACGCCCAAACTCTCCTGATGAGCGTGCTCATTGTTTAGGTACTTTGATAAATAAATTGCAGCATGCTGAGGCTTGTTCTGAACCCTTACTAACAAGGGCTACCTTACACACCAGTGGTGACTCTGAAAAAGTGCCTAAAACCAGTGTTTAAATGGGCAGGTACTATCCACTACTGAGTTCCTGCACTTTTTCAATTTGAAAGTAAGATTGCCTGCACTGCTCAGCTTCCGGAAGAGTGTTTCCTCACGTTATTAGTGGTTAACAAAGCTGCAGCAAACCATATGTGCAAATAGTGCACATGGGCTACTAGCGCACCTGAGAATAGGGAATAGTGATAAACCAGCCATTAATTCATTGTTTACCCCTTAAATCCTTTTTTTAAACACATTGCAACTCCTGCCAACATTTGAAAACACTTCAGCCAGTTTAAGGGGGGAAATATTTGCAACTTTCCAAACTCCTGGCCAATATAATTCTAGAGCAGGTCCTACCAGCTCTGTAGTTGAGGTCACCACTTTGCAGCACTGGTAACAAGCACACTCGCAGGGGTTTTAGGACCCTTTAGAAAACAAGCATAAACAAACCCTATAGCTCTGGCTTGAATATGCTAAAACACACGTGGAAACAGCAGTTGCGCGCGCCAATATATGCGCGCGTTAGCGTATTAAAGCCGCAACTGTTGGCTTCTGCAAATCTGCCTTTGATGTGAAAACAGACAAGGAAGAACAAGGGATAAAAGACAGCTGGAGAAAACAATAAATAAATCCATGCACGGAAAACAACGGGAAATAAAGTATATCCAAAGTGAATAGGAAAGTCGCAGATGGGAAAGAACAATGTGGACGTCAGGGAAAGCACGCGTCAGTCTTCAATGAAACATCAAGAAAGGCCTGCTCCAGTGTTCTATGCAAAAACAAAGACTGCTGCAGTGAACGAGCAAAACAAAAAAGGATTGCTTTCTATACACAGCGTATTTATAAGAGAAAGGATTACATGTGTGATTATTCAAAGTACTTTTGAGAAATGAATTCGTCCCTCATGCAAGAACTCTGTAGGAGGCGATATCATACACTAAACAGCTAAGCCCATAGTTATACTTTTTTAGCGGCGCATTTGCATCATATGTTGAAGCAAAAGCGGCGCAAACTTACTAAGTACAATTGTAGGCTTGCGCCACTTTTGCGTCAAAAAGCGGCGCAAATGCGGCGCTAAAAAAGTATAAATATGGGCCCTCGTAGCATGACGTGAGAGAGGAATACTGTTCAGGATGAAGCCAAACCAACTTTGTGTATCTCATGTATATTCTGAAGAATTGGCCACATTAGACATCATACAGCAGCGCTGTTAAGCCAGAAATAAAAAAGAGCCAAGGCCAGTTTGATATCCTATGCTAATGCCTTCTCTAACCTGGGGTCACGACGCAGAACAACTTGGGTAGAAGCCTTTTCTTTCCTTTATCCTCAATGTATGTAAAATGTTGCAAGGTGTGCCGCATACGATCCATATAAAAGTGAGTTGGCTGTGGAGGTACATAGGCTGTGGAGGGTGGAGAACATTTTAAGTGATGCAGCCCGTCTTCAATATCACCCTCCCTTCCAATGGAATACAGAGGGCACCAATCAGTAAATGCACGATGATGATGCAATTTGTATAAAGCGCACAATTACCCAAGAAGAGGGGTCCTTGGCACTAACAAAAATGAGGCATTCACACCACTAACGAAGAAAAAATACCGGATAAGAAATTAGATGTAAAATGGATGAGTATTTAATGCTTTCCAACATTTTGTGAGGCATCTTTGCAGGGATCTGAAGGTGTGACATTTCATGATTTAGCACTAACCATGGAGGAGGTACAGCATCCCATCCAGGACCTCATATATTTTTATATTTATGAAGTGTAAGGATCGAGAGTGATGGGTCCTTGTTGCAATGTACTGGGGCACGAGAGTGTCTATGTAATTCCAGGAAGGGAGACTTTGATGAGCTTTGTGACAAAAGCATAGGGCCTTAAAGAGACAGCACTTACTGGAACCAATGTAGGCGAAAAGAATGGGAAGAAATGTTCTTTCTTCTGCTTAGACCAAGAATTAGGCAGGCATTCACTTTCTGGATCAATTGCAGTCTGTTGAGCGGGTAGCCGGGCTGACCTGTCCCACAAAAAGCAAATTTCAATAATCTATCTTGGAAGTGATAAGAGGTCAAGTTCGAGTTTTCATGTAAGAGCTGGGTAGTCGAAGGTGAATTTCCTGATCACCATTAGCAGGTAAAAACAGATAGAGATAGGTTTGTCCACGTGTGCCTCAAATGTCAATTTTTCATCGAAAATGATACAAGCATTGCATGCCCAAGAAACAGAAGTAGGTCCCACAGAATCTGGTACAATTATTTTGTGATCGAGATGAAATAGTTTCCTAATACAATGTTCTATGACTTGTCTGTGTAGAGCATAAGGGAAGGTGAAATCATCCAACTGCCCACTGAGAATGAACACTTTTTAAACTTCTCCCGTGAAGAATCCAGATTTCCATTAAGTCTGAGGATGATCAAGGTATCATTTGTGATACGTGATTGCTGTCTTCGAAGATCCTATTGTCCAAAATAATTTCAACCTGTGAACTAAAAGCTGAGCCCTTTTAGAAATGTTCTGCCAATCCCTAATTACGTGGGCAGGCCCCCTATTACTTGTTGACACTGACAGATTCAGGTAGAACCTTTACTTCCAGTAGCACCTTTATGTATGACTTAAAAAGCATCATCAGAGCCGTGAGTGTCTCTCTGTTCTAATTTATGTTTGAACCCAGTTGATGTGACTGTGGTAGAGTGAATTTCTTAATTTATGCTTCTCGTTGGCCAGCTATAATATTCTCACATACTTTTCCAAAGAAAATAATTTTAGATACAGGTCTGAGGTTAATACATTTTTCAGGTTCAACCCCACTGTCTTTAGAAGAGAATAAATAAACTAAGGGCCTAATTTAGAGTTTAGGGGATGGGTTATTCTGTCACAAATGCGACGAATACCCTGGTTACCTTACTATATGTGCATTACATTCTATGCACTTGTAAGAAGGCAGATGGGATAGGAGTAACCTGAATGCCAACCTCTAAAACAGGCCTTACGTTTTTAGAGAAAAGTAGCAGCTGATTCAGTTAAATATTACTTAAAATGAAGGAGGCAGGTCCAGTGTCTTCTCTGAATGAGGATGACTTAATTTTGAGTCTTCAGGAATATGTTGAGCAGTACTTCCTCAAATGTAGACCACACTTGGGAACCATTTTGTGTGATAATCTCTGGCTTATAAATTAGCTTTTCCATAAAGTTAATTCCATCTACTCTGCATTTTTATCCCGTACATAAGGATATCACAGCCATTACTTCATTTGTGGGTCGCAGCTGCTACCCATGACTTGCTCCTTGCGATCCCTGACACTCTCTTTGTGAACACTGGCCTCAGAGGTGACAAAATCAATGTCAAGAACACAGGGGTGTCTCCTATTATCAGTGGTCAGACTCCAAACTCGTTTTCTGCTCATGTTTATCACATTAACAGTGAATAATAGTCTATTATTGTGAATGAAAATGAGTGCAAGTGAATGTCATTGAGCATGAGTGATAATGCGTTCTTATGCTTCCAAAAGTCTACTGTTGGAATTGGCATGCTTCTTGGCTTATGGAAGCACCCTTGGCAAAATGCTGGTACTGGCATACTGGAGTCAATACTTGCAAATAGGATACCCACAGCAAAATGTTAGCACTGACCTACTGCAGGTAAATTTTGTCATGGGGCACGAGTCACCTGTGGAAAAATGTCAGTGCTGGCATACTGGAGGAAATTCTTGGCATAGGTGACATCTGTGGCAAATTGCTGGTGCTGGTAGATTGGAGGAAATTCTTGGCATGGGAGGACAACTGTGATATATGTCAAGAGACCATCCATGACTAAATGTGGTCCTTGACATACTAGATAAAACTTTTTTTAATGTAATGGTTCCCCAAGGACCATGGACAGCAACATTAATAAACTTCCGCCACTGGTGTATTGCATGCATTGTTTGGGCAAAAGAGGCACCTATAACAATATGCTGTTCCTAGCAATGAAGGTAATATTTGACTTATGGGGGCAACCATAGGACATTTTGAAGTCAGGCTTAGGTCAACTCATGGGGACTGTCAGGTTTAATGTACTCAGTACCACCATGAAAGAACTTGAATATTTAATGAGTGTCTTTTGAGGGCTTTTTAGAAAATTGTGTGTCACTATTAGAGCCCATATTTTCTAGAGGGGAAGCAAACCCCCCATCCTCTTATCTCGCCTAGAAGACATCAGACTTGCTTACTGAAATTCATATAAATGTTCCCTTGATCTGCATGTAATTAAGGCAATGTGACATCAGTTCTTGGGAAGATTTAGGGTCAAATGTCATATGATGACACTTCCTGTTACCTCATAAAGGTCGGAGGGTATGTAATGTCACTTCAACCATCCCTAGCATTTTGGCCAATCAACGTCCATGACCACACCAATACATTAAATATGTCTCATGGAAATTCACATATCTAGGAAAACAAAGAGGAAATAAGAGCTACATTGAACAGCACCTATTCAAGCAGTGCACACTATTTTACAATGGCAAAAAACAAAACCACTCCAACCACACAACACATCTGCTCTTGCAAAAACAGGACAACTAGGCATATGACTACATTCTTCAAGATTGATGTGATTAGCAAAGAACATTAAAAGTGTTCAAATCAGCACAATGTTCCCAGAAAATAAACTATGCAAAAACAAGATGATGGAAAAAATGCTTGGATTAATCTCAGCCACTGGCAATTTCCCAGGGCCGCATCGCAATCTATTGTTTTTTTCCACCCTGCCACCTTAGTTTGGACCCAGTGGCACGGTGAGCACAGGACTCACAACTGGGAATACCTGGCGCACGTAGGGTGGCAAATGCAAAACAACAAGGTGATGGATGGAATGCTTGAATTGTTCTCAGCCACTGGTGATCACTCATGGCTGCATCCCAATCCATCATTTGTTGCCCACAATGCCACCTCAGTTTGGACACAGTCCTATGTAAATTAGCCTGATCTGCCACGCCAAATCCTCCCTGAACTGGAACACAGGCAACATAGGACTGGTGTCACCCCAGTTCAGGCTCTTCAAACAGGAATAGCTTGACATAGCACAGTGAACCCAGGACCCATGTCTGGCCATACCCGGTGCACTCAGGGCAAATGCAAGAACAACAAGGTGATGGATGGAGTGGATGGAGATGATGGATGAAAAGCTTGAATTAATCTCAGCCACAGACAATCATCCCAGTCCATCATTTTTTACCCACCATGCCACCTCTCCATGCCAACTAGGCACCACGTAACAGGAAACAGCCTTTACCACGCAGATTTTGCCACACAATTTCTTTACCATGCAGTTGTTACAATGCATGCTTTTACAGCTCAGATGCCTTTCCCATGCATATGCCTTTACTGCACATATCTTTACCACACATGGAAATTATGTAAGGTTAGTGTATGTATATGTATATATTAGGCCTGGGCGGAACTTCAATTACGCTGGCATAACTGGAGTAATTTCAGTATTTCTGCGTATTTCTCTGATGTGGATTTACAAATAATTAAATTATTAGTCCTGCGCGGGTCATTTGGGGGGGAATCCTACAGTGAGAGCACATTTAGCAAGCACGAGTGGCTGTTTGCACTCGCTATTTTTATTCTGCTGCATTTATCACTACTTCTCAGTGCACAACGCATCCTAGCGTTCTGAATGTAAGGGGGCATTTTGGCACAACTTTAGGGTTTAGGTGTGGATAGTGGTAAAGAGTAGTAAGGGTAATTTACTGGTTTAGGGTGGGTAGTGGTATAGGGTGGTAAGGGTAATTGTAGAGTCGGGTGGGAAGTGGAATAGGGCGGTAAAGGTAATTTTAGGGTTTAGGGGTGGGTAGTGGTGAAAGGTGTTAAGTGCAGTTTCAGGGGTTTTGGGAAGGTAGTGTTAAAGGGTGGTAAAGGTAATTTTAGGGGTGGGTAGAGGTAAAGGGTGGTGAGGGTATATATATATATATATATGCATATATATATATATTTACAGACACAACAGTTTTACTTACCTCAGATATACTTACCATGTGCGGGAAAGGCATAAATAGTATAAGCTGCGTTGCAAAATATAATAGTGGTCTAAAGACAATGTCTTAGATACTCAAGTTAGGTCAAGTAATGAGTATTGTTTGACGACTAAATGTCAGTGTTGTATATTTTTTCAATCATTTAGTGACTGAATTACAATTATGAAATTATATAATTATCCTGTTGAATAGTCTCATGGCTTGAAATGCACGGGCAATATAATTGCCTGTTTATATAAGCAGAAGCCAAACTCCAAATGTACATATGAAGTTATTCCAGACTGTGAATTTCACACCTAACGTACGATTTAACGAGGATACTAGAGAACATGATAAGGAACACACAGAAACTGTCAAATGATTTATTATTGGTCAACATATGCAACTTAATGGAGACGTTTGGTACTGTCATTATTATGGCTTTGGAAAGTGGCCATGAGGCTTCTAGGTTGAGGTTAGCATGATTTTTCAGAGTAGAATAAAGCACTCCTATGTGGCTGGAAGCTGAACTAATTTGGTGTATCAGCTTTCAATCTGGAAGTCTGAGATATGGTGTACCCTCATTATATTGAGTCTGAAACACCACATTTATTTTTGGTGCTTTCATTGCACAAACTAGATTAGATAGATAGATAGATAGATAGATAGATAGATAGATAGATAGATAGATAGATAGATAGATAGATAGATAGATAGATAGATAGATTCTCTCAATACATATATATATATTTATTTATATGACAACATCTAATACTTAAAAGGAGTAAAAGGCATTTATCGCATGGGTACACGCCAACCACTGACTGTTAAACTCAATCCACATTTAGTTAACTGAAGAGGTAGCGCTCCATGAACTGTGGTGCTAAATCAGAAGGTTTATTAACAGCAAGACAATGGGCTATATTTTTTGGCTGACGGCTTTATCGCAACCTAAAACTAAACACTCACAAGCTTAGCGTGCCTCATAAATTATGCAAAACAAGAGTAACACCAGTGACACTCGGAACCCTCCACCACAAATGTTTGTTTTTCTAGCAGAGTTTGCTAGAACATGGGTTTTGCACATTAATATCCAAGCCAAGCTAGAAGATTGACAAAGCCTTGTGCATTTTTGATGCACCCCTTTAGGGATAGGTTTAGCTGGTGCTGTCTACACTGAACTGAAAAATTACAAAAGCCTTTTACCACTCCAGGCACATTACTAAACAGTATTACAGCTATCAACTGTAGTTTAGTGTACACTTCAGTTAAAACATACTGTTTTAAACTGGCAAAACCACTGAAGCATACCAGTTACCGGTATCTCAAGTAACTGTGAAGTGTGCCCTCCAGTAACTATAAATCACCCCCTAGCCATGCACTGACGAGTACCTTACAAACTACATCATTCATGACATACTCTATGACATCATTGATAACATCACTGCAACATCTGAAATGACATTGATGACAACAGAGTGCACGGATGGGCGCAAGTTATATCGAGTACATATCAAAAGAAATGTAAAGCAAAAACAATATTGATAAACACGGATGAACTATAATATTGTCATAGCTATGAAAAATATCTAAAAGTATAAACTAACATAACACAATAAAAATGAAAAGTATATATACACAAATATATGACGAATGCAGCATCAAAGAAAACTAACAGTTTAATTAGCGGCTTCCGTATGTAGCAATACCAAAACTAAATACCTAACTAACCATCAACCTATGAAATTCAAAACTAAAACATTTATCAGATATGAAAACCGAACGAAAACCTAATGAAAAAAGAGTTTAGAGAACACACCGAGCATACAGACTGCAGTAAGGTTAACTCACAGGAAATTAGACCATCACTCTACCCAAGTGCAAGCCCTCCAGCACCTTGGACACTCATCACACTTGAGAAAATTAACTTCATCGTCAAAGAATGTAAGCTTACTAGCTCTTTAGAACTAAAGCACCATTCTCAAAACCACTGTGTTTTACAAAAATCAAAAATAAGTATAACCAAAATAATTAAATACATTTTCTTTTTTTAGTATATTTTCAATACAAAGCTAAACCTGAGAAGGCTCAAAACCAAATCCAAAAAATGGTAAGCCAAGGTGAAGTACTGCACTAACCAAACCTTGGAAGGACATTCAGCCCACCCACCCCCATCACCTGCTCTCCCTGGACTCATAGATTTCACATACCTCACACCCAGCTCATGCCTAAACAATTGTCCTGCTCTGGGAGCAGTTTTTACACTGACAGGGGCAACTGCTGCCAGGCTACTGCAAAATAGCCTCGCAGATCTTCAGTCAGAGATATGCAAATTTCAAAACAATTACATTTGTTAAATATTTTTTTTAAATCTACCATCACCATTGAAATGGATGTTTATGAAATATTAAAAATAGTGGTTGAAGCATTTCTCTAGCTTGTCCCAAACCTGATTTAGCACAATTAATAGATATTCTGAACTCTAGTTTTTCTCAAAGGATAGCCAGAGCCTTTCACAGTGAAGATTGCGTTAGGGGCTTCTCATTGTAGGAGCATGTCAATATTAACTTGCTACATGCCCCACTTTAAAAAACTAGGCACCATATTTTGAGGGATACACGGCCTAATTAGGGGTGGCTTATTATTATTTAAAGTAAGTTTGTCCTCTGCCAAAAGGGATTTTTTGAAAGGTTGGACTACAAGTACAGAAATACCACCATTCCGGCTATGGTGGTAGGCCTGAACCCTTGCCTTCCTTGACACACTATTGGATAGCACAATATGTGGTGCAGTCCACGTGACATTTTAGTTTCCATGCCATGTGTGTAGTGTCTACAGCATATAATATCACCATACAGGAGAGTGAAATATGCCAATCAGGCATTATCAAACCTTTGAATGGTTTAGGAGCTAGAGCACTTACACTGGGCACTGAGCAGCATCAGCCAGAGTGCAGAGTCTAAGACCTGGCAATGAACTGCAGCACAAAATGGGGGTGACAATGCACAAACAGGCATTTTTCACAATATTTAATTGGAGAATGTACACTTACTATTCTATCTTCATTCATACTACCATTATGGAAAGTGTTTACATTTGTGAAGAGAGGATTTACAATTCTAACTACAATCTTACACTCTTTGAAGAAAGTGATTAACATTAAGGGGTGCAGATTTACTATTTTAACTTCAAAGCAACAGCTATAGGGGAAAGGGTTTCATTTTGGGGAGCTCAGATCTACTGTTCTAATTGCAAAGCCGTACCCAGAAGGGGAATGTTTAATTTTGGTCACTTCACATTTATTATGCTAACTCCAATTCAACACCCATTGAGGAAGTGTGTAATTTTTCAGAGTGCATATTTACCATTCTAACTTCAAACTAATACCCACCAGGAAAAGTGTTTGGGAAATGCATGTTTACCATTCTAACCCCAAACCCACACCAACTGGAAACCGTGTTTAATTTTGGGGAATGCAGATGTGTTATTCTAGCTCAAAACCATCATCCCTTGAAGAATGTGTTTAATTGTGGAGAATGAAGAGTAACTGCTCAAACTCCAGACCCAACACAATTGGAGAAGGTGTTTCATTTTGGTAAGTATAGATTTAATATATTTATATCCATACTCGCACACATTGGGCAAAACATTTGATTACATTTTAAAACTATTCACACCCTACTTGGATACAATGACAGCAATCGGAAATTTAAAATATTAATAAATCGGCTTAGTTAAAGAATACCTACAATAAATTAAATACAAAATACAAAAGTTATTAGAAGCAAGCAATGTTTATTTTTTACAAATACCTTCAAACAGTTCTACCCTTTCAAACCAAAATCGCATTTATTAACAGACTGCTTGAAATATGTTCCTAACTATAAACGAATCCAAATTAAAATTCTAAAAGTATTCAGAAATAAACGTTTATCCTACTATTGTGAATATTATTATCCCTTAGCTCTTATATAACAATGGAAATATGACCTACTCATTATTTTATAAATATATGCATTGGTTAATTAATTATTCTAATCATTCATTTATTTAGTAATCTAGTAAAATATATTTAATAAATTTAGTTGACAGTTAATTTAAATAACCTCCCACCCTATGCTCTATAAACTTAACAATCCATAAACTCATTGAAAATTGTGTTAATTAACTAATTATTGCAATTAATATGGTGATTTGGTAAAAAATGATTCCATGCTCCGAAAATTATGCTAAGACAATGCATCCTTCTTTCGTGACAAGATTATAAGGATTCATGATATCTTCTCAGAGAAAAATTCTATCATAGATCTATTTTTTAACAGTCAAAATGGGGAGCACCCTGTCTTCCATTCCAGCATTTGTGACCCCAAGGCATCATGGTAAATACAGTCATTAGCACGAATTTGAATAGGGTTTTGAAAGTTTTTCACCATAAGTTGGTGCGGCGAGTGCCGTATCTTCGGACACGTGTTTCTGGCTATTTGGCTGTCATCAGCGAAGAGCAACGTGTAGCTGGCGGGGTTGCTTGAAATGCCGCCTTGAAAGTATTCTCAGGTTTAAGTACCACTCAAGAAGGCACACAGGTGCTTCACCTGAGCTCATCAGCTCAGAGGCTCACGGGAGCCTTAATTACAACAGTCAAAATGGGGAGCACCCTGTCATCCATTCCAGCATTTGTGACCCCAAGGCATCATGGTAAATGCAGTCATTAGCACAAATTTGAATAGAGTTTTGAAAGTTTTTCACCATAAGTTGGTGCGGCGAGTGCTGTATCTTCCGACACGTGTTTCTGGCTATTTGGCCGTCATCAGCGAAGAGCAACGTGTAGCTGGCGGGGTTGCTTGAAATGCCGCCTTGAAATTATTCTCAGGTTTAAGTACCACACAAGAAGGCGCACAGGTGCTTCACCCGAGCTCGTCAGCTCAGAGGCTCACGGGAGCCTTAATTACAACAGTCAAAATGGGGAGCACCCTGTCTTCCATTCCAGCATTTGTGACCCCAAGGCATCATGGTAAATGCGGTCATTAGCACGAATTTGAATAGAGTTTTGAAAGTTTTTCACCATAAGTTGGTGCGGCGAGTGCCGTATCTTCGGACACGTGTTTCTGGCTATTTGGCCGTCATCAGCGAAGAGCAACGTGCAGCTGGCGGGGTTGCTCGAAATGCCGCCTTGAAAGTATTCTCAGGTTTAAGTACCACTCAAGAAGGCGCACAGGTGCTTCACCCGAGCTCGTCAGCTCAGAGGCTCACGGGAGCCTTAATTACAACAGTCAAAATGGGGAGCACCCTGTCTTCCATTCCAGCATTTGTGACCCCAAGGCATCATGGTAAATGCGGTCATTAGCACGAATTTGAATAGAGTTTTGAAAGTTTTTCACCATAAGTTGGTGCGGCGAGTGCCGTATCTTCGGACACGTGTTTCTGGCTATTTGGCCGTCATCAGCGAAGAGCAACGTGCAGCTGGCGGGGTTGCTCGAAATGCCGCCTTGAAAGTATTCTCAGGTTTAAGTACCACTCAAGAAGGCGCACAGGTGCTTCACCTGAGCTCATCAGCTCAGAGGCTCACGGGAGCCTTAATTACAACAGTCAAAATGGTGAGCACCCTGTCTTCCATTCCAGCATTTGTGACCCCAAGGCATCATGGTAAATGCGGTCATTAGCACGAATTTGAATAGAGTTTTGAAAGATTTTCACCATAAGTTGGTGCGGCGAGTGCCGTATCTTCGGACATGTGTTTCTGGCTATTTGGCCGTCATCAGCGAAGAGCAACGTGTAGCTGGCGGGGTTGCTTGAAATGCTGCCTTGAAAGTATTCTCAGGTTTAAGAACCAGTCAAGAAGGCGCACAGGTGCTTCACCCGAGCTCGTCAGCTCAGAGGCTCACGGGAGCCTTAATTACAACAGTCAAAATGGGGAGCACCCTGTCTTCCATTCCAGCATTTGTGACCCCAAGGCATCATGGTAAATGCAGTCATTAGCATGAATTTGAATAGAGTTTTGAAAGTTTTTCACCATAAGTTGGTGCGGCGAGTGCCGTATCTTCGGACACATGTTTCTGGCTATTTGGCTGTCATCAGCGAAGAGCAACGTGTAGCTGGCGGGGTTACTTGAAATGCCGCCTTGAAAGTATTCTCAGGTTTAAGTACCACTCAAGAAGGCGCACAGGTGCTTCACCCGAGCTCGTCAGCTCAGAGGCTCACGGGAGCCTTAATTACAACAGTCAAAATGGGGAGCACCCTGTCTTCCATTCCAGCATTTGTGACCCCAAGGCATCATGGTAAATGCGGTCATTAGCACGAATTTGAATAGAGTTTTGAAAGTTTTTCACCATAAGTTGGTGCGGCGAGTGCTGTATCTTCAGACACGTGTTTCTGGCTATTTGGCCGTCATCAGCGAAGAGCAACGTGTAGCTGGCGGGGTTACTTGAAATGCCGCCTTGAAAGTATTCTCAGGTTTAAGTACCACTCAAGAAGGCGCACAGGTGCTTCACCCGAGCTCGTCAGCTCAGAGGCTCACGGGAGCCTTGATTACAACAGTCAAAATGGGGAGCACCCTGTCTTCCATTCCAGCATTTGTGACTCCAAGGCATCATGGTAAATGCAGTCATTAGCACGAATTTGAATAGAGTTTTGAAAGTTTTTCACCATAAGTTGGTGCGGCGAGTGCCGTATCTTCGGACACGTGTTTCTGGCTATTTGGGCGTCATCAGCGAAGAGCAACGTGTAGCTGGCGGGGTTGCTTGAAATGCCACCTTGAAAGTATTCTCAGGTTTAAGTACCACTCAAGAAGGCGCACAGGTGCTTCTCCCGAGCTCGTCAGCTCAGAGGCTCACGGGAGCCTTAATTACAACAGTCAAAATGGGGAGCTCTATTTTTGGCATGAAGTATCTACCACGTCTTTAGGCTCTCACTAATGTATTTCAATCTTATCCAATCTAGGGGTGGGCAGTGAGCTCTGCCAGCGGAGTTAACAGAGTCTTTGGCACGGAGCGCAGAGTTCAGCCAAAAACTCTTTTAGTCTTAGCAGCAGAGCGGAGCTCATGGCATGTGCAGGGCAGCCCAGTTATCGACCAGTCTGTGCTTGCGCGGGGTGGCCCATAACTGGGCTATAGTGCGAATTCATTGCAAAGAAGATATTGGCGGCAGCCGGGCTTGTCGCTGCTGCAAGCTGCTTCTGAGGGACTGCTGTAGCACCGGATTCAGGCCTCCCCCCTTTCACAGTCTTCTGCTCGGGAGCAGTGGGCAGAGGGAGGCAGAGATCCAGGCCACTTGCAATGGGGACCCGCCTGGACCCAAGTAAGTCCTTGTTTTTTGTTTCTCTTCTGTGTGCATACAAGGGCTGGCACTGGGCATGCACAGGATTTGCATATGATGGGGGTCTGTGCTGGATAAAAAGGAAATGTGCGGTCAGAGCTCCACTTGAAAAGAACCTGACTCCCCAGAGTCCCTGGGAAAAGAAGCAGTGTTATGGGGATATGGTGCTGAGGCCAGCAGGGAGAGCTGGAGACTGGGGAAGCATTAGGCTGCTGGGGGAGGAGGTGAGCTGATTTGCTGCTGCTAGTGCTGGGCCCTAAAGAAAGGGCGGTCTGGGGCTGAAAACGAAGCTAGAATGATGCAGTGAAATGTAGATTTCACTGTGCCATTCCCAAGGGCCTCTTTGCGGGGAATGTCTCCTTTGCATACATTATACATGGTGCAGGTATAACGTGGTGCAAGAGTTTATAAACTGATGCAATGGTACCATTGCTCCAGTTTGTAAATATGGCACAGGGTGGGTGACTATTCTGTGCTGCTGTAGCATCAGAAAAAATGACGGTACTGCGGCGCAGGGGCTTGTAAAGGAGCCCTTATATTCTTGAGTCAATATTATGGCAGAACACTATGGTGGTCATTCCAACCCTGGCGGTCCATGACCGCCGGGTTGGAGGACCGCGGGAGCACCGCCGACAGGCCGGCGGTGCTCCAATGGGCATTCCGACCGCGGCGGTAAAGCCGCGGTCGGACCGGCAACACTGGCGGTCTCCCGCCAGTGTACCGCCGCCCATTGGAATCCTCCAAGGCGGCGCAGCTAGCTGCGCCGCCGAGGGGATTCCGACCCCCCTACCGCCATCCAGTTCCCGGCGGTCCGCCCGCCGGGAACCGGATGGCGGTAGGGGGGGTCGCGGGCCCCTGGGGGCCCCTGCAGTGCCCATGCCACTGGCATGGGCACTGCAGGGGCCCCGTAAGAGGGCCCCTAAATGTATTTCACTGTCTGCTGCGCAGACAGTGAAATACGCGACGGGTGCAACTGCACCCGTCGCACAGCTTCCACTCCGCCGGCTCGATTCCGAGCCGGCTTCATCGTGGAAGCCTCTTTCCCGCTGGGCTGGCGGCCGGCCTGAAGGCGGCCGCCCGCCAGCCCAGCGGGAATGTCAGAATTACCGCCGCGGTCTTTCGACCGCGGAACGGTAACCTGACGGCGGGACTTTGGCGGGCGGCCTCCGCCGCCCGCCAAGGTCAGAATGAGGGCCTATATCCTTCCCTCCGAGAAAGCCCACCCACAGCACAAATGTGTACTGCCAACTCCATCTCAGAGCTCCCCTGCTGAAGTTCCCTTTGATAGGTTACTTCAGCATTTCCTACAATTATCAGCAACTATAATGTCATTTACTGGTAACTTGCCACCCAATCAGACTTTAGCCCACCCTTTCCATCCGCCCTCAATCCACTCTTGTTCCACCTCGAACCTAGTGATCAGTCTCTCTCATAAGTTTATCTGTAAGTAGGCTGTCTCTAGAAATGTTGTAGGGAGACAAGAAGCCAGGCTTTCAGTTGTCTACATAGGCCAGCATGTGCGATTGTATTTATATTACTATTTTAAAACATTCACAATTGTCTCTTTTAAAAATTATCAGAAGTATTTGAGGCATGTTAAGCACCAGTTTCCTACTTGCACATGAACAACCTGGGTTTCTCTGAGTTCTCTGAAATGTTCTTCCCTCATACCAGATTTGTCCAGCCTGACTTCTGAACACCCTAAACTTTAAGCTCGCTCTTTCTCATCCCTTCCACCACATTTCAAAACACCTTTATGGTGGTCAATTCCCTCCCTAGGTAAGAGACAGAATTGTGTGATCTCCATGAAATTAAAACGTATTTTATTAGTTCTCTGAGTCCCTCCAGGTATGAATAACCTTCTGCTATTACCTCAACACATCCCACTTGTATGGTTCCATATAACGAGATGTAACAAAGGTGGGGATGTGCAGGTGTGTTACTTTTAGTAGAACACAGTGGCTGCATGTGTAGTCTGGGCATAACTTCCTCAACGTTTCATGCCATCCAGAAAGAATAAATCTTTCCTTGCTGTTGAGAACTCAATACAGAAGAAATATTGGATTGTTGGGAGCTCTATTGAAAACAATGGAATGCTCTGGGCGTCTAATGGTCGCCAAAAGCCTGGAGCTCCAAATTCCAATGTTGTTCACAGCTGTTGCTGTGAACAAAGGCTTCACGGAGCCCGAGGGGATTTCAATCCCCTCGGGTCCCCAAGGCACCATGAGGCCTTTCTTTGTTTTCTTTATCAGAACACTCTACTCTCTAGTGGTGGAATGTTCTAAGAGCCCTATTACCCTCCATAGTTGTGCTATACTGGCATTAAAGTCCTGCTCCCTTGTTAAAGGCCTTTGCCTTTTGCTCGAGCCTTTAACGTTGGAGCGGGCCTTTAATGGCAGGTATAGCCCGCTACGGCAGGCTTTAAGGCTATATTAGACATAAGCAAGAGTCATTTGGGACTTTGAGTGCCCTTTTCCTGCCTTCACTTCACACTATCAAAAACCCACATTCATGCACACACTAATGCATCCACAATAGAGATACGACTTTTTAAGTTTTAAAGCCACTAATGGTCATGAGACGACGTCACAGGAAATGACATCAGGCCTGATGATGACTTTGAAGTGTTTGAGATTTTGATCAAAGCAAAGGACCATGACAGTTTTGATCCAGATGGCATTATAAGAAGAATTGCACTACCATGAATGTGTGGCCTTTGTGCCATGTGGCCAATATTTACCTACTTACAAAACAACTTCATTCGCAGACACAACAGCATGAACAATTGATGTCAGAAAGTAACTATAGCAGCATTTACTGCGCAGCTTTCAGATATTCAGTGATGATACCTTCCTTTTGCATGACCTTGGGTTGCATCTCTTAGATATTTAAAAAAACATTAGGATGATTCAGTGAAGAGTGAGCGAAACCACAGGTATTTTCCGTGCATATTAGGCATGACGTTCATGAAAACTACATGTATTATGTGAATAAAGCTTGGCCAGTTGTCTCCATGAAAAGTGCACTTGAAGGCCCAAATTTACTACTGCTTTGCACCAGGTTTGCTTTACTTTTGCAACACAAAAGCTACTGAAATTTTTCTGCTGGGATTTACTATCCAACCAAAATGGATTTGCCTTGGGTAGTTTCCCAGAGTAACAGAAAGTTGCACTCTGTGCTACGTTGCGTTACTGTGTGTCAAGGGAGTCTTCCATAGGTGGTACATGGGTGTTCTCATGCAGCCACCCATGGGTTTTGACACCATCCATTTCTATAAACATTCGCTAACAGGGAATTGTGGCAAGATCCTATGCCTCCTTGAGGCACGTGTAATGAGAAACATTTTCTACTTTGTATGCATGTGAAATTGTACAGCACACATACAAATCAGAAAAAATATTCAAGGATTTTTGTACAGAGGCAAAAGATGACACATGGGTGTGAATATTGGCTCCTGGCAGCCTAAAGTGCGTTGAAGCAGGAACAGGGGAAACCAGCGTTATGTCTTAATACATTTGGGGGCAAGATTTACTAAGGTCTTGCAATGTCCTTGCATGACGCAAGTCGTCTCAAGGGAACACATGCCCTTAAATGGTATATGCAAAGCCTTGCAAGCCTTGCAAGGGGCTATTTGTGCCGCCTTGTGTGACTCTGTAAAGAATTGTAATGCAATGGAGTGGCTTGTACTGCGATGCATTGCATTTCATTGTGGTAGGTATTCCATAGGTGGAGCATGGGCGTACCCAGGCATTCTGGTCTCTTCCTTTTCATGGAGCATAGCGCAGTTACTAGGTTGCTGTGCTGCATTGCGTCAATTTTGCATAAATCTGGGATGAAGTAAAGAATGAATCTGCCAAATGTATACATAGTCCTCTGCATGACAAGATTCATTAAAAATTGAGAATTACATGAGATTATGTTTGTGAAAATAAACTTGCGCCCAACTGTAGGTATGCTAAAAGGGCAATGGTCTATCTTCTCAGTATGACATGAGGTTCCCCACTTGTTGCTTTTCTTACCAATGCTGGAAATGCAATGGCACTAAGAAGAGACAATGCTTTAAGATTACTTGAAGCAATTCATTAGTTCAGGTTTTCCCGGGATCACACAGTGACAGTGAGTGAACTAGACGTGTGATTATAAATCGTAAGGCCTCGCCTCATTTATGGGGCATATTTACTTGCATTTCATGCTGGTTCAGGGCTGAATTACGTGAATGGGAGACAGCAGGAGTGCACCATATCTAATAAGGTATGGGGCATTTCTGCAGTCCCACAGTGCTGGTGCACTGTGTGCAGCCCAGAGCCAATGCAGGCACCCGTGCACCATTGTGTTAGGTTGTCTGTATTACATCCAGGAGTATTTTGTGCAGGAAGGCATACTTTCCTGCACACCAACAATCCTTTGCGGCATATTTCTCTTTATATGAATGGTCCACCCATGGAACGCATCACTAATGCAAAGTAACGCAAGGCAGGGCTGTGCGCTGCCTGGGGTTATTTTACATTTATTAAACCACACAATGCCACGCAAATTGGCTTTGCGTGGGTTAGTAAATGCTAAAAAATAAATTTGTATCGGGCTGCACCATAAAAGTGACGCAACTCCGGTGCGAAACCTTAGGGAATCTGCCCCTCAGGTTTAGCTGTCACTGCGCGCTTATGTTCTATACACAAATGAGTACGCTGATGCTAAATATGCAGACGTGAGTGTGTTCTCGACCGTGCTACCTGCACGCACAGGCGCATTACCGCAATTGGTTGTCGGTGTCTGGCTGCCAGGTAGGTGATAAATGAGTGCCCGGCTCTCAGCCCCTCCAAATCTATCAATTTTGGTCCAATTTGACGGGGTCCAATGCCCACTTCTCACTGCTCCGGCGCATCTGCGAGAACCAATTCAATTGGTCTCAGATTCATTGGGCTGCATCGGGATTTACTGCCCCCAAGGTGACCCTAGCAGACATGTAATGCGCCTTTAGTAAAATCATACCATTTAAGCTATAAAGAACTGTCTCTCTCAGACGCAGTCAGTGAATTCTCGGACTCGCTTCTCTCCGAAGGTCTTGTGTGGCGCCTACTCGGGAAAATAGGCTGAAATAGCAGTGATGTGCCCTGCAACAGAGCAGCCCCCTTGAATACTGATGCGAACAAGGCGGCTCCCCATCCCATGGCGTCCTGAAAGCACCTCATGCTTGTGTGTGTATGTGTGTGTGTGTGTGTGCGTGCCTGTGCCTATGCAAGCATGTGCATGTGAAGGGAGCGTGTTAACATTCTTATTTCAGCCAGTTATCCCTGGTAAAACCTCTTCAAACTCATGCATTCCTCTTGCGTGGTTTACATGATTTTACAAGGACTGTAGTGTATTGTAATTTTGTTTATACAGTATGGTGCTTACTACCCCGATGAGGTACACAGTCATGAGCAGCACCCAAAGTTAGTGTTTAATCCAGTGGTTATTGGCATTAGTCATCTGCTCTCAAGGAAATAATTCCATGCATTTACCCTAGATTTTTTGGTAGATTACTTCAATAGGAGGTAGTTGTGATCTCCTGAGGGGGGTTTTAGGGAAGTGGAGTGGGAAGAGGGGCAAGGGGAGGTGGATTCGTGAAGGTGGTTGGTGTGGTGAATAGATAGGCTACATTACACTGACTGTTGTTAAATTGTAGGAATATGGTTTCAAAGGATGTGAGTATGTGAGCTATAAAATGAAGGGTAGGCAATGTGCAGAAATACAATGGTAGAGAATAAGGTAGACAGTCATGCAACTTAAAATGGGCTATACTTAGAGAGAGGAGACAAGCAGAAAAATTGAAGATAACAAGAGGGCAATTCAATAGAAATAAAAGAGAGGACAACAGTCAGCAGTTTAGGTCATGGTCAGGTATTTATCCATAGTTTTAAGAGCATAGAGAGAGGAGGTTTTCTGAGATAGCATGCAAACGGAGAATGTAAAACTGGGGAAAGAAGCATTATTTTCACACGAGATAGTGAATTGCATTGTACCATTTGCATACTGCATTCTACCTCTATGTGGGCACTGAGAGGCTTATCAACACAGTAGCATGCTACACCATGTGAGTGTGTGGTCCAAAGTGTGTTGCTTTTGCTGTGAGCCTCTGCAACAATGAGACCCAGTCCAGCCAGTCTTCTCATTCGTCCAGCAGACCCAAAAGGATTAGTTTCGGATCAGGAGAAGCCTCTCTATGCACTATCTGGAAGAAGGTGGCACAAAAGCATGCCCAGTTTGTTTGGATAAGCAGGCAGACTCATGTGAAAGAAAATGCCCATTGGATGCGGCATCACCAGCATTGTGGAGGTAGAGCACCTCCCATCCTGTGTAGCAGTGAGGGACTGTAGTACATGTGGTGGAGGTACTTCAACTGGATACGGTGGAGTTTTATTGAGATCACTTAAAGCATAGGGGCCATTTTAGCCTTGATTCAGTCGCTGTCATCCAAGTGGCCCAGGTCCTCCCCTCAGCATTTCCGTAAAAGAGGCATGGGGTCAGGAGTACTACTTATTAGCATATGGTAGAGGCACAAGACTCCCATTTTGGTTAGATGTGTCTCCATCAGGTGTGCCTTTAGTGGGTTGTATTGGGGGAGGGATTCTGAGGAATTGAGAGAGGCCTCATTGGTGTGCCCCAGTTGTAATAAACGAAAAAAAAATGTTTTGTGCATAGTGTAGGTGACAGTCAGGTATAGAAAAGTGCACATGCATGAGCCCATCCAGACGCCCCCTACTGTTGAGATGCTGATAGAGTCCCATGCCTGGATGCCTTCCAGCAAAGCTGTGTGACTAATCCAGGACCCTGCCCAGAGCGGTGTCAGTGCCAACCAATCCAGCTCAATGATTAGTGCCAGGCAAGCAACATCGAGTGGGTAGCGGGTGGCAGATGTATGGAAGTGTTGCATCTGTAGACAAGATTGAGTGTACCGTAATGCGCCAGTGCACCAAGTTACGCTGCTATGGAGAGATCATTACGGACCGTGAAAAAACAGTGCCTGATGGGAAGAATGTGGCTGGCTTTGTAATATAATTGAAGGTCTAGAAACCCCAACCTGCCATCTTACGGATGTAACACATATTTACAGACAAAGGTTTGTGGCAAACCTCCAGCTCAAATGAGGTGTGTCACATCTGATTGTAGTGTAGGGAAGAATGAGAGTCGGATTGGATGGGGTAATTTTGCAGGATGTAGAGAAACTTCAGCACAACCATCTCAAACAGTGCTCCCCTGCCCACCACATTAAGTGGAAGCGTAAAGCAGTGAGCCATATCATTTTTGGCCCTGACCACCAAAGGCATCACATTAAGGCCCCAGGCCTGTTGCTGTGAGAAAGCAATCTGTATTTCAAGATAGCAAGAATGGTTGTTGAAATGGGGCCATGGTCCTGATGTCATCATGGAAGCCCCGGTGGGGGATGTAAATGAACTTGAGCCAGTTAACCGTGAGACCCAAACATCAGTGTAGACTTGCAGCCTGTGTAAGAGGTATGGGACCTAAGTCTCGTGGTCGCTCACATATAGTAATATATCCTAAGCATAGAGTAAGACTCTGTCCTCACGGCTACCCAGCCAACTAGTGCCACAGAGGTGGGCATCTCGATGGATCCATTCTGCCAGGGTCAAGGGCTAGCCCAATCAGAAGGTGTGACAGAGGGCAACCTTGTCTAGTACCATGTGACACTGGGATAGTCTGGGGAGTTACCCCATTCACTCGGACCTTTGCCCAGGGCTCAGAGTATATAGTACACAGACCCAGTGGCAAAAGAGGGGGCTGAAGTTCATCCATTTGAAGAAACTAAAAAGGGACTTCCAGCAGATCGAATCAAAGGCCTTCCCTAAGTCAGTTGATACTAGGGCCCGACAAACCATACTGTCCCCGAAAAGGGCAATCACATCGTGCAATCATCAGAGGCAATAGCGTGTGTTGTGGCCCGGCATGAAACCATTTTGGTCTGGGTGAATAAGGAAGGTAATGATTTTCCCCAGCCGGTTTGCCAACACCTTAGCAAGAATTTTAGATTCCATGTTTAGGACATAAAAAGGCTTCTATGTTCCGCAGTCTCCAGGCGGCTTCAGTGGTTTAAGAATTACTGAGATAATGGCTCCCCTGAGACCTTGGAGGAATCCCCCCACCCAAAGCAATTTCTCATACATAGAGAGCAAGGACTGGTCAGGAGGGGGGCATACTTCTTGTAGACTTCCGGAGGAAAACATCAGGCCCCAGCATTTTCCCTGTCGGACCTCCCCAGTGGCCGCTACAATTTCAGGTGCAGTGCATAATAAAGTGGAATCTTATGTGGTACAGCTGGGCAGCCTTTTTTCCCCCCATAAATCTTTATTGTTTTAAGAAACAAAGAAACAAAAAGGGTGCATAATACAGGAGATTACATCTGCTTCCAATGTCACATATGTATACGTCAGATATTTTTAACGTCACATTATTATGATAAACTTGGCTATTAGAGTTATGCATCCCATTTGTAACACATATATCATTACCACACACCTATTGGTGCATGCTGTAGCGCTGAGTTTTACCAACTGTTCTACGCGCGTGCTATTCCCATGAACAACCTATATAATCAATACGTACAACCTGAAACTTTAGAGTGTGTGTGTGAGGGGGCACGATTAAATAATACTACATGTTGAATACTGTGATACGGTGCAGCCGGTAAGGGAGCCGGCTCATGTTGTGCTGGGTCTCCTGTGTAATGTGTCCACCCAATTGCGTGATCGAATGTCTTTTGGCTTCTTCCAGTAGTCTTTGAAAATCTGGTGGTCTGGCTGGGGGATTGCGATGTGTGCCAGCTATGTGTACCGATTGCTGTTCCGCTAGTATCCCTGTCCGCAGGTCAGACAACCACCCTGTGATAGGTGGGGCTGCTCTTTATTTCCAGCACATTCCTAGGCGAGGTCTATATATTTGTTAGTAGTTTTTCGCTGTGTTGTGCAGTTCGTGATCCCCAATATGTAGTTTATCCCTTCCGGATGTAATTTCCTTCCTATGATTGTGTTTATGATTTCGGTTATGGACTCCCAGTAGTTGGACACATGGGCGCATGTCCATTCCATATGCAAAAAATCGGCGTCGTTCGATTGATATATTGTGCATATGTTCTCCACTCCTTGGTACATGCTTGCCAGTCTCTTGGGGATTAGATAGGTGTGGTGCAGGTAACTAAATTGTGTATTTGTACCTGGCATTTGTACCTGGCATTCGTGGTTATGATCTTTAGTATTAAGAGGGCCTGCGACCATTGTTTATCTGGGAGCGGTGTGTGGGAAACGGATTCCCAGTAGTTTGTGAGTGCCTGAAGGGGTTGTTCTTTGTCCATGCCTATGTCGCTATATATGTTTGTGACAGCTCGCTTTGTACTCCCCTGAGATAGTTAAATCTGTAGCAGTGTCGAAGCGGGTGGTTCCCCTTGTGTTCTGTCCCAGTATTGAGTGATGTATCGTGTTAGCGTGGCGTATGTCAGGAAGGTGCCCGGGGTATGCCATAATCAGTGACTAGGCTATCAAATGTGACTAAAATCTGGTCCTCAAATAGGCTTCCCCATTCGGTTATGCCCACTCTCTTCCAGGTGGGTGCAGTTGGCCCGGAGTGCATGTCTGCGCATCCTGGCAGAGCCCACATTTAAGGAAGCAAGGGCCAATGCCCATTGTTTTTAATACCAACATCAGATATTCCCAGCCCAGTGTGTCGAAAGCTTTTTCTATGTCAAGTGACGCAACCCAGCCTTTAACCCCTTCACTTTTCGCCCAGCTCATAAGTGAGAGCAAGCAACAGAGATTCTGAAAAAATGTTTTGCCTGGAATTAATCCTTTCTGATCAGGGTGGATCAACCTTCTGATTATGGGTGTCAGCCTGTTCGCCAATACACAACCAAGTATTTTATAGTCTGTGTTGATCAGGGACAGTGGGTGGTAAGACCCCATAAATAACGGGTCTGTACCTGACTTGGGCAACACTACCAATGTCGCCTCGCGCATGGATGCGGGTAGGATCCCCTTGGTATTTGCTATATTACACGTTGTTACCAGTCTGGAATACAATAATGTTTGGTATGTGGCATGAAATTAGATCGGCCACCCGTCAGTGCCAGGTGTACCTCATGCTGTGTGTTTGATTGCCTCTTCTATTTCCAAGATTTGTAAAGGAGACTCCAGGGCATCTCAGTCTTCTGGTGCTATGTGTGTTATGCAAAGGCCATTCAGAAATGTTCCAACATGGTCACCCTTGGTGTCTGCCTCGGGGGCGGTGTATAATTTGGAGTAAAACGTACGGAAGGCAGAGTTAATCTTCACCTGTGTGTTGAGTATCTGTTCAACCCTGTCTTGAATAGTGGTGATAGGGACTCGGGTGGCCTCTGAGTTCAGAAGCCATGCCAACAGTTTGCCAGCTTTATCCCCCTCTGCATGTTTCTGTGCTTGGTGTTCCTTATAAGCCAGCCTACCAAGCCTATCGAAAGCCTCCTTATAGGCAAGGCATGCGTTCACTAGGGAGTAGGCCACAGCCTCATCTGTTTGTAAGAGTTGCTCATAATGCCTCAGTTTGGACTCTAGTTCCTGAAGTTCCCTGCATGAAGTTAATCGGGCCCCATATGTCATTTTTATCATGTGCCCCCTAAGAACTATTTTGAATGCCTTCAACTCGATCCCCACGTATGATGCTGGACCCGTGTTTGTCTCAAAATAAGTTATATTGTGCCCTCTGATGGAGTCCCTGAATACTCCATCTTGCAGGGCTGTCACAGGGAGTCTCCACGTGGGTATGCTCAGGGGGCTTTGATTCCATGTCAGCCTGATTCATAGGGGAGAGTGGTCTGACAGTGTGCAACCGAGGTATTCTGCATTGGTAATCTTCAACAGTGCCTCCGAGTTACAATAAAAGAGGTCTATTCTAGTGTGTAAATCATGCTGTCCTGAGTAATATGAATATTCACGCATGTTGGGATGTAGACCCCTACACGCAGCTGAGAGCTGGTTCTGGGTTGCCTACTGGCGCAGGTGTTGAGGGATAGACATAGCTTGGGCACCAGATACTGGCGGGAGTGAACAGTCCACATTTAGATCTTGGACACTATTGTAGTCTATCCCACAATAGCATGGTGCTGATATATTGAGAAAAAGGGTTGTGGTGAGTTATTTTAAGAACATGGCCTGGTTGGAGTTGCGGGCATAGGGAGAGATTATTGAGATTAGTGCATAGTCTAGGTGCCCTTCTAGTACTGCATATCTTTCCTCAGGGTCGGACCTGGTATGTAGCAACTCTTGCGGTACTCCCGGTGCCACCCAAATAAGGGCCCCTCGAGCATGCCTAGAATATGTGGGTCCCACCAGTGTACCCCACCAGTATTTGCGTACCTTCTCCAAATATGATGAAGTAAAATGAGCCTCCTACAACAGCGCCACATGAATTTTACATCTGCGTAAAAACTGATACACCTGGTATCTCTTAACAAGCCCCACCAGACATTCCATGTCAGAAAAGAATATTGTGACATTTGCTTATTAAGTTAATCGTTCCACAGGTGTCCTGTAATGTATTGTTAATACCATCCTAAGTTCTTGCCCCAGTCCATTCAGGCCCTCGCCCACTATCGGTCTGTCCCCCTCCAACTGCACACTCTGGTAGGCACAACCAACTGTAACTGATATGAACAATTGAAACAATCCCTCTGCCATAATCAGGTATGGCAGTAAATTCCCCATCCCAGGCTGTTGCCCGAACGGGTGACCAGCCAATAGCACTATGATACTTACAAGTAACAATTTTAACATCTGTTCAACTCTGAATACACCTTTAGTGTATGTGGGGGGGCGTGGCCTAAAGGCCAGGTAACCATTCTTTAAGATCCTGTACTATAGTTGTGCTCAACCCTTAGGATGTAAACACCGTCACTACCTCTCGACTTGTGTGTGCGGCAATATGTGCATGGAGCCCCTCTGATCCCGTTCACATAACTCTAGTATTAGCAGTTCCTATATCAAGTCACCTGATGTTTGTGGAGTCACAGGCACGCCGCCGCCCAGAAGTGCATCTGCCAGGTCACCATCTGACTCTAAGTTGTTGTCTCCCATGTGATCCTGCACTGATGAGAGTGGGGAGGGGGACCTTGCACGGTGTTCCACTTCTTCCACCACCTGGGATCTCTCTCTAGCCTCTTGATCCTTAGTCGAGCCACGATTCCCACGTCTCAGGTTCCCTGTTGCCCAAGCTGATGTCTTTGGTATCTCACTAGATCTGCCTCTGTTTTCCATCCATGTCCATGCCTCCTCCAGGAAGGTACAGAATGTGGTAACTCCGTGTTATCCGGAGGGTTGCTGGGAACTACAAAGCATATTGAATATTATGCTCTCTGAGAGTGCGTTTGACCAACAGGAATGAGGACTGCTTCTGTTGCACCTCCAAACTGTAATCCGGGTAAACATGGACCTGTGAGTCCAGCACCCTCCACGGGCTTCTGGCACGGGCAACCTGAAGTATATGATCTCTGTCCCGATAGTTAAAGAGGCGGGCCACCACAGGGTGCGGGGGCCCCCGGGAGGGGAGGTCTGCCCGGCACCCTGTGGGCTCTCTCAACTGAGAAGAAAGTCGAATGTTTGCCCTGGAGTACCATTTTTGAGAGCCATTCTCCAATATATAAGTCCATGCTGGGGCCTTCCACCTGTTCCGGAAGACCCACTATGCATAAATTATTGCGGCGGGATCTGCCCTCTTGGTCCTCTACTCGAATACACAGCTGAGTCACCTCCTTTTGCAAAGCTCTGATGTCAGAGGTGGCGTCTGCGACCATTGGTCTGAGGGAGGACATTGCAGACTCCGTGTCCTTGACTCGTTCCTTCATTTTTTTTATGATCTTCCCGCATGTGGCTCATATCAATTCGCAATCTGTCAGGGAGACCAAATCCTCAGGTCCTGTGGACGTTCACAACATGTCCACCACTAGACAGCTCCAAAACTCTGATAGAAAATATCACAGAGCCTGAGAGAGTCCAAGTGGGGGAAAAGGGGATTAGGGAGGGAACAGCTGGGAAAAAGACCTGTAGGAAGCAAAAGGTTAAACAACACAATATCAAGATATAATCACAGTGACTTTTACTAGACTATGGTTCTAAGCGTTCTCATACTGTAACAATGGATAACCTAAGGATTGACTATCACTAGACCTCAAGAACTCTGGGTACCTGGAAAAAATCAAGAATGGTTAATACAATGTTTCATATGGACTTTTCATGAAATGTCACATACTGTCTAGGAATACAAGAACCTTCTAGAATAATGTTTCAGAACAAACATTGCATTTTAAACATGAGGACAAAGGCAATCTGAAACATTCCCAGGAAAACAATAGGAATTGTAGTAGGAACTTAATTTGCACAAAGAATGTCACATTTTGAATTTAGCGTCTTCAAAGAAAATCCAGAAGCCCAGGATAAATGTGTGCACTTTAATAAACACTACACATCAAAGTTTTAATTGCCATGAAATGATCGCGCACACTGTTGCCGATCTGAACATCAAGTTTTACATGCTGGGAATGAATCGCACACACTGTCGATTCTAACAAGGATGTGCAAATGCCACAAAATGATCGAGCACGCTGTTTCCGCTCTGAACATCAAGTTTTACATGCGGGAAATGAATCGCGCACACTGCCGATTCGAACAAGAATCTGAAAAATGCAAAGAAATTATCACGCAAGCTTTTGCCGATCTGAACACCAAGTTTTACATGCGGGAAATGAATCGTGTACACTGCAGATTCGAACAAGAACATGCAAATACCATGAAATGATTGCAAAAGCTTTTGCCGACCTGAACACCAAGTTTTACATGCGGGAAATGAATCGCGCACACTGCCGATTCGAACAAGAATATGCAAATGCCATGAAATGATCGCGCAAGCTTTTGCCGATCTGAACACCAAGTTTGACATGCGGTAAATGAATTGCGCACACTGCCGATTCGAACAACAACATGCAAATGCCATGAAATAATCGCGCAAGCTTTTGCCGATCTGAACACCAAGTTTTATATGCGGTAAATGAATCGCGCACACTGCCGATTCGAACAAGAACATGCAAATGCCATGAAATGATCGCGCAAGCTGCCGCCAATCTAAACATCAAGTTTTACATGAGAGCAATGACTTGCGTACTCTGAAAGTTTCACGAGTAGGCCCAAAACTCAAGAGCCTTTGAGAACGGGGTCGAGGGCCCAGCCCGACCTCCGCCTTACCACCCTGCTCAAGGATCACCAATATAATGCTGGGCAGGCCTGGAACATCAAGGTAGGCCTCCGGAAACGGGGGCTCAGGAAGTTGATGCTGCTCTGCACCGGGACCTCTGAATAGTGAGCACGTGGAGCTGGGCTGGCTCCCTTATATAGAGTCTGGCCCAGCCCACAAACCACACCCAGTTATGCTGCAGGGAAAGCTTCTAGAAGGTCCTAGAAAGGGACCACACCCTCACACACTCAGTAAGCCTGCAGCAATACATTGCAAATGAACAGATATTGCAAACATCGTTAGTAGTGTTTTTCAAGGTTAAAGTCTGCAATGCAAAAGGTTAACATACTGCATATAAATACAATGCATGAATAATGCCCTTGCATAAAGGCTGGGTTTTTGCATTTTTGTCGCCCGTAGAGTGCGCACTGTCCTGATGTTGACACAATCTTAGGTTCCAGTGTGGATTTGATGTTAAGTACAGGGCTTAGTATTTTGTTGAACCTGTGGGAGTGCTCCACTATAGTCGCCACCAGGGATTCGTGCAAGGGGTGCCTATGTTCTCCAGTCGCGTTGGCCCCCTGCGGCCAGGACACACTCATCGAGAGTCTGTCTATATTAGTACGGCCCATCCCCGTTCCGTCGTCCGCAGATGTTATGTTGCTTGATGCCGCAAGACCAAGCAACAGATCCTATTATTGTGATGTGGTCAGATCACAGTGGGGCACCCACATGACAGGGAGCCCACTGTTTCTATCCCTTAGATTGTTCTTATTTTTGTATGTTGCGCAGAGGTGAGGTATCCTTCCCAGTTCTATGCTTCAGGAAATTGTGGACCCGTGCCCACATGTCCTTGTCATTGATCTTCCCCAGTGTTCCCATGTGTCCTCCTTGCTTCCAGTCGGTAGTCGCTTATGCCAAGTCTCATCGCATCCGGTCTATACCTGCTCCAGCCGGCAGTGTGCTGCCCTGTCTACTTCTTTTACCATTACACAGAGCTTGGGTCGTTATCCCAGGGTGGGGGGGCAAAGAGAGGGTTGCATCTATCCAGCCCCTCCGGGGGCGTACCGGGCAATCCTTCTCATGCTCCCCTCATTCTGTGCAGCAACCCCCTCTGGACTCTATTGGGCCTTAAAAGGTGGTTGTTATTGATTGCTCTGTGGGGAGGGTCACCTTTCTGATCTCAGGTGCAAGGCTGCCAGGTCAGGTGCTCCTGTCTGCAGGACTCCGACAGGCGGGGTCCGCTGGTGGGGATGCCTGAGGCGGTCGCCCCTCCTGTGCTGCGCCCTCTCTCCCAGCTGCAGCACCCCGACACTCCAAGCACAGCCAGAGATGCGCCCGGGGAGGTCCACCGGCACTCCACAGCACCGCTCCATGGCTCCCAGTAGTCGCCGGCTGTGCAACCCCCCCAGAGAGGGAGTGCCCAACTCTGCAGGGCCCAAGTCGCTGCTCTGGCATATTGAGTGCTTCTGCTCCCGTCCCCCTGACAGAAGATGCGGCCGCGGGGCACCCAATCCTGTGCCGGCGCCACACTCCCACAGCTGGCCGCGGTGATGTTCCACTGTTTATGCCACAAGCCTTACGTATTTTGCCCCCTTCGGCAGCAGCCAGGTGTTAGCTGATTTTGGGGGCTCTTGTTTCGGTCAGTTCAGAGGCCTGATTTAGGCAATTTAAACAGGATGTTCTTAGGGCCTGGAGCAGAGTCAGACGTCTGCTCTGGTCGCCATCTTTGCCACGCCCCCCAGCGACTGAGTAGCCTTAATGTGTAATATTATCACAATACCCCAAAGATGATCCTTGGATTCACACTATTAAATCCTTAGCTCAGTCCTGGTAGAGTGGCAAAGAGCAGTCAGGCTTTATTAGATGAACATGTAGTAAGCATTTCAGAGTACCAACTTGGATGATAAGTAATTGACATGACTCAACACAAATCTTACACAGATTTATAAAAATAAATTTTATTTTTATTTATTTTTGACAACAAAACGAATGGAATAGTTTACAAGTAATCAGAGTTATAGATTTTAGAAAGAATATTAAATCAGTGCAAAGTAATACATGGGAATATAATATTGTGGTCATTGGTGGAAAAAAACATTAGTGGCAATCGGTCACTTCGAGGCTGAGCTACGTGGAACCTTTTCAGGGGTAAGGTTGTGGAGTCCAGGTGCAGAGTTATCCTGGCTGTCTGGGTGCGGAACAGGAGCTACGGGTGGTGCTTATTTTACTGCTTACACAGTGCTGCAAGAAACAAGATGCAAAAACAAAGCAGGGGCCTTGTTGTTGAGGTCAGATGCAGGTTGCATGGTGTTCCCTGTAGCTACAGCATCGAGTGTGGCGGTGTGTTACCGGGTTGGTGACCAACAAGCCTTGGTAGCAGTAAGCAGCACGAAAAGATTCTGGAACTTCACTAGGTCCGAGGGAGTGATGTAGTGGCCTGAAACTTTGGTGCAGGTGAGACTACAACTCCCACAATGCACTAAACCAGCTAGACTTGGGCGATCCCATGGAGGGCCAAATGGCCAGTGATTCTTTGGATCCAGTGACTGTTTTTACCTACAGTTTGCACGTGACTAGTGTCACTAGTCCAAGGGAGACTGAGGGTGCCTCTGGCTTCCTCAGGGGTCCCTCTCTTTGGGGGTGCCCAGGTTCAGCCAAGGACGATGGTCATTCATGTAGTTCCAAGTCTGATGCCACAGTGACACAGTATCCCTCTTTTCTTTTGGTGCTGTGGGCAAAGTCCTGTTTTCTCCACTGGGAGTCAGCCCTGATGCATATCAGAGGTGGTGCAGCCTTTGAAGTTCACCGCCTTTACTAGCCTGCTTGGGAGGAGTAAGGCGTGACCTCTTTCCTGCCCAAGCCTTTGTTCCTGGTTCCTGGGCGGAATATGTGACAGAACAACTAGGTCCTTAACAACTATAGCCTAAACCACTACTGCTAAACAACTAAAAAGTCTCTACAACTAAGTACTGAACCACTACTGTCTAACCAACAATTGTGCCTGAATAACAATTGCCTGAACAACTAATATATATATATATATATATTCTAAACAACTACTACACCATAAAAAACAAAAAGAAAACCTTACCTTAAAATTAGTTGTTCAGGCAATTGTTATTCAGGCACAATTGTTGTTTAGACAGTAGTTGTTCAGTACTTAGTTGTAGAGACTTTTTAGTTGTTTAGCAGTAGTGGTTCAGGCAAGTAGTGGTTTAGACCTAGTTGTTCAGGATGTTTCCCTCCTGGGAGTGTTCACACTGCCAGGCAGGAGGTCAGAATCATGTCTTGGTGGCAGCAGGCACAGGAAAGAGGGGGTGGTCAACCAGTGAAGCTCGGATAACCAGGTTGGCAACCTTTAAGGTCGCCACCAGGGCACAAGATTCATGTCGGAGTGAGAAGGCATGTCGTTTGATACCAAACATGACATATTTTAGTGCTACCATAATGGAGCTGCCAATCTTGAGGGTGCCCGTTTGGCAGCTCATACTCCAATGAGTTGTTTACACTTATAGTAGTTTCCAGTGGGGAACACCACTATAGGGTCATATAGGATTCCTCTCATATGCCCACACCTTTAATATAATGCACCCTACCTCTTGGGCTGAGGAGGCCTAACCTTAGGGGTGTCTTACATATATTATAGGCAGTGCAGTTGACTGTGCCACACATGATGAGGGCATAGTCGAATTCGAGCAGTTTACACTGCTCCTGCAGTCTGTAATAGCAGGCATGCTGTCACTAGTTTGTTTGGGTCACCCAGGGTGGTACAAATCCGTGCTGCAGCCCTGGAGACACCTTTGCCACCTATGGCCTGGGTATCTCTGGTACCATCTACCAGGGCCTTGTAAGGGGTAAAGTCTTTGCTAACTTGGGATTACCAAATTGAACATAACAGTTCTGGGTGAGAGCACAGGCACTGAGGTCTAGACAGCAGATGCCAGTGAACTATCAGAGTCATAACCCTCAGCATTTGGGCCAAACGTTAGGGGGTGACCATACATAAATGGGCACTTTCCTACAATAGTGTCTCTCAGTCCCTGCCTGTCAATACTAAGACGGCAGGGGAGAAGTAAATATTCCACAATAGGGTTAAGGCACTCTGCCTCAGCACTGGGCTACTACCACAGAGGGGGGTGAAGTAATAGAATATTCCTGCACAACCTAGTGTGGGTGTAATACCACTCGACCCGTCTCGCTTATCAGGGCGAGAACCAGTTGGAGGGCTAAGTCCCTGATCACCAACCAACACAGGAGCTTCCCAGCCTTATCCCCCATTTCATAAACCCTGCCTTGTGAAGCAAGATGTGCCGAGGCAGTGGTGTCAAGCTGCTCCTGGCAGAGAGCCAGCCTCTTCAGGTCTGATGCATGTCTCAGTGGGGCAGTAGAGTTGATGATGTAGGTCTTCTCTGCCAACCATAAGTCTTGTTCGAGGGTCAATACCTCCCTACTTCTGCAGGACTGGGTGGCAGCCTGATATGATATGACCTGGCCATGAAGAATAGCTTTCAGGGCTTCCCACAATGCAGTAGGGGATTCAACTGAGGAAGTATTAGTTGCAATGTCTTATAACTTTAAAAAGTCTGGGTCTGTCAACCACCACAAGCTAAGGCACTAGTGGTATATTTGATGATGCCTGGAGGACCTTAGGGGCATGGTCTGTCAGCACGCATGGGAGAATCCAGACGTTAACTACCCTTGTCGCATTTAAGGAGGGTATAAAAAAAAATAGTCAAATTGAGTGGAGAATTTGTGGAAGTAGGAGTAGAAAGTGTATTCCCTGGATTGGGCGTTGGTCAGGCACCATGTGTCGGAGAGGATCAGGGAGGAGTCCAAGGCTGTCCAAATCATATGTGCGATTACTGGAGTCCAAGTGAAGGTCCATCACAGAATTAAAGTCTCCTTTAAAGAGAATGGGGCCAGGGAGGGATTGAAGGAGTAAGAATGCAAGTGCCTGCAGCATTGGGGATACTAGCGTGGAGGGAACATGGAGAAAATCGTCCATGGGTCTACCCATATCTCCCTTTCGAAGGACGAAGCAGCCAAGGGCTGCTGATGTTCCAGGCGAGGGCGGTTAATTGGTTAGTTGAGTCTGTTATGAAGGATGAAGTACACAGGTCAATGCGAGGGGGAATGGGCAAACAGTGCAGCGGGCAATGAGAATAAGGAAAAAAAACAGAAAAAACCATTGAAACAGATGAACACCCCAACAAAATGCCCCCCTACACTTCCACCTCAGAAGCATCTGTTGCTCCAGTACACAACAACTAATATCTAGGTGGATAACAAATCAGAGGAGACCACCTGAGTTCCAACTTTCCCCAGCCAAAGCAAGTCTAAGTGAAGGGTATTGTAGTGCTGGCAGTAATAATCAAGAAGAGAGTAGACTGGTACAGTCTTTGGGATGGATCAGGAAACAGCTGGCAGTCTTTGGTTGTCCGGGAGGCATTAGCAGAAATTGGTAACGCAGACCGAGGGGAATGGAGAGGTCACCCAGACATGCACCCCCCATTGTTATGCTGTTCCTACTTTGGCAATAGGCCTGCTTGTTTAGGGCGGCAAAATGTATGGGAGACTAAGGGGGTCATTATGACCCCGGCGGTAGGTGATAAGGTGGCCAACTTGCCAATTTACCATTCCTACCGCCATGTCAGTAGCAGCCGCCAGGCCGGAGATATCAATCTCGCGGCCGCTATAGTACCACCAGCGGCATTATGAGCCAGCCTACTGCCATGGTTTTCGTGGCATTAGCAAATGCCAGGAGAACCATGGTGGTAGGTCCTACCATTGATAGGGAACTCCTTCCCTGTCACTGGTAGGAGGTTCACCCACCCCCCCAAACACTCCCTAGACACCCCCCAACCTCCCTCCATCCAAACTCCCCCCTTCCCATCCCTCAACCCCCCTAAAACGCACACACCCACATACACGCCCCACTCATACACCCACTCGCTCCCACTGGGATACACGCAGACATCCAGTCATGCTCGCACACATCCGTACACACATTCACACTGACATGCAGACACACATTCACATTTCCATTCTTACATTCATTCACACACATACATACACCCACGCAAACAACACTACACACACAGACGCATACATGCACACACTCACACACACAACCCCCGCAACACACACACACACAACACCCCCCACTCCCTCCCCTGTCGGAAGCCCAACTTACCTTCATACAGCTGGTCTTCCAACAGGGAACAGGACGGGACGCCGCTGCTGCCAGCAGCGCCCACCAGCAGAACACCACCAGGCTGTATCATATGTCAGGATACGGCTGGCGGCGGTCTACTGGCATGGCGGTGCTAGTGGTAGCAGCGCCACCTTACGACCATCCACCCGCATTGCCATGGCCAGATTTCCGCCCTTCTTGTGGCGGAAGTCCGGCTGTGGTCATAATCTGGTGGACTCGATGGTAGCCGCAGCGACGGTCTTTTGGCGGCCGTCACCACGGTGGTAGGCGGTGTATACTGCCAATGTCATAATGTGGGCCTAAGTCTATTCACACAGTTAGTAACTGCAGGCCTAACTCCTGGCTAGCTCACAGTGCCTCACCTAAACCTCGAAACCCATAGGGGTAAAAGGTTGTTATAGCAACCTGAACATGACACTCCATTTTTCCAGGGGAGCCTTGGAAACAGATTATGGGGGTCATTCCAATGTTGGCGGGCGGCGGAGGCCGCCCGCCAGAATTCCCCCCTCCGAAATACCGCGCCGCGGTCAAAAGACCGCGGCGGGTATTACAAGTTTTCCCCTGGGCTGGCGGGCGGTTGCTGAAAAACCGCCCGCCAGCCCAGGGGAAAACGACCTTCCCACGAGGATGCCGGCTCGTAATCGAGCCGGCGGAGTGGGAAGGTGCGACGGGTGCAGTGGCACCCGTCGCGTATTTCAGTGTCTGCAAGGCAGACACTGAAATACTTTGCGGGGCCCTCTTACGGGGGCCCCTGCCGTGCCCATGCCATTGGCATGGGCACGGCAGGGGCCCCCAGGTGCCCCGCGACCCCCCCCTACCGCCATCCTGTTCATGGCGGCTTTCCCGCCATGAACAGGATGGCGGTAGGGGGGGGTCGGAATCCTCATGGCTGCGGAGCGCGCTCCGCAGCCATGGAGGATTCACACGAGCAGCGGAAAGTCGGCGGGAGGCCGCTGACTTTCCGCTTCTGACCGCGGCTGAACCGCCGCGGTCAGAATGCTCGTTGGAGCACCGCCAGCCTGTTGGCGGTGCTCCCGTGGTCGGTGGCCCTGGCGGCCACCGGCCGCCAGGGTCAGAATGACCCTCTATGTTCCTTTCGTATTATTACTCATGCATACCAAGAGGAGACAAAAAGAAGCGAGATACATTTTCATCACAATTATTGAAACAATTGTAATCTACTATATAAAGAGTGAGCTAGGATAATTAGGCAGGTGAAACAAAGCAAGGCAATTAGTATTAGGAGCATTGTAAAGAAGATGAGCAATCCAACCATGATGCAAGTGGTTCTAGATGTGCCAGAGGTTCCTACCTAATCCTAAGCCTATTCTGAGAGAATAGTGGTTGTAACCCTCTGCCTGACCTGATCTAACTGATTAGCCCTGGCCCCATACCTGAAAAGAGAGTCACGACACACATGGCTGGAATGCCCTCTGCCCCCTTTTGGTCAGTGCACCATTTATATAATAAACCATATCACATTGGAAATGCTCTTTTGATGCAATGCTGTGTGTAGGTGATAGACGCTGTCTCCTGAACGGGCATCTAGCATATTGTGTAGTAAGTACCACACCCTTGAGCAGGAAGTACTGATTATATGTCGTGCAAAGGCTAACTAAATGTGCACTGTATTCCTTGATTTTCTAGAATAAAAGAAAACTGATAAAATGTGTAAAAGCCATTGCTGAAAAGCAGCCTTACTAAAATGAATACAATGTGAACAAAACAGGAACTATAAAACTAAGCTACAACAGGGTTGACCAACCAGGGTCGAAGACCTCCTTATAACACCTTCAGGATTTGAGGAAGCCCACCTATTAGAGTTTCTGTGGCCTTGTTGCATTGATCCCGCGTGTTTCTTGAGGATGGCCTGTGTCCCTGCCTCTTCCGCATCAGTAGAAAACCTAGAAGGCAGGGCATTGCACTGAAAGGGAAGTTGTTCCATGACCCATGTTAGGGCTTCCTCAAGGTTCCCAAGAATCCTGACTTGGAGTCGTGCAGTACCTTAAGGAATGCCAGAAACAGGAGCATGTAGCAAATCCCCTTGGAGTATAGCTGTTGCTTGACTCTTTCATAGGTCCTGTGCTGCTGTTGCACCACACGGGTATAGTCTGGAAAAATCATGACACAGGCACCCTGATAATGGAGGTCACCCAACCCCCTACAGCCTGACAGAGGATTGCGCTCTGCTCATCATAGTTCAGAAACTTTGCTTTGATTGGACACGGTGGGGATGCTGCACATGGGAGTGATGTGCTCTCTCCACCACAAAGCTAGATAGGTAGGAGGCGTGCTCCCAGGAAGTCAACCAGGTTTCCAGGAATTGCTTGGGAGATTGACACTCTGCTTCCTCTGCAAATCTAACACGCACAGGTTACAAAGGCAGGCCCGTCCCTTGACACCCTTAGCCGGGGCCTCCAGCATTGCACAAGCTGCGGAGAGGCAAAGGATCGTTGACTTAAACTCCTTCACAGTGTCTTCTAGTTTGGTGATCTGGCCCTCTGTCTCTGTGCCACCGTCTGCCACTCCCCACAGATCTTGATGCAGAAGGGAGACCTCCGCCCCCACCTCACCAATCTTGGTTTCCAAAGAAGATCGGGAGGCTTAGATGGCCTGTAGAATGGTATTGGTGTTGGCAGGGTTAGGAGTCAAGGCAGGGTGGTCCGGTAGGGGTGAGGATCCTTTGAGTGCTGTGGCAGGAGCAGTGTAGCAATCTAATTTGGTTTGTGACTGGGAAGTGAAAGGTTTGACGTGGCCCAGGCCCATGGCAGCAGAGGTGATGAACCGCCAGGAGGCAGAGGAACCCCAATGTCAGTGACCCATCTGCCAGACAAAGCGGTGTAAGGAAACAGAGGAGGGGGAGGCCCCAAGGTAGTTTGAGCAGGCTTGCCCCCACATTGGCCTGCATGCCCCCCGATGGAAGCCACATTGGGGGGAGAGCATGAGCAGCCAGGTCCCAATCCAGGAGGGCTCCTGCGGGAGATGAGTAGAGAGGCTCAGGGAGGGAAAAGGGATTTGAGGGTAATGCCATCTCACAATGGGGTCAGCAATCCGGGATCTTGGGGGAAAAGATGGCCAGCTGGACACAGGGAGTCTTGAGAGCAGCAAGAAGTAGGGGTGTGAAGTGCCACCCACTATTTGCCCTCTGGGTTTTCTCCCCGAGGGGTGCCGCACAGAGTTGAGTTTGCCAGGTGTAGCATATTTGCCAAGGGACCCGACAAGGTGATGGGGAGAGCAGAGCTTGTGGTCGCCACTCTGCCCCCTCATTCCATCTCCCTCGAGAGCTGAGGCAGCGTAGACCACTGTGTTGGGCTATAGTCAAGGCCCCACTGCAAGGGGGCATATTGAAGCATGTAGGAAACAAGGCCCAGCGGGTCGTCCCCACCACGAGTAAGGTCCTCCGGGGCCCAACGCTGAAAAGGGGGGCATAGGTTCTCGCTGGCGCTACCACTGCAGGGTGGTCGCTCCTGGGTCACATCCTCCAGGGATTAAATGGCGCAAGTTGCTGCGTAGCATCTTTCCAACAGAACCCTCCTGGGTCGCCGTCACCTCTAATGAAGTCCTCAAGGGTACTGCATTGTGCCAGGAAATGCAGTATCCTGGTCCCGCTCGGCCTCACAAAGCTGCGTACTCAGGGCTGATCCCTACTGGCTGACATGCGGTGTCATCTTCAATGACCCCCCTCCCAGGGGCACAGCACTGCAGGGAATATGTAGGGCCTGGTAGGTCATCAAGGCCCCAGGGCCCAATGATGAGGACAGGGGTACGACCACCAATGCCCATCTGGCCCAGGGCCTTCTGCGGCAACATCTCACCTCGTCAGTGCACACAGGCTCGTCAAGGGGGTCAGAGGCCCGCCGCCTTCCACGATGTTCACAAGCTACACCATAGACACAGCTCTGCAAAGGTCTGTGCCGTCGGGAGTCACCATGGGCCATTGGGTACCAGAATGGAGGCAGAAGTACTCTCCTGAGGGGTGCAGAAAGCAGCTGGTAACAGCGTGTTGGAGTCCCTGCCAGCACTGAGGATTACGGCCGATGGTCGGGAGCTCAGTAAAGAGCATCCAACATCTTGGCCCTGTTGGCCATGTTCCCTCAATCACATTTATTATACTAGTTGTAGCACTATACCTATGCCAGTTGTCCACTCTGATCTTGTGGCTCTGGGGGAGATAACAGGTGTGAAAAATGAGTGCGATGGAGTTAGAGGTCTGCCGTGAAAGACTGCAAGGCAAAGTTTGTAGATTAGTCCTCTGCAGCAGGACACAACTTTGAAATGGGTGCCTTTGTGAATTACAGTTTCAGAATGCTGTGGAGGATAGGAGGTGTTGCTGTTTATTAGGTGGCCTGGTGCCAATTGCAGTCCTCAGAGCCACAGAATGGGTGGCCTAAAACTCAGCCCGATACGAACCATATGTATATGTTTATCAAGAGGAACCCGTTGTAGGAAACACTCTTTGTCTTAGAAGGGAGTGAAGTTGATCCTAATCTGTACAAAATGCTCAGAAATGCATTTGAAAAACAATGCCATCACAAAAAAATAAAATATATTTTGGTCAAAATAAACTCCAAATTGTGTAACGCTGAACTCTAGGAGGCACTGTAAAAAAAAGCTTGTTTCTGGTGTACTTGCTTTCTCAGGCTCGAGAATGGGATATGCCATCAAAACTTGTCTGATGTTCTATCCACAGTATTACAGATGTGATAGGCCATAATTCACTTGTAATATAGTGGACCGGATATCCACCACGATTGTGGCAGAGTAAGCTCTCTGCCGAACTCTGAATCAGGTCCTTGTTAATAAAGACTGCAACTCTCCTCTGCCATAGTGAATGTGCCTCTTTCTAGTTGTCCAAAGTCGAATAATGGAAGAAGTATGGTTGTGAATAAATATCTCACGTTATTTTCTGCATTTCTCATTTTCAGTAATATGAGTTGAAGAATTCTCCTAATGGATGCTTACGAGACATAACAAGTATGGCACACTGTCAGTGTCAAGGGGTTTCTCATGATTAGGAGGGCAAAATTAGTAGATCAGTTACTTGCTGCACAACACCATGAACAAGATTTTTCCTACACAGCTGAATTAAAACCCTTTTCTTGCCTGACATCTGGTTGTAGTCACATAACTCGGTCTGTATCCGGGATTCAAAACCATTGGAATTTTTTTTAGAAAATCTCCCTGTTGTTGCTTGACCTTGTTATGTGTTACCTTCGTTTTGCTATTTCCTTAATATTCAAAACCTGTGGTCTACATCCCAACCAGCGGTTCATCACTGACTAAAGTATAGTAGCTATAGACTTTTAACCATAATTTGATATGGCACTTTTCCATCTCTGAACATTTCCTATAAGGCTGTTGCCCTTCTAGAACCCAACTCAGATTTTAACCAGTGTATTCAGAGTATTAATTGGACTCTCGTGCTTGCCATTCAGCCTTTTACTGAATGTGTGACTGGGCACGGGCAGGATAACTCAGTCATGGGTATTGATGTGTATCCTTCTACAGCTTCGGTTTATATCATGATATTCTCTATCTTTTGGGTGAATCTAAAACATTTCTCAAAAAACACTTTAGGCTACTTAGTTTGTCCCGAGCTATAGGTGTATTGCTGTATCGATCATTGTGACTGTTATGATCAACTGTCCATAATTCCACATTTAAAGATGTGAAAAGATTCAATGCTGTTTAGGCAGCCTGGTTAATGTAAGCTGATGGGCCTTGTTCAGTGTTTAGGGTTAGGTTAGGTCCTAGTCACTGTTTTGTGAATATACTGTGAATACATTTTCTTAAAGGAGATACTCCTCCTTTGGATGTTTTCTGAAAGTGATCTACTACTACTACCTTGAAGACAATATATCAGCCTAACACTTTGGTGATCATTATGACATTGGTGGTCTATTCTGAAGACCGCTGTGATGACGGCCGCCAACAGACCGCCGCAGAGGCAGTAATCCACCCGCCAGATTATGACACACAAACAAAACTGACAGACAACTGCCACAACCATAAGTCTGCCAGACCCAACTAAGGCGAAAAACAATCGGACCCACCATCCTCACCGCTATGCCAGCAAAACACCACCTTCCAAATTATGACCCACGAATCACCACAGCGGACATCCAAAGGCGGTCAACCATTGGCAGTGCACACCGCTGCGGCAGAATTGGGCTCCCGTCACCACTACAAGCCAACATTGGCCAGTTCCAAAACCCCACACCTGACACATAAACACACATCCTACACACCTACCAACAGCACTATAAAGCACACCCCCACACAACCCACAATCCCTTGCAAACACAAAAGGACTGCCACACCTTGCCAGGCCAATCCCTTACAGAACTGCACACACACACCAAATCCACCTATACATCCGTCACGCATCACACACCACACACCCTACCACAACACTGAACACCCTCTGCACAACACACACAACAAACAATAGGCATATCCCCACAAAAGCACCCCTGTTTCACAGATGAGGAGTTACGGGTGATGGTAGAGGAAATCCTAAGAGTGGAGCCACAGCTGTTTGGTGCACAGGTCCAGCAAATCTCCATTGCCAGAAAGATGGAGTTATGGCGGAGAATAGTGGACAGGGTGAACTCCGTGGGACAATATCCACGCATAAGGGACAGCATCCGAAAGAGGTGGATGCACCTACGGGGGAAGGTGTGTTCCATTGCATCAAGGCACCAGGTCGTCATCATGAGGACTGGCGGTGGACCCCCACCTCCTCCTCCACAGCTGACAGCATGGGAGAAGCAAGTCATGGCAATCCTGTGACCTGAGGGCCACACTGAAGTCACCATTACTATCCTATTTCCACCAATTCATATATGGCATGTCACTCCCTCACCCAGACTCCCCACACCCCATCCCACACAGTGCACCACCCCAATGACCACATGTAAATCTGTACCCCTGCATGCCCTACCCACTGCAGGCACACCCTTCCGAGCACTGCATGCACTCCCACCAGCAATGCATGGACAATATGTAGTACTACCAATCCCACAATCCAACACCATACACTACCAAAAGTGGGAGGACAACACCAAACCCATAGGGAAAGGTAGAAATGCAGAAAATGTGACAGACAATGCCCCTAACAAATCACTTACATCCCCACAGGTGCCCCCAGCCAATGTCAGCGGCGAGCAGGTACCACGGCAACCCAGTCCTCCACCAGAAGTTCCCCCCAGTGATGACAGCAACTCTGGATGTCCTGAGCTGGATGAGCTCCCTGGCCCATCTGGGACCACAGGTCAGTTGGCTTCCACATTCCACAGTCTGTCCACCACAGGGCCCCCCCATCTGACTCATACACCACAGCAGCTACCAAACATCCCCAATTCCCTGCCCTGGGTCACATCGATGAATATTGTTGCCACCTGTACAGGGACCGACAACACACAGGGAAGAAGAAGGAGGTCCTGGTGTAAGTGGTAGTGGGCACACTGTTCAGGGAACACAGTCACAGGGGGCCAGGGACAGGGGGAGGTCAGCTGTGCGCAGGGGGGCCAGGCCCAGGGAACCGACTGCCCAGGAGGCACTCACACATGTCCTGGGGGCATACCAAATATCCCAGGACAGGATGGGCCAAGTCATCACCATCAGGCAGGAGAACCAGCGGCTGCATCTGGTACACCACCAGGAGGCCATGCAGAAGTCACAGGGCCTAAATGCCAACATGGCCTCCATTGTAGGGGTACTGGGTGACATGGCCAACACCATGCAGAAGAACAGAGCACACCAGCTGCCCACTACCACTAGCCACTCCACTCAGCAGCCATCAAAAAATGCGCAGCTAGTGTACAGGAGGACCTCCCACAGGATCCACAAAGCACCACCACCCCTCCCTTGGCAGTAGAAGAACCACCCTGCAAACTTTCCCTGCAACCCAGACTGACACCAGAGACTGTTACTATGACCACCACCAGGAAATAAGCCCCTCCAGAATGTCCCCCTTGTGTGCCACTGAGTCACCTTGTTCACATTATACTGCCATTGCTCCTCATCCTGTGATCCCATGGCCATTGCACCTGTGCTCCAGACCAACTGGACCAGTACACTGTGGTTTTCCTCAAACATCACCCCACTCTATTGCACTATTCCTTCATTATTGTCACTTCAATAAACACCCTTGAACACAAGTGGAGTAATAGTGCTTTATCAGACAGAAATGTGCTATGTAATGAACTGTATTATCCTGTGCAAATGTCCTGTAAAATGTGAATCCATCAAACAAATGTTGTTAAGCAGTCTGTAGCCATCACATCAGTACACTGTTGTGACCACAACAACATCAGCAAAAAGGGAAGACATAAGTGACAGTCAATTGAAAGGTTAAGGCAGTGATTGGCTAAACACAGCTGGCACACAGCACTCAACAGAAATGGAGACATGAACAGATCTACAGACTTAACTGAGTGTCATTGGAAGTACTGCTGTATGATATGTGTCCTGTTGTCCACATCCTCCTCCTCCTCCTCAATGTCCTCTGGTGCCACAGATGCATTGTCACCCCCCCTCCTGTTGCAGGTAGGGCACATGGCGTCTGAGGGCCAAATTGTGCAGCATGCAGCATGCCATCACAATCTGGCAGACTTTCTTAGGGGCATAGCATATGGACCCAACTGTCAAACGGAAGAACCTGAACCTGGCTTTCAGTTGGCAAAATGTGCATTCTACAACCCTTCTGGTACGGCCATGTCCCTCATTGTACCGATTTTCAGCCCCTGTTCTTGGATTCCTAATAGCGGTCAACAGCCAGGACAGGTTTGGGTAGCCGGAGTCACCTGGAATTAGTGAGGGACACACATTACCCATATACAGGTGCATGGAGTACACCTCCAGTTGCCATACACTGACATACATTGTGTGAAGACTCATGCTCACCTATGAGCCACTCTCTGTGCCTCTGTAGTCGTGCCGTCACATGTGGGATGCTGCTATTCCTCAAGACATAGGCATCACGCACAGATCCAGGATACTTGGCAGTGAGTGGTAGATGTACCTATCTGCAAGGCACACCATCTGGACAATAACTGAGTGGAAACTCTTCTATTCCTGTATACCTGCTCATTTGCTCTGGGAGGGACCAAGGCAATATGGGTCACGTCAATGGCCCGATCACATGTGGTATGTGTCCCATGGCATAGAATCCAGCCTTCACACTGGGCATATCTTCACTCTGGGGGAATGCGATGCAGCTGCTCATGTGTTTGAGCAAGGCAGCCAAAACTCTTCCAGTCACTATCGAAAACATTGGCTGCGACATTCCTGCAGCCAAGCCCACTGTCACCTGGAATGAACCACTTGCCAGGAAGTGAAGCACTGAGAGTACCTGTACTACAGGGGGAATAGCTGTTGTGCTACAGATAGCAGGCTGTCAGAGTCACCAGATCCTCGGGGTCTGTGCACATTCCCAACACTTCCACAACAAGACAGCTCCAATACTCTGATTTGAATTGTCACAGAGTCTAAGAGAGTCCAAGTGGGGAAATGGGGATTAGGAAGGGAACAGCTGGGAAGGAGACCTGTAGGAAGCAAAAGGGTTACAACACACAATATTAAGATTACATCATATGAATCAATACTAGGCTATGACTCTAAGCATGGTCATTCTGAAAGCATGGACAACCTAAGGATAGACTTAAAATTACTAGGTTTCAAGATGACTGGATACCTGTGAGGAAATCAAGAAAGGTTAAATGCAACTTTCAAATTCAAGTATTATCCTTTGCATGAGGATCAGGAAACAATCTGAATGATTTCTAAACCATCATATGAATCGTGTTTGAGAAACATATTAGGAACACACAACATTAAATCTAGAACTCTGGCTTTTTTGTTCTCTCAAATTTCCGGAACATGAATTGCTCACATTGCAGATTTTTACATGAGTAGTAAATACAATGGAATGATTGTGCACCATGAATAACACAGATTAGAATCGAGAAATCAATCACACGACTGGCCAACTCGAAAGCCACCAAGTGAATACCTTAAAATGGTAGCGCATAATGAACACTGTGATTTTAAACACAGAAAAGGAATCGCGTGGCTTGCCGATTCGAATGTCACCAAATAAATGTCAGGAAATGGTAGCATACAATGAGTAACATGAATTATACACAGGAAATGAATCGCGCCTCTTGCCGATTCGAGTACCACCATGTAACTGCCAAGGAATGTTAGTGCACAATGAATTTCAAAGGTTAAAGCACAAGAAAACGAATCGCATGTCTTGCCAATTTGAAGGCCACCATGTAACTGCCAAGGAATGGTAGCACACAATGAATAACATGAATTAAGCACGAGAAAAGAATAGCGCGTCTTGCCGATTCGAGTATCAGCATGCAAATGCTACGAAATGACCAAGCGCACATTCACACGCACAAGAGTAAAATTGTTTATCAGGCAAAGATTAGGCCCAAGAACTCGAGAGTCTTCCATAATGGGATCGGGGGCCCAGCCCGACCTCCGTCTTACCGCCCTGATCTAGGATCACCAATTAAAGTGAAAAGGGCAAGGCCTGGAGGATCAAAGTAGGCCACCGGAACAGGAGCTCAGAAAGTTGCTGCTGCTCTGCACCGGGACTTCTGAATAGTGAGCACGTGGAGCTGGGCTAACTCCCTTATATAGAGTCTTGGCCCAGCCCACAAACCACACCCAGGCATGCTGCAGGGAAAGCTTCTTTAAGGCCCTGGAAGGGGACCACACCCTGACACAGTCTGAAAGTCTGCAGCAGTACATTACATGTGAACAGTATTTATATGCATGCTGAACATAAGTCTTCAAGATTAAACTCTTCAATGCAAAAGGTTAAACAACATCATATCAGCACAATGTATAAATTATGCTAGCTTGAAATTGTTAGGTTTTTGCATTCTAGTCGCCCGTAGAGCGCGCACTGCCCTGATGTTGACAGCAGGCATTAGATCTGGCTCCAATTGTGCACACAGCTCAGCAATGGGGCCCTGTCCAGATGATAGGTGAGTATGATGTGCTGGTTCTCCAGTGTAGCCAAGTCCACAAGGGGTCTGTACATGGGTGCCTGCCTCCTCATCCTCATCCTCTGCAGTAGTTGGATATAAGTGAGCCAAAAGTAAAATGGGTGTGACTACAGGACCTATGGACACACAACATTCAAGTACACAGAGCATGTATGTATGTCGGATACTGGAATTGTCTAGGTGTGAACAGTCGACACCAATGATGCACATATTTATTACCAACATGAGTACTAGCAGTTGCAAATGGCAACCATCTGTCCTGCACGCAGGGACAGGTGAAAGTGATTTAACTCCGCTGGCATTAGGTGTCATGATGGAAGGCAGTCTGCACTGCTGTGCTACTCCTCATTGGCTAACATGGGGCTCTATGGAGTACAGGAACCAATAATGATCAATGCCGGTGGTGCAGTGTTCACCGCCGTGAACGTGACCGCCATTTTCTTTCTACCACTTCACTTGATTCCTGACTCTCCACATTACTACATCTCCACTGTGTGTGCTGCTGTGACCTGTGTCTGGAACCTGCGATGGCCCATGCTACAGGGGAAAGGGCCCTAGCCTTCACATCCGAGGAGTTGTAGAAGCTTGTGGATGGGATCCTACCCTTACATGGCCAGTTGTATGGGCCTACAGACAAACAGGTGAGTACATCATGGGTACGTTGTTTGCGACATAGCTGCAGGTAGATGAATGTGTGTGCTAGCAGTGTGTCAGTTGGGGGAGTGTTGCTGCATGCAATGTGTATACAGAATTACTGGTCATGATGAGGGGCAAATTCAGTATGTGAGCCATTTGTGTGACAGACTGGATTGTATAGTTCATGGTGTCCTTCTGTCTGTGTCTACTCAGCAGGTCAGTGCCCATCAAAAGAAAGGGTTGTGCCATACCATCGCCAAGGATATGCAGACCCTGGGCGTCCATAGCCGGCAGAGCACCGCCTGCAGGAAACGGTGGGAGGACCTGAGATGCTGGGCCTGGAAGACCACTGAGGCCCAGTTGGGGACGGCCTACCAACGAGGGAGGGGTGCCTGTCGGACCCTGACCCCTCTAATGGCCCGGATACTTGCAGTGGCCAATCAGGATTTGGATGGGTGTTTCAGGGCAGCACAGCAGCCACACGGGGGGGAGTACAGCTTGCTTGATATTTTGTATTTGTTGCCTGCCCTGGGGTTTGGGTGCAAGTTTCTAGTCAGTGGATACCCTAATATACTGGTTTAGCTGTTCCTGTGTGGTCCTGCTTAGCTATGTATATTATATGATGTGTTTCCACCAGGCTTTTGGTGGAGGTGATCCCGCCCCGGAAATCTTGGCGGTCTGCTATGTCATAATATGGTGGATGGGTCGTTGTCTTTCGCCTGCCTGAAGATGGCTACCGCCGTGGTCAATGGACGGACCGCACTGGCGGTTCAGGTGGTACACTGGCTGTTTATGGGAGGTATCACCGCCATGGTCATAATGTGGCAGTCTTCACCGCCGGCCTGGTGATGGTACTACTGCCATCGCCGGTGTGGCGGTCAGCTGACCGCCAATGTCATAATGAAGGCCTATATGTCAACCTGACAGTGACACATTTACCTACTACTTTGGCAACCCCAATATTTCCTATACCATATCAACCCTAAATATAAACTTGATTGTAATATGTGAAGTCCTTAAATTCGCTAATTTGTGACTATATTTGAAAAGGCTTACAATTTTCACAAAATGAGAATCTCACTGGGTTTTTAGTTTTTCTTTTCTATTTTTTTTTTTAAGGACAATGTTGGTGCCATTTTGAAGCCGTGGGTGCTATAGGTTAACTGGGGGCTGCCTCAACAGCAGGTAATGCCACTAGTAGGTGGAAGTCCCCTGCCTCTTCTTTTCGGTCCCTGCAGGCAGGCTATGACCCCCACTTGTCTCAAATGTCCCAGCTCCCCTGTCAGTTGACTATTCCTGCACCTGTTTCATGTGTGGTATCTTAGTGTAAATTCAATGCCCTCTATATATCCTCTTCGCTAAATAGAACATGTCTCGTTTTTCACATTCACAGCACACAATACACCAAACCCACACCTCAGCAACCACTCACATGTATGCGACTCAACACACAATTTCTCAGCAAACATGCAACTGAGAGCTGGGAACTACCCAGCAGCAATGCACCGGACCTCCTCTTCCTCACAGAAACCTTGCTCAGCCCCACGTCAGCACCTGACATCGCCATGGCAATCCCAACAGGCTACAAGACTACTCGACAGAACTGCCTTCACAAGCCAGGAGGAGAACTCGTCTTCCACAAAGACACCATCAAATGCATCCACAGAAAACAACACTCCCTTCATTGGACACCTCAACCACGAGCCAACTTCAGCAGCCTCATCACAGAAGTCTTCTCCTCCTTCAATGCCAACTCCAAACATTTCATATTACGTGACTAACTCAGTTTCCACCTAGAAGACTGAACAGATCCCTACTCTGCAACACTCCTCGAAAGCCTAGACAACAACGGACTTACCCAGCTCGTCACAGATCTAGCACATATTGCAGGACACACACTGGACCCAATCTTGGCCAAAAGCTACAAGGACAATTACAACTTCACCTCATTACTCACATGAACAACTCCATCATCACTTTCAAATCACCTCAAGTCGAGGCACTCACCAACATCAGCCTACCAAGACACAGGTGAGGCAAAATCACAGAAGCAAAGTGGTTCAACCCACCCGGCATGGACCAACCCCCACCACTAACGACCTTAACAAGGACATCACCAACTTCAAAGAAAGGATTACAAACTGTGCATACTCCCTTGCACTCATCAAAACCAAGAGTCAGAGAAGAACCAAAAACAAGCTGGTACACAGAGTACCTCCAAAACTCTAAATATTGCTGCAAACATCCAGAAAAGAAATGGAGAACCAGCCATGAGACCACCGCCAGAACCACAGACAAAGCTGCACTCAGGCACTACGATCAGCAACTGAGAAACAAAAAGAGCAGTAGCTGAAAATATCAATGCAAGCACCTACAGCTGCAAAGAGGTATTCTCCATTGTCAAGAAATTCACCACCCTGAGGTTGCAGCTAATAGCATCACCCTCTCCCAAGAACTCTGCAACAACTTATCAAACTTCTTCCACAGCAAGGTAACAAACATCTACAGTAACTTCAAACACTAACCAAACCCCAGAGATCTCACTGCCCATCACCAACCATAATGGACACCTGAGCGAATGGTAAACACTAATCAGAAAAGACTCAGCAATGATCATGTAGGCTGTCCACTCCAGGGACCCCAACAGATCCATGCCCCTACCACATCTGCAACTTAGAAGAACCACATATCAACAGCACCTACATCATCAACACCTCCATCAAATCCACCACTTTCCTGAACGGCTGGAAGCATGGAGCAGTCAATGCCCTCTTCCAAATGCGATCAGCCACCCCAAACCAACTGAGTAACTTCTGTCCTATCACACTGTCCCCCCACTCAGCAAAAGTGATGGAAAAGACCTTCAACAAACTACTCACCAGCCACTTTGAACTACACCACCTACTAGACTACACCCAATCAGGTTTCATAAGTAACCAGAGAACTGAAACAGCATTCATCATGGCCATAGATGGCATCTGAACCCTACTGGATCAAGGTGAGGCCCTCATTCTGCTCGACCTCTCCACAGACTTCAATATAGTCTCTCACAGCACACTCATCAGAAGACTCCACAAGATCAGCATTCAAGGGCCTACCCTCAAGGGGATAGGCTTCTTCCTCTATGGAAGAACACAGAGTCAGACTACCACCCTGCACATCAGAATCTAAGAACCTGATCTGCCGAATCCTGGGGTACATCACACATCCCCATCCTGTTCAACATCTAAATAATCCTACTCAAATCATCCAACTGTAAGGCATCACCATCATATTCTATACCAATGGCACCCAACTCATCCTATCTCTGACAGACAAAACATCCACTGCAAGAACCAACTTCACCAACTGTATGATCATGGTAGCTGAACGGATGAGATGAAGCTCAACTTTGACCAGCCAGAAGTACTGGTCTTCGAGAACAAGAACTCTCCATGGGACCCTACCTGTTGGCTGACAGAGTTATGACCAATACCAGCACCCACCAACCACATGAGAAACCTGGGAATCAACCTCAATGACAAACTCAACATGACAGCACAAGTCAATGCAGTGAGTTTCTTCAGCTTCCACATCCTATGTGTGATACGAAAGATCATCAAATGGTGCTCTAGAACACCAGACGGACTGTTATGCAAGCACTCATCACAAGCAGACTCTACTACGGCAATGCACTCTGCGCCGGGTTTCCAAAGAGCTTCTACACAGACTCCAGATGATCCAGAGCACCACCGCAAGACTCATCCTCAACCTTCCATATTGCAGCCTCATCTCACCCCACCTCAGAAAACTCCAGTGGCTTCCAATCCACACACATACACACAATTCAAACTCCTCATGCACACATACAAAGCACTGTACAACATTGGACCACATATCTGAACAGCTGAATACACTTTCACCAGCCTGCAAGGCACCTACGCTCAGCATCTCACCCCCTGCATTCATAATAGTAATACAGGATGTTGCTCATTTTCATGCATAACACTCAATACTTGGAAGAATCTCCTGCAGCTTATCAGATCCTCCTCCTCACACCTTGAATTCTGCAAGAAGCTGAAGATCTGATTTTTCGACTAACTCTCTGGGGGCCTCACACTTACACATCTGCTCAGGCATCTGGATACCTTCATGGGTGATTCACACTAAAAAAATCCACACATTATAACATAACACAAACTGATGAATAGTATTTTACATTTGTATGTCTCTGCTTCTCCAGCTAAATAATCTATGGCATTACCTCTTAGTGGTGCTTTGGTTGCACAGTTTGGTACAAAGGGTCTGGGAGGCCCCACATGACAGTCTTCACCACATCTCACTGGACTCTATCTTCCCATTGCAACTGTTTATTGCTCACTATATGGTGGTGTCCGTACAAAAGCAGTAAAAAAACACCTAAATAAATAAGCATAACTATCTTAAGTTACATACTGAATCCTTGCATTTAACAGCATTTATGAGCCTCAAGGGTCCTTCTACTTTTTCAGGATCCCAGGTTATGTTTGAGCCAGGATGGCCAGTGAGTGTGATCACAACTTAGGCCAGACACAGAGCTGATCATTGGTGACATAATCTATGTAGTGTGGTGAAGGCTGATGAGGGACTGTGACTTAACCAAGTGGCCAGAAGTTAAATACCTTTTAAAGCTAATATTGAAAAAGATAATTGTGTTTATGGAGAAAATATTTTGGAAGAGAGGCTTTTCAACAGTTATTTTAGTAGACAACTGTGAACAATTATCTTTCACCATGGTCAGAGATTATCTAAAGTTGAAAGAGATTATCCCATCCAGAAATCGAATGCACAAGAGAGAGATTTAATCATACAACCCTGAAGGATTGTGTTTATATATGTCGGTTAGAGGTGGTAGGAGTGGAAGGAGTTGGAAGGACGCATGGCTAGAAAGGGTTCATAAATTGTACATGGAGGAGGTGCCATTTCAATTACTCATGGGTAGAAAACCCAAGGCCAGCACCTCCCCAGGATTGGTAAAGAGCCCAAAACATGTTGTTGTATATGATAATTAGGTGATGAAGTGATTGTCAGTGAACAAAGTATTGTGAATGTTCAATATTATGTATAGGATGCGGTTAGGGCAGTGGTGTATTGATAAGGGTAGTTGGCTAGGGTAAAGTTATACACAAAACCTAATAATAGACTGATGGTACATTCTGTGCCACTGGAGCAGCAGTGTTCAATGTTATTCCACATTTGCTAGGTCTAAGTGACATTTTGAGGACAAACAATAGTTATGTAAATTATTCACAAAGACATTGTATGCTAATTAATCTCATCTGTAAAACCTGAAAAAAATTATCCGTGCACCTCATGGTTCAGCACTGGACACCTCTGCCCTAGAGGGTGTAAGAAAATTGTGAGTACAATTTATGATCATGTGTGGAATGCAACGCTAATCTGAGAAATCTCTTAGTCACATGGAAGTTATTACCTATAAATGTACCTGTCTTTCTACTGAACAGATAGTCATTGATGTGTATGGCTATTTCGGTAACATAGAGAAAAGGTAGATTCCCTATGACAAGATTGAATTCAGAGGAAAATTTTCAAAATGTTGTCTTCTGAATGGTTCCTGAGATGAAACGTAAGACTATCATGTTTTAAAACATATGATCACAGATGAATTTCAATGTATACACATGCTTAGCAGACACGTTTATGATATTAATAATATACTGATCATGTAATTAATAGTAAATATATTTTATGAAAGAAGGATGTAGTCCCTGTTTATATATGTCCGCTGGAAGCCACAAAAAAGAAAGGTCGTTACGTGTTTACAATATGTTTGAAGGAGCCGACAACAAATGTATTAAAGTACACTTGTGATTAGAAAGTATATATCAGTAACAAGATATCACTCAACCTGATATGGTTACTACCCCTAGATGTAAGGAATGGCACCAGATTTAAAGTGTCCAACCCCCAAAGGAATATTACAAGGACTTTGCAACTTTGTGTTAAAGGCAAATATTTGAAAAATTGTTATGATTGTTTTTAATGCAAATGGATGGTTATAACTTTAATATCAATAAATTCTAATCTTGACTGCAAGACCATATGTTTGGACCGAGTATACTGAAAAAGGTATATAACATTGGAATTAGAACAGTGGAAAAATGCATATAGTAGAGGAGTTAAAGCAAATAGATTTATGTCAATAACTATATATGCTTTATTGTGTTTTTAAAAGTATATTAATATGTATCTATGCCCAGGAAATCTTCTCCTGCATTAGATTGGAAACCCAAGTTTGTACTGGTTATTTAAGCAATCCCTTTCTTACTGATGCATTTGTGGAAAGTAGCCATAGAAGGTAAACGGAGATCAAGATAAGGGAATCACATGGACAATGTGGGCATGGAACCAAGGCCGGCTTTATGGCGGTGTGACCCATGCGGCTGCACTGGGCGGTGACCTAGAACGGTGGCACTGACCTAAGGGGAGGGGCTATGGTTAGCAATAACAAATGATTTAAAAGCACCTGCTGCAGAGCTCCTTGTGCTTCCCGCTTTCAGGCAGCAATAAAAATGTCAACTCTATAAAAATGATAACTCTTGTGATTAATGTTCCTGCTAGAGAGAGAGATCGGAGCTTTATCTCTTGGCAGATTTGACTCACCAAAAAGTAGTGCAGAGGGTTGATATGCCTGCTGCAAAGAACAAATCTGTATTTTATGTGGATAGCTGAGTGTATTAGCAAAGCCATTCTCTACCAGCCTCTTAAGACAATTGAAATGTATGTGAAAGAGGGGCTATGGAGAGATGAGGGGGCACTAAAAAGGTTTCTAGCTTATGCGTCCAGAATTTTCAATTCTATTAAGGACACAGAGGCAAGGATTATGCTTCTCTCTCATTGTTGTTTACTAAACTCAAAACAATGCAGCCAATGAGAATTAAACTTTTCTCAAAACCACATTTCCTACAATCTCAAATGCGACATCATAACCATAGCACTAATTGTGGCACATATCCCCATATAAAACAATTTGGTGCCAAGACTAAGCAACTTTATTCACTGGTCTCCGTAAACAGGAACTTGCGGCAGTGTCTGCTTGACATGGTCACCACGATGTTCAACCCGAACTGGAGCAATAGGGTCTGAAAAACAAAAAGGAGGACACTTGCTTCAATCACCCATTCTTCTGATGCAAATCCAGAATAAGAGGGAATGAGTTTAACATCTTGGTACGATAAGTGAAAGTCATTCAAACACTTTAACAAATTATTGGTTGGGAAAAGCATTAATTTGATGTTCATACAATTTCGTCATGCGTTTAATTCAGGACAATTAATACATAAGAATCAGTAGCTGAATTATAACTGGGTGGGATAATCCTCGCCTCTGAGTCCTTAATAGAATTGAAAATTCTTGATGCTTAAACTACAAAATCTTTTATTCTATGTCAGGACCAGAGGCTTCAGATTATGCTTGTTCAGAGCTGTTGTGGGGCAATAGAAGCTACTTCTAAAATTGGTTTATATTAAAATGTCTTGAAAGTAAAATCCATGGACCAATCTGCTGCCCATATTATAGCTTGGAGATGAGACCCCAAACCAAAGGATTTTGAGGCCATAGCACCTCTCACAGATGGGCTCCAAACTTGGAAGTGTCAGTCCCTGCTACTGATAGAATCCACTTCACCCAACGAGTCAAATTGGCTGATGTCACTGGGTGAAAGTGCTTCTGAAGAGCTGTCAGAAGCTGACCTCCATTCGACTGGTGCGGTCCTCATATTCTTTCAAACAATGAACAATGCATAACTTAGGATTGTCAGGAAAACTGGTGTAAGTTACTTGTCTAGAAAGTGTTTTAGTTATCTGGGAAATTGAAAAGGTAATGCTCTCAGGAGAATATGCCTGAAATATCTAGGGCATGCATGTTGGAAACTCTCCTACAAGAGACCAAATATAGAGACCAAACTTAGGAGTATAGTCAGTTTCGCTGATTATTTTCTAGACAAATTGGTGGGCCACCTCAGGAGAAATTTCAGGATGATGTTGACATCCCATAAGTGTGAATACTTAGATAAACGTGGATTAGACAGGTGAATGCTCCTCATAACCCTACTTACCAAAGGATGTTCACCAACTGGCTTCCTGTTAATGAAAGTGTGACTTTGCTGATATTGCACATCTATAGGGGTCTTGGTTCTGTGAACCCCACCAACCCAACCATTTCTGCAGGCAGAAGCATATTGTTTTTGAGTAGAGTCAGCCCAGGACACAGATATGAACTTGAGAGAATGCTCCGAAAGATTTGGCACAAACCAGCGTGTCCTGAAATTCGCCAAGGCATGAATTGCAGCTTGTCCTGAAGAATGGTGCAGAAAGCCCACTGGGTCTGGCAAGAGATTAGGGCAGTCATTATGAACATGGCTGTAAGCCCCGTTGCCCTCCGTGGTGACGCTGAACAGAATACTGCCACTGGCAGTGAACAGAAACCCGCCATATAGATGCAAAAATCTGAATCCATCAAAAAAGTCCCAGCCACCAGTCACCGCCTGTCAAAGCCCAGCTCACCTGAGTTCTTGTTCAGTTCTGATGGAGGTTGAAGACAATCCGACCCCACCCTGAAACTGCTTGTTCCAGCACACTAGTTTTTAAAACAGTGCACTAAGAACAGAAGCTCAAGGGAAGGGGGGAAGTGGATAAAATAAAAAATAAAAAGACAACACCGTTCTTGCGTTTCCACTGTTGAAGTGCTGCACAAATCTGCGGCCCTTTCTGACTTCTGTAGAAACTGGTGCCTAATGAAACATAAACAAAGAACAGATAAGTGCAACCTATTCCTAAATGGGTTCCTGACTATCCCTTTATTTATTAGAAATTCTCTTCTAAAAGTACCTCTTGGATCCTGGTCTCTAGTTTCCAGGTTTGGAATGTGTTACTGCTCTGGGATGTGTTTTCTATTACTGTAAAGCTTCTAAAACATTAAACAAATACCGTTATCAGAATTACCAATATCAAACATTCATCATAATATAACTAAAGCCTAAATTCCCAATAGTAGACTCACTTTTCCCATATTTCCAGAATCTTTTATAAAACAAATACTGTACTTGTACATCAAAATACAGCATGTAATTTGTGCAAGTCCTTGATTTACTGTTTGCCTTGCTGTCAATGGTTTTTACTGTTCGATTCCCAAAAGTTCCATAAAAAAAAAAAAAAACAATGTCCGCTTCACAAAGTTCCGCAAAATACTCCTGCAACAAAGAGCCTGAATCACAATGCTCGTGGAAGGCACTTCGCCTCAAACTGTCTATACACGAATCCAGAAATTGCTGTCAAAGCTTCCTCAGGTAATAAAAAGTTTTGCACTTACTTGTTGCTGGCAAGAGATACTGATCAGTCTAACCTTGTCTTCTTTCTCTTTTGCAGGTTACTCGTAGGAGAGAGGCTGAGGCAAGGAGGAACCGGAAACCGGAAGAAGGAAGAGCCAGCAGCTGCGCCCATTGAAGTCAAAGAAAGTCTGTAAAGAGCAGGAGTGCCAGCGCCGAGGGATCTGTTCTCAGGTAAGCTGGAGGTAGACGAGCACAAGCACTGGGTGAGGCTCGAGGGATGCCTTTTATAGACAGGGCTGGGTGTGGCTCAAAGAGCTGGGTGTGGTTTGAAGGGCTGGGTGTGGTCCTCACATGCTGCACATGTTCTTGGAAGGTGTGCAGAGCTGGGTGTGGTTTGAAGAGCTGGGTGTGGTCCTCACATGCTGCACATGGTCTTGAAAGGTGTGCAGAGTTTCAGTTATTATGCAAATGAGTTGGATTAACACATGGCCTAGGGAGGAGTGTTTTAAAGAAGCCTTGGTAAAAGCAAGGCCCAATGTGTAAACAAAACAGCACATTAAACAACATACACAGAAGCCTAGGGGGGGGGGAAGGTGAAATAACAAGAAAGGCTTTTAATAGTAAGTTTAAAAGGGAGCTATTACAGAACCCACTAGTGCAGTGAGAGGGGACATGCTCTTTGCTGTGTACAAACCCTAACAGTTTCCCCCCTCAAAGGCCCTCCTACAGGACGGGGTTTTCCTGGATTTTTTAAATAAAACCGTCTAATCAGCTGTGGGGCATGTACATATGATGCTGGTTCCCATGAATTCTCAGATTCATCATATCCTTTCCATTCTACTAAATAAAACAGACGTCCACTAATTCTTTTTGAGTCTTTTATGCTTTTCACTTCATATTCCAGATTTCCCTTAATTGGTATGGGTGGAGGTGGTGGTTCAGGTCGGGTTTTTGAGTTGTACGGCTTAAGCAAGGACACATGGAATGTAGTATGTACTGGATATTCTTTTGGTAAATCTAATTTTACTGTTACCGGGTTTACTATGGCAGTTATACTAAAGGGTCCAATGAAACGTGGTTGCAGCTTTCGGGATCCCTCTATGTTTAGGTTTTTTGTGGAGAGCCATACCTTGTCACCAATTTTATACATTGGGGCCTCAGACCTGTGTTTGTCTGCTTGTCTTTTCATGCTTTCCTTGTACTTTAATAAATGTTTCCTGGCTTTGTCTTGTATGTCACCTAACCTCGTTAGTCTATCCGTTACTGTAGGCAACAGGGAATCTTCTAACAAAATGGGTATAGCTCTTGGATGATACCCCTGCAAGAAATAGAATGGTGAGCAAAGTAGAGCTGAATGCTCAGTATTATTATAAACAAACTCTGCTACAGGAAGAGCTTCCAACCATTCACTAGAATAATCAGCCAATAAACAACGTAGTGTTTGAAGTAAGGTTTGGTTCAGTCGTTCAGTCTGTCCATCTGTCTCTGGGTGGAAAGCAGTGGATAAGGCCACATCTATTTTCAGTTTTTCACATATTTTTTTCCAAAATCTGGAGTTGAACTGGCTCCCTCGGTCTGACACCACTTTGCTTGGCAAACCATGTAAACGCACAATTTCCCTTATAAAAATATCGGCAAATTCTGCCGCCGTGGGTAATTTCCGTAATGGTACAAAATGTGCCATTTTAGATAAAAAATCCACTATAACCAACACTGTTGTGAAGGATTTTACAGGTGGTAAACCTACAATAAAGTCTACGCTCACAGTGTGCCAAGGTTGTTTGGGTGTTGGCATTGGTATTAACAAGCCGTCAGGAGCCTTATGAGAAGATTTATGTCTTGCACAAATTGGACAGGTAGTGACAAATTGCTTAATGTCCTTTCTTATAGTGTCCCACCAAAAGTGTTTTTGCACATTTTCCAGGGTTTTTACCCAACCAGGATGACCTGCCAACGGTGAGGCGTGATGCCAAATTATCACCTGTGTTTGTAATTCAGAGGTGGGCACTAACAGCATGTTGTCGTGATACAATAAACCTCGTTGTATTGTGTTATGGGAATCCTTTAACCAATCCTGAGGTGCTATTTGCATGTGTGCATTATATAGATCTGTGATGAAATCCTTCTGTTGTACTGGTGCCAACAACTTTTGGGGAGGAATAATGGGTTCTCCTATTTTATCTTGTTTCATGTCTGAGGTATGTCCGTATCTAGATAACACATCAGATTGAATTTGTTGTGCACCTGGTCTATAGGTTATAACAAAGTCAAATGTGCTAAAAAAATTTAACCAGCGCATCTGACGTGGTGTTAGTGCTTTAAGTGATCCAAAAAACTGTAGGTTCTTATGGTCAGAAAAGATTGTAACTGGGTACTTGGCTCCCATTAAATGGTGCCTCCATTCTGAAAAGGCTACTTTGATAGCTAGTAGTTCCCTTTCAGCCACAGTGTAATTTTGTTCAGCTGGCAATAACTTTTTGGAATAGAAGGCTATAGGATGTAACTGGCCATCTACTGCATCTCGTTGAGAGAGAACTCCTCCTAAAGCTACTTGTGAAGCATCCGCTTCAACAAAAAAGGGCAAGTCAGGATCAGGATGTTTCAGAATTGGGGCTGAAGTGAACTTTTGTTTTAGGAGTTGAAAGGCGTGTGCCGCCTCATCAGTCCAAAGAAATCGTTGCCCTTTCCGCAACAAGGTAGTTATTGGGGCCGCAATGTCTGCAAAATGTGCAATAAACCTCCTATAAAAATTGGCGAAACCCAGAAATTTCTGAATATCTTTTACAGAGGATGGTTCTGGCCAATCAGCAATAGCACTGATTTTCTTTACATCCATAGTTATTCCTTGAGGTGACAGGCAGTATCCTAAAAAGTCCACCTTGCTGACATTAAAAGTACACTTTTCTAACTTAGCAAAAAGATGATTTTCTTTTAACTTTGATAATACTGCACGAACATGTTGGGTATGTTCTTCTGAGTTCTTAGAGTAAATGAGGATGTCGTCTATGTATACTATGACACAAACGTCCAGGAATTCGTGTAGGACCTCATTTATAAAGAACTGAAAGGCCGCAGGGGCATTACATAACCCAAAGGGCATTACTGTGTACTCAAATAAACCAAACTTTGTCTTGAAAGCTGTCTTCCACTCATCCCCCTCTTTTACTCGGACCAGGTGGTAAGCTCCCCGCAGATCTAGTTTAGTGTATACAGTAGAATGTCTTAATTGATCCAACAACACAGGTATTAGAGGAAGAGGATATTTATTCTTTATTGTAGCCTTATTTAGTCCTCTATAATCGATACACGCGCGCAGGGATTTATCCGGCTTCGGGATAAAAAAGAGTGGAGATGACACCGGAGATGTGGAATGACGGATGAACCCAGACTGTAGTAGGTCATCTAGGTAGGTTCTTAAGTATTTGGTTTCTTCGTCAGTCAAAGCATATACTCTGTTATTAGGTAAAGGGGCCCCTGGGATAAGATCTATACGGCAGTCATAAGACCGATGTGGGGGCAGCACACTAGCCTTTACTGGATCAAAGACGTCTTTAAAGTCAGAATATTCAGGAGGGAGACTTGGTTCATCTTGTGTAACACTAGCACAGTGTAATACTGTGCTCTGTTCTGTACCTGCTTCTTGATAGCAATTGGTTCTACAGAAAGAGGAATCCAAAGTAACAGTTCTATTCACCCAATCAATTTTTGGGTTATGAGTTGTTAACCAGGGTACCCCGAGAATCAAACCAAAATTAGGAGTATCTATTAGATCAAAGCTAATCACCTCTGTGTGCCCGTTCTGACAGACCATAACAAGTGGACTTGTTTGTTTTGTGATTAATCCAGAGGTCAATTCTGACCCATCCACTGCACATACTGCTTCTGGACAAGGCTTTAGGCACATAGGAAGTCCTAAGATTTCAGCTAACTTATTATCCACAAAATTTCCTGTTGCGCCTGAGTCCAGTAGGACAGGGAGAGAATGCCTCACTTGGGTAGTAACAATTAAAACAACCTGAATTATGAAATGTCTAGGTATGTGCGGTACCCTGAAGGGTGCAGCATTAGAGGTTTGATTAAGATGTTTTCTCGAACAAGTAACCTCTCCCCTTGTCGAGCTTAATCGTTTCCCGATTCAGTTGAGGAGGTGGAGGAAACAGCACCCTTTCGTGGAGTTTTAGACTTTACTGGACATTCTCTGGCAAAGTGACCTGCCCTGCCACAATATAAACATAATTGAAATTTTCTCCTTCTTTCTTTTTCCTCTGATGTGAGTGGACCTCTGAGTGTCCCTATTTGCATAGGCTCTGGTTCAGGGAGTTTATTATCTGTGTCTTTCTTCTCGTGTCTAATAAAAGTTAACCGTGATTCCAGTTTGTATTTATCTCTCTTTCTTTCTCCTAGTCTATGTTCTAATTTCACAACTAAATCTACAAAGTCCGAATAGTCTTTTGGCAAATCAACGATATGAGCCAGCGCGTCTTTTAACTCGTCTCTCAGACCTTTATAAAAAAGGGAGACACGCTTTTCTTCTGGCCACTGTGTCTCGGTGAGTAAACGATTAAAACTAGTGAGATAGGTCAATAAATCCTTGTTACCTTGTTTAAGATTTAAAAGCTCATTATCACTTGCCTGCATGAAAGTGTGTTTTGCAAAAAGGCTGGTCATGGTACGTTTAAATTGATTCCAATTATGGAGGATGGGATCATCTCTATCCACGAAAGGAATTGACCAATTGGCTGCTGTGCCACCCAAATAAGACAAGACGAATGCCACTTTCGTATCATCAGTAGGGAACTGTTGTGGCTTACAAATGAAGTGTAATTGACATTGATTGATAAAAACATGGAATTTGTTACTATCTCCATGAAAACGTTCAGGTGCTGCTAAGGGCACAACATTAGGAACATTAACAGTAACCTCAACTGGGGAAGGCAAAGTTGTATGTTTTGATGGCGCCCCTGTCTCTGAGGAGGTTTTAAACAAAGGCGTAGAAGCTGTGTTCCACTGAGATCCCCTAAATTTATACCTGCTTAAATCCTGTTTTAAAGAGGTATTCTCCATCTTTAATCTCTCTATTTCCTCTTGCATATGTTGCAAGATGCCAGACACTGATTCATTATGAGCCAAGTCCTCATTTAGGGCCAGCGCCATATCCGTGACGTCAATGCCCTCTATTTCTTCCCCGGTATTCATCATCCACCAGAACTGAAATTTTTTAAGGCTTGTGCTTCTGTCAAAGCCCAGCTCACCTGAGTTCTTGTTCAGTTCTGATGGAGGTTGAAGACAATCCGACCCCACCCTGAAACTGCTTGTTCCAGCACACTAGTTTTTAAAACAGTGCACTAAGAACAGAAGCTCAAGGGAAGGGGGGAAGTGGATAAAATAAAAAATAAAAAGACAACACCGTTCTTGCGTTTCCACTGTTGAAGTGCTGCACAAATCTGCGGCCCTTTCTGACTTCTGTAGAAACTGGTGCCTAATGAAACATAAACAAAGAACAGATAAGTGCAACCTATTCCTAAATGGGTTCCTGACTATCCCTTTATTTATTAGAAATTCTCTTCTAAAAGTACCTCTTGGATCCTGGTCTCTAGTTTCCAGGTTTGGAATGTGTTACTGCTCTGGGATGTGTTTTCTATTACTGTAAAGCTTCTAAAACATTAAACAAATACCGTTATCAGAATTACCAATATCAAACATTCATCATAATATAACTAAAGCCTAAATTCCCAATAGTAGACTCACTTTTCCCATATTTCCAGAATCTTTTATAAAACAAATACTGTACTTGTACATCAAAATACAGCATGTAATTTGTGCAAGTCCTTGATTTACTGTTTGCCTTGCTGTCAATGGTTTTTACTGTTCGATTCCCAAAAGTTCCATAAAAAAAAAAAAAAACAATGTCCGCTTCACAAAGTTCCGCAAAATACTCCTGCAACAAAGAGCCTGAATCACAATGCTCGTGGAAGGCACTTCGCCTCAAACTGTCTATACACGAATCCAGAAATTGCTGTCAAAGCTTCCTCAGGTAATAAAAAGTTTTGCACTTACTTGTTGCTGGCAAGAGATACTGATCAGTCTAACCTTGTCTTCTTTCTCTTTTGCAGGTTACTCGTAGGAGAGAGGCTGAGGCAAGGAGGAACCGGAAACCGGAAGAAGGAAGAGCCAGCAGCTGCGCCCATTGAAGTCAAAGAAAGTCTGTAAAGAGCAGGAGTGCCAGCGCCGAGGGATCTGTTCTCAGGTAAGCTGGAGGTAGACGAGCACAAGCACTGGGTGAGGCTCGAGGGATGCCTTTTATAGACAGGGCTGGGTGTGGCTCAAAGAGCTGGGTGTGGTTTGAAGGGCTGGGTGTGGTCCTCACATGCTGCACATGTTCTTGGAAGGTGTGCAGAGCTGGGTGTGGTTTGAAGAGCTGGGTGTGGTCCTCACATGCTGCACATGGTCTTGAAAGGTGTGCAGAGTTTCAGTTATTATGCAAATGAGTTGGATTAACACATGGCCTAGGGAGGAGTGTTTTAAAGAAGCCTTGGTAAAAGCAAGGCCCAATGTGTAAACAAAACAGCACATTAAACAACATACACAGAAGCCTAGGGGGGGGGAAGGTGAAATAACAAGAAAGGCTTTTAATAGTAAGTTTAAAAGGGAGCTATTACAGAACCCACTAGTGCAGTGAGAGGGGACATGCTCTTTGCTGTGTACAAACCCTAACACCGCCAGGACGGTTGATGGCGAAAATGCAGAACATCCCACCCCGCTACCGCCGGGCACACAAACTCCCCGCCCTCCAAATACTGATGCACAAATCACCGCAGCGGTCAGTGGAAGTCGAGCGACCATTGGTGGTACAGACCACCACAGCCAGCAATCAGACCCAACAGTAAGAATTGCACACATTGGCAAGTTTGAAACCCACACACCTGACACACATCCACAACACTGTAAATCACGCACAGGCACACCCCACAATCCTTTGCAACACCATTAGGACAACTGAGATTGAGAACTCCACAAGCAGACAATGAATGCCACAACAGACAAATCACACACCCAACAGCACCCTCACCTAGATCCACACAAGACATCACTCACAACACACACCATGGCACCCCCCAAACACCCATGCTTCACAGAAAGAGAGCTAAGGACCCTGGTGGACGAGATACTGAAGGTCGAGCCACAATTATTCGGGGCACAGGTCCAGCACACACCCATCACCAGGAAGATGGAGTTATGGCAGACCAAGGTCAATGCAGTGGACACCATCCACGCACGAGTGACGACATCCGCAAGAGATGGAACAACCTGCGTGGGAAGGTGAGGTCCATGGCATCCTGGCACAACAGTGCAGTCCAGAAGACTGGGGGAGGACCTCCACCAACACCACCCGACTACACTGACTGGGAGGAAAAGGTACCGCCCATCCTGCACCCTGAGGGCCTCACTGGACTCACTGGAGGAATGGACTTGGGTAAGTCGTCTACAATTACCCTTTACCCACCTCGCCTGTAATGCAAGCACCACCCCACCCCTCCAACATCCACCAGGACCACTACCCCACCCAGGCCACAATCCCTACATCCAGTCACCCTGCATGTCCACAAACCCACTAACAGGCCCACATCCCTCACCCTGTGCACAGCCACCCACCCAAGGAATCACAAAGACACTACACCACCCACAATGCACCTCCACATCCTAAGCAAAATGCAAAGGCAACCTCACAAAGGCACCCTGCATGGCCCAAAAGTGGAAAACCTGCACAAAACAGCGCAGCCCTGTGCACCCCATAAGATTATGCAACTGTAACAGACATGTCCATTCCCCCCAACAGGCAGCATCATCCATGCCACAATGACGGACAGGACAAGGAGTGGCAGTGCCCCACATGGAGACAGAGGCACCACCCAGGACACTGGAGAGGGAACCTTGGACAGTGAGGAATACCCTGGCCCCTCACACAGTCCTGGACTGTCACCATCCAGCAGTCCCACCCAGGACACCACTGACACCCCTAACACACACACCAACATCAGGCCGGGGCAACCGGACCCACACCTCTGTATCCAGGCCACAGACTGGTGGAACACAAGGACAGAGGCCACGGTCACCACCTACCAACAGGCAGGAAGACGATGGCCCCAGTACAACTGGCACCACCAGACCTGTGCAGGGGACACAGGCACAGGGGGCTAGGCCTAGTTGGATGGCATCTGTGGCCCAGGGGGGAGGCCACAGGATGGATGCTACAGCCCAGGACGTGATCTCCGAGGTCCTGGTAGCATACCACAATACCCAAGACAGATTGGCCCAGATTGTGGCCACCCTGGAGCAGAGTCAAAGGCTGCAGAGAGCCCAACTCCAAGAGACCATGGAGCAGTGGAAACAGCACAATACCACCATGGCCACCATAGCAGGTGCGCTGCTGCACCATGTCCCAACACAGCCTGAGACCCCCACAAATCAGGAAGCCCCTACTACAGGCCAAGATACAGACCTCCCAACAACAGCAGCAGCGACTGGACTTGTGCCACCATCTGAGGACACACAGGAGACCTGCACCTCAACCCGTACAGGCCAACACCAGGCACCCAAACGGTCCCTCAGGCCCAGATATGGCACTGGAACACCTGCCAAGACCAAGGTCCCCTCTAAGAAGTGACTCTGACAAGAACAGTCCTTCAAGTGTGCCACTGAACCACCATCAACACAGTGCAATAACAACCCCAAAAACTGGAAATAACAGATGGACATATCACAACTGGCAACCAACACTGAGACCATGTAGCCAATATGGTCATCCACCAGTAGCCCACTCCCATCACTGCAAAGTGCACGCTGGCATCCCTGACACCAAATAAAACACCTGTTCACCAATGTCAATCAATCAATCATGGCATTTATAGAGTGCGCTAGTCACCCGTGGGGGTCTCAAGGCGCTGGGGGTCACTGCTGCTCGAAGAGCCAGGTCTTGAGGCGCTTCCTGAAGGCGAGGTGGTCCTGGGTAGTCCTGAGGTGGGCAGGTAGGGAATTCCACGTCTTGGCTGCCAGGTAGGAGAAGGATTTCCCTCCAGCATTAGTTCAGCGGATGCGAGGGACGGCGGCAAGAGCGAGGCTGGTAGAGCGAAGTTGACGGGTGGGCGTGTAGAAGGCGAGGCGGCTGTTGAGGTATTCGGGGCCTTTGTTGTGGATGGGGCCTAATGTCCCCTGTCATTATGTTGAATCAAATGGAAGTGTGAATGCAATTGTCTTTGAAATAATTTATTCATATCTTAATTGCGGGAATGGCACCCCACGCATAACATGGGGATTGTGCCAACAGAATAGTCAAACAAGTTGTCCATCACGTCACATGTCCCATGCAAACCTGGTCACAGTGACAATGTATATTGACCCAACACATCCCATAGAGGATACAACATACTGACAGAATGATGCACAGACAGCAACATCATCAAATAGTTCCACTCAGTTACTGGAAGTACAGTTGGATCAGGTGGTTCCTGGAGAGTACATCTTCCCCCTCCTCATCATCACCTCACTCTCATCCCCTCTCTGAGGAAGCTGGTCTGGATATACCGCCCCCTCCTCCTTCAAAAGGGAAATAGATTTCCCCACAGCCATGTTGTGCAGCATGCAGCAGGCCACCACTATTCTACACACCTTTTCAGGCTCATGGGCCAGGGATCCCCCAGAGATATGGAGGCAACGGAATCTAGCCTTCAGGAGACCTATTGTGCGCTCTATCACCCTCCTAGTACGTCCATGGGCCTCATTGTAATTCCTCTCTGCATCTGTCCTAGGATTCCGCGCTGGTGTCAGGAGCCAACGCATGTAGGGGTAGCCTGAATCACCTGCAAAAGGGGGCAAAACAGGACTGTCACTGACAACCCTCATTTGCAGACAGCCTGGCTGTCTGCTATGTGCCAAAAAGGGTCAGACACACTTACCTATGATCTATCCTCTGTCCCCTTGTAGTTGTTCCATCATGTGTGGCACACTGCTGTTCCTCAGCACAAAGGAATCATGGACTGATCCACGCAACATGGCATTCACATGGGAGTTGTACTGGTCTGTAGTACACACCAATTGAATGTTCATGGAGTGAAAGTTCTTCCTGTTCCTGTACAACTGTTCACTTACTCTTGGGGGGATGAGAGCTATGTGGGTTCCATCGATAGCACCTATCACATAGGGAATGTTGGCAAAGGCATAGAAGTCTGACTTGATGGCAGGGAGGTCAGCACTTTGTGGAAACCTCACATAGGACTGCAGGTGTCGTACAAATGCATTCAGGAATCTGGACAGTATAATGCTAAACATTGGCTGTGAAAAACCTGCACCCATGCCTACTGTCACTTGAAATGAGCCCGTGGCCAGGAAATTGAGTGCAGAGAGCACCTGTACTTCAGTAGGATTGGCATGCTGATTCCAATTAGCCGGGCTCAGTGCTGGATCCAGTAATGCACAAAGTTCATGAATTGTAGCACGGTTGAGTCTGTAATTGATAATGATATGACGCTCCACCATGATCCCCAAATCAACAAGTGGTCTGTACACCGATGGGGCCCTCCCTCGCCACATGGGTCTATACCTAGGAGGAGTTGGAAACACGTGAGGAACACACATACATCTGCCCAACATGTTGAATGTTCAGCTGGTATACAAGTCGATGACACATATGCATAGTAGGATGTTAAACTGGAGTGACATGTCCTCAATGATACATCAGGACTGTTGTGGTGAATAAATGTATATTTTTTCATGCCTTTCGGGACTGGGGACAATAGGGCCTGCATGTCGCAAATGAGAAATTAATAACTGCGTAGTAATGGCCAAAATGTTTGCCCCCTGTAATCCAGAAGTGTTGTAGCGGAAGTGACCTCATACCTCTAGCGGTTGTCGTAATGGCGTAAGGCGGTGATTGCCACAATTCATTGGTTAACATGGTTGTAAATGGGGATTATTAGCTTATCATGATCTCTGCCGGCGGTGATGATGCACTCCGCCGCGGACCGTAAGCCATCTTGTCACCCAAACTTCACTTAACTCACGGATTACTTGCATGCAGGTACTACACTGAGTGTGCTGCTGTGTCCTACCTCTAGTCCTGAAAATGGCGCGAGTGGCAGGGGAAAGGGCCCTGGCCTTCACCACCGAGGAACTGGACAAGCTTGTGGACGGGGTCCTGCCCCTGTAAGCCAAGCTCTATGGTCAACCAGAGTTACATATGAGTAGGTGGATTGTGGGGCATGGATGTGTGTAATGGTGGTAGATGGCTATGAACATGTGTGCACGTTTGACACTGTACAGTCGTGGGATTCATGACATGCTGCGTGTGTGAGATCCTGTTATGCTGTTGTGAGTGTCCGTCCCATAGGGGTCTTATAGCCAGCTGTATCTAATGGGCATAGTCTGACCTCTGTGTTCCTTTTTCTGTGTGTCCCACATAGGTCAGCGCCCATCAGAAGAGGGGACTCTGGCATGCCATCGCCAGGGATGTGCGGACCCTGGGGGTCTACAACCGGCAGAGCACTCACTGCAGGAAGCGGTGGGAGGACCTGCGGCGCTGGGCAAGGAAGACCTGTGAGGCCCAGCTGGGGAAGTCCTCCAAACGAGGAAGGGGTGCCCGTGCACTGACCCCCCCTAATGCACCGCATTCTGGCGGTGGCATATCCGGACCGGGTAAGGCGCTTAAAGGCGGCACAGCAGACACAAGGGGGTGAGTACAGAAGCCATTGTATGCCTACTTGATGGATGTGTGAGTGTGCTGTGGTATGTATGCTGTCTAGTGGCAGGGACTCCGACTGATGTCCTTTTACATATTGGCCCCCGTGGGGAGTTGGGTTGTAGGGGCCAGGTCTGCAGTACTTCAGGTCCTTCTGTGATGTAGGAAATGGCTGTAGATCAGGGTTGTGGCCAATAGTCCGGGGCATAGCCATGTGCATAGCGATAGGTGCTGCATGGTGGAATATTTGCAGGGTGGGTGTATGTGTGAACCAGTTATGTACCTCCATTCAGCTATTCACAAGTGTCTCTCCTGTTTTGTCTCTCCATCCCTGCTCTCTTGTGTTGTCTGTGTACATCAGCATCATCTGGCGAGGGAGCTGAGGCACCAGCGAGCGGGGATGCAGCGGCCCAAAGTTCCACGGAGGCAGAGTCGAGCGACACCAAGAGGACCAGTGGGTTGGAGGGCGAGGGGAGTACCATGGGGGAGGCTACTACCACTGGAGGTAGTGACTCTGATACCTCCTCTGATGGGAGCTCCCTGGCGGTGGCAGACCCTAGTTGGCCCACCCATTCTGTGTCATCTTTTGCCACCCCATACCATCACCGCCCTCCCATTTGCTCCCCACGGAGTTGCCCGTGCCCGCTCACCCAGAAGGGTGGGTGTCTCCTTTGCCCAGGCACCTCATCCCCTGCCCCAGTCAGCCCTGCTACCCTCACGGAGGAGGCTATTGACCTCCGGAGGACCATCTCTGTAGGGCAGACAACCATCGTTAATGCCATCCGGGCGCTAGCATCAGAGGTGCAGCAGACCAATGCCTACCTGGATGGCATTCACGGTGCTGTGTCTGGCCTACAGAGGTCTTTTCAGGCTCTGGCCTCCTCTTTGACGGCAGCCAGTGTCCCTGGTCATTCCGTCCCCCCTCCAACCACCTCTACCCCATCCAACACCCCACTCCCTTCACCCGTCCCAAGCACACATTCTGACAGCCATGCACACACCTCAACACACAAGAAGCACACTGCAAAACACAAGCACCACACTTCCCACCACAGGCATACACACAACCAACATACATAGGCACAAACACCAACATCCACTTCCCCCAGTGTGTCCACCTCTTCCACCTCCCTGTCTGTCACCTCTACATGCACACTCACAGGCACTACACCCTCATTCACTGTTGCTGACCCCATTCTGGCAGTCACCGCAAAATCAGACATCCATTCATGCACCCCAGACACACACCTGCACTCACTTCAACGACTTTGGTTGACACGTGCAGCACACTCACTAAACTTGCAGACACAGACAACATATATTTACACTGGCAGCCTGTCTTGTCCCACTGTGTCCACCCCCCTCCTCTCAAGACACTCAAACGTTCCAAAACACCCACCCAACACACATCCACCACACCTCAGCATACTGTACAGTCACCTGCACCCACGTCAAGCACACCTACACCTGTCACAACCACTCCCTGTACCTCCACTCCCACGCCTTCCTCCAGGTCCACCCCGATTGCCCCTAAAAAACTTTTCCTATCCCTGTTGATCTACTCGAACCCACTGGCCCATCCCGTCTCATCCCTAAACATGCCCACCTCCTTGCCCTGTCCACTCCTCCCATGTCACAGCCGGCTCCTGTCTGCCCTTCCGTTCCCGTGCTACCTCCTCTGTGTGCAAGAGACCCGGTGCTGGCCCAGGAACATCTGCCGCACCCCAGTCCAAGGCTGCTCCACCTCCTTCTAAGACCAGACCCAAGCCCCCTCCACCTCCCAAACGTAAAGCCAAGCCCCTCCCTCCCAATCGTAAGTCCCCACCCCCACCACCCTCTACCCCTGTTCCCTGAGGTGCCTGGATGCCCCATTGTTGCCCCTCTGAGCCGGGGTACCTTTGCACTTGTGGGAGTCATGTTTGGGCCAGTTGTGCCCATCGGACTTCGGAATATGGACTGGCCAATGGCCTTCTGTTGGATGTCTGTTGCTCATGGAGCTTAATTAAAGTTTGTGTGGCCAGTGTTGGTTTTGGCACACTCTGGATCCTTGGTTCATCATTTCTTTGTGTGGGGGTGTTGTGCACATGTGTGTACTTTGGGCAGGTTTAATTTGCCTTGTGTTGGGTAAGTACTTCTTGCTGTGGGGAGTATGGCTTGTGCTGTTGTGAGGGGTTGAGGGTGTGTTGTGGGGTGGGTGGAGTGGGTGGGTATGTAACTGTGCCCTTTCTTCCCTTGTTTAGTAGGTTACGGTACTTACCGTCATCGTCTTCGTCGGCGGTCTCGGTCATGGAGGCAAATGGCAAGGAGCAGGGCTGGCATGATTTTCAACTCTCTATCCATGTCTACTTCGGCGTGTTGTGTGAGCCTACGGTGAGTGTTTCATTTTATTTGGTTCGTTTCCGCCTGGCTTTGCGTGGTGGTGGTTCCTGCCCCAGAACTGACGGCAGTCTAGTGCTTCATTATTTGATGGGCGGATAGGGCCTTTCCGTCGGCCTGTGGGTGGCCTCTGCCATCATTGTCAGCACTCCTCTGTTGGCGGTGAGTTGTTTTCAGGCTGCCTGTTTTTCAGGTGGTTCATTATTTGGTGGGCCAGACCGCCTGACTGTTGGTGGTAATTACCGCCACCGCCGGCGGAGCGGTGTTTACCACCATGTTCATAATGAGGGCCTAGGAATCCGGGGAGTCTGGACTGGAAGGTTTGAAGACATTTCCAGAAGAACTGGGAACCAGGGCTGAGCTCTCCACAAGGGAGTGATGAGAATCAATTCCGCCTTCTGGTGCAGGGCTTGCGCTGCTACCCTCGGAATCATTAGAAACAGAAGGAAGGCATAATGAAGCTGACCCGTCCAATAGTACAGGAAGGCATCTGTGGCTAAGGCCACAGGATCCGGTCTCCATGAGAAAAAAACGGGCAGCTGGTGAGATAAGCATGATGCTAACAGGTCTACGTGACACTGGCCACAATGCATTTGAAGGGCCTGAAATATTCACTGATGGACTCTCCATTTGCTGGGATTCCTGAGATAGCTTGAGTTCTTGTCGGCAACCACATTGATTTGGTCTGGAAGATACTCTGCTGTAACCGAGATGCGTTTTTGTTGACAGTACTGCTAGAACATTTTTGCTATTTCTGCTAGAATGCAGGACCTCGTCCCTCCCAGTTTGTTGACATAGCAGACTGCAGAGATGCTGTCCATCCTGAGCATTTGGACCGAGGAGCCAAGGTTATGATCACGAAGGAGTCCACTAAAAGCTCCAAGCAGTTTATATGGAGATGGGTTTTGTCTTGTGACCAACAACCGCTGGTGTAGACTGTGCCGCACTTGGCACTCCATCCCCAGTCGCTGGCATCAGATTCAACGATTACATCTGGCGGACATGTGGTTCAGCCACCACTGAACCTCGTTCCTGGCTTCTGGAGTGAGGGTTATGAGTTCCAAGTATGCAAGACCCCGCTGTAAATGGTGTATCTTTAGGCATTGGAGGGCCCTTTAATGCAAGGGGTCCAGAATGATTGCCTGAATATAAGAAGCCAGAAAGCCCCCAATCCTGGCTAGAATTCTCAGAGAAATCCTGTTTTTGCAGAGAGTGAAATGGATCTTCTTCTGCATTAAATGTATTTCTGAGCCAGAAGGGATAGAAGAGAAGATAAAGAGTTGATCTGGTATCCGAGGAACTCCATGTGATGAGAGGGAGTCAGGGCCAATATCTTTGCATTGCTAGGGAAACCCAGCTCTTGAAGAAGCTTAATAGTCCATTCTAGGTGTAAACTGAGGGAATGATATCTAGATAGACTATCATTCGTACACCACTTGCCAACAGAGTCTCTACCACTGGTCTCATGACCTTGGTAAAGCACCAAGGCGTGGAGGATAGACCAAAGGGAAGGACATTGAATTGAAAACATTGGTTGTTCCACGTGAACTGGAGAAACTTCTGGTGAGGTGCATGAACTGGAAGTGAAAGAAAAGCATTTATCAGTTTGAGGCAAACCATCCAGTGGCCTTCCCTTAGAATGTCCCTGAGGAGATACTCCCCTCTTTCTTGAAATTATGATATAGGATCCAACTGTTGAATTCCTTTAGGTTGATCACTAATCGAGAGCCACTTGTTGACAATGAAAATGTTGCTGCAAAATCCCAAGGGGTCTGCTTGACACAGAGAGATTTCATCCTTCGATAAGAATATGTTTATCCGTTGTTGAATAAAGGATTGATCTAGTAGGGAAAAATGAATCAGGTGCAGAAAAAAGGATTGGAGAGGTGTTTCTAAAAATTCTATCTTGAACCCCGTTATCATTTCTAATACCCAGGGATCAGCGGTCACTAACTACCAATTGATTAGAAAGTGCCTGGTTCTGCCCCTAATATCACTCAGGAAGGATGGATCAGGCTTACCGTGAGTCGTAGGAGGCGTAGGTGTGGGAGGCCTGAGAGCAGACACCCCCTCTGTGGTATTGATTACGACTTCCACGAGCCCTGGTTGGGTAGAAGGTATCTTTGTGGGCAATGTACCCTCTGCCTGAGGCGTTCTAGTTGGTTGGAGGGCCTTGTGAAAAGGCTCGGCCAGACCTGGCACCTTCGGATCCTGTCAGCCCTTGAAAAAAGGTGTTATTTAAGAAAGTTTGGGCCTTTTCCAAGGCCATGAAGGTATGCACACTTTTTCCTAAATCCTTCACACATTTGTCGCCAAATATGAGCCCATTGGCCAGGGGATCTAGTTCTGCATTGGCCAGTTCTGCCAGTTTCGGATCTATCCTTTAGGGGATGGACCGTCTTCGTTCAATGGATATGGCGCAATTAGCGTTGCCCAATAAACATAGGGTGCGTTGACCCCAGCCTCTGATGGTGTCAGGGTCGATGATAGAACCTGTTTTTTTCACTGACACTGCTATATACAGAATTTTACATATAGGACCTGCCAAGTTGAGTACTTTCTCTTGGCAGGATCTCCAAGATCTATTGATCCCTTTTTTCAGAGCCTTGGCGGACCACTTGAGAAATTTAGTTTATTTTGGGTCCAATTCTGGAGTTAGGGCTACTTTATCTGGAATGTCAGGACAGGGACACTCAGCCTTATCAAAACTTTTCCGAAGTCTGTCTCGGGCATGGTCTGTGACTGCAGGTAGGGGTGTGCAATCTGAAGATCTGGGGTGTATGATGGCGTCAGGGACAAAGAAGAGTGACATGACTGATGCTATGGTTATGATGTCACATTTGAGATTGTGGGAAATGTGGTTTGGAGAAAAGTTTAATTCTCATTGGAAGCTGTGTTTTGAGTTTAATAAACAGCAAAGAGAGAGAAGCATAATCTGAAGCCTCTGGTCCTGACATAGAATTATAGAATTTTGCCAGCTGGTAGAGAAGGAATCCGAAGAGGTGGTCATGAGTGGGAGGTCCATAAATGGTTGTTGCACATGATGCAAGCAGCACTAAAACCAGCCCTGATTGGAACAATTAAGGCAAATCTAAGGAATGGATTAAGACCCGCAGAAACAAGAATCCAAGGAGGGCTGCAGTAGTGAGTTCTTGGTTTATCAGGACAATGTCATATCTCCATGCCAGTAACCCACATCTCTAAAATAATGACTCGGAAATGTAGAATAAGTTACAGGTGAGGAATTAGTGCACTTGTTTCTGCATGTCTTCCCCACCATTGTACCATTTTTCAGCGTGTCTGTATGTCTAAGGGCTGTATTATGGCCTTCATTACAACCCTGGCAGTCAGTAATAAAGTGGCGGTAATACTGCCAATAGGCTGGCGGTAATTAAAGCCAAATTATGACCATGGCAGAAAGAGCTCAGATAGACAGCCACTTTGCCACACAGACTGCCAGGGTGGAAACAACAGCCACCACGGTGGTAGCCGCCTACAGCCAGGCGGAAGACAATGTTCCACACACCATATTATGACAGCCCAATCCGCCACCTTTTCCGGGGCAGTACCCACGACATCAAAAGCCTGGCAAAAACACTGCACAGAAGGGAAAGGACTCACCTTTGGAGACACAGGGAACAAACACACCCCCATGGAGCCCGCGCTGCAAATATTTCCGATGATCTTTTACATCCCGCTCCACCATGAACACCAATGACGGCGAATAAGACCACAGTGAGTACATCCACCTAGCACACAGGGGAGGGGGGAGGAAAAAGAGAGTGACACACAGACGCACAACACATCCCCCCACCCCAACACCATACACATGTACAACAGCAGTAAGACAACATATTGACCCCACACCCCTCAGAAATAATGCAAGGACTACAGGAATTGATGAACGTGAGTGTAATAATATAATTGCAGTAGAAATACGTTCATCCAATCTAAAAATTAACATATGTACAATTCAAGAGACACTGTCCAGTCCTCAATGTGCGTGGGCCACATGACAAACTCCAAGCCCCTACTTGTCCCCTGCCACAACATGGAGAGAACACTGCAGGGGCATCATTTGGAAAATAGGTAGGCACCTCAGAGGGACGGGGAATGGAGTGGCACCTCAGCCGGCAGATGGAACAACACCACTGGTTCTGGAGGGGCAACATGCCCATTGCTCTATCCTGAGGAGTGCAAGGCCACAGTCTCCCAAGTGGGTGACTTGCTCACTGGCTCTGGAGGGGACAACATGCCCTGTGCTTGATCCTGGTGAGTGCAAGGCCACAGTCTCGCAAGTGGGTGACTTGCCCACATGCTCTGGAGGGGGCAACATGCCCTGTGCTCTGTCCTGATGAGTGCAAAGCCACAGTCTCTCAAGTGGGTGACTTGCCCACTGGTTCTGAAGGGGGATCGTGCCCTGTGATCTTCATCCTGGGGAGTATAGGGTGAGTGGGTGCCTTCCCCACAGGTTCTGGAGGGGGCATCGTGCCCTGTGATCTTCATCCTGGGGAGGATGGGGTGAGTGGGTGCCATACCCACTGGTTCTGGAGGGGGCATCATGCCCTGTGATCTTCATCCTGGGGAGGATGGGGTGAGTGGGTGCCATACCCACTGGTTCTAGTGGGTCAACGTGCCCTGTGATGCAGATCTTGGGGAGTGCAAGGTCACAGTCTCTCAAGTGGGTGTCATTCCCACAGTATTTGCAGGGGGCAGGCCGCACAACAGCCCATTAAGGCAGGTCTACAGAATGTCCGCCGGCGGTGACGGCTCTTCAGTGCTGGCAGTGGTGCTGCTGCTGCTGCTGCTGCTGGTTTTTATGGGGGAAGCTCCTGTCCATCTCCTGCAGCCTCGGGCAGCTGCCCACAACTGGTGGTGGTGGTGGTGCTGCTGCTGGCAGTGGTTGTAGGGGGAAGCTCCTGCCCATCCCCTGCAGCCTTAGACGGCTGCACAACCATGGTTGGGGGTGGGGGCTCTGACTGAGTCCCAGCACCAGGCCCCGTGTCCTTCCTGCCTGCTGGTGCAGGCCCCTTGCCCTTCCTGAAAACAACTGGGGGTGGCTCCTTGCCCTTCCCGCCAGCAGCTGGGACTGGCTCCTTGCCCTTCCTTGCAGCAGCTGGGCCTGGCTCCTTGCCCTTCCTGGCAGCAGCTGGGTATGGCTCCTTCGCCTTCCTGGCAGCGTCTTGGGAAGGCTCCTTGCCCTTCCTGGCAGCACTTGGGGCAGGCACCCTTTCTGCTAGGCAGCCTGGTGCCCTGGATCATTTCCCACCACAAGTGGGTGTGGACACTACTGGGCCCGTGGACTGAGTGGCTGAGGTGCTTGCCTGGGTTGTAGCCACCCTAGCCAGACATGAAGGACGGGGGAGAGGTAGGAAAGAGGTCAATGATGGAGAGGAAAAGCTGCTTAGGTACATTGGGGCGGGGAGAGGGAGAAGGTATGGGAGTGGAGGAAGAAGGAGTGGTTGTGGGTGGTGCCTTTCTGATATGTTTGGGTGCAGGTGCATGGGCTGGATGTTGTTGTGAGGTGGATGGCTGTTGGGTGTCTGGGTGCTTGCGTTTGTGTACCTTGGGGGGGCAGACACAGTGGGAGAGGACAGAGGGACGTGTGCAAGGCTGTTTTAGAGGTGTCTGCCAGTGAGGTATGTGTTCTGATAGGTGTGCTGGTGATGGCGGTAGTGGATGTGGATGTAGTGCATGCAGGTGTGAGTGTAGACACAACTGGGAGGGAGGTGGAGGAGGAGGACGGGGACACAGTGGAGGCAGTGGATGTTGGTATGTCTGCATCTGGATGGGGTTTGTGTGAGTGCCTGTGGGATGATGAGTGCTGCTTGTGTTTGCCTGTGCCACCCTTGTGTGTTGTCTTGTGTGCATGCTCATCTGCCTGTGAGCTTGGGATAGGTTGGGGTTGAGGGGAATGGGATTGGGTAGAGGAAGTTGGAGGGGGGAGGGTGGAAACAAGGACAATGGCTGCCATCGGAGAGGAGGCCAGAGCCTGGATTGATCTCTGTTGGGCCGCCAAGCCAGTATGAATGCCCTCCAGAAATGCATTGGTCTGTTGCATTTAGGCTGCCAGCCCCTGGATGGCATTCACAATAGTTGACTGCCCAGCAGTGATGAATCTCAGGAGGTGAATAGCCTTCTCATTCATGGCAGCAGGGCTAACTGGGGCAGGGCCTGAGGTGCCTGGGGCGAAGGAGATGCCCACCCTCCTGGGTGAGCGGGCATGGGCAACTCGATGAGGGGCTGCTGGGAGGGCGGTGCTGATACGGGGGTGGCGGATGTACCTGTAGCTGGGGTGAGCACACAGGTGTCTGCCACCACCAGGGAGCTTCCATTGTAGGAGGTATCTGTGTCCAAACTGTCCCATCCAGTGTCCGCCATGGTGCTCCCCTCACCCTCCATCCCACTGGCACCCTCACAGTCGATGGAGTCTGCCTCCTGGGTCCTGTGGGATGCAGCTCCCTCCATCACCGGTGCCTCTGCTCCTCCACCAGATGATGCTAATGCACTTAAGGACAGGATGACAGAACAAAAAGTGGGGGGAGGGACAAAGGATACACTTGGTTAATGGCTGCATCAACACCATCGTTGGCGTACACAGCACCCTCACACACAGGGAACAGGCCTACGCACTATGCAATGTACTACCAGTAACAATGCTAGTCACCAGGGCATGAGGAGGGACACATACCGCCAACTGCAGCATACCTGGGACCACACAGCCCTGCCCAGTAGTCGATGCCCACAAGCTAGGTAGGAGGACTATCACATTAGAACCCTTGCCAACATGGGACCTACTCTGCAATGTCAGGCCTGGCCTAGGGGCACCCTCAGACAACACATAGACTCCACCCGGATGCCACCCCACCAGGTGTAAGTAGTAATGATGGGAACTGTACTCACCCCCTTGTGGCTGCTGTGATGCCCTCAAGCGCCCATCCAGCTCCGGATAGGCCACCGCCAGTATGCGGGCCATCAGGGGGGGTCAGGGTTCGACGGGCACCCCTTCCTCATTGGGAGGCCATCCCCAGCTGGGCCTCTGCCGTCTTCCGTGCCCAGCGTCTCAGGTCCTACCACCGTGTCCGACAGTGGGTGCTCCACCTGCCGTAGACCCCCAGGGTCTGCATGTCCTTGGCGATGACATGCCAAATACCCTTCTTTTGATGGATGCTGACCTGCAGAGAAAATACACATGGAAAGGTATTAGTCAGACCGTCCTGTCTGTTACACTCATGGCCCACCATACTCTTTCCCATCCCCATTTGTACAGACCTGGCCCAGCACACAAGCACCACGCCGCCCAGCGGACATCCACCACCACCCCCTCTACACAAGGCCTTCACACACACCACTCCATGCATTCATGCCTAATCCATCATGCTCACAGAGTACGCACCTGTTGGTCTGGAGGCTCATACAGCAGTCGGTACTGGGGTAGGACCCTATCCACCAGTCTCTCCAACTCTGCTGAGGTGAAGGCAGTGACCCTTTCCCCAGTCACACGCGCCATGGTAGGTTTCAGACACAGGTCACAGCAGCACATGCAGTGTAGGTCCTCTCCTGTTCAAGGTCAGGTGGCAAGTGAGTGAAAAAATAGAAAATGGCGGTGACGTCTGCGGCGGTGCATACGGTCACCGCCAGCATAAATCACCATTGGCCACTGTACCCCATAGGGCCTAATATTACCCAATGAGGTGTTGCACAGCGGTTCCCGACCGCCTCCCGCAACGGTGTACAACGTCAGCGGAATTACCTCACTTCCACCTGTTCCTCCACACAGGACAGGTGGACGCCATTTCAGAGGGGGGTGGGGGCAGGCCCTGTATTATAACTGAGTCACAGTTCGCAATTGTACATACAAGACAGATGTCACTTATACATTTCAAAGTAGCTTCATGCATTGTACTGTTGTGGCTACAATAGACAGTTTGTGACCGGCTCCTCATTCGTTTGCCCCATAGATTGCTACCGCTGTGGATGAATAGGAGTTGGAGACATACCCCTGTGTACAGACCACTGGTGGACTTGGCAACAATGGAGGACAGGCACATTATCCTCACCTAAAGACTTGACAGGGCCACAATCACTGAGCTGTGTGCCCAATTGGAGCCTGACCTGATATCTGCTATCCGTCACCCCACTAGGATCCCCACTATTGTACAAGTCCTATCTGTGCTCCATTTCTTGGCAACTGGTTCTTTCCAAGTGACAGTGGGCTTAGCAGCAGGAATGTCACAGCCAATGTTCTCAATAGTGCTGACCAGACTGTTGTCTGCCCTGATTAAACACATGTGCAGCTACATTGTTTTCCCCCAGGTGGAGGATTTGGCCACAGTGAAGGCTGACTTCTATGCAATGGGACATATCCCCAACATCATTGGGGCAATTGATGGCACACATATTGCATTTGTTCCCCCATGGCAAAATGAACAGGTGTTCAGAAATCATAAGAGTTTTCACTCAATGAATGTCCAGATGGTATGCCTGGCTGACCAGTACATTTCCCACGTTAATGCTAAGGATCCTGGGTCTGTGCATGATGCCTTTATCCTGAGGAATAACAGCATCCCAAATGTGATGGCCTAACTGAAGAGGAACAGGGTGTGGCTAATAGGTGAGCTCTGGCTCCTACCCAATGGATGTTGGTGTATTGGTATGGTGTGGGCCATATGGGATAGTGTGTGGCTAAATATTGTCCCTCAATATTTGCAGGTGACTCAGGTTACCCCAACCTATCATGGCTACTGACCCTGTGAGGAATCCCAGGACAAGGGCAGAGGAACGTTACAATGAGGCACATGGGCGAACAAGAAGAATTATTGAATGTACCTTTGGCCTCCTGAAGGCCAGGTTTCGGTGCCTCCATCTAACAAGTGGATTCCTGTGCTACTCACTCAAGAAGGTCTGCCAGATAATCGTGGCCTGCTGCATGTTGCATAACCTTGCCTTGAGACGCCATGTGCCTTTTCTGCTGGAGGAGGAGGCTGGAGATGGTCGTGTGGTAGCAGTGGACTTTGTGGACAGTGAGGATGAGGAGGCAGAGGATGAGGACAAGAGAACTGCAGTGATTCGACAATACTTCCAATGAAATACAGGTAAGACAGTGTAACTTCACATTTCATTGTCATTTGTTTGTTTCACATTGTCACTGACAAGCTGTGATTTCCCACTTCTATGCCCACTCACAGTACCCTTTGGACACTCTTTTTGCAGATGTTGGTGTCCCACTATCGCTCCTGGTGTGTTCACTGCAGCCAACTACAGGTCTATCCTATGTGCACATTACTGTAGAGTTTATTTGCAAAGTTTGAACCTTGTTAAATGAATACATTCTTAGATCATTTGACATACTCAATACTTGTATTTTTTCAAAGTGTGTTTATTGAAGTGCTATGAAGAAAAAAGGGTAGCGCAATGGGCTGGGGTGATGATGGAGGAAAGTCCAGGGTATAGTTCCTGTCTATTTGTAGCACAGGTGCATTGTCCAAGGGGACATAGGAAGTGGAGCAATGGCAGTTCAAGGTGGACAGGGTGACAGAGTGGGACACAAGTGCGACAATCAGGAGAGTCTTATTTCCTGGCGGGGGTCTTGGCAAAAGTCCTTTGCTTCTGCCTGGATCACAGGGAATGTTTGCGGGTGGTTCTCCTTCTGAAGGGGGAGGAGTGCTGGTGGCCTGTTGGTCCTGTTGCGGGGCCTTCTGTCCACTAGTGGCAGTGGAGGTGGAGGGCAGTTCAGTAGTCTAGCTAGTGGCAGTGTAAGACTGCCTCCCTCATAATGTTGGCCATGTCTGTCAGCACCCCAGCTATGGAGACCAGGGTGGTGTTGATGGCCTGCAAGTCCTCCCTGATCCCAACGTACTGTTCTCCTGCACATTGTCCAGGATCTGGACCAGCATATCCTGGGAATGTTGGTATGCTCCCAGGATCTCTGTGAGTGCCTCCTGGAGAGTCGGTTCCCTGGGCCTGTCCACCCCCGGTGCACAGCACTCCTCCCAGTTTCCCTGTTGTCCTGTGCCTCTGTCCCCTGAACCTTGTGCCCACTGCCACTGACCCAGGTCCCTGATTGTCTTGGGTATGAGGTGTGCCCTGGGGTCCCTGTAGTAGTGGACACACTGCTGATTGACGTGTCCTGGGGAAAGAGGTATGGGTATGCCTGATGGGTGCTGTGGTGGTATTTCCTGAGGGGGTGGTGGTGTTTCCTGAGGGGGGAGGCTCTGTGGTGGTGTGTGCCTGTGGCTGGGTAACTGATTGTCCAGAGGTCCCTGATGGGCAAGGTTGGTCATCCAATTCCAGGTGATCAGAGTTGCTGTCATCACTGTGGGCCTCTTCTGTGGGGGTACTGGAAGTTTCTGGCACCTCTTCTCCACTGACATTGGCTGGGATACCTGTGGGGATTTAAATGCAGTGTTATTGTTTCTGTGTGTGACATATGGTGCATGGGTAGCGTGCCCTCTTTGGTTGTATTTGCCCTGGCAGATTTCACTTGTGTGAGTTGGTATGTGGTGGGCTAGCTGATTCTCTCTAGTGTGCATGCTTTAGTGATAGGTATCCATGCAGGTCTGTGAGTGGTGCCCATGCATTGGTATAGCATGCAGGGCTTGGCATTGGGATGAGTTAGATGTGATGGTGGGGGGTGTAGGAAGTGGTGATGTGATGTGATGGGAGTGAGGGTGAGGGTATGTGATGGCATGCAGGTAGGGGGTGATAGAAATAGAGAGTTGACTTACTATAGTCCAGTCCTCCTGCTACTCCTGCCAGGCCCTCAGGATGCATGATTGCCAAGACTTGCTCCTCCCATGTTGTTAGTTGTGGGGCAGGAGGTGGGGGTCCACCGCCAGTCCTCTGTACAGCTAGTTGGTGCCTTGCTGCTATGGAACGTACCTTTCCCCGTAGGTCGTTCCACCTCTTCCTGATGTCATCCCTGGTTCTTGGGTGCAGTCCCACGGCATTGACCCTGTCCATGATCCTCCGCCATAGCTCCATCTTCCTGGCAATGGATATCTGCTGCACCTCTGCTCCAAATAGCTGAGGCTCTACCTGGATGATTTCCTCTACCATGACCCTTAGCTCCTCCTCAGAGAATCTGGGGTGTCGTTGTGGTGCCATGGGTGTAGTGTGAGTGGTGTGGGTGAGGGTGTGTAGAGTGATGTGTCGGGTGTGTGATTTAAGGTGCGTGGGTGGTGTATAGGTGATGGTGGTGTGTGAGTCGGTCTTGTCTGTAGTCGTGATGTCAGTCTGTTGGCAATGGTTTTTATTCGTAAAGGGTTGTGGGTAATTTGGGTGTGTGTTTTATAGTGGCGTGGGTGTGGTGTGTGTATGGGTGTCAGGTGGGTGTTGTTTGAATTGTCCAATGTGGTGTTGTTTTGTATGGGCGTGTGTATTTGGAGCGCGGCTGTATGTACAGCCAATGGTTTACTGCCATTGAATGTCCGCCGTGGTGATTCGTGGATCATAATGTGGTGGGCATTGTTCTGTTGGTGTAACGGTGTGGGTTTTGATACCGCCAGTTTATCACTTACCTTTGGTGTGGCAGACTTGTGTATGTGACTGAAAAGTGACGGATTGGTGTGTGTGTGTGTGTGTGTCATAATATGGTGAACGGATATCTGCTGCAGCAGCGGTATGTTGGCGGCAGTCAGCGTGGCGGTAAGTAGGATTTACCGCCAATGTCATAATGAGGGCCTATGTCTTTTTCGTGGCTGTCTGAAGCTATCCATGAAATCTTCAGCATAAGCCTCTAGTACAGAAGGCTTGTACTGGTGTCATAGAGCTGGCTTGGTAGATAGGGTTGCACGGCAGTAAGACTTAGGGCCTTATTTAGAGTAAACGTGACGGATGTCCCATCCACCATATTACACAAGTGCCCTGGTCTATAATGCAGCTGTAATTTGGTGTACGGAATACCTGTCACGTTTGTGATCAGTAAGTAGCCTGTTTTCGATACACTAAATCAGGGCTTTCTATTTTTGTAAAGGTTGTAGCTCACATCTGATGTAGTGACCGCGTCTCCTTCCAGTCGCCCAACTCGCAACACTACCCTGGCCCTTTTCAGAGGAAGTGTGCTTGTGAATAAGTATATCATATTATTTTCTGCATTTCTCATTTTCAGTAATATGAACTGAAGAATGATCTTAATGAATGCTTACTAGGCATAACAAATATGGTGCTCTGTCAGTGTCTAGGGGTTTTCCTCACCCCTTCCCTTAAGCACCAATGCTTACTAAACTAATTAAACACTATTGGCAATTTGCATACGTGCTGAGCCTGGTACGGGAAGGATTCTCTGAGACTGAGGCCCCGGGCTAGCCGTGCCGCTCTCCGGCGCTCTTCGGAACAGCATCAAGCTTTTCTTTGGCAGACTGAAGTTCGGGCGCCATGCAACTGAGACGAAATGGCGGCTGCCGGAGGGCAACCTTATGTCAGCTCTGGGGGAGCGAGGTGCGCTGAGACACTTTATTAATATGGTAGGGGTCAGCTGTAATTGCTACTGAGACTTTTAGACTGAATGAAAGGTCTGTATAAAATAGGATCTGGGACAATATGCTGCCTTTCCTTGTAAATCTGTTAGTTGTTTCTTTAATTGCTTTAGGGTATAAATTCACAGTTTTTTGTGTAACGTTGCAGTTGTATAGTGCTTTACTACATGTTTAATAGTTTATTAAGTAGTACCATTAGTGGAATTTTTGCCTGCAGGTAGTTGTCACATACGTATGTACTATCAAATCATAGGTTTCAGTGGCATTGATTTAATATAAACTTGCTTTTGCCTACTGACTATATCAAATAACATACTCCCCATTCTGGACACATTCTATATGGGATAAAATAGCCCCCGTTGTACAATATAAGGGTATTGCAAGCCACCAAAGAGTTCAGTGGCCACATAGAGAAACAAGGCCAAAGACTGAGTTCCTTTATAAGGGCGTGGAACCCTAGGTGACTTTCAAAATTGTTTTAATGTATGGTGGGGGTACTTTATTTCTTATAATACTTCATCACATTGTAACACTTCCCACCACTTAAATCCTTGGTGTTTTGTTCATTCATATGAAAGCAACGGGGTGCTTGTAACTACGAAGAATAAAGTTGGAATATCTAGTGCAAAATTAAACAAAAAGCAATTATATATTTGTTGCAAAAAGATAATAGCATCAGTTTAATACAAGTAGAATTAAAACGCTATAGTTCAGAAAGTGTAAAATTATGTTTCCTTGAATTACCTAACACCTGGCAAAAATAAACATGTTGCAATAAGCATCACCTTTCTACTGAACACTTTTCTTTAAAAAAAAACACTTCAGAAGAAGGAACAGTATTGTTTAGTTTTCATTTTTAGGGTTGAGCGCAAAGAGCTCTGACCCTGGTGTAATCTCTCTGTGGGCTTTTAACCATGCCCATCAATTTGGTTGGTTTGTGGGCCTGCCTTTTAAAATTCACTTCATTTCATTTAGGAAAGGCATGCATACGTCATGCCTTTTCCGGTGTTTAGCCCTCCTCAAGCACACTGGCCAACTACTGAAAACATGAGGCTCTGTGTTTTCTTTATAGTTTCTGGACTACTTTTTCTCTTTATTTCGTAGGCAGCACGATCTCCCTGCATGACATCGACCCTGCTACATGGATGATTACACTTTTGCCAGCTACAAGGATAATTGCACTTTTGCCTATATGTTTCACCGCAGGTGAACTTCTGTTTCCCTTTGTGTGTCTCCTTCACACCCATGGCGACAAATGCAAAGAAACACAAATGTTGGACGGAATGCGGAACCAATCAAACATTCACCCCCAGTCACAGATCTGGCTGGGTTTAATCCATCAATTCTTTCGCTCAACATGTCACCCCAGTTTGGACCCAGCCATATGCAAATCAGTCTTGACCCTGTTCCCCATGGGAACAGTCCAGCCTGAACTGACAGGCCAGGTCCTCCCTGGACTGGAAACAAGCATCCTGGGACCTGTTTCAGGGTATCACCCTTCATCAGCCAGGATAGCTTGAATCCAGTGGCACAGTGAGCCCGGGACGCATGTCTGAGCATACCCAGCGCACTTAGGCGACAAAAGCAAACAAACACAAATGATGGACGGAATGCGGAACCAATCAAATATTCACCCCCAGTCAGTACGGGCTGGACTGATCCCATGATGAACAGGATCAAAATTGATTTGCGTATGGCTGGGTCCAAACTGGAATGGCATGGCAAGCAAAAAAACTGATGGCTTAAACCCAGATCTGTGACTGGGGGTGAATGTTTGATTTGCTCTGCATTCTGTCCATCATCTGTTGGTTTTTCTCCTTCACACCCATGGCGCCGTTGGCTCGCTTATGTGAAACTGTTTTACTTTTCATTTTTTCCTTTGTGTTATTTTTCTTTTATTGAAACTGGGCGGTCTGTGTGCATATGTTTGCTACTAGGTAGCATGAGAAGGCAGGCAATGGCATTGGAACACGATGCGCTGTTTCTAATTGGCATGAGCTTGTGTTTTGCTATTTCACTTGAGTGTATATGTTTTGCTACTTATACCATGAAAGGGCAGCCAGCGGCCTTAGAATTTAACGTGAGGCACTTCAATGGCAAGAGCCTCTGCCGGTGTGTTGTTGGGTTGTGTTTTGCATTTGGTAATTTGGTGTGTGCAAAAATGATGGCGTGTGGACATAGCAAAACAAACGATAATTTCGAACGATAAAGTAGGATGGGTGCGCACTGGTGAACGCTGTTTTTATTTTTTTTCTTTGCACTGTGTTTATAACATACATGGTTCGGGGCAATGATAAATGGTTTTTCCGATTTTATTCGGCACGCCTTGCTGTGCTTGCATATCAACCTTTATTTCTTATCATTTTCTCACTCTCTCTAGAGAGTCTGTGCGGGAGGTCGCTTTCCGTCTGCTGATTAATACCTTTAAAGATATGCTAATTGTTCAGTTTACCGATCAAAGCACTGCACGCCGCTTTTGTTGTTTTACCGTCAGCACTCACTCCATCCTGGTGCTTTTTAACATATAAATGATACTTCTTTCTAAAAGAAACACCTATATAAAGCGGACTACAAAGTTCCGGTTTAATTTGCGCTATATACAACTTTTGTGCTTATTTTTTAGTTTTGCACTTTAACGCACTCGCACAACTGCATAAAGGCATACCAAAAAAGAACTGTTTCTATGCTGGAATAGCTAATTTACCCTCCCACTATGCCACTTCCAATAAACCTTGCTAAAATCGCAGCACCCGGCCACCTAGTTCTCTCTTTAATAATAAGGACGTTTTCTCTGGTGTGAACTTCCCTATTGTACCCATTTTCTTCTTTCTCGTACAGCGTAAAACATTCTCATTTATGTGCAATTTAAAAATTTGCTGTCTTAGAATAGGCAGCACTTCAAGAGTCTCTAGAAGTGGCTTTCATGCGGATAACCACCTTTATCTGCTTTTGTCTTCAGCAATGCTTTGCATCGCTTATCGTTTCAGGCTTGAACTAGAAATAATAATGAACAGCTGGGAACAAAACTGTGTTTGGTTTGTCGTAGGTGATCACCTTGATTACTACAGCTTTAAAAACTTTCCCTTCCTTTACCATAAGTCCATGTGCACGCTTTCAAAAGGGCTTATCATTTTTTCGTTTAAAAAATAAAAACACTATACATTCAAAGTAACGTTTTTAATGCACATACATAGGGGGTCATTCTGACCCCCGCGTGCGGCGGGAGCCGCCCGCCTGGAGGGAGCCACCATATGGCCGCTCCGCGGTCGAAAGACCGCGGAGGCCATTCTGGCTTTCCCGCTGGGCTGGCGGGTGACCGCCAAAAGGCCGCCCGCCAGCCCAGCGGGAAACCCCTCCCCACGAGGAAGCCGGCTCCGAATGGAGCCGGCGGAGTGGGTAGGTGCGACGGGTGCAGTGGCACCCGTCGCGTATTTCAGTGTCTGCAAAGCAGACACTGAAATACAAAGTGGGGCCCTCTTACGGGGGCCCCTGCAGTGCCCATGCCATTGGCATGGGCACTGCAGGGGCCCCCATGGGCCCCACGACACCCCTCACCGCCATCCTGTTCCTGGCGGTCGGAGCCGCCAGGAACAGGATGGCGGTGAGGGGGTCGGAATCCCCCATGGCGGCGCAGCAAGCTGCGCCGCCATGGGGGATTCCCAGGGCAGCGGAAAACCGGCGGGAGACCGCCGGTTTTCCTGGTCTGACCGCGGCCAAACCGCCGCGGTCAGAATGCCCTGCGGGGCACTGCCAGCCTGTTGGCGGTGCTCCCGCAACCCCGGCCGCCGGGGTCGGAATGACCCCCATAGTGTATTAAAAGGATAAAGCCACACATATTTAAACTTTACCAATTAGTAGTTGTTTATGAGCTCACTTTGGTAACCTACATGTCCATCAGTCTACCTCTACTTCTACTTTCATCATCCTCTACCTACCCCCACCTTTACATACACTTACCTCTACCTACCTTTACGTCTACCTACACCAACTTATAACTGCCTATAACAATATATTCAACTACCTCCACCTACACCCAAGTCTACCTCTACATATATCTATCTCTACCTACCTCTAGCATTCTGTACCTACACTTACTTCTACCTATACCTATCTCCACCTACACTTACCTTTAACTACACCTACCTCTACTTTTAGTTACCTGTACTTCTACCTACTTCTTTTATCTTTAACTACACATACTTCTTCCTAGACCTACTTCTTCCTCTACCTACACCTACCTCTGCCTACACATACAAAAGACTTTACCTACCTCTACTGCTATTTACCTCTACCTATACCTACTTCTACTTAGACCTACCTTTACCACTACCTATGTCTACAGTACTTTTACTTACACCTACCTCTATCTTTACTTATACATATTACTATTTACACCTATACCAACCTCTACCTACACCAATCTCTACTTATACCTACACATACCTTTACCTCTACCTACCTTCAACTCTATTATTTATTACTATCTTCTCTACTATAATCTACCTTAACTTAAACCAACCTCTATATACATTAACCCCTCCCTACACATAGCTTTACCTACATTTATCTCTACCTATCTCTAATACTACCTGTCTCTACTACTAGCTACCTCTACTTACAGTTACCTTTATCTATACATGCCTCTGCCTACACCTATCCTACTTCTACCTATCTCTATCTCTATGTCCTCTATTGCTAACTACCTCTACCTACACCTATCTCTAACTCTACCTACATTGGCATCTACCAACACTTACCTCTACCTACAGCTAACATTATTTATACATACTTTATCTACACCTAACTTTACCTCTACTGACCTCTACCTACACCTACTTCTATCTACCTGTACCTACACATACAACTACATCTACCTACACCTATCTACCTCTACTTATACCTACCTCTAACTACTTCTACCTCCCAATATCAATGCCTACGTCTACCTCGACCTACACCTATCTCTACCTACTTCTAATGCTATCTTTACCTACACCTACTTCTTCATATACCTACTTCTTCCCTTCTGTACACCTACCTCTACCTACACATACAAATGCCCTTACCTACCTCTACTACTATTTAACTCTACCTATACCTACCTCTACCTACTATTACTTTCACCTAAACATACTTCTATCTACACATACCTCTATTTACACCTACACTAACTTCTACCTACATCAGTCTCTACGTATACCTACACATTCATTTACCTCTACCTACCTTTACCTCTACCTACTTTCTTACTACCTTACTCTACTATAACCTACCTTCAACTACACCGATGTCTACCTACACCAAACTCTACCAAAATGTACATTTACTTCTACCTACCTATACCTCTATCTACCTCTAATACCACCTTTCTTTACTACTACCTACCCCTACTTACAACTACCTTTATCAATAGCTACGTGTTGGTATGTATCTGGGCTTTTGACCACGTCCACCGCATGCCCATCACTATCACTCGTTCATAGACTTGCCTTTCAAAAATCCTTTGTTTTCATTGGTAACTGCTTTACGTTTGTCCCTCCTTAGAGCGGTTTTGTTACCGCCTTGGCCATCACCCCTGTTACGTGGATAATTGCACTTTTGCTGATAACTTTGACTGTGAGCAAACTTCTTTTTCCTTTTGTTGCTCTAATCACGCTCACGGCGGCGCTTTGAATCGTCTCGCTTATGTCAACTATTTTACTTTTTATTTTCAGTTTGTGTGGCAAGAAAAGTCCAGATAGAAATTTGCAACGCTAATAGCTCTACCTCGAGCAAACACGAGACCCATTTAATTGCAAATGCTTGTTAAAACTGCAGCTTTAATTATGCTCTTTGACCAGTCTTTCCCCTTCACTGGTGGCTCTGGCAGCAGTCATTGTGACATCAGACCTTCACCACAATAAGATATTACAGTTGAGCAGCTACTCCATTTGTTTATTACATCACAAGTTGTCTTTAATATGGAATTAGAGACAGACTTTGTACAGAGGTTGCAGGCTCCCATGTATTATAAGGATATAGCAAATCACTTGGGGTTCTATGGCTCTTTAAAGGTTCTCGACGTGACCTATATCCTTCTTCGTGGTTATGAAACTCCTCTGTGACTTGGTAATATCCACATAATGTATAGTTGGATGTACTTTATCCTTAATATACACATACACAAAAACATAGAAATTCATCAGTTATAATTACCTGAGCTAACTAGCAAGCTATAACCCACGCCCCCGCAGTGCACTGCTTCTGACCTTTTTTATGACATACTGATCAGTTTGATTAGACCTCTCTCCTTTGCGATAAATAATTGTAGCAGTAGATTGCAAAAAATTGAACTGTTTGCTAAGAACTTTCTCCAGGGTGATGGCCCGTTATAGTAGACAATTACAATAGACTCTCTCTGCTTACACCTTTCTCCAGGGTAAAGAATCCTTTTACTAGTGGTTTGTCACACACTACTCTCTGCTGGTTGTATGTTGTAGTGGTTTGTGTAAATCTGACATTTGCAGTAAAACCTCTTTCCAGGTTCACTAATAGTGTTGTTGTGGTTTACAATAGACAGGCGTTTTATTTTGGTCATTATTGTTTAGAATAGTGGTTGAGAAGAGACAGGGTTATCTGCTGAGAACTGTTGTTTAGGTAATAAGTGAATGTGGTAGTTAATAAGGTTAGAACAAACTCTTCTGTACGTCTCTCACCTGTGTCTTCTTCTTACTTTTAAAAAATGTAAATGGTATTGTATTAAATTTAATTTGCTCGATGATGTCATTTGAGATGTCATCAGTGAAGTTACTGACCATGTCATGAGTGATGTGATATGTGAGGTCATAAGTAGTGCCTTGCAGGGGTGTAAGTTACAGTTAGCTTAGATAACTGCTGAATTTGTGTGTGTGAAATCTGAACGTAAATATAATGTCACTCTAGGTTTTAGTGAATTTCTATCAATCAATCAATCAATACTTGTACAACGCGGCTTGTCACCCATTAGGGTCTCAAGGTGCTAGGGGGAGCAGTAAATGAAGGTCAGAGGGGATCTGGTGAAGAGTCAAGTTTTGAGGTCCTTTCTGAATTGAGAAAGCGTGGGAGATCTTCTGAGGTGGATCCGGAGGGAGTTCCAGGTCTTGGTGGTGTGGTCGGAGAAGGACCTTCCTCTGGCTGTGGCCTTCCAGATGCATGGGATGGAGGCAAGGGCGAGGTCGGTGGAGCGGAGGTGCCTGGGTAGCCTGTAGAAGTGGAGTCTTTGGTTGAGGCATTCTGGTCCGGCGTTGTGGAGGGCTTTGTAGGCGTGCATGAGAAGTTTGAATGTAATTCTCTAGTCTATTGGGAGCCAGTGCAGGTCTCTCAGTAGGGCCGAGGTGTGGCTGTGTTTAGGGGCGTTCTTGATGAGACGGGCGGAGGCGTTCTGGATGCGTTTTCGTCTTTTTTGTACCTTGGTGATGGTTCCGGCGTAGAGTGCGTTGCCAAGCGAATGCTGACGAGGGCCCGGGTGACTGTTCTCTTGGTTTCGGTAGGGACCCATTTGAAGATCTTCTAAAGCATGCACATGGTGTTGAAACAGGTGGAGGAGACTGCGCTGACTTGATGGTTCATGAAGAGTGATGAGTCCAGGATGAATCCGAGGTTGCAGCCATGGTCGGTGGGGGCCGGGGTGCTTCCGAGGGCTGTGGGCCACCAGGAGATGTCCCACGCTGAGGGGTTGTTGCCGATGACAAGGACTTCTGTTTTAACGCTATCTAGCTTGAGGCAGCTCTCCTTCATCCATGCGGCGACTGCCTTTCTTCTGTTGTGGAAGTTGCCTTTGGCTGTGTGCAGGTCGTTGGTGAGGGAGATGGTTAGCTGTGTGTCGTCGGCATATGAGATGATGTTGAGTGCATGGTGTCTGGCAATGGTAGCTACGGGGGCCATGTAGAGGTTGAAGAGAGTGGGGCTCAGAGAGGAGCCTTGCGGGACACCGCAGATGATCTTGGTGGCCTCTTGATGGCCTCCAAGTAGAAGGAGGGGAGTCAGACTTTTTGGGTTCTGTTGGAGAGGAAGGAGGTGATCCATTCTAGTGCCTTGTCTCGGATGCTTGTGTCGTGGGGACGAGTCCGTAGAGTGCAGTGGGAGATTGTGTCGAAGGCGGCAGACAGGTCGAGGAGGATGAAAGCCGTGGTCTCACCCCTGTCTAGGAGGATGTGAATGTCAATGTCAATTTCTAGGGTTTTTACTAACTATAACGTCCCTGTAACCTTTGTTTTTTTCAGTGCATTTCTAAGGTTTTTTTCTAAGGTTTTTTTTAATGCTATTTCCTAACCATAATGTCCCTGTAACCTTTTTTTTGTGAATTTCTAGTTTTTGTTAATGCTATTTACCAACTATAACGTCCCTGTAGCCTTTGTTTTTTTAGTGAATTTCCATGGCCTTTGGATTTTTTTAGTGGATTTCAAATTTTTTTTTCTACAAATAGTACTATGATTTCACCCATAAGTTTAATTTAGAAGTACTAATTTTACAACTATATAAATGCATTTTATCACAAGTATTATTTATAAATACTTTAAAAGTAAAAAACCACAATTCAATGTAATCTAAATTATGTATTGTCCTTGTAAATGCAATAAAACAAGTTTTTAAAAATAATATTTTATGCAACCCGGATCTGCTGTGAATCTGAAAAAAGGCGCCATTACGGGCATTTCATGATTTCTAGTTCCGGTGGCAATATTGCGTCAGACCTACAAATCTGGATCTGTGGATTCGTCAAAACGCGTAAAAATGTAAACAAGATTTATAGGTCTGTTAGAAATGGGATCTCTGTTTGGCAGTCAGTTTGCACTCTGTCCAAGCAGGGACCCTCACTCTAGTCAGGGCAATGGAGAAACACACTAAGATAACTCCTGCTTACCCCTTTGGTAGCTTGGCACAAGCAGTCAGACTTATCTCAGAAGCAATGTGTAAAGTATTTGTACCAAGACACACAGTAATGCAGTGAAAACACTACAAAATGGACACCACACCAGTTTAGAAAAATAGGCAATATTTATCTAAATCAAATAAGACCAAAATGACAGAAATCCAACATACACAAGTCAAGATATGATTTTTCAAAAGAATAACAGACTTACTCATAGAAAACAATGGAAACGTTGATTTTACACAAAGCACCTGGTTTGCATCAAAAATAAAGCCGCAGGCGTGATCGTGAGTCGGAAAAGTAAGCGATGCGTCGTCTCCTTACTCTCAAGTGAGGCTGTGTAGTGTTTCTTCTCCAGTCGGGTAGGCGATGTGTCATTGTTTCTCCCTCGCAAGAGAGCGATGTGTTGATTTCCGGACAAGGCACAAGGTAGATTCACGTTGACTGTGATGCCCAGGGACGATGCATGAGAAATCCAGGTGCACGGTCTTAGAAAACCACGCTGCATGGGATTTGCATCATTATCAGCAGCCTCAAGCGGGTGTTGCATCGTTTCTCCAGCCGCGATGCATCAATCTCCCAGCTGCGATGCAGGTGGAGTGTCTATTTTAGCTGCTAAGTGGGTGGCCCATCGTTTATCAGCCGTATTGCACATGGTGCTTCGAAAATTTCCCCGCACTGCATTCTGTGTGTGGATTTCAGCTCTTAGACTGCCAATTTCACCTTTTAAAGGTCCAGGGATGGGATAGGGCACCCCTTGGCAGGGTAGGAATTTCAGCAGAGAGTCCAGGTGCTGGCAGAGGAAGTCTTTGATTGCCCTGAGTCTTCAAAACAGGAGGAAAGCTCAATTCAAGCCCTTGGAGATTCTTCTTCAAGCGGGAATATACAATAAAGCCCAGTCTTTGTCCCCTTTCACCGGCAGAAGCAGCCATTTCAGGTGTAAGCGACCACTAAACCCTCCACTCTAGCCCAGATGGCCCATCAGGATATGCAGGCTACACCCCAGCCACATTTTTGTCACTGTCCAGTGGAGATCCACTAACTGTCGGTCTGACCCAGACATGGAATACACAAGCAGGCAGAGTCACAGAATGGTTTAAGCAAGAAAATGCCCACTTTCTAAAAGTGGCATTTTCAAACTAACAATCTAAAAACAACCTTCACTAAAAGATGTATTTTAAAATTGTGAGTTCAGGGACATTAAACTCCAAATTTCTATCTGATCTCAAAGGGAAACCACACTTTAATAATATTTAAAGGCAGCCCCCATGTTAACATATGAGTGAGATAGGCCTTGCACAGTGAAAACCAAATTTAGCAATATGTCACTGTTAGGACATATAAAACACATAAGTACATGTTCCACCTTTAACATACACTGCACCCTGCCCAAGGGGCTACCTAGGGCCTACATTAGGGGTACCTTACATGTATGAAAAGGGAAGGTTTAGGCAGCCTGGCAAGTGGGTACCCTTGTCAAGTTGAATTGGCAGTGCAAGACTACACACACAGACACCGCAGTGGCAGCTCTGAGACAGGTTTACAGGGCTACTCACGTGGGTGGCACAATCAGTGCTGCAGACCCACTGGTAGCACACAGGCCCAGGGCACCTCCAGTGCACTTTACTGGGGACTTATCAGTAAATCAAATAGGCCACTCATGGATAAACCAATCACCAATACAATTTACACAGAGAGCATATGCACTATAGTACTGAAGTGCTCAGAGTCCTAAAGCCAACAAAAACTGGTCAGAAAAAATAGGAGGAAGGAGGCAACAAGTTTGGGGATGACCCTGCAAAAATGGCCAGGACCAATAAGTTGTTGCGTAGGCTCTCATTATTCTAATGAGACTACTGGATTTTGAGCAGCAGAATCGCCTGCGGTGTGTGAGACTAAGTCTTACCCACTGCGGGTGACACCTGTCGCTCGAATCCGGGTTTTGCTCCTGCTAACTAGCAGTGCCTCATCTCCACCCAAGAATAGAGATTACTGGGCAGCCGAGCGCATGACATACATAACTTCTCAGGGAAGTCGTGGTCACTCAGGTCTCATCTGTTTCTCTCATTTACAAATTCAGTCTCATATATAAATGACATACAGAGGCAGTATATGTTTCAATAATGGGTTTAATAAAATGACTGCATCTTAGATAGCAGAGCGTGAGCTGCAATAACCAGGACGACACAACATAACAGTATTACAATTGTGACGAGAAGAGTGAAGCATAAAAACAACGCTATCATTTTGTCACTACAATCAAGGGACTAGCTCCTACGTAGGGTAGGATAGAGCACAGCATGTTAAGCTCTAATTCTGCCCTTCAGGTTCCCCTGGGAAGACATCAGCCCCCATACCTGAGCAAAGGCCTGCGGTCTGTGTTAGCATCTGTAACGAAGCATTTAGCAATCAGCATACAGTCGTGGTTCCTTGGCTGGAATCTCCCTCTAACGTGTAAGTGACAAGGAAGTGTTTTTATAACAACACAGCTGATATTCTAAGAAAATATCCCTATGTAAGGATGCATATTTTCTATGAATGTTGGAGACTAAACTTCTACCACATTCACCGGCAATGTACCGTACTGTAGCCTTGAAAGAAGCACAGAGTTATCAAGAATGTCTTGTTTGAGAACAGAATGCTGGCCTAGGCAAAAACAGTTAGATAAATTAAAAATAAAACAAGACCGTAAAAATGGTTATTGTAGCAATAATAAGATGAAGCTGAATAAAATATATCTAGGTTAAAGTGCACAGTGGCCTAGTGTGTTAAAATAACATGCATGGAGCTATGACTAAAAATGGCTAAACAACACCCTCCCCTTGTCGGTTGATGGTGGTTCAAAGCCAAAGATATGTACATTTATTGCTAAAAGCACAACCTAAGATATACATATAAAAGCAATGTCAATGATGACAAGTCGAAAGGACACATGAGCACATAACAGGAAAATTTAAAACATGAGCATGTGGCATAAAACCGAATTCCAAAAGGCAAGTCAATTTTGAAGAGTTCCAATTGATTCTTGAGCCATAGAGAGCAGAAGATCTTCCACTTCGGCCGATGTTAAAGTCGGAAAGTCATCGCCAAGAAGGATCAAGGAGCAGTTGTGTTCCGTAGCCTCAGCCTCAACCAAGGCGGCATTCCGTTGTGTGCCCAGTGATGAGTCGTGAGATACATCCTCCAGGAAGGGCAATTCATAAGTAGCTTCTCGTAGCAAACGCAACCTTAATGCGCATGTCCGGTAATGAACCCTCAGCGAGAACATCAACAGATCAGCGTCCAATGTAGGCAAGCGCTGCGTCGAACGACAGACTTCCAGTGCGTGTTCGAAAGAGCACCAGAGGCACCAAAACACGGGCTGCACACAATGCAAGACCGGTCTGAATGACAAAGACCAGCCACACTCCAATTGCTCCAGGAGTGTTGCTCCAAAATACTGCATCATGCGTTCACAACACAGCTGAGCTGATGGGATTGCTTTCATTCCTCCTTGTTGCGGCGGGATAGCCTTTGCGCATAAAAAATAGCAACAGCAAGATGCCAGCTAATAAAGCCAAAGTTATCGGAAATCCCCCAAAAATACTAGAGAACATTGAGTGGATTGCTGATGGTATCAAACCGAATACGGAGGAGAAGGTGTGAATGAAACCAGAACCATCAGCTTTGAAAAAATGTGCGATTCCAGTTGTACTGGACGCATTAAATATTCACCCCACGAGTTCACCAAAGTGTCTCGGAAAGTTTGTATTTAAAAGGGACTGTATTTCTGCCGACGACCTCTCCAGCTGAAGTGCGTAGGTCTCGCGCGCAGATGTAAGGGCCACATGCTTTTGAAACAGTAAAACCTTGAGTCTGCTCAAGTTGTCAAAATTCACATTTGAAGTAGCAATGCGAGGCCAGAGTCAGCTACCTCTTTAATTTTAGTGGGGGGAAAAATTACGTTCCTGCAGCATGTAACGACCCTAGAAACCGAAACGACAAACTATTCTGGCTCTCATACCACAACAGTCTTCACTATTGAGAAGGTCGTAGCTGCTGTTTGAAAGCACCTGGAACGTAGGTCTAATCAAGGGGACTGGAACTCCCTTCAGATAACAAGCTAAGTTCACAGCAGAGGCATTACATGCCCCGTGCAAGGACAGCTGTTTACAAACCATAGAATGGCTGACTGAAGTCTCGCATTGACTACCGCTAAGAAAGACTTCTTTCATGCCACTGAGACATTTGTATGAGAAGGGAAGCTCCCACACCTCACGGATGTAACTATTTCCCAGCCTTTCATAACTGCCCTTAGGAATGTGTTTTACACAGGAGGTGAATTGAAGTGAAGAAATAGGCAGATTAATGACCCTGTGTATTAGCTACTCAGCAGATGGTATTTCAGCCACAGTAAAAGGCAACTTTTCTAGTTTCTCAATATTAAGCATGACATAAGTTGCTTCCTTCTTAGCCATTAGTGCTTGTTGTCGCGTTAAATTAAAGGAAGAAAATATCTCCCTCGCACTGACATGCTGCCAGGGAACGCGACCCGCCTTCAATGTTTGAAGTGTCCAACCCAACTGCATAATGGACCTTAGCTGACTCTGTCCATGGTGGAAAGAAGACATATCTGTTTGTATAATGTCTATAGCAGAAAAGACAATATTATTTAAAGTATACATCCGGTAGGACAAGGTATTAATCCCATTATCCACAACAGCTAATGCCTTTTTCAGATTTTCCTGGTCTATTTGCCTTAACCGGGCAGCTGCTTCCTGTTGGGAAAGCTTCCAAATTTCATTATGTACTTCATATAAGAAACGATTCCTACAGTGTTTTCTGGGGCCTAAAGGGAAGTCCTGTAAGTCAATGTTATTAGACAGGAGACTGAGGTGTTCTCTAACCGCATCTAGTGAGGATGTTCTTAACCATTGCTGGCACAATTTTCCTACACTATATGTCGTAACTATACCCACATGTTCTGACTATATATAGCGAGGGTCCGGCCTACTAGTTCTAAAAACCCCTGAGGAGTTGATAAAACATTGATGACACCCATTGGTATTTATTGGCCACAATAACCACCTGCCAGGACGTGTCAGTGAAACATTAAATGTACCATTCTGGACCCATTTGTCAAGCTGATCTTCAGTTGCATTTGTATATTTTTGCCATTTATAAAACTTAGCAGGGGCAGGTATACTGGGCATTTTCAATTCCTTCATTTTAGCTAAGCCTAAACAACTTGTTTGTTGTACTGTTTCATTTAAGAATATAATTTGTACGGGTATGAGGCATGCTCTAAATAAAGCTTCCTTTCCCCTAATTTGCCAATTTCTTGTTCCCCATACACTTTTCAGATTAATCGACTTCAGCCAATACTCATAGCCTTCTAGAGACAACTGGGAAACAAAGGATTCCGAATATATACATTTCGTATTCATCAATAGAATATGTATATCTTTAGTAGGTGGTACTTTAAAATAGTAAGACTCAGCATTTTTCACATTGTGCCCGGAAAAATATTTAAACTTTTCGGAATATGTTTTAGAACTCCCTAATGGTGGAGTCGGACAATGTTCCCATTGTGTATAATTAAAAACAGTTTTGGGGCTGCTCGCTCTTTGTATGAAATGGTGCCCATAATAATTATAGCAAAACATATCACCATAATTTTCTTTAGATTGATAAACATCTTCGTTTTCAAATACAGTATAATACTGCAATTCAGTCATCATAGAATCAACTGTTTTCACATCCCAATCATCAGAAACAATGCCTGGTATTACAATATAGTTCATTGATAGCTTGAACACATATGGTCTTTGAATTACTTCCGTGGGACCATATATATTAAATATTACTTTTTCCCAAACAATCACATCAGGAATTGGTACTGCGGAAATGTTCACAAATGATAAGTCTCTCTGCACTATGTGATGAAAAACGTGGTTTTTAGACCTCCTCCACCAATCCAACTGTTGATTTTTCAGGAAGAAAATGACCATGCATTAACAAGAAAAATGTGATAACAAAACCAACCCAATGTAGGAAAGCTAAGACAGTCAAAAAGAGCCATAGATAGTTCCATGGAAAAACAAAATATGTTTCTTTACGCCAGTTCGTTAGCTTACGTGTTTTTGACAAGTCTGGTGTCGAAGAGGCGAATGAGTCTGAGACGTCATCATTGAAGTCGGCAAAATATCCAGAAGCACTACGTGCGAATGCTGGAGCTGTGGTCATTGGTGGAGTTGGTGTTTCTTGTGGTGGCACACAATAAATAGCACCATCTGTTTGTGTCGGAGTTGAGTCAACTTGGTCAATTATTTCTGTGCTGTTCGATGTTAGTGGAACCAATGCTAGATCATCTTCCACCCTCCCCAAGCTCGGAGAGGTGACAGTGTTGGTGTAAATAACCTGTAGAGGGACTTCTTGTCCAGTAGTGAGAGGGATTCAGGTACTACTGGATGTTCCTCTTGGTCTGCTGTGCAGGATCAGCCACATGGTGTAGTTTGACATTGTCGATGGAGACAAAATGATTTTCTTTAGCACCTGCCAATGGTGGTAGAATTACAGTTCTGGTACCGTGTATTCCCAATACTGGGACTGGTGCTCGATAGGAATTGCCAAATTCCTTTTTCACAGTTACTTTTTCACGTACAAGATCCCCAACTCTGGGAATCCAGCCGGTAGGTGTTACAGGCACATCCTTAATTACTGTGGAGGCAGCACTGATAGAAGAATTATCGTCACAGAACTGTTGCAATTCCTGTAAAACAGTAACACGTTCATTTATGTCAAAAGGTGTTTCTGCTGCCTCCATGCCAGGACCATCAAGATCCAGAACATACATTCGAGTTCCCAACAGCCACTCATATGAAGTACGACCACCCAGGGACCTTCTAGGTAGATTATTAAGTGCTCTCTGGACTCCATGTAGGTGGTTAAGCCAACTACGACCCATACCTAAGACTCTGGCTGTTAAGGATTGCTTTAAATCATGGTTTAATCGATCCACAACACTATTTCCCTCGGGATGAAATGGAGACGACTACTGGAGTTGAACCCCCAACAAAGCCATGGCGTCCCTGAATGCCCTTGAGGCGAAAGCAGGGCCGTGGTCGGAATGGAAAGCTGAAACCGCATATGTACCGATAAAGACTCGCAAATCTTTAATAACAGACCGAGCGTCAGCCGAGCGTTGTGGCCACACCCATAAATATCTGGACCATGAATCAACAGGGACTAATATATACTTGTATGCACTAACCGCAATGGTCCAAGTACACACATTGTAAAGGTTTGTTTGAAATCAAAAGGGGTGTCTGAGGCGGCCGTTTGGCAGTGGAAACTTTAATTTGTTGGCAGATGTCACAGCAAAGGACATACTGTTTGGCCTCCTTATAGAGGCCTGGCCACCAATAACGTGCTTGTAAAATTGAAATTGTAGCCGCCACACCAGCATGGGCAGATGCCACCCCCTCATGCGCTGCTTTAATCAGCCCTGGTCTTATGTCTTTGTTGGGAATATCCCTCACGCCAACACCTGGTATTCTAACTTTATCGTTCAGGTGATCTCCTATTCGGTGGGAATATTTGCCCGGAAATGTTTTAGGATAGGGCGTACCATCAGCCACAGCTTTCAAGTCAGCCCATATGTCTGCGTCCGGTTTCGTACTTGAACGTGTTACTGCACGTACAGCGGCCACAGCCACTGCTGACTTTGCGGCTTCATCAGCCAATGTATTTCCAGCAACGTGTATTTCAACGCGCTGGTGTCCAAGTGTGTCTACAACATGGACATTTGGTAGCGTCTCCTTCAGATCTGCTACTTTCCCCCACAGAAGTCTGTGTTTGATGGTGTTGCCTTTATAATCTCTGAACCCATTCTGGCGCCAGTAATGCAGCGATTTATTAAAGGACTGGACACAATAATATGAATCACAAACAATCAGCGTAGGCTGTGTAGGATCCGGGTGTTCTAGTGCCATCACCAGAGCCTTTAGCTCTGCTAACTGTGCTGTGCAATCCCCTAGGGTTTGCGTAAATGTATGTAGGGGACAAGGTTTATCGCCCTCCATGTAGCCACTTACGACAGCGCAAGCAGCAGAATATTGGTGTTTTGTGCCTATTGCAGGTTGTGCTGAGCCATCGGTGTACATGACGCTATGATATTGCTCAATAGGGAATGTATTTGCTGGAACTGGGTATTCTATTTCATACTGCAAAAATTCTTGAGTTTGTAACTTTGGGTCAGAAATGTAGTCTACATCAGTGGCTGTCAAAGACGTAGCCCATTGTATCCAACATGGATGTAATGCTTTTGCGTTAGGAACGCTGGCTTTTGTAACAGCCTCCAGGGCTGGGATCGGAGAGACGACAATAATGCATTTTCCTTGGGCAAGAGGTCATTCTTTAATGACAGCCATCTGTACAGCAGTGAGTATTTTATCAGTAGGAGCAAAGCGTTGTTCTGCCACTGAATATAAGTGTGATTTATATGCAATCGGGACTGTCTCACCTTCATTAAATGTCACATAGGTGAAACCGATGGCACCAGCTATTACTCTGATGACCAAATGTGTTTTGTTGTCCCTTGTGTGTAACTGTTGTGCTGCAAGCATGTCTGTTTGTAATTCTCTGAAAATGCGTGTATGTTCAATTGTCCAGAATTTGCTTGAAAAATCAGGACGTATCAGATCATATAAAGGTTTTATGCGTGTAGCATAATCTGGAATGTAAGTTCTGCCAAAATTTAGGAAACCCAATAAAGATTGGAGTTTTTTAATCGTATTCAGTGGTTGAAACTGTGCGCATTTCTCTAAGAATTGTGGCGCTAGGCTCTTTCCTTCACTTGATAGCTCATATCCCAAAAACAGGACGTTAAGGAAGGCAATTTTAGTTTTTTTAAAATTGAATTTGTAGCCAAATTCAGCAAATCCCACAACAATGCAGGCTACCCGTCTTAAATGTTGGAGTAAGTCATCATCCATAAGATAGATATCATCTACATAGGACAGCGCTTCAGAATCAATCTTGTGCAAAATTGCAGTCATACGAGCTGCGAATGCGAACAGTCCTGGACTGTTCTTATACCCCTGAGGTGAACAACAGAATTATTTCTGGGAGCCTAGTTCACTGAAACTTGTTAAGAAGTCTCTACTGTCAGGCACTATATTCTGGCAGAAGAAACCATTGGAAATATCCAGTGTTGTTTTGTATTTTTTACGCACTATATTGTTCATTAGTGCTGTTCTATGTGAATTTTGTATAGCATAAGTGCGTGTATGACTGCTCAAGTGTCTTTAGTCTAAGACTATTCTAGATGAATGGTCTAGTTTGGCTACTGGGAATAAAGGATTATTCATTTGGGAGACACAGGGTTCAATTGCGCCCTGGTACTCTAATTGTGTGAGTATCTCTCTCACAGGTGTTTTTGCTTCATGTTTTATTGGATACTGCGGTTGAGGTTCATTTTCAATTGGAATTACATGGTAGGGGGATTCTCTATCCCATCCTACATGATTTCGGTATAATGCAGG